>NC_091729.1:21259049-22580807 GCF_030179895.1 Drosophila kikkawai
TTAAAAGTTTCCCGCTTTTCTAGTTCATCTTAAATTTTCAGCTGGAGGCATTCAGCCGGTAATGGCCAAAGCTCATTTGCTTTAATTAGCCGGCAGAATTATCGACTGCAAGCCGTGCCCTTGCATTCGCACTGCCAGCTCGTGACTAATTAAAATTCACTCAGAGCTGTTGAGCAGTGACAACAATGGATCTAAGGACGATGGAGTTGAGGACCGCCGTCGAGTGAACAGAATTGGTTTCTCCTCTTCTCCCTCCATCCATCCCTGGGCGGAATTCCTTTAAATTCGCATTTACTTTCCCATCTACGACTCCCGATTCAAAAGCCTTTTGCTGGGTGCTGGGCCAGCACAAGTTTGGCATTTTATTGTCTCGGCTTAGAAGCCAAATGCAGGGAGATTTCAACACCCTAAAACTTCCGCCTCGAGGAGCAGGAGGATGTGCTGGCAAACATGGTCTTTCCGGACTCACGCTCAAGCGGCAAAGTTCCTGCAGTGAGGAAGGCGACACTTGAAAGGATACACGAGCGTGTTTTTGGTCTCCGGAGAGCAGAAGCTCAACGTGTGAGAGTGCCCTAACTGGAGTATGTTAGGCAAAATAATGTCACTGAGGACGTGTTTTAGCCATTAAATTGGTGGAGTTGAAGATGGCTCTTACTACTTCACCCACACCGCACTCTCAATAGTTTGCTTCGGATTAGAAATTAAAGAGGAAACTCCTAAAGCATTGCATACCTTCTCGAGCTCCAAAACAAAGCTTCAATCTTGAAATTTTCAGTACAAATTCATCAATTCCCGGGTTCCAAGCAACAAGAGCACAAAACGAAACATAAAGTGGACTGTTTTAGTTTAGTTTTTATACCCTTGCAGGGTATTATAATTTCAGTCAGAAGTTTGCAACGCATTGAAGGAGACGTTTCCGACCCTATAAAGTATATATATTCTTGATCAGCATCAACAGGGGAATCTTTCTAGATATGTCAGGAAGAAATCGATTTTTTGGCCAATTTTGCGAAATTTTATAAGGGGTTACATCATTAAAATTTTTGATTTTGATAAAAAATTGAATTTTCAAAATTTTTTAATGAAGTATGCAGATTTATTAATTGTAAAAAATCTAGCGCAGAACAGTTTTCCGATTTAAAATTAATGCTCTTTTGGCCGAGTTATGATATTTTTAATTTAAAAAAAAATCAAGAAGTTTTTTAATATAAGCAAGAAAGGAAGCTAACGCCGAAGTTTGTATACCTTTGCAGATTGCAATTGGATCACTAAGAATCGAGCCATTCTGGTTAAATAATTGATATTATTCGAATTGAATTTCATTCACTTTTGGCTGCGTTATGAACCTGAAATTAGTTTTGTTTCTGAAAAATTATCAAAATAAATCGCACCATTTTTTTAAATTTAATTGCAGCAAGCTGCCAGGAACTGAAAGCGGGTGCCGAAGGCGAGACAGAGAGCGTTGGCAAGGAGGATCAGGACGAGGAGGAGCAGAAGTGGACCAAGTGCCACGAAGACCGAGCCGAAACCACTGGGAAGGACCTCCGACATTCCCACATGTCTCACCTTTTCTTCTTTTATTTATTTAAAGCTGAAATAAATAATAAACCTAAAATCTAGATGCGCTTCACTGACAGTTAGTGAGATGGCATTTTGCCCAATTAATGCAATATAGCTAGATGAGCATCACTGACAGTTAGTGAGATGCCATTTTGTCCCAATAATGCAAAATAGCTAGATGAGCATCACTGGCAGTTAGTGAGATGCCTTTTTGTCCCAATAATGCAAAATAGCTAGATGAGCATCACTGGCAGTTAGTGAGATTCCATTTTGTCCCAATAATGCAAAATAGCTAGATGAGCATCACTGGCAGTTAGTGAGATTCCATTTTGTCCCAATAATGCAAAATAGCTAGATGAGCATCACTGGCAGTTAGTGAGATTCCATTTTGTCCCAATAATGCAAAATAGCTAGATGAGCATCACTGGCAGTTAGTGAGATGCCATTTTGTCCCAATAATGCAAAATAGCTAGATGAGCATCACTGGCAGTTAGTGAGATGCCTTTTTGTCCCAATAATGCAAAATAGCTAGATGAGCATCACTGGCAGTTAGTGAGATGCCTTTTTGTCCCAATAATGCAAAATAGCTAGATGAGCATCACTGGCAGTTAGTGAGATGCCTTTTTGTCCCAATAATGCAAAATAGCTAGATGAGCATCACTGGCAGTTAGTGAGATGCCTTTTTGTCCCAATAACGCAAAATAGCTAGATGAGCATCACTGGCAGTTAGTGAGATGCCTTTTTGTCCCAATAATGCAAAATAGCTAGTTGAGCATCACTGGCAGTTAGTGAGATGCCTTTTTGTCCCAATAAAGAAATATAGCTAGATGAGCATCACATCCATTAAGCCTGATATATTGCCTCCCAATATTGCAAAATAGCTACATGAGCATCACTGATGCAAAGTCTGATTTTATAGCCTCCCAATATTGCAATATAGCCAGATGAGCATCACTGCCATTAAGCCCGATTTTATAGCCTCCCAATATTGCAATATAGCTAGATGAGCATCACTGATGGAGATGAGCATCACTGATGCGAGTGAGCATCACTGATGCGAGTGAGCATCACTGATGCGAGTGAGCATCACTGATGCGAGTGAGCAAATTTTTTCATTCGATTTGGCCGCTTTCCAAACTGGGGTAACAGGCGAACAGAAACCAGCAGCAAGCAACTGAAAACTGGTATAAACTGTTATAAAAACTTTTGGGCAAAAATAATAATTGGTATAAACTATTATATTTCATTTTATGCATTTATACCTATTTGTTGCCGACAACAACAGCTTATGGCAACAACAACCTTTTTACAACAACATCCCTACAGCAGACCATCCATCCAATCCAAATTTCCGAACATTTCCATGCAAATTGCCCGTTTCCCAAATTGGGGTAACAGGCGAACAGAAACCAGCAGCAAGCAACTGAAAACTGGTATAAACTGTTATAAAAAGTCCAAGTTTCAAACCATTTAGCAGCCTGAGCAAGTAAGCGGATACTCAAACCTTTTGAATCCAAATTTAGGTGTTATTTTAAAACTGCACCTGGGCACACTGAAACTGAGCCGGCGCGAGTTAGCGGAGACTCAAACCTTTTGAATCCAAATTTAGGTGTTATTTTACAACTGCACCTGGGCACACTGAAACTGATCGTCGTTAAATTCAAATTCAAATTTGGCAGTTAAATTCAAATTCAAATTTGGCAGTTAAAATATTTAAAATAATTTAAAATTCAACAAAAAATCCCTTCTAAAAATAAAAAAATCTGAAAAAAATGTTAAAAATTCAGAAAAAAAATTAAAAAATTTTAAAAATTTTAAAAAATTCGAAAAAAAAATTTTAAATGCAGAAAAAAATTTTAAATTTTAGATTTTGCTTTCAAAATAATCATTTTATAATACAAAATAATATTTTTCTAAGTCAAGGAATCATTTCCGACCCCATAAACCATATATATTCTTGATCAGCATCAACAGGGGAATCTTTCTAGACATGTCAGGAAGAAATCGATTTTTTGGCCAATTTTGCGAAATTTGATAAGGGGTTACATCATTAAAATTCGCAAAAATGACCAAAAATGTTGATTTCTTAAAATTTTAAATTTGGTATGCAGTTTTTTTTAATTAATAAAAACTAACACAAAACTGCTTTCCGAATCGAAATTAATGCATTTTTGGCTTAGTTATGATATATTTTAATTGTTACCTGCAAGGGTATACAAACTTTGGCTGGCCAAACTTAGCTTTCTTTCTTGTTTTTATTTAAATCAAAATTCACAGTTAAATAATTTAATTATTTAAATTTGAAACGATTTAAGTGTTACTATAAAGATACCCTGAATAGAGTTAGTTTTCGAGGACGTTTGCATTCTATGCGATACGACAGTAGTCGTCCAATGAGGGCTTCTAATGCCAATTGTTTTTATGGTTATATTAAACTATTAAACTTCATCTTTATTTCCATTGTCCTTTGGGAAATCCGGATATTCCAGCTGAACTCCCTGGTGGCAAGTAAAGTTCGGGCAGCAGTAAGGAAACGGTACAGTTTTGCTTGTCTTTTCCGTATCTAATTTGCATGTTTCATTGGCCAAGGGCAATGGGCCGCAATCTTCTACTAGCTTCAGCAGTTTGGTATCGTAGCGACCACAGAATGGAGTCAAGTCTCAGGATTTTCCTGGCTCAACAGTTGAACATCGCTCGAAAAACTCTTAAAATGTCAGCAGGAATAAGACGTTTGTATATTTATCTATAACTTTAACATTTTTTTCAGCTCCACTAAGAAAAGGAGCCATTAAAGTTGGTGTAGCCAAGGCAAGAATAACAAAGTGAAAACGGTTGCTTATTTTTTACGAGATGCCTCTGAATAGCAGCAAGTTAAGTCGCCAAGTTATGTCTGTGTGCAGCGAAAGTTCACAATAAATTAAGAGTAATTTCAGATCTAATAGCTTTATATGTCTCCATCGAATAAAGTTTACCAGTTAATTATACATCGTCTATCCTGGCTACCAAATTAACACTAATGCCCTCAACAAGTGACAGACTTTGCTTTGGCCACACAAAGTTGGAACTCAATCAAAGTATAATTTAACACACAACTTGAAGCCATTAGGCGGGGACACAATCGTGGCCTTAAAAAGCCTGAGCCGCAAACGGCTGGCACATAGTACAAAATGATAGACACGGGAAAGTGGTCACCACCTGGCAAAAGGAACTCCGGCGGCAACGGAGGGAATCGAAAAAGGGAGCCGAATTCCATGATAGGGGCCATTCTGGCCACTTTCTGGGAGTACACCGAGCGAACCAAGGTGAGCGGCATGTGGCTGCTGCGTCGGAACCGCACTTACGGCGTCTCCAGGTTCATTTGGTCCTCGGTGCTGCTGCAGTTGCTCCTACTGAGCATCTACCTCACCCTGCTGCTCTGGCTGAAGTTTTACTCGTACCCCATCCTCAACACCATCTCCAACGATCTCTCCATCACGGATGTGGCCTTTCCGGGCGTGACCATCTGCAGTCCCAAGGTGGTGAACTCAGAACGAGTGGATCGCTACGTGAAGACACTGTGAGCCGGAGTCGTCTCCCCCATGCCACTTCAACTAACTGTTGCTTTTGTTTCTCAGCAAGATTCCCAAGGAGTACGACATCGCTGAGGTGGCTGCTGGATTCGAGTTCCTCAACGCCTTCACGGACCAGAGCTTTGAGCCTCCTAGTCACGAAAGCTTCAGGGCTACGGATGCCGTGCTGCGGCTGAATAATGTAACCACCTGGGAGGCAGCCATGGCCGTCAGTCCCGGCTGCTCCGACTACGTCAAGCGCTGCTTCTGGGGCCACACGGAGTTTCAGTGCAACCAGAGTCACGAGTACCTCTCGTTTATTCCCACGACGGCTTACCTGGGTCCCTGCTGCTCCTTCAACTACAATCCTCGCAACGCCAGCTTCGTGCCGTTCTCAGCCAACATATTTGGCATGGATGGGGGTCTGACATTTGTGGGGGCGGAGGGCAGCGAACGCAACCTCAACACTGGGCTCATCGTCCTGGTGCATCACCCCATGGACTATGTAACGGAGTCGGCTGCCTCGGTGACCATCACTGCGCGATCGGAGAGCTTCGTGGAAGTGTCTCCCACTGTGCAGAGCTCCTCGGTCGAGGTCCTGGAGTTGTCGGAGCGGAAGCGTGACTGCCTCATTTCGGATGACCTGCGCCTACGAAACTATAGGCAGGCGGCCTGCCTCCTCGCCTGCCAGACCGAGGCCATTGTGCAGAAGTGCGGCTGCCACCCGTACCTCCTGCCCATCGTGGGTAACAAGTTCAAGGAGTGCAACTTGAACGACACCTTCTGCTACTCAGCCAACTACGGTGGGTGGGCCCGAAAGTGAAAATTCTCTTACAGATTCCTCACTTTCTTGGCTGGCAAGGTCGCTCACGTCGCCCACGCACATCATATTGAATGGCTGACAGGGTTACGAACCCTCTCCGCCGGCAGCTTCACCAAGTCTACCAAGCCGAGTTTTCCATATTTCTGCTCCTGCTCCTGCGGTGACTGTGGTTTCTTGTATATGTAGCTTTTACGCCATCGTCATCCCTGCTGTCGTCGGTTGTGCTTGCTCATGTTTCATAATTTATATTAAATATTCAGGATACTCACGTGCACAGGACTCTGCTTGATATTCTGTGGCTTGAACACTTCTGCAAATCGCTAGGAAACTGCTTTAAGAGCATATCGTTCTGCATGAATATGCAAATATAAATCCTTCTCCTTTTTCTTTGCCTCTTGCAGACAACTTTAAAAGCGTGCGCTGCGACCAGTGTCTGCCCAACTGCTACGATGTCACGTATTCGACTCTCTCCTACAAAACGGACCTCAACCAACACCAGTTCTCTGTGAGCCGCTACTAGTGAGTAATTGCCAATGCAAAGACCTTTTAATAGCAAGATAAGTAACTTGAATTTTTCGTGCTGTCCAGGTTCTCTGGAAATTTGTGAATTTGGTGTTGGCATGGAAGTTATGCATCTTTATATTATAGGTCTTTGGCTAAACTATATTAAATATTATCTTAAAAACTCTACTTAACTTAACTCTACCCCCTGCAATAGCTCTCCTGAGCTGCTGAACAGCGATAGCTTTGTACTTAGGGTCTACCTAGCAAAGCAAGTAGTTCCAGTGATTCGAAAAGTGACCGTGATGTCTTGGATTGGTCTATTATGTTAGTGACTATACATATATATATTATAATACTTACCAAGCTCTAACAATTCCCTTCAATTTCAGCGGATCTGGGTGGCATTTTCAATCTCTGTCTAGGCCTTAGCATGATCTCCGTGGTGGAGTTCTTCTATTATTGCACCTACCGCTTCTACATCAACTACCAGCTCCAAAAGGCCCAGCTGCCAAGGAAGGCGTGGCAGTAGATATCACTTTTATCCATAATTTTTTATCTATAATCTTATATTTAAAACTTTTCGTTAAGCTATGGAACTTATCAACACGTTAATAAATGATGTTCACAACTTTTTCTTTTTAGTTTTCAGAGATGTGTTGGGGGCCTTTCGCTTCTGCTTAGTCTTTTTCGACTTTTTGGGCGCCTCCTCTTCCGCTTCGGCATCGTCGTCACTATCGGCTGCACTGTCGCTGTCACTGTCACTAAATGGAGCAAGGTTATTCATTAGTTTACTGTGTCCTAGCTTTGGTGTTCAAAATACTCACCCCACAGTGGGCATCTGGTCAAACATATCCTCGTATTCATCGTCCAATGGCGTTGCCTTGATTATCTTATCCTTCTTAGGTTGGGATATCTCTTCCGCCGTAGTCTCCGCTTCGTCGAGTTTCTCGTCCTCCACCTGCCGTATGAGCACCTTGGTGACCTTAGACTTGACATAGCACTGGTAGAGCAGAACAGTCGAATCAGCATCATGGATTCGCACGTAGCGATCCAAGCTAGCCGAGCTCAAGTACCGCCCGGTGGCATCCAAATGAAGATCGCTGATGCCGCCGGTAAATCCCTTGTAGGTGTGCACATGAGTTTTCATGCGCCGAGTGTCAAAGGCCTTCAATGCACCCATGGTGGTGCCCGTGTAGATGTAGTTACCTCGGGCCACCAGAGCCGCAAAGCTCATACCGTGCTCTTCGCTGGCAAAGCAAGCCACCGGCCGGCGCTGCTTGCGCGTATCGTAGAGGCGAACGTACCCTGTTCGCGAGCAGGTGGCCAGCACACTGGGGCCGTCCACGAAGCCGACATCGCTGTCCCAGACTGGCACCTCCAGTTGCAGATAGTCATTGGGCAAGTTCTTGGAGGTGAAGATCTGTTTTCCGTCTGAACTCAGATCGTAGACCTTTAGGTTATTCTGTCGCTCCTTGCCACCGGTGGCCACAATGTTCCTTGACTGTAAGCACTGACGCAGATGATCCATCTGAGTGCCCGTACTGATGACCACAGGCTCGGCAGCCTCATCAGACCCCAGCTCCAGGCTTTGTATCTCTCCATTGCCAATGCCGGCAATCAGTTTGTCATTGAAACGGGCCAGACCCACGATGGGGGCTGCCTTGAAGCTGACGGTTTTCTTGGAACCGCTAGCGTCCGCCAAGGCATGCAGTTCGGCAGTGTTTTTGGCTCGACCTAGCAGGATCTCCGTCTGAGCCTCGTCGCCAAAGGCCATGGAGGTAACGCGAGATTCCTTGTCCAGGGCACTCAGGTCGCTAAGGTTGCGTTGCCCATGGGGCGAGTCTTCCGAAGCAGGCAACAAGTCTGTAAAGAGTTCAAAGATGCATTGTAAGTGCACTGATGTTGGCGCGCAACAGGCAGTCTTACGTTTGAAGGAGCCCGTGTGTGTTCCCACGAAGAGTTCATGTTTCGCGGTATAGTTGGGGTGCTTGACATTCGCCGTAGTCCACTTCATCGTGTTTTTTCTGGGCTAATTTTCAGTAAATTAAGCAATTTCCCACGGAGTCCAGAAAAAACAAACTTTACACGTGCAGCCCGGTTAGTGTGACCAGCTTGCAAACTCAAAGATAAACCAAAAACTGCCTAACTTTAAATATGTTTTGTTTATAGATTTCATTAAAAGCAAAGGTTTATGTAAAGACTGATAATAAATTTAAGGTTTTTATTATATTATAAAATCTTCTTATTGCTTCTTTTTGTACAAATAGCTTAAATAACCAAGACTCTAGAATTTCGACCAGGGCTGGAATCCCTTGCGCTCAGCTGTTCTTGCGTATTTACCAACACTGCACCTTAATTTAAAAACAAAACTATTAATTTATGTAATTTTTAAGCATAAATGGCTCTTACAAAAGTCTACGATGCCGTCACAGTGTTTAAACACCTAAACGGCATTTTAAATGTGTACAAACCGGCCGGCATGAAAGCCAAGCACGTGCGCAATGCCATCCTTAGCAACATTTGCAAAGGTAAGAAAGAGTTTCCTTGGAAGTGTATTCCTTTTAATGACTTCTGTTCTCCCAGGACTCAACGAAATGAAGCAGCGCGAGCTTAGGAAGCTGCCAAAAGACACACCGCTCCTGGGCACTGGCACAGCCGCTGACAGCGTACTCCACAACATAGCTAACAATGAGGATCTCTCGGACAACATCCTGTCTGTTGGCCCGCGCTACCTGCCAAGGGACATACGCTGCGCCACGGTTTCTAGTCTGGGCGATCACACCAGCGGGGTCTTGCGTGAGTCCGCGGCATGTTCTTCTAATTCAAGAAATATTCATAACTAGCGCACACATTACAGTCTTCGGGATCAACAAAGGAATAGGACAGTCCGGTTGCCTTCGGAAGAACCAGCTGGTGCGAGTTTACCACATCACCGGCTGCATGGGCACCGCCACAGAGAACCACCTGCCAGACTCGCACGTCACTGTGCGTTCCAACTACAGGCATGTATCTGCAGACAGGATCAGTGGCCTGGCCGCCTCCATGCAGGCATCGCATCAGCGAAAGATGTTTGAGCTATGTGGCGTTGACCTGCAGACCCAGGAGGCCTATGAACTGGCCTGCAAGGGCCTTATACGTCCATCGGACGACAGTCAGCCCGTTATCTACGGCATCAAACTGATACGCTTGGAAGGACCTTACTTTACTCTGGAACTCCATGGCATCAACGAGACGCAGGAGTACCTGGCCGCCCTGGTGCATGACATGGCCCTGGAACTGCGCACAGTGGCACACTGCTCTCAGCTGCGTTGCGTCCGTCATGCCCACTTTGATGTCAGGGATAGCTTGCTGAGACACGGCTGGCACTTGCCTGGAATCATGAAGAATCTGCGACAACAGAGGGATATTTTAAGAGAGCACCCAGAGCTTTTAAGGCAGGAACGAGTGGAGTTGCATGCGTGAGAGAGTTCCTTTAAGATTTGTAAATAAAAAAGCTTAGAAATTTGTAAGAAATTGTTACGACCCTCAATATTTTCTTTAAATATTTATTTTTTAACATTTACAATATCCTTTTAGATCACTTCCTACTCCAAATAGTCCAAGTTACTTGTTGTATGCCAGTGTCAGCACTAGTTTTTCGCAATCAAAGATCTCCCTCTGCAGCTTGTCACTCAACTTTTTGCCAGCCACCGAGTCGTGCTCCTTTACCATTACCTCTTGTGCCTCCTTGAGGCGGGCCTGAGCTTGCTCCAGAAGTGAAGCTCCCTCGGCGGGAGCTCTACGTGCTTGCTCTTCCAGCGCGTGGGCAATTTCAATCAGAATGACAGTTACATAGATGGCCAGCTTGATACTGTAGGGATCCAGGCGCCTACAAACATCGTAGAGTTCATTGCATAGGCGCAGCTTTCTTTCCAGCTGCCCGCTGCTGAGACTGGCCAGCTCCAAGCCCGCTTCATTGCCGTATAACTGAATCAGCGTGTGCTTCAAATTGAACATGTGAAAGTGGTTGGGATGGAGCATCTGGGAGAGCCGCGCCAACAACAGTTCCACCTCGTTGGCGCGAGGGCACCCGGCCAGCATGCCCTCCACCTGATCCGTCATGTGAGTCTGTAACTCGGACACATAGGCAGCATCTACGATCATGGGGCAAGTATTGCACTTCCACTGGGTGTCCTCTTCCACCGGATCCACCGGCAGATGTGTGCCACTACACGTCTGGTTCACATCTCCCAGGCAGGCCAGAGCGCTGACATAGCTCCCGTACTCCGTGGGATCTGTACAGCGCGGGCAGTGGCAGGTGAAGTGCTTGGTCATGCGCAGGTGATGCTGCCGCATCTGAGTGCCCCACAAAATGTTGGTGTAGGTAATCTGCAGGTGATCTCCCTTCCGGAGGTTGCCACCCGCCCGTACAGCGATTTGCTGGGAGATGGTGTCAAACTGAAAGTAGCAATTGGGCTGGCAGGCGTGCTCCATCATGCAGGCCTGCCTAAAGAGTCCACTGAGCTCAACTCCTGTTGGAAGCTCGATTACCATGTAGTTGGTCTCAATGATGCCACACAGCCTATGCAGCAGCTGTGTGCCGCTTTCCTCCAGAAGATTGGGCTTGGTCTGTCTAAGGCGACGCAAGAATCGCTTATCCAGGTAACTAACTACCCGCTTCTCCGCCTCCTCGTGAAGTTCGGTGCCTTGGCGCTCCTCTTCGTGCGACTGCATTTCCAGCAGGGCCGCCCATTTCTCCGGATTCTGGCGCTGCAGAAGCAGGCACTTCAACACCAGCAGAGCATCGCCCCTGAAGTAGTCGTTCAGGGAGCGGGCATCGGCCCGGCCAGCGGGAGCCGGCCCCAGGCTAAGCACACTGCATTCTAGGGCCTCGTGGGTGCAGGCAGGGCTGCAGACTGGCCAATGGCAGCTGGCAAGTGAACGGACCTTTTAATGGAAGCCATTGGTAACCGCTTGACTCACCTGCGACACTGGTGCTTTCCCACGCGGCAAGGCGTATAGCAACCCACACATGGAACAATGGGGGCCTCCTTTTCCGCCTCCGAGAGATACCACTTGGGCCCCACTACCAGGGGTGGCTCTACGAAAATGATTTGATTGGCAGCAATATCCTGAGTGGCCACCAAATACCGGCCCAGCTGGGGGTCTTGCTCCTCGCGGAAAGGCCGGCAGCAGCGCTTGTGCTGCGGCCAGTGCTGCTTTTGGTGCTCCCGATCGCAGTAGCGCACCAGCTTGCAGCGGGTACAGGCCTGCGAAGCAGCCACTCCGCACACGGGACAGTTCAAACTCAGCGTGCTCGACCCCATTTATATACTTTTCCGCGACGTTACGTGTGGAGGTTTTCTTTTAGACTGATTTTTATTTAGGATTTCAAAAGGCGGCGAACTTATTTTTAGACAGTTTCTCCAAACACTAAACACTCTCTCTTTCAACCCAGAAGAGCGATGATATTAATCTCTCTCTCTCAGAACCCAGGAGCTCTCTGTTTACGAAATAAACTACTTTGGATCGCTCTTTATTTGTGGCATTCTTCCGTGAGATACAAAGGTACATATACCGTACAAAACAGGCGTCAATTGAAATAACTTAGAGTGGTTATTAATTTAGTGATTAGCGATGTGATATACAATTTAGTTTTCATTTAGTTTTCAATCTGCGCACGACTATGTACTCTAGTACGGCTCTTGCGGCGCGTCCAAGTCCCGGTAGTGTGATCTGGGTCGATAATCAAAACCACCGGGTCTGTAAGCAACGAGAATGAATGTAGACTTTAGATTTTATTTGTTGGTGGAGTAAAGCACGCCATTAGGGAAAAGACACACAGGATACAAGACGGACTCGCATTTATTTCGGGCAAATAAAAATTGGCAACGTTACTTTGTCGGTTACTTAATACAATTGGCATAATATTGTACATGAAAACGGTACGGGTACGGTATCGGGGTATCGGTAGTCGCATGTATATAAACCTCTTTTATATGCAGTTGATACTCTTCCTAGCATTAGCATTGCTTGAATTGCGTTTAAAACTTGAGCTCGCCAAACGTTAAAGTGGGTTTCTCTCTTTTTTTTTGGATTGCATTTGTATTTGTGCTAATCAATTAGTCAAACATATCGGAATTGGCAGGCGCATCCAAATCATGGTAACCGATAAGCCGGCGCTGGTGTTCCAAAGGCAATTCTCTGCAAAAAATTTGCGACACAAGAAAGTTGTGACAAATTTCGATTTAGACCAACAAAATGAGGGGGGAAAAAATCAAAGTACAAAAAGGGGGGTAGAGAAGGGTTACAACCTGTCTAAGGCAAATGCTGTCTGTCGTTCGTGGGTGGGGGTGGTGAGGCTGGTCAGACTAGGTTTTACTGTTGTCCCAGTCCGCCGCGAAGATTATGATGGCTTAAATGGGTGTTCATGTACCTATGTACCTGTGAGACGCTTGCCATAAGGCAAGGAAGGGAAATGTGTGGACTGGATGCTATTATTAAACCGTACTAAGACACAGCCACAATTGCATCAATACATTTATGGTGGGGAAGAAGGCACACTACACTACAGATGGAAGAAGGCACAATGAATGGGATACTAACCTGCGCGCTGGTGGGAAGTTGCGTCCTCCACGGCCTCCGCCCATCATGGGCGGTCCAAATCCATACGGCATGGCCGAGAACGGCGGATACATGGGCTGGCGGTAGCTTTAAAAATAGTAAAAAAATAGATTAAAAAAAGATATAAGAGGTTATTTAGAGGCTACACTCACCCTCCACCCACTCCACGACCAGACTCCGCTTCAGGGCGCTTGGAGCTGCCAGGATGTTCCGGCAGCTGCGGTCGCTTTGGATCCCGCAGGTAATTGTTAAAGTACTGCACCTCCTTGCGCACTTCGTCCACCTTTTCCTCGTGCTTGTTGAAGATGTGCTTGCGAATAAACTCGGGACCCTTGAACTTCTTGCCCGACAGCGGACATAGCCACTTGTCCTTGGCCAGCTCCTGCGTATTGGCCTGCACGAACTTTTCCACCTCGGTCTCGGCATCCTTTGAGCCCAAGTCCTTGATCTCTTCGTCGCCAAGCAAAGCAGTTTTTGTAAGGAACTGCTGCAGCTTTCCTTCGTACGTCTTGATGTATTCCTGTACGTCATTATTTGTGACACGTATGGGAGCAGGACCGCGGGCATGGATAATGCCACAGCGATTTGGCATCTCGTCCTCGTACGGATACTCGCAGTGGTTATAATAGTCAACGGAATGAACGATGCGCAGATAGAGAACCAGTCGATCCAACACGGCCAGCAGCTGCTCATCGCGTTCGATGGGCTCGCCCTCGTTGTCCTTTTTGTCGCCAGTCAGGCCAAGGAGCTCATCCTCCTCGGCGGAAGCCTCTTCAATGAGGTAGTCGGTGATATTTTGCAGCACCGGATTCTTAGAGTTGAAGCCGTAGGTGGAGCTGCTTCCATTAGCTGACGATTCGCTGGTGGCAGCCCCGTCGGGGCTCGACTCTGTCCACAGCTTGAACCTGTCATCCAGATTCATGGCGATCTTGGCGCACAGTTTGATGTCCGATCGCACAACCTGTTTGTGTGCTGTGATTCCGTTGGCTGGGCGCACGCGGCGACTAAGATCCCGATTGACAATGGCCCCCATTTCGCAATCCCGCAGACGTTGATTGTTTAGGCTCCAGCAAATCTCTTTTATGTTTACGTCCCGGATAAACGTAATCCAGCCGCGGCGATACCAACGGCGCTCCACCAGGGGATCGGCAATAGCCACCCTCAAATAGCCACTAAAACGAGTGCAAATGCCTTCGATTTCGGCCCTGGTTATGGAAGGTGCCAGGTTACGCAGAAAAATTGAGGAGGTGCGATGCAGGGCACGTGGCTGGCCATCTTTTAACTTGTCCACGTCAATGGGTTCGCTTTCCTCCAATTGTTTTTCTTCGGCAGCAGATTTTTCTCCGCTGTTCTCAGCTTGGCTTGACCCACCATTTTCTGTCTCCATTTGCTCGGCAGGATCTGCCTGCGGAGAGCTAACTGGCTTGCCATCTTTGTCTTCGGTGGTTGCTTCTTGTGGTTCAGAATCTGCTTTCTCTTCTGTCTCCGTTTCGCTGGGCCTTTTCGGTGCCTCCTTTGCCTTGGCCGCTTCCTCTCTGTCTTTCTCAGCCTCAGCCTTTTGTTCGCTCCTGAGTCCATCCTCCACATCGTACTTTGCCTTTAGCTTGGCCTCATCCTCATCCTCCGAGCTGGAGCTGGAGTCCTGGTCAGATGAGGAGCTGTTATCATCGCTGCTGGTTCTCTTGCGCTTCTTTGTTTTCTTTTTTGACTGCTTGCCCTCCGCGCTAGAATCGATAGCTTTTGGTTCCTCCTGCTTCTCCTTGGCATCCTCGTCATCCCAGTTCTCCTCGTCGGAGTTGGCGGGCTTGATGATTTTCCGTTGTGGCGAAACCACCAGCGGCAAAGAATCATCCTTCTCTTTTTTGGGACTCTTGCTCTGGTCATCAGTCACCTTGGCCGAGTCAGCAGCATCCAGTTTTCGTTCGTAGACTGGCGGCTCTTTGGGCTTCTCGTCAAGCACCTTGAGGTCCTCATCGGTTCCGCCCTCTAGCTTGATGACACAAGTGTCCAGCACACGAATGAGGGCATCGGCCTGGGAGGAGTCCACTTTGACGGCGTCAATAGAACCGTTATTGAGTAGCTCCACGAAGACATCAGTACGTCTCTGGAAATAATGTGAATTTAAAATGGATATCAAATTGAGGAAATGGAAATATCTTACCTTTAGGAAACCACGCTGCTCTTCGCTACGTTTGACACTGTCCTCTGGGTGGTATTTGTTTTTGAACCTGGAGGTAAATAATACAAGTAAAATACACGATTAACAATCTTACAAAATTAGTTTTCTCCACATTTTTAGTGGTTTTTTGGGTGAACATTTTGTGTACTTTTTCGCATCTGTCGCCCGGCTGTCGATAGTAAGATTGGTTATTTTTCAGTGGTTTTATAATCTTAGATAGGATTGGTTGTTTCTCAATTATCACCCAAAGTCTTACCTTTCAAGCTTTGCGCTTTCGTTATTTATGGGATTGTTTTATGGTTATTTTGGGCTTTTGCTCGACCAACGAATATCGAATTGAAATAAATCGCGGTTTAAAAATGTGAACACACCTCGGCATTGCTCGCCGGGTAATTAACAATATTAATTTAGTGGATATCAGTTAGCAGCTCTGCGAGACCGTGCAGTCGCTTCCAGAGAAGTCTCTGTCTCTGTCTCACAAACCCAATAAGCTGCAGAGAAAAACTTAATATACAGAAAGTTATGAGTTCCGAGCAGGCAAATGGCAAGGCAAATGGGGAACCACGCAAGGGAGCCAAGTTGCTCAGGCTGAGATATCAACGAGATCGAAGAGGGTGCACTGCTTCGCATCGGAGGCTCACCGGTTGGCCAGCTACTAACCATTCCTCGTCCTTATGGGCCACGAAAAACTCGTTCAACTGTTGGCGCTTGAAGTCCGTCTTGTACTCGGTGTACTTGCGCATGACCTCCGAGTCGGAAATGTTCTCATCCTGCGTGTCCAGGAACTGCTTCAGGGTGAGCATTGCAGGCTGGGTTAGCGTATCCCCGCCGCTGCTAATGGGCTCCCTCGCCGGTGGCACGTGACCGGCATGGGAGTATGCCGAGTGTATCGACTGGTAGTGATCGTTCCAGGCCTGCATCAGATAGGGATCATAGCCTGCTGGGAAAGACAATCCTTTGTACTTCTCTCGCCTAAACGAGTATTATTGAACCTACCACCGAACCGGGGATTACCGCGCACATCTCCATCGCCCCAGTCCGGACGCATTCGTTTGGCAGGGGGCAAATCCCGGCCGGGGGATCCATAGCGTGTCCTTGGCCCCGGACCACGATAGTCACTGTAGTCGGGCCTGTGACGGGCTCCTCCGCCGCCGCCTCCTGCGGAAGCGCCGCCCCTGAAGGGATTGCTGTAACGTCAAGTGCTGTCGTCATGTAATAGTTGAACAGCGCCTGCACTTACCGCTCCGACCACTCGTCCCGGGCTCCCGCCGAACCGCCCACTGGCCGCCGCTCGTCACGGCGCTCTGTCCGGTAGCTGTCACTGCGCTCCCCGCGGAACTTGTCGCGCCGCTTGCGATCGTACTCGTCCTCAGAATCGGCCATTGGTGGTTTCTGTAAGGTGAAAGGGTAAGTGAAAGCGGCTTGCACTTAACCTCACTTCCAGATGCTGCAAGTTGGCCAGTTGAAAAGATGCACAAGTACCAAGAACTCGACGTTTTACATAAAACAATGCAAGTTGGTCAAGCGGAAGCACAATTCTCGTATTTGGGGCAATGTTCAGATGTGTTTCTTTGAGTTTACGTATTGTTTAAAGCCGCCATCTTGCCGCTTGCACACAACAAAAATTGCAAGTGTTTTACTGTTGCTGTTTTACATAATTAAAGAAGTTGTTGAATCAATAGCTTAGTAGACGCGACTTTAGCGGAATAGCTGAATGGTTGTGAATATTCTGCGGGTTTTTCTGTACTTTTAGAATTACCTTTTCCTATTTCAACTAAATTTTCGGCAAAACAACAAATTGAGGAGCTGGAATCAGGGTTGCCAGATGAAATTTTCCATTTTAAAATCTGGGCACACCAGAAATTATTTGCTAGTGACCAGTGTTGCCAGATAAAAATCGTAAAAGCGCGAGTGCGTTGCCAGACTTTTCGCTTAGGAGCGACCAACGATAGTACGATAGTACTCGATAGCTGCTTATCGATGTCTGACTCTGTCCAACAACCACCACTAACCGCCGGTTTTGATTTTGTTTTTTATACCCTTGCAACGCAGTGAAGGAGACGTTTCCGACCCTATAAAGTAAATATATTCTTGTTATTTTTAATTTAAAAAAAAATCAAGAAGTTTTTTAATATAAAAAATCCGATTTTATAATACAAAATAATATTTTTCTAAGTCAAGGAATCATTTCCGACCCCATAAACCATATATATTCTTGATCAGCATTAACATGCGAATCTTTCTAGACATGTCCGGAAGAAATCGATTTTTTGGCCATTTTTCCGAAATTTGATAAGGGGTTACATCATTAAAATTAGCAAAAATTACCAAAAATTTTGATTTCTTAAAATTTTAAATTTGGTAAGCAGTTTTTTTAAATTAATAAAAACTAACACAAAACTGCTTTCCGAATCGAAATTAATGCATTTTTGGCTTAGTTATGATATATTTTAATTGTTACCTGCAAGGGTATACAAACTTTGGCTGACCAAAGTTCGCTTTCTTTCTTCATGGAAATGTTAAAAAACAGGATCACAATTGAGCAACATATTTTAAATATATCATTTTTATTTTATTACACGCTTCATATATCGTATATATATACTTTTCTTTAGATTTATGTATATGTATATATTTACAGCTTAGTTGTACAACTATGCAAAGTTTAATTGTATTCTATGCCTAAATAAAGTTGTTAATTATTAAATTAGTGGCAAAAATGTTATTATTTGCGCCCAAACAGCATCTGCCGTTGATGATGCGCCAGACCGTTAAACCCAAAATCGGCTTCGAATCGTTTGTAATCGTCTCAATCCATATTCACCCCTCAATCCTTCAATCTTTGAAGTATAAAAGTTGTTCTTCTTGTATTTGTATTGTGTTTAGTAATAATATTAACGTTAAGTGAACAAATTTCCAAATTAGATTACAGTTTCGTACATATAAGTTATTATTTCTAGATACATATCCCAAGTGTATTTAATATTTATGCACCTTGTGAATTCATCCACTGTCGATTCCGGGAAAATAAACATTTAGAATTAGGTATGCATATGCTTGTAATTGTTTAATCAGTTTAAATGCTAACAATCTCTACATCTCTCTCGTTATCATAATCTGTAAACGCAACTCAGGGATATGCGCAGTGTGTGGGAAAGAAACTAAATTTGGGGCTTTAGGTTCAATCCTGCGGATTGGACTTAATGGAGAAGTAATAAATTAGCTGGCAGTGTAGCGTACAATAAATAATAATGCTAGTGGACTCGGAAAACTACTTATTGGCAACCATTCCCTCTGGCAGGGATCAGGGTTCCTTCGCTCTTCAAATGGTTTTACGTATCTCGTGTGTAATGGTTTCTGTTTACAATATTTTCAGTATGCTGATTAGACTTTAGATTATCGATTTTTGCTGCATTTGCTTGCATTTCGCGTAACACTAAAATGCCATCAATTTTCAGTTTTGTATTTTGTATTCTTTATTTTTGTGTTTTCAGGGAAAAATGCTTTACTCTCTAAGTTCTTTGTCCTCGAACTGTGTGCGCTGTCAATCCATATACGTATAGGTTCGGACTTGAACATATACTCGGATTCGTATATTGTTAATAATTGTATATATTTTATAGATATTCCTTTTACCATTTAATTTTACTTTTACTGATTGCTACACATTGCAAATGAAATTTGACGTATCTATTCTAAGTTCAAAAAAATGGAGGCGGCTCGAAAACTTAGAAAATCTGTATGGTATTTAGATCTCAATTTCGATTTGGCAGTGAGAAAAACTAAGCTACCTAACTCAAGGCAAAGAAAGAGGCGACTCTTGCTTCGATTTTAGTTAATGGAGAATTACCAGAGTCCCATATAGATACATATGTATATATCGTAGGCCCGTAGCTTTAGCAAACCAGGTACCTCTAAAAAGGCTTTTGGGGGTGTTTTTCGTTTCAAGTTAAAAGGGAGAGAGTGCGTTGTAAACGAATCTAATAACGGAAATAATAACTTTGTTCAAGGTATATATTTGTTTTCATCTGTTCCTGCTCTTGCTCTGCTGCTAAGGTCTCGCTTGTAGTTACATTTATTATTATAATGCTCAAAACCTGTCAATCATTTCCCCCGTCCGTCTCCGTCTTCGTCATCTGCTCCATCTGCTTAATCATCTTTTGTTTCGCTTGAGGTAGTTTTTCAATTCAGGATCAATATCTACAAGTTGAACACAAAATGCTTGTACGCGGTGTGTCAGTATGGGTCTTAGGGTTATAGTAGTTATAGGGGTCTCAGGCTGTGTACACGGTCGTGGGTCCTACATAGTTGGGCCTAGTTTGTTGGGGCAAAACAAGTTACGAGTTTACACATAACAGAAAACAGTGCATAAAAATGAAACAAAGTCTAGTTGCTCTGCGTTTCGAATTTTCAAAAATCTACATAACGATTCTGTTTTTCCGCTTATATTTTCTTTTTCATTTGGTTTTTATCTTTTATATGAATGGATCTGTCAACAAACGGTTGTTACTTTATACCATACAATCTTGTATTTTCGTAATTCATCAGGTTGCATTATTTGTATTGTTGTAAGTCGCGTTCTTTTTTTTTATAATTCTTACAGAGCGAGGGCTTTAAATATATTGTTTATTTATATATAATAATATACTATATGCGTATGTACAGATCTTAGGCGTGACAATGTATTTTATTGGAAAGAGTTACCGAGGGCCTATCGAGGGTATTAATATGCTTGCTTATATCCTATAATCAACACTCAACTTGGGTCTGGAATCGTAATTATATGGTTTTTTAAATATGGCGAAAATTGGGGTTTAGCAAATGAATGGCTTTAACTGTTACACTTTAATGCTATTATATAGCGCGTCTTTTCTCCCGCAAATAAATTAGATTTCAACCAGATATACACGACTGCTCTGCTTCGCTCCTCCTGACCACCACAATTTTCGATTACTTTCCCTCGTTCTTAGCCAATTTCACAGCCATTTGCTTCGTATGCAAATATTTTCAAATTCTGAATTTCTAGCTCCTAAGTCTTTGCTCACATCCCAAAAAGTCGTTACTCCTATATGGAAATTATATAGCTGGTAATTCAAAGGAAAAGTATAAGGTAAAATAAAAACACTTTGGATTTTGGTTTATGTTTTTTGTGTTGATTTTTTTGCTGTTTTGCTTTCGCTTGCTTCAACATATTTTTTTCATATATATTGTGTATTTTCGCATCTTCCACTCGTAATTAGGTAAAATGGTAAAATTAATCCGTTTTAGGATAGAGTTTGCTCTTTACATTAGGTGTAGAACTACAAAACAAGTTATGCGTAAATGTATTTATTTGTAGATTTTTAATAATAATAATAATAATTGAACGTAAGAATCGTACCTAAGATTGTATATAACCGAGACTTGTAGTGAGTTCCGATGAGCGGGCTTCGTCGCTGGTTCGAGTGTCTCCTGGGAGGCCCCCCAACGATTCATATAGTATGTACGAATATTACGATTAAAAATAATTCACTGATTTCTGTTTGTCAAAGTGCTGGCTACATTTAATTAGAATTTTCTCGTTTTGGGGATGTGCTCGTTTCGTATCGATTTCATGCAGCTTTTGTTCATCCTTACACAAATTCATTTTATAAATTAGATTCTCTTAAGACTTTACATGTGTGTGGCTGTGTGTGTATGCGTGTGTTAAATTATAATTAAATTAATATTAGTAGTAAAAGTAAAAAATTGCACAGTTCAAGTAGAAGCTACGTAAAGGTGTGTATGTTCTTCCTACTCTTTATACAATAAAAGAATTTCACTTTTCGATTTATGTTTAATTTTATTAATATTTTACAGTGGTTCCTTTCTCGTTATCAAACACAAATTGCTACTAAAATTAGAATAAATTTGATTTAAGTTAAAATAAGGCCAACAATTTAAAAAAATGTACACTTCATAGCGAAAAGCAAAAGAGTTTGGAACCAAAATTGCATATAATTTCGTTTATAATTGCCAAAGTATAAAAAATTTGCACTTTTTTTGGGGTTTTTCATTAAATAAATTTTGATTTTGCCAAATTTGCTGTAGTCACTCACTCACACAAATTTTGAATTACCAATGTAAATTTTATAAATAAATATTGAAGTCTTTTGGTTTATGTGTTTATTAGACGCGTGTGTGTGTGTGTCTGTGGGAGAGCTATCAAAGTGATCGAAAACTATTTTCCAGGGTAAATTTTGTTTTATTTATTTTCGACTTAATACCTTTTGATGCCTTTTGGTTTTTGAGTAAAACTCCAATCACTTTAATTTCATATAAAATTGTTTTGAAAAAAAAATGCCTAAAAACATTGCCAATTCCAAGGGATGTTGGATTTTGTTTGCGAACAATTTTTTTTGTTTTTCTTTTGGGTGAAAATGATAAAAATCTTACAGTTTAGACTTTCGTTTTTAAGAAATATAAAGGGGGGGCATAATAAAAATATTTGTGTATTCCGTTATTTTGTTTCGCATTTTTGTAATTTTTTTTCAGTTTCCTTTCGTTATGATTAAAAAATATTTATAAAATCAGTCCAAGTTTTTCGTGTTTTTGTTTTTTTTTTTTTAGAGTTTGTTGTTTGAATAACTTAAATGTATTTAGTTATGGTAGATGTTAATGTTATTATCGTAGTTATTATTTTCATTTAACAGGTTTACTCGCTCCACTAGAGTAAAGATTTAGATGTACAGTTAGGTATTATACAGTTGCATTCATTAAGTTTACAGTTAGTACATATTATTTTATATATTTTTAAAATATAAACAATCTTTATTCTCTTCTCTCTTCCCGCTGTCCGTGCACTTCTCGCTCTCCCTCGAGCGGAGGATCGAATTGAAAATCAAAATTCGAGAATTTATTGTGGGAATCTATCTTGCACTGCCCACAGAAATATTTTATTCTATTATTTCGCGATTTTCAATGGGTCTTTCCCCCTCTCGATTCGACTCTTCCGCCCTCTCTTTCCCTTAATCGTCGTTGAAGCTTGATCTGGGGTAAGCTTTGTGTAACCGTTAATAGTTTTCTTTATCTTTTGTAACGTAAGGATAATGCCTAAATCTAATATTTGCAGGCTTAAGACTAAATAACTGCATTTACGCTCGTCCACGGCTATTCACTTTGCCCTCGCTGACTTTGTTCCCCCGTAACACCTCCATTCCGCCCTGGCCACGATTCGTGGCTGGTGTCTGGGGGGTAGGAGGAGGGGAATCTGTGCGTCCAGCTGCCCTTCTCAGTCCAGGAGGACACCGATGGTCTGGGGATGTTGGGGGTACTGCTCCTGCTGCTGGTGGCGCTACGTCTGCTATACCGTCGTCGAGTGCTCCGACTTGACCGCCACTCCACCGATCAGCTGCTCCTGATGCGGATGCAGGGCAACGCCCATTAGCGCCATAGCCGTCTGAGCATTCGCGTACATGCTTACGTTCCCGCCCACCCCTACACCTACGCCCACTCCCACTCCGACTCCGTTGCCACCGCCTCCGCCCATTGCCACACCCGAGGTGGTGGAGCTGGCAGGAACCGCGGCCGTGATACTCGTGGAAGAGGTGGCCGCCGCCGTCGTGGGTCCCATGGCTCCCCCGCCGCCAATGTAGTCGCTGCTCGTGCTGACCGCAGACACGGAACCAGAGGCGGTAGCGGGTACGGAGACAGGAAGATGCTGGGCCTGGGGCTGGAGCTGTAGCTGAGGTTGGAGCTGCGGCTGCAGCTGAGGCTGGAGCTGTGGCTGTGCCTGTGCCTGCGTCTGTGTCAGCGACTGGTGCTGGGCCTGATTCGGGAGCTGAGGCTGAGGCTGATGCTGGGCCGCTGCCGCCGCAGAGGTGGACGCAGACTCCGAGTCAATGCCGGCGGTGATGGCACCACCTACGGAGGCACGCATTCGCTCCGCTCTTTCGAGACGCTCGTTCTCCTCCTGCGTGACCTGCAGGTGCGACTGAACCGAGGGCGGGATGGCGTGCACATCCCAGATCTCCTCGAGAAACTTGGGCAGCTTGCGGTTCTTCAGCTTTAGCGAGAAGCACATCTCGGCATTCTGGTTGCCCAGGGTTCGCAGCTCGGTGAGGATGGATAGGAGCTTGGCGTAGAAGACGAGGCTCATGGAGTCGCCGCAGTGGCGGTTGAGTATATAAATGCGTAGCGTGTCGATGTAGTAGCTCTGGATCGCTTCGACTAGTTGGGCCTTCTCCAGGCCCGGCCGGTCCGAGAAGATCACAATGGCAGTGAGTAGCGCGTATTCGACATTGTCCACCTTCATTGAGAACATTTGGCGGCAGAAATGCAGCAGGTCTTCAATATTATCGGCCATGCCGGCCATTTTGTACGAGTCCCGCGTATACGATCTGTTGTTCGCGAAGAATATGGAGTCGGAGTTGTGGTCGTACCGGCGAGCCATGCGCAGCATCATCACTTCCGACGAGCAGGCCTTAAGGATAGATATAGATAGTTAGTTGGTAACTAAGCCAGCAGAGGATTGGCAGAGTAGTACATACCTTCAGTAACGTTATCTGATCCTCTTGGGGAATCTTTGTAAACGCTGGTAAACCCTTTGCAAATTCAACAATCAACTGAACTGTGAGTATGGTTATTTCGGTGATGTGCCGAAAGCTGACATCCGTCTGGCTCTCGTTCTCATCGGGTTGACTCTGCAAAATAATGGTTAGATGTTAGTTTTATCAACATATTTTATGGGATTCAAGGTGACCCACCATTATACGCCTGAGATCCTCTTCGGATGGCTGCTCGTAGCCATCCTGGTACCAAATTAACTTGTATATAACGGCCAACTGATTGTACGTTAATGGAGGTATATTGCGCGCTTGACACTTGGCCAAAATATCATCAGGTAGTAGCTGTTTCCAAAAAGAAAATAATTTTCAATAACAAATAACCTAGCAAAGCCTTTGATTTTAAATACTTACCGGAATTGTGGCATGCTGGGGCGCCTCGCATGTCATCAGATCGAGAATCTCCTTCTTGACAAAGTCATGGGAGTTGCCGGTTGAAAGGCTGCCACCATTGCCGCCATGCTGCGAGCTGGGCGAGGTGGTCATCTTGTCCTTCTCCTTCTGGGCCTTCTTCTCGCGCCGCTTCATCGCGCACTGGTTCTCCGGGACAACGCACTCCGGCCTCATGCCCACGGCCAGACACTTCTTCAGGCGACACTCCTGACACTTGCGCCGCATGTACATGTCCATCTCGCAGGCACGCCCAAACTTGCAGCAATACACGGCGCTCTTTGTTACGCTGCGCCGGAAGAAGCCCTTGCAGCCCTCGCAGGTCAGGGCATTGTAGTGATAGCCGGAGGCACGGTCGCCACACACCAGGCACAGCTCCTCCTGCACCCGTGGCGCGGGTCCCTTCTTGCTCTTCTTCGCATCGCAGCTCTCGTTCGCCGAGTATCCGTTAAGGCTGCTCGAGGGCGAGAGATCATCGCGACCTGTTGGGACAAGAGATGAAAGGGGAGCAGCTGGTTAGTATGGATTATTTCAGTAGGCGATCCATAAAACATTAGACCCCAATAAATAAATTTAGCTGTCACGGAGAGTTCTATGTTCTCCGCCATTTGCATGTTTTGCAAGCTCCGAATCTGTATCTGAAACCAACTCCGACTGGACACGTTTGCTTGATAATCTGTGCCGCTGTATCCAATGTCTTGCGCTAGGGGTTTGGCAACGCCCCCACGTTCCAAGCCCCGCAAAAATTTAAAATTCAATTAACGTTTTCGCTCAGAGTCAACCGAACGGTGTACGAAATGTATCCAGCCGTTGGAAATCGAGCATAGGAGTGATTGGATAGAGGGAAAGTCATTAGAGGGCGAGTTTCAGGGTCTTTAAAGAAAGATGGGAACTTTTAGACGATAAACATTAGGAGAATTCTTGGAGATTTTATTTCAGCTTAAATGGTTGTTAGGTGAACATTAATTTCCATTTAATTTTCACATCAAAAAAGGCTCTTAATTATGATGATCCTTTTTACACGGGGGCAAGATACATAAATTCGACGTCTCCTCTGACAAACTCAACAGAATAGAGTTTAATAAAAAATGTCATAATACTTTCTGCACTTCTATTTCTGTCTGCAAATCCATCAAGCCATCAAGCCCCATTATCGATTACGTTTAAAAGGGGCTTGCACGAGGCATCAGTAACTATGAATGGCCCTGGAGATACATTATCCGAATAGTCACGTTCACAGCACTCCCACAAAGAGATATAAAGGAATATCAAGTGCAAGTCTTCTTCCTACAAAGGCACTAACGACGGACCCTGGAGTGGGTGGGGGAGCATGGGGATGTGGATGTGGGCGTTGGTAGCACATAAGAGTATAAAAAGATATGAGAAAGAGGCTTGGTGTTGTTGCAACAGCCAAGACAGTGACAACAACAGAAACAGCAAGAAAGGCAGACACACAAGACACGGCTCAGACACTTGGCGAAGGCGATAGCCACGAAAGAGGAGAAGAGGACGCGGCTAAGACGTCACTTGGCCACAAGTGCACCCACCCTCTGCCGCCTAGCCCCCCCTCCCTTGTTGTGCTTCAACGGCAACCGAGTGCAACGCAGTGCATTGTCGGCCTAACACAGTTTTCCGTAACCAGTATTCACCATATTCTGCACCTCCACGTCCACATTCACGTCCTGGATCCCTCTCCCTGACCGTTGCCTGCCATAAAATATTACCCATACGCCCCGTTGTCTTGGCTACTTTCCCTCCCTTTTGCTGCAGTTGCTGCGTTTCAATTTCACTGCCACCACTGACAAACAGCGGAGAGGAGCGGGCAGCGGGGGAGCGTGGCAAGTGGAATAAACGACGGCGTCATGCAAACTTTGTCTGCTCCAGCGACTCATGGAAAATGGAAAAAAGGAAAATGGGGAGACGCCAGCATGACTGCATTTTCACTGCACTTGCGAGAGAGCTGCTGCTTTGGCAGGGAAATCGTGTGGTAAAAAGTAAAAACCTGCTGCACCTAAGCTATATGAGGGGGCTGAATAAGGCCAGTTTCTGAATCTACATTAAGTATTTATTTTGCAGATAAACTGGCAGTTAAATAACTGGTTTCTTTAACTCTAATCTGGCTTAAGTCTGAGAGTTAAGAATGACTGAAATGATCAATATCTTAATTCTATGCGATATTCAGCTTCTGTAAATCTAAAAATCGAACATCTAGATTGGTATTTAAGGTTAAACTAATCGTTAACTTTAATTGACAGTTAAGAAAATGGACCTAGGACATGAAATAACCGCTGAAAATTCAATGGGGCAAAGCTAAGCTGTGGCCCAGGTGACTGAAAAAGCCTCAATATAACCAAATAAATTTAGCATAGCCATTGAAACATCAACTTTATAACTGCCAGTTAACGTAAACACACACAGGTTTACACGCAGCAGAGCCACATTTAATTTTTCGCTTTTCCTCTATGAAAAGACATTTTCCATCGCACGCAGGAGGAAGAACGGAACGCCATCGAGTAGCAAACAAAGGCGGAAAGGCAATGGTTGAAAAACTGCACGCCAAAGCGACAACAGTGGAGCTCAAAAGACACCCCTGAATCCACCCGGTTGCCCCATCCATCCCATGCCTCGGAGTTTGGAGTTCATTGTGTTATTGTGCTGGCTCCGTTCGGCCCTCGCTCGCCACTCCGCACTATATACCCACATAATCCCAGCAAGCGGGGCTGCCAACTGGGGGCCAAGGCAGCGCCATCCCCAGGCCGTAGCTGTGGCCATGTGTGCAGGTCCGCGAGTAGTACAAAACATGGTGCAGCCAGGGCTAAACTTTTTCGTCAGTGTTGGCGGGCGAGTCTTTACCTATTATAACCATTTTCAGTTGAAATAAAATATCAAAAATTCGGTTAGGAGTATATGATACACATTTTAAAGAAATAAATTGAGATATATAAATGATCTTCAAAAGAAATCCAAACTAGCTATTGGTAAATATTATACTAGTTCTTGGATAATCATAATAATCCTGCTATTATTGATTATGCGAATTTATCAATGAAACATGGATGTTTTAAAATTAAGGAAAATACAGTTTTGGCTTAAAAAATGTAACAAAATATATAAATTAATATTTCTTTTTGTTATTTTATTTATTAATTTATAAATAGTTGCCATAAAACATCGATGTTATAACCTTTCAACGTTAAATCCCATAACAAGCTTTAATAGATATTGTATCTTTCAGATACACCAATCTGAGCATCACTTGGCGCCCAGTAGCCTGCGCCATTTCTCCCTGTCTCTTTTACTCGCTCGTAGCTCTCTCCCCCTGCGCTCTTTGTTCGATGCCTTCTCCCTCGCGCTGCACGCCCTTGCTGCAAAAGCTGAAAAATGTTGATGTAGGCCTCGAAAAATGTGCAGTTTGCCTTTGGCATTGCCACTGTCACTGCAAGCAGCGCAGTCGGCGTCGGCCTCCCTCCACCGCCCCCTTTACAACAAGAGTGCTGTGAGCCAGAGAGAAAGAGAGCGGGTTGCATGTCACACAAGTTTTTGCCGTGGTATAGGTAAGTTCTCCCTTTGGGCTTCGTGTGCGTGCATTTTGCATTTTGCATTTCATTTTGCCCGTTCGCTTTACATTTGCATTTATTTTTTCACACACTTTTTGTGTTCTAGGCAAAGAAATGAAACTTTTTGTTGCTGCTCCTGTTTGTTGTTGTTTTTTTTTTAATTTTTTTTTTTTTTTTTGCTGGCTGACTCTATTCTATGGCAAAGTTTTCCTTTTGTATGCAGTTTCGCTTGCGTGTGCTAGTGTGTGTGTGTGTGGGCTGTGAATGCAATATTTTTAAGCGGCTTGTTTTTTGTGTATGCACAAAAAGAGGAGAACAAGGGGGCAGAGAGAGAAGGAGGGAGAGTAGGAGAGAGAGATCTAGAATGATAAAGAGAGAGAGAGAAGAGAAAATGGGAGAAAAAAAGGGGGAGGAGGCCACTGCAAATAGCGCCTTCTGTTGAAATGCAAAATAAATAAGTTCCAAGGCGGCTCCCCTACCAACACCTCCCCATTTCCCGCTTTTAGCTGTTTGCATTTCAGCAAGTTGCTCTCTAGCGGAGCCAAAAGATGTGAAAAAGTCAGCCGAGGCAGAGTTTGCTTATGCGATTTGGAGACTTCCCTTGACGGTCTCCAATCCGATCCGATAGGAAAGCCAAAGGCAGAAAACAAAGGGAACTGGAAAAGATACATTTATACATATAGTATTTATGTACATATATGTATGTATGTAAGTTTGTATGGATTGTATGTAGTACATATGGAGTACGATTTGTCTGCAATTTGACATTAAAAGCCCTACTATTCGTTCTTTAATGTGCAGCAAGGGAGCGGATGGAAGCTGGTGGAATGCAGTGATTTTTCTGGCTTTCATCTTGAGCCATGAATATGTCTTTGCTAATCACCTGGAACGAGAACTTATCCCTACTCAAGAGGGTGATGCTTCCAAGTACATTTTCTAGTTCTAATACTTTTCGTAATGCAAGTCATACTTCAATAATATGGAAATATTATATAAACATATTTAAAAACAATAATAAAGCATATATTTTTTATTTAACTTCAACATATTCAAAAATGCTTTCAAATCCAAGATCAAAAAGAGAAGAGAGAGGTTAAACCTTTAGATACCCGAAAAGTTAAACTACTTACATAAAAACAAATCCAATTCAATACTTCCAAAATGTAAAACCCTGCAAATTCCCTATTCTTAGCTTTCTATCTAATTAAACCTTAACAGAATTTCTCTTCAGACTCGCCAGCTAATAGTAAAAATTCCTTTTAATTCAATGACACATTTCTGTGTACATATTGTTGTTTATTGTTTATTGACCAAGGCCCAACGACTTTGACTATGGCGGCATTGCAGGCGATTACATAAACGAAAGCCGACGACCCTAAATCAAAATACGTTGAGCAGGCCCAACTAACCACCGAAACTCCAGACTTTCCCCATGGAGAAGGTGACGGGGTTGCAGGACATTGTGGGTCGAGGTTCAGGGATTGGGGATTGGGGGACTTCTACCTTGGCTTTGGCCGTAGCTAGGTTGAATTGTGATGGCCAGCCGGTCGAGTAGCTAAGGCCAAAATCAACATGGTCCGCCTAACCGAGCGCCTGGGTCGAGCAATGGGGTGCAGCAAGGTATCGGAGTTGGAAAACTGTACCACAGCCTAGCGCATGTCCGCGCATGCAATCCCTGCAACGCTCTCTCTTCTTTCTCGTCTTTCTCTCTCTGACTCTGTCACTCTCTCTCTCCCTGGCTTGGGGTTGCACACGTTTTTCTGTTTTGAGGGGGTTCTCTAGTGCAAGGCTGCAATTTATTTTGCACGAGTTTCTCAGTTGTTAGGCACGTTTTACCACCCCCGAGCCGCAGAACCCCCCCAAAGCCCCTCTTCTGTGTGTGCGCTATGGTTGTATGGTTGAGAAATTGATTTTTTCAGTTCGTTGGCATGTTGCCGCCTGGCCATGTACTTTCTTGTTTCTGTTTCTGACCAGGGGCAGGGACACGGACAAGGATCCGTTGCCGGAGCAGGATCCGGTGCCGGATGGGGGGGTAGGAAGGAAGGGCAGCAGGAGAAGGGGGATGCAGTGTGCACTGTGTGCACTAGGAGCACTAGGTGGCTGAAAAATGCTTTTTAACCTACTTTGAGCACAGGTCGACATTTAGACGAGGGTCGTCGCATGACCTTTCGTGTGTTTCGGAACGCATTCTCCGGCTTTCGGCTTCGTCTTGTGGCAGCTTGTTGGCTTGTGTTTTTGTTGCTGTAACTGCTAAGAATGCCCCAAACGGCACCAACAATAACTGTAACAAGGTGACGCCATTTACAACAGTGAACAAAATGGCCGCCAAGGAATGATCGAAAGGTTTGTTTCTGTTTCCGCTTGGTGGTTTGTTAGGAAATTAGCTTATTACTATAAACTCAATCATAACCTGCGGTAATAATGATGTTCCTAAGGACATTATTTAAAATCTTAAAATACAAAATAAAGAGAAAATAGCCTGCATCTAAAAATATTAAGTTTTAGTTTATTTATAAAATTAAAGTTAGTGAAAACTATATAATTTTCATTAGGACGGACTCATTTGAACATTTCCATTCCGCTAATGAGCTCTCCAGCTCCCCTACCAGGCTTCTATATACATATATATTTGTATATATTTGAAAGCAGGAGCTCCATATGCAATTTTTTCCCCACCGGAACCCGCCCCCTTTTGGCGCATTCCCTCCCTAATGATATGTGTTTGCATTTGCATGCCACACACACACACACACATGCAAAGTCGTGTGGAAAGCTGGCTTTGTTTACATTTTTGCTCTTTATAACCAAACATACATATGTTCGACATACCCATGTGCGATGCTTTATTACACGGACTGTGTCTTTCTGCAGTCGCTTGCCAACATTGGCTAAAATCCTTAAAAAATCTAAAAATCAGGAAAGGTGTTTGTATTTCTTGCTAACATTTGTTGTGATTTAAGAGATATATTCTTATAAGTTTTACTAAAAGTTTGTTAAAAGATGCCTATTTTAATTATTTAATTTAAAAATTTAGAAAGATGTATTTTTGAATGATTAAAAACTCAATTTTAAAATTATTAAAATAATTAAATCTTAAAGTTTCCTAAAGTTAGGTTCCACTGTCTGTGAAAGAAGAAGCCTGGAGACCGGGGCGTGGCTGTTACACTTATGGGCAAAAGTAAAGCACCGGGACTCCCCAGCGAACAATGGAGCGCAAAACAAATGGCAATGGAGTGAAGCCATTAAGAAACACAAAGCGAAAAGCTTGCTGGAAGAAAATAGGAAAAACAAACCTGTAGAGAATAAGAGCTAAAATAGATGGACAAAGAAATGAAGAAGTTTCATAGCCAACAACAAAAGCGTCACAGCCAGACGCGTCACCAATGATTGTTTCTGGGTGGGGTGGAGGACCCTAAAGAGGTATATCCGTTGGTGTCACCCTAATAGAAAATGATACTGAATACGGGATAACATAAGAAAATATAGCAACGAAAAAAGAGATTTTACAGAAATTATGATTTAGGATAGAAATATTTATGGGTTTCCACGAGAGAATATTCAGATACATCTTATATCATATAACACTAGAAATTTTAGTATTATTTATAGACAAAAAAAAACCATCTTCCTAAAAGGCTGTTCTTCTTCGCAGTGTACAATTTGCAATTGGACTAAGCCCCATACTATTTTCTCCAGAAAATTATTATCTAAAGTCCTTCTCCTGCTACTCCTTCCTGCCCCACCAAACACCCCCAGCAACCACTATTCCGGCGTGATTAATGCGGGCACCGAAGCGTTCTCCTCAGCTGCCATGCAAAATCAGACACACAACTCTGGCTCAAGTGCAGTTTGGCTGTGCTCGAACGGAAGTTTTTAATTAAATATGGAAAAAAAATAGAAGTAAAAACGAAATGAAAGCGTAGCGTTGTGCAGAACCTTAAGCCATAAGCATAGCTCAAACACGACCTTGTTGCGGTAGGTAAAAGTCGAGTTCGACTTACTATAGCTTCGCCAAACCCCCCCGTCTGGGGCACTTCCACTTTATTATTATTGTTATTGTTATTACATTATCAACATGTTGTTGTGCAGCATCCGAGCATCCTCCCACTCGCCCCTCTGGCAATTTGTGTGGCTTTGTTGTCGTCGTCTTGGCTCCAGACTTATTAAATATCAGCCACATTGTTGCTGGTCAGTGATTTTTATTGAGCGACACGGACAGCGACGGACGTTGTTTGGGCTCTGGGACGACGACGATGTACAATGTACAACGTACCATGTACACGGACTTGTACATATTGTTGCCGCTGCTGCTGCTGCTGCTGCAGCTGTCTTTTATTATTATAACTGTCTGACGAGCACGGGTTAGTGTGCGTCCTTGAAGTCGTTTACGTCACTCGTAGACAGCGGGGAAAGGGCGCAGAACCGACTGGGCTCCTCCGGATAATGCATTCAATGGCGGCTAGCATTAATGGAAATGCTGAATGACAGACAGCGATGGAGGGCGAGAAATGGAGCTGTTCGATTTCAGGGAATATTGCTATCAATTTCTGATCTACTTTTTGTCTTCTTTGTTGTCAGGATTCTGGAGTATATTTTATGTGTAGGTGAAAGATATAAGATTGCACTTTTATTGTTTAATAACTCTTTATGTTTATCATCCGATTAAATAGATTATAAGCAAAAAACTAAAGATATCTCAGTAATTCTACCTTTTAAGTTCTTTAATAACTGTAGATTTTCGATATATATTATAAAAATGATCAGTATTCCCTGAACACACTAATTTAATGCACATTTTGCCGCCTGCAAAGGCATTGAACTGCATTAAAGGCTTTGCGAAAATTGTTTATTCGAAATTTTTACCCAAGGGGAGCCGAGGGGAGACTCAATTGTTTTTGGGTTTGTTTATTTCCCCCGCAAAAAAAAAAGCCAGACATTTGCAACAAATTATTCCAAGCGAAAAACGTAGCACGTTTGATGCTTCACTTGGCATGGAAAACAATTTCCCGCTGAATATTGCCGGCGGCCGCCCACTGTGCGTATGCGCGATTTCCCTGGCTCTTGACATTGTGGGAAATTCTTTTGTCGAGTGCAGCAAAAACATATTTCATATATATATATATATATGGAGTATTGCATTACAACGAAATAAAAAACCTTTCGAATGGAAAAGAGGGGCTGGTGTATAACATTCGCTCGATATTACAAAATTCACTTCCAAGAATTCTTTTAAGTATTTTAAGCAAGTGTGCGAAGATTAATACAATTTTCGACTTTTATATCGCCAGGTAAAATTCTGTGGAAATCGGTTTCGGGTATTGGATACCTTCACAAATGTCGTCATATTACTGAGCAAAGAAGATCGATATGCCTTTGAAAAAATAAAATATATAAGATATACGAAAATTTAGGATGAAAAAAGAACACCTGTTTAATTTCATTTTTAAAGAGATCACCAAAAAAGTTTTTAAAACAACTATTAAAGAATTATAATGAAATCAATACGTTGTAATACAAATTTGACTATTATTTCGGTAGAAAGTTGGAACTTAGGTTGCCCACCATAAAATACCGGGTTCTTAAGCCACAAAATTTATGGTCACAAAACTTATAGCCTCAAAATAGAAGCTATTTGTTCATTAAAATAAAACCTAAGAAGATCAAATAAAAGCTAGTAAGTTATTAAAGTAAAAAACCTCCACAATGTTGTCTTTAAAATTTCGTATAAAAAGCATGAGCTTCCCTTGATATTTTTTAAAAAATGTCTAGCATCAATCATGCCTCCCCTAGTTCCCTCTCCTCTCTGGAATATATTCACCATAAGCCTAATAGCCCTTATTAGCCACCTTTTTCCATTGTGCACTGATCCTAACCGCCCTCATTTAGGCCATGGCAGTTGTTTATGCCATTTCCCATTTTTCGTTAGATATATATGTTTTTTGGGTGAGCAGCCAAGTTGTCTGGTCTAGACCGACCGACCATGTTTTGTGCCAATTGTGGTGCGTACTCTGCTGTTGTTTTTTATATTGAAAACAATTTATTAATTTTATTTTCGGCGTTGCTATGACAAAATGTGTGTCAAGGGGCAACTTGTCAGTCAGGATTTCTGCCTGTCAAAAGCCGTTTCGCTACTCTCTCGAAAAGAAATTGCGCAAAGGCAGCTGTGAATGCCTATTTCCGATCGAGTGTGGGAGTCGATGACCAAAGATAACTTCACAAAGTACATACATATTTAACGCCATCGATACAAAAGTGGCCCACTGTGTGGGCCTTACCTGACGCGAATTTCTTTCGCTAGACTCAAGGGGGTAAAGCTTGTCATGTGGCATTACCTGCAAAGAAACAGAATCAGAAATGTAGATTAGCCAGGGTTTGTGTTGTGGAATAAATACATTGTATGTAGTATATAGTATGTAGTTCGGCCTAGTGTTTGCAGCTCCCATTACATTTCCGCAGAGAAATACAGCACACAGCTAGCTGAACTTCACAGCTCGGCTCACTTCCGCTGGCCACTTTAATTACAGGCAAGAAGCCGGGCCAAAGCCAAGCAATTTTCTTGGCCAGGTAAATGAAACCGAACACTCAAGGTAAAGCTCGAGAGCATCGACAACTGAGCGAGAACATTTTGAAATCGCTTTTAGCTCGAGTGTTTCTAAGACTATTTATAAACATGCGATCATCATCATCATAAGCAACCTCAACATCATTATCATTATCATTAGAACCCTAAGAAAGAGTGGCTCAAATTCTAAAGGCACTGGAAGCTATTTAAGCTGTCAAGTAGGCAGCAGTTTGTCAAATGCCCCAGAGCTCTTATTAGGCGAGTTTTCCTCCCGAAGAGCTACTTGCTTTATGCAAATTGAAAAATTCAGTTTTGTCTAAACAAGTTTGTATATTCCTTTAATAGTTTATAGTTACAGCAAATAATCTTGGCTTGAACTCAGTGGCTAATTGTCATTATGGCCAGGTTGCCCACCTGAGGGCAATTAAAAAATAATAAAAATAAAAAACCAATTAAATCCCATGAATGAAAAAAAAAGAGTACATATAGAAAAGTAAAGATGAAAATGGAAACCAACTCAGCAAAAGAGAGAAAGAGAGATACAAGGCATATACTTCGCTATCACGCTCATGAAAAATGAAAACCAAAGAGGAAAACATGCAAAACAAAAGTGGCTGTGGCCACATTTTTCACATGGACCGGCTAAAATGGAAACCACTTTCAGCCACCAACAGCACTGAGTCCGCGCAACTAGTTTTGGCCTCTAAGTAGGTTTGGCAAGTGCAACGAGTGCACTGGGCAAGCGGAGCGCGCAGCGATCTCTATCGCCATCTTGGTCTGGTATCTGTATCTTGCAGATACACGACCGACCACGAGCTGCAGCCGCTTTCTAAACAACCACTCTGGTCTGGGGCACGGGAGCTGGCTAGCTGGCTGGCTGACTGGCTGGTGGGTCTGCTTCGGTCTGGTCTGGTCTGGTCTTGACTGGTCTACGTGCTTTCGCTTTGTATCGCATCGCATCGGATCGCATATAGCTTCAAATGCTCGTTTGTGCCACAACATGGCCTTGAATTTTTAATCAAGTTTCGCGCTAGTCACAAGGCTCGAAAGAGAGCCCCCAAAGGCATGATCATGGCCTGCCCCTTTCATCATTTCCCCTTCACCGCTTCATTTTGGCCAAGTTGGTCTTAGCCCAAGTTGCGGTGTGTGTGCGTGTTTTAGGCACTAAATTCAAAACAAGTTCTATTGAACTTGGCTCGGCAGCGCTCTTTAAAACAGCAAAAAACAGAAACCAAGACAGACACACACAAAAAAGTTGCCTCGTTTTTTAAGATTTTCTGACTTTATTTTTTGCAAAAATGATTAATGGAATTTATGGGTTTTTTCTCTGCTTTATTTTTTTTTTATTTTTTTGGCAACAATATTCGTGTGTATTATATATTAAAAGGAAAAAATATTATTTTACCCGTTGGACCGACAACGAAAAAGCAGCAACAATAAATGCCCGCTGTGCAAGAAGGATGAACGAAATGTGCAAAAAATAAATGTGTAAGTGAGCAACCGAAAAGAAAAAACACCGATATTAAAGACGCTTTTTTGGTCATGAATTTAAACTTATTATAAAAATGTATAAAGTAGAAATTACTACTGATAAATACTGAAAATCTGAAACTACTATTAAAATCCTCTTTTTAAGGCTTAACTATATCTCAAATATTCTGAAATAAGCTTATTTATCTACAAGATATAAGATATATTATGTATCTTTATATATAATATATAACCAAAATCTTTCTTTGCATAAAGATCCCACAAAATGAATAAATAAATAAATAAAATGAACAAAGAAAGGGAACTTGAAAGACAGTAGTACAATTTCGTTGCAACTCGTTTAGAATTTCAATTCTCCTCGCTTTTTTGGTTACCTTGCAAAATCAAATTTCTACTTTAAAAACGTATAAAACTAAACAGTTAAAGATCAAAATTGATAGTGAAAATATGCAAAATCTTACGACTCAAGCCAAGAACTAAACACTAAGAAACCAGAAACTTTCTGAATGTATCTAAAATGTTGGCTGTTGTTTTGCTGACCCTATTTCCTGTCTTACCAATTTCTTTTATTATATTTGCATGCACATATACATATATGCAAATATTGTTTAATATAAGCAGACAAAAATTTGTCACACCGCAAACAGCAACAAAAAAAAAAAATCCGACAAATTTCCTTGGCTCGCAGCCCTTCTCAGTGCGCATTTTAATGACTTTTGGCTTTGCATTTTGCCCACAAAATAAAAATAAATGTGTGTGTGTGTATATAGAAAGATTACCAAGAAGGGAGCATACATACACATGTAAAGGTTATATATGCAAGTGTTTGCTGGAATCGGACGAGTCAAATAAATGCCAAATGAGCCACAGTTTTGATTTATTGGGACCTGCATATTTTTGCATATATGTATGTTTCTTTTTTCCCACTTTAAAATCCGCGCGACATCTTCTTCACTTAAGATTGGGTCAAAGTCTTCTTGGGTTCTCCCTCCCGCTTTTACCTAAACGCATAATTTGCATTTCGAGGCAGAGAGGAGGCTTTGTCAAATGATTCAATTTCGGCGTCGACTGGAAATGCATTCCGAAACGACCCAGGCACCCCCTCCTTTCATCCCATCCATAAACCCAACCCATCTCAAAAAATTGTTTTCTTGTTAAAAATTGTTCGCTGTCTTCGTTCCCAATTTATTTGGGCGTGTTGGGTGTTTGTTTCTCCAGAGTCCACAGTGTGTGTGCTCGGTATCAAAAGTCAAGCGAATGCAAAGTCCACATCCTTTCTCGGCTCTGCTCATGTCACATTTTACACATGTTGTGGGCACTTAACTCGGGTTCTTTTCTCGTCTTTTTTTCGACTTTGTATATTTCATTTTATGGCTTGGGGTAAGGGATTTCATTAGTCATGAGTTGCATGGCATTTGGCCATTCCTTAGTCGAGAATGTCACGCCCGAAGTATGTGCTGCTAATTAATCAAACTTTCTCAAATGGAAGAAAAGAGGGGAAGTGGGATATGTATTTTCAAATAATGATTCTGCCTCTAAACAGTATTGAGAGCGTTTCATCAACAGAAATACGAATAGATTAAAAATTTCACATATTCCAAAAAGTATTTAGAGTTTTGAAAACCTTTAAAAATCTGTCTAAAAGTATGCAATGATGTTTTTAAAGTTTCAAATTTGCAATAAATTATTCAAATAATTCAAAATTTTTGCATAATTTTGGTCCCTTTTTAAAGGGTTTTTTTTTAACTCTAGTGTTAATAGATTTTGTGTTCTTAAAAGTCTGTTCAAAATTAGCAACAATTATAAATGTATCCCAATCCTACAGTTCTGTTTCTGTCAAGCATTTGTATACTTTGCGTGAGTCTATTTCCAACCATTAATATTTTCTCTCCTTTCCCACTGGTGACGCCCACTGCGTATACGTAATATCTGAGCGGGATGAGTAATTGAGTGATCCACTTTGACACTGAGTCTACATTGCGTGAGCCCAAGCGTAAAGTCAGATAAGCATTATACTCTCACTCTATGCCGGAAAGCCAATTATTAGGCAGATGCCGGATAAGACAGGAGTACCGAAGGCAAATGCTTTGCATTCGATCCTTTTGTTTTGGCCAATTAAATTTTCAAATGTGATAAAAATCGCAAGAACTCAAAAATAAAAGAAGGATAAGAAAAAGGCATTTGGCAACTACTTAAAAATATATAAATAACTGGCCAAAGGCAGGCCCAAGTAGAAGTAGAAGAGCGGTACCAAAGCCAAAGTCGTGGAGGAGAGCGATACCAAAGCCAAAGTCGTGGCAGATGCCACACAATGGAGACCGCAACAGCTGCCAATTTGAGGGCAGACTTTTGCCTTGGGTACGACAACGAGGACGGCAGCAATTGGAATCTAATTTAAAATTAGTGCTTAAAGGATTGAAATAAATTTAGGCAAGCGACGGCTGCCGGCTTGGACCTTTTTGGCCAACAGCACAGCAAACTCATTGGAAATGCGTCTTTTGAGCTCCGGTTCCGGTTGATGCGATGGCAGGTGGCCTGATCTTGATCGGGACTTGGGGTCAGTTGGGGAAGGATCACCGTCAAAAAGGCCAAGTTAGTTGGTTACTTTTGGGTAGAAAGAAATATTGTATTGTTTTTAAAAAGTTATGTTTATAGCTTGGCTTTGTATATATCTATCGCCTGGTATTCTCTCTAATATTTTTCCTATTATAATTTTTAATATTATTATTTTAAGACTGAATTAATTCGCCATATTTTTTTACTGGGTTTTTGTTTCGTTTTTTTTTGTGGCTTCTGATCTTTTGTTTTGCTTTGCCACTTGCTTTCGTTGTTCCTCGGGCTCTGTCTCTCCCTGTCGGAAGTTGGTTTATAATTATAATTAAAAATTTATGGGTTCGAGTCATGGAATGTGACAGAGACAATTAGATACATCTTAATGGGGTCGACGAGACTACCCTGTGAGTGTGTTTCAGATGTGAGCTGCCCACATAGAGATAGGCTTGAGACATGACCATATCTATAAAGACCAAGTGCCGTTAGCTGCCCCCGCAGATTTCAATGTAAAGATATATTTTCGAATAAAAATGGATTGAAATAGTAAAGTATTTTTGTTTATCTAGGCAACAAACCTAGTTTAAGTGTGTGAAAATCAAAAGACTTAGGCAACAAACTTCTAAGATAGAGAGAGAGAGAGAGAGAGAGAGAGAGAGAGAGAGAGAGAGAGAGAGAGAGAAGCTAGGAAAACTATAAAAAGCAGCCTCCACCTTAACCCTAACTCACAAAAAAAAAAAAAAAAAACCAAATGGAAGCAAAAATTGTACGAAAATTTAATAAATCACTTTTGATTGCGGCATTGTTATTTTAAATAGAAAAACACACACACACAAAGGCTAAAAAAACAGAAACAGAACAAAAGCCCGGCTCACACATGATGGCTTAAAGGCAACAAACAGGGTGGGCAAGAGAAAGGGCGGCGGCGGGCGGAGCGCAAAGCATTCTAAGGTAAGCAGAAAATGTAATTTCGCTTTGACATTGAATGGGGGGGAATGATGATAATCACAATCACAACATCATCATAATCATTTCGTCCACGTAATTTCAAATGAAAATAGTTAACAATAAAACCCGAGAGGAGGGGGCGAGGGGGGATATAGCCATAAGAATAGCCAAAATCAAGAACAAGAGCGCTATGGCAAATAGAAATCGCGTGTGCGCTGACGCAGCAGAAATGGAACCAAAACCAAAGTCGAAATATAAAAATTCTTCTATTCAGAATACTCCCCCGTCAAACCGTCGCCTCCCCCTTAACCACTTTAACCAACACTATAGTAAATTTTTGAAATAGTAATACTACTGTGGAGAGGCAGCACGCACATGGTTTGTATTACTATTATTATTATTTCGACTTCTCTACACACGTTTTGAGCCAAAAAGTGTGAAACGTCTTTTGTTGCTGTTGTTGCTTTATTACGCATCAGCATTTAACCTTGAGCCGGACGGGTCAACGACCGTTTTGGCCAGCGAAAATTCTAACGATTTTTATTTTTTTTATGTTTTCAACCCCGGCAACCAAAACAATCAGAATAACAATAACAAAACTAACTGGTAAACCTGATGGGAATTATAAAAGGAACCACAGAACTTTGCTATAGTTAGTCTCAGTCTGAGCTCGCCGTCAGACCCGGCGTATGCGTAATAATTGAAAGTTTCTGCGAACCAAGGCAATTAGCTTAAGACAAAGTAATGATCATGTACTTTACTTTAGTTTTTCTGATTTTTAATTAACAAAATAATGACTTTTCACAAAGAAAGTTCAGAGATACTGGTCTCTAGATCTTTGACACTGACCTTGTCACAAGCTCATCAAATTTTGTGATTGATCATTTTCCTTCCCGCTGTCCAAATTTATTCGAACAAAGCTAACAAAGCTAAAGCCTTAAGTTTAAATTAAACAATTTTTAACGGTACATTAGCAATACCATCAGACAGACTGCCAAAAAAAAAAAAAAAAAAGCAAACGGCAAAGACAAGCAAACGAATCAAGCCATTCATTTGCCGATTTTGACCTTTACCTTACACACAGAGTTTTGTGCAGTGAATTGTGTAATATATAAACATTTATATACATATATATGATATATTCGGTGTGGGATCTACTACCCAAGCAACACGTGTTTTGATTAATACTCGCTGATTTTTTCGCACCACGTTTTAATGGTTGTTATTTCCCAGCAACCTCCACAAGCCCTTCCCCTTCCAAACTCCCCCTTTTCGTACTCGCTCACTTTTTGGCTCAGAAAAACAACAAAAACTTGCAAATAATGAAGGCAAAACCCCGAAAACAACAAAATACTAAACAATGACTGTATATACTTCACGACTTATTGTCCCTTGCCTTTACCTCAGCACTTGACCACGATACCCGCGAATATACATATATCTGTATATAGTACTTTTATATAATACCCCCAACATGTGTGTATATGGGCTCAATTCAAGTACGCATCGTGTTGGTAGTACATTTTTTCGTCAATGCGAATCGAAAATAATTGTAGGACCGTGTGCCGAAGCGATTTATATTCAGCAGCAAGAAAATCAACAGAAGCCAACACACACACAATCCTTTTGAATTCACAGAATATTAAATTAGGAGCCCGAAAAACAAGAAGAAATAAATATATAGAAACCGATAAAGTCAAGTAAAATAATTATAAAATATATTTTACTTGAAGAAATGTGTAAAAATTATAGCTGAACATTAAATCGATTCTATATTTGATTAATCGATTCTTATTATTATGCGATACATCAATATACATTTTCAGAATCGATTTAATCGAACAATTTCTTTGTGTATGTAAACAATTATCAGTTTCCAACGATTTATTTTTAGAAAAAATCGATTTTTTTAAAGCTTTATTAAAAATTAATTGTAGGAAAATCGCATGAGACTTAAGCAGAGATTTCTACTAGAGATTTCCACCCACTTTAGCTGGTAGCCAATCTCAATCTCGTGTCTAAATCAGATTTAAGCCCGTTAAAACAAAAAAAGAAAGCTGCCACCCAACTCTATTGGCCCGAGTGTGTGTGTGGGAGGCTGTCGGCTTGCGATTGCAATTACCCAGTAATTTCTTAATTGCTCCGCCACACTTCACTTGGGGCCTGCGATCGTCATAATTATATAAAACATATATATCCCCGGCATACAAGTAAAAGTGCCTGAAACTGTGTCAGCTCTAACCGCAGGCATCAATTGCCGGCTCAAAGCCGAAGGCTACCGCAGCCCGAGACCCAGCCTGAGAGTTTCGCGTTACAAATTTCTTTGATTCCATCGATTGTCTGTGGTGGGTGTAGCTTTTTAGTTGCCTTGTGGAGCGGTAGCGCTGTTTCATGAAGGTTTTTGCAACAAAAAAAAAATAATAATAATAAATTAAAGAGAAACGGCTCAAGCTAAACAAATAAACTTTAAGCCGAAAAAATGTATACACATAAAAAACGAAATGTTAAACAAGCACGCACTTGCTGCTTATTTGTTTAGAAAAAAAAAATAAAATAACGAGAAATAAACAAAAAAAAATATATATGAAAATAAAATGTTACAAGGTTAGCCCCTGACAACGGCACGAATGTATTGTTTAAATTAAACAACAACAATAATTTTTAGCACAGAAAAGTAATGAGCGAAACAAAATTATGCGAATAATTGCGATAATTTTTTATCCGAAATGACAAATATATAACCAGATGTATCAATAAGACCTTGAATGAACTCATTTTTAACAGGAGAATGGAGTGAAAAGGGTTTTACGGCTATGAAAATAGGTGTAAGGGACGGAAGGTTGGATAATATGGATTGCACTTAGCCTAAAAACCAAAAAATTACTTATTGCGGAACATTATTTCTACTATAAAAATATCTACACACAAAATCATACAGATAATGGTATTAAAACAGGAAATTTGAGGAGAAAACATTAAATAGGTTTTTCTTAAATTTGATCTGTCTTTATATATTAGGAAGACTTAGAGAAAAATCATGGCCAACATTACCAACACAGCTATGAGCCAGACAGGATGATTGCGTTTCAAAACACACCTGATTTGTTGTAATCTCGACGCCTTTTTGCCACCTCTCTGAGGTCTAATTGTAGTAATATTGATAATAAAATAAAGAAAAGACCCACTGCATTCCTACAGTCTAAACAAAAAAAAAAGGTTGCCCATTTCTCCAGCACCCACTTGAAGTCACTTCCTGTCCCCGCCGCACTAAAAATATTCAACAAAGAATTTCGCTTTCATTTTGTACTCCACAGAACTGCCGTGTGCATTCCACTTGCCTGGGGCGATCTGTTCTATATAGTCTCTCTATATGTGTTTGCTTCGTATGCGAGTATTTACTACGACCAGCCCGACAGCCTGCCTTATCTTATCAGAGGCGAAGAAAACACGGGGCATACAATCAAGACGAAGGAGCGTACGTGAAGTCAGCGGCGGAATATTGTTTATATTAAGAACAAGAAAAAAGAGCAGTGTTTTTATAGCAAAATAAATAGCACAAATGTGCATTATCAGCTAAATGCTGGTATCTACAATGTATGCGAGGCTCACCAATACACAGGAACTAACCCCAATTTGAACCGAACGATTGTGGGGCACTGTGTTATCACCCGAAAAAATAATATAAGACCAGCGACAGAGAGAAGCAAACAAAACTACGAAGCGAAAGTTGACAGTCACTTTCTAGCCCTCTCCCTCTACTACTGATTAGGCCTGTCCAAAATAAAAAAAAAACCATTCGCTTGGAGCTATATATTGAGCTGGGTCACCCAAAAATATTGATTTGGTGCACGCAAAGTACGCATCAACATCCAACCCAAATTACAATTACAAATGGGGCTGGCCCTGCTGCTGTCCGAGCCCCATTCCCAGGTTGAATGAACCACCACCGAGCTGAGACAGAAACTAACGACAATTTATGCCTGGCAACTAATTAAAATAATTAGCGCTGGGACTTCCGCACTTCTCGGCCTGCATTTTTAGTACACCCCAACGACCCTGAACTTGAAAACCCCGCCAAAAAAAAGCAAAGCAAAGCGACAGCGACGACTGCAAAATTAACCGAAATCGTTAAAAGTTAAAAGTGAACACAAAACCCGACTACCGCCAGTTCATGAACTCTTTGGCCAAGTGTGAAGGCTAAATGCCTTTGAACAAAGGGAAATAAACACGTTTGGCGTATAGGAAATGCGAGTCTGCTTTTCATAGCTCCATCACAACACAACATAGTTGGTTCGTTGTCTCATCACAGCGTTATTTACATATCCACATGCCAGAAACCAGTGCCGATAGGTTTGCGTATTAAGACGATAATTTGGATTCGATAATTTAACAATGCAATAAATCGATATTCTCCGATACATTGGAAATGGGTAAATAAAATATTTTTTGAAAAATATTGTCGATAATATTGATATTTTAAAATTGAATAAATGTTCGATATTTAAAAATTCGATATATCAAAGAGTATGATATTTTCGATATAATATTGAACTTTACATATTTCTTATTATATCATGTAGAACTTTTCCTCTCGTAATGCAACCTTGCACTATACTAATCCTTTCTCTAACCAACCTGCTAACCAAATCTCTGTATAGGAAGTAAAATAATATTTTTTAATAATGTTCCCATGAGCTCGTTTCGATCAGTTGACCGATAGCTAACCCGTTTTTTGGGCTGGCAATTATTCCGTAAATTCTTGGCATATGATTAGCACAATAGCCAGTTGAGTTCCAGCACCGTGTTTTGTTTATATTGACTTGACACGATAACGGTCGACGTCTGAAGAGAAAGCTTAGTAGAGCTAATCAAACAAAGAGAGAGGGAAAGAGCAACGCTCGCCATTCCCATTCACGTTTTCTATGCGAGATGCTCAGGCTATCTCGGCGGCGATAAACGGACTAGAACTGATTACGAAAACTTTTTCTTTTTTTTTTCTTCTCTCTCGAAGTGCGTTCTAGGTGGAACGGAATCTCATTTCGAAGCATTACGAAAGAGCGAGGGCGACGGCTACTAACGCAACAGTCTTTGGGGCTTGCCCTCCCGCTTCCACCCACGCTCTTACCGCGGTGAGCGTCGGAAATGCGTGAGCGTTCCGAATTTGGGTTATTGTTCGCTGGCGCTGAGTGCTGCCCTACTTTCCGAGATACAGATACCCAGATAGACCAAGAGCGGGAGGAATCCGGGTCCGTCCGAAATAGTTGTTGCTGCGCGCCGGTGATTAGAGTTCCCGTTGGCTTGGGCTGCCGCAAGATGCGTTCCCTGCGATAATCAACGATATCAACGACCAAGCGCCACCCCCTTCGGGGTGCACAATTCGATAGGAGGCGGGTTCGGCATTTGGGTTAATGGACAGATTCGGGTCAATGTTTAGTTTGCATTTAATTCTGACGACTTTGGTGGCACGCGAGCTGTGGGTCAGCATGTGGTAGGTCCTAATTACATTTATCAAACATGCTAATAGTGACATTAGCATTAGTTTTTCAATCTACAGTTAGGGTAACAGTGGCTGTTAAAGCATGCTTTAGCATTTTTAAATCAAACAAAATACATAAAAAGCGACTATGCTTAACGGGCAGTTTATCTGTCGGACAAATGTTTACTGCACATTGAGATATCCCCTCCAAGTCAACGGTTTATCAGATTCAATTGAACTACAAGTAACCAATTCAATGGTCAATTAAGCACACAACGAATCAACTGAAGGAAATGCTTGATAAGACAACCCGTGCTCTGTTTTTTATGCTAAGGAGGAGTGGAAAAGCAAGTTTCTCAATTGATTGTGAAACGTTACCCCGAATGAAATGTTCAATTGAAATTACCACCAGCAGCTTCAGTTATTCACTGGGGGAGACGAAGTATTTGCTGCTTTGGAGGTTTTCCAGAATTTCCGCAAATACTATTTGGTTGCATCTCACGAGCTTGTTAAGCGAGAACTCTTACCTAATGCCCTTGTTGTTGGCCAGGGCTGACCTACTTTCGGGCACGCACTATCAGGCGGCCCCCGCATTTCACCCATTCGATGGGCTTACCCGCTGACGCTTGTCGAGCGTAATCAGAAAAGCTAGTGATAAGGTGTTGGCTCATTGTTTCGTTTCAATTTACACATACCTGTAAAGAGAGAGAATACAAATTTTCAGTTAATTGAAGTTGGTAAAGGGTTTAGGAGAAAAAAAAAGCAACATTTCATACACTAAATATAGTACATGTATTAAAATAAAACCAATTTTCATAAGACCTCCTTTTTTTTAGGGGTATATTTTTGATTGCCAAACTTTGCGTGACAACTTTTCGGCAGTGCGGTGGGTCAAGGGTTAAGTCCCTGCCAAACTCTCAACTAAATATGGAAAGCCAACTCACTTTTCGTCGGACATGGCAAATTATGGTTGAAAATGATTTTAATGAGCTCATCATCAGCTGGGAGTGTGATACCACACAAAGCACACTTATATACTTAAAAGCATATACAAATATATTTTCGTTGATGATTAATCATATTTTTGTATAGCTTAAATTAATTGGTACAAAGCTAAAAATTTGATGGTTTGGCATGATGTTGAAAAGTAAATTAGAAGTACAAATTAAAATAATTGAAAAAATATATATGTATGTATTCAAAAAAAAGTATTTCGAATATGTATGTATAAGCTTTCAAAGCAACTAATTGAGGCCCGAGGTCAATGTCGGGGGTTTATTAGAGGTTTTTTTTATCTTTAGGATCTTTGGAAAGTACTGATATGTTAGATGCCAATCTAAGCGATCAAAACAGCTTCAAATAATAATATATACAGGTCTCCAGCGAGATTGCAGAAATCTATTTTGCATTTTCAGTTTATCCGGGAGACTGTAGGCGCACTTATAAGATTTCTCTTCGCATTTTAAGCGATCCCCAAGAGCCTTTTGCACCAGCTGATTTCAAGTTCAAAACCGTCAGTCGTAGACCAAACAATGGGAAATTCATGCAGAAATGATTACAGCAGGGGGGGGGCAGAGTGGGAAATTGCAAGCAATCAGAGGAGGATAAATCAAAAAATTGTTTTTCATAGCTCAGCCAGCTGCTGCTGCCGGCTCTTTTTGCCGAGTTGCAGCAAAGAAAAAGTGGAAAATCATGGCACGGGCGGCAAGCAACAACAACTTTCACCCAGCGAGAGAGATGGCGAGTGCGAGACGCGGCAGAAAGAAAGTGAGACAACAACTTGCTGGCTTTTAAGTGAGCTCGAAGTGAAGAAGAAAGTTAAGAAGCAGAATCTGTGCCTGTGTCTGTGGGAGTGCGGCTGAAAACTTGTTTTGGGGAGTGTAGAGGAGTAGAAAGTTGCTGCGAGAGAATGCAGCACTACCAGAGATAGATATAGAGAGAGAGAGAGAGAGAGAGATAGAGATAGAGATAGAGATAGAGAGAGAGAGAGAGAGGCTTGCAAGTGTGTTAGTTGGTCGGTGATTGAAGCCAAGATTGAGGGATAATGCCACTTACTAAACTCTCTCAACGCAATGCGATCCATAACCATTAGCTATTGCTTAACGCCGAGTATTCTTGGAATATTTGGTTATTCTTTTTGCGCTTTTCTTTTGTTATTTTTATTTATTTGTGCTCTCCCCTTCTCTCTCTCTCTATCTCTATGCCACTCTCTCTCCCCCTTTCTCTTCACTTTTTCTTTCTCTGAGCCTAATCAAGAATAGAAACAAACACGAGCACTCTCAGATGAGCGTGTGTGTATGTATATCTTTTATATACAAATATTTCACAATTTATTTTTTTGCTTGTTGTTTTGGACAACATTTGTGCATACACACTACTGACATAGTTTTTGGTCTATTCTATAAAAATTTACAATATTTTTAAACGCACAGTGGGTGAAGATCAGTGCTGAGTACCCAAAAATAAAAGAAAGTTTTTGAATAAAGAAGACTTCTGAAGATACATATAAGTTAAAAGATACTTTGTTAAAATACAGTATTTTTTATTTAATATATATTTTTTTTATTTTAAAACTAGCGTCAGCATACACCAAAGCTCTCCTCTTTTCCCCGATCTTTAAAGTCTTCTATAGCTTTATGAACTGCCAGTTATAGCAGCGGCTCGTGTTTGTCGTTCACTTTAATCAAATTTTAAATTTTATGCACCAACACACACCAGCAGATGCGATCGCATGCATGTAGATACTACATACAGATAGATATTTTATATATAAAGCATTTCTAGTTGCGTTGACTTGCTTTTAGTCACAGCTGCAGGCCGGTTGTGTCATTAACCTATAAAAACGTGTTCGCCTAGAGTGGCGGTGTGAGCGAGAGAGCATCCAGTAAGAACGAGATAACTAATAGTTGTTGTTTTTTGCTTTATTGCACTTGCAAAGCACTTCTCCCCCATTTTTTATCTCCCCATTCTCGCTCTTGTTTCTAATTGCTCACTGGGCGGGCAATGGTACGAAAATAGCCGAAAAGAATGCAAATATCAAAGTGCTTTCTGTGACGTCAAAATTAAAAATGAATAAAGGAATATTGTTTATACTAAATGTATCTATGCATATGTTAATAATATAAATCTTCTCTCATTTCATAGCCAGTGTTATCGGAAACCGTGCCCTTATGTACTTTGGGGGGATGATCACGAATCTGAAATCAGTTTTTCCCCATCTCGCTAGGTTTTTGTACCAAACCCCCAGATAAGTGAAAAATTTAAGTTGGATTTGTGATCAACTAGAGTCTTAGTTCATTAAAAAGTTAAAGTATCTTTTTGATTTATAAACATTTACCGTTGCTGTTGGAATTGTAAGGGAATACAAGCTTCTATAAGTTGAAATTAGTCACTGTTTAATATTTAATGATTAATATTTATATTTAAATATATACATTTTTCAGAATCTTGATCCTCTTTTTTTTCGTCTACCGTAATTTTCTGTCATTGGATGGGAATTAATTAATATGTACATACATATGCATGTATGTACGTGTATCTCAACGTCTTAATAACAATTTTGCGAAAATATAAACAAACACTGCTAAAAGTCAAAGTCAAGCAACTGTCGGAGGGACTTATCAATGTCACTGCAATCGCAAACAAACAAAATAAATAAACAGCTGGCTGCAACAACAAAAACTGTAAAACGAACATCTCGTTTACAACAATTGTAGACACAATGTATCAAACAGTGGGCCTGGGGGGTGGTATCCCAGAGGGAGGGAGTCGGCAAATACAACTGCAGTCAAATGGGGGGAGAGTGAGCAATGCGGGCGAAGAGATAGGGAAAAAGAGCAAGAGAGAGCAGCTAGTTTTCACGCTCATTACTTGGGGCTTGGGGCTCGGTTCTTGGCGCTCCGCTTCGCTGGCACACGAAGCGCTTCGTGTTTTTGCCTGATCGCGAATGCCGATTGCTGACAGCAACAGCCAAAGGCAACAACAAAATGCTCTGTGAAATGGCGGCACAAAATCATTGACCTCAATTTTTTTCGTCATGCGAACGTACACACCAACACACCGACATGTACTTGCGGGTAATTGCATCGGTGTGAGCGGCGAGTGCAAGTTGAAAAAAGCTGAAAAATATATAAATAAGAAAAAACTTGACAACTGGCGTTATCGTTCTGGTTTTATCGTTCGCAAGTACGAGTATTTTGTTTAAGCGGTCTGCCCATTGTATAACTGCTTTTCCACCTTTATTTTGTTGGCTGTCAACGTGCTTGAACATCGGGATTCCATGCTTTGAGCGAATTATGTCATAGAAAAGATGTGTATAGCCAAAGCCACCCCAGAGAGTTTGACAAAAGAAATGCAAATAAGCTCGCTGGAATGGAATCGAAGCAAAAACGGACGCACAACAGTTGTGCAAAGAGCACGAACACGCTGCTGCTGATGCAACCCAACATCTCTCTTCCAGGGAGTAAGGTCATGTACTTGAGCTTTGGCTGCCACGGAGCACGTGAGCCAGAGCGGGACAGCTGGCTCAGAAGAGCGGGTCAGGCCAAGGAAAGAGAGTAGCCAGTCCTTGCGACTTGTTTTTTTTTTTATGTTTTTTTATTTCGACTGGCCCAGTTGCAGTATGTGACCCAGTTTTAAATATTTGGGCGGACCGAGTTCACAGCCAAGGTTGTTCAATAAGGAAAGGGGTCCCTGGTTGGTGCTCAGAGATAACAGTTTTTAAATAACGGTAATATCGATCGATTTATCGATAAGTTGCAATGCTTAAAGTCAAGACTAGTTTAAAAACAAGACAGAACCCTGTTACTCTTTAAAATTTTGTATTTCATTTGGAATCTAAAAGATGACGAATACCAAAAGATCATAAAATGTAAAGCTTAAATAATTTTAACCTAATAGAAAGAGCGCGAGATAGTTATATATCGAAAGTAATTAAATACATTTTAATATTTACATTATTACACGACAAATCCTTTTCATTTCCAAGACAAAACCCGTTTGGTAACAGTGACCTCCTAATTCCCTTGCAGCATATTTGTACACATATTTCCCATGTCAAAGAGTCACTCCCCACCCAGACTAGCCTTGACCTGCCCCACTTAGAGACAGACCCTGTCCTGGACGAAGACAAAGAGCTCCTTTTGACCCAGACGCCGTCAACGAGGACGCATCATCGATTGCAGATACTGGCCTTGAACTCCTCCCGCACACGTCCTCCCACAATTTGGGTCAGATGCAAATGCTGTCCCGCTGCTGTTGCTCCTGACCCAACCTGACCTGACCTGGTTTCCCCTATTCAGCACGAGGTCAGTTCCGTGCCACCGAACGCTGACGAGCACGAAGCACAGAAGAGTGACGTCACAAACTGCAGTTGCACCGCCAACAGCAGCAGGAAGAAGAAGCGAAGAAGCAAAGAATCAAAGGACCGAAGCAGCAGAGTTCCACGACGTTCCCCATACTCCCTTATCCGGCTTCTCGCTGCGGGGAGGCCCTAAATATAGAACGACTTGAGGTAGGTTCGTTGCATCAGCAGCAGCCACCAAAAACAGCCCTTTCTTCTGCACATGGCCTGCTGCAGTGGTGCGAGTGCACACACACCAACACATGCATACATATGGCAGGCACTGTTCCGTGACGCTGCGGCGACCGCTGATAGTGCCGGACAACAATACCCTGTGTGTGTGCCAGTGTGTGCGTGCGGAGAGTGCACTTCCCGGCGAGCTCGCTCCGCTCCCAAGACTCGCTCGCATCATCAGCAGCCAAGATAGGGGGAATCGCCAGAAATACTCGCACCATAAAAAGAGCCTCATAAAATGCACTCGTGTAATAAAATATAATTGGTGAGCTCTGCGCTCCAGAGATACAGAACATGGGCGTGGCACTACAGCGGAAAGAATGACGGAAAACTTGAAATTCGACGGGTAGGTCAAGATACAAATTAAAGTGAAATTGTTTCCGTAACGTTGAACTTTGCTTGATAGTTGTATTTCTTAAGTTTTTTTAGCAGGTTATTTTCTTATTTTGTTATAATTTTAATATATTTAATAAATTAACCAAAGTATCTAATAATTATTATGTGCATACTGAGCTTGTGTCAGCAGAGGTCGTGCAAAGAAATAATAAATTAAATCTATTAAACTTCCCCTACTTAAAATATCAGGAAAATAATAGTAAAAGAATTTCAAACTTAACGATTTCTTAATCAATATCATATCGACCTCCTCCTAAAAAAACCCCACTATAAATCTTACCTGATGAAATGGAATTGGCCGAATCGCTTCGCGGTGTGTGCTGCATTCCCATGCCCATGCCTCCGGCACCCACTCCACCGCCGCCTCCTACTCCCACTCCGCCGCTTCCGATGAGGCCATTCGAGTTGCCATTTGAGTGGTGGAGCAGGCCCATGCCCGAGATGCCACCACCCGTCAGTCCGTTTTGCTGCAGATGGAGCGGGGTAGTCGGCGTCGAGGGAGTGGTGGAATTGATGAGACCGTGGCCATTCTGCATCTGCTGCTGCATTCCATTGAGCCCGCCGTTGAGCAGCCCGTGGTTAGCCAACGCTCCCAGATTTGTGGCACCTGGCACGTAGTGGCCATTGGAGTTGGAACCGTTGGTGGCACCGTTCCCATTGCCATTGCCATTGACCGGAATGATGGTCGTCTGGGCGGGCAGGGTGCTGGAGCAGCCGTGCATGGCCAGCGTGATGACGCTTTGCTGCTGCTGCTGCTGTTGTTGGTGGTTCAGGCCGTTGCCATTGGAGCTGCCATACGGACCGGAATCATTGCCGCAAAGCCAGAGGTCCTGGTCGCAGTAATCGTGCGAGTCCAGCGACGAGGGCGACATATTCACCCCAGAGGGCAGGACGAGCCCGTTCGAGGAGGAGGTGACCTCCGAGGAGGACTCCTCTGGGAGGCGCATGAAGCCGCCGTTGTTCGACCAGCGCCGCTTCATCCTCTGGTAGCCGATGGTCGCCGTTTTGGGGCCGTTATGTGAATCACTTGGCGTCGGCTGGGGACAAGCGGCTTGTCCCTGGCAGTTGGTCTGGCTATGGAGAAGGATCTTCTCCTGGTAAAATCTCCTGAGGCTGCGTGGAGCACTCTGTTGCTGCTCAGTTGCTGTGAGGTCTGTCGTGGACTCTTGTGTTGGCTCTTCTAGTATTTTTTGCGCACTTGCTTGCGCTCAAAATACATTTTCGCCCGAATTCCTGTTCATTCAAGACGCGGAAAAATCAGAGAGCTGCAATAAAGAGCGGGTACAACCCATAAAGATGAGGCGAAAATGTCCCAGAGAAACCCGTTTCCGCACCGCTCGTTTTTCAACGGGTTCGGTTCCTTCAACATTTTGTGGTCACACTGGAGAAGAACAACGCGACGGTTCAACGCACCTGGGCGGGGGCAAAAGCTCATGAAATTTTCATTTCATTTAATTGCAAATTTTTCGCTCTACCTTGAACACAACGACGACACCCGGCTATTGCTGCTAAGCCGGGAAAGAGCTAAAGTAAGCTGACCCAGCCGAAAGGAATACGTAATTCTTGAATAGATCAACACACATGTTGCGTATCTGCCGGGCGAAATCTCCGGCTCGTTTAGCGGGAAGTCTTTTTGCACAGATTGCAAACTCTTGATAGGCCATCTTCGTCTGAATTTATAGTCATATGTATATGAGTTGGAGCGACAGCAGAATGGATTACTTCACTTTTCGCCACACTTAATCAGGGGGGGTTTTATTTTTTTTGCTCACTCTTACTAGCGATTTATGGCCCTCGCAAATCTGCTTAACTACTTAAATGTCGCCAAAATGGATGGTCCATTCGAGATGGGTTCTTAAATTTCTACAGAATCTAGATTTCTTGTTATATATTTGTTGGCTAAAGCTTATCTATCATTACTTATCTATCATTCACTTCCTTGACCCCAACCAATCAATTTTATTTCCCTATTTGCACGCATTCTTTTATGTGTGTAACTCTGTTTGAACACTTGTCACACTTATCTAAATGTCTTGGCAATCGTTTCTGTTTACCTCCTCCGTCCTTTAATGTCCGAAGCGGGTTTGTGGCTCAAACAACACAAGCTGAGGCAAGCTAAGGAAATCGCAGTAATACTGGTGGTGGGTTGGGAAAAATTTTGGGACCTTCTAGGCGATTTTCTTACTTAAGAGCTACTCGCTATAGAACAGGGGGCCCAGGCAAATTCAGTGATATTTTATAAAAGCATTTGTGTAAGCAAAAACGTTCACCAACGATTACACCAACGTTTACACCAATGTTTACACCAACGTTTACACCAACGTTTACACCAACGTTTACACCAACGTTTACACCAACGTTTACACCAACGTTTACACCAACGTTTACACCAACGTTTACACCAACGTTTACACCAACGTTTACACCAACGGTGTGAACAAACGTCGGGCAGAGAAATTTGCTGAGTAGCGAGTCTAAGAAAGATGTATCTCCACCTTAAAATTACGATAATGGAAATATATTGGACAGCTCCTATGGGAAATTCAAGCTAAGCGTGCCAATCTTCCAGGTAGAAAAGGAGCTTAAAGCCAGCCTTAAAAACCAATTTCCTTGCTTTTATCAATTATTTGCTTTGTTAAACAGCTCGACTATTTACAGTATTTACAAAACTACCTCAAGACTATCCACATAAATAGGCACACATTCACCTTTGATGGAAAGCAAGTAATTACGGTCACTTTATTAGAGAAAGTCAATCAATAAAACAAGTAATTTGTAATGTAATGTAAGCTAATTTCTACATACTAAATGCAGCCGGCATTAGTGCTTTAATCTAAAGAGAATTAGTCATAGTCTAGGTCAGTGGATTGCTGGATTACTCGCAATCTCGGCCGCGAGAAGAATTCGCATTTCGATTGATTTTGCAATGCAGCTCTGGCTTATGGATTGAATTCGCGCTTGACTCATTCGGCGACACACAGGTGAATCACTTTATTTTTTTGTGTACTGGGCATCGACAGTTTCGAGCTGAGCGAGCAGGTTGGCTGGGCTCCACTCAAAGCCAAAAAGACCGGCACAACAATAATGAGGGGTAGGGGTAAGAGCCGAGCGATAATAAACCAAAAGTCTGTAACTTTTCGTCTCTTTGTGTTATAAAGCGCCAAAAAACTGGTTTCAGCTTCGTAGTAAGTCTGAGTGAGCGGGATAGAGCGAAAGCTTAGAACAAAATCGAAAAGAATCACGATCGAAGAAGAAGAAGCAGAAGGCAAGAAAAGAATTGCCAAGAGAAAGAGATAAAAAAAAAAGGGAAGACTAGTCTAAGCTTACGATGGTGCGGAGGGGCAGGGGCTTGGGGTGAGCCGAGATTTTGGCCCGCATTAAGGAAAAAACCTGTCGGCGTTCGAGTCGAGCACAAAAACAATACAAACAGGTTGTTCTTTGGCGTTTTCGCTTTGTTGTCTACAAAAATATTTCTCAAAAAAAAAAAATAAATAAAGAATAACAACAACATCAGAAGAAACAGCGTATTTATCGCATCGGGAATATATTCGTACTATACGAACCTACATACATATACCCGAGAATATATATATATATATAAAAATACATGTATGCGGGGGGTATATGGGCGAGATGCGCCACGATATATATGTATAAACGACATTTAAGGCATTTTTATAGCTTTGCGTGCCTCGATTTGTTGCTGCTGCTGCTGCTGCTGATGTTCTCTGTTGCGTTGCCTCTTTATTTTTGCTCATTTTACTTTTAGCTGCGGTTTCCCTGCCTTTTGTTCTGCTTCTAGTACAAAAAAAACAGCATGGAAAAAAGAGTCGGAAAGCTGAGGGGCAGCGCGCAGACTCAGATGACTTGCCCCAGCACCGTGAAATTGCTCGGTACTAGAAGGGGTAAGTAAAAGAAACAGGAACCAGAACAAGAACAAGAACCAGAAAAAAAGAACAAGAAGAATAACAAGAACAACATCTAGAAGAAAACAAAAACAAATTCTTCTTCCAGCTGGAAAATTCGTTACGCCCCGAGTGATGGATGTGAGGAGCTAGGAGGTAAGGTACCTAGCACACCTCTATTTATAGAATACATAATGGAAATTACAGCAGTCAACAGGTTGGAAGTTTAGCAATATCACTCTTTATACGGGTTAGTAATAGAATAAAAGGAAGTAGGTATTATCTCCAAAAACATGAAGTACAAATATGCTTAGGCAGCAGCACCAGGCGAGTCGATTTAGCATTGAACAGATATCTATAACTATAAAAAGTATTGTTTTGAACTCAGTGAAAAGTCAATCAAAATGTTGTGAATGTTCTATAATAATTGTAGTATAATCGGAGGATATCAGAGGGATATCCTATAGTTGAGCACCCTCCCCTGCTGTTTTCTTACTTGTTTAAGCTATTCTCCTGGAAATAGCGCCTCAATGAGATCAGATAAGGTCTGTGGATAAGGTCTGAGATAAGGTATGCGCTCAATTAACTTGGATAAACGTCATGAGAAGCTTCACACTACAGTCATTCAATGAAATTAATGCAAATCCATTAAACAATGGAAATGGAAGTTGCAAGGGAAAATGATAAAGAAAAGATAATATACACTATTGTATAACATTCTATATTAATTTCTTTCCTAAGCAGAATTTCTATTGATAACACCTCCACATCAACCTATATGAGAGCTCCCACTTGACTTTTGGGAATTCCATTGATTGAAGACTCAACCCATTTGACCCCAAATACCTGGTTGACCCTTGAATGTTTCGAGCATTATAAAAGTATGTCAATGACTGGCACGCAACAACCGATTGTCAGGACTCAAGTCTATACCTTTTTTCTTTTTCGTTTTACCCCAAACGACATCCTTCAATGCAATAAGCTTTATTAACTGAGCCAGCAATTGGTGTACACGCCACTGGAATCGGTGGGCGGTGGGCAGTACCTCCTCCAGCTCTTGTCCAGCGAAAACAATTAAATATCCGCTGCCGGCTTGTCCAGTTGGTTTCATAATAGGCCCACAAACACAGAAATCCCTCCGTCAGAGTACTCACCCACACGAAAGCGAGTACGCACACTCCTGCAAGCGGATCCTTTTAATTTCCTGCTGTTATTTTCCTACACGTAGAGCCAACGCCGCGTGATTTCCATTTGCCTAGGAGTCCGAGTCCATTTGGAGGCGGTGGCAGTAAAAGGGCAGGAGGAAACATATGCGACACATTCCCATAAACCCCTCCCTGGGCGGCAGAGTAAACTGAATGATAATGGGCCGCCCCGAGGCCACCCAAAAGGCTTCAACTAATGTACTGAGAAAGAAAAATAGGGAAAATGCCACAGAGTAGAGAGCCAAGGGCAAGAAACAGAGAGCATACTCTTTCTCCAATGATAGTCATCTAGATTTCAGATTGGAGATTGTTTTAGTTACGATTATAGGAAAATTATTATAGTTCATTTCTACTTTAAAGACTTCAAAAAAACCCTTGAGAACCCATAACCCCCATTGACGTTAAAGCTGACCTCCTTTTAATCCTCTCTTCTGGGCCCTGGTCTTCTTTTAGGATTGATTTCTGAGTAAACAAATATGCGAAAAAGACACCGAAATCGACGACCCAAGAAAACACTAAATACATACAGGTGTATATACGATAAATACATATAAATATACATACATACATATATGGAGGCAAACCCGCTGACAAGTTAACGGTTTCCCCTCGTACTACCAATCACAACAACATTTTTAACCCAAAACTGGTTGCGCTTTACTTTCCGCGAATTGAGTTTGGTTTATGGCTGACTTTATTTTGTTGGTGATTCGCTTTTAAAGTTTGCTGATTTGGTTAAACACGAAAAATGGTGCCATTCAATTGACACATTTTCAATATTTGGCTTAAGACAAAAAAAAAAAACCAAAGTAAACAGGCCGAGTAAATCACTGAAGAAAATTACGGGATCCATTAGGATGAGCATAATCCCCGTAAGAGTAACATGGAACCTACATTTTCTATAAAACAATTTCTTCTCATCAATATCCATCCCTCCCTCCAGCTGCTCCAATTCCCAGGCAGATCTATTCCACTTGCCGGATCTCCCAGAGTTATTTAAGAATAATTTACATGTTCATCAGCCGGCCAAAGTCAAAATCAATTAGCAATAAAAGCATAAAAGGCGATAGAAACTTTTAATGCCCATGGGGCCGAAAAAGATTTATGAGATTTTTGTTTTGGTGGTCAATTTTCGGCTTTTCCAGAGCACTTTAACCGCAACTGTGTGACAGGGCACGAGCCTCAATTTATTGCTAGGGGAATTTAAAAAAAAGAGGAATGTCAAGTGCTGGACTGGAAGATACCCTGTAAAAAACACCTACTTGAATTTCAAACAAACTAATTTAAGACGAGTGCCAGTAAGCAATCTTGGAGACTCAAAGCTTCAGAGACAGGAAACTCTTAGTCTAAAGAGTTAACTTCTAGATACTCAGCAGCATGCAGCCTTGACTCGCCGAACAGCTATCAATAAATATTTAGAAGCAAAGTAAGAAACACCAAGCGAGGCGTCACAGCTGGCACAAAGTCTAAGACAACTGGTTGAGGCTGACTCGAAAAATGCGCTTCAATCATTTCCTTTTCCGGTTAAGCGGCGTCTCTCTCTACCATATATCTTCCCATTCTGTGCCGCCGCCAATTTGCATTTAAAATCGATAATATTATTTGCATATATGTGGATCTGACTGATTGCCTGACCTTTTCGGCAGACAAGAAGTCATATTAGAGTCAACACGCAATGATGAGCAAGGCGTCGCGATCAAGAAAGCCTGCGAAAACACCCCTTAATACCAGACAACCTTGATCTGTTTTCAAGCTGGTTTTTTTTTTGGCGAATTTTTAGACTCAAGGTAAGAAAATATAAGAAATATTAATAGAATCCAAAGTAATTTACTACAATTTATATTTTGAATTGTGGAACTTAATAAAATATTAGTATAAATACAACAGAATAAACCCCTGTATTTGTTGTAAATTTTATAGGTTTTTATATAAATTTAATTAGTTTTATAAAAACACTCAAAGCACAGGTCATTACCATAAAAGTCGAACACCTCTGGCCCCTGCAAAAAGTACAAAACACAACCTAAGTGCCAAGTTCGGCTAAAGAAAAAGTTGTTCGAGTCTTGAACTTGGCTTGGTCGTCTGTATTACGAATCTTTTCGCATTGCTCGGCTAATCAACAACAACACTTACAACAACACAATTGTAGCATCCACAAGGAAAATTGTGGAAAGTCATGGAAAATGTTCGTCATCGTCATCGGCGGTTGTTTGCGAAAGTGTTGACAGCTCGATCGACTTTGTTGTTGGCTACTTTTTTGCTTTTGCGGCATGTGAAAGTCCATGAAAGCGGGTGGCAAGGGGAAAACCCATTGCAAGTTTTGCTTTATAAACTACTATATATATAAAATATATATGGCAGACTACTGCTAATTGCTAAAACACACATCTTGGTTGAACGGGCGCCCGGGCAGGTGGGCAGGAAATGTTTCTAGGAGCGTCTGACAAGATAAGGCAACCATGAAATGCAACCGCGAACAATGCACATTATACAGGGAGAACAGGGTGGCACTGTCCTGACCCACTGGTCTGCGCCCAGTCGCAGTCGAGGGGTTACATTGAACCCGCGTTGGTTCACCTGTTGGATGTCAGGGTGGCACATTACACCTGACAAGCAGATATGTTGAGTTATGAAGAAAATTTCTTGAAGATCCCGCCAGGATAAGTTCTCACGATGACTAAAATCTTTTCTCTATATAAAATTAGACCCAGCACTAACCATAACTTGATAGCTTGAAAAAAAGTCACCGAAAAGCGACATAAACAACATCCGAGTGCCATATAATGATATATAAAGTCGCCCATTAAGCCCAGAACCTCGAACCGCGAGTGCAGCGAGTTGCCAGAGTTGGACCGAGCCAGAGATCTCGGAATGCTCGACGTAGTAGCCGGCAAAACCCTCGGCCACATGTTTGGTCGTACATGTGTCTATATATTTGCATAAAATCGCATTAAAATTTGCCATTTTGCCAACTTTAATGTACCATAAAACACACAAACAACAGTGGAGGCAACGAGACGATGACGATGACGACGACAACGACGATGGCGACGCCATAGGAAACAAGTAACTTTTTTCTGTTGTTTGCTTAGTGTCCAGAAAGTGTAGCAAAAAGAGAAATAACGAATAATTTAATGTGCAAAAAGCGGTAGAAGAGAAAAGAGCCAAGAAGCCGAAACCTTAACCAGTCCGAACGCCCAGGAAATGGTGGGGCCAAGGGTTGGCAGGGGCCGGCGGGTGGTTAAATTAATTGTGGGAGAGTCTAACTAATGTGGGGACTTTTCTTTAGACCCGCAGAACGAAACCAAGCAGCGCCTGTTACCTAATGCCTCATTAGGCGCCTGAAATTAGGCAACGATAGAACAGGACCCAAGCGCATTAAAGGACTCGCTTTATAAGGATAAATATGTCATAGTTTCTAAGGTTTTGTGACATAAACTAAATTGAAATTAAGCAAAAGATAAAGCAAAGTATTTATATAAACTTTTAAACATTTTCAAATAATTACAATTGTTGTTTAGTCTTTCACTTTTAGTTTAAAAATTATAAAATAATATGAGCAAATCAGTTTTTAACTGACAAAAGCCTGTAACTAACGTTTTTCTAAAAAACTAAATCTTAACTATTGATGTAGGATAAACTAACTACTTAGCCCCAAAAAATGCAACTTTCCTTTCTAAACCCAATTTTCTAATTTTAATATTAATATGATCCCATTCCTGTTGCCATCGTAATCCAAGTTTTTCCCAATTTTCCACTTGTGAAATTGATTTCCCCAACTCCCTTCAATTAACTGGATTCCTTCAAATGGTTCTCGAACCTATATATACTCTGTACGCACTTGACAAATCGAAATTGTTTACACCAAATTGAACCTCATCAAGGGAATGTTTGTGTAAATCAGGGTAAATCAGCTGCCCCAATACGAATGCCATCAATGCCCACTTAACTATCAATATGCTTGGCGAATTTATGGATATCCACGGCAATTACGCAGTCAAGTGCTTGCCTAGGATCCAAGCCATATACATTAGAGAGCAATATATACGCACATATTTATTTATGTTTTTACGCAGGCGAGTTTTTACAATTTTCAGCATTCACTCTTCAATTGGCCTGAGCCCGCCTGCCTGCCTGTCAGTTGGCATGACAATAATGAATGTATTACCAATCGAACATGTGTATCTCCCTGGGACATCATATAGCGCCCGAATCTATGTACGCAGCGTGTATGATGTGTGTATCTTGGCATTGAAAGTAGTTTTCTTTTATTTTCGGCTGGATGTGGAAATGGAAATGAAAATGTTTTCGCTCACACGAGGTGACAAGTGAGTCAAGATATGAAAACACATTAGGGTCGAGGGAAATGGTTACGAAAATGCTTTAGTTTTCCAAAGACGCGAACTTGTTGCTCAGTTTGACCACAAAATGTTGCTATCGGGAAGTCAAAAATGGCCCCGCGCACTCACCATATGCATCAATATAGTGCGCCAGTTCTGCTACTAATCCACAAGTATCCATGGGTCACAATCCTTTCGAGCAGGGGGTAATAATCCCAGGTATAAATATATATATCTATATATATTAATATGTGTATGAAAATATCCTTTCACTTTAACCGTAACCGTAACCGTCACTTTAACTTTAATCGGGGGATCTCGGGCACAAATCCCACGTATCTTTGTTCACTCACGCACTTCTAAGTTACTGTCCTCGAGCTGGTTACCGCTCCTGGATGCTCCAGGATGTGCGTGCGCGGACAGCGGGTAGCGGGGGCGTTCCACAGACGGCGACTAGACAAATGTCTGCGCCGCTGCTGCGCTGCTGACGTCGCCGCTTTGTTGTTGACGTTTGATTTCGAGCCGTGCCTTCTCCGATTCTCTCGCTTTCACCGAATTTCATTCAAATTGCTGGGAATTCTCAGCTAACTTGGACGTCCACTATATAATATCTGTACAAATATGAATATACGCTCTCGATTTGAGTTATTTAAAGCACTGTTTCCTCTTATTTCTCTTATTTATTTCTGGTTCAGCTACAATGCATTTTGCACTTTATTTCGATTTCGATTTCTGACGACGAATTGCACTTGTTGTTTCTGTGTGTATGGGGGGTATTGGTTGGGGTCGGGTGTATCTTTGATTGGTATTATTTGGGGGAATTTTCCAACGATTTTGTATAAATATATGCGTTTTTAAACATTATATTTTTTTTTTTGGGAAACCGTTCTGGTAGACTTTGTATCTTGTATCTTGTATCTGGTATCTGATGTTTTGTATTTTGTATCTTTCAACCGATGCGCGACTGAGGCGAACGGACGCGATCGGGCGACGAACGTGCGAGCGAACAACAACCGTTAGCAACAAAGTCCAAACAAATACTTAATCACTGAGCGAAACGAGCAAAATATTAAACGTGAAATTCTCAGTCGTCGGCGTCGCTCAGTCGAGTCGACGCGAGCGAATTCACCACTCTCGCTCCCGCACTCACACAACCACGCCAGCTAGCGAAAGAAGCGGAGGCGACGACGAGGGGCGAGTCAGAGTCGAAAGCGGAATCAACGCTAAAGTTAAATGTGAGGCGCAGACAGCGCACACTCACACGCACACATACACCGCGGCGGCACACTGAGCGAGCGGCTTGAATGAAAAATGCCGATGCAATCGTGAGATTCTCTTTGTCCGCTCTCCATCACGTCACGTCATTTGTATCTGTGTGTCTGTGAGCTGTTGTATCTGTGTGCTTGTGAGCAACCCAACTGTTTGGTGTATGCGTGCGAGTGCCATCATCGCTTTCCTTTGCCTTCCTCTCGCCACTTCTCCCTTTCTTCGTTCCTCGCTTTCCGTTTTCTGTTTTCTTCACTTATTTGTTGTGTTTTTTTCGTTGATTTCTCGTCGCTACTTTCGGGTGCACAAGTGCAAATTCACACGTACATTCGAAATGCTGGCACAGTGGGGCAAAGGTGGCGAAAAGTGAAATGGAAAATGGGGTCTAGACAGTCGGAAAAGCTGGGGTCTTACTACTAGATGAGTGATTCGCGATGCGAATGAGAAGGGTTATCGTCAGAATTCCTATTCAATGTGATTTTTTATATGTGAAACGTATTCCTAGAACTATAAAATACAAAGTACTACATTTACTTATTATGATATTTTACATTTTCTTTTTTGTTAAACAGAACACTTATTGAAAAAGTAAAACAATGTGAATTTACTTGAATCTTATTAAAACTCTCTATGATTTATATTTATCGAAAATATCGTTTATCTGTAAACTGAATAGTACTGTTTTGAGTGTAATGATGATGAAAATATTAGTTTCCTAACCAAAATTGCGCTTTAAACTTAAGAAACTCTGATATCTGAACTAAAACCAGATTAAGATGAATTCATCAAGTCCAAAGATACAAGAAGTTTCACTTATATTTGAATAAAATGTTTAAGAATTGAATATTACTGATGGTCTAAGGTAAAATCGTAAAGCAATGAGTCGAAATAATTGAATGAATAATAATTAGACATAAGAGATTGAGAAGTGCAATCCCAAATTTAGTCGCTACCGAAGATAACCCAACAGGGTAATTAGAATCAAATAAGAATTTTTCAACAACGCGTTGTTGAGGCGTAATTAATGGAAAGCCAGAGGAAAGATCGACAGTGCATTACACACAGAAAATACTGCTAGCAACGTATTCACGTATCTATGAGAAGTACTGCGTACACGTACGTAACGTATAGATTGCACATTTAAAATACATTGTGGTTAAAAAGTAACAGACCCGCGAATCGAGATCCTCAGATACAGATACAGATACGCACACACCGCTGCAGATAATTGTACTGCCTTCTTTGCTCCACTCCCCCCCCCCCCCCCCCCCCCCCCCAGCTCATCGCCACCTGACTCACTGCAGTGTGTGTCTGTGTGCTTGGTGTGTCTATGTGTGCTTCGTGTTTGACGCTGGGCAAGTTCAAGTGTAGAATGCAATAGAGAACCGCATTGAGCAGAGAGAGAAAGAGAGGTAGAGCGAAAGAGAGAGGGAGAATCAGAGAGAGACTCTCTCTCTCTCTCTTTACGCATACGCATTGAAAAGCCGGCAAAAGGCAAGGGCATTAGCGCAGGGGTGTGCGTTTGATGTGGGTGGAGGGTGTGGTGGGGGGTAGTGTGGGGTGGGAGCTGTGGTGAATTTCGCTGTTGGGGTTGGCTAGACACATTGAACCACAAAAGTTCAAGATGAAAACACAAAATATCAACAGTGACAGCTGAGTAGAGGGAACGCAGTGGATGGGGCAAAGGAAGGGGGGTGGCTATAGCCCATTATTTCTCTCTCACTCTCTTAGTTCCTCTATTTGATGTGCCGTTTTGGGGGGGATGGGGGGATACCAATACAAACACAGCTGCCTCTGTTATGTTCTCTCCATCTCCATCTCCCTTCCATCCTGCTGCTCCCTGCCTTCCCACGTCCCTGTCCCCTTTTGGCCGACTGCCAAACGATTCTCAGTTCAGTAGTACACTGGAGCAGGCGTTCAGAGTGTGAGTGCAACATGTATCTGTATCTGACTTCATTGCCGTATCTGTGTGTGTGTGTGTGTGAGTATCGTTTATCTGTGCGAGAGAGTTTGTCTAGCCGCGGGTAGTGGGGACTGGGGTGGCAGGGAAGGGGAGTCATGTGCATGGCGTTTGTTGGGGTAGTTCGCCGGCAAATGAAAGAAGCAGAATGTAGAAAATAGAAATAGTCGGATGACATATAGTGGAAACATGCCAATGAGCCACAGAGCACGTGAAATACCCTACTAGACAAAACAAATGATACGTGTAGAAACAAAGAAATCAGCAAATGCATGATACTCTGTTTTCCAGTATGATTCACTCTCTTATTTACTATTCAATTTTATAGTTGATTTATTTAAAAAATATTTAGACTTCCTAAAACTAGACCTATCCCAAAAAAAAAAACACAGAAAAGTCTGTCTGAACGTTTGTTTATAGTCTCTAGTCTCTCTAGGATATCTTAGCTCCCTATTGATTAATTATTAGCTTTCCTAAGGGAAACACCGGCAAGTCATCCCAAACGGTCGTTGCATGCATTCAGCGATCATTGAAACTTTACAAAACTTATCTTACTTACATTTGGTCTTAGAGAGGAGGAAAAGATGCTTTAAAACCGCGATCGCGAGCTTACAACAACAAATCATAGATAGAATTGGTTACCCAGCATCCCTTATTTTGTAGATATTAATCAGCAACCTATTCTAGTTGGCTAATGAAGATCTCATTCTCGTAGGATAAAAGATAAGATACTAGTTTCCCCAAATCCAATTAGAATTGGTTTACTCTAGGTCGGAACTAGTTCAATCTAATTTAACTTATCCCATGGGATACAGCTCTTAAGCCGAAACCAACAGTTGTTGCAGCCCACAGATACATTATGTATCTGTGCACTGAGCTCTCCCCGCCATCTGGTGTGCCGCTCGCGTATCTGTCTGTGTGCACTTGGAGTCGAGAGCGAGATAGCTGCTGGCTAGTAAAAAGGCAATAACAAAGGAGAAAAACTTGTCTACATGCCTGTCGTACAAGCTGCAAAATTTATGCGAAGACACACAAATCCACTGAACGAGAGACCGACAGCGCTGGCGTTCCCTGTGTGTTTGCTCTTGTTTTTGTCTTGTTTTTTGCTGTCTTGCCCATAGACAGGCCGCAGCAATCTGCTCCACAACACTCTGCATCGGTGCACCCCCGTAACACTGCCCCTGCACCTTGTGGATGGATGCATAGAGACTCTGCCACAAGTACACAGGCAGAAAAGAAGAAAGTATCAATTGAAATTGGGAAGGAAAGTTCGGTAAGCCGGAGTTTTATACATTTGTTTTGACTATAAAAGCTAAAAAATATTGTAGTTATGTACATTTTTATATTATTTTTTTATTCTTATGGCAGATTTTTATAAAATATAATTCGTTATGCAAAAATGATAATATAATCAATTTCTATTCAATGGACAGAAAACAATTTGAAACCTTTTTTCTAAATAGTTTTAAGCCTTTGAGACTAGATTTCGTTTTCTAGATCAACTCGGCTATTAACGCTAAAATTTATTTTTGACTGAGAAACTTGCCAACTTCGGCCTTAAGTTGTAACCTTTTGCAAGGGTTTGAAAGGGCGGCGTTCTTTTTAAAATAAAATATCTATTTTATTTTTTCTGCATAAATATTGAACACACAAATGCCTGATTTTGATTTTTTTTTCAGTGTACGGATATATTAAAAATTTGTTGAGTTTTCTTTTGCCAGTCTGGTTTGCCTTGTTTGGCGTGGTTCGCTTCGGATCGGTTCGGTTCGGGTTGCCTTTTGGTATGATTTGACTTTGAATCGGGTGTCACAAAGAGGCAGAGACAGGGACAGAACGAGTAGGACAGAGCCAGGGTTAGAAAGAGACAGGGCGAAAAGTTGGCAAAGTCAGGTTTAATGCCGTTCAATGGCGTGGCGACGTCTTGCAGTTGAGGTAGTCAAAGCCAAGAGGAAAATATTGCGGTTATGCGAGGCCCAATTCAAGAAAGACCATTTCAAAGTAGATTTTAAATTCAAAATCATTAAATTAATATCGAAATAGGAACTTCTTTGAACACTGTAGTATTTCATTCTGGGTCACTTTGATTTCTAGTACTAAAGAGTTCATGAAATTCTTTGCATAAACGGAGTATTAGGTAGAGTAAAGAGACCAAGGGAGAATCAGGCAGGCGGGCAGTCGGGCGGTTGGGCGGTTGGGCGGTTGGGCTGTTGGTCTAACAACGACGACATCAAAAGTGGGCTGAGGCCGCTCGTGGGCAAAAAGGAACACAAGGCGCAAGACACCGCGCGACTGTGGGCAAATAGTCAAACGTCGGTGGTTGTTTGCCGATAAGCGTCTTTGAATGGTTAATGGGGAAGTAGTCGGCGGATCGAAGGAGAGGCATCGCCGGAGTTGGTCGCTGTACATATTGTCAGCCACATGGCACTGCTGTAAATGGGTGCTGAAAAATTTAGTGCTCAGGCACAGTGGGTTAGATCGCTCAAATGCAAATGCAAAAAGAAAAATTGTGCCTTAACTCAAGGGATTTGCTACCCACAAATTTTAAAGCACCCTTAAAATTTTCCATTAGAACAATATGGTCCATAAAAATAAGTGTTTTTTTGACTTAAGTAGATACATACATATATTCAAATTGCTATCAGTTATGCCCAACAATGTCCTAATGCATTTCCTTATTTATTATCAAGACCCATTACGAGGGTTCCAAATGTGTACTGATTTTATTTTCCTGAATACCTGCACTTCTATTCAGTTTACTTTAATATATTTTATTTTCTGTATCTGTATATTGTCTATTTTACTGTATTTTGACATTTAAATGGGTTTTTAACAGTGCAATTTAATTTTAAGTAATTTTTTATATCATAAAAAAGTTGAAGTTTTACTTTTACCTTAAAGCGAAGATAAAGTGCACTTCTTCTTCTTAAATGCTTTTTTAACTCACCTGCAAAGAAAATAAAAGGAAGATGAAATCATTAATTATCATAGGTATAATGATAAATAGAATATTAAATGTATATTAATTTATCACCTCTTTTTAGCCATTCTATTGAAGGTCTTTTCTGCCTTAATTTCATTGATCAACCCGATTCATTGACAACAAATTAGCAGCAATTCTTAACCTAAACTTACCGCTTAACACATTTTTGTAACACTTTTGTCTCTAGCTCTCTGTGTTATCTATAACTATGTATATTTTTCCGCTTTTCATTGGGCACGGAAACACCTTGACTGAGTTAAGCGTTTCACGCCTGTCAAGCGTGCAATTTCCATAACTTGGAATAGAGTCTAAGCTCCAGTTATTTGCATTTTGATATAATGATTGGGAGTCAGTCTTTACAGAATTGAGGTAGTTATTTCTCAGGCTTCACTTATCCAAAGTCTGGACAGAGCATAAAGTCTTTATTATTTGCTTGTGCGACTTGACACACACGGCATATAGAAATGAATGCGAAATGCAAATTGAATTTGAAAATTGCCAACCGACACTTGACGGGGGCTGTCTACGAAAAATAAAAAGTTAAATAAAATATGTATAATGATAAAAACCACAAACGTTTGTCGCGCCAGTGGCGTAGAGAGGGGGCTTAGCTGAACAATGTTGAGAAAATATATTTAGCGAGGTTTGCTTAGCTTGGCTTATTTATTTATATATTATTAAGACACCCAAGTTTGCGACAAATTTAGTTCTGTCTGGCATTTTATTCAAATAATTTTGTGAAGTCACTTTGATTCCGCCATACAATCCTTAAAAATAATATGAAACTTACTGGGACTTAATACAATATTTAACTGATTTAAATAATATTATAAAAAAACAGGTAAGTTGTTATTTTTTCACTGTGTTCTACCGATTAGCATAATATATATTTTGTGATTTATGCTGACATGCGTGACATTTTTTCATTAGGAGTGACAATTTGAGGCATTGCTGGCATTATAGCAGACCCAGAAATGAGTCTGGCATCCTCCGGGGGGGTGCTGCCTGGCATTACTCCGAAGCGTAATGCCAACTGACAGGCAGTCCCATCGATTGCATACTAAGCAGAGAAGCAGCAAGCAGCGCCTGTGGGGGGGCGTGGCCTTGTCGCGCCAGTTATCGATAACGATTTCCTGCCCAGTTAAATGGAAACGCAATAAGGGACAGAGCAGCAATAGCATCGGCGACCAAGCACTTGTTGCTCTAGCCTAGCTGTAAGTGGTGTAAGTGCAACACGCGCTTCAGATTTAATTTATTTTTTTTTTTTTCTTTTATTCCTGTGCCACTGACGCTGACAGGGTTGACCGATGAAAAAGCTTATGGTTACAGAAATAGCAAAGCACTTGCCACAACACAATCTGCTTTGCACCCTACGAAAACACTCATCCCCCGAACTACTTAGTTGTAGGGGCAGGCAACGCGTGTAAATTATTTTTAAATTGCACATATTTAATCAAGTGTTAAGTCTGCTGCGTAACTGTAGCAGCTTTTTTTTGTATGCATGTCAAACAATTAATTAGTGCAGAGAATTCTCTCTCTCTTTTTCCAATTTGCCCTGAACTTGACTTTCTACTTTGATTAGATGCTTTCAAATCATTTGATCAAGACTCAATGAGTTCTTTATTTATCATTATACACGGATTTAAAGCTTATTGCATGACTGTAGGCAATTCCAGTGAACTGTCACCAGCCCACGAAATTAGGCGGCGCAGATGTTGCCTTTGCACTCTTAAATGCAAGCACACACACTCGTGGATGTGTATATATGGTATTTATATATGAATAATCACACACGCCTACCAGCCAGTTCATTGAACGAGCCGCGACGCAGTTGCTGTGGCTCTTACTCATTTTGGTTGCTCGCTAAACGCCGAGTTTTACCTAATTAAGTCAACGCAGTGGGAAAGCCCCCAGAGCCAACACACGCACATAAACAACAGCCACTGACCCTTGCCCCATCCCCATATCTGGCTACCGAAAATTAGTATAACAAATAAAAAAAGAAAAATCAACTTATTCAAGACCACAATAGTGGTGATACCCTTGCTAATTATGGTTAAGTGTAGTTTATATAAAGTTAGTTAGTAAAAAGAAAATATTATAAACAAGATGCGTAACGGCATGTGAATTGAATCTAGAGTCCCATGAAATTTCGTTAATAAAGCTTATGTTTATCGTGATATAATCAGCCAAAAATACCTATAACTCTTCGGGGAGAGTATCGCAAATATAATCGACCCCCTTCTAAAATAAAAAAAAGCTGATTAAAGCGAAATTACTAACTAAATCAAACATAATTTCATAGACATAGACAGGCCACTTAATGAAATTATCTCGAATAAATAACGAAATTGTGGAGAAGGGCCCTAATAGCGTGATATGTCTGACAACCAATCTGAACGAGACACTGACGGAACGTGAATTCAATTTGTGAGAGGATTAAAATTGGATGAGGTTTAGACATCAAAAACGAAAAACCTATTATACTTGCTTTCTACCTTTAGTTTCAGCAGGTAAAAAAATATATTAATTCAAAATTCAAATAGACTAGGAAGGCTTTGCCCCAAATACTTTCAAAACTAAGCAAATATTTGCAAAGAAAATGCTTCAAAATTTTAGAATATTCAGTGTCTTTTTTTAGCCCACTATGGAAGAGACGACTGCTGACCAGCTGATCGACGGGGCCTTGGCCACTTTTCTCTCCCTGTTCACCTGGCTGTGCATCCAGCTCATGGGCCTTATCGAAAGGCGAACCAAAAAACTGCGTAAGTGGCTTAATCCAAACAGGCTGCGAAAGTAGTTTCATGGAGATGCCTTTGCCTGTTTCTCGTTCTCAAATTCAAACGTGATCACACCGTCACTCTCACAAGCAAACTGGACTAAAAAATAAAACACGAGAATTTTAAATATGAAAAACCTAACTCTGGCAGGACTGCTCTGGGACAGTAGCTCCAAGATGGATCTGATGGGATATAATGGCGAGGATGAGGACATTAGGTGCTCCCGCACCTATGACTTGTACCTCAACTTTCTGTGGATCTTCGCCGGCATCTATGCCCTGTCTAAGCTGACGCAACTCTTGGAGCTCTACCTGGGCCAGCGACTGATCCCCCAAAAGGGCTGCTGTGACGTCCGCACGATGAGCTGCGAGTGGGAGCAGACCCTGATGCTGTACGAGACAGACAAACGGCAGCTGGAAGCACAGGTGCAATCCTGGCGCGAAAAGAATCTCAATCTGGAGCAAACGATCAAAGAGCTGCGCGAGTCCAATATCCATTTTCTCAGTGAGAATTTAATGCGCACGGTGATGCAGGAACAGGTTTGTGTATCAGTTTGATATTTATTTTATTTAAAGTCGAAACCCTTGAGTATATGGGTTTTGTAAAAACATCTAAAGTGTTTTAAAGATAATGCTAAATGTGTCGTTATGTTAGTTGCAAGATTTACAGCGATAAGACCAAGAGATCAAGACTTTTAACCTATTACTCTATTTTTTTTGTATATTAAACAGAAAACTTCGCCCGCTCCATCCAACATCTACATCAGCAATAGCCACTTCCATCTCACGCGTCAAATCTTCGTGAACGAGGGCCAGAAGGGTGGCAACCATCGTAATGTGGGTGGCGATGATCTCTACGAAACTGAAGCCACCCAAGAGAGTCTAAATGTCTGGATGCAGTATCTAAAGATGCGTAAATGCTATATGGGCCCAATCGCTGATCCAACTTTAACAGCTGTCAACAGTGCCGAAGAGTTGCTGCCCATTGTTATGACCACCGAACAGCTGGCCAAGTTGCAGGGTAAGTTAGTTGTAAGCCTTATGAAACGGATATATGTTTCAACATTTCTATTGTTTCAGGCATGATCTAGTTAACTTTTCAGTTAAAATGCATTTCAAATAACGTTGTTACAAATCAAATCAAATCCTAAAAACTCCCCAAAAATATATATATATTTCAAATGTGCTTAATAAAAGGATTTTGCAATCTTTAATAATCCAAAAGGAATAAAAAATATAGTGGTATTTTGTTTTAAGTTTTGATCAAATCGGAAAAGTATATATATATAATATATTTATATAATAAAATTTTTTTTTTTATTATTTAGCTAATGTTCATCTTTCATTTATTTAAAATATTAAACGAAAATGTCAACTAGGTATTTATTTGAGTTGCGAATTCAATTTCCGTTAAGTGCTTTTGGCCAAAGCCAAATCGTTTCTATTTTGCTTAGCCAAACCCCCTGAACATGTGGTGGAAAGTAAAGGAAATAAAGACAAAATGTGCCTTGGGTTTGCTCCAACTGGGACTGCAAAAGACCGATGACTTATCAAGGCAGAATTTAGCGATTGCTTTCTTCACTCTCCCACTTTCCGCTCGCGTATTTTATTTTCTTTGCCATGGGGTCAGTGGCAGTTATCGTTGCAATTTTGTAATCAGTTGAAGGCTCAAGGTTAAATGCTCGGCCACGCAGTGGAACCACGTTAGAGGGACCGGGTTCTAGTCATAGCCTGTCCATCCCCCACTGTCTGTATTTGTTTGCACTCTTCGATATTTGCCATTTGTTCGAGTGTACCTTTTTTGTTGATTTATATATATATATATTTTATTTTTCCTTTTTTTTGCGGCTACTTTGTGGGTCATTTGCCCGTCTGGCTCATAAATTGCTGTATATATTAAAAACGCGTTTGCATGTGCACACTTGGAACTTATTTTGTTTTTTATTTGCGAGATTGTCACTTTGTTGATTTAGATTTATTGCCGCTTCTTTAATGCAATTTTTATTATATTTCTGGTTCATTTGAGTGAACTGAATTGGGGCTTCTCTTTATGTCCACCCTCCCCGCCTCTATCTTGACATTTTGAGATGATATTGATGATGATGAAGCCTACATTGATTAGCAGGAATTGGGGAATGGAGAAGTCGACTTAAAGACTGTATATTGAAAGATTAAATGAATTGTTAATTAAGAAAAAGCCTATATTAAACCCATATTACAATGGAATATAAAAGATAACTATAAATAATGTTTGTGTTTAAATATAAGACACAATTGTCTTGTTTTATTTGTGTAGTAACTGAATACCCCCCGCAGCACTCCGAATAGGGTCAGGGTTCCGTAACACTACCAACGTCAATGGGACACCCGCATAAGTGGGCCAACTTAGCCACAGCATTTACACTCTAAGTTCCCTTAGCTATCCGTTTAGGCCAAGTAAGCAGGACACAAGACAGCGATGACGCATTTCTGAGGAAAGCGTATTATGACACACCATCTACGCAAATGAGAGTCATAAGACGGCCAGTGTGGTTTATTATAGTTTTGGTATTTATAGATCACTTTACACTTGACCAGCATCGCCTGGCATTTGCATAGCTAATTTGTTTACCTCTCAAAAGCGAGGGAATTAGAAGGAATACCTAGACCGCAAATTATTTTGCACATTAACCCACATCGGTGGCGTGGGCGGAGGGAGTGTCGGTATAATCTAATCGTTAATTGGCACACTAACCCCAAACAGAAATTGCGCTGCCATTGGCCCCATTCCACTCTCGCTGATAAAAATAGTTTACTTTTTATCAAGGTTATTTGCCAAAAAAAAAAAATGGAACAACAAAAAATAATAGCAAATAGAAAAAAAATCAAACAAAAAGCAAAAATGAAAACGAAAGTGGGAGCCAAAGCAGAAACAAGTGCGAGGGTGTGTGAATAGATAGAGCGGACCGAATTCAATGAGGAACGACCTTGAGATAATGCCCTCATTTATGCATTTTATGTTTGTTTATTTACAGTAGGTGAAATTGGATAAATGGAAAAATTCTTTGCATGACTGAGTCAATGGGTGTTTTTAAGTACAATTTATATATTTTCTACAACAGATTAAGTACAACAATATAAAGAAGTATGCATATTAGGTACAATTAGTTTTTAGCAACTTTGCATTTCTGCCTCAAACCAGTTTTCAATTTTTTTTATTCAACTCAAATATATAAAACTTGAACCAATAAATCAACATTGACAAACGGCATCATAAAGTGACAAATACAATAAAAAAAATAAAAACAAAAAATTCAACTTGGAGAAAAAGGTTCAATAACACTAAGACTTTATTTAAGAATATCTAAACAGCGAAAAGAGATAAATGGCAGCGTGCGTCATGTGATGTCAAGAAATCAAAAACAAAACAAAATGCATAATATACAATCAGCGAAATCGTATTTATGGGTCATTGTGCTAGTTTGGGAAGAGCATTGACACCTCTGCGATGGAATCCAAGACTAGATCACCTTAGATTTGTATCCACTGTCCCTAAACGAAATTCTTGTTTACCCAAAAATTAGGGTCAGGGCTAGAGACATCGCTGGCGCTGTCGCTGTCGCTTCTGTCCCACTATCGAGTGTCGTCTACGTTTTGTTCTCTGATTGCGAATGTGTATCTGTGTCATGCGAAAGCGAAAAGATACAGGCTCACAAACACAGACACACTCGCATGGCGGCACAGACGGGCGGCATCGGTTGGAAGAAGGTGGAGAGAGAGGGGGGGCCAGTAAGTGTTCATGACTCCCATTCTAAATTCATTTAAGCGCCCAGCTCACTCAGACGTACTGCCCTCTCGCTCTGGTGCACTCTCTGTGGCCTCTGTCTGTCTGAAAGCCAGACGAAAATTTCTATATACGAAATTGCAGCCGACGTCGGCCATTTTGGTTTTACTTTTATTTCGTCGTTTTTCTTTATTTTTTTGTATTTTTTTTGGCAAAATTTCATTTTGCCTTTGTATAGCCGAATTGTTGTTGTTGCTGATGGTGTGACTGGGTCTGCTTTGCGCCTGCCAGACCCACTCCCTGCTCCATCTCCGCCTTCGCCTCCAACGCCTCTGCTCCTATACGTGAGCGTTGCCACGCCCCGCACGGCCCCCACTCACACACGCCCCTATCATAATCATCGTCATTGTGTCTTGTTTTGTGAAGCGCAAAAACGTGTTGCCGTTCGCTTTTTATTATTTTTTTTTCTGCTTTTTTTATATTTTACGAACTTATTTTTTGTATTTTTGTTGTTATTGCTGGGTAAATATTTGCAATTCTCTCACTTTGCCTGTCTACCCCAATAAATTTTTGCTTTTTATTATTCTGTGCTGGGTTTGTGCTTTGACAGAACAATATTTAAAATAAGTTTCTTCAAGCAAAAGAATAGCAATTTAATAAGATTATTGCTTTAAAGATCTAAAAAGACCTAAAATACGATCTGTGGGGATCGCTTGTAGCTCCAAGACCGGTTCATATCAATGAATGGGAATAGACAACAAAGCTAGTTTATAAATATATAAAGAATTTTCTAAGCAAGTAAACAGCTAAAAGCCGCTGGGAGCCAACCGGTCCTGTGGCGCAATGGATAACGCGTCTGACTACGGATCAGAAGATTCCAGGTTCGACTCCTGGCAGGATCGAAGAGAATTTTTTTTACTATTTTTTATTAAAGAATTAAATTTAAGAATATTCTTAAGAGAATTTAAAAGACAGAAAAAAAAGATAACAAAAAAGTTATCTTCGCCCAACGTGGGGCTCGAACCCACGACCCTGAGATTAAGAGTCTCATGCTCTACCGACTGAGCTAGCCGGGCACTTGCTTCCTCCCTGCCAGAACACCAACAAGAGATAAGCAGAATTTCGGGTCTGAGGAGACAGAATAGGAGCAAAAGAAGATGATAATCATAAACCAGACAAGGCAGGCAAATCAGTAAATTAGAAGCGACACCCACATACCTAGATTGAGGTCACATTGCGTATGCGCAATCTAGTTCTTTGACAAAAGAGAGAGAGGGAGGGTAAAGGGAGTCTAATTATCTTGATCAGACTAATTGAATCAACAACTTTGATGAGTTGTCCATGCCAAAGATAATCAGAATGAATATGCTCTCAGTGTGTGTATGTGTATGCTAGCCATGGACAAGTTGCATTTAATTACACGACAATTGACGGTCACTATTTGCTTAATCAGTTGGGGCAGAGAGGGAAATTCCATTTCATTCAGTGACGACGTTCTCCGAATCCGCTCCTCTCTCTCTCTCTTGCTCACAACTATTCATAGATTTCTATTTCGTTTTCACCCTGACCCACCGCAATAGTTTTTATATTGCTTCGTCTACCCCCTTTTGCTCGCTGCAACAACAATGCCAACTATTTATGGCAAAATTCACTCGCTTTGATGGTGTTGGTTGTAGTGGTGGCTTGGCGCTTTCTATGAAATTTGTTGCCATTATTGTTGCTCTTGATTTACTCACTTGTTGTTGTTGTTGTTGTTGTTGTTGTTTTACTCTGTTTATTTCTCATTTATTGGCTTCTGTTTTTGTTTGGCGCAGTCTGCGGCTCATTGAGTTTTGTGTGAGCGATAACACGCACATTTTGCTACGCACAGAAATAGCAACAAAAGCCATATTAGCAAAGTGCGAAATACTACATATTTTGCTGCAGACATTACGCGTGTGTGTGTATTGGTGCGTGGTGCGTATACGCGGCGTATGATTCATATTACGCATACGCCATGATGTCTGGGACGGTTTTATATTTGTGTGATTATTTGGAGAATTTGTCGTCACATAATGTAGATTTATGTATGTCTTTGTCAATGTCATATCATACAGATAATGATTTTCCTACCTTAAGTATCTTGAAAATATATGATTTACTTACAGATTTTCCTACCTTATCCATCTTGAGAATATTTTTTAAATTTAAAAGATGTACGAATCATAAAGATACAACTTTTAAATTCAATATTAACATATCATAAAGTTATAAATTTTTTAAATTTGAATAGATTTACAATTTAATTTTTGCTTTCTCCTCTCAGAATTTGCCTTATTTCTCGTTTACATTTTTGTTTTCTTTTATTACCTTTCTGGGGCCTTTGTTCTCACATTTTTTGCCTTTTTGTTTGTACTGCAGCGATTTGAATTGCTTTGTTCTCAATTCTCACATATGTAGGTACATGTGTGCATGCAGACGTACATATATATGTATATAATAATATATATATTGGCACGAGTACACATGCCTTTTTTTTGGCAAATTCATGTTCAGGTATTATCAGAATTTATTGCGTTTTAGGTTCATTGTTTCCCCCCAATTGAGCATTTGTTTTTTGCAGTAAATAAAAAAACAAAATCAAATATACAAGTGTACAGAAAATAAATAAATTGAATTAAAGCTTTGAACCTAATCAAAAGTTGAGTGATCGCTCGATTTGTGCTAATTAATTATCTTTAGTATATAGCTATAAATGACTAATAACTAACAATGGGGATATATACTATAGAAGCACCTCTGTGCAGAAATAGAATACAGACTTTATTTATATACACTTTCACTTTCGAATGGAAATTAACAATGAGAAATGCTTATCTCAACCAAATGCCGAAGTGTCGAGTGCAATGAATACACAGTTATACACAAATTTCTATATATAAGTACATATATGTATATATACAGAGTAAAAGTTGGCAAAGAACACAAATAGAAGGAAAACTGCAGAGGGAAGGAGAGAAAAAGTTCGCAGCGACCATTAATTAAAAGCAGAAATAAGAGACGGTTGCAAAATAAACCAAGAGATGGAAGGACGAAGGGCTTAGACCCATCTTGTTTGTGTTTCATCTCAATATTGATTGATGTTTTCATACCGATTCAAGCTAAGATACAGGTGTGTGTGTGAGTCTATGATTAATCGCCCAATAATGTGGGCTACAATGCACTCATTGACCGCAAAAGATTTACGCTCAAATAAGCAAAAGCAAGGTGATAAATATGTATTTAATAAGGCAACTAAAGAAAGGGGAAGGAAACCTCTGTATTCTTGATATAAAGATTTTCCTTAACCCTAAAAATATAAATTCTGTATAATAATTGATGGGTCTTGTTACACGATTTTACTTTTGTTGCAAATAAAAACGAAAAACAACTAGAATAGTCTACGTGTATCATAATGAATTTTATTTTTAGCTCCCTGGCAATACAACTTGTTTTGCTCAGCGGCCATTTTGATGCCGTTGGGCATATTGACTGACTGACTGACTGACTGACGTAGAACGACCCACAGCGAGAAAAAAGCGCACTCAGACAATTGTCTCACCAACACACACACACACATTTTTGATATATATAATAAAGTGAAATACATCTATATATGATGACGACTGATGAAATATACAATGCTCACCTCACTGTATATATGTGTTAATGGGTCTCTGACCTGATTTAATAATAATAAATAAACTGTCGTGAATGTGTGAGCCAAGAGAGAGAGATAGAGAGAGAGAGGGTGGCCTAAGGGGGGTGGGATTCAAAGTGTGAGCAATAAATAAATAATACAACATTTTTCAGGGATATACAAAAAATTGGTTGCCATAAATAAATGATTTTTTTAAATGAAACGGATTAACAGAAATTTTTGAAATTTTAGAAATTTTGACAGCAGAAAATTCACATAAAAAGGATCCTCTTAAAAGCTTTTTACATTATTATATTTGATCTAAGGTACAAAAACTGATTTAGATTTTATTTTTCATTCAAATTTTAGTTCTCAAATTATTATAAATAAATGAAAAATATATAATAAATAAGAATTATAAAAATATGTTACAGACAAAAATATTTGCAATTGAGGTGCCTAGAAATTCTCAAGTCTTGATTTCGGGACGCGATGTTTTTGGACAAAAGGTTCAATGGGAAGTTGGAAACCGCTTGGAACTGATATAATGATCTGTGTATGATCTTGACATATAGTGAAACCTCGAATTATGTATTTTTTCTTATCTTATAAAGCAGACTAGATTTTGAGTTAGCCAAAAAAACCTTTACTAAAGTTTCAACATAAAAATAATTGAAGAATTTAAATTATAATAAAATTAACAATTAATATACAATAAATATACTGACTTAAAATTAAACTCAACAACAAAAAATATTCATCATCTATATAGTCTGTAAGTAAATCCTTCTCCCAAACAAATCTCAAAGTATTATCACAGTATCTCTCTTTCATTACTGAAACGCACTGTACAACAAAGGCGAAAAATAATAACGCGAATATTATCGCCACCGTCTGTTTATTGTTAATTTTTGTATTATTTTTTTGTACTTTTTTTTTTGCCAAATTTTATGCGCCTGTGAGAGTGTTTCAGTGGCAGGGCGTAGAGCTGTGTGCGTGCGTGACCTTGAAATGGGTTGTGCTTTGTTGTTGGCGAATTTTGGAAATTATCGCGCGTGTTTCTGTATTCGCGAACGGCGAAACATCTACGCTCCCGCTCACGAAACGAAACGAAAGTCGCTCGGCGCTTTCATTTCGATCGGTTGACAAAATGCAACCAGCTAAAAAAAAAATATATATATATTTATATATGTATCTTTGTGTGGACAAAAGTATCTGTATCTGTGCGTTTGTGTGCTGGCCAAAAAAGAAAGAAAAGGCGAAATGAAATGCGCTCGGCAATTATCAGAGTCGCTGCCATGAAATTAATTATCTTTTTACAGAGATGCACGATAAACTTGCGCGACTCGCAAAAAGCCAAAGTTCGCTGTATTAATTCAAGGCCAAGTGCGATACGCGAAAAAGTGCAAACAGCGGCGCAGCAGCAGCAATAGCACCGAGTATTCATGCGCACAGAGAGAGAGTGTATTCTATATACTTGTGTACGCGAACCGACATCCGCAACAGCACAAATAATTCAGTGAATTCGGCAGCAAGAATCTCAGTAGAATATTTTGCAAATGTTTTCCTATCTTACCTAGTCAAAGAGGTGGATTTAAAAGCGAGAAAGCATTCAAATAAATGCAGAAAAAATCTTTAAAAAAGGTTTATAAGTCTGGATCTATAGAACCTATTAGGTCACACTTTTGTCTTTATTATGAAATATATTATTATAAAATATAATAAGAAATATAATACCAACAGGAGGGCCACAGAACTCGTTATGATAAAGATGTCAAAAAAGTTACACATGATAACCCAAATTCATTTCCTGATCAATCTTATTACAAAAATTCATCAATATTCTATACCTAAGATCCTTTCTTATTTCATTTCTCTTGGAATAACTTGAATACTAAGTTGTATTTTTAACAAAATTCTAATACATTTTATTTTAATATTTATACATATGGTAAAATATATAAGCCACATCTGTTTATAAAAGTTTGACCCCATTTTTAGCCGTAAATATTAAACAGCTACAATTCAGAACTCATTTAAGATGAAGGCTTATATATAAAGTTCAAGGGTTTCAAGCCACAAATCCCTTTCAGTTCCACAATTAAACGTTCTTTCATCAAGAATAACAATAAATAATCTCCATTAATGCCAACTAAAGGCTGTGTAAATGCCAATCACCTGCCACAAGGAAACTTTAGGGCTCAAATGCAGATTCAACACCCTCTGTTCTAGGGTGGGACTAACCCTAACTAACCAAAGGCACGTTTGGGAGATACAGAAATGAGTGGGGATTACGGGTAGCTAAGCTCCGATCAAAGTTATTCATCAAAACAACAACGTCATCATGAGGGTCTTTGTCATTATCCGGTTCATTTGTGGCCGATCGTCATCATGAAAACGAAAATTTCACATGGATTTCAAGGACAAACCCAATGTGCACATCGTATGTATAATGTTTGTATGTCTGCCATCAGGGGAATTTGTTTCTTTTTTTTTTTTATTTTTATGTTCTCTCGTTTGGATTTTTTATTTGTATTTTTTTTTGCAGGAATTAATTGTGCGGGTTCTGCATGAAACACACACGCACACAACATGCATTTAAGTATATAACATACATAAGCGAAAAAAAAAAGCAGAATGCCGAGGGCAAACAAGAACCCGCCACTCTGGAATCGACAGCGCGTCGCACGAGGCTCCTGTGCTAATGGCATTTGGCCTATTTATGCTTCCACGTATCGAGCTCGAAATACACACACATACAGGCGCAGATATATGAGGTAACGCTTCACTCCGGGGCTTCAGTTGGGTTTTATTTTAACCCTTCGTCCTCTTCCCTAGAGGACTCGGACTGCGGACTGTGAACTGTGGACTGCGGACTTTGGACAGAGGGATTTTGGGGTAACTTTTCAGTTTTCAAACTCTGAATTGGAATTACAGTTGGGAAGTTAATTGGGTTACAAGCGCACTGGGTTAACACAGGGTGCAGTTAAGGACCTTACAATAACAAGATGGGTAACGGCAAGCGATTAGAGAGGTGGCGTCATGTTCTCTTGAAGTTAGGTTTAAAAACCTGAGAGAAGACGGTGTTGAGCTTGCCGATTTCCTGAACACAAGTATTTTGTAATTTTTAAAGCACAAAATAAAAAAAATCCTCTTAAATAGTTTCATTGTGAAGTTTAAAATTTTTATACGGAACAAGAGCAGAAATTTGTATTAAATAATATAAAATAAATCTTTTTACGAGCTTATCTGTGCACAAGAATTTTGTAGCATTCTAGATCTGTACGCCAACATATGCACTTTTTAATCTGAGAATAAAGAATGTCCGAATAGAAAAGGTTTCTTCTAAATTTTCGGCTGAAAAGAAGATTTTTAACAGTTTTTTTTGTGCCGGATGTTGCGATTTAGACCTCAATTTAAATAAATAAATAATTAAAATATGACATGTGTATAAAATTATGATACATCCGCATCGATCTAGACTTTAAACAAAATAAATATAATTAGACATGAATGTAAAATTGCAAATATCCTAGGAATACTATTGTTTTATCTCTTTATGATCGTTATACCAATCTTAAGTCCTGATGAAGACCAAATCCTATCGAGACCCTGTATATGGGCTCCGACTTGGACTTCCACCCCTCATCCTGGTGTTGCACTTACTTTTTGACAGTCTTCTGCTTTCCATGAACAAATTTGCGGATATATATTGTACATACATACATGTTTGTATATATGTTTTCAAGATCAAGGTCAGACCATATGCATAAGCTTATGTACAGCGAGCACAAAAAAAAAAAAAGAGCGAGAGAATCGCAAACATGTGCCGCCTCATAAACAATGGCTGGCGAGCGAGAGCCTTTGGCTCTGGTCCGATACCAAAGTCCGCTTTTGCTGTGCTTTAGCAACCCCTGCAGACCATTTGACACACTAAGGCAAAACTTCTGTGTGTGTTTTTTATTCTGGACAAAGGCAGACAAGTGTACCTGCTGGCTGGTAGTAAAGCACAAAAAAAAAAGCAGCTGCTGTCCCTCCGCTGAGGATCAAGGCAGACGCGAAGGCCTTGAACAGAAGACGACGAGGAGCAAGATGAACCAGAACCGCAGCGACAAATTTCGGGCAAGAGACGAGCGATTGCCTTTTGGTCAGGCTACAAATTCTAAGGCACAAAACAATCAGGAAATGCAAGCGAGGGTTTACGGAGGGGGAGACCAGGCGAAACCAGTTCTCTGCAGAGTCCAGACACTGAGCCAGACTGGCAACGGTTATCATGTTTCAGGCGCATGATTGAAAAATCTTTGCTGCTGCTCCTCCTCTGCATTGCGTGTCCTGACCAGATTAAGTCGAGCCTTGGCTTGGCCGTCTAGACTTTGGGCTGGGCACTCCTCTAAGGCAGCCCCTAATTGCAAGCATTGCTTCATCGATGCCAATCGATCGATTCGATTTGTCAGCCGGCAGAGGTTCTGCTTTTTGCTCGAAAAGTGCCCAGAGGCAAGCAGCTTGAATGCTAATTTTGGTTCTTGAAATTTCGGTTGGGATGAAAGCTTATAAAACTATCAGATAAAAAACTGAAATCCTGGAGAACTGATATTTAACTTTCCCTTTTAACTCCCTCGATCTATCCTTTTAAGAAACAAATATTGGTTGGTTAGCAAATATTTTCAAATAAATTTATTAGTCCTTGAACCGAGATGACCTTGTACTTGTCAGCAGCAGAAGATTAATGTTTCTATGGCTTATACACACTTAGGCATAAATAACCCAAAACCCAAAACGACAGAAACTGAAAACGCAGTGAAATGAAAATGTCAAGAAAATGTTGGAAAATAGTTGTGAAATCAAGCAAGCTCACATTCAATTGGCAGAAGAAAATGGTAAAGTTTTGCCTGGGAGAATACCTCCTCTCCGCCGAGAGAAAAGCCAATTGCCAGTGAAATTGAAAAAGAAAAAGAAAAAAATCCAAATAATACAACACACCCACATCACAACCCACACAACACTTTGAACAAGGCAGAGCTCTGTGGAGGGGCCAGGATTCTGTCTGTCTGGCTGCCTCGTCCTTACAAACAGCCTTGGCATGATTTCATTACGCACGCCTGCCCCAGACCCCCACCCAAGTGCACCGACTCGCTGATTTTTGGGTCGCCCGCACGACCCGCGCTCCGCCAGACACATCCCCGAACTGCCAGGTTCAAGCGCACGCACAATCCGGAGAAGGGAGCTTGAGTCCCTGCCGCAGGATCGATTATTTTCGGGCTACAGTGGCCATTTTATTTTAGGAGTCATAAAAGCAGCCCCAAAAGGAAACCCCTGAAACTAGGGATCATGAAGGAGGCTGAAGGGCGTTGGCTTGGCCGTTGGCCATTAACCGCCTCCACCTCTAGGCCTGTTTGGCCACCTCCCCCATTTTCAGCCCAGCCAAGTTTACGATGCGGGGCATTTAGTGCCAAAAAACGACGCCGGCATCGCTGCCTCTGCTCTGCTCTGTGTGTGTGTGTAAGTGCCTACGCCTGTGCGTGTGCAGTCCTTGTCTGGTGACCTTCAACTTTCAACTTTATTGCCATTGTCAGTCAGACGCCTATCGCAGAACCCGCCCCCCGCCGCCCACAATCATCCGTCTGTCTGCGCTCGTCCAACTGCGGCGCGTTTTGGTAATTTCGAGGCTTACATTCGCCCGGCGTCTGCCTGCGACTGGGTGGGTTGGGTGTTTGGGGGTGGCCCGGGGGTTTTGGCCTTTTATTTGCCTTGTCTGCAGCGCCCGCGACCTTGAAGCTGGCCACGTTTTCACGTGAAAGGTGAAAGGCACGTTCGTTCTCGGCTTATGTCTGGTGCTCTTCGTTTCTTTGTGGGCGGTGGGTGTGTTCTTCATTCCTGTGTCATTTGGTTTGTCGTTCGTGCCTAATTCCCGGTTTGGTTTCCCTTCGTCTTGGTATTCAGCATTTTCCTGATTATAATCGAGATTCGCTGCTATTATTGGACGCGACAGGTGAACAAACCCAACATATGTATGTACATTTTAAATATCAAGGCGTATACATTTTCATTAAGATTGGTTTGCGGAAATATTCTTCCGTGGCAGACAGCGATTCGTGTGAAAGCAAAAATAAAAGTTGATAAGGACATAGGCCAGAAAATAAGTACCGATAAAAGAACAGGGACAGGGAATTGTGGTTATATTGCTATTGAAGTTAAACCTCAAATGTACTGTACAATATTGTTCAAAAATTGTTATATTTTCTTAAAATATGTTTGGCAGAATTAGCTGCTTTTGTTCAAACATTTCCTATTTATGTGGAACTAATCTATATTTTTATGTAGATACTTGTACTTTAACTTTATATTTGGTAGTTGTTAAAAAAATTTTTTTTTTTTTTTTATTTGTATTTAAAAATTAAACTAATCAATAAACCTTTTATGGAAAGTTTCTATAAAAAAAGCCATAAAAGTCAAGTCGGTAAGGAGGTACATATTTTGACAAAGCAGTCAAAAAACTGCTTAGGCTACATAGGTACAATATTACCGACTTCAAGCAGCAAACGACCCACAGATGGTGCTGTAATTTTACACTAAATTTCCAAGCTAAATCGAGGATTTTAATTTCCCTTGCTTATTTCAGGACTTTTTCCTAATTAATTTCCCAAACCAAATTAATTTCCCTTGTTTTTTTATGGAAAGTTTCTATAAAAAGTCAAGCAGTGCATTGCACCTCCTTACCGACCGCTAAAAGCTTTTTAAAAGCTCGCGAAAAGAAATTAAAGTTAAAAAATAACCTTGCTTAGCCAAAAATGCGTCAATTTAAATTCAAATAGATTTAAAAATAGAAAAACAAATTTTTTCGAATATTTAGCAATTCTGTGGCATTCCTATGATCAATGTAAAAATTGGACACAATATTCTCAAGATATTAGATTAAAAAATTAAATACCTTACCCCCCCCCCCCCCCCCTTAAAATATTTTTGAGAAAATTATTAAAATCTTTCAGATGACTTACCTGTTTTTCCGTTGGGACTGTAAGGGTCGTAGCTTCCGGCAGACATTGGCGAAGCGTAGCCGTTGTAGCTGTGGTTCTGTGAGCCGGGCGACGGCGAAAGCGGGGGAGCAGAGCTGGGCACGCTGCCCGGACTCGGAGTGGACATCCAATCCTCGGTGCTGTGGGAGGAATTAAAACCATAAGTGGGGTTGTGCGTGTGTTTAGAGTTTTATATCTTACGCATCTAAGCGTGGTCGCTTGTTGGGGACCAGCACCAAAGGGCCGTTGGCTGACGCAGCTGCTGCCGATGTGGAAGCCTGCGTCGATGGTGTCTTGTTGGAAGTTGGAGCCGATCCTGCTGCGGAGGCACCCGCTCCGCCGGCCACCGTGCTCAAGGCTGTGTCCGGCATGGGCTCTATTTTAATTGTCTTAGATGCTGGCCTCAGTTTGTCTTCGACTGCGATTGTTATTGTTGCTGCTGAGGTTGATGGGGATGCTGTTGCGCCGCCATTCGCACTGGCCACATGCAAGGTCAGGGCGGCATGGCTATTGCTCGTGGGCGTGGCAGAGGAAGAGGCGCCTGCAGCGGCAGCTAATTGTTGTTGCAGCAAAATGTGGCTGGGAATCGAGGAACGTTTTTGCTTCGTTGTCGACGCCGGTTGTTCCTGTTGCTGCTGCTGTGTCGCATTCAAACGGTACATGGTTGTGGGTGCATGAGATTCCTACTACGAACAGTTGAATGTTTCTGACAACATGTCCACGCCTTCATGTTGTCCATATGCATGGTATTTACATAATTTCCTAGAAAAGAAATTAAAATGAAAATGTAGTTTTGAAATGAGAAAAAAAAAAGTTGAATCGCCCCCGGGTGGACTCGAACCACCAACCTTTCGGTTAACAGCCGAACGCGCTAACCGATTGCGCCACGGAGGCAGCTGTCAAGCGTGTGTCAAATGAAGCATGTAAGCCTTTGGGAAATTATTTATTGCAATACAATTTATTTAACTGGATGCATATTTAGCTGCATTTTTATAATACCTTTCTGATATTCCTACTTGTTTATCTATCTTATTTCGTCTGTAAATAATACGGTCTTTTATTTTTATTAATCTTAACTGGCTTATCTACTTATCTCGATGTCTCTTATCGCAAATATATATAAAATAGTTTATAAAGCCAAAAGGTTTAAAATTGAATCGTGTTATTAAATAAATGTTCTTATATTTAGTTTTAAGCTTCCATAAAATCTCAACCGGTCTATAATTTTGCAATATTTCCGTAGCCTCCGTGGCGCAATCGGTTAGCGCGTTCGGCTGTTAACCGAAAGGTTGGTGGTTCGAGTCCACCCGGGGGCGGCTTTTATTTTTGATACTTTTACGGTTTTTATGATAAATCTATCCGACAAATTTATTATTTTAAGCAAACTTTAAATCTAACTTTTACTGGAGTTTGGAATTAAAATATAAATACAGTGACGTGAGCGGAAGAGCCTCGGCTGGGATTTTGCCAAATAATCAGTGGAAAGGAGCCACTAAATTAACCAATCTCATCTTTTCCAGACGAGTAATTCCAGATATTAAATCCAATCTCTCATTTAACATTTCAAAAATAAAAAATTTAAACGGTTTTAAACATAAAAGAAGAAGAATATAACAAAATAGAAAACGCCCCCGGGTGGACTCGAACCACCAACCTTTCGGTTAACAGCCGAACGCGCTAACCGATTGCGCCACGGAGGCGACTGCGCTCGACTGGTCAAGTGCTGTTCTTGAAAAACCGAACTACCTTTAGAAATTGACAACAAAGAATTTATTTAATTTGGTTCTAACTCAAGAGTAACAAAATGTAGTATGCTTTAAAATATATAAATCCTAAAGTTTATGACAGCGGTCGCTACATGTTTAATCCTTACAACTTTTTAAGCTTATTTTATTATATCATCTGACGTCGTCAAACAAAATCAATGCAGTTGTTTAATGCATTTTAAATCAGTGCATAATGCAATGGAACCTAAGCAAAAGCAACCTAAGTGCTCTGTAAAAATTAAATTCTAATATGTGGTACCCAGCTAGCGATACACCCCAAACACACACACCCCCCAATAACCAACACACAGAACGCACCCAAGCGCGGCGCCGACAAAATGGCGTAAGCATATTGACCCAGAATCCTTCATAAGGTCATTTTACGTTGGGCACCGCCAGCAGCTATATATTCACGAACGCCCTACCGCCTACCGAATAGATCCGAGCCCTGTGACCCAATTTCGGCCGAAGATTGTGTGGCCCATCTAGAGCCTACTGCCTTAGTCCGATTATTAAAATATAATTAGCCCAGCCTGTGAATAAAAATATTCTACTAAAGTACGACTTGTATCCCATGATTGGCGTCTGGTATTCAGATTGAAATCTATTTGTGGCACATAAAAAATAGCGAAACAGAACAGACTTTTATTTACTTGCTCCTCCGCCTTTTCAACCCGCCGTGTCCCACCGGCCGCCGTCAGAGTTTATTCGCCTTTCGGTTCGTTTCATTTACTTCTGGCATGTTGCACTTGCACTAATTTCGTGGACCGGCTAGTTGTTGTAGTATTACATTTGTGTGTTTGAGTAAACAAACCGACAGGCGGATGGACCGACGAATCCGTCTGACTGATGTAGAGACAGACGCACTGCAAATGATGCATTTCCGCTGCATAAAAAACAGGAGAATTTTTTTGGATCTGCTTTTTATACGCGGTACTTATAGGGTGCTAGGGTGTTATAGCTCAGTGTCAACAAAATATGTATCGCCCAACGTATATTCTTGATCAATAATACCAGGTTAGTTTAATTAGTGATGTCCGTCTTTATAAGACAATACATCTTAGAAGGCAAAGGAGCTAAAGTTTCTAAACTTTTGTACAAGCTTGTTTAAAAAATTGGAGTCCTGCTTAATAGAACTACCGGGTATATCATATTCCATCAAACTCGACTGTAGCTTTCTTACTTGCTTTATAAAGCACCGGAAAAACTTCGTGAGGCGACCAGAACTCATCTGCATTTCCAATTACCATTGTCGCGCAGAAATCAACTGCAATTTATGTGCATGGCAATTAGAAGAAACAAATCAATTTGCAGTTTGTATACCCGGTATCCATAAAATGGTATTATAACATAGGCATCTTCGACTATATAAAGTATACATGTTCTTCATCAGCATTATCACCCCACCGTGCCCAAGGTACAACATTATTTGAGGAGTACGTATTTATTTTCTAAATTCTAATATAGATTTTTTAATTTTTTGCAAAATACCAATTTGACATAATTTATAGCAAGATTTTTAAATCATAAAAAAATCATTTTTTGTTATTTATGGATATGTGGAAAAATAAAGGAATACTGCCGATTTTCAAGAACACAATATATGTACACATTGTTAATTTAATAATAGATATAGTTAAAATGTGACACAACCATATCATATACCAAGTAAACAAAAAAAAGACGGTTTTTATATATATTTTTTCAGTTTCGGATCGTTTCTGGTGTAATTTTTTTAGCATTATCCAAAAAGGTAATTTATCTTAGCATCTTACCTTAGCAGATACTTTTATAAAATGCAAAACTAAATTATGTATTTTGATTTAAAAATGTTTTCAGCGACGCTCATAGCTCTAATTTATAATATAAACTTATATAAATTAATAAAAATTAAATGTAAATTCATTTCCGGAAAAATAAAAGAATCTTTATATTTTTTTGCTTTCAATTTCTAAAATCATTATTTTGAACACTCACCAAGGTTTTCATGCAATTTGATTGTAATCCAAAAATATCCTACTTTGGGATTGTCTTTCGTTCTTTTATTTATATTATATTTATATCTGTGTTTATTGCTTTTTAATTATTGTTTGTGATTCACTATATACCGAAGTCTGTAATTTCGAACACTGGTTAAACTGGAAAGTTCATTTGATTGCGTTTAAAGAAAACGTAGTGGTTTCAGACCACAGTGCAATGCATTTTCCATTAGCACTCTCTTGCAGTGGGAGAGAGAGTGCTTAGCAGAAAACAGAAAACGAGTGTGAAAGAAAACCACAGACAGAGAGAGAGTGGGAGAGAAGGAGGGGGAGGGGAAGAGAGAGAAAGAAAGAGAGACAAAATGCAGCCAACTCCTCCATTCTTGCTTGCCGTCCCCAGACACGTGCATTTTTGGCCGTCGTTGTTGCAGCAATTAAATTGAAATACTCAAGAGTCAGCAAAAAGTTTGAATGAAATTATGATTGGCACACTGCACTCTTGCAATAGTTGTAAACATTTCTGTGTAAAAAATTCTTTTTGTGGGGTTTGATAAACATTGCACATAGAGAGAGAGTCGATTTTCCTCTCCCACTCTCACTCCCACTCACATAATCTCTCTCACTGAGCGAGTAAACAAGCGCCAACTGCATGGAATGTTTGATGATGGGGCTGGGGGTAAGGGAGCTAGGGGGACGTGTCACTCGCCAGAAGCAGCACCAACAACAACACACAAATATCCAGCTCGGCACAGTTTTTGTTGCTTAATAACTCATTGCTCGGAAGTTCGGCTTCAACCACTCTGGGTTTTCTCTCAATGAACTCTAAGCCTTTTAAGACTTTGTTTTAGATTGATTTGCAAGCGGAATGCAAATGATTTCCCTTGCTTTATTCGAACACATACACAGATAGAGGGCTGCGCGTTTACAAATCCGAAACGATGGTGGCAGTGTGCTTTTCCAGCATTGTCCGAGTTTATTTTTGATTTTTCTGCATTTTCCACTGCCGCGCGATGTAATTTGTACGAGAAACTGAAACGTCAACGCCGCCGCCTCTGCCGTCTTTAACGGCAGCTCTGCCTTGGCCTCTGCCGCGACTGTCAGGTGAAGCTCTCTCCCGCTCTGGGGCTTCTCTCCTGCACTCTCCCACCCCCACTCCCCACGCTCTCGACCCACCCAATAGTGCTGCTTTTGCTGCGCAGGCGCTCTCCGATGACTTTTTCGGCCTGGCAATACCGCCTTCTGCTCACGAATCCGACTTTTGGTTTCTGTGTCTTCCGATTTGATTTTTTGTTTTGGCGCTTGGCTCGCTCACTCGACTTTCGCGGCAGCCGCTCTCAGGGGCAAGAACAACAACGGCATGCTGCAGGAGGAGCACAGTGGGAGCTGGGGTTTGGTGATCTTCAATTGGCGCATTTCCGATATGGTTTTAAACAGTTTCAATTTGAAAATAAAATGTATTTAAGCTAACATTACAAATGTTATTATTCTGATAGTCTTTATTTTTAAGATAACAGATTTTAATATATTATATTTGGAGTTTGGTCAGCATTTAAATAGGTTATTTTAAAATTTGTAAGATGTGTCCCACTGTCCGCGTACTTGACCACATATACTTGCGCTCGTTTTGTTTTTGTTTCTCCGCTGTGCGGAACTTTTGAGAAAATAACTAACCGAAAACTGGTTTTCGCGCTGCGCTCATTTGCGAAGCCGAGACTTGTTGTTGCTGCTGCTATTCTTGGTTTCTTTTTCACTGTGGCTTTTTTAAGCTCTACTTGCTGCTGGCCTGCTGCTTTGGTTTGTTGTTGCTGTTTCGATTGCTTTTTTTGCGCTTGTGACTTTGTAACACACTTTTTGTGTGGATTTCGCCCGCTTCTGCTTCTGCTTCTGCTGACGTCGCTGCCTCTTTGGCTGCCGCTGCGATGTGACTTTTGATTTTAATGCTCTTTTTAGTATTTCTTTCAATGGAATTTTGATATTTTTTGTTTAAATATTTTATCCACCGCTGTCGACTGCACTGCTGTGATGGGAGAATAGCACGCACGTCTTATGTGTTTGATGGGAATTTGGCAATTTCCGTTTGTTTCGGCCAAAAGAACACGAAGGGGATAAGAAGAGATCAGGTGTGGTGGTAGAGTTACGTTACCGTTATGAAGTACAATCAGCAGGTCATTCCATCAACACACATTTGTACATATGTATTTACCTTTGTTAATACATAACCTCACTCTGCTGCTGGCCAATTGCCTAAGCTAATTTACAATAATCGTCTGTTGAACCTAAAAGCCGTTGGAATCCAATAAGGCGCCTACAGCCCTGCGAGTGCAAGGCAACCATGGTTTCACCCTTTTACCCCGCATGGTGCACGGGGGAGGTTGGGGATATCCACGCCCCAATGGAATGGCTCGACACGCGAGCGGCGAACATTTGAAGAGCAATAACAAAAAATGCTAGCGCAGCAATGACGAAAACGCTGAAAGCAACAACTACAACTACGACTGCAAACGACGGCAAGTTGAATGACATAAAGCATCAACTGACCTTCAACTCTGAGACTGAACCTTAGAAAAAAAAAAAAAAAACGAATAATTTTACACTCGCGGCACATATACAAACGTATGCAAATACAAGTGTGAGAGCGGCGCATGCAACTTTACAGCTTACAGCTCGCGAGATGTGGGAGAGAGATAGCGGCGGATGGCAGAGGCGGCGAAAACGAAATCGCCAAGAGTACTGAGCCATGACGAAAATGGGTGTTGCAACCAGACCCCGCTCTCTGGCCCTCTCACACTACACGTACGCCACCACGGCCACCCCCTCCCAACTAGCCACTCACACACACCCAGAGAGACCAGAAGAAGCGCGTTGTAATGATTCACGACGAGCAGATCAGGAGGTGAAATTATCCCATCCGCCTACCTTTCCCTAATCTCCTTTGAGTCAAAAATCTTTAAGAACGTTTGGAAAAAGACTGAAATTCATAATTTGCCAATGAATTCTATTAAAGGGTTTTTTTTATCATTGTCTGAAGTTTGCAACATAATGACCGAGACATCTATCTATCTTTGTATCTATAAGGCAGTGCAATCTAGACACGCGAATTTCTCTGCCTGGCCACTGCCTACACTGCAAACGAATTTTCGGCACACAATTGCCATTGTAACATAAAGTGATCAGCATCAAGAGCTGAATCTAAAAAACGTTTAAAAAACTGTAATTTTTCATTTTTAGCATGCAAATTTAAAACAACAACTTTTGTTTCAAACAAAAATATCTTTGAGTACATAAGCTAAAAGTTACGATATAGCCTGCAAATTTCAATATTTCTATTTTATTTCTATTTTAAAATCTTTTATAAAATAATATCTCCCGTTATATGCGAATATGTTAAATTTCACATTGTTTCCCAATTTATTTTTGGTTCGATCAGCTCGGCAGCTATATAATTTTGATTGATTGATATATATTGATTTTTTTTTCAAGTACAGGGTTAATCCTTATAGATAATCCTTTACTAGACAGACCCCCTGTAAGTGGGGAGGAATAAAGGGGTCCAGGAGCCCAAATGCGATGACGTAAATTGCCGACCGATGCCGATGAACGAAGCTTGCTCTTGCACTTGGTGGCGAGTGCATAATTTGCAGAGAAAAGAGAGAGAAAGAGAGAACACTGGGAGGTGGGCGCTTCGCTAGTTACAACTATGAGGGAGAGCGGCGCAGAGCGGCCTATTTCTCGTTGCATGTTTATTTTTGGAGGCGGCGGCCGCATTCACTCTCGATTCTCTGCCTAGCTTTTCTTTTACTCTTTTATTTTAGTTTTTAATTTTTTTTTTTTTTTGTTTTAAGTTTTATTTGTTTTAGGGCGTTGTACAATTGAGCGGATGCATCATGTGATGAAGGGTGGATAGTGGGTTGATAACTAGACAGAGGGGTGGGTTTTTGGCATGACATTTGCACCTGTGCAAATTACGTGAGAAATAGGTGGGTCAATTATAGTTATTAACTTGGTTTGTTGGATCCCAAAAGCTTGTGGAACTCAAATAGACAAATGCCCCCAAAAAATGTTTGTAGTGTAGTAGGACGCACCGTGGGTCAAGTTCACAATATCTTATAGCTAGTTTCCCAATTTAACATAACTTAAATATAATACAAAACTATTATTTTTCCCAAAACTATGCTATAGCTAACTTCACACCTGCTTTATATCGACCTTTTGTGCGACAGACAATTCCTCATGTTTTATGCATTTTGTCAGACGATTTCACCCCGGACACTGAAATTCCTTCACAAGGCGAATACCTTTTGATGAGAAAGGGTGAGAGTGTTGACCTGAGGCCTTCGGACTGAAGAGGCGAAGGGTCTGCCGACCGCTTAAAAGTTCAAAGCTTTCAGACCGAGAAGCCTCAAGCTGAATGGGAAACGCCCACTTTGGGGGACCCGGGTAGCAGCATTACGCTGCATCTTTTGAGCTGCATCCTTGACCCAAACAATGCGACAACTTGTGGGCGAATGATTGGTGGGAGCGCCGTCGCAACCACGTGGAAATTTAAATTGAATGTTAAGAAAGCGTTTAAACCTGACAGGCACGGGATCAGGTTTGGCAGTGACCATGTCGAACATATTATTTCATAGAGAGTGTATGACTCTCGACATGATGTCACAACAGGAGCGGCTACTTTGACCCTGGCACCCCACCCACCTCAAACCTGTGGAAAGTTCAGGATACTCTGTAGCCCAATTCCGACTATCAACGCGTGACTATCCAAGGTGCGTGCTGGGAATAGAGGCAAGCTAAAGTCTAGCAAAGAGTTTATGAAAAAAACAGACGGTGCTGACGAATCTTAAGGAGTTCAAGACAACCGCTGCGGATCATGGTATATTACCCTAATTTAAGTCAGTGAAAACAGAGTGATATCGAGGTCCAAATCAGCAAAAGGATTTTTAAACCAACTTTATTATTCACTTACCTTAAGACGATTTCGAGCTAAAGTTGTCACCTGTAAAAAAAAGAAAAATTATTATTAACTATTAAAAAACATTTAATTGTTTATTCTAAAAGGTAACAACACATCAAAGCAACGGGCCGTATAGAAAAAGAATTAAGAAATGTGATAAAAACACCTTAATACCTTCAAAAGTATTTCTGACAATATTGTTCTCCATCACCATTTTGTGTTGCTATGATATAAATGTTACTTTGTGCCTTGTTTCTTTTTAACAAATAAGCTTGCATCGCGGTATTTGTTTATACAGATCTCTTTGAGATCTCATAAGACTGCCACTTGCCTTAAGTGGATCAAGTGATTGTTATATTTGACAATGAAAATAAAGACAAATAGACAGACTTTTGAAGAGAAACGAGTAAACCGTTTAACACACGGTCCTGTGGCGCAATGGATAACGCGTCTGACTACGGATCAGAAGATTCCAGGTTCGACTCCTGGCAGGATCGAAGAGTTTTTTTACTTTTTATTTTACCAATCGGAAGAATTATAGGAAACAATTGAGAAAGTCGACAGAAAAAAAATTTTTTTAAGTTTAGACGGTGTTAATAATACTGCAGGAATAATATTACTCCATACAAAATTTGTATTACAAATTGTCTTTTAGAGGTTTAGGTGTTTTGAGAATCTCTGACTAAGTTCTAGTTGTCTATTATTTTGCTAGGATTTCAGTTGCCTCCGTGGCGCAATCGGTTAGCGCGTTCGGCTGTTAACCGAAAGGTTGGTGGTTCGAGTCCACCCGGGGGCGATTCGACTTTTTTTGTTCATTGTCTTTGGGCCCTTGATTGAATCTGCAAACATAGTTACCTTAAAAAATGTGGTGCCGCATTGACTCGTTTCACAATTTTGTGCAGTATTAAATTAAAAAATTAACTAAAAAAATAAATTCGCCCAACGTGGGGCTCGAACCCACGACCCTGAGATTAAGAGTCTCATGCTCTACCGACTGAGCTAGCCGGGCCTTGATATACTCATCGTTTGAAAAAGTTTCAGGATCACGATGGGCATGGTCGGGATCGCCCTATAGTTATTTTATTTTAATTTTTCTTAAAGGACTTTATGCTATAGTTTCCATACCATTGTTTATAATATTGTAAACAACTTTTTATTTTAATTAAAAAACATAATTTTTTAAGGGGCCCACAATGTCAATTCTAATTTATTAATTCATATCTTATGGAGTTTTAAGTAAAAAGTAATTTTACTTGCCTAATATTAATTTAGATTCCCAAAATACAAATTCGTAGCACCAAGGATTATTTGTTTGGTACAAAAAATATTTTGATATCGGCTTATTTGACAAGTTTGCAAAAAATAATTCGCCCAACGTGGGGCTCGAACCCACGACCCTGAGATTAAGAGTCTCATGCTCTACCGACTGAGCTAGCCGGGCTGAGTGAACCATTCTAAAAAACTTCCCTATGAAAAATTCCTTGCAAGGATACGCCGATCCTCTCCTAGATAAAGAGGTATAGTGGTAAGAATGAAACTATAAAACAGAATTCACAATTTTCATAACTACATAAAGAGAACGTTATATCTTAACAGAATATTGTTATATTCCTAAACCATTTAATATATCAAGCGTTGCAAGTAGATCAGAAATATTTATTTATCGACTATGCTAAATCGAAATTACTAAACTTTCTGAAAGCATATAGCCCTCTGTCTAGATTGTAGCGCAAAATATACCGTCTGCCAGCCTGATTATATGTGCGATGCCGTTGTCTGCAAACTCCCCTTTGTTTCTCTCACACAGTTCTCTTCCCTCCTCTTCCATTGCACCTACTCAGCTTCGCCTCTGCATTCTGTTTTGTTTCCTTTCGCACATTGTTTCGTTTTTAATATTTTGTGGCAAAGTAGAGCTGCCATGAACACTCCCCTCAAGGCCTTTTCTGCTCCCTTAAGTTGAGGTAGGCGCGTAATTTTATACATCATTACCATTAGGAAGCAGTAAAATTGGCTCAAGCTAGACAATAGGTTCCACCGAGGGACCAGAAAACAATTACTCAAACCAGGAAAGGAAGAGGCAGGGACAGCCGATAGGGACATAAACAGCGAGTGGATCTCAAAGGGAGCAGCAGATTCGACGAGAATATGGGAGAAGCTCTAAAGAGTGTCTAGACGGGGCTAAAAATAAATCAATGTGTTGGCTGCCACGTGTGCCATATTCTTAGGGCCTTCGAGGGAATATTTGTATTCTGACCAGAACTATGCCAATTGCCCGGCTAGCTCAGTCGGTAGAGCATGAGACTCTTAATCTCAGGGTCGTGGGTTCGAGCCCCACGTTGGGCGAAATTCAATATTTTTAAACATTTTATCTAAATAGTTTTAAATTAAATTCCTGCAAACTGATAAAAAGCATTACATTTTATTTGAACTGAATTTTTGTCGTATTTTAATTCAATGTTCAAATCCTTGGGTACCTGTTATCATAGAGTTAATCACTCTCAACTGTTTAATTTTATTATAAGGTAAATCTTGAAAACGTACATCAATTATTTTTGTAACAATAAAATAGATGTGGCCCATGAGGGGATCGAACCCGCGACCTTCGCGTTATTAGCACGACGCTCTAACCAGCTGAGCTAATGGGCCTCTTAAAACTTTCGGAAACGAAAAGCGAAAATAAAATACGGTACAATACAAATTGTTTATAATTTAAATTTAATAGATAAAAAATTAATCGCCCAACGTGGGGCTCGAACCCACGACCCTGAGATTAAGAGTCTCATGCTCTACCGACTGAGCTAGCCGGGCTGTGTAATCGCCGATCTCAAATAAATTTATTTTTAAATCAAAAGGACATTCTTAAATATAACAACTACAACGGAATATTACATTTTCTTCAATGACCCCCTGAACATTCTCCTAAAAATCAATATCATTACGATAAGAAAAACAAAAACAAAACAATAAATAACAAAGTATTCAAATATATAGTATAGAATATAGAATACTTAAATAGAATGCAAACCAAACAATAAACAGACGTTTCTTAAGTGTTGAGAGGAAAATAAATATTGGAATTAAAATTGTTACTAAAAACCAAGCTGCTATTTAAGTGACCTGTAGTTTTCCCATACTATTAGCATTTTTGTCAGAAGTTTTCAGAAAACCTTTAAAATAATAAATATTCTGGATCGGAATCATCAGTCGAGTCAATCTATTCATCTATCCTAATATCAGTTTTCTCGCAAGAAAAAATCTACAGCGACAAATTTTATAAAAATTACTTTACTCTAGAAATAGTCCCTATTTTAAAAACTGCAATTTTTAAAATGATCTTATTAATGCTTCGGACAACGAAGAAAACTTTGATCGATGTGAAACGCTGACGCAATAAATAAAAAATACCCGAAGTGATCTTAAATTTAAAAAATGAATGGCCCATGAGGGGATCGAACCCGCGACCTTCGCGTTATTAGCACGACGCTCTAACCAACTGAGCTAATGGGCCTCACGTTTTGCTGCTCAAAGGATTTTTAAATTTGAAACTCCTTTCCATTTTATTTAAGTTTTTTATTAATTAAAATATAAGTGTCTGGGAACATTGAATTTATGTATGCTTGCTTTTCGATCCTTATCATAAAATCTGAAAAAAAAATGTATGGCCCATGAGGGGATCGAACCCGCGACCTTCGCGTTATTAGCACGACGCTCTAACCAACTGAGCTAATGGGCCTTGCTGGTAACGGTTTTTTCAGGACTTTTCAGAAAGACTGCGTACAATTAGTGTTTATTATATTGGAAGATAAGCTAAATATAAATATTTTATGTTTGAAATACAAAAAAATAATCCTGGCCCATGAGGGGATCGAACCCGCGACCTTCGCGTTATTAGCACGACGCTCTAACCAACTGAGCTAATGGGCCTGCGTTGACAATGGGGGCGTACAAGTTTTCTTCCAATTAAACTTACCCCAAGATTGTTTTCCAGGTGACAATTAGCTACGATCGATCATCTATTTCTGGGAGTTCTATCACTGAAAGGGGGAGGACAACGGTTTTAGGCAATAAAAAATACTGAACAAGTAGACCAGTAGTCTGAAATTGCTTCAATGAATGGTGTTTTCACACATGGTACAATAGCAGAGGACAGAAAAACTAATGAAGAAATAAAAAATAATCGCGGAGGAGGCAGAGGAAGTAAGGAGGACTGCAAGTAGCGTAGATACTAAAAAGCGAATAACAACGAACCGACGCAATATGTTTTCTGTGGTGTAGGTTAGGGAGAGCAGCCCCCAACTCAACCCAATACATACATATGTACATATATGCATGTGTACATATGAACTTCAATAGGCCGTCTCGTCCGACAACTTGCAATTGTGGAAGAATGAGCGTGGAAACAGGCAGACAGCGCAAAAAGCTGCAAGAGATGGCAGCAAAAAATGTTGCAGCATTGCAAAGGCAGCAGCAGGCGGGCAGACAGGCATTCAGTCGGATGTCAGGGACATGAAGTTGCAATGAAAATGAAATTGCATGCGGCCCAAAGACTGGCGGGATATTTATACGGGAGCGCAGCAGTGTTGGTGCGGCGAATTATATTTAGTTGCCAGTGTCTGGTTCAACTGCCTTTTATGTGACAGCTTTTAGATATGTATCTACGAGATACATTTTAGACTCTGGCAGAGCGCACGCCGAGAGCTCTGCATCATCATCAGCATTCTCAGTGCGCTATTTTCGCTTTCAACGAATGTCCGCTGAAGAGTATAACGGCGAAGTTGCAACCAATATGAACGACGAGCTCTCAGGCTGCAAGACCCGTTTTCGGCAGGTTAATGGGGCAAAATATACTGGAAGAATCTATAGCAAAGGAAATGTACTTTCCGATCTACATATATGAGCAGAATAGCCAAAAATGTTGTAATTATTTTAATTTATAGGAGATTATGCTTTCAGGTATAGCGTGTCATCTCTTTGGGAAATATCCACGAATAGATGGCAAGTGCACTTGTCTTCAGTCGCACCTGAAGTCTCTGTCTCCAGAGTCCGAATCGTATAATTCGAATGTAGAATGTTTTATCACAACCATATCGGATGAATTTATACTTGGTTATTTTCAAAATAAACAGATTTTTAAAATACTTTTACAGAATATTAGCAAATAAGGGCCTTTTGTTGTTATATGGGATTTTAAATAAAAATAATATATTATTACCCACATATTTCCGTCATCCAAAACTATATTATGTACTAGAACAAAACCTCAACTTCTATTTCTTGTGACTGCTAAAAAAGAACTAAAATCTAAGGGATTTGTTCTGCTATCCAAAAGAATGTCTTTTCTTTATAAAGAATACTCCCTCTTAGAAAATCGAAGTAGGCCAATAAGATTATTGGGAAATGATTTTGGATGTATGCATATTAGAGGATGCGTTCCAGATATTGTTTGAAATGTATCTTTAGAGGTAAACCAATTCTAAGCAGCTATTCAACTTTGCTAAGCTTATACACAAGTATGTGGTGAGATGCATTTTACAACATGGATTAAACCTTTAACAAAAAAAGGGAAGGTATCCTATAGATAGATTTATTTTTTCTCCACTAGACGCACAGTGCAGACAGTGTACATACATATGTATGTGTAAATGGTTGTATATGGACCTGCATTAACAGCATTGACTGAGTCGCTAAACGAGTTAGCCGCGGAGCCGGCGGAGACAGAGGCGGCGATTCTTCAGCGGAGGCCTAGGGGCTCGCAAAGGGAACGAGAAGCGTGGAGAAACAGTGGGCATAGATGGAGAGGGAGAGAACCAGAGAATCGCAAGCACACCAACACAATATCATATGTACATATGTATATGTATGTAAATGGAGGGAGAAACAGCAGCTAAACAAACAGCAAGAACGAAACTACAGCAACAAAAATAACAATAATGGAAAAGAAAAGCGAAACAACAACGACAACGGCGTCTGCTTGTCCCAGTCGCTTTGTTTTTTGTTCTTACGCTTTGCCAGCTCTTTCGGGGCTTGAGCCGAAGCAGACGATGAAAACAAAAAAGCATATGAAAAACAGAATAGGCAAATCGAGGAAGAGAGCCGGAATATGTTTATATGTACATATGTATGTACATGTATAAATGTACATAAGTAAGAGGCATAAAAGATATGGAGAAGACTGAAGCTCTTCTGTTGATTTACGGCTTTTTAGCTGCAACTTACCGGAGCTGAACACAAATACTGTTTACATTCGCCACTTTGTTTTATGCGTTTCTACATTGCACTCTCACTCACACGCACATTCGCACACACGGACAGAACATTTAGTTGCAATTATCGCGAATATTTTAATAGTTTTTGTCACACCGAGTTTATAACCCACAGCAAAGGGGTCAAAATGTATTAAAACTAAGAACTTTTTTTACTTCGACAGATTGGTTTTTAATTGATTTCCACTTTTAGCGTTTGCCGCGCACGCTAGCTTGTCAACAATCCGTTTTCCGCCGAGCCAAACTGCACACTCGCAAACTCCAAGAACGACTGAGACCCACTGATTTCGCCCTCGATGCTGGTGCTTTGGGGCTGGCGTCGCACACTGGGGCAACTATACGAGTTCCGCGACAAAAAAGATAAAAAGTTGAATATAACATAAAGCAAAAAAATTAACTTGTTAAACAAAATATTATGATCTGATTTTAAACGTATATTTTATGATACTCACCTTTATTTTATTTTTTATGTAAATAAATATGAAACCACCTAGCATATAATGGCACTACGCACTGCTTACATAAAAGTCGATAAGACAGTGGCCACCTGATTGAAAAGCTGCCAAGCTACATGTAGCACATTTGACCCAATGCGTGCATGCGGTCCTGTGGCGCAATGGATAACGCGTCTGACTACGGATCAGAAGATTCCAGGTTCGACTCCTGGCAGGATCGAGTTTTTTTTTAATTGTTATTATTCCTTTTTTTGGTATTAAGTATAATAAGTGCTTCCGAATATTCTTAAAAAATTAGAAATATTTCTTTAAGCTATAAAATATGGAAATTATATCTAATTCGAAAGTATGTAGGGAAAACTCGGCATTTTGACGCAATGAAATCATGTGGTCCTGTGGCGCAATGGATAACGCGTCTGACTACGGATCAGAAGATTCCAGGTTCGACTCCTGGCAGGATCGATTTTTTTTTTATTTATTTTTTTTTTGTTCAAAATAAATGTTTTTCTTACAATGAAGGTTTTTATTTTATCTGTCTATTTATTTATAAATACCTTGGCGTTACCATGGACCGTAAACTTACATTCGGCAGACATGTTGCGAATATTCAGCATGCTTTTAAGGCTTTTAAGGTTTCCCAGATGGCATGGCTCCTTGCACCCCGCAACAAACTATCGCTTTACTTCAAGGTCATGATATATAAGTCAATTCTAGCCCCCTCCCTGTTTTATGGCCTTCAAGTTTATGGAATTGCTGCAAGATGTCATTTGAACAAGATTCGAATTCTTCAAGCAAAAACGTTAAGGAGGATTTCTGGGGCTCCTTGGTATATGCGGACTAGAGATACTGAACGAGACCTGAAGGTGCCCAAACTTGGCGACAAACTTCACACTATTTCAACTAAGTACATGGAAAAACTAAACAATCACCTAATAGTCTGGCTAGAAGATTAGCCACCTCTAAACACAGAACACGAGTCAGAAGAGGACTTAAACGTCACCACCCTCAAGACCTCCCTGACAGGGTCGTGACATAGCATTTCAGACAAAACATGAAAATAAATCATTTCAAATTATGTAAACTTAATACTCCTCCATAACTCAGCATTGTAAACTTAGAATTTACTTCGAATTAGGTTTAGTTGCGAAATATTTAGGAACCGGTGCACTAGTCTAATAAAACTTCATTATTTTTTCTCTACAACAAAAAAAAATATCTCTCTACTTAAAAAAAATTAATTTCGCCCAACGTGGGGCTCGAACCCACGACCCTGAGATTAAGAGTCTCATGCTCTACCGACTGAGCTAGCCGGGCACATGTGCAAAGCCAGTCAAATTACAGTGTAGGGTTAGGGACCATAACTCGCCCATTGTAGGTCGAGCTTTTTGTATGTAACAAAACTTAAACGCCACAATAAGTTTTTCTATTTTAAATTGATAATTTAGAAATGATGTACTAATAGATAAAAAAGTCACAATTTTCCATTTATTGTTTAAATAGTCATATTCTTTGCCCATTTTCAGCAATAGCTTCATCTACAAAAGCACGTAGAACATTACGATTATTGAGCGCATGAGGAAACAACGGTCCTGTGGCGCAATGGATAACGCGTCTGACTACGGATCAGAAGATTCCAGGTTCGACTCCTGGCAGGATCGAATTTTTTTTTTTTTTATTTCCAGAAATTTAACAGAAGTTTTTTACCCTAACAACTAGCAAATTATCCCATCCTTCGATTAAAAGACATAATCGATCGGGTTTATTTAAAAATACTTTAAAAAATGACAAGGTTTCCCAAAATTACAATATAAAGTTACTGATAATATAAAAATTATAATGATTCAATTTGTTATATGTATTTAGATTTTCACAATCTAGAAACAGAACTGCCCTTGCTTTTAGGAATGGGAATATTAAAAATCAATCGATTCGATATATGTAACGTTCTTTTTTAAATTCGAAATAAATTAATATATATATGTATATGTATGTATCTATCTGTATATTATATTCTGAAGTGATAACAAACAACGAAATAATTTCACATTTTTACTTCATTTACCTAAAAAATTTTTAATTTTACCTTTTCCTATACATTTTAAGATTGATTTTATATAAGCTTTAAGATAGAGTCGTCCGAAATTGATAAAATTAAAACAATTTTTTAAAATGGTAAACAATCATTTTATTTTAAGTTATTATAATTGATCCTTAGCTGACTGATTTTCAAATAAATATAAAATTCAAGAATAATCTCAAAGTAGCTCAAAATTTATTGAAAAATACGGATTTTTTTCGTTACTCTTTCCTATGTTAATTATATAATATCAAAGAGTATAGAACTATACAAGCGTACGGCATGCAAAGAATTGAAGGCGCTCTCTATAAAGTTCTAAAGTTTTTGGAAAAATATCTATATATATTATAATTAGATTAGTTTACGTATAAACGACCAGACGGACATGTCTAAATCAACTTGCTTTATGCTGATCAAGAATATATGTGGGTAATTTAAATTTAAATTAAAAATAATAGAAAAAAATCGATCCTGCCAGGAGTCGAACCTGGAATCTTCTGATCCGTAGTCAGACGCGTTATCCATTGCGCCACAGGACCGTTGAAATTGGGGCTCCCTAAGCCCTATGTTAGCTATTGAAGCCCCATAAAACGATATAGTTCTTCAGAATCGTCAGTTTATTTATAGATAAACAATGTACATTTTCGAACAAGACACTTGAGTTGACACAACCAGTTTTCTTGATCATCATATTGTTGTTCAATGGGGCAGAACGATTTTCCCTTCACTCGACCGTAAAATTCTAAGCTATCGAACATTGTTTACCAACAATCATTATTGCGTGTTGCTTGCCGGCATTCAACGAACTGGTCAAGAGGCAAACCTGTTATCAAAATAAATTAAGTATATCGCTGATAACACACGCTAGCAGATTTTCGATCTACTCTGTGCTCTCTCAGTAGTGGCCAGGGTGTTTCCTCAAAGCTTGGACAGACTACCAGCGCACGCTGACTCGATCAAACGGAATCAGAGTTCCCATCGACTCCGAGTCGCAATTCATTCAGTTTTTTTGCATAGTCACGGGGCCTAAGCAAAACAGTGTTTGGCAAAATTCGCCTAGTTAAACATTAAATGGCATTTTAAACACCCTTATCAGGGGAAAAGTGTGTACACTTGAAAAAAAAGTTAATAGTTGAGTTAAATAAATAGAATTTTCAGTGCGTTTGAAAATGAATGCCTGAACTATGTTCATATAATTTAAGTCTAGGAATATGTTATACTTTTTCCTTCCAACCCGCTGGCGAGAGCTCTGCCAGCTGCGAGAGGAAGACGACGACTTAGGAGAGTCATCATACGGGAGCTGCCCACCCGGCGAATAACCTAGTTAAATATTTTTTTGAATTGTTTCCTCTGCTACATATTATTGGACCAATGATTTAATAGTAGATATTAAGCTTAATGCAGCAAAGCTTTTAAAACCAATAAATATTATGCGAAAAAAAAAAAAAAAAAAAAAAAAAAAAAAAAAAAATACTTTTTCCTTGAGTGTTGATAAGAGTCTTAGAGCATCTGAGCTTTGGCTTTACCCTATATACTGTTGATATCAGAAAAGCTTCGAGCGATCACTTAAAAGCACCTGGTGGGTAGACGAGTCTAACAGTGGCTCCCGGCAGTCGAAGCTTCTACCATGTCGATCGAGCTCCTTTTCCTGCTCGCCACCTTGGCGATCGTGTTCTACATCTGGCAGAGGCGAGCTTTCAGTTTCTGGCAGAGTCGCGGGGTGAAGTTTATTCGCCCGGTACCCCTTTTGGGCTGCACCAGCCAGCTCTTGACCGGACGTACATCATTTTTAGAGCAAATCAAAAAGTTTCACGAGGCCCCGGGCTACGAGAATGAGCCCTTTGTGGGCGTCTATCTGGCCTATCGTCCGGCTTTAGTGATTCGCGATCTGGACTTGATCAAGACGGTAATGGTGAAGAAGTTCCAGTACTTTAACAATCGAGTGCTTCAAACGGATCCCCACAATGATGCCCTGGGCTTTAACAACCTATTCTTTGCCCGCAGTCCGGCATGGAAGGAGTTAAGGAACAAGCTCTCACCAGTATTTACCTCTGGAAAGATTAAGCAGATGTATCCGCTTATGGTGAAGGTAAGATTATATCTTAAGAACGATAAATGTATTTGATTATTAACAATATCTTACCCTTAGATTGGCAAAAACCTGGAGGACAGCGCCGACCGCCTGGGCAGCGGCTCAGTGGTCCAAATCAAGGATCTGTGCGCCCGCTTTACCACTGACCTGATCGCCACTATTGCCTTCGGGCTGGAGGCCAATGCTCTGCAGATCCCCAAGAGTGAGTTTTTCCATCACAACAAGGCAGTCTTTGCGGTCAGCCTGAGCCGAGCCATTGACTTTGCCATCATCTTCATGCTGCCGGCCTTTGCGTCACTGGCCCGCGTGAAGGTCTTCTCCAAGGATACCACCAAGTTCATCCGTAGCAGCATCAACTTTGTGCTAGCCGAGAGAGAGCGCACGGGGCTGAAGCGGAACGATCTTATTGACATCCTGCTGGCCTGGAGAAAGGAGGCGGCTGCCAATCCAGAGAAGAAGCATGCGGCCAATGACTTGGATTACCTAGTGGCCCAGGCAGCCATCTTTCAGACAGCCGGTTATGAGACAAGCTCCTCCACAATGACGCTGACCCTGTATGAGCTAGCCCAGAAGGAGGAGCTGCAGGATCGCCTCCGACAGGAGATTGCAGACTTCTTCGGCGATGAGGACCATATCAGCTACGAACGCATCCAGGAAATGCCCTACCTATCGCAGGTGGTCAACGAGACGCTGCGCATGTACCCAATTGTGGGCTACGCGGAGCGTGAGTGCTCTCAGCCCGTGGAGGGCGAAAAGTTCACCCTCAGTCCCTACAGCAACTTGGAGTTGCCGCACGGCATGCCTGTCTACGTGTCCGCCTTGGCCATTCATCGCGACCCGAAGTATTGGCCAGAGCCGGATAAGTTTGACCCGGAACGCTTTGCTCCCGAGAATCGGGACAACATTAACATGGATGCCTATATGCCCTTCGGCGTGGGTCCGCGCAACTGCATCGGCATGCGTTTGGGTCTTCTTCAGTCTAAGCTGGGCCTTGTGCACCTGTTGCGCAAGCACCGAGTCCACACCTGCGACCAGACCACCAAGACGATTGAGTTGGCCGCCATCAGTCCGGTGATTGCCTCGAAGAATGACATTGCCCTGCGCCTGGAAAAGGTTTCGGGGTAATGATTTGATTTGAATTTAATGAAATAGATCAATTCTAAATATTGTTGTTATTAAAACAAAAAAATTTGTTATCCAAAGAATGAAAGGGATATTCATGTGTTTTTTTTTTTTGTAAATCTTCTTGACTTTATATCTATAACCAGCTTTGTGTTTACACAACCACTTAACCTCCCAAAGATGCGGTTAGCTTCATTCGTGTGACAAGCCAAGGACACCCCGTGAACAATTATCCTTGAAGGAAAATGTCATAATGGCAGCAGCAGCACGCTGGAAACTGCATCACACAGCAGTTACACCACAAAAAGTTTTGCTTGCTCGACGGCTGTGTTGGGTCCAGAGCTCGGAGTCCTTGTTAGGGCCATGTAGCAACTTGTTGTTGTCCCCTCACAAGCACACTTGTCCTCAAGCACACACTCATTCCCATTCTGAGTGAAGCACTTAGCGCATTTAATGCGATTGTCAATTTACTCAGACCTCGTTGAGGAGGAAGTTTTGGGGGGGGGATTGCTGTCGAGGAGGGCGAGGAGGTGGCGCCTAATGACCGGTTGCAGCCGAGGCATGGATAGCTAATTATTCAGAGCTTAGGCTAATATCGTTCTTAAACTGGTTTGTAAGGTATACATTTCATATATTATATGTCTTTTATGAAGATTGAGATTAGTATTTTCTTATTATTAAACAACCGATATTGCCTTTCTAAACGGTAGAAAGCTTAACTTATCAACCGACAGAAGAAGACATATTACACCTCTTAAAACATATCAATTTTTGATCATCATCACCAGTCGAGTGAATTTAGCTATTTCTGATTGACCGTTCCTTATGAAACAACAGAGGTTATATAAGTTCAAGAAATAACATTCCTTTCTGTGATCAGCGTTCAAGATCAAATTTCATTTTAAAATTTACTATGGTCACTTCTTTCCTTAAATATCATTAAAAACCTTAATTAAGCTAAGTGATTTCGGTGTAAACTTTATTGATGTGAAATAAAAGTAAAGCTGCGGTTGTTTTTCTGAACATTTGAGAAAGAACGTATAATTAACATGGAAGTTATTAGATCTTTTAGATTACTTCTCCAACATTTATATTATATTTATAAAAGGATTTGGTCAACATGTTTCTAGCCACAAATGTCTTTATTTGGATGCTGGGCAACATGTTCCTAGCTACATTTGAATTCATTTGCCAAAATTTTCTTTTGTCTTTCGAGCTGTTTAATTTTAAGTTTTATTTTGTTTTGTTTAATTGAAAAATGTTCTAATTGTTTTATACCTAAATCTATGTAACACATCGAAGAAGTCCTTTAGGAACATAGCACAACGAGTTGTCTTAAAGAACTTTTCACTCACGTTAACCATGGAAATCTTTCAGTCACGTTCAACTTTCACATACGAGAGATGCAACATTTTCGTGAAACGCAACGTGTACTAAACTGACATCAAATTTAATGATAAACTGCAGTTAAGCCAATTTACAGTTGACTTGTTTTAAGGGTGATACTGCCAGTGCAACTGCCACTGCCAGGGGCACTGGCAAATGCGTGGCACGCAATGTAGTGACTTTGGACTGACCTTCGTGGCGGATTTGCAAGCGACTTCCCTACCCCTCCCTGCGGCATATCGGAAAATCGCGTGCTACTTTTTTTTTATGCGAGAGTATTGCATAACTTTTGCCACCTTTCTGCGGGAGTGGCTTTCCCTTCCGATTGAATTGCAGCTCATCCAAGAACGAATCGAACAAGGAAAGCCACTCAGCTGGGTAGAGAGATTCACCTGCTGCTGCCACTGACAGTCTTTGCTGACTTGGTTGGCCATTAGTTTTAATTAGGCATCGGATAAATGTCTTCTTGCCAGATTACCCTAGGATCCGGCATCATAACGAAACTAAAAGCTGGTATAAAGAGCTCGCCTTGAGCCGGAAATTGCATGCAAATCGACATAAAATTAATAAACTCGAAAATTGCTTAGTTTTTCCCCCCTTTTGTTGCTGGTCTTCTAATTAGCTGGAAACTTTTTACCCCTCGGTATCCTTGTACTTTATCAGGAATTTGTTAATTAAGGAACTGGGCAACAGCTCTGATGGGGACATTTGGCTAAGATAGAGGAAGAAACGAGATGTGACACTGATTTGTCGGTAGCGGAGATGAGTGGGTTGAAAAAAATGTTAGTATATCGGTCATTCTACAAGGAAATTAGTTTATAAAAAAATTTAATTTAATATAATAAATATTTTTACTTAAAATCGCCCTAAGAAAATTCCGCTTTTCGTCCGTATTATTTAGGAATTCTTGAATAAATAATATGAATATGAAACAACATTTCTTTATAATTACTTTTCATACTCTTAGAACGGTTTTTTGTTTAAATTTAGGGCTAACTTGACCATTTATTTAATTGTTAATAATTATAAATAATAATAAAATAAGACATTATAGTTTATTTTATAAAAATAACACATATTATAGTACAAACATTTATCCCCACGTGCTAGCCAAGGATGTTAGAACTAGTTGGGAGTGCAGACGTCTGAAATTTGCATTTTTGAAAAATTTTAATTGTAAAATATATATTCTTTTAAATAATAAATTAAATAAACTTAATGAAAGTAGTTAAATCTTTTCTTTTTAATCTTACTAAGCAGTCAGAACTTTCAAAAAGGACAAGTTGAGGGTCCTTAAGATGTATTTGCTCGCCATAAAACAAAGCTAAACGTTTGACGACCTTCGTTTTACGTGCTGAGAAAATTTCCAACCGTTGCCCTCGTCCAGGACAAAGAGATAAATTAATTTGACGAAGGAGCAGGGACATTCAATGGCCTTAGCCAAGGAACCTTCTGCGTAACTTCCTGCTGTCGGGAAGGGGTCCTTTACTCTCAGCTTCTGCATCAGCTATCCAATTTAATTGCAATTTTTCCTTGCCACTGACCAAAGACAAATAACCAATGCAAATAGATCATGTCATTGTGTCAACAAGTTTAACAATTTAATTGGAAGAAGCGGGGACTAGTCCATTTGTGGCAAACATTGAAGATGGTATAGCTTTTTATAGCTTCATATATATAAGACTTTTGGGTAAAATGAATGAGAATTAAAAAATATGTATTATATTTAAAGTATTAGACTAATGTACATTAACAATATTATTCAGAAGCGAAAACGGTTGCTACCAAATTATACGAAGCCCTGACCCTGCATGGAGCTGTCACCGAAGTACCCAAGGATAATATGGATGAGATCCTAAAAATGCTTTCCGAGACCGGTGGAGGTGCGTCCCCAGTGGAATCAATTGTGCCCGCTAATGGGCTTCAAGGCGCCGGTAAGTGCTGCTCAGCAGCAGCAGGCAGCGAGTGCGGATAAGTGATATTCCACACAAACAATAGTAGTAATGTAATATTTATGAACTTACTTATATCCGATCTAACATGACATTTTGCTGTTTTCTTTTTGGCTTAAATTTGTTTCTTTTGAATGGAAAAATTTTGTGGCTACGCGGAAGGTCCTTATGAGGACCGCTTCGCATTTTTCTGGCTGGGACTTATGTACGACTGATAGTAAAACTTGGAGAACATCACAGTCAAGGCCGAGTACAGGAATCCAAAGGCATAGATCCCTGGTCGTGGAGCTTTGCAGTCGCTCTGCATAAGCATGTCGATCATATGGAGCATGATTAAAGCGAACTGGATGAGCTGGATCGTGGTGATGTACTTCTTCCACCAGAGGCTCGCCTTCTGAACTTCCGGGCTTATGGAGGACAGGAGGTAATAAGTGTACATACACGCGTGTACAATCAGATTAAGGACAACCATCCAGGCCACAAGTCCCCCATGATCATACAGGGTCTGGGTGAGGTAAGAGGCCAGGATCACTGCCACATGGTGGAAGACGTGCAGGAAGGATATCTGTCTGCTCTTCTTGCGCAGCACAAAGAACACCGTTTCCACCAGATCTAAGTACTTGTTGATGTAGTACGCGTTGGCAAAAAGTCGCTCTATATCTTTGCCCTCATGGTCCCAGGGTAGGGATAAGGGGCACCTCCAGTCGTAGAAATTATAGACGACATAGCACACCTGTAATTAATTATTTATATGATTGATGCGATGGATGTCCTGACGCAAGTCCTGTCCCTTCTACTACACTTACTAATACGAACAACGCACTATTGTAGACGATTTGGATGATGTTATAAGCCTTGATCACGCCGCGCAGTTCAAAGGGCTTTCGACTGTCCATGAGCTTGGGACCCAACTTTAGAACGAACAGCAGATAGGCTGCCAGCGCTCCAAGGGTGGGCCAGGGACTCCTGAAGAAAGCCAACCGAATTGGATCTGTTGAAGTCATCTTTCTAGGCTCCTTTCTCCGATAAGGTTCGTCGGCGACTAATCAAATGTCAATCATCGCGGCTTGGTTAATATAGCGTAATCGATTCAAAAGGCCATCAATTGGAATACATATCTATGCAAATGAATGCAGTGTTACTTTTTTACAAGAAATCTAGGAAGTGAAGCGTTCTGTCGAAATATAATGCAAAATGCAGTGACATCAAGCACCAACTGAAAAGACGTAGTAATGAAACTGAATTGCTAATTTAAATCGTTTGTTTACATTTTAAGCTTGTTTACAAAGTTTGAATATTGCATTTATAACCCAGCAGACAGAAACTTCGTTTATGATATTAAAAAAGATCGTTTTGCGGATTTCAGGCGAACATAATTTCCGATTCAGACTTATAAACGTTAATAACGTCATGGGTTTTGTGGCAGAAAAATGCTCCCATTTTCGGAACCCGAATAAGATTTCAATTGGTTAAAGGGTATAGCAATTTCCTTATATTTATTTTAAAATTGTTTTTATTTACAGTTTTTTTACATTACAAAGGTTTGCGAAGGTTAAGAGTTTGGGCTATAATTCTACCTTAACTATGGTACTTAAATATTATTGTGATTTGTTTATAAATTTAAACAAATTACAAATGTTTTTAGATAATTTCAACACTTTTGAACTTCCTTAAAATTAATATTGAAACGATATTTCTTAACTTCTTATGAATAATATGTCTCTTTCTGGTCTACTACATTTTCTCTTGATCTTTTTATAGATGATAGCATATAAACAAAAGCTGTATCTACATACATATATGTATGTTTTTTGTATGTTCTTGGTTACCTTAAACCACCAATTGAGCAGTTGGGAAACGATCGCAACATTGCCCGGCTAGCTCAGTCGGTAGAGCATGAGACTCTTAATCTCAGGGTCGTGGGTTCGAGCCCCACGTTGGGCGAAGATAACTTTTTTATTTTTTATGGATAATTTTAAAACAAATAATTTATTATTATTTTTACAACTTATTTACTGTTTTACTTTTTATTAAGTACAGATTAAATGGAAATTTTAATTTACTTCACATGATGTTTGTTAATTTATATTTTCTAGTACTTGTAAAACTTGTATAAAAATAAAATCAATTTGATTTAACACTCAAGGTGTTACTTTTCGTAAAAATAAGAGTTGGGTTTTAAAATTTCCCCCTCTCTAATCGTGTATATTTTCTTTAGCTTGAACCGGCTTTATCACTATTTACTAAACCGAGCAATAAATCCACTGAAAGGTAAATTTATAAACAGTGAATCAGTGTAATAGTAATTGAATACGGGAATTTGGCACCTTTGAAATGTATTTACATAATAAGGTTGGTGTGATTTTATATTTTTCAAGTGTTGTACTCTTTAACCATCAATGGAAAATGATCTCTTGCCCCTTGACATAAATGACCTTGTCCGCAACGTGAGTCTTTTATGCGTTTTGCAGCATGGGCAAATGCAAATGCGAATCAGAATGGAAAGCCATTCCCAGAAATCATATTACGCACACGCCCTCGGAACGCCACACTTGCCACAATGCAGCAGCCATTTCGGATTCCTCCATGTCATTTTCCTTCCCCTCACTTCCGGCCAGAAGGGAACGGGAATCCAGCGATCTGTGTTTGCACATTTCGCCGCTGTTCAATCCCAGCGGGACTCGTAAACACTTGGCCAAGACATGCACACACATAAACACAAAGGGGACAAGGAAATGCGCACTGAGATTGAGTGGGGAAAAGTTGGACTAGGGTTCCGTTCCGCTTTGGCAATTGGCAATCCTTGACCCGTCATAACGTCTCTGTCTCCCCCCGTCAGCTGACAGCAGAGTTAAATGAGATATGCTTTTCTACATTTTTTCGATAAATTTCCAAAGCTTGCATTTGGGGTGGGGTGGGGCGGTGCTGGGTTGGAGATGGCATTATTAGCGGGCGAAAACTTTAACATAAAAATGGCAAACGGATTTGCGCAGCGCTTAAAATGGAGATTTACTGGAGAGCAATATTTATGGCAAGGGGCAAAACAGTAAAGTGCGCTGAACCAATTTAAGGAAAGTACTTAGTTCTGGCCAGATTCCGTTGCTTATCTGGTGACATTGATGAATGAATGCCCCGGGGCAATTAGTACTTACTCTCGTAGTTTTGGGCTATATAAAGGGTGCTGCCTTCTGGGATTCAACAAAGCAAAACAAGATGCGTTCCCTTCTTCTGGTCTCCCTATTCATTGGCCTGGCCTGGGCTCTCCCGGAACTGGATGTCTCGCCAACGAGTCCTGCCCCTGGCAATGATACCTCCGAGGAGGAACTCATTCCTGCTTTTTCGCCCTTCAGCCGAACTGATGGCCGTTTTGCCTTGGGCACCTTTGCCCAGGTGAACTGGTTCCAGGCGCAGGCGAATTGCGCCGCCTTTGGCTATACCCTGGTCAGCATCACCTCGGAGTCGGATCAGCGCAGTCTGCGCAGTTTCCTTTACACCGTTGCCCGGGATCAGCAGGAGCTGCTGAGGGATCCTCTGTGGACGTCTGGCACTGACCTGGCCAACACTGACACCTGGGTGTGGTTCAGCAAGGGACGAGCCGTCAACTATCGCAACTTCCAGAACGGCCTGCCCGGTTACACCAGTGACGGCCGCCACTGCCTGGCCATCAACGGAATCAGCGGACTCTGGGTGAACGAGGAGTGCGGCCAGCAGCGTTTCTTTATCTGCGAGAAGCGTTGCCAGTTCGATGATGACGCCAACTTTTAGGGTTTTCTTTTCTTGATAAAATAAAATATCAAAGAATTAAGTGCAAGCAAATTGAATCGAATGGTTATTATTTTATTATTAATAGTTGTTGTTGTGGAAGGAAAAACCACTTGGGAATATGGTGCTTAGATTTGAATATTGTTGGAGGTTTGTCTGCTCCTGTTTAGAGGTTTTATTTTTCAAGCTTGTGTTTAGGAAACTATTTATTTCCAACTTAACAAATGCTCAAAAAGGAATAATCCAAATATTGTTTATTTTATTAACTACCGAATTAACCCTACTCCCAAAAAGTTTAAAAAGTAAAAGCTTAAAAGCCTGTGGTTAGTTCTAGCAGCCAGCTTTTGTTGGCCACAGTTAAAGCTTTTTTGTTAAGCTGCATTTTTAAGTTATATAGGAATAGGTACTAGAAATAATAATAAGATAATGAATAGGTTTTTAAAACAAAAATTTTCAACATATGTATTAGTATCATAATCAGTTTTCATAAAATTAAAAGAAATTGAAAAGGGAAATTGTAAGAAATTTGCCATATCTAAAATAGATTATATATTCTTTAGCAGCTATGTGAAACATTGCAGTACAAAGAAGACTAATGGCAAAGTATTTAAAGATGTATCTAGTATCTAGATCGAGTCATTCAGATAGTTTCACATTTTAAGCAGTTGTAATTCTGTGAGTTTAAATACCTTACTAACTACATATTCACCTGTTTTATATTGAATTTAAACTACACTTGCTTGCTGTTTCCTTTGTTGAAAACATTTTAATTATTTATATATTCACAATGGTTTACCTTAAGAATCTTTACTCAAGAAAACAGTCTCTCAATTTCAATTAGATATATACTTTTTTGTCTAACCCCGAGTAATCTAACATACAAATATTCTCGCATATGAAAAAGTTTTTCTCCGAGCAGTTAGCGCTGTGCCACATGTGATCACCACTGTCCAGGATCAGGCAAGCATCCTGGCCTCTTCGATTCGATTTGGGTTCCCTTTTAGCCCACTGTGCATAGGTCACAGGAATTCCGGTGCTGAGCCATGTCCAGGAATAAGATCGATACACGAGGTTTGTGGCACCCAGCCAGAATGTCATGTTGCCAAAATATTTTTCTATAGGAAGCGGAAGATTTATGCTAGGGTCATTAGGGTTTACATGTAATACCAAGATGAGTAACGACAAACTTAAAACTCTGTTGGGAGCAGAGAGAATTCAATTTTCTATTAAAATGTATTGTCGTTATGCATCTTGTTATAAAAGTCTTTGATCTCACCATTCCTAAACACATAGTCCAACATAAGCTGATGGTGTTCCTTGTTTCTAACTGTGGCCAAGACGGAACCAACTTGGTTACAGATATGGTTAGCTTCCAGCCAGGAAACCTAAAAGAATGTCATTTAACGTGCCAGCTTTTAAACGAGTCACAACTCACTTTTGCAAAACCAGCCAGTGAAAAATACGGCTCACAGTCCATTAAGGGATGACATTTTGGACTGAGAGTAAACTCCAATTCAGAGGAGTTATTAGAAGCAATAACCCACAAAGGCAGGCAGCAGACTATGACCAATATGAAAAACATACTGAACAGGGCTTCCTTCAAATACGAAAGCATTTATAGGGTCACAACAATGGGAAGACCCATTAAAAGAAGCTCAAAAAGCAATTAAGACTGCTTAAAAGTTATCAGAAGAAAAATGCACTCATTATTTCTAGGAAAATATAAAAGTTTTTATTCAATAGCAAAAAATTGTAAAACGCTTTACAAACATGTCCCAAATTTCTTACAGAACTAGGTAGTGGTAGCAGGTCGTGATTTGGCCATCCCTAACAGTTAATAGTCATTAAATATATCGTAATCAGAACATTCATTATTGACTCGCACTAAATCTAAATTAATTTAAATAAACAGTGGAATGGGGAACCCTAAGTCTCACTCAAGTAAACTACATTTAGCTAGATGTAGATGGTACCCTAAGATGTCTGACTCGAGCTCATCTCGATGAAATGTTTTGGGATAAATAAATCGAACTGGCGCTTAACGAACTAATCTTTTGATTTGTGGAGAGCTCACAGCGAGAAGAATTCTTCTTGGTCTGAACGCATTAATCCTTTTGTCTAGACGGGGGCAAGTACACAATGAAGAAGGTGAAGGCATATCCATTGGTTATAAAGGTTCTTTTGACTTAAATAGATCAACGTTTGACAAGACAGTTTGCTCAGCTTCCTAGCTCTCTCACCCACATTATATATGTATATCTAAACCCGGGCGGGTCAACTCTATGGGACTGACTTGGAGGAAACATTATTAGTTACTTAGAGTAGAAAACTGACCAATTTCCTAGCTATAAATTATTCAAAATTCTGTCTTTCTAAGGTGCAAATTCTACGCCCTTTCTAGTGAATCAAATTTCAGAAGACGTGACCCGCCCAGCTCTCTCTTAGCTAGCTTAATTCCTGTCACATGGCCCCGAGCAGAGCTCTCCAACTCCTTCCTCAGTGGTAGTAGTCACCGTACTGATAGGTGGGTGGCTGCTTCGAACCCTTCCCGTTCGGCTGGTAGAGGTTGTGGTGCGAGGAGGAGCGGTAGGCGAAGCTAGGCGTGGCAGTCTCTGGGCGGTGTTGGGCGGGGGATTGGGTACGGCGCGCTCTCCGCTCCTCGATGTTCGCTGGCCAGCGCTGGTGACGCGTGGTCGAGTCCTCCGAGGATCGTCGGCGGTGGTAGCGCTTTCCCGGCGGCACAGAGCCGACGGCAGGCGGTGGAGGAGTCCCGTGCTGTTGCCCGTAACTGCTGTCGTCGCCGCTGCCCATACTGAGCTGCTCTCTAGGTCGTTGCAGGCGCTCGTCTGCCGAAGAGTTTGGTGTTCCGTGGAGGTCAATGACGTCGCCATGAGAGTTGCGTCGCGCCCGCTGCATATCCATCTCCATATCCAAATGGTAGTTATCGTATGCACCTCGACGCTGTCCCTGACGGTGGCGCTGCTGCTGCTCATGGGCGTCCAGGCGCTGGCGCCACTCAGCCGCCGAGACCTGCTGGCCATAGAGATCGGGTTGGGCTTGGAACTGCGTGGCGCCTTGGGCACCGTAAATATTCTGGTAAGAGGAGCGCCGCCAGCCTTCTTCGTAGCGACGGCGTGGCGACTCCCGGATAACTGCCTCCTCCTCAGCGGCGGCGGCCTGCTGGTGACGGCGCTGCGATCGACTCGAGCTGCTCTCCGAGGAATCCTCACCGGAGGTGCCCAGGCCCAGGTCCTTCTCATCCACGCCGTATGCCTTATAGGGGGCTCCCAAGAAGCCCTTGGAGCTGTAGGGTCCGTTGATGCCCATGGTCGGGTACTGCATGTAGTAGGACTGCGAGAAAGGCTTCTCCAACTGTCGCTCGTCCAAACTGTCGTTCACCTCTTCGTCGCTGCCGTCATCCCTGCCCGTCCAGGTGAGGCAGGAACCAGGTCCAAAGAGCGAAAGCAAGACGGGCAGCAGGAAGAGACCATGCATGGCCCCGAAGAAGATCACCAGGAAGACCATCTTGAAGAAGACCAGGAAGATGTAGCTCTGGGCCAGGAGCAGGGCAACGATGCCGAGAATAGTGGAACTTGAGCCCTGGACAATCGGCAAGCCCAAAGAGTGGAGAGCCTCGCGAACCCGAGCCTTAGGATTACGCTTCTTCGAGGACATGTACGTGTAGCAGATGTGGGCGGTAAAGTCCACGGAAAAGCCAATGCACATGATCAGGTTTATCATCGAAATGGAGTCCAGGTTAACATCCCACAAGGCCATGTAGCCAGCCACGCCCAGCTCAATGGATATGACGGAGAAGGCGACCCACAAGGAGCACAAGATGTTGGGTATAAAGATAAACGAGATGATCATCATGATCACGGCTCCAATAACCATGGCCTGTAGCGAGACAGGACGCACCAGTTCGAACTGATCGAAGAACACAAAGTAGGGATGGAAGATGGAGGCGTTCAGCGGTGAGTCCTTGCAGATCTTGCGCAGATCCCGCACCATTTCCTTTTCGTGGTTAGTATCTGTGATGTTAACAGCTTGGATGAGGAACCGCGAGGCAATGATTTGGGTCTCATCATCATTAAAGCGCACATCCAGTGAGAAGGGATTGCCGGGAAACAGCCAGTGCTCCTTTACAGCCTCTATGAAGGTCTGCTCGTCGTCCACGGTCACATTGAGCAGCTCGTTGTTGCGATCCAGGAAAGAGAGGAACGAGCGCAGCCAGGACTCTGTGTAGCGTCTGGAGGTCACATAAGAGGTGTGCTCTAGGGTACTTGTAAGATTTTCCACCTGCTCCTGGACTATAGGATCCGAGTAGTTCAAGGGTCCGGCAATTATAACCTGGAAATGGACATTAAGGATACATTAAACTGATTTAAAGATTAATTTCATTCATAAACTCACCTGCATTCTGTAGGGAAACTCGCGGTAATAGTCATCCTCGCGGTCAAAGAACTCCACCGAGTAAGAGTCCTCCCTGGATAGCTTGCGTCGTTCGAGTCCCTCCTTGATTTGGGTTATGCCATAGCAGGCACCAACCAGGTAGGTGGCAAAGGCCAGGATTATAATGCCTTTGCACCATTTGTTATTGATCACAGCAGCCAGTTTGTCCTTGAAGAAAGCCATGAGCATATGATCCTTGTTGTCAATGGGATTGTCAGGATCCTTGGGGTCGATGCCACCCGCCATTATTGCCTTGTAGAGGAAGTTGCGCTTCTCTGTGGAACAAATCGAGTCGATAGAAAGAAGTGTGGTGAGACAAGTTCCCATTGACCTCAATTGCGAACGGCTCTTGTTGTGCCAAGACAGTGACTAGTCTAGTTGCTTTGCCTCATGATCAAGTTCATGTTGCAGCTGCTGGTGTTAAGCCATCTAAACTAAACCTCGATCCGGTTGTGGTGCAGTCCAAGTAGACCTTGCAGCAAAAAGCACTAGGTTTAAATCACCAAGAGCATTTTAAACTCTATCTGCTGGATACTGACTCATTCTTAGATCTTCTTAAAAACATGTTTTTCTTTTTAAATTATTTTCACGAGTCTCGGAACAACAATAGCTTCTCTCACAATCACATCGAGTCGAATCAGTTCACTCACCTTTAATGGCTACCGACATCGGCTGGACTCGGCATCCAAAAATGGAATGCAAATTCTGGCGCTCTCTGTACCCGGAGATGGCCATGCAGGCGGCAAAGAAGGTGATGTGCCACAGGAACGTAAAGCAAACAGCAAACACTGAGTACGTGCAGAAGATCCTCACCGATCGGAAGGGACTAATGATGCCAATCAGGAAGGAGATGAAGTCGGTGACCGAGGTAATGGTAATGGAGACAGCCGCCTCCGACATCATGTGACCCATACGCTCGGCCACTGGCATTTTGGACTTGGTTCGCCGCCAGCCGGCCAACATAACAAAGGTGTCATCAATGCCGATGCCTATGGGAAGGATAGGGAATTGGTTACTTAATGAATTTTTAAACAAATGTTTTACCTAAGCTTAATTATTCTTAAAGCTAGGTAAAGTGAGTGTTAAGTGAAGTAAAAAGCTTTAAAATACAAATATTTATATTCTTTGTAATAATAACCATAATTATATAGCTCAAATAAGGCTTTAACTCACCAATCATCAGGAATGGGGCCGCCAAATTAATGCCAATAAACTCAATGCCACAGTACATAGCCAGGCCAAAAGCAGCCAAGGTGGCCATAATGGCTGAGACATTGCCCATGAGACCCAGGAAGGGCTTAGAGCGAACGGCATCTCCCATCATGCAGGTAATAATGCTAGAAGTGGCAAAAAACATGTTACAATTAATATAAAACTTATTTTAAGTTATCCCAGACTTACCTAAACAACCCCATGAGCAGGAATGTAGAGCTAAAATAGGGCACAACTGTCTTGGTATTCTTCTCCAGTTCATGGTCCAGAGTTCGAGAAGCAAAATATGAGACTGAGATGTGCTTAAACCTTCCAGAATCCTCTGCTTGTCCAACGACCCTCAGGAAGGTTTCCTCCCATTCCGCACCCCTGGCAAGAATTAAAATAAAGTTAGATTTATCACTTTAGGGTTACATTTAAGACCTTACTTGGCATCCTGACGTTTGGTGTCGGCTGTTACAAAGTACACCAGCTGTATGGCTGGAACACTGATTACCACATTGTCTTCGGTAAGCTTGGTGCCGCCAAAGAACACAGGGAATAGATGAGCATCCCAGGTAACTGGATTGAACATGAAGGGGAAAGTCAGATTAAGCTGGCCGGCCTCAATCTGAAATTAGGAAAATAAGAATTATTACAATGAAATCTGAATATCTTGTATATATTTCAGCAGAAAGTATAGATTATAATGGTTGCTACTGGAAATAAATCGATTTTCAATTAATTGATATTTTCTAAAATCGGAAAATAAATCGATTAATATCGAAAAATAAAATAATAACTTTTTCGATTAAATAAATGATAGAAATTTTAATTTAAAATATATAGAGGATATATAATGGTACAGCTGGAAGTAAATCGATTTTCAGTAAATCGATTTTTATTTTAATTCTAAAAACAAATCGATCAAAATCGAAAATTTAAAAAATACCTTTTTCGATTAAATCGATTCTAGAAATGTAAATCAATGTATCGCATAATATCGCATAAAAATCCGATTAATCGTTTACAAAATCGATTTTATTTCAAGCTCTTGTTACTCCTTTACTCACATCATCCATTAGCGCATCCAGGTTAAGGATATCGTTCTCGAAGCACTCGCTCTCCCAACGGGCGCAGTTATCCTTGTAGGTATACGTATCCCCATCGTAGGTGGTGGTGGCATTCTGTATGAGATCGTCCAGCTGGCGCAGCTCCTGGAACACCTCGCGCCTTATCATATTATCGTCTCCATCTTTCGTTATCACAATGACACGACCGAATCGACCTGGAAAAGGCAAACCAACAGGTGTCGGATTAGCATCGATGACCATGGTTTTAAGCGCAAAGAGCAAAGCACAAACAATTAGTGGCTTTTGTGGACTTAGGCTCGAAGGCTGACTTTTGCTCCGGCCGCTGCCGTTACCCACACGCCGAGACGTGACAATAATTTTAATTGATTTCCATTTGATTGTAGCTTTGCCCGTTTATTTCTCACTCGTGTGTGCTTCTGTTGTTTGCCCGTTTATCGGACTTCCACTTAATATTAGACGATTGTCCCCAAACGTTATTCGAATTTAATGCGCCATAACCAATGCAGCTTTATATACTATACTTGCGTCACAGGTTTGGTGCGGCTTTTCATGCCCAGATATTTTGTATATGTCGACACTTGTCTGCAATAAATATATATCTATATATCCAAGCTACTGTATTTAAAATTATAGAGATTGCGGTACTATAATTATTTTTTGTCAACTTGTTATGTTATTAAAAAACATTTTTATGAACCTATTGATTTTAGTGAAACCAGAAAAACTGTTGGAAAATGGTTCCGTTTTGTTTCCTTGGATTCATAAATTCAAAATTATAGACATACCTTTACTACTGTTATTATTTCAACTTGCTAACTTGATAACAAATATTATCAAGGAGTAAACCAACGTTTTTTGTGTAAACAGAAGAAAATGTTTGAAAATTTTAAATTTTCTAAATGCGGAAAATCCGGTACGTTCGTTACGTAAACTCTGAGGTCTGAAAATTGGTTTGCCCGGCCTTTTCTTTCACCGATAGTGAAAACTCTTTTGAGGCTTTGACAAGGGTCTTCGGCAGGGCAAAAGTTCTACTACATTTTAATTTGTATGGTCTAAATTAAAATGAATTAAGTAAACTAGCTCATAGCTCTATAATATATATACATGTATAAAAGAAATTATATAAATATATCTACTTTTTATACCCTTGCAGGCTATTTTAATTTCAGTCAGAAGTTTGCAACGCAGTGAAGGAGACGTTTCCGACCCTATACAGTATATATATTCTTGATCAGCATCAACAGGGGAATCTTGCTAGATATGTCAGGAAGAAATCGATTTTTTGGGAATTTTTGCAAAGAGGGGTTAGATCATTAAAATTTTTGATTTTGATAAAAAATTGAATTTTCAAAATTTTTAAATGAAGTATGCAGATTTATTAACTGTAGAAAATCTTGCACAGAACAGTTTTCCGATTTAAAATTAATGCTCTTTTGGCCGAGTTATGATATTTTTAATTTAAAAAAAACAAGAAGTTTTTTAATATAAAAAATCCGATTTTATAATACAAAATAATATTTTTCTAAGTCAAGGAATCATTTCCGACCCCATAAACCATATATATTCTTGATCAGCATTAACATGCGAATCTTTCTAGACATGTCCGGAAGAAATCGATTTTTTGGCCATTTTTGCGAAATTTGATAAGGGGTTACATCATTAAAATTTGCAAAAATGGCCAAAAATTTTGATTTCTTAAAATTTTAAATTTGGTATGCAGTTTTTTTAAATTAATAAAAACTAACACAAAACTGCTTTCCGAATCGAAATTAATGCATTTTTGGCTTAGTTATGAAATATTTTAATTGTTACCTGCAAGGGTATACAAACTTTGGCTGGCCAAAGTTAGCTTTTGTTTCTTGTTTTATATAAATATATACCTAAGCACCACTGTCATCATAAAACTTTAAATAATTAAATAAACAAAATATGTTAACCATTTACCCCAGGGTATTAAAAGTTTCAATGATGCTTCGGTTTTAGTTGTGAATGAACTTGACATGTTTTTTTGAATATTTTCTGCTATCAATAAACCATTCACGTTTTTGCAAGCAATTGTCAATGAAGCTGGTTTTATGGATTGCAATACGAACAACCCAGAAGTGTTTCGAATCATTAAATCCATCTCTTCAAAAATCTCAACTTAAATCGTAACAATTTATTTGTGTTAAAGCAGGAAGTCTCAACCTTCCGGCAACAGGATCAACAAAAACAATTGTCTATTACAGTTACAATTCAAGTTGAAAAATTATAGTAATAATAATAATCCAGCAATGCTTTTATATAACATCTCTGTGGCTAAATTAATTATTTTTGGCATTTCTCTTGATGTGCTCCATAAACAAATTTTCCCAAAAGACCGGGGAAAGTTGCAGCTTGCAAGCGGTTTGGTTTGCTTTTTAACAGACTCCGTGGCACATTTGGCCAAAGTGCAACCGAAGCGGAGCACTGAGCTTCGTGGCTAACTGGTCGTAACCGAATAAATGTGGTCTAGAAAAAAAATAAAAAACAAAATCCCCCCAGCAGCGATCGTATGGATGTGCTGCTGCTCGTATGTATCCACATAGCTTCGCTCATGGCCGCCTCACAGTCGCTGGGTTTTCGTACATATCTCCAGTCAAAAATAAAGTTCAATGATGAGCGAAATCGAGGCATGGATATACAATATTTTTACATTTGATGCCACTTGAGTTATGTACATATGTGCCTGCGTCACAGCTTGATGCACTGATCTGCATGCGTCTCGATCCAAGAACTGCTGAATGCACATCGAGTGCAGTTTAGGAGAACGGCCTAAAGCACTTGTTTCACAAGAATAATGGCTAACGGCCTTTCGGAGCGAAATTGCTTGCCAGCAGCACGCAGCAAACATTCGCACTGCTCACAAATATAAAAAAAAATAATGGTTTTTGCAGTTAGTTTTAGCCTATTCCACACGTTTCTCCCATCATTCCACTCAGCAAGGTCCGAATTGCTTCATTTTTTGCAACAAGCATTTAAGACCGGCTAAATTATGCAATTTTTAAGGGCCCTACTACTAAGAGAGTTGATACAAAAAAAGTCTGGTACAAAACGGTTGAGACTGAGCCGCTAGGTTACGTATGTAACACAAAAGATACAGAAGGATGGTGTGGTTGAAAAATATTAATCATATGTTTCACAACATGTTGTATTTTAAATACCTTTAGAAAGAATAAAAGTAAGTTTTTCATAATTATGAGCATCATCTACATTTTTGTTGGCAACAAGTTCCTAGACACATTTCTCCTTATTGGAATTTTTCGCAACATGTTTCCAGCAACATGCTGTCTTTTATCTGCCTCTGTTTACTGTTTAATTGAAGTTTTTTTTCATAATTTTGAGCTTAATTAAACATGTGCTTTAAATACTTTGTATATTTCACAGTTGGTAACACTCGATTATAACTTTTCTACCTGTTTTTGTAGGTTTTTATTTATTAATTAAGCTTTTGTTTGTACGTTCTTCTCGCTTATCTTTGAAATTATGTATGATACACATGATTTTGGAGTTTGTGTTTGCAAAAACGTATTATAATAATTAATTTATTTTGATGTTATTTTCATGGGTAAAGATTTTCCTACTCGTATTTCGGCATCTCTCTGCTCAAGTTTTGATGGCACAATGTCATTTGGCAATTATGCGGTACTTTGCTTAAGTTAGCTAAAGCCATTGTTGTGGCTGCTATTATTATTAATGTTTCTGCTGTTACTATTATTGTAGTTTGGCGATGCTAGTTGCTAGTGGTTGTGGCTTTGCCTAATAAACCATTTAGCGAAGTTAATAGTCTGTAAAACAGAGTCGAGTTCAAGACCCCAATAAATGCTAAGATATTGTGTCTCCATCTCGGTTGTGTGCTGAAATTATTTATTGCACATACACTCGAACCAAAAAAGACAAAGCAGAGCAGGGCAGGGCGGAGGCGAGGAAAGGCAGTTGAAGCGCCGGAAAGCCCTCGGGTAGCCTTCTCCTCCTCCGTCAAGGTGCAAAAAGTGTGGCAATATGAGCAGAAAATGCTTGCCACAATCGCATACAGGTGCATAAACATTATATTTGCCGCCACTTACCGGGTCTCGTTATGCGTCCGACATTGAAGCGATGCGTGTAATTCACTTTGAAGTACTGCTCGACGATGGCGCGCTCAGTCTTGCCCTCCCCCGCAATGGGTGAGAATAGGTACTCGGGATCGATTTGATATTTTAACTGCTGGTAGCTGTGAAAATTAAGGATTAATGAGTTAGTTTCTAGACCTCTCAGCAATAGGCTTACTTACCCCGTCATACAAAGCAGCGTCAGCAAGACTGGAATAATTATAAAGTAGCCCGGATGCTTGGCTATGCAAACACCTAGGTGATAAAAGGATTTGTTTAGTGTCTTATCGACACACGATATGCCGCAGGTCATCTGTAAAAGAAATTAAGAAAATTAGCGGAAACTCCAAAGTTCTTATTAACAAATAAAGCAATAGGTTTGTTTCCATTATCTAATATCACATTGAAGCTCTCTAATGTGCGGTTTGTCTGGCGAAGGTGAAAAGGCGTGATGGAAGTCATTATTATATATATTTATATCGCTAAATGTCTACCCGAGTGCTCGTTGCCGTGTCTGTTTGGCTTTGTTCATCTACACCTTCAACTTAAACTTTAGACACGCATTGTTTTTGGTTGCCTCACTTTGCTGCTGTTTGCCTAAACGAATCTCAGCAAATGCCCTTGTTCAAAGCCCCCCCCCTTACTCCCTTCCGAACGTCAAAGCGATAAGAAAAACAAAAATAAAAAATTAAATTGTTGAACAACATTAACAAGGAAACTCCTAATAAAGTACATTAAAATGCTTATAGAAGTCAAGTACGTTGGCATAACATTTTATATGCTCTTTTTACATGCATATGTATAAAAAGGTAACACAAAAAATCAATAAAAATATATCGGGTACAAAATATTAAAGCCGCCCCCGGGTGGACTCGAACCACCAACCTTTCGGTTAACAGCCGAACGCGCTAACCGATTGCGCCACGGAGGCCATGAAAGCAGCGAAAAAAGTACCAAACTTTACAGCACGCGCAAAAAAAAGGGCCCAACGCAGATAACAGAATAAATAAATTATAATAAGAACTGCTTAGCTGCTTAATTTGTTAGAGTTTTCAAGAGCAGCGGCAGCGCAGCAACCCCGAGCTCAACTAGAACATCCGCCAGGGGAGAACCAGCTGCCTCCGTGGCGCAATCGGTTAGCGCGTTCGGCTGTTAACCGAAAGGTTGGTGGTTCGAGTCCACCCGGGGGCGGAATAACTTTTTGTATTATTATATTTATAAGTTTTATTTTGTTTATAAATCTTACTTATTTTTAATTTTTATTAATTTTCTTATCATTTTAAATTATATTATTAAGCACTTAATGTAGGAAGTATTTTTTAATTTGATCATATTCAATATCAAAAACACTTTTAAATGTATCTAAATAAGAGTTTCCTTTGTCCTTTAACATTTTATTTAAGACCTTAACAACCATTAAAAGTATTTTAAGTCGAATTGCGAAACTTTAATTACCTATTTCCTACGTTTCTTCCCTCTCTGTCATGCTCAGACAATCAATTCTCAACACTAAACATCAAATATTATAGAAATTATTTATTTATTTTACGTTCCATACAAGCTGCGCAATTTGTTTGGGCCATTTATCATGCCAGACACAGAGCCAATTTGGGCTCACTGGCATTATGAATGTGCCTGGGCACAAAGGAATATTGTACTTAACATGAATAGAACATTAACATTGGAATAAGCTCGGGGTTCTGAAAGCCACAAAATGGCAAAAAAACATAAGGAAAACAATTTAGACAAATGAGAAACAAAAGCAGGCAGGTGCAGGTGAAGGTGTCATCTCTCAGGCCTCAAATTACTTGACCAAAAAATTTCGATTTGTCGAGCGGCCCAAAACCCGTTAATACATCCAAGTTTACTTTCCATTTTTTCTGTTCAGTATTTTGCTGTAATGGGTTCAACGACAACTGACGCTGCACTTTTACTAAAATGTAACAATCTTGTTTTGCTTTTCATACAGTAAACACTGGCATTACAACATATGGCTAAGCCCAAGCTTAAGCCCCACTAAGCACTTGGCTCGCCAAATTGAGTCACGGCGTTGCCTCAAGGTTATAGCTTTGGCTTCAGAGCCCAACTCTGACTCCAAAAGCCAACTTCAGGCGGTTGGCTATCCGTTGACATAACGGTTCATTATGTCAAAGTGATTTAAAAAAAAAACAACAACGAAGTGGTGCCCTCTCTTTAGGCTCACAGCTGTGTAGGTTTTCCTGGTTTACGGGAGGAGGTGTCAGTGTGTCAATATTTGGGTTCAGGTACTCGGAAAAGCGGTTTTATAAACGTGTTAATTGGTTTCAAATGGGAGCGAGAGGAAAGACCTCTGGGGAAGCTTTATCATCATTTCCTTTTCCTACCAAGTTCCAAGTTATGCAAAAGTTAAAACTAAAAATATATTTTTAACAATATGGCCAAACTCTCATAACAAACAGCTTCCGCTCAAAAAGCATTAATGAATTTTATAAATTCATGTCGCAAGTTCGATGGCACCTGGATCCTCCCAAGACGACTCATCATTAGTTTTCATAACCACCTGGGCCCCCTATTTATTTTTTTTTTTTTTCTTCAAAATTTTAACGTCAATGGTTAGTTTTAAAAACTGGTATACAAAATACATTTATACGAAATGCAATATCATGTCTTTTGCCCGAATTGTGGCTATGACTAAAGCGATTTTCGGCGTTACACGTTATGAAACTGAAATCCCAAAATTGTATTTTTTTCGATTGGCACCTGACTCAGAGAGCTGTGTGTGTGTGTATATGCAGGTGCCTTGAACCGGCGCAAAATGCGTGCCAAGAAAACCGATTTTACACCCTGAAACCTGTCAACTTGCCCATCCGAAATATGGGAGTTTTTTTATTTTTTGTGTTGGCTTAGATTTTTGCATAATTTGTAGGTCAAAACGGCTTTGATTCATGGCGAATTCTTTCCCTTGGCCAACCCAATTTTGTGGTATGAATATATTTATGAATTTAATAGTCAAGAGATTGCGAATGTTTAGTCCATGGCAAAAAACAAAAAGCTTTTACATATGGCGCGAGAAAGTTGTTGACCAAAATGAGTTTGTCGCTTCAGTCTTTTGTTTTCTTGTTGTTTTTACTTTCTGTGTCAGGCAATTTGACGTTTTATTGTTTGGGCTTCTGGCCGCTTTGGCTTTGTTGTTGTTGTTGCATTGCTGTCGAATTCCCCAAAATGGATGGCTTTCTGAAAGCATTTAAAAACCATGGATACACTTTCGGGTCAGGTAAAAGTAGAACTCCTCCGGATCTCTTTTCATAGACACCCCTAGAGATCTGACACATTTCCAGCACTTTTACGGCTTTAATCACTGTTGTTTACGGCTTACATAACTCCCGATTTCGTCTCAGCCTCGTTGAGATATTTGCCCAGCCCGTTGGTGCCTGGTTTAAACAATTTATATAATGCATATTTACTTGGCAGCAGAAGAAACCGAAGGAGGTGAAAAACGAGCAGCGCAAAAATTGATTGCGAGGCGAGCAAAACGATTGCAAAAGTTTTGGCGGGTTTTTCTTTCTGACCGCGTCAACAACTTTCACTTTTGTGCGTTGCGGTGGCACAAGGCACAAAATGCCAAAGAAATTACAAAATTATTATTAATTAATATTTAAATATATTTCGGCATATTTTCGAATTGTTGTTTTCCTGCCAGATTGTGGGATTTTTTGCCTTCAATTAATTTGGGTCAAGTCATTGAAGTAGAACGCAAGACCAATATCTGACCTTAGCACGTGGGCGTGACATATCAGCTGAGATTTGTATATAATTATTGTTGTCAACCCGGCTTAAGCCGGTTCAGTTTTTACCAATAAGTTTTTAGTTATCTGTCTCTATTATATTTATATATTTTTTTGGCAACAGTTGGCCAACTGGAAAAGGTCTCTTACAATTGAAATTGGTTGCCTCACAAATGTTTGCAATGAATTTTAATTAGTTTAGCTCGAGGCTAACAAATTAACATTGAGCACCTTATGTTAATTATTTATGGCCGTTTTTTCGGCTAAGTAAAGGGTGGGCAACTCAATCGACAGGGGCCCTATCGAGGCTATCTGATTGTTTGTAAAGGTAATCGCTGCACTATGGTGTCTAATTTACTATAAAGCATTTAAAAACGATAATTGAAAGTCAGAAAATTAAATTTAGAAATAGAAATCATTTTCCCTTGGCTTAAAAATACATCTTAGTTTTAACTCACGAGACAATTGTTTAAAAAAATGTTAGCAAAATCTTTAAAAAATATTTATTAAAAGGTGTCCTAAAATTCTCAAGTCGGGATTCTGGGACAAGGATTTTGTGTCAAAACTCAAACTATTTATGTAAATTCAAGCCTATTTAACCTAAAGTTAGCAAAGTCCTTTTACAAAAGCTAATCCTAACTGTAAACTAATTTAATTTAAGGCCAAACAGTAAGCTTCCAGCTATATTTTGTTAGTTTTAGTTAGTTAATATTGACATTAAGAAAATATTCTAAAAGACACCATTTAAAACTTATAGGTTTTATCAAGAAAACTAGTTATATTTCAAATTAAGCTCCTTTTAAAATTAGATTTTGTTTTATTGAAATGTCTGTTTAAGTATCATTAATTAGACTTAAACTGAGAGATACTATCAATACTATCAAAGTAGTTTTTATGAAAGGGGAACCTGGAAACTGGACAAAGTCATAGGACAGTCAGGTTCTGCCTCGAGGTAGAAGCCACCAAAAAAAAATTCACTTTCTACTTTTTCCGCGCCTCTTGAATGGATTGGCTTAACTGGACGGGACGGGACTGATACAAGCCGCATGCGTTCAGGCCTGGAACTGGGTCACAGTCGTGGCTTAAACACACACTCAACCAGCGAGGTGGCCGCTTTCAATTTGAATTCAACTTTTTTTTTTGGTTTGTTTGCTTTGCATTAATTAACCATTTACCTGGCAAGCTGCTAAGGAAAACGATTTTAATATCGGATTTATCGGTGCTTTGTTTAGTCACAGATCTTTGGGTCAGTGGAGCAGAGACCAGAGAGGGCCCTAATCTGATTTCATTCATTAAAAACAGCTTAAAAAAGTGATTGAAATCAAATTGAAGGGAAGTCTATCAAGATATTCAGTCATTAAACTAGTTCCGGTAAAGGCAAGGCATTCTATTTGAATTTGAAATACTCATAGAGAATATAATGAATATGTGTATAAGTAGTAATTACTTTAATCTTTCTATCTTTAACTAGAACTAATGATGCAAAACCATAACTTACACTTTCTCGATCACTTTTACTAGCTTTGGATTCACTTTCCTTGGATATTAGTTAATTATGGCAGAGTTTTTTCAGCCATCAATGGAGAGTTAATAAATCAACCAATTGACACAGAGTCGTTGACGGGTAAAACTTTGAAATGCCAAACGACAAAAAGTCTAATACCAACTCTCTGAGAAGAAATGGCGGTGAAGAAACGGAACGAAGAGAGAAGCGAAGAAAGAAAAAGAAAGTGCAAGGCTGATCACATATCATGTGTACAATACATATATATACAAATATATATATTTGTATATATTTTTATATATGTAGACACGTGCATGCTTAGCCGTTCGTAACGGCATCTCTGGACTGAAATCAGCTAAGAGCTTCTGGTAGAGTTGGCTGGTCCTTAACCTCGCTCAAAATATGTACTTTAAAAAATTCCAAAAATATGTACCAAAAAATATCCAATGATTCAGCTTCGTATCTCTGATTTTTTCATAACATTCACTTGCTGCTAATCATTTGTGCAAACATTCAATTATAGTTTGGCTTAAAATTTAGCAAATTATGAGCTGCTTGAAGAGTTGCTAATTGAAAACTGTGAACGACTTAATGGAGCAATAAAAATATATATATATATGTATGGCTATCCCGTGGAGGTTGTGTGCATTGAGCAATTTTCCCAGGGAGAAGGAAAATCACATGGAGAGAAACCAGTTCAAAGCAATTACAGGCGACTACCTGCTGTTCAATCGAAAATGACCACCAAGATGGGGGTGAAAATTGATCTGTAGTCCTACCTGAGCCCTTTCTTGAGCGGAGACTGCAGGGTTCAACTGTACGCGGTGTCCACTTGAATACACAGAGAGAAAAAATATCAAGGAAACTTGTGAACATATCCTAGGTTTATTTATATTTAAGGGTTTCCTTTTGATGGGTTGGAAAATAATTTTTAAAAAATTTACAAAAATATACACAACTTAAAAAATCTATTATAATATTGTTATAATAATAATTTATGCATAAACTTTATTTTATCAAAATTATTTCCTATAATTCTTTATAATCCATTTATAATTTTTCCTTCTAAAATACCAACAAATTGAATTGAAATTAAAACCATTTCAAAAAGATTACTTTGGTCTACAAAATGTATAAATGTATAAAATGCAGGTGGAGGCCATTATATTTCATTTATCTTGTTACATTGCAACCGAAAGCTATAACCTTGGGCATAATGAGACCCACCAAGCCAAAGACCAACATATGAAAATCGAATGCGCCAGATGAGCCAATCAACCGGTTTCCTTTTTGCCGCAAATTTCACTTGAACTTTCATTAACTGGGCCGAGCAACTCCCTCTGTTATGTCCACGGTCCACGGTCCAGTGTCAGGTGGTGGTGGTCCGATCTGCCAAACCGGATCACCAGAGTTCAGTTCATTTATGTAATCCACTCTTGCTTTCGTGCTTTGAGCCCGAAAAATGCAAACGGTGGAATTGGGAATTGGGTATGAGTATCCATAATCATCATTGGCCAATGGTATTTTCCCTGGCCATTTTCCACCTAAAGGGGAATTCCCTGGTTCGTGTCCCACTTTCCGCCGCCACTCAGGTGTTTGTGCTGGCTTTAATTGTAAAAACCGTAATTGTAGCCGCTCTCAATACCAAACTGCATTAATTTGTCTGTCAAAAGTCTTGAGTTTCTTTCTTTGCATATGAAAAACCAAGCCAAGAGTGAAGCAAGTTGGACTTGGCAGATTATGGCGGCAATTGCATTTGCAGTTTGGGAAAAAACTTCAATTAAAATAAACCTGTTTAATCAGTTCATTTCGGGGGTACTTGGATCTACGTTAGTAGTTATTCGTTTGATAAAATTCAAACTTAAATTTTCCATGGAAATTGTTTCTTCTTGTTTGCTTAAGAGACTTTATAAAGCCTAATGCTATGAATTACTGAGCTCAATTTACTTCTGTTTCCATTGTGGCTCATAATTTTCTACACCGCAAAGAATCAGTTGTAAATTCATCAGCCTTAATGAAGGCAAATGTCCAACCAGCGAGCAGTAACTCAAAGCATAGCAGAAAAATAAAAGCACTTCCACTTTAAGTGCTGAAGGTGCAAAATTGCTTGAGCTTAAAATGATCTTTCAAAATATCATTAAAATTAATGTCACCAAATATGTGCATAAATCAGTGTTAGAAGTCAAATAAACTTTTGAAAATATTTGATGGTTTTTCCGGAGAAACAAGATGACTGAGATGAGCTTTTAATATATTAGAGAAGAAATTCTAAAATAGTTTTCAATAGTTAAATTGCTTAAAAAGAAGGTTAAATGCTATAGATCTTATTATATTTATTGATGTATTTTTTATTTCTATTTTATAATTTAATTTTTTTTTTAATTTTTATATTTATTTACATAATTTTCCTTTTATTTTCCATACATCTTCCTTATCCCACAACGCACTTTCTATCCCACATTCCAAAACGCAATTGTTGCCGGCATTTATTCAATTTCAACCCCTAAAGCCTGAGGCACCAATCCCCCCAAGTGGGAAAAAACTACGACACAAAAATTAAGTATTATTCAGGATGCTTTTAAATGCGAACTGAACTCACCTTGAATGCGTTATAAAGCCTATTTCTTTTCCTATTTAATCCAAGAGTTGTTTAATTTTAGAAATTCAATAGAATTTTGTAAAGAAGTAAATTTTTCTTCAGAAGTTTCGTTGCACTTGGACTCTGCGTTTTATGCCTTTTCACAGAAATTTCTCTCATTAATATTTAAAAAATTGCACACTCTTAGCACTGCTTTCGACCATCACCATCATCATCATTATTATTTGGATCATTTCACGGGGCACGGAAGGGGGGAATATACACGCCGTCGTCGGGCAACCGTAGGCTTCGAGACCAAATCACGGACTGAGAGATCTCGGAACGCGCCTTACGTTACGGCCTACGCGGAGGCTGCGCAATTTTCGAATTCAGTGACCGTTAGCGTTCTTTTGTTCGCAGACAAATTAACTTTGATTGGGATTCTCGATGTCTCCGGAGAGAAAGAAAGGAGGATAGAAGAAAGTTGCGCGCACACACGTCTGCCGCGCACCACGTAACAGAATGGAATGAGGCCTTACGTCGAGAGCTCAGGGCTCTCGCTTCGCTCAATCGTAGCTTCGGCTCAATCTCAGCTTAGCTCACCTGTTGCAAGCGCTCACTCTCTCTCTCTCTTTATATTTTACTCTCTCTATATGTGGCTCTCGCACTTACAGCCTCTCTTGGCCAGGTGAGTGCACCGGTTTGCAGCGGTTCGCATGAATTTCGGGAAAAATCCGTGGCTCTCCTTTCCTTTGTATACCTGTTTTCATCTTCAGGTGGGCCTTGCGTTGTTGTTGCTGCAGTCTGAAGGTCGCATTTTCGCTCATTAATCGCCGCTTTCTTCTGCGCCTGCGCAAAAGATTTTTGTGGGAATTACCATCGCGATTTCAGGTGAATTTTAGACAGGGCTTAAAGTGGCCCAAACGCTGCCGTAAAACAGATGGAAAGGTGTTTCGCTGGAAGAGACGGCAGAAAAATAAATAATGGTGTATTGGCATATCCAGGAAATACTAAATACATAGCTTCCTGAACCTTTAAGTAGATTAAACTTCATCCAATATAGAATTATAATTCGTTAATTTAATTCTTAATTTAACCCTTAATGCTAAATGGGCCTATCAAAATTGGATTACTTGTCTTTTTATACCCTTGCAGGGTATTATCATTTAAGTCAGAAGTTTGCAACAACGAAAGGAGACATTTCCGACCATAAAAAAATATATATGTTTATTCTTAATCAGCATCAACAGCCGAGTCGATCTAGCCATGTCCGTCTGTCCATCTGTCCGTCTATCTGTTTCTACGCAAACTAGTCCCTCAGTTTCAACTTTACATATAGTCTTTTGAATACTCTTACTGCTATATATGTCGAAACGGGCCGAATCGCACGACTATATCATATAGCTACCATACAAATGATCGACAAATTTTTAGAAAAGATACTGTAACTTGACTGTTTTTTAACATATTTTAATCATTTTTGAGATATAGCTATTTTTATTAATTCAGAATTTTAATTTTATGAAAATCTGACGGCTATATCTTATAGCTGCCATAGGAACGATCGGGAAATTTATAGAAATAAGTTATAACTTCGTTGTTTTTCAACGTATTTTCTATTTTCAGATATGATTCTCTTTTAATATATAATACCAATCTAAATTTTCTTAATTGTTTTTGAAAAACAAAATTTTATATATTCTTATTTAATTTAATTTTATAGGGTAAAATTATGTGAGTTCTTAAAGTTTAAATATTGTTTTTCTTGTTCCTGAAATAAGTATTTTTATTGTTTTTATTTTTCTGCACAACACATTTCGTGAATCAAAAGAAATCATTGTCAGGCTAGGACTTTAACATTACATAAATTGAGTAGCTCAGTCAGCACATTTTTCGTCTTGTGTGTCATTTTGCAGGCAAATTTGTCGTAAAATACTCTGGAAACTATGCGACATTAAACTAATTTTCACAGAGTCAACTTAATAATTTTCCCAAACGAATTTCTAAATTCCAAATGGCAAACAGAAAAGTTTCGAGAGCAAGCAGTTCGAGAGGGACAGGGACACAGATATTACGGCTGAGAAATTTAAGCGGAAATTTTAATAAAAATCATTTAGAATTTATTTCAAACAGAGAAAAGTGCACACAAGGGACAGTGAGCTATAAAAATATACATATAGTACACATGCGCAGTCCCAAACAATGAACTATTGGAAGTATACGGCAGTCGCGAGCAACGCTCCGATTCTCCATATCCATCTATACAGTGTGTGATATATAGTATCAGTGAGTGTGAGATATAGTAACCGATGTGGGCACGTTCAACTCGGCCGAGGAGGAGGATTGGATTGGATCGGCCCGGTAATTGAGCTGTGTAGGTATGTATGTACATACATATAGCGCACAGCTCTCGCCGGGCAAATGCTGAATTCAATTCTGGGCAATCAAGCCAGGCGATCTATATATACACTCGAGCGCTGATTCCAGCATTAATATTGTCCAAGGCGGCAGCGTCGGCGATGGCATTAGTGAGACACTCCTGATTGGCTTCTGAATGGGCATTGGTTTCCCTTGGCGGTTTCTTCTGTAGGGTCTACCGTCTGTAGACTGTACTGTAAGGGTCTACCAGGGATGCACTTGCTCCTTATCAATAAACATTATGATAACCATCCACTGGGAGGATGCTGAGGGAACTTAAGTAAGGCTCTTGTGCCTTTGGGAACTTTAAAGGATGTTCTTAGGTTGTCATAGAAATTGTTATCTTGTAGATAGATATTTTTTAATAGGTCTAATATCTTCTAGAAACATATGCATATGTTTTTAGTCTTTTAATTTCTCTAAAATGATAACCTAAATTCTTTAATCAAACCTTAATTCTATAGACATCATAAAGTAGGTGAAAATCTGTTTAACAATTGATAAATTTAATTTAATTATAATTTTTTTTATTGTAATTTCCAGATTTTTCTTATGGAAGCTACATATATATAAAGGTCTGATCTTTAAACACAGTTATGTACATATATATCTACATATATAAATTGCTTTTTATGGCTTAACTTGTCCCAAGTAATTTGTAAGTCTGATTGAGGTTCAAGTTCACATAAGCATTATTAGTAGAAGAATTTCCTCTCCTATTAAAAGATTCTCAAAATAGATTAAATTTGTGACTTGACAACCACGAATGCCTGTTAAAGGAGTGGTTTTTGTGTATGCAAATTAAAAAATTAAAAAAGTATCTACACAATTTCATGTCTTTGGGAGGAAATTCAATGGAAACTTTTATAATGCCCTGAAGATATAGTACACATGATATAATAATTATATTATGTTTGAAAATTCAAAAAATTATTTTAAAATCTTATTAAATAACTCTTTTCCGGTCATTTCTATATAGGATTGGTATACTTTTCTGACCTAAATGCTCTAAATTTATTTCTATTTAAATAAAAAACTTTGAATATACAAATTTTTAAAATATTGATTCAAGAAAAGTTTTTTTTTTTTTTTTGCTTTGAAAGTTTATTTGTTGCTTTTGTTTCATTTTCATTGTTTCTCAATGCGCATCCCAACACTGCTGTTAATACTTTCCAACACTGGCACTTGTCATGCGCAGGCGCAGCCAAGTTCAAGTGGAAAAAGTTTATTTCTTCATTTTAATATTAAAAATTTGTGATAAACTTCAGAGGCTATTGTTCCGATGGCTCTATCAAGCAACTTCAATTTGCGATCCAAAGTGCTGGTTCATCCATTGGTGCTTTTTCAGATCATCGACGCCTACGAACGGCGTCCCAAGGATGCCAACCAGGTGAGTTTCAAATGAATACTCTTTTTAGGGTCTGAAATTCATCGGGATTCATTCCGTGGTTTAGGTCATTGGCACTCTGCTGGGTCGCTTTAATAACAAGCAAGGTCGCACCGAGATTACCAATTGCTTTTCCGTGCTTTACAAGGAAAATGGCAGCCGCCTTGAACTCAATCTAGGTTATGCCACGGACATGTTAGAGCTGAACCAACTGAGCTTTCCCCATGAACGCGTGCTCGGATGGTTCGCCACCGGGAAGGCTGTCTCTCGATCGGCAACGCAGCTCCACGACTATTATGCCAGGGAGTGCTCCACTCGTCCGCTGCACTTGTTGGTGGATGCCGCCCTGCGGGGTCAGCGACTCTCGATGCGCCTATACTGCGGCGTAGAATTGGGAGTGCCCGCTGGCACCAAGGGTCTCATGTTCTCCATGTTACCCATGGAATTGGCCAGTGGCAGTCCCGAATCGGTGGCCCTGCACCTGATGCAGAAGCAGAGCCTGCAGTCGGGCAACAAGCCGGTGGGTCCCATCCTCCCGGAGTTGGTGCAAGTTGTGGATGCCACGCGAGATCTCCAGCAGCGTCTGGATCTAGTGCTGCGCTATATTAACGATGTCCTGGCCCGGAAGAGGAGGCCAGACAATGTGGTTGGACGGGCTTTGCACGATGCCTTGACCTCGGTGCCCATGGTGGACTCTGAGAACTTTCAGCTGTTGTTCAATGCAAATGTTCGGGATATGCTGATGACCATCACGCTGGCCACAATGATCAAGACCCAGCTGCAGATTGGCGAGAAGTTATCCGGAATGCAGGATCAGGATCTGGATGCCCAACACTCAAAGTTTAAGTATTGTCAATAAAGAACTGCCCTGAATCTGGGGTATTCCCCGTTTTGGAAGTGAAAGCTAGTGCCACTGTGTCTTATCAATTATTTACAGGTCAATCAACAATCGACAATTCTCCCCTGTATTTGCTTATCAGTTTAAAAAGTTCACTTTCTTTTTTGCATGACTTATGATTTCCTATGACATCCGCTTCTCATTAAACTTGAATGTTGAGATAATACAAAAGTAGTGGCAGGTTATGTTATATTTTTAATATATTTCAAAAATGTCTTAAGGATGAATTCATTTGGTTGTAAAGCAAATATCAAAGTAAACAAAATACTGAGAAATGGTATAGTCAAATAAGGAGTTTGAAAGCCTTTATTCTTATATTCTATGGCTTTATATGAATAACAAAAACACCCTATTTAAGGTCATTAATTTTCCACAGTATTTAATATTTGATGATCTCATAAAATTGATATTTCCATCTGAACTTTAGAATCTAGAAATGCCCTGATAATGAAATCATGTCGAAAACAAATGCTATTGCTTGAGGCTTCCCCCGTTGTCAATCTATATCCGAAACCCTTTAGAATGATGCAATCTCATAGTAGTTTTTACACCATCCAGTTCCTTTTGGCCCAAACTTCCCTTACCGCTGGTCAAAACCCAATTTGGCCAACTCCTTGAGCCGTTTTTGAGGGCCTAAAGTCGGCGATGAATACAACAACAGGCAAAGAAAGACAGATCTGGGAAATCCGAGTCCCGTCCGAATGTTGATAAGGTGGCATTCTATTTCGGGGCGTGGTGGTAAACAGAGGTGGAGGGACTCCTCCGAGATGCGGACCCCCCAAAATAACGTTGAGATAATAAAGGCCTTATCGCGGTTCAGGGACAGTCGTCGGTTGTCCGCCAGGGTAATCAATTAGCAGACACCAACTGCAAATTAGCAAACGTTGACGTTGACCGTCGATAGTACATATAGCCCCCGCCCTTTTCCGTTGATGCTGATGCTGATGCCTGAGGCCGGAATCACCGGCTGCCCCTCCCCTCGGTCAGACAGACGACTTATCACTTATCGCTCAAGTCAAAGCCAAGGGCTATCGGTGCGCCCTGTTCGGCCCCTCCTGATAGCCATCGCCAGCGGGCAGCGCTCCGATCGGAGCGCATCGGACCGGACCCTCAGACATCCGAAGACCCCTGAGACGAGCAGACGTTCTAAGTATTAGATCAGGGACGGACTACCCTTACATAAACCCCAAAATTCGAGTGTCTATAATGCCAAATTGTTGTGTCTTTTGTGCTGTTCCGGCTATTCAAACTTGAGTTTGTAGAAAATACACCAGGACTACGCTCAGCTCTCAACCGTTGCCGCTGGGTATCTGTTTCCGGACCAGTTCCAATTCCCAAGTATTATGTTCTCGCTGCTACACCACCCTCTTGTCTGCCGCTGCTGTTTGATAGAGCAGCCGCCGCTCTATCACAGCCTTCACGACGCCTCTAGCCGCCTGGCCGCGGAGCTTAAGGCCCTGGCACCCAGCCTGCGCCTGGATCCTGGCGACAATCTCACCGATGTCATCTGTGAGCTATGCCTGCGCCGGCTGCACGATGCCCGTGACTTTCAGCGCCGCTGCGAGCAGTCCGAACAGGAGCTACGTTCGCGTCACGAGCACTGGAAACAGAGAGTGGAAGTGGGCGACGTCTTGGCCCTGGACGATGTGCTTGAGTGCCTAGAACGAGAGGTGGGCAGCCTAGAGGGACCAGCAGTGGCCATTCCCCTGCAGCCTAGCAAGCCAGTGGCCTACGTGGCGCCGCTTATGGAGAGCGTGGATTTTGGTAAGTTTTGGAGAAGTTCCTCAAATAAATCCTATTTAATTTCCTTGCTTTTTTCCTTAGAAAACCTGGACTTTCAGGACAACTCGCCCAATCAGTATGAGGCGCCAACCTTTTGGCAATCTACCCTGGATGCGGGCAGCCTCAACACTCCGCACCATCAGTCGGAGCCCTTCGAGGCCGGAGGTGCTCAGCTGGAGCAACCCGTTTTGCCGGAGACTCCCCTAGAATCAACTCCAAAGCCCAAGAAGAAGCGTACCAAGTCCAAGGCCAAGCCCAAACCGAAGGAGGACAGGACTGCAAGCTCACCGCGTTCCCTGCGTCAGTGCAGCGAGTGCGAGAAGAAGTTTACGCGAAACTTCCAGCTGAAGCTCCACATGACCGCCGTGCATGGGCAGGGCGAGCTGCGGTACCAGTGCGACGAGTGCCGCAAGACCTTTGCCTCGCGGCACAGTCTGCGTTACCATGTTAAGTCGGTTCACTCGACGGAGCGTCCCTTTGGCTGCCAGCACTGCGATCGACGCTTCGTCTTGCGCACCCAGCTGATGTCCCACCTGCGCACCCACACTGGCGAGACCAAGCCGCGCATCTTTTCGTGCACCTACTGCTCTAAGACCTGGCCCACTAGGTCCGACCTCCGCACCCACATGCGCTCTCACACCCCAAACATGGAGCGGCCCTTCAAGTGCGATCGCTGCGAAAAGGCCTTCTTCACGCGGGGACACCTGAACTCCCACCTGCTGGTGCACACCGGCGAGAAGCCATTCGTATGCGATTACTGCGCCAAGTGCTACCAGAGTGTGGGCAACCTGAACAACCACATGGTGAAGCAGCACGCGGACATTATCGAGGCCCAGCTGGAGATGGAGCCCATCGAGAGTTGATCCAGGTCCCGAACCCGGTCCTCGAGGCTGCATCAAGTATTAGGGCAAGGGGCACAGCATAAGCCCCGGATTTTATTTATTTTTAGGTATATATTTCGTAAAAGAAAAAGAGAGCTCGTGCTCCTCGAGCAGCTCTGCTTTCGAGAGATGTTTAGCTTTTAAAGAGATTTAAGAAGTATCAAAAACATTGCAATAAAATATTATATTTAAAAATCATTTTTATACCCTTGCAGGGTATTATAATTTCAGTCAGAAGTTTGCAACGCAGTGAAGGAGACGTTTCCGACCCTATAAAGTATATATATTCTTGATCAGCATCAACAGCCGAGTCGATCTAGCCATGTCCGTCTGTCCGTCTGTCCGTCTGTCTGTTTCTACGCAAACTAGTCCCTCAGTTTTAAAGCTATCTGAATGAAACTTTGCATATAGTCTTCTATATGCTCTCACTGCTATATATGTCGGAACGAGCCGGATCGGACGACTATATCATATAGCTGCCATACAAATGTTCAATAAATTTTTAGAAAAAAAATTATAACTTAGCTGTTTTTCAACATATGTGCACTATTTTTTACATATGACCATTTTATATTATTTCTGAATTTTGGTAAAAATTTTATGAAAATCAGACGACTATATCATATAGCTGCCATAGGAACGATCAGGAAATTAATAGAAAAAAATTATAACTTCGTTGTTTTTCAACGTATTTTCATCTACTCTGAGATATAGTCTTATTTTATTATTTCAGAATTTTGGTACGAATTTCATAAAAATCGGACAACTATATCATATAGCTGCCATATTAACGATCGGTAGATGTAGATAAAATATAAAGCTGGGAATGCAAAACTGTAACTGTCAAACTGTAAACATAATAAGTATACGTAGGTAAAATGTAATGAAATAATATCTGCAAGGGTATAGAAACTTCGGCGTGCCGAAGTTAGCTTCCTTTCTTGTTCTCGTTTATATTTAATATATAGAAAAGCTTTGAAGCATCCCTAAACTTAGGGGTATCCAGCACAAATATAGTATAAACATGATGTACGATCACATAGTAATTTTTTGGTAAAATGTAGCTCTTGTTATGCAACAACAAATAAGAAATGTTTGCCATTTCCTTCACATGAAACCTCTTTGTTCCATTTCTAGACTCATCCATTAATGAATAATAAAATGAAATTATTATTGCGCAATCGAGGATTTGACAAACATTTCTACCGGCCGGCAAGCAGTCTTATCTCCCGTCTCAATGTCACAATCCGCAAGCATTTTGATTGCCAAACGGAGCTTCCAACAAATATTGGCGAGGTGAAAGCGGCAAGGCGGAATAATCAAAACCAAAGGTGAAAAAAATCAAATAACAAATTTAAAATAGAAATCGTGCAAAAATGTGGTATAAAAATAAAAACAAAGCTATAAATGGGCTGTGGCAATGCATTCCCAACGGAACATATTTGCAGAGCATCATAAAAATGTATTAAACTAAAGTAATAGACAATATTAATGCTAAATTTATTTAATTACAAAAAAAAAGACAAGAAAGCTAACATTAATAAAAATTAATTTTGTTATTAATTATAAAATTTTTTAAAATTAAAAAAAATACTACAACAAATAAATTACTATTTTATAATTTCTTACTCACCGTTTGTTCCTTTATTCTTATTCTTATGCTTAACAAATACATTTTAGATCTCATGGGGAAAATATTTTAGGGGAAAAATTTAAACAAAATTAAAAAATTTCAAAAATCTTTATAACAATTTCTTACCTAATGTGTATATTTAACTTGAATATTTTCAGCTTGAAAAATTACAAAAAAAAAAAGTTTTAAATAATATTTACCTTTATTAAAACATATTTTTAATATGAAACACCAGAGGCGTATTATTTTAGTATTTTCGTGATAAATATGTTTACAAAAATAGAATGAATATGAACCTATAAACCTGAACGTATAAAGGACCCTAGTATAAGTTCAACACTCATCTCGGGTGCTTATAAAACCCAATTCAGGGCTTATCGCTGGCGGTCTCCGTCTATCTGCACGCGTGAATGGGTATGTGCGTGTGTGTGAGCTTATTAAATACAATAATCAAATATGTATACAAATCATTAATATTAAAAAAAGGAACGATTGACAGAGAGTGGAGGGCCACAGCAAGATTGTAAAAAAAAGCGCAAGTAAAATTTTCCAGTATATTATGCAAAGATGGATTACCTTTATCTGTTCACGTTTCCACAACTTAGTAACAAAGATCCCTATGCTTGAGATTATAATGGGTTAGAGATTGGAAATCTAAATATTTACAGGCTGAAACTAAGAGGAATTTAACTCTACAGTTCCATAATTAATTGTATAACTTTAATAGAAAATTTTTAATAAATTTAAATTGCAATCAAAAGGGAATTAGGTGTTTTTTTATGTTGATAAACTCGTTTAAATATAATGAAATTATCTATGAAAAATTATGCATAAATAAATATGATATAATTACGCATATATCTTGAAAAATAAGAAAGAAGTATGTTGGATTTTCTTAACTTTTATATTTATTTTTCGATTTAGAATTTTAGCATTTCCAAATTGTATAAGATAAGGTTACTGGGTATCGTTGCCTACAAGTTCAATATTTTCAACTAATTAAATTATTTAAATTTCACTTCCAAAGTATTCCAAATCTAGTGTTTTTCCTATTCACTACTAAAGTTTAATCTCAGCTCAAGCCAAACTTAGACTTGGTGGAATTATCAATGGCTACCATCAGTGCCCGACTGTCTGACCGAATGCCGAATGCCGAAGCGTGGAGCTTGATAGACCCTATGTACTCAAAACCACTATAATTACTATATTAATGCCCACTGAAATTTGGCTGGTGCGTGGAATTTGCTTTAATTGGACAACCCCAGCACAAACAATTATGCACTTGAGCTGCTGAAACCTTAAGATCAGTTAAGTGTTAATCTAATTAACTTTGATAAAGTCGGTTAAAGATTGACCTGGGGTAGTGGCGACCGCAGGCCTGCCTAGGTCGTTGATAAGTCTGATGGATGTGATTCATGCGAAACGATAACCTTGTTTGAGGTTAGGCTACTTATATGCTACTACAAGTATATATCTCCTGGCATTTCCGCAAGTCGGGCTTTACTCACTCGTAATGTTTACACATCTGGAACGTGATCGACGAAGCCTGCGTCTCCTCCAGACATTGACCCAAATCAAGGCTTTTGTCTCAGGCTCCATTGGAGTTCGTTCTTTCTTCTCCAACCCCACATACAGACGTGAGGTCTCAGATTCTCAGTTTTAGGGTGGGGTTCAAAACCACCTTTCTTTAAACAACGATCGAAGCGATCAATGATCCAAAGAGTAAACAATCTTTGTTTTGCGGTTCTGTGGCTAATCTTCCAGATTATGTTGATTATTTAAACGTTGATTCAGTTAATTTTAAACCCCATTCCAGTTATGAAAAGATATTATCTCTCGAACATGGCTAAATCGAAGCGGCTGATGTCTCCATTTGGAAATTATGAAGTAAATCTATATTTTAAGGCAGTTTATTTACACCAACAACAATTTAGTATGTACATACATAACATTCTTAGAAAATTGTACCAACCAATTTTCAATCCCTTCCGGAGTCGCGATCGAACAGAAGACGTCCCAGCTGCACCTGCTGCTGGGCATAAGAGTTAAGTACAGGTGGATCATGGCCTACAGAGCCACCGATACCACCACCTTCCGGAGTGACCGACTGGCGGACCAGCTCCCTTAGACTCGCCGATATTTTGGCGGTGCGGAAGCGATCTTCGTGACGTCGCTGGCGACACTCGACAAAGCGCTGCGATTGATGACGCTTGCGCTGTATGTCCTCGCGAAGCTGATCCCTACGCACCCGCTCCTCCTGCTGTCGTTCCCGCCAGTGCTCCTCGTGCTGGGCCTGCTCCACGAAGTTGTCATGCTGCAGCCGCTGCAGGTACGCCTCCAGCAGCTGGCCGCGCAGCTCACCGGCCCGCCGCAGTCGCTGAGTAAGTCGCATGCAGATGTCACGCTTGCGCAGCGTCTCGTCCAGGTGCTGCTCCTCCTGCTGAACCGTTACCGCCTCACTGCGACGCAGCTCCTCGCAACGTCGCTGACAAAGGTTCAGGTCACGCTCTAGCCGCCTGGCCTCCAGTCGCTGCTTAGCCGCTGCATCCTTGGCATCCAGAGCTCCCCGCAGACGCTGTAGCTCGGCCAGGTCGCGCTCTGCCAGGGCCTGGAGCCGCGCCTTGGTCAAAAGGTAGTCCTGGAACTGCTTGTCATGCACAGCCTGCTTATATGCCTCCAGTTGCTCCACGCGGAGTAGCTGCCGCTCTAGACGTTCGTTCTCCCAGTATTTTCGAGCCAGCCAAGCAGTCTCCTTGTCGGCGGCCTGCTGACTACGCTTACCCGCCATCCGATTGAGTATCTTCTGGTCATGGCTGGGCACCTGTTGGAAGGCAGCACGCACTGTCGGGGCCAAACACAAGTTGGCCATTGAGGCGCAAAGCGAACTCTTCTTGGCTTGCTGCGAGCCCAATGGCACCAGGGCCATGTTGTCCTGCGACTTTGACTTGGCCCTTCCAGTGATGGACAGGGCGGGAGCGTCGTTTAGGGGGCCTAAAAATTGCTGTGTTGGTAGTAAAAATAGTAAAATTAATAAGAAACGTAACTGACTTAATATATGTAAAGATTTTCTAAATTTATTTTAAGCACAGGACCTACCCCTCCTTGTCGTACTTACTTTAAGCATTGTACAATCCCTTTGAGCACCGCGCCTTTGACGTGTTTGAGGCTTGGGCTCCACTTTCTGGTGCTGCTCCTTTTTCTCCCTGGACTCACTTCTGTGGCTGCCCGCGCTTTTCGACCGCCTGCTCCTGCCAGAAGAGGTGGAATCCCTTTTCAGGCAATCAGCCGATCCCCGCCTGCTCTGACCACCAGATTTCACCTCTGTGGGTGAACGGGAAGCACTCCTTTGGCGCCTATGGCTACTGTTGCTTCTTCTGGTCTTGGCACTCTCCCGGCACTGTAGTTGCTCTAGGACCTGAATATCCTTGTCCAGCTGCAGCAGCTCCTTCAGACTCTCCTGCCGCTGAATGCCCGAACTGCTGCTGTGGGAGCTGTAGCAGTCGCAGTGGCAGATCTCACAACAACTGTCCGCCAACTCGAGCTCCTCCAGCAGCTGCAGGTGCTCGGCTTTCGACTGGCCATTGGCTTTGCTCCTAGCCCGTGATTCGCTGCGCCCGCGGCGCTTTCGCTTGGGAGTCATGGTGTGTTGTTTTGTGGAACTGCAGTTGCAGTTCACCCCGTATTGACGGCTGGCGGACCAAGTCCAACGGGGTCAAACTCTAAACTGGCATCCAAAGTGGATCGTTCGTTGTTCGGGATTTATTTTGATGCCAGAACGTAATCAACCCAAATTCCAGCACCCTGCTACCTGCAACCTGCGTCCTGCAGCGATATTTCCAACTGTCTTGTTTATTTTTTCATTGATTGGTCATACGGTTGTTGTCCCTGGCAACGCCACCAGTCCACCGCGACCGAACCCTAACAACCCCTTGACAGTTTTAGAGGTTTAGTCGAAGGTATTTCTGTCTGCATTTTGGCCTTAAGCTTTGGGAATGCGGAAATTAGTGCCGTCAATTAGATACAGAAAGTGAAAGGTCTCGGAAAAGTGGTAGGCAGCCATAAAAAAAGAAACACAAACAAAACAAGGACACGAATCCTTTCCTATTCAGTTACGCAATGGTCTTGTAGTACAATTTGTAGCTAACTTTAAGCACATCTTTAAAAATCTATAAAAAATAATTTTAATTACACATTTTTGGGGGTATATATGTATATTTAATTTATATATATTTAAATTCTTGTACACAGAGAAGTATATCTATATAGATACATATCATTTAAACCATTTATCAATAATTAACACTTGAAAGATAAATACAATAAATTAAACAGAACTATTCTTTACATATAAAAACGTTTGCTTCTTTTCATTTTGGGACGATTGGAGAAAATCTATATATTTTTGCTATATTCCTGTTCTATGTATATACATTCAACTTGAACATTTCTAGCTAATAATTTACAATACCCGCGAGTTAATCTAATACTGCAACTGCACAACAAATCATAATAATAACAAAAGTTACGTCAATAACATGGTATACATGGAGAGTTTAATGTATAATAAGTAATATTGCTGTTCACTGTGTGAGGTTAGTTGAGTACCGAGAGCTTTTTATTCAAAAACCAACGGTATCGAGGTAAACGGAAGCACCGGACACGACGGCTCCAGCTGCAAGGATGTGGCAAAGCAGTCGGCCGATGCATGGAAATCACCCAAAATCTCCATCACTTTGCCCAAAGCAAACCTGTTGAATAAAGTCCAAATGTAATAAGAGAGAAATTAAGTTCATGAAATCTGTAGCTTACCAAATTTTGGGACAACTTGGATCCAATTTGGCTGCATCCTTTAACATTTTCTCAGCTAGGCGTGGCTCGCCCAAGATCAAATGAGTCTCGCCAAGAGCCCTCAAAGCTTCAATATGATTGGGATTAGCGGCCACAGCATTGAGGAAACATTGCTTGGCATCTAGCCATTGCTCCAAATAGACATGAATCTGGCCACGCTGCAAAGAAAGACAAATTAGGAATTTAAAATTCATATATTATCACACTTACCATAAACATAATCTGATGGGAGAGCGGATATATCTGGGAAGCTTCATGTATGCAGTTAAGTGCCTCGTTGGGCTGATCAATACGCATATAGACATCAGCCAAAAGTAGCCAAATCTGAAATAAAATGATGTATTATTTATTGTTTCAATGTTCACAAGTAAAACACGAAAACCCACCTCAATCTGTAGCATCCAAGGTCGCCTTGGTCCAGGACGCTGGGTGAAGGAGCTTAGTGAGCTAGCCGCCTCGCTGAGAGCTTGTTCAACGCGCGAAACTGCTGCCAAGGAAGCGGCATACACAGAATCTTCAAGGGTCAAGAGAATTGTAACAATTAATAGAATTACAATTATAACAATAATAATAAATAAGCACAGGAGAACCATGCAAAAAAAGACAAGAAAGGAGAGGATTAAAGCTACTCCTAGCAAGACAGCTTTAGGGGAATATTTTTGTATAATATTAATAATTATAATAATAAATATTAAGAGAAGACTACAAAAGGAGAATGAAGAAATGCAGCAAGCGCCAAATAATTAAAAATTTTCAGATCCAACAATTACATGCTTGATATATAGAAAACAAGTATTCTAGGATGCCACAGAAATTTCTATGAAATTGAAATAAAAAGCTAACAAAAGCGTAAAAATAAGTATTCTATAATAGAAACTTTAAAAATTCAGGGTTACACTTTTAAATTCTATTACTGTTGATTTCAAACCCAAAGCAATTTCTTTAAAAATCGCTAAAAGCGAATTGAAAATAATAAGTAACCAAAGCATAAATGCAAAGGTAGCAAAAAACTTATGGCAAGCTGTGTCAATCCACTTGGATTCTCATGCATTCTAGCTCAAAAATGGTTTTGAACCCAAGGGTGGATTCTTCCCTTGGCAAAACTTACAATCATTTATGTTATGTACAATACACACACATTCCGCAGAAGTTTGGGATAGACGAGTGTATATACACACGAACATACACATTATTAGAGAGAGATAGAAAGAATTTGATAAGTCAGAGATGCGGGTTGGCAGGAGCAGGTGGCTGGGAGCCAGGAATGCCTAGGAAGTCAGGAAACATATATAGCCTTACTTGAATCTTTGTCCGACATCTGCGAGGAGTGAGCCAGATGAACGCCGCTCTTGGTGTCGGAATGCTTCTCCTCCTCGCCCGCTAACTGAGCCTCGTACACGTCCCGCCACACGGCCAACATGTGCTGCACGGTAGCTAGCGCCGTTTCTGCATCTTCCAAGTGGAGTTGCAAGTGTGCCTTGACGTGGAGCAACTGCAGGTTGTCGGGGAACTCGTGCAGCGCATCATCTACTACACCCAAGGCCTCTCGCGGACGCCTAGAAGCGGTCAGCAGCAAGGCAAACAAGTGCAGGCATGGCGCGTGCTCCATACGCAGAGCCAGGGCAAAGCGGATGTGAGCCAGTGCCTCTGTCAGCTGTCCCAGAAGTGCATACTGTAGCGACAGATAGTACTCGGCCAGATGGTCGTTTCCATCCTGCTGCACGGCCCGCTCAAGGGCCTCCAGGGCCAGCTTGTGGCAAGCATCGCGCTCGCTCTTCAAATTCGACTGAATTGCCAGTTGCTGGTGTCCAATGCCCACAAAGAGCTGGCTACGGGATGGTCGAAGACCTAGAAAGAAATGGGTTTAAATGTCAACTCATTAAGGATTAAAAAAGCCACACTTACCCTTTACTTCACGCTTGAGGGCCTGGTGGGCATAGTCTAAACCCTGCTTGACCGTCTCTAGGCTCTCGTAGCAGAGACGAGAGGCCAACAAACAGGGCAACGGGTCGCTTGGGGTCAGCTTCATGGACTCCTGCAGGACTCTCAAGGCGTGCGAATGCTTCTCGGCGGCCATCAGACTCAGTCCGTACTGACGCCACACATGCTGCTCTCCAAAACTGAACTTGAGCGCCTTCTCAAAAGATTCATTCAAAAGTTGAACAAGGCCCCAGCGCACAGTAGCCAAGGTGAGGAGATCATAGACGGCCGTCACATTACCCATGGCATGCTGGCGAGCCTGCTTGAACTCCGGACTCTGCGACAGAACGGTATCCCTGACAGCTAGAGCCTCGGCTATGAGCAACAGCAGGATGACCTCCTCCTGCTGATTGCGCGGATTAAACTGTTGGCGGGCCGCGTACTTGCGTGGCTTCCACAGCTTCTTCGAGGATCCTCCGCGCAGCGTACCGCCACCGGACTTCCCAGCGAAGGGCGGGGCATAAATCGTACCGGACACGCCCCTTAGCAAAACCTCGGCGAGCTGGCGCGCTAGCGTAAGGCGCAGAGATTGGGTGGCCCGCGTCTCAATGGCGTTTAGCATAATGCGATACCGCTCGACGGCCTCCTGCAGCTTTTCGGTTTTAATCAAAACAATAGGCGCCCGCTGCAGTGCCGTCTCGAGGATGGCACCCATGCGGCGGTTCACCTCCAAGCCGCTAGGACCGCTCGCCGGAATGGTGCTGCTGATGGCGAAACTGCTGCTCGAAGGCTGCACACTAGAGGCATTTACGTTGAGCGTGGAACCGGCCGTTGAGTTGTTGGAGGAGCTGCTGCCACTAACAATGTCGTATTCCTGGAGGTAAAGCAAGCCCAGATCGGAGGCGCGCTCGAAGCAGCTTATCTGGGAATCAGCAGAGGGTCATCATAAAGTTCATGTGTGAAACAGGATCATTCACTCACCATTTCCGTGTCCTTTTCCGCCTTCTTAAACTTGGACGACGGCTTCGACGATGTCTGCTGCTCCAAACACAGTCCCTTGATGGCATACGACTCGGCCAGAATCTTGAGGCTGCGCCTGTGGGAACAATAACAAACGTTTGTGGCATTAGTCCATTTTCTACCTTGTATCTTTAGTTAAATCACTTACAGTGTCAGCTCTTTTTCGGCCAGCGTGTTGAGCTCCGCCTTGACAAAGTTTTCCAGGCTCTGCTCATACTCACCGCAGGCGAAGCACAGCTTGGCCAGCAGCAGATAAGCGTCCAGAGCGATGCCTGCCTTTTGACCACTCTCGCCCAGCGCCAAGTTCAGATAGCGCCGGGCCTCGCCCAAACCGGACTTGGCCCGCCCGAACGTTGAGTCGGCGGCCACCAGGGCGTTCTCCTCCAAGTAATTCTCCAACCGGGCTTCGCCCACCAGAAAGTTGGCCAGGCATTCTGCACCGATAAAGGTAAAAATAATATATCAGATAAGCGCTCCAGAGATCCTTAATCCCACTCACCGTTGTGCGGCGAACCCGTCTTCAGTTCGTCCGTCAGCTCGATGACGCGCTGCCACTTGCCCTCACTGCGACAGCTCTCGATTAGAGCCTCCACTTTTGTGGTGTTACGCATGTTCCTGTTGGCCATCCGTTCGTCCGTCGGCCAGGCGACTGGTTGAGTGCGTTGCGGATGGAAATCTTTGCTGGCTATATAGGCTTCGTGGGGTCTGGTTCCGATGCTTTCTGCTATAGCATTCTTCGCTTCTAATTAAATTACCACATAAACATTGAAATTTTTCTTGTTTTTTGCTCTTCTTCTTCGTCTAAATAGACGGTGTTGCCAGATAGTATGAAGCACATATGTCTGAAAACAGGTGACGCTGTTCAACACTATTCACCAGTGATGTCATTTCCACTTTATACCCGTCAAATTTGGCTTAAGTGTGACAGAACAGAAGAGACACGAAAGAATAATTAGTAAAGAATTGAATAATTAGTACAAAGAAATAATTAAAATAATAAATTACTAATTAATTATATTTTCAAAAAATTTCCAAAAGTAGCCGAATCATTAAAAAAGAGCCAGATTTCTAGCTAATAGCATTTCAGTAAATTGTATAGCTTTTTCTGCTAGATCTAGCAATAAGATTGCTAAAATGGCAACACTGATTAACAAACCCTTTTAAAGTATCGAAAAAAATTGCGAAGTCGCGGACGAAGATGAGGGAAGAAGCAGAAGCTATAATAGAAATAACTAAAAAACGCGAAAACGATAATAATAATAATAATAAAAGAAAGTGTGCACAACTGTAAAATCTCACAAAACTCTGTTGCTCCCCCCGCACGCCCGCCCGCATGCCTTTTAGTGTGCCTCGTGTGTGTGCTTATAAGAATTCTGCGAGTGTGTTGGTGAGTGTGAAAAACAAAAGCCAACAAATCGGAGCAAAGAATATATAGAAATCAAGGAAATGCATTAAAGAAACGGCCGCCCCAGCCGGCCCACAAAAAACGCAAAAGGCAAACAGCAACAAAAAAGCGCCAAAAAATTAAATTGTATCGCAGCACACAAATGTGCCCCGTGCAAATGTGTTTGTGACGCTCAGCTGTTTTTGGTGTTTTTTTGTTGTTGCACAAACATTTAATATCCGAAAGGGACGGCTAGCTCAGAGAATCGACAAAAAGTGAGAGTGATTTCTAGCTGTGTGTTTCCTAATGTGCTCTTCAATACTCAATGGAAAGTTGCAACATTTCTTTTTTTTTTTTTCAAGTTCAATTGCCTTTTATTTTCTTTGCCAATTTCACGCATCATTTGGGCAATCAAATTTGTTTGGCCTGCCCCGCCCCCTCGCTCCGCCAGTCATCGATAACTTTTATCGCGTGCCCGTCAGATGTCAATGTTAATTGCTGCCAGGTTTCAATTTTTTGCGCTCTTTTCGCTTTTGTTTATTTGAAGCTTGTCAAAGCCCTGCGAAATGGGCGTCCCATTAGCGATTCATGCATGTACCAGCAATAAAATAACAAACTACACAGCCACATAAAAAACAAATGTTTAGGCGTTTGGAGATCAAAGTACCCTATCCCTATGCATTTTGGCCCATTGAACACAAATCCAGTGTTCGTTTTACTCCAGTAGGTGTATATTTTTAAGGTTAGAATAAAGTTTATTATTCAATAAAATATACACGTGCCGGATACCGGCTTAATATTCAGCTGTAAAAAAACCTGTACACTTGCTCGCATATATCTGCGAACGTACAAATAACTGATAATATTTTATTTTATTTATTTTATTATTTATGCAATTGAACGCATTTTTTTATTTTAATATTTAATATTTAGTCAAGTCCCTCGAAACGAATTACTCTCAAAAGTCTGCGTACAGCAAAGAAAATCGTCTAATATTGTCTAGTCTGTTGGGATAATTCCTTTAATAATTATAGAGTATCAAATCCACTAATTTTCTTGTGTTCTTTGTTGTGATTTTCTGCCATTCTTCTAAACGTTCCCATTATTGTTCAATAGGATTTAAATCGTAAGATTGTGGAGGAGTTTATACCATTTAAATGCACATTAAAATGAGCTCTAAAGAGCATTATTGGTCCCCTGGCTTGCCTGTGTCCTATTGCACTTCTCTCTCTATTTCGTTTCCCCCTATTCTCTCTCTTCTTGAATCCCCCATCCCACTGCCTCCCATGGAAGTGGGGCAGCTGAGAAATTCTTTTAAACGCGCCAAATTAAAAGCCAAGGCGAATCAAAACAAACCCCCTAGGGCCCTCGCTGGGTCGAAGGGTGGCAAACGGGGGGGAAAAGAGAGACGTTGCTTTCGTCGCGGTTCTGCCTGCTTATGACGTAATGACAATAATTACAAGGCAAGAGTTGATGGCAAATAAATGGGGGAAACGGGTAATGGATAAGAGAGGGAGCCAGAAGCAGCTGAACTCAGGAGGCGATGCTTGAGCACAGTGGGCCAATGACCCTGTTAATAGAAAATATTATAATTAAATGGAATTGTTTTAATGGATTTAAATGGAATCAGTATAATTTATGAGGTTACAAAACACTAAAAAACATTGAATAAAAATAACCACAAAATATTGTCAATAAAAAGCTTATCTACATTTAAAACTATGTTGAACTGCGTTCAAACCTACAAGTCGATGTGTACTCCATCAATTTTGTCAAGCTCTAGGATAGATTAGCGCTAAAAGCTAATAATAATTTCATGAAAAATGTGCTAAAATAAAATAATTAAAATTATCGCATAGAATGCTTAAGCATCTGCAGATTTTAGGTAGGAGCGTACCACTTTCAAGCCCACTGTTGATTTCAGTTGTTGTTGGTGTGCACAGGAGGAGCCTTTGCGGTGGCAGCTAAAGTGGGTGGCAAGAGGGAGACCTAGAAACAGATGGGGGAAGTCGGAATTGGACGAAACCACCGCATCAAAAGCACCCACATGCACATGGCGATTAAGCGCAACGGTACCCAAATGCCTCCAAAGAGGAGAGAGTGGGACAAAGAAAGAACTTGGCAGCCTCCACCGATGTGCCCCCTACTTGCACCTGAATTGAAGGGAAAATCGCATTAATTTAAAGCTGTTGGAGTTTATGATTCTCGTCTCTATTTTTTTCACTCTTGAATTTTAAACAACAATTCAAAGGCCACATTTAACATTGTTAAATTAGTTGTTAAAATTGTTATTGCCACTTTGCTGGTGATATAATAATAGATACAAGCATACATATTTTTTTATTCTTTCAATGTGCACACAATTTGGATTTTCTTCCCCCTTTTTGTCACTCTTCACTATCCCAGTTTTGTTTACTTTAGTTGCTTGTTCTTAGTTGCTATTTTGTTGTTGCTGCTGTTGAAGGCATCACGTTATGCGCCTTGTTTGCCGTTTGCTCCAGTTGTTGTTTGTGCGATAGTATTTGCCAGCTATGCTTTGTTTTTGCTTTTCGGCTTGTTGCTTTTGGCAAACGTCAGCCAGCTTACCTGAGCACACTGCTTCGCTCCCATTACCCTGCCACCTGGCAAAGGTCTCCTCGCTAGAAGGCGCACTCTTTTTTCCGCGACGTCACACTGACAGCATTTGCCATGGTTCTATTTTCTAATTCATTCGATCTTTCATCTTTTCAGAGTCTTGTGGGCTTTTCTACACCCCGTCTTTAGCTCAAGAAATTGTGTGTTTTATGGTAAATAAAAAAAATAGAACAACAACACCAGCATAGTCGATCTAGCCATGAAGCCATGTCAACAAAGCGTTATAATTATATAAACGGTATTGCAAGTATCAGTACTATATTTTTTGTAACTTATCCAAATATTTTAATACTATTTACGCACAAACCATGCTTGAATTGAGCACCGGGTATCCCATGGTCGAGTTTTTAAACTAAACTTTAGTCGTCAAAGCGTTCTATTTTACTTTGTGTTCAAGTCACGCGCAGTTCGTTTTTGGCTTAGCTTTGGCACGTATGTATGTATGTTTGTATGTAACCCTTTCATACATATGTATGTACAACATTTTTTCGTCATCCCGCTTCCTTAGAGCCTTTTCCCCTTTCTCGACTCTTTGTATTCGCCATTCGTTGAGAAAAAAAAGGGGGGGGGGGGGGGGGGGGCGCACTCTTCTGACACGATGTCAACGGCTTTGGTTTCATTTCGCTCTTTAAGGACATTTAACTCGAAGCATTAGCGGTACAGCTTCCTTCTCCTCTTGGTCCCCCTTACTGACCTCATTTCTTTGACTTGGCAAAAGGCTAGAAACAACAAGACGCAAAACTATAGTTTTGAGGTCCCAGCTATTAGATACTTATTAGTGTGCTTTGTACGTATTTTATAGGTCTTGATTCAGATTAAGCGTATAATAATTTTTTTCTTTTTTTAATCAAAATCAATCAAACCCAGTAGTCTAGTCTAAAAAAGTTTCTTTTCCTTATACATATAACTTTTCTTTGGCTTTAAGTTTTTCCTCAATGACGTGCCAATTACTGGTTCGAACAAGGCTCCCCATTTAATATTGTTTTGTCATCAGATTTTGTCTGTTTTTTGGCAAGTGCCAAGCGTAAACATGGCATACAATTTGTTGTTACTTCCATATCTTCCATATTCGCACACCCACTCGCCGCCATACATACATTTAAACATATAATCTCACAAGCATTTCAGTCAGCATCCAGCAACCACGCCCACTAGCCGGCCCCTTTTTTTTTATAACCACAGTGCGGATATCAATAAAGTTCGATTTCGTGTGTGTGTGTCGTTTAGATGTATCTGTGTGCGAACATTTCTGCTAGTCATAAATCAAGTAAAACTAAACAACGGCGAAGAGATGAGCGAAGCGAAATAGATTTATGTTTGGCCACGCCAAGAAGTGCGTTGTGCCAATATCACTGATACCCCGAATAGACTTTCTCATACAAAAAAAAAAAAAAAAAAAAACTCCATGACCCCCTTTTTTCTTATCAGGCCAAAAAGTAGTTTAATAATAGATACAGTGCACACATGCATGTATGTATATGTACATCTATTCATAAATATGTAAATGAAATTTAAATTACATTTTTAAATTTAAACAGTTGTTGATCACACCTTTTTTGTGACTAATTAGTCGAAGGTCGGAAAACCAAAGTTGTTACAGGAAATTTTATCAATAATAATGAATTTTTTTAAATGGTTCCCCATTCCGCTTAAACTTTTCCATCTCATTTCGAATTACATCAACAAGATTTCCCAGCGTAATTCATGATGGCGAGAACGACAACAACAAAAACTTTTAAAAACAGCAAAGTGAAAGAAGCGAAATGAAAACAATGCGCGGATAAGTTAGGGAAAACAAAGCAAAGCAAAGCGCTGAGGAAAATCTGAATGAAAAGCTGCTTGCCCTCGAGTGGGCGTGGGTAGGTGGTCGGAGGAGGGATGGGAATAGAGCGTGGGGCATCGATGAGGCGACGCTGGATGCCAACTAAAAATACAAATTTATATGCAAAACAATTTGGAATTTTGTTCAGAGTTTTGACATTTTTTTTTTTGCTCAGTTTTTCTTTTGTACAACTCTTTGCGAATATAAATGTACCATTATGCAGTATATATACGCATTTTATAGATGGATATGTACATATGTAAATATGTATGTTTATTATATTAAAGCTTTTGAGTCTAAAGGCTGTGTAATTTTTTTAGAGACCAGTGCCTATAGAGTAGTAAAGGGTATTATAATTAGTAGTAATTCAAAACATATTTTTTTAATAGCTAGAAATGAAAAAATATAAGTTATCTTGGAAACAATATAAACTATTTAAAATTCCATGACTGAAAAAAATTTATTTATTTATATTTATCGTAATAACTATAGATTTCTTTATGTAGCCTCAAAATTGCTAAATAGGCAGTACTACCAGGTTAGCTCAACATTCCGCTCTTTTCTCTTTTTCAGCTGTGTGTACTCACTCTGACACAGTCATCGGTGACTGTGTAGTTGTAGTCATTTGCATTTTTATGCGACGACCGCCGATATTTTGCAATATTTCTCTTCCCCTTTTTTGTACGAATTTCTTTTGAGATTATTGTGGGGCTCGGATCAATTAAAATTGCACTGCGCATTTGAGCGATCGATGATCAAGCCATTCCCTTCACATTTGACCTTGGCTTGTGTGGATTTTATTAATGTTCCACTTGTGGCGGCCACTTTATCAAAACAAAAATGAACAAGATACATAGGAAAGATACTTTGAAAAGTCGAAGTTTGTATGCTCTCTATAACCAACTAGTACGTTTTACAGCACAGTTCGTGGCTTAACAACACAATAAATAGCACTGTCATTCTTTAACGGTCAGATCAATTTCGAGAGGGGTTTTACGATATTTTTATCTGGTAAAAATGTATCTGTCAGATAGCGATAATGAACCTAAACAGTTATTTAAGAAGGGTTAAGCAGTTTCTAGATAGTTTCGGGTGGGGAAATAATCTGCGTTGCAGATTTCTGTCTAAAGTTTGAATATGTTCGATAATATATTCGGATAATCAATTAATAATGTAATGGATTGGGGGTTTACCTTTAGTTTTTTCTACATCAAAATTGTGTAGATGAATAATTCAAGCAGGTATTTTTAATTTGCAATGATACTATTTTTATTGCTTATGCATCTGTGTGCAACTGTATTTATTTTTCGCACAATGCTTTTCGAGTTCTCGCCGGGGGCTGGTCAACGAACCTGTTGCCGTTCGCCTTTGCTAAGAAGTAAATAACAGTTGTTAGTTTTTATTATCTTAAAAAAGTGACAAGTACAGCAGTATGTATGTTTCGTATGTGGGCTACCGCAGCCCGTTCGAGAGATCAGAAATGATCCCGGAGAGAGCGGCTACAGTGATTTTCGAAAAGCACCGGCCGTGAAATCGTTAGCCAGGCGACAAGCTAGCTGCACTCATTTCCGATTTTTTTTAAATTAGAAAAAGAAGCAGGCACAAAACCAGTCAGCAAATACATACTTGACTATCCAGGGGAGCAAACGGAGGTGCAGATAGTCCACAGTGGTGAGGGATTGTCAAAAAACGTGAAATATATATATATTTTTTTTTCAATCGAACACACAAACCTTTGGGTACCGCTCTGGGATCTAAACTGCAGATAAATTAAATACCTAGTAAGAGAGAGTGAAACCTAAAGCTCCCCAAAACTCCTAGTTAGGAGGGTTTCTTCAAAAGTATGGCGGGGATAACTTTTTACAACGATAAATCTTGCTATGATGGTCCAGGTGAGTAAAGGGGAGTGCGATATGAGGAGAGCATAATCTTATGCTGAAGCAGTGTGCGGCTGGTCTAGCTGTGTGCCACCTTTAAGCCGCTCTTTTCGCTCTCCATTTTCATCATCTGCTCCTTCTGCCCACCTCCTCTCACCGTGTGACAATAATCGCAGACCGCTCGACGTTTTCATGTGAGTGCTTATCACATTATGGCGCTATTTATAGTTTCGCTTGCAATTTTTTCGCTCTTTTGGCTCTTCTTTCCACTTGTTCTGCGGTTATATTGTTGCTGTAGCTCTCGATTATGTTGCCTTTGCTGGTGTGTAAGTTGACAGCGCTGAATTTATGCTCACTATACACAGCAAAAATTAAATCCAAATTTTAGGTGGCACTATTTTTTGTATTCTTAAGGGAAAATAAGCAAAAAAAATGAAAAGATTGGTGGTCTTCCATTCCTTCTTACAAACTTCAAGGGTATTTACATAAATAAACGCTCAAGCTTCTTTTCTTATTTTTCTTTTTTAACTTTGTGGAAGTAATTCAACATTCAATGCTTTTGGGTACATGATAGTTTACTACTTCTTCTTTGTAAAAGAAGGAATGCTTTAGAATCGTTACAATGTATCTAAATAACTTCACGGTCTAACGTGTACGCGCTCCATAACGAAATTAGACAATTCCTAATTGGGTTAGTGTGTATTGTACGTAATTTATGAGAGCTTGCCGTAAAGTGGCCAGAACAAGAAAGCTAATCAGAAAGTTTTCCACCATCAGTGCTCCACCTTCCCCAATCGCTAGTTACCGAAATAATCCAATTAGCTGTCTCACGGCCAAAGACAAATACGAACGGCATTTTTTGTATATAAACAAGAAACTTTACACGTAACCCCACCAAAAAATTATTCACAATATAATATAATTTGCCATGTGCAGGGAAAAAATTAGAGTTAAAAAAAGGATCACAGCGTGGCTGCTGCAACGCCGCTATAGCATACAAATCTCAATTTAAAACAATCAATGCAATGGAAAAGATAAAAAAACAACACAAAAACATAACGTATCAGCGGACAAGCAAAAATAGAAAAGCGAATTGTAAATACACTTTGCTGAAGATTTATTTTATTTTTTAGTATATTTTATTTCTATTTGAAGGTTTTTAACAACTTAAAAGTGAGTTTAATTTGATCAGACCTTATTAAATTATTTACATTTGCAACCGATAAACAAGATGAACTGATGAATTCAGATACCCTGACATATTGCGAATACCGGTATGAAAACGAAAAACTGTAAACAAACGAAATATGCTGGGAGCGACACGCATATGTACATCCAAACGTACATACAAGTCGATTTTCAGACAGCGATGGCGCAATACTTACACACAATCACAAACACACGTACGAAACGTTCTCTCTCTGTTTGTTCACCACACTCGACGAAAAGAGCTGGAGAGACAGTGAGTCAGTCGGTCAGAGAGACCGTCAAACGGAATCGTTTTCTCACGGGAGCCGACGTTCCGTCATTCCGTCGTTTCGTCGTTGTTCCATGCCAACGTTTTGGCTCTCCAGCGTTTTAAATGCTGAAAAAAAAGAGAAGAGAGCCGTAGAAAATGAGCGAAAAACATGAAGCTCCGAGAAAACTAGCGAAAATCTGCAACAAAACAGTTCTGCCACAATCTGAAACGCAAATATTGCTACATATATACATACATAATTATGAACATATATGATAAATAAATATCTGAGAGTTAAAAAATGGTAAAAATGGTAAAAAAAATTTCATTTTAAAATATATTGAAATTGATATCTTTTTAAATTGTAATTTTTGAGCAAGTGGCTGCACTGGTTCTCTCCAGATGTTTCAGGGAGAATATCTCTTTCTACGTCCTCTCTTTCGCTGCGCGACCAGAGTCCAGTGTTGCCACTTTAGTTACTTAATTGCTAGAAAAGGCTAGCAAAAATAGTTATGTCATGTTTTGCATATTTTTAAATGCATTTATTTATACATATATATACTGTATACTTAGTTCATTAGAAATCATATGCTACGAACAAATAAAAAGGGTATTGCAAAGTAATACTTCATAATTAAAAAAACTGGCAAATCCCTATATACCAGTAAAATACATAATAGCTATTTTTAGTTGGCTAACTTTTTCGGTAATTTAGCTATTTTGGTATCACTCGCTCTCAGTATAAAAGAGTGAGCAACCAAGAAACAAGTTTCACAATTTTTCTCTTTCTCGCGGAACGGAACGAAAAGTAACTTCACGGACAAACGAAAATAATTTACAAAGAGTGCAGCCAACAAATTGAAATCAAAAATCGTATCAACTAAAAAAAAACGTGGCTGTTTTGCGAAAATGCGATCCGAAACATGAAAAAAATCATTTTCAATAAAGTGAATTAAACAGTGAACATTAATATACAATTGTAAGGAAACTCAACGGAGAGAAAATAACTGAAACGCGAACGCAGCTGCTTACCGTGGAAGTGACAAAGACCGACGGCAAAACAGTGGAGCGGATAAAATTAGTCGTGCGTAACATAACTACGATAAACAAAAGATTTTATAGCGGCTAATTAGAAACGTTAAAAATTGTAAGTATTGCTGAAAAGAGAGGCGATTTCCCCTTCCCTTTTTCGTTGCGGTGCGAGTGTCAAAATTGCAGTATAATGTTTGTATGTGCGAGTGTTTCTGCCTGTCAGAGAGTTTAAATAGCGCACAAAAACAACAATTAAAGATATTTAGCGAATGCACCTCTTCTTCTGATTCGCAAAGACAACAACAACAATCGCTTTGGCGACATTTCAACGCAAAGAGCGAACAGTGGGAAGAGGACGGTGAATAAGTGGACAAAGTGAAGTGTTTCTCCATGTTCTCACATATGATGTGCTTGCAGACCACTGTGCGAGAAATAAAACGTAGTGGAAATGAAATGAGCGGCGAATGAACGGGGCAACAAAAAGCAACAACAAAAACAAGGCAGTGAACAGCAAGCGAAAAGCAACAAAAATAAAAGGAAATCCTATAAATAACAGCAAGAAATATTTATCAATAGCAGATAGAGGTGCGGGAAAATAATTAAAGCAGTGAAATTAAACCGTTTGAATGGAGGATTTGGCAGACCACATCAGAGATCTCTGCCTTATTTATTTGATATCTTAAATGGTTTTTAATTAGTGATTATGTGCAAAGGTACAACGTCATGGCGAGACCACTAAATTAATTAATATTTTCTGGATTACAGTCAACCTGTGACAAAGTTATACTTACAAAAAAGTCAAACAATTTTTCTCAATCAATATGACCGCAATTGGTTCGCACATTTGCCCAGTATCTTCAAAAAAAAAAAAAAAAAAAAAAAAAAAAACACCACCCACTCGAACACCCCTCCCCCACAAGGCGCTTTGGCTTGTTTCAATTTCATTAAAATGTCTGGCGGCAATTAAATTTGCATAAATTAGACATGGCAAGCGCATTTGCCTGTGTGCCACAACCGAATAGCGCAGAACGGAAAGAAAGAGAGAGAAAGAATAGAGTGGAATGCTGAGATGAAAAAGTGAAACAAAAAAATCACATTATGTTTTGTGGCAACGCTACAGTCAACATATTATAAGACGCAATTTTAATAATACAAAAAAATGCTTAAAGTTTAATAGGTGATTATTAATAAAATTTTGAAGTATATTTAAGATATTATTTTTAAGTTTGATGCATGTGGCACAGGTCCTTGCGCAAGAGATGCCTTAGATGAACTTATTTAGGGACACCACCTTCAATCTTTTTTTTTTATTAAACATTTTGTAGTTTTAACTATGCCTAATACCTACATATTTAATTTATTAATTTTATATTCCTTCTGAAAAAGCAATTGAAAATCCGTCTTTAGAGCAAAAATACCTAGAAATAGCCTAATTCGATAATGTTCTTGCTTCAGAGTGAACGGTATCGACAATTCGCACTCCTACTCCAGGCCAAAAATGATTTTAATGAGGTAGAACCGATTTCTAATTAAGATCACTATTACACCGCCAAACGAAGATATGGCAAAGTTTGTTAGGGCAGACCCAAAAACCAAGATACGCGGCATCAACGGAGCAAGACGGATGCACGGCTAGGGAGCGGAAAGAGAGTTCTGTCAGAATGAAGCTGCTTAGCGACGATGGCAATAACGAGTTTAAAGCTCCACTAGCTTTGAGCTCACTAAACACACAAGTAAACGAACACATATAATCAGCGGACAGACAATACAGACACAGATACGCGAAGTGGATGCTATGGCGTAAAAGTTTTATACTTTTATTTCTATACACGCTGGCCAATCGAAAAATAATCGCATTATGATAAGAAAAACAGCGCGCAAGCTTCTCTCTATCTCTTTTCCGTAAAAATATGTGTGTGCGTTTGTGTGTGAAAAGGGGTAACTGAAAAGAATGAAAGTTGGGCGTTATTAAAACTTTCGTACCCTTGAAATCAGAGGTATCCAGCGCACTGTTAGTCAAAGAAATTGAAAGGCTATTGTAATGTGAACAAGGTAGACATAACGTCCAGTCTAAATTAAGGACTTTTAAATCTGGCCTTAAATGTTATGTACGGGTTATTAAACGAACATCAAAGAATCTCACTTGAGAAAACACTTTTTTAAACAGATAGTTTATCTGTATAAAATATAATCAATCAGCCAGTGATAAATTGCCCTAAGCAAAGATATAGGTGGAACTTTCCTCAGATAAGGATAACTTTTCCCATATAAAACGCAATAACTTTTTGCGAGGGTATAAGACAGGACAACAGATTTGGAAAGCCAATCCAAAAAAACCAAAAAACCAAGTTGGGGAGCACACAATTTATATTTGCTTTTAATGCCTTTGGTCTTGAGCTGCCTTTTTTGCTGCCTGCAAACAAATAAAACTGGTTTTCAAGTCAATTAAACAACAAAAAATATACAGAAAACAAAACGAAAAAAAAAGAGCTTCTCTACAAAAAAGGAGCATGGAAAACAAGGGCAGAGAAGAGTGGTTGTGGAAGAACAACTTTTCCAACGATCAAAATAATAAAAATAAATTTTAATGCAGCAAATAAGAAATCACACAAATGTCATTTGTTGTGGTAGTAGTTCTTGGCCTAACTGGTATTCCAAGGAGTTAAAATTCCAATTAGTGACAAAGAAAAGCCAATATTGGGACCAATAATTAAATGCATTTATTGTTTTCTCTGCTATGGTCGTTCAACGCACTCAAGCACTTAATCATCTTAGCTCGAGTTTATTGCCGCAATATTCTACATGCTATGCTGTTAAATCATAATCGCCCACACAAATTCTTTAGAAGTAGCCATCATTTGCTGTTTTCAAATGGCTTTAAATAAATCTTGCAAAAATTGTTTAGTTCTTTCAGTCTTTGGTAGGCCAAACCATAAATAAATTAAATAATTGGATAAATGTATCAAATGGAAAAGCAAAAAACCATGCAAAGCGATATGGTAAAGCCGGAAATTTTACTCACTTTTTTTACATATAAGATTTTAAATATTCGGCAAGCCGTTGTTGTCTGTATGGGCTCATCTGGCCTCAACGGGCTTCTCCCATTTTCCCTACTGCACACTCCCGTCTCACCCAAATATCGATTTAAAAAGCTCATGTCTAGTTTAAGGCCTCAGAGTGTGTGTGTTTGGGTGCCAAAATATGCCAAAGCAAACGCGTACAGGCATAGAGGCAAATTTCACCTCAAAACTTTTACTCTGTTTCGAAAATGGTCGGAACGAAATTTTATTGCAAAAATATGCCTGGAAATGCAAAATTCCAAACAAAATAAATATCACAATGATAAAACTGGATAAAATGTCATTTAGTTTTTTCAAACTTAAATTAAATAAGATTTATATTTATTTATAAATAAAAAAGTAGTAGTACTAATCATTAATGACAAAAACCTACTGGATTTTAGCTTTGACTTTCTTTAACTTCCTATCTTATAACATTTTGAATCGTCAAGCATTTGTGGGTAGTTCAGAGAGATTTTGTTTACTCCCCATCTGATCCTTGGGATAGGAGTTTTAACTAGTAAGCCAGTTTTCCAATAATAAAAAGTAACTAACTTGTTATCTATTCAAATTATATCGTCTAAATTTTAGGGCTTGGCTTTCAATTTCTTTAATACTTTTGCACTTCTACCCCGTTCCTGGTTGGTCTCCGTGTCCTTGTCATATTTCGTTCCCATCAGAGCAACCTGTGCACCAAATAAGCTTAGCCAATTTATTTTCCATAACAACTGTGTACTGGCTGCCGGATACCAAAACAGAAAAAAATAGAAGGAAAACATGATGGAAAATTGTGCAAAATGCTGTTGCCCTTCAACTACCAGAAAAATAACGAACGTCGACGCCGACTTTACCGAAATTGGCACAGTCAACGCGCTAGACGCTCCCTTGTTCTCGTGGTCCTTGCTCCTTTTCCCTTCTCTATCAACGTGCATTATATTCATGTTGGGTAGGCAGGCAGGCAGGCACATCCTTTGTTTACAGCAGGCCTATTCGTTATATTGTATAACAGGCACAACAGCAACAACAAGGACGGAAGGCAGACTCATCTCGGTACTTCAGGCGCCCCAATTTGGGCATGCTGGAAGCATTCAAATTTTTTCGAGTATAGAAATGAAGATGAGAAATATCTCTTCTTCGCTCTTTCTAACTCGCAATACCCTTGTTGTGAAATGGAATTTTGGATATGAAAGGTTTTATGAAAGACCAAAAGCACGAATAAAGTTAGTTTACCTTGTAATATAATATTATCCGCAAGCCAAAATTTCGTGCCTTGCGGACATCAGAAAATCTCTATTAAAGGTCTCTTTTTAAAATCTAGTTAAATCTTTAAGTTGTTAAGATCAACTTAAAGTTGATAATTCTTAACCTTAGAAATGCAATATATTGATAAATTAATTCGTAAGTTTTTATAAATTTAAGAAATAGAGTAACTAGAAGCCAACTAAAGTACTTGAAGCTTTGCAATGTAACCTGTTTGGTTTTGCCTGTGGCATATTGAAATTAATGTAAATTTTTTCATACACTTGCGACTTATTGGGTTTCGTTTATTTTTATTTTTCAAAAGGTGTGGGCTCTGCGACAAGAACAGCTTCGAGGGTAAGAGTTTGTTATTGATTTTGGGTGGCCGGAAAATCAGGGAAGTGTAGGTTGTGTGAATTTATGTGATAATGAAATGCCTGGCTTGTATCTTGTTTCCTTTCCTTGATGGTATTAGTTTGATTTTGCGTGGGGTCAGGAAAGAAAGTCCTTTAGATTTGTAGTATGTTAACCTTGAATCAAAATAATGTGATTTTTTTAAAGTGAAAATCAATATAATATCATAATATTATATATGTAAATATATATAAATTAACTGTGAGGTAAACAATCTGATTGTGGATGGCTTGCATTAGTGTATTGTAGTGCGTGGGTGGAAATGCGGATAAATCCTAAAACAAAATCTTTTGCAAAATATATCAACATTTTTCAGAGGTTGTTTTTTTTATTTTATTTTATTTAATTATTTTTTTTTATTTATTTTTTTTTTTCGTATTCTCACCATTTGTGATCAATCCGCCACCGGCAAATGAGACACAAAGTGTCCTGTACCCCAAGCAAACAATACGAGTGCACTGGAAAAATATTCATTTAATCGTAAAAAATATCAATTTGGTATACCTTTTAATTACTACCACAAAATATATGGTTTAAAATAAAATATTAAATTTCAATTTCAAGTTATTCTGATTTGATACAGGTACATATATAAATAAATAGATTATAGAGTAAAACCCTGACCAGTTCTTTGTTTTTTGTTCACAGTATTTAGAAGGTAGTCACTCGATTGGAGCTCTAAATAAACTTAACTAAATATAACCGGATTTTAATATAAATTTTATTAATGTTTTTCTCTTCTTTCAGAAATATTCAATCAAAAATATTGATATATGGTAACTCAAAGACTAGTTATATAATTTTAACGTTTCTAACTGTAATATGAATTTGGGCGCGACAGCAAACTCAACAGACCAAGTAAATGAAACATTATCTAGGTTGGAGTATAGAGTTTTTGACCTTGAAATAAACAAAATAATACAAGACATTTTTAACAACTTTGGGAACAGTCATAAATAAATTTAAATTTACTTAAAAATAGTATTTTTAGATGTTTAATTTTTTCGAGTGTACAATTTTTCGTGTATTGGTGTGCTTTTATTAGCTTTTGTAACGGTCCCAAGACGTCTCCGGCATCCCTGACACGCAAGGAGCAGCGACGATGCGCAGCGTCTCCAAGCGGAAGGCGGATGTCGTCGGCAAGTGTAGACATATTTTCTTAGCAACTTTTCCGACCCCTTCCCCCCCTGGGTGGATCCCCTCCTAGAGCCTGCTTTTCCCCGCCTTGCTATTTGAAACTTGTAGCAAAGTTGTGTTGTTGTATCGTCAAGTCAATGAGCGTTTTTTATATGCGTACACATGTATGTAGGGGACGGGAGGGGTCGGAGTGGAAGTTTGTTTACTGTGTTTGCGAGAAAATAAAGTTGCTCGACTTTTGCTTTCCCCGATTCTGGGCCAAAAGTGTATTAAGTCTGTGGTATATGAGTGGGCCAGGCAGGAGATGTGGCTTGATAGGCGTGTGGCACGAGTTTATGTGTATATATACTATATAGCTAAAGCTGCAGTTTTAGTCACTTTAAGCGGATTTCGCTGTAGCTAAAGTAGCTGAAAGTTATGTTAACGATTGCTGTGTGTATATGTACTTCGGAGGACCTCCAAGTTGGAGGAAGGAATTTCGGTTTGTGACTGCTCAAAAAGTTTATCCGCGCTGAAAAAATAGGGGGCATCCGAAAACTTTATAATTAATATTATTGTTGATTAACTGAAATGTGACATTTATTAAAGTGAAAAGCAAGAAGCTGGTGCTAGTTGGCTTCAAGGGATGTTGGAAAATTGTTTAAATAATAATTTTATAAAGTGTCAGCACAATGCTTTATGATTTGTAAACTTTTTTTTTGACTTGTGCGTGTCCTTGAGTTGACCAAAGCACTTGACAAAGAAACACAGTGCACATTATCCAGTTTTATTACATATATGTATACCCCCACCTAGCACACACACACTGGCATTCTCATAAATTCTCAAGTCTAAGAGGCAATAAATTCAAGAGAACATTATTATCGACGATAAATGAGCAAACGTGGCGAGGAAAGGCTTTTCCATTTAAGGAACTAACCTTTAAAAAATCATGAAAATAGAAGCAGAAAATCTCCCCCATACGAATTGCGTGACGGTAATGAAGCTCTCGCCCCGCCCTCAACCTTTGCTGGACTCCCAGTCATCGACATTTTCTCCCCACCCCCTGACATTTTCCCCTGTGGTGTAGAAACGCGTGCACTTAATATGTTCGACTAGGTAAATTAGCAAAATTAATAGTAAATGTGTGGTAAAAAGAGAAAGGGAAGTTGTGGGATTTTTTAATACCCGGTTTTATTTATTATTAAAGCTTAAAAAGGATATACTTTAATGGAAGTATTATAACTTTGGTCAGAGGTTTATATTTACAATCTGGAATCGAAACGGATCAACTGTAGTATATTCTCATATCTCAAAGTAGATGGTTGACAAAGTTGACAAAGTTTTTGAGTTGACTAAATTGTCAAAATTAATACATATGCCATGTTATTTGGCAGCAACTTTCCTGTTTATTGTTATTCTGATTTCAAAAGTTTAAGCACAGACGGCACCTACCAGATATAACTTTCGAAAGAACCTGTTTCAAAAACCTTGTATTTTCCCATAACGCGCAACCATGGGCAACGTGTTGGCTTCTTCATCAGGCGGACTCTTGTCGGATTTACCTCCACCACCTGGCGCAAGCCTCCCGTCTCACCTAGTGAAGGCAATGGAAACCGAAGCTATAAAATCAGAGCTGGAGAATCCCGGTACGGTCGAGGATCTGCACAGTCGCTGTCGCGAAATTCAGGCTAATGCATTCGACGGCGCCAAGATCATGCTAAACAAGGGTTTGAGCAACCATTTCCAGGTGACGCACACCATGACCATGAGCTCGGGATCATCGAATGGCTACCGTTTTGGAGCCACCTATGTGGGCACCAAGCAATATAGTCCGAATGAGGCGTTTCCTGTGCTGATTGGCGAGATCGATGCCATGGGAAACCTTAGTGCGAATGTGATTCACCAGCTGACGGCACGACTGCGTTGCAGGCTCGCTACACAGTTCCAGGACTCGAAATTGGTGGCCACACAGCTGACAAGCGACTATCGCGGCAAGGACTACACCTTATCACTGACCATGGGCAACCCGGGCATTCTTACCGGATCTGGAGTGATTGTGGGTCAGTACCTGCAGGCCATTACAAAACGATTTGCTATGGGAAGTGAACTAGCCTACCAGTACGGTCCGAATGTGCCTGGCCGCCAAGTCGCAGCATTGTCCGCGGTGGGACGCTATGACTTTGGGGATTCTGTGGGGGCCTGCACCCTGGGGCCGTCGGGCGTGCACCTAAGCTACTACAAGAAGGCCAGCGATCAACTTCAGATAGGAGTCGAGGTGGAGACGAATGTACGCATGCTGGAGTCTACGGCCACCCTGGCCTACCAGGTGGATCTGCCCAAGGCGGATCTCGTATTTCGTGGAAGCTTTGATTCCAACTGGCTCATTGCGGGTGTCCTTGAAAAGCGCCTGCAGCCGCTTCCGTTCTCCCTGGCCATTTCCGGACGCATGAATTACGTAAAGAACACCTTTCGGCTGGGCTGTGGCCTGATGATCGGTTGAATTGAGCTGACCGTAGAAAAGAGTTGTAATATGACGGAAAACAGAAGCTATTTAGCAGAAATAAGGATAAGTTAATAATGTTGTTAATGTTTGGTTTCTAAATTGGAAATTTATACGTATGTGTCGAGTCTATGCTGTTCAACTTTAACCAAATTAAGGAAGGAAAATTTAAGAATATAATCTGTTTTTGCGGCCTTAAATCGAAGCTTAGTTTTTGTTTAAAGGAGGTCACAACTATTTTAAAGATTGCTGAAATTGTATATGAAAGTATATCTATATTTATTGAGTGTTTTAGGAAAATAACAAGGATACTTTCATTATATCATCTTTCTTTGGCCGAATAAAGGAAATGTAAGCTATCTACTTAGTGCTACGAAACTAGTAATTTGGTTTTAATCGTGGTTAGTCACATGACCCATGATCTATGACCCTAGCTGTCCACCTTCCCCCACATTATATGATATATTGAAAAAGTTAAGGGTATTTCTCGATTTTGGGCTTCACTGTCTCATAAAAAAGAAGGAAGACTATGATTAGGTTCGCCGCCTTGACATAAAAGTATTAATATTTTTTTACAATCGAAGCCATTTAAATTTAACTCTTAAGTATCCAAGTTTAATATTTATTAAATCTAAGAAAAGACGGGCCTTATGTACTAGAATATTCCCTCTTTGTTAGAAAAACTTTGTTGAGGTTGAGTTTTAGTGGACATGTGCAAGTAAACAGTCTTGCCATTTACGCACATACCCATCTGGCAGGGGGATTTGTCCTTGGTTCTCGGCTTTGCGTGTCCATCCTACAGCCTTGAGCTGTCTGTTCTCCTTGCACGTCTAAATTGTGTATCCTTGACATCATCAATCAAGAAGTGTACAGCCTGACAAACACCTACGTATTCGGGGAGGCAGCATTCAACCTCAAAATACTACTTATTTGATTAGTGCTAAAATACCCTTGAATGAGGATATTATATTATATTGAAATGTACTTTGTTTCGAGTTGCTTGACTTAAGGGGGAAAATCTTCTCTCAAAGTTACCTTGCTGAAAAAAATATATTAACTGGTAACTCTTAAATCTCAAAAGGTTTAAATTTCTTTTACTTCCTTATATTCTTTAAAAATACTTTATTATTAAGTTACTATATGGTACAAAATTTAAAGTCCTAAGTTATGCGCATTCTTCAAAACAAGTTTTCAAAAACTTCTCAAGGGTCAACCCCTATTAAAAAGAGTAATAACTTTTAATTTTACGACTTATGGGGTCAACTTTTGAAAAGCTAAACACATGTCGATGTAGATTTAGATATTTTGAGTTTTGTTAGGTTTGATTAGATATTACTTATTCAGTATTCAGTTTGCAAACGTCTGGTAAAATGTTTAATATCTTTTATCAATATGACAACTAAGACCTAAAAAACAAAGAACAATAAATTTAACATTCAACGACTTTGGTAAAAGCCCAGAACAATCGAAAGAGGCTAACAAAGAAAATGGGGAAAATTGCATTTCTAGTTGTGCTGAATATTTCGGTTGAATATATATGGAGGTAATGCTGTTTGTCTTTCTCTATCTCTCTCTCTCTCTGCCCGATGGCGTCAATTGGCTGAACAATGAGTTCATAACAGATTTATGATAACTAAAGTTAATTGGCCAAATTGCTGTAGAGGTGCAAAGTGTCAAGAGAGCCTTGCTGGCACTCATCTCTCCATACTGGTTGTACGATACAATGACAGAGACGCTGCTGTAGTAAATCATTGACCCTAATCATCATCATGTTTCGGTATCAGAAAGAAGCAGTAGCAGCTAAGAGCAGAAAGGTGAACAAAGGTTAATGAAATAGATGATATACACTTGAAAATAAAGCTATAATATCCTGGAACTAAAAGATTTATAAAGTTTTATAACTTACGAGTTTTTTATATATTAAAATTCTAGTTTTATTATTATGAAACAAACTTTGATATATTATGATACAATTTTGGCATATATCCTTTTTACGTTAAACTTTTGCACTTTTGTTACATTTATAATGTAAACATTGCCCTGTTTTTTCCCCTGTTTATCCCCATTTGATTGAAGTAAAAGCCGGCGGGACGCGATTCATGCACATTTCTCATCCCAGCCAGAAAGAAAAAGCTTTTAGGCGACCCAGCATGACAGCGCGGTGCATGGAGCGAGCAAGAACTCTTCTCACCTTGCCTGCAGTTTAGGATTCTCGTTAAGTGGAAAATCTCGATCTTTTGGTTCGCGTTGCCTGCCTTTGCATTGTTGCTCCATTTTCCCCATTTTCCATCCCACCCTGCCAGTCTGCCTGCCTGCTGCATGGCTGTCTCCTTTGTAGACCCCGCTTAATAGAGCGTGAACAACAATTCGCTTGCTCATGCGGCTCTGATTTCAGCTTTTGGCTCTGTGTATGTGCGCCTGCCCGTGGCTCCACTTCCCCGACATTCATGCCGTTTAACGCTAATACTTGGTACCTGCATTTTAACGATTTCAATTTGGAATTTCCATTTAACCCCAAACATTGATCCATGCCATTTTGCGCCCTTGCCGCAACTTTTTCTGCAATTTGCATGTATGCATACTATACATTTTAACGAATATAGTTGATTGTGCAACGCGACGTGGCAAGGGGCAGAAGCGCTATCCGTAGGGAGGGGGAAAGTGGACCATGGGGGAGCATTTGCCGCCAACAATTGTACTTGCCGTTGTTGACACAATTGAGCGTGGTATTTATTATGTCTCTGCTTTTTTCACACCCACTCTCCTCTCGCATTTCCACTGTTTTGTTTTGTTTTGTTTTTCTTGTCGCAGTTTTTTCATTGCTCGAATATATGTATGTATATGTATTTGCTCTAAAAATTGCCATGTTTGCCGCTTTGTTATTTTTTTTAGAACAGAGCAAAAAAGAAATAAACATTCGTAACATACTGTTGAACATATTTAAATTGTAGAATTTCTTTTTTTGTTTTTGTGTGGCTTGCTGATAGGAATGCATTTGGAATAGAGATTTTATCACTGTCACTGGGCGCCAACATTAGATATTTTATTTTTTGTATGCATAATTTATAGAGGAACTCTAACATATTCAAATTTAGTTCTTATTTAAATAATATTTTAGGTGCGAGCTTTAAAGAATGCAGGAAATATTATCACACCAAATATGATGTGTTTTTTTTAATATTTTAGGATTTTTTTTCTCTTTTTTGCATTTAGCACACAAAAGTTAAAGATATTAAAATAATTTTATTCGTATAAAACAAATTGAGCTCCTTGAAAATTAGTTAAGCAAAAAAGTAAAAGAGGGAACAAGTCAAGGCCAAAAACCCTGTTGTAAAAGAAATGAATTTTTAATAAGACCTTGAGACCCATGTCAAGCACACAATTGAAACGAGGGCATGAAAAACAAGTAAACTTTAAAGTAATCCAGAAATTCTTAAACATGCGCTTGATACCTACACAAACAGAAAAGTTTCAGAATATAATAAAACGAAATTAAAAAGAAATTATTGAATTATAAACCTACTGATACTGATACTTATTAAAACTAAAAATCATTGTAAAAATATTCAAATAAGAAACCAATCAGAAAAATCATTGCAAAGAAAAATTCAAATACGAATCAAATTCAACCTTTTCGATTAAGTCCAAATAACTGTCGACAAAAATATTTCCGAAATGTCGCTCCACTCTTGAAAGCTTTCTTTTATCCCTAACCCAAATTGAAATCCAAAAGTAGTTTTGCAAATTGCAATCCACCAGATGCAAACTTCATCCAACTAACTGACCAAAGGTTATAGAAAAAGAAAATAGTTTTTCGTTTGTGAAGCTAGCTAAAACTTGATGGTAAAACCAAAATAACAAATATACACAGACGCGCACACATTGTAAAGTTGGGTAGTCCAATCCCTTTTGCATTGAACTACATTGAACAGCAGTAAGTACGTGGCATGATTGTTTGTAGTTGGCCTCGAAGTGCAACTAAAATAGGTTTAAAGGGGCAACGGAAAGAGAGAAGACTGCGAAAAAAAACGTGAAAAGTAGAAGAATACGTTTTATAAAAAAAATATAAATTTTGAATATAAAGAAGTAATACATGTTGGCAATTAAAAAGTAGATATAAACTAGCGTAAAATTATTTAAAATTAAATTATTTGTAACTTGTTATTTTTGGTAATTTTTACTATTATTTGCCACAAAATTTGTCACTCTTATGCAACCTCCTTAAGGGGTGTTTCTTATTGATACGAAATAAACCAGTAAAGGACTTTACTAAGCAATTCCTAATCGTACTCCAGAATTACGAAAAAAAAAAATTCAAACCAGGTATTCTCTATATTTATGAGCTAAATCAGAAATGCAAATTAAATCCACGGGATCTTGGAGTTGGAAAACATCACAGAACCAAACCAGGGGTTATTTAAATTTGGAGGGCCACTCTAAAATTCACCAGCTAGCAAAATAAGTCTGGCGGAAGCAACAGACAACCACAATGAATAAAAAAAAACTGTGCGACTATGAAGAAACCATTTGGAAAATATAATCCAATTTCTCCCTCCGCTATGCACCATAATTTTTCAGTTAACATCCTCGTCGTCTGACTCAAATAAAAAAAAAAAAAACCGAAATGCTATACATATTTATATTCCATACATATTTATAACGTTAGCCTGAATTGCTTTCCTCTACTCACTTTTTGGCTTTTCTTGTTGTTCTCGCCGTTTTTCCGACGGCCAAGCGAAAACTGAACGCGAGTGGCATTGAAACTTCTTGACTTTGGCTTGAAGGGGGGAACGGGGCTTGATCCCGTGGAAGGTAGAGGAACATTTTGTTGTAAACAACTAGTTACGACAGTGGCGCAACTCCCTTTGCGTGTTGGAAAGCCACCAACTTGGGGGAAGCTACCTGAACACCTGAACTTGTGGCAATTAGTGTTTTTTTGTCAGGCATTAGAGTGACTAACAGAACTCAATTTGAAAGAGAAAATCTCGTTAATGATTGTCAGTTTTAGTCTTTTCAAATATTTGTTTTTTAAGAAAGTGATTGATCCTCTACGCGGTGTTATACGAAAAGGACCTTTTAACTCTTATAAGTAATAAAATTAAAATTTAAATCAATTAAATTTGAGTGTGTGAACATTTTAAAGAGAGACAAATTCCTTACATTTACTTTAATTATTCTTCAAAAAAAGCTAGGACTAAGTAGATAACCATTAAACTTTATAAAGGTTTCATTTAGAGATAACATTTCTATGGGATAGTAAGAATTATTCCTTTTCCAGGCAGAGAAATTTACTTAAACATCAACCCTTATATATAGTACATATGTATGTTTAAAATCCACCCGAAAAAAAAAATATTTTAAAGGATAATATAATTTTTTTTTTTAAAACTGCAAAACAATGCTGATAAAGCTTTTTTAATTGTCCAGCTTTTCCTCATTTTTACCCTCTTTCAGTAGTCCTTTCTCATGCTCATTTTCATTAATTTGTCATTGTAATTTTATTCACCGCTTCTCTGGCATTTTCCCGGCAGACTTGTGCTTAAATCAGCTTTCGGTGAGGCGCTCATAATCAGTCAATGTGCCGTGGAAAATTATACAGCTTTCTGGGTGAATACACCCCCCTTTTTCTCCCGACCGTTTCCCTTGTTTAACCATTTTGTTGTTCCTCTTTCTTTCCCCACAGTATTTAGTATTTAATTTTGTCTTATTGCTGTGACAAGCAAGTTCCGCATTTTACTTTTTTCCCCCAGCTTCTTCTTGGCTTTTTGCATAATTGATTATCTTGGCCTCCGACTAGACTTCAGTTTCTGCCACACGAACTCGAAGCTCGTAGTCACCGTGGTCATTATCAAACAGCAATTGGGCAGCAATCTTCTCGTTTTACCAGTTTTCGTTGCTTTCTTCAGTTCGAATTCCACTTTTTGAGATTTTCGCCATCCAACTGCATTTGACAAAGACTGTAATTTTACTTTGCTCCACAAAACTATTGAAAAACTTAGCCAAAGCCAAGGAAAATGTATAGAAAGAGAACAAGAAATCAGTGGAACAATACCAAAGTTGAAATAGAGTGGAAAAGCGGAAAACGGAAAATTGTTCCACTGAACTTGAGCGAGAACAACTGACAGAAACTGTGCAAAGTGCATTCAGTAAAGAACAATTTGGCTACATTTTCTCTACCCTCTACTAACTTTTATTACAACTTGTTTTTTTCTTTATGTTGTTATTTTTTTTAGGGAGGCCTATATATTTTGTATGATGTATAAAGTCAACTATATGTATATCGGGTGCCTAAAAAAAACATGGGTGTTAAAAGCCTTGCTGAATGGTTAATATGAGGAATACTTCTGGCAGTGTTGTGGCAAAGTTCTAGTGTTTTAGCATACAAATTGGTTTATTAGATTTATTTAAGAAATTATATATTTTCCATATATTTAAACTCCATTTTAAGACGTTTCTTTTAGTCAAACTTGCAACGTTTAATTTGTGGCAAATAGCAGATGTCGCGAACCACAAATGAAAGTCACCACAGTGTTTCAGAAAAGGTTGTCTGAAAAACAGCAGGTGGGTGGTGGTTTGTGGTTTTTTATAAGCACACACACACACACCTGCCCACACGGCAAGCGAATGCACCTAAATTGTATGACAGACTTCTCTTTGACATGTTTGGCGCAAGGAGAATCTGCTGGCGAAGGGTAAAAAAGGGGGAAGGGACCAGGAGAAGTGGATAAGCAGTACTTGGAGGGTGGACACGTTGACAGTTGTGCCGAGAGTGTCTCCGACAAAGGAAACAGGGGTATTTCAACCATTTCCTGTAAGGAATCCGGGAGAAGTGGAACGAAGGGAGCTGTCAAAGGAGTAATGCTCAGGTATCGAACATGATTTAAAAAAGCAAATGCAGCTTAAAGGTATTTATGAAGGATTTTACTTATGCTAAGTAAACGTAATTAATATCAAAGGGAGATCAGTGAATTATTTAAGAAATATTTAAAAGAACAATTTAGGATGTGTATGTATTATAACAGTCTTTCATTTCAATATATTCAGTGCTATATTATATAAAATTTCCTTACCGATCATTAACCTTGCAACACCAATGTGCACTTAATATGTGTACATTTCTGCCATTCTGGACTCATCCATATTTAAAGGCTTACCATATGGTGGAAAAGCGTCCTGTGAGCTTGTTTGTTATCGTCATTCTGTGTAAATCCCCCTAATGCCATGACATTAAATTAGTCTTTCCCTTCAAATTTTCCACCTGCTCTCTTTTCCACTCGATCTTGTTCTCTCTTTCTGGCTGCTGCTGAGTAGGTGTTAAGCTGTGCTTAATAATGACGCACATTACATATGCAAGGCGAGCTTGTACTTCCACCGCCCAAGTCGCCTTCCGACACTTTCCTCCCCCAGAATGTCCTGGGGAGGAACAAATGTTTTGCTATTTGTAATACCCTTGCAGGGTATTATAATTTCAGTCAGAAGTTTGCAACGCAGTGAAGGAGACGTTTCCGACCCTATAAAGTATATATATTCTTGATCAGCATCAACAGCCGAGTCGATCTAGCCATGTCCGTCTGTCCGTCTGTCTGTCTGTCCGTCTGTCCGTCTGTCTGTCTGTCCGTCTGTCCGTCTGTCTGTCTGTCTGTTTCTACGCAAACTAGTCCCTCAGTTTTAAAGCTATCTGAATGAAACTTTGCATATAGTCTTCTATATGCTCTCACTGCTATATATGTCGGAACGGGCCGGATCGGACGACTATATCATATAGCTGCCATACAAATGTTTGATAAATTTTTAGAAAAAAAAGTATAACTTGGCTGTTTTTCAATATTTTTGCATCATTTTTGAGATATAGCCATTTTATATTATTCCAGAATTTTGGTAAAAATTTTATGAAAATCGGACGACTATATGATATAGCTGCCATAGGAACGATCGAGAAATTAATAGAAATAAAATTATAGCTTCGTTGTTTTTCAACGCATTTTTATTTACTCTGAGATATACGTTTTTTTTATTATTCTAGAATTTTGGTATAAATTTCATAAAAATCGGACAACTATATCTTATAGCTGCCATAGAAGCGATCGGTAAATGTATAAAATATATAAAGCTGAGAATGTAAAACTGTAACTGTCAAACTGTAAACATAATAAGTATAGGTAAAATGTAATGAAACTCTGTTTTGTGAGTGTTTTCAGCATTTAAATCTATAAAATAAACATCAAAACCAATCTGCAAGGGTATACAAACTTCGGCGTGCCGAAGTTAGCTTCCTTTCTTGTTTTTTACTCATGTTGCATGCACACGGAGACAAAATATCTCTTAAAGTGTGGTGAATGCTGTAAAGTAAACATTTTTTATGTGTTTTCTGTTAATTAAATAATAAGATTTTTTAATTAAATAATATGCCATGCTATAATTGATTTAATTAATCAAATATGACAAGCAATGTCGTATAATATGATAAATTATTTATTATGTATATTTTAATGTGCTAAAAAGGACTTTTAAAAATTTAAAGATACATTCAATTCCTATAAAATCTGATTACCAATTACTATTAGTAAGTATATCTTTCAGTGTATGGTATTTTTTTATTTAACGATGAATATGTAGGCGTCCCACAGGATTCCATTTGCTATTTGAAACACCTGTGAAATTGATATCCATTGTTTATCGCCTCTGTTCTCTGGCTTTACAAACTTTCACCAACAATACTTAATATCTCGATAAGTCTATATCAAGCTTAAAGTTTGACACTTTATCCCAAAACAAGCCCAAGTTTCTACAGTTGCTTTGCTTCAATTCAAAAAGATGTCGGGGACAAATCAACTAATTTTATTTACATGCAAATCACATCTCCAAACAACTAAAAACAGCGGCAACAACTTTTCTCCATTAAAATGTTTACAAAATTACCAAAATTGACAATTTCCGCAGGCCAAGGCGAGAAACGAGAAGCGAGAATCCACTCCCTGCGATTGTTTCTACAGGCTGCGTGCCTCTCCAACGCACAGTGTTCCAGTTTCTCAAACACCACACAAACACTCACCACCCCCTAGGTTGTGTGGGGGGTATGGTAGTGAGCGACCTTTTGGCATGGCAGCAACGCGCCGCATATTTAAATTTTAATTAAAATTTTCTTGGGGGCCTCGGCAACCAGCCTTCCTTTGTGTTTTCCTCCTCTCAACGAGCTGGGCGTTGCGTTCCCATTTCGCACTCGCGCGCCTAAAAATATGCAAATAAAAAATTGCCGTTGTGCGAGAGCCTCGTCAGAGAACTGGGGCTAGAATCCTGTTCTGATTTCTGATAACCTTTTGGTTGAGAGCTCCGTGACGACCCGAGGGAAAGTGGGGATCTCTAATGAAAGCTTGTGGTATCCGCAATGGGCGCAAATTAATTATCTGCCTCTTGTTGACGCGATAACAGAGCTATCGATAACTAAAGGGATTTTAAAAGGACATTTTTAATAAATAAAAGGTGTCTAGGTGTATATAAGTTACGTGGAATACTGACCAGAGTTGTATAAAAATGCAGGGAAATGCGACATATTGCCAGGCATTACTCAAAATGGTTTGCTATCACTTCAGGCTACCTTAAGTTGAAAAGCTAAAGGTATGTAAAGGAAATGTATATGAAGGAAGTGTCCTTAGTCCTTATTTCCTTCTCTGTAACTGCAAAAGAAACTTCTCCCTTTTTGCAGTTGGCTCCATTTCTTCTGCAACTTGTTCTTGTTTCCCCTCTCTCACTCACGGAAATCTGTTTTCGACTGGTGGAATTTTTCTTTTTTTTTCGGTTAACTTGAATCAGAGAGAGGGGGGGATTGTAGGGGAGCCTGTGTCTGCTTCGGTTGTTAGTTGCAATCCACAAAACCACCGAAACGAACGAGTTTTGGGGAACTGGGAGCCGGGGAGAGAGAAGCCTCCAGAGAAGCCTCTCAGTTCCAGCCACAATTTGCCATGTAAATATTAATGCCAGGCTAGACATGGCCACAAGAGAGGGGGGGTGCAGGGTCTGAGGACTGTGGTCCGGGATCCAGAGTCCGGAGACCGGGGTGTTGTACAGCTCAATTTTTCAAAGCTCGTTTCTGTCGTTAGTTGGTTGGCTGGGTTTCGGGTTGCTTTGACTGCAGGTTCTCCTCCGACTTCAGGCTCCCGTGTTTTTTGGGCTATGCAAATAATGAATGCAAAATGCTGTTCAAGTGTTGAAAAATCATTTGAGCTTCACAGTTTACCTATCCAGACGCACCAGAAATCTTCAATTAATTCTTACAAATTTTTCTTTTGACTCTTTTCAGTTGTAAAACTAAACTACAAGGATCTACACACTCGTTTTAAACAACAAAATGGATACTTTTAATCAAATATTCAATGGCGGAAGTGAAAAAGGTTGATGATAATGTTATCTTCAATATAAAAATGCCCAATGCAATATAAACAAGAGAACTAAATATATATTTTTGAGTGTGTTACATATTATAAATAAACGGAAAACTCGGTCATTTAATAAACAGAAAGTGCTAAAATAAATAAATTATAAACTCCTTTGAGGAGTTCAAAGTGCAAGTGACTCTCAAATTCAATTTAAAAAGTGTGCTAAAAATTCAACTATGCCCAGTCGCCACTAAGAAATTATGGATAAACGGCTTAGCGACAGTCCCGGAGATTGTCGCGTTACCAGATCCAGCATGACGCCCACTCTGCGCCTCGAGCAGAGTCCCAGGCAGGAGTCCCATCCGCAGGATACCGGCGCTACTGCCCAAGGTAGCAAGTCAAAGTCCCCCACTCCATTGCCCGGAAAATCTCAGGCGGCTCAGCACCATCAGTTCCGAGCTCCGCAGCAGCAGCAGGGGCCCAAGAATAGGAACAAGGCCTGGAGCAAGCGACAGCACAAGGCCGGCGGAAAGCATAATGCCAGTGCCTGCGTTGGCGCCAGTAGCGCTCAGGCTTCATCCACAGGATCCTCTGCCCCGGTTGCGCCCCTCCTACCCACATCCACGTCGGCGGCGGCTGCCCACAAAGCAGATCTTGAGAACATTCAGAGTATCCAAAACAAGAACCAGGTTGCAGGCAGCGGTGGCAGCCAACATGGCAACACAGGAGCCACCCATCACGGCGGCGGCGGAGGAGGGGCCCATCACGGCGGCGCAGGAGGTGGCGGGGGCGGCGGTGGACACCATCATCACCACAACACGAGGCTGGCGCAAAATGCAGCTGCACAGGGAGGTGGCGGAGCCATGCAGCTCTATAAGAAGATGCTGCCCCACAGGTGAGTCCAAATTGAAAGAATGGCCTAGCAGGGCCACGAACTATAGCAATAAGAGGCTGTCCATATATTAGGTAATCACGATTTTCCCGATTTTCATTGAAATAGTATAACAGGGCCCAGACAGCTCATAAAGGTAGATAGAGGGGATCTAAGAGCAGGAGCGTCTGCCCAGCAAAGCTAAAGGTTTCTGCAACGCTTATTCAGAGTCTTAGACTTTAATTTGTATTACGGACCCTAACCTTTCATAGACTAATATTGTTTTTTCAATCCCTTCCAGGGGTCACCATCATCACGTGCTGTGTGCCGGCAACAATGCAAATCATGCTTGCTGCCTGGTCACCGGCTGCAATGGCAGCTCTGCCGGCGGAGTTGCAGCGACAGGAGGCGTTGGCACCGGCAGCGGCGTGGGAGGACCAGCAGGTGCTGCTGGCAGCGGCGCAACCTGCAAGGAGGCGCAGAGCTGCAAGGACACTAGCTCGCTGAGCGGCAACAGCAGCATTTCGAGCAGCGCAGCGGCAGCCAATGCGGTGCACTACTGCTGCGGACGCTCCAAGTTCTTCCTGCCGGAGAAGCGGCTGCGCAAGGAGGTGATCGTGCCGCCCACAAAGTTCTTGCTGGGCGGCAACATATCTGATCCCCTGAACCTCAACTCGCTGCAGAACGAGAACACGTCGAACGCATCCTCCAGCAACAACACGCCGGCAACGACGCCGCGCCAGTCGCCCATCACCACACCCCCCAAGGTGGAAGTTATCATACCGCCCAACATCCATGACCCACTGCACCTGCTCGACCCCGTCGACTCGATGGAGTACGAGAAGCAGCTGACGTCCCCGATGAAGCGGGGCGGAGTGGGTGGCGTGGGCGGCGGCATGCTGCAACTGCATCACCGGCAGCACCACCATCGAACGCGCAAGAACCGGAAAAGGAGGCGCATCGACTCCACCAACGCCTCGCATGCCAGCGATGAGTCGGTGGCTGGCGGAGGCGGGGGCCCTGGCTGTGGTGGAGGTGAATTTCCCGAAGAGACCCCGCTACCCACGGCCAGTTCCTCGCTGGCGGCGTCGCCAGTGGCAGCGCCTGCGAACGCTAGCAGTGGCAGTTTGCTGCTGAGCGAATCCGCTGCTCCGGCGGCGGGCGAGACAGCGGAATCGGGCCAAGAGCAGGCGCATGTGCGCTCTCCGCAGGCAGCGACAACGGTCACGGCTGAGATGCCGACGCCGACGTCAACCGAGGCAGCGGCTGCGACAGAGGAGCAAGTGGAACAGGCTGCGTCGAAGGCGCCCGCAGCAACGTCATCACCGCAGCGGCAGCAACATGTGGCCACTGCTGCCGAGGATGTGCCTGCTGCCACCACCGCTGCCGCAGAGCCGCCGGCTGAGCTGCTGCTCAGTTGCTCCGCAGCTACGTCGGCTACGCTGGCGGTGGCGTCGACGCTGGCAGAGCGACGGGCGCAGGCCAGCCGTGATTTGCGCCTGGATTTATCCAGCACGTGCTACGGCGTCGGCGGCACGGGGCTGAGTTTTGGAAGCAGCAGCGCAACCAGCGTGGGCAGCGGCAGCGGAGGAGGCGGCGGCAGAAAGAGAAAAATCAGCGAGAGCAATAATTCGCAAAAGAGCAAGGTGAGTAAGAAAGTGGAATGTGAAATGGGGAACGTGGAACATGGGGAACTTTACGGAAATGGAACTAGAGAGGGGGTGATGAAGTGGGGAGTAATTATTGTTGTTGCTGTTTTGGCATAAAGTCAATCGCTGTTTTTGTTTTGATTGCTTTTGGCAGTTTTCCGTTTTCCGTTTTCTGTTTTCCAATTTTGGTGTTTATGCTTTGACAATTCCATTTTGGTGTTTATACCGGTCAAACAGCGTTTAAATTTTTAAGTATTAGCGGAAATCTTTGTCAGACTTTGAATATCATATTAAAAATAATGTTATCATTTTTCGATAAACTAAAATTTATTAATGTGTAATATTGTTTTCTGTTGGTTATTGCACAGAAGAGAAATCTAGAATTTTAAGATTCTGGTATCTTTTACTTAAGTTTTCTTAATCCTGAACCTTTCCACAGTTTAAATATACATTAATATCATTAATTTAATAAACTTCTCTACTTTGCACTTATTCCAACAGAAATTCCATCGACATGATGCCATGGACAAGATTGTTAGTCCTGTGGTTCCGCAACCCGGTGCCTGGAAGCGGCCTCCGCGCATTCTTCAACCAAGCGGAGCCCGAAAGCCCAACACACGGCGCTCGACATCATTCAGCGAATCGGAGTTGCTTAGCCCCGTTGAGGAAGTGGCGCCCAAGCAGTTGCCCCTCATAGAAGGTATGTATAATTAAAGATGATGGATAAATTACTTTAAACTAACACTCTCTCTTCCTTGCAGTGGAAATACCCCGAGATGACACGCCAGACTTGCCAGAGCATGGACTGGGCAGCCCACTGAGCACTACATCAGCGGCCACTTCGCACACGGCTGGTGAGCAGGATTCCCTAGCCGGGACGGATACCAGCATGGCGGAGGGCTTGGCGTCACTGGCTCCAGTTCAACCTTTGGAGACCAGCAGCAGCCGTTTAATGCTGCAGCCGGCCATGATTCCTCCACTCAAAGTGCTGCCAAAATTCAGGGCAGATGGGGTAAAGTACCGTTATGGTAACTTTGATCGCTACGTGGACTTTCGGCAGATGAACGAGTTTAGGGATGTGCGACTGCAGGTGTTCCAGCGTCATGTAGAGCTGTTCCAGAACAAGGACATCCTGGACATTGGATGTAATGTGGGACACATGACCATCACAGTGGCCAGGCATTTGGCGCCGAAAACGATTGTTGGCATCGATATTGATCGTGAGCTTGTGGCTCGGGCCAGGAGGAATTTGTCGATCTTTGTTCGTATACCCAAGGAGGAAAAATTGCCTGATGTGAAGGCAGAGGCAGGATTGGACGTGAAAGTAGAGCCAAAAACAGAACCTGCGGGAGAAGAGGCTTCCGGAACAGCGCACAAGAAAACGCGACGTGGCAAAAAGCGGCGGCAGTCACTTGGACATCAACCAAATCGTCATCATCATCATCATCACCATCACCACCACCATCATCATCATCATCAACAGGAGCTAGAGGAGCTGCAGCAGCAGCAAAAGCTAGACGCCTTGCTAGTGAAGCCTCACGAGTTCTTTCCCATCTCATTTCCACTTACCTACGGGGGCATTCCTCATGTGCCGCCTTCAGGCAAGTCGCCCAATATCAACAAGAACCAGTTCCCGGCGAACGTCTTCTTTAGACACACCAACTATGTGCTCAAGGACGAATCCTTGATGGGCAACGATCAACAGCAATACGATCTCATTTTGTGTCTCTCGGTGACCAAGTGGATTCATCTCAACTTTGGCGATGCCGGCCTGAAGATGGCCTTCAAGCGGATGTTTAACCAGCTGCGTCCCGGAGGAAAGCTGATACTGGAGGCCCAGAATTGGGCCAGCTACAAGAAGAAAAAGAACCTGACGGTGAGTGATTGATTAATCTATACTTTTATTGATAAATAATATTAACTTAATTACCATTACAGTCGGAGATCTACAACAACTACAAGCAGATTGAGTTCTTTCCCAACAAATTCCACGAGTACTTGCTGAGCTCGGAGGTGGGATTTAGCCACAGCTACACTCTTGGCGTGCCGCGACATATGAACAAGGGCTTCTGCCGGCCTATTCAGGTGAGTGACAAGCAGCTTTGGAGTCTTCATTATTTACTAACCTTTTCATATATTTATAGCTCTATGCAAAGGGTGACTATACGCCAAACCATGTACGTTGGAGCGATGCCTACTATCCGCAGACCCCGTACGAGGCATACCGTGGCATCTATGCTACCCTGCCTGCCCATCGAATGGGCGGTGGCGGCGGTAGCAGTGCTGGTGGCAGCCATGGCGGCCATGCCCAGCTTCTACACCTAAGCAGCTCCAGTCGGTCGCAGAACTACGATACGCCGCATTATGCGGGCAGTGCCTCCGGCTCGGCCAGCTGCCGGCAGACGCCGATGTATCAGCCTACCTACAACCCGCTGGAGACGGACTCATACCAGCCCAGCTACGACATGGAGTATCTCAATCATATGTACGTGTTTGCATCGCCGCTCTACCAGACCGTCTGGTCACCACCGGCCTCGCTGCGCAAAAGCAGCTCACACACGCCGGTCTTTGGAAGCGTTCGCGACGCCGAGCTGGACGGCGATGGCAGCATCGGTGGCGGGGGCAGCGGAGGCGGCAGCTATCACCGGCATGTCTATCCCCCCAACGACGACACCTGCTCGCCGAATGCCAACGCCTGCAATGCATTTAACTCAATTCGCGATGCGGACACGGATGACTCGAATCAGCTGCCTGGAGGAAGTCGACGGCATGTGTATGCCACCAACTGTGGAGAGAGCTCCTCTTCGCCGCAGGTGAATCATCACGAGGCAGCCGGCGATGCTCTCATGGACGACGCACTTATGGACGATGAGCAAAAGTCGTCCAATGGTGGTGGTGGAGCGGGAAGCGGCAGCGCGGCTTACTGTGATTTGTCGGATGCCTAGAAGAGGGTCGGCGATGGCCGAAAAAATGTGTCAAAACGAAGCAAAAAAATGAAAAAATCGAAAAAGCTTAAGGCAAGCCGCAACAGGTTTTCGAAAGGAAAAATATGAAATGTAACCGTAAACGACAGACGCTTATGATTTTCTATGGTATAATGTGCGTATTTATATATTTTTATATATTGTGACATATATATACATATATATATATATATATACAAATATTCAGATCTATATATACAATGATTAGGTGTACTGCATGTAGACTTTATAGCTGTAGGTTATGCTAACCGTTTTTGCTAAAAACGCTTTATGGTTGACACTTGATTTGATCCTGTTGGCAGTTTAGTTTGTAATCCTAGTTTAAAATCCCATATAAGCAATGCATACACATGTATACACACACACACATGAACACACTTACACACACACACCCACAAACATATACTTCAAGCTGTAGCTTTAAATATATGAATTATATAGTGTGTTATAAAATATTTAGGAAACGTGAAAGAAGCCATGAAATGCAACTATTTTTTATTACAATTTTGGCAAAGCAAAACAAAGAAAATGAAATACAAAATAAATTATATTAATAAGCTCAGTGGCAAAGCAAGAAAATACAATACATTATTAGAGAGTATAATTATAAAGAACTAAATTAGTTTAAAGCCTAGGCGCAGTGCTTATATCTAAGCAAGAGCGTACTATTATATTAAATCCTTGATCAATAGCAAAAGTCGATCCGATCTTTCCCCATAGCCTTTTCCCACCTTCCGAGAGGTAAGCGGAACTCATGCGTTTTTTTAACTTTGCAATGTTTTTGAAACGTTATTAAGGATTATTTTATTTTTTTCTGAGAAAATAATTGTAGATGAAAAAAGTTAAAAGATAGAAAATAAAAGTAAAATAATATTTAACAATTTAAACAATGTTTTTACAATTTGGGTATGTTTAAGACTGGTATTTTCAGCTTTTTAAATTGTTTTTCTTTAGAAATTAAAAATAATATATTTTAAAATTATGTGTGTATCTATATTTACATATATCTGAGTTTGGATATCCCTATCTGAGGATCTTATCCATAAACATAATAGTGTAAACCCTGAATATGTTTTCGCTGTCTTCGGTAACCCATTTCGAATTTCAACGTCTTTATTTACTGGTCAAAGTCTGAGCCTCGTGTCTCAGCTTTCAAGATCAGCTGTTCTCTCGCTGTATCGATCAGACTGACTAGCTTTCCAGTCGAAAGCTCACGCTCCCATAACGCCAGGCAGTCGTTTGCAAGCCTCGAAGGCGTCCGGGAAGCTTCAATTGAAACTCAACAAGAATAGCTTAACTAAAGTCGACATTTTTGTGTAATTGTTCGGTGAATAAAAGAAATGTAAAAGCGCATTAAAGAAACGAATAGCTCGTGCCAATTCCCCTGGGCTTTCTCTCGTCTCTCTCTGCCTCTTTTCTCGCTTCGCTTCCAGTGAGAAATCAAAGTCGATCGGTGATATTTTGACGTTAGTCAGCCTTTTACTCTTAGTTGCTCCGTGCTCTCCGAACAAACAACCAGCCAGCCAGCCAGCCGAATTTTCAAGTTTCTCGACGCGACGCGGTCTCCTTCGAAAGCAATAACACGAGACTTGTCGGGTGTGTGGTTGTGTTTGTGCGATTGATTAACAGCACTTTAATATATTTAAATTTTATTAATTTTATACACACACACACTTGTAAGTGTGTACACTGTAAAGCGCGTTCAGTTGAATTGCTGTAATTATCAGAGTGCTAAATCGGTGCACATATATGTACATAAATTATATTCGAATTTAACCCACTGCCGAATCGAAGTGAGTGCCAGTGTGTGTATGTGAGATTTATCCCCAGCAGACGTATGAATCACAAGAGGAATCTGTACCGTTAGCATTTGGAGCCAGCAAAGTTTTGGCCGTGACTTCTGACATCGGTGAGTAAAGTGCCATCAATTTCATTATTTGTAGAAGGTTGCTTGAGATTCTGTCTGGAGAATACAAAGATCGAAAAGAGAGAGGAGAAAGTGGGTGCAACCCAAAATGAAAATTCCTATATATGACTTTGATAGCTTCTGATAAAACCGATGTGGTTGGTGATAAGAAAAAAATGGATGTGTGGATAAGCAGTTATGGAACAGGGTTCTGAGAAATATTTGCCAATTCACAACGAATTCATTGTGTATCCGTAGTGCAATTCCCATTTGTAAGATATTTCATAGATATTTAATCAGGGGTGAGGATTGCTCTTTTCTAAAATATATATAGCATAGGACACTATTTATTCAGCACTCAAATACATATATGATCCTAAGACTCTAAAAAGTTGATTTGGGTTTTTTGGGATTTTTGGATTATTTATATTTAATTAATTTTATTTTTTGAGAACTATTATTATTATTAATATTATTATTATTATAAGAATTACCATCCCAGCAAACAATTCAAGTGTACTTTTTTTTATAAAGAAAACAAAGGGTTTGCCAATATGTTATGTACTTAAATATGACTAGTGGGGTGTACACACAACTTATCTTATCTAAACTTTTGCTTTAACAACTCAGATTTCAAAAGTTTGCAAGTTTTCAAAATCTGCTTACATATGTCCATATATACATTGATTGCTGATCCTATCGCAATTGATAACTTTGCAAATAATAATAAAAAAATATCTCATAAATATTATTGATTAGTAATTAAAAACAATTTTTTATAAATAGAAACCGCGCTCTCTTTGTACATATGTATATCTAAATATTTACATAAATACAAATGTGAAGTAATGATGCTGACATCACCAACCGAGTCGATTTAGCCTTGTTCGTCTGACCGTAAGACAGATCTTTAGAAATTAAAACAGCTTTAGTAGTTATTAAGGAATATCGCTGCAAAACTTTTAACTCAAATTTTATCGCGGAGTCTCTTGTGGAGCCTTGAATTGGCATACTCTACATATTGCCAAGCCATTAGGTTAGTTACAAAATACAGAAACCTTGTTCCATCTATATAGATACATGAAGATATTGTGTAGATACTCTGAATTACTAGGTATCCCAAGGTCGAGGCACTTAAATATACCCTTGGTTTTGTTATACTTATATCTTTTTGTATCTTATTCCATATATCAATTAATCAATTACATTGTTGACATTTAGTTATGCGGCGTGAACTAATCTAATCGAGAGCATAATTGTAATTCGTTTCATTTGGCCTTTGAAGCTAATTGGGGTCGTATAGATACTATATGACCGCTGATTACAACAGTGGCGACTGATTTCGTCCTCTTCCTGCACATGATTGGTGGTGCTGATAAGATAGGGCCAGGAAAGAGAGCCTGTGATTCACCACCGGGTACCCATTAGAACTCAACGTTTACAAAAGGTTTTTTGAACCCCTTTTGGAAAGCTTCAGAAAGCTCACATTCCATGGGAGAGAACTGGTTTCTTTCGCTGCCTGGATGACCTTGTGACCGATCCCAGAGTTGATTTTTTGCATATGTAAGTTTGTAAGATCACGAAACAGATTGAAGATTGTATCTTATTTCCAATGTCTTGGAAAATATACATTTAAAGCTTTGCCAGCTGTTTTGAACTTCGCAGCTGTTGGCCAGAAAACACCGCTCTCTCCCACTATCTTTCTCTCTTCATAAGCTTGCTCACCTTAACCGTTAACCGTTAACGGCTTTTGAGCGGCACAAGCTTTCGGCCAGCGGTGTGAAGTTTAGTTAATATTATTAACCGAAGTGACGGCAAAGTTGTCGCAACGTATCTCGCGGATCGCGGTTCGCAGATGCGAACAAGAGAGAGAGAGAGAGCGGCAAGCTTTTCGGTGGGTGGCTCAAGCGCGGTGTGTGGTGGCTGATGCCGCTGCGAGTGTGAGTGTCAGTTCTTGTTCTTGCCTTTGCGTGGCATTTCTCACCTCTCGCCGTCTTTGTCTGCCGCGCTAATTCTGATCTTGCTACTTCCGTTAGTCGGCGGCGGCGGCGGCCCCGAGAAGGTAAACAAATCGCGACTTTATCACATGCAGGCGTGCCGAATCCGCAGTATCGCAGTATCTGCATCCGAAAGATACAACTGCACATGTTTGCATCCGAAAGATACAAGTGCCTCAGCTCACTAAATGGCCCATTTAGCTGGCAATTTTTGGCCATTGCTTTGATGGGGCCAAGTGCCAAGTGCAAAGAGTGAAATATATGTGAAAACACGGAAAATATCCAAGCAATTGGTGCGTGTGCTCGTGTGTTGTGTGTGTGTGTGTGTGTGTGAGTGAGTGTGCCATTGTGCAAAACATTTATGAGGTGGAAGCGCCAAAAGCCAAATACGATGAAATACAAACGAAAACAGACGCAAAGTGGTGGCCAGCAGCAGTGGCAAAACTCGGTCTGGCGGTGTTTACGCAAAGATAACGAAATGCCGAATGATAAAAATTTAATTAATTACTTTCCAATGCAAGGGATTTTGATGTGGCCAGGAAGGCGAGGTAGCACTCTCTCGCAGAAAACTAAAAGTTGTGTTGAAAAATTAAAGCCAAGTATTGGAAGAAAATATTGTCACAAAATCTAATGAGTTGTTAGTAAAATATATCAAAATTTAATATATAAAAAATAACTATTAAACGATAAATAAAAGTATAATAAAAAGTCAAAATACAGCATTCAATTAACATATTTAAAAATGTTTAAAGTATTAAATTAAATTAAATATTACAAAAGGATTCAATATACAATACTATTCACCTCAATTATAAAAAGAAAATCATAATCTAGGGAGCTCAAAATGTACGATTTTTTAAACCTTTTATAATGGTGTCAAAAAGTATGCAATGCAATTTTTGAGGTACCGAATTGAGTATAAATTTTAGTAAAAAAAACAATTTTATAACAAATTGCTGGACACCTTTTAAGGGTTTTTAAAAAGCTTAGTGTTTTCTATAGAACCCCCATCGAATGCAACCGTTTGAATACACCTGAATATCTAATTTAAAAATCACATAAATAAATAAATACAAAAGTGGCACCAAGCATATCCACCTCAGCTTCTGCTTCTCTCCTGCATGATAGAGTCGCTCTGGCCCATCAATCAATCATTGACTCCGTCAATTGCCAACGCATTTGCGTTATTTATAATTTCTGGTTTAATTAGCCAACGCAGTGCGCCAGAATCGAAACGAAATCGCGTGCAAATGCCGACCGCAGATGGAAATGCAAAAATGACCCGTAGGCGAAAGCAACAACAACAACAACAACAACAAGAGCGAATTAAACCAAAAACCACAAGCCAAAAATAAAATAAAGCCAACTTAATTGCATTCATCGATGATGATGGCCAAGTCCACCGAAACCAGAACCGGCAATAGCAACAGCAACGGCATCGGTCATGGCAACAAAGCCAGTGGTGGCCAAAACGAACCCAACGAGTCACTGCAATTGCATCCACCACTGGAGGCGGCGGTGGCGGCCAGTCTGCAGCACTTACAGGTGCGACGTCATCGCCGCAGCATCTCACAGCTGATGGCCAGCATGGGTAATGACAGCTTTAGCAATATTAAGTTTATGTAATCTGGAAACAAAAAAGGGTTATATTTTGCTTAAAATTGAAAGAAATTTATGTATTCTGTGACTCACTTGTAAGAGTCTATCAAATAATATAAAGAATAAGATGCGTAACGACATACGATTAAATTGCAGTAAAGAGCTGGCTTTAAATTCTCTTGAAATTAAGTTAAAAAGGCAGAACTAGAGCCGCATTCTATTATTAAAGTTTTTCGAATTACCTGTGTCGGTTGCCCAATTCTTCTCATTGGTTAGTCATTCGTTCATTTGGTATGCTCTTACTTTTAAAACCACAAGCATGAATTTGGTTTCGCATAAACTTGGTAATAGTTCTACAGACATTTAAAGATATTCGCGAACACATATCATTAAGCCGACTACGAGTAGATGCTGATTATCTTAGATCACTCTGCTCTTCGTGTGGCGGTGTATTTTTGATATTCTGCGTCATCGTCAGATAACAGTGAACCAGTTTGTTGAAAATCTTGAACTGGTTGGCAGTCATTTTTGCAATCAGAAAAGTGAAAAGTATTGAAACTGCCTTTATTGGTTGGGGGAGTGCCCAATAGAACTGGCGGGAAAATGAGACAAAGAACTGATAACCGCCTTTCAAACTGGCTTATTAATAAATTAATGCCACCCAGCATTGGACGTTTCCGTTGGCTTATATATAGGTAAAAATATTGTATATGTAGATTGTACATGGTGCCAATGTCTTGGCGCCTCAGGTTGCGTGCTGTGGCTCCTCCTAACGGTGTTATTTGTAAATGAATCATAACCGATTTTCAAATGCTTGGCACGCTAAAAGTAACGCTATAAAGTCATATAAGTATATAAATATATGTGGTGTCTGATTTACATCAACACTTACAGTCGGATAATGCAACAGGAAGTTTCGATTTCTTTGGGATTATGTGTAGGTCAGATGGAACAATTGCCCGTTGGGTTGAAAGACCTGTTCAGGGGGACTGATTTGCAAAGTCAGCTAAACAAAGGCGTTACAAAATTGTCAATATCGGGCTACGAACTTTATGAAAGGCCATATATGTATATATAAACATATTGTTAACCCTGTTCCTAAGTAATTGTAATATCATTATTTATGAGCATTCCCATTACGTAAATCCAATTTCTTATAAGCTGTAAGAACCAAACTGCACCTCCTTTGATATCTGCTTCCCATTATCTTGGGATATACTTGCCGCAGAATTGTTTTATACCTATTCATCTTATCTTAATGGCGAAAATAAAAGTGTCAAATGTTTATCAGCTAATTTTAAAGCTATTTCAGTTTGACTTACTCAACTCTAGACGAATGTGTTAATGAAATTGGTAAATATTACGATTTGAAAGTGAGAATGTGCTAAATATTCGGAATATTTTTTATTAGACCCTGTTTGAAAACTCATTATTGAGGTCGATGGCTTTAGAATTGGTTCGGCAAAATTGTTTATAGCACAAACATAATATCATTTATATCCACAATTCGCATTATCGATACGATAACTAACTAGAAACACCTTTCATCTCTTCAAAGCTACCTACTATATATAAATACCGCGTTTTATCGCCCTTCTAAGAATGCCAAGGCTTACGGCGAACCCCATTATTTCTGGCATTCGGTTCAAGAGTTCTTTTGTTTGGTAATGTCGAGCTGATAACCAAGCTAGCTTTTTGATAAGGTACGTGCCCAGAGTCGGTTTATGTGCGCCACCTCTTACAAACTGAATACAAATACACTTCCAATGGCATATGGAGGGTCTACAGTAACTCAGTAAGCCCTTTGGTGAATCCCACTTAGATAGTGTCTGGTGTTAAACCCCCCAATGTCATAGATCACTTGCACTCGGCTTCACTGCTAATTTTAACCATCAACTGTGATAAGGCAAAAATCCTGCAGTGTCATAAATATTTGTCTAGCGATAGGTAGCTCGGAATTCAGCAGACTTGGATATATGTATGTATAATAATGTGTCACTGTGCCGGGGCAGGGGACACCTGTTATTATTGGCAGCTAATCAAAGTACTTGACTAAATACTGATTTATGTAGTTTATGGCCGCACTTTTCTTTTGTGCAGTTTTGAAATGCGATCAATAAGCCAACTCGATAAGACCCCTTATCCATGGATGATATATGGTTCTACCTACTGTGCGGTATCTCCTAATCTATCAGTTGTTTCTAGCTTTATCTAAACAGCATTTAACTGAAAGCTAGAAAACTTCCCTGCAAATATATATACAGTAATTGCGGATGCCTACGACTTTCCCCAGTCTCCTGGTTATGCAAAAGAATACAAATAACCCAACTCACGTGCTCTTAACGCAGAGAGATAGGTTTCATATGTCCGGGGGAGAGATTACTGCGACTTGTGTGCTCAGCTCGAAATAGCCTCAAGGTTTATGGTCTGACAGGGTTCCTATGTCAAGTTCAGAAATAAACACTAAATTTAACTACGGCACATGTCGCGAGCTATAGCCTTGAAATATAGCTTCTGTATTTTTAAACCGGAGAAATCATGCGCTAATTACACATTACACAGGTTAAAGCGATTCGGCTGAAAAATGTACAAGTCTTGCCTGCATTTCAGTTATCATATCGCCAGGTTGAGTCAGGGGCGATAGCTGGCCAGCACTCTAGATGGAACACCGAACGTAATTTTAGTTAATTGAAAGGCCTAAGTACTTTGAGAAGGGAAGCAAATATTGATAAGAATTTTAGCTATTTGCACTCTAAGGGGAACGACACTTTAAATGCTAAATTGCACTTAGGCTGACTTTGTGCCGATAGAGAGTCCACTGAATACAAATTTGAAATGGTGTTTTGTTATATGTTTGAATTAAACAGTTTTTTGTATTACAATTACTAACAAAACCACCTTCTTTCAGCTGAATACCCCACAGACGATGTATACCGGCCAACCCACTACAGTGGCTACGTGAATCGTGGCTACGATGATCTAGATAGTTCCTACTACTTTTCCCAATTTGAGGCCATGGCAGAGGTTCGTGCAGGGAATGGAGCGGTTCTGCCGCCCTATGCAACCGACTCGGATATCGAGAAAGGAAGCGGGGGCAGTCGGGAGGCAGATGCCTCTGCGGAGGACTCCAATAACGAGGAGGATGAGGAGGTCTTCCGGGACTGCACTGACGATGTGGTGGCTGAGCATCAAAGCCGCTGCCTGCCAGAGTTTCAATTCTCGCTGGTCGATTCTGAGTATGATGAGACACTGGCCTTTCCGGACTCGGTCACCATCCTGTCGAATGTGGGCGACAAGCCGGTGCTGGTGGAGCGCAAGGAGACGGACGACGATGATGAGGAGTTCGATGACGAGGAGAACAACAGCGTGGTGCTGCGCCACGAAATACCCTTCACCAGCATTTATGGTCCGAGTGTCAAGTTCAACTCCTTTCAGCGCAAGGTCTTCATTCCGGGTCGCGAAATTCACGTCAGAATTGTGGACACAGAGCGCAGCGTCACAACACATCTGCTTAATCCCAATCTGTGAGTGAAATCTTATCAAAGTAATCAATTATTTTACTAATTCAAAGTCTACTTGTCTAGTTATACCATCGAACTGACTCACGGCCCCTTCAAGTGGACAATTAAGCGACGCTACAAGCACTTCAACTCGCTGCACCAGCAACTCAGCTTCTTTCGGACATCTCTAAACATTCCATTCCCCAGCCGCAGTCACAAGGAGAAGCGAACCACGCTCAAGGCCACCGCTGAAAGTCAGTTGGCGGATGAGTCCACTCTTAAGGATTTGCCCGCTCACACCAAAGTCAAGCAGTGTAGCACTCCGGTTAGTGGTCAGGGTCACAACAACAACAACAATGGCTCCGGCAACAATGCCATGGCCATCATCAGTCCCAGTCACAGTTCAATTCTGGCCGGTCTCACGCCCCGCCGCATCCAGAAAAAGCGCAAGAAGAAAAAGAAACGGAAACTGCCACGATTTCCAAATAGGCCAGAGAGTCTGGTCACAGTCGAAAATCTGGTTGTGAGGATCAAGCAGCTGGAGGATTATCTATACAATCTGCTCAACATCAGTCTATATCGATCACACCACGAAACGGTAAGAGATTACTTTGGGTAAAATCCTTATAATTATTATAAGGACTTTGATTCTGGAAGACCACAAAAATCGGTCCACTATATATCCAATTCCCCAATATAAATCATACTAAACACGCTTTTTATTTACAGCTCAATTTTGTGGAGGTTTCCAACGTGTCATTTGTGCCCGGCATGGGCATCAAGGGCAAGGAGGGCGTGATCCTGAAGCGGACAGGCTCAACCAGACCCGGTCAGGCGGGCTGCAATTTCTTTGGCTGCTTCCAAAAGAACTGCTGCGTCCGCTGCAACTACTTCTGCTCGGATGTGGTGTGCGGCACTTGGCGCAGCCGCTGGTTCTTTGTGAAGGAGACCTGCTTTGGCTACATCCGTCCAACGGATGGCAGCATCCGGGCAGTGATCCTGTTCGATCAGGGCTTCGATGTCTCCACGGGCATCTACCAGACAGGCATGCGCAAGGGTCTTCAGGTGCTGACCAACAACCGACACATTGTTCTCAAGTGCTGGACACGGCGGAAGTGCAAGGAATGGATGCAGTACCTCAAGCATACGGCCAATTCGTACTCCCGGGACTTTACGCTGCCTAACCCGCACATGTCCTATGCCCCGATGCGTGCTAATACGCAAGCCTCGTGGTATGTAGACGGTGCCCAGTATATGTCGGCCGTGGCCGATGGGTTAGAAGCTGCCACGGAGGAGATCTACATAGCCGATTGGTGGCTTAGCCCGGAGATCTATATGAAGCGACCTGCGCTAGATGGCGACTACTGGCGCCTGGACAAGATTCTGCTGCGCAAGGCTGAGCAGGGAGTGCGCGTGTTTGTGCTGCTGTACAAGGAGGTGGAAATGGCTTTGGGTATCAATAGCTACTACAGCAAGTCCACGCTGGCAAAGCATGAGAACATCAAGGTAAGCTTAAGTACTCCCATTGCTTACTCCGACTGTTCTAACAATTGCTTTTCCTTTCCCCTCCTCTTACAGGTAATGCGCCATCCTGATCATGCCAGAGGTGGCATCTTGCTGTGGGCTCATCACGAGAAAATCGTGGTCATAGATCAGACCTATGCCTTCATTGGGGGCATTGACCTGTGCTATGGTCGCTGGGATGATCACCACCATCGTCTCACCGATCTTGGAAGCATCTCAACAGCCTCCGTCTCGGGTAGCACACGTCGCACGCCCAGCCTCTATTTCAGCAAGGATGACACGGACTCTGCCTTTGGATCGCGCAAGTCCTCGCGGAATGCCCACTACGAAACATCCACCGCCAAGGAGCGATCGCCTTCGCCGTCGCCTGATGAGCCCAGTACCAGCATCGAGTTGAGAACCCTAAAGCCCGGTGATCGACTGCTGATACCTTCGATGCTGGTGCCAAGTCCAGGAGACACGCCCGGAGAGTGCAGCATTGCCTTGGAGGGTATGAAACTGAATACCCCAGAGATGGAGCGCAAGAATGTGCTGGACCGTCTCAAGAACAACGCCATGAAGGGCGCCCGTTTGGGCAAGGACTTTATGCAACGTCTCACTGCCACTGAGGCGGCGGAGGATAAACCGGACGGGGTGTATACCGTTGAGTCCAACGATGTAACGGACTACGAAGTGACTCTCAAGTCGGCTCCACATGAACAGGAGGAGGTGACGGTGGCCGCCAACAGCACGCAAATACTCAGCGAGTTCTATGGCCAGGCCAAGTATTGGTTCGGCAAGGACTACTCCAACTTCATACTCAAGGACTGGATGAACCTAAACTCGCCATTCGTTGACATTATTGACCGCACCACCACGCCGCGGATGCCCTGGCATGATGTGGGTCTCTGCGTGGTTGGTGCATCTGCCAGGGATGTTGCTCGCCACTTTATCCAGCGTTGGAATGCCATGAAGCTGGAAAAGCTGCGCGACAATACACGCTTCCCCTACCTGATGCCCAAGAGCTACCACCAGGTGAGGCTGAACTCCCACCTGCAGCAACTGCAGCAGCGCCGCCAGCAGCGAGTCACCTGCCAGTTGCTGCGCAGCGTTTCAGCCTGGAGTTGTGGCTTTATCGAGGCGGATCTGGTGGAGCAGTCCATCCATGATGCCTACATCCAGACAATCACCAAGGCGCAGCACTATGTGTATATTGAGAACCAGTTTTTCATCACCATGCAGCTGGGCATGGGTGTGCCGGGGTCGCACAACAATGTCCGGAATCAGATCGGCGAGACCCTCTTCAAGAGGATCGTGCGGGCGCACAAGTAAGTGGATGCTATGTTCCAGCAATGGGCACATCTCACCTTTAAATCTCTTCCAGGGAACGAAAGGCGTTCCGCGTGTATGTGATAATGCCGCTGCTGCCGGGCTTTGAGGGTGATGTGGGCGGCAGTACGGGAATTGCTGTCCGGGCCATCACTCACTGGAACTATGCATCCATTTCCAGGTGAGGTTTGCTTGCTTACATTATAATTTCTCCCATTTTACGTAAAATTCATCTTTTAGGGGTCGCACTGCCATTTTGACTCGCCTCCTGGAGGCCGGTGTAACCGAGCCACAGAATTACATCTCATTCCACAGCCTGCGCAACCACTCCTTCCTGAACAACACGCCCATCACGGAGCTGATCTATGTGCACTCCAAGTTGCTGATTGCCGACGATCGTGTTGTTATATGTGGTTCTGCAAACATCAACGACCGCTCGATGATTGGCAAGCGGGACTCGGAAATTGCGGCCATCATCATGGACGAGGAGTTTGAGGATGGCCGCATGAATGGCAAGAAGTATCCCAGCGGAGTATTTGCCGGACGTCTGCGAAAATATCTCTTCAAGGAGCACTTGGGTAAGTAGCTAACCAGCTTTACCCTCCTCAAGTCTAATGTTTTTTGAAAACAGGCCTTTTGGAGGAGGGTTCTAGCCGCTCCGAACTGGACACCAGCGATCCCGTATGCGACAAATTTTGGCATGGCACCTGGCGCCGTATATCCACAAGGAATACGGAGATTTACGATGAGGTGTTCAAGTGCATACCCACGGACTTTGTCAAGACTTTTGCCAGCCTGCGCAAGTACCAAGAGGAGCCGCCACTGGCCAAGACAGAGCCAGAGTTGGCGGCCAACAGAGCCAATGAAATTCAGGTAGGAATCCTAAACAAAAAAGAATAAACATAAAATGCTAACCTGGATTTTATCTCTTCAGGGATACTTGGTGAATTTGCCTTTGGAGTTCCTCAACAAGGAGGTGCTTACACCGCCCGGCACCAGCAAGGAGGGTCTCATTCCCACCTCCGTATGGACATGACATCTTTGAGAGAAATAGAGAGAGAGAGAAAGAGAGATTCCTACCTCTGTATACAAGTTTTCAAGACGCAACTAGCTCTTAATTCGTAAATTCCTGTGGAACACCTATATTAACGTTTACAAAACCCCACCAAATGCGCTTAACCCAAACTTGAACGCTTTGTCATTGCCAAGTCGTAAGCTTTGTATATTGTATATATAATATATATAATATATATAATATTCGTAAATGCCTTAGGTACTACCATCTAGTTATTAATTTATTTTATGCTGTTTGTCTATCCGGATGTGCTCAAGCCTAGTTCTTAGACCGTAATTGTTATTCTTTTGTACAATGTTTAAAAGCAGTATTTTAGAATGTTTTACACAAGCTTATTAAAGTGATATGGAGTGCAAATAAACTAATTTTGTTGAGAAAGAAATTACCAAGGGTAATAAAACATTTTGCAAATATACACATGTTCTTGGTTTCATTTCTTGTTAAGAAAATTACAAATTATTTGAGGATGTCTGTTTTAAGTTCCGTGATTCAGAATTGATCGATCACCATTTAAATTTCTTTTACATTCTTAATTAAAAAGTATTTAAATCTTATTTATTCCAACAAAACAGCTTCAGCATTATCACTCAACCTAAGAGTTATTCGGCATTAAGTAAATTTCCAAAAAGATCGTTCGAAACTAAGCGCCCATTGTTGCACACTGACAAAAGATGGTTGCTGCGACATGTTGATTATTATGGCAGTCAACTTTTTTATGGCAGCAACAGACGATCGACAGCTTGACTTTGGCAACATGTTGCTTTTAGACAATTGCTGGAAACTTTGTTGCCAAGACACATGTGTCGCAACATTGGATTTCCGAATCGAATTTCCGGGAAGACTGGAAACGTAGCATCGGTCCCTCAAAGCCTTCGGAAGGTGCCTTCAGAACGAAGTTAAAGTCCGGCTTATTTAGCGGGAACTTAGGAGAATTCAGCTTTATTAGTACGTCACATTTCTTTTACGATCTATTACAAATTTAAAGAACTTTAGTAATAACTTAAATATTCCTCCATTTATTAATTTGCTTGAAAGCCTCCGAGGCAAATCAAAAAGTTACTTCTTCACTTTATTTTTACGATGAGTAATATTAGATCGGTAGCTTCCTTTTCAAGCTCTGATCAAAATAAAAATACATCTTTGTTCTTCAATAGTAATGATGTACATATACTGTACTCAATTGTGGCCATTACCAGGGCTGCCTCCTCCTCTACCGCCTCCACCGGCACCGTAATAAGCTAGGATATAAATAAATATAAGGAAATATGTTCTGCCCAGAAATATTATTTTGCCTACCACAGCAGTTCTCAATCGGAAGAACGCCTTCGTCCACAGGCAGGGTGGCACCACCCAGCTGTTCTGGGGTCATCAGCGGCTTGGCTTCATTAGTAAGCAGGGCCTGGGGCCACATGAGCCCTGCTGGCTGCATCAGAGGAGTCACGGCCACCGGCGAATCTATGTAATAGCTCCCCCTGACAGGCATCGGAATCGGTGGCAAAGATGGTACAGTTGTGTTGCTCCGCTCCAATGTGGAGCCCATTGACTGCGACGGATTGTAGTCTTAAATATGGAGAAATATAATATAAATACAAATATTATAAATACAAAAACTTACAGGTTAAATCCTTTAGCTTGAGTTCCATTTGTACAGGATGCATTCTCCTCTTGTGCACTGTTAGCCCATGTTGGGACTTGGAATTAAAAGTGCACCCGATCTCCGGGCACCTAAAAGCATCTCCAAGACAAATGTGGCTTTCAAATGCACTAAAGGTACGCGTGTTCATCCCGCAATTTTGGCAACGCCGCGTGTTCTTGGAGCATATCATTCGTCGGCCCTGATGTAAAATCATTTAAAATTTAAGTTTAAATAAAAATATTCAAAATACTTACTTGCCCGTCAGCCACCCCATGCAAGCGGTAGTGGGGACGCTTACGCCGAGGAGTCGAGGATGTTACCGAGGGGCAGGGATAAACGTTCCCCATAGCGTTATTTATAGCGTTCTTCACATCTGTTGCGTGTTGGCGATAGGACGATGAAGATGATGAGGGAGCAGGAGCGGATGGCGGGATAATGTCGCGCTTTACGTCCTCCTGAAGCTCCACAGGCTGCCACTCCGTCAGCGGCTTTACTTCCTTGACCGGCTTCACGTCCACCTCCACGTGCTCCTGATACTCCACCGCTGCGCGAAGCTGTCCACCGGCCATGGCCTGCCGCTCCACCGGCACTCCACTGTTTAGAACACCTCCTGACCATTCCTCACCCCCTATTACACTTTTGCGGAAAAATTCGTTGATAACGCTGAAGACTTGCTCCGCTGTCCCCTCTACAAACACCGCACGCATCATTTTTGCAAACAATTTTTTGGCAAATAGCGGATGTTGTCAGTGTTGATAAAAGCTTACTGAAAATATCGGCGAAGTAGCACGCTAGTTAACCGATATCTTAACCCGTAAAGGTAACGACCCAATCAAGTCAAATCAGTCGTCAAGGGAATATGCTGATTATCTTATTTGATATATCAAAATTATTTTAGCTATAATATATATATAATTACAATATAGTTATATAGGTAACAATACTAGTTTTGAAAATGCTGCTATCGATATCGATAGCTTAAGCTATGTAGTTATGTTTTCCCTTCTCGTGGTTTCCGGTCGGAAGATGCAACTGCCAAAGTACAATTTTACTGAAACAGGTGAGTGTTGATAAATTATCCAATAAATGGATTCAATCTTCTCGGTTAATAGAATCAGAAAATGTCTCTATTCAAAATGTAACATTCATTGGTCATTGTCTTGGCTAGTTTTAATACATTCCTAAATAATATTCTTCAGAAGTAAAAAAATTAGAAACTTGGTACCATAAGGTAGAGCTTTATTATTAGATATTGTAAATTATAATTATATATTTTTCTATTCAGTTACACATACATATGTACATATGGAAACAGTGGATCCGATAGATCCCGTGAGATGAGCGACTGTGGCGATGAGTTCCGGAACGTGTTGTGCGTAGAAGCTGGCAATGTATCCTCGCCCGTGATCCTGCTGCCGGGCACCGGTTTCCAGGCCAGCCAGATCCTTCAGCTAAAGCAGCCAAAGTTCCACCAATCCTAACCCTACAACCCCATCCCGTGGGGTTAAAATGTGAATATTAAGAAATTTAACAGTGCCCGGAGAAATATGTAGTTACAATTTTCTGTAATACACTGCGTTTCACTTGAATAGCACATTTTTTTATGCAATTTCAAATCTTGAAATCTTTTAACCAAAAAGAAAACTCGCTGATGTTTAGGTTTCTATTTATAGTGTAATCAATTTTAAATATAAGAAAAGTAACAAAACTTAAATTAAATTAACAATTAATAAATGTTAACAAAAAAACATAAAAACTTAAAAAATTGCACAACAATTTTGTTTCACATGAATAGCACTTTTTTGTTTTAAAGTATATTTAACGAACTTAAATATTAGGAAATGTGTTTTTATTCAATAGTGATTATTAATACATATATATTTGTTAATTTAGTAATGGGTTGAGCCTCCTTTATTCAATATAACCTCGTAGATCCTGTTGGGCATCGAATCATATAGACTTTTAATGTAGTCTAAGGATATTGTACCCCAGGCCCTCTGAATGGCGTCAATTAGTTCTTCTTTTGTTGAAAATTGTTTGCCAGACTCATAAACCTTTCTGGCCAGCCATCCCCAAACATTTTCAATTATATTCAGATCCGGCGAGTATGGTGGCCAGTTCAGAGTTTCAACATTTTTATCTTTTAACAAAGGTTTTACAATACCTGCAGTATGTATTGGCGCATTTTCGTGCTGGAATGTCCAAGGCAAATTATTGAAAAAATTTTCCAATGGTGGAAAAGCCTTTTCAAGGACGTTTAGATACGCTTTTGCGTTCATGTTTGAGGATAAGAATTGGAGCTCACAAGTCACATGGTAAGATATTGCTCCCCAAACCATAACTCCGCCTACTCGACTATAAAAACGCTCCAATTGATGCGTCTCTTTCCTCAGATCATGAAAATAATAATTGCAGCCATCTGGCCCCTCCAAATTGAACTTTTTTCATCAGAAAACACTACGCGCTCCCGCTCGTTACACCATGACATATTGACGCGGCAAAAGGTCAACCGTGCTTCCTTTCGTTTGGGGTTAAGCGGTGGTTTTTTTTTAAGTTTCAAACGTTTTAGATGTTTAGCTTTCGAAATAACTCGCCAAACAGTAGTTTTGCTCGCGTCAACACCTGCTTTTCCCTTATTTTGCTCACAGAGTCATGGGAATTTGAGGCTTCCCGCAGAATCGCACGCTTATCTGAGTCGCTAAGAACACAACTTTTGCGACCTTTCATATTTTTTCCATAGTTTTGTTTGTTTTTTATAAAATTATATACGACTTTTCTGCTTCTTCCAATTTTTTTCGCTATATTAGCTACAGAAAGGTCACAATCAATATAGCTTTGTATTTAGATCTGTTCTTTGTGACTTAGTGACGTTCCAAGATCCATAATTGCACAAAATGATTAAACTATGTTTAACATTCATAAATTAATCAAAAAAAGTGTTTGATTCAATCTCCTTGGCTGCTGAAATGACACGTAATCTAAAATGTGCTATTCAAGTGAAACAAAAAGGTGCAAGTTATTGAAGCAATTTGAAAAGAAAATTACGGTACATTTAAACGGTACATTTTCAGACTTCCAATTTTTGTTGGAAGAGAGTATATGATATGACGAAAATAAAACACCAACAATCATTTCATTCGATCAAGCAGTTGCTAAGATATAAACAAGTAATTATGAAAATGTTTTTGTGCTATTCAAGTGAAACGGAGTGTATGTATAAAGAAATTGGCTGGATTTAGATACAAAATCATAACAGCCGATTTTTAATTTCTGACTGTTTTCAAAAATCTCAGAAAAGAGGCTAAACGAAAAAATTATTTTTTTAGATCATTGTCATTGCACTAGCAAAAGTTAAAAAAGTCACTGCTCCGGCCTCTCTCTTATTTCATAGCTCACTTCCCATTTGTTCTCTCTGTTTGTCAAGTGCTCTCTCTCTCTCCCACTCTCTGTTTCTCATGCAGCTTGCTTTGAGGAAAATGCATCGGAAAAAGCAAACTGCAAACTTAGTTCGTTTTTGGCATGCAATCGCGTTTCGCGTACTCGGAAAATGAAATTTACATATAAAATCGAATAGGAAATAATCAGTGTGTGATTTGTTGGGCGACGGTTTAACGTTTTGTAAAGGTGCAATCGAGTTTAAATTTAGAGCAGGGCAAATAAGTACATAAATTATCCCAATAAGAACCAAAATATTCTTGGAAAAACAAAAACAAAAAGGCAGGGCCTCCAAACGAGTTACAGTCGCACTCACACAACTGGCATTAAACATGTGCCGTCTTTGTCCCACCCGCTGTTGCATTCTCAGAGTTGCATCACGTATACGCACACGAGCACAAAGCTCGCGTACGCACACTTGTTTATAACGTAATAAAAGCACGTGTTGGCTTTGATTTCTCGCTTCCACCTCCCACCTCCCACTCCACCTGTCCCCTGGTTGTTTTGTTTTTATTTTCATGAGTGGCTGTTAGTGTTTGTGTGAATGAGTCGATCGCCCTCTCTTGGCTCTCTTTGGTCTCTGATAACAGTTTCGACTTTGGATTGTGTTTGCGAGCTGTCTTTCTTTGTCATTGCTTTGTTTTTGCTTGACTTTGCTTTTTCTTGCCTTTGTTTACTTTTTGTGTTTCCTTTGGCAAACTTTGCGGTTCTGACGGCAAAGGAAAGCAAATTAGTTTAGTTGTGTCCCCCGTATCTGCATTTCACTGTTGAGGCTCGGGTTCTGAGACAAACCGGTTTCGCGCAGGAACCTCTCGTATTCTGATTAGTTCCCACACATATCAACAGGTAGCTGCAGCAGGGCCTGCGTGTGTGCGAGCAAACTTGCCACCTACTCGAACCGCCCACCCGCGGACACCTCGGCAGCAACTAACAAAACTACCAAACGCTGGACTGCTGAAAGGCCGAACCCCGAACCCGAACCTTCCCAGAAGTTCAAACACACTCGCTCACAAATACACGTTGTGGCGCAACAAGCTTTCCCAGATACTGCCCCCCTCCTGTCTCTCCCCCAGTCCCTGTCGTGAAAACCTGCTGCCGCTGCACAGAAATCAAAAGTGAACATCGCCTCGCCGCCTGCACGAACCCCCCCCGGAGCTCTGTCCCTGCTCGGACGCCACTAGGCGCACGAACGCCAGTTCGTTGCCTTCGTTCTTGGCTCGCGTGAGCTTCGTATCTTGATTTGTGCCCGGTTCTAGTTGGTTAAGCCCCTCGGCTGGGGCTCGGCTCCCGCTTCGGGGAGCGTCGGCTCCCCACTTCGGCCCGGCAGTGGCGCTCGGCCCCACTCGCCAGTCAGTCGGTAGGCAGAGCGAGAGCAGCTGGTAGTTTTTTCGTGGGGATCGCAAGTTTTTTCGTTCGCCAATCGGCGGGGTTGCGGAATTCGTAGTTTGCAGTTGCAGTGCCCAGCGCGTCTCTGACTTTGTCCAGCTAGTACAATCAATTAAACGGTATTAATTACTAGTACCTAGCACGCCAGACAAGTTGGCCCCGTCAACAGGCAAATAGCTCGCCTTTTGGATAGAATGCAAGTGCAGTTGATTAGATTTTTAGCCCGCTGACACAAAACAAAGGCTGAACTGCGAGTGCTAGAACCAGTTTTGATTTCGGTCTTGATGACGTTTAGCTAAATGCGCGAATCTGGCGATTTTTGCCTGTCTTGCAGTATGAGTTTCGGGTGTGCACCGGAAACAAGCGAAAACGAAACAACAATCAGCCATCAGCCATTCACAAAGCCATAAAGCACAGTGAAACCCTTGATAACGAGCCCAAAAATCGAAAAGCCCCACGCAAAACCGAAAACCGTAAAGCGAAAACCAAACCACAACCAAAATCAATCCCGCAACGTTGTTTAATTAAATGCTGATCGAGTGAAATATCAATCGAATGCGAATCGAATCGAAGAATGTGTGTCATAAGTGTCGGAGAGTGAAGTGCAGTCAAAAATGTCAGTGAATTAAATGAATTTCATTTGAATATATTCTCTAAATACCCTCCTCGTCCCTCGTAATCGGAGAGCGGACCGTCGACATCTGGAAAAGTGCAAGTTCATGACGAATTAAATACTTCAATTTGTGCAACCAAAAGGCCGTGCGGTCTTTTAAAGTGCTGACCAAGAACTTTCCGATTAGAGCAATTAAAATTGGCTTTCCATCGACTAACAATAGAGTATACTTAGGATGTGCGGCAAGCACTTGAACCAGCGCCTGTCTCCGGTCCGAGGAATAGTGACAGCCGGCTGGGGCAATTAGGAGCATCGTTAGAACCAATAGCTAAAGTGAAACAAGTGAAATAGTTGCCGAACAAAGCCAGGGAAAATGTCTGCCACTCAGCCAAAGGATAAGGCTTTCAAGACTGACGAATCGATGGCTGAGGCATCGGCCCTTTTGCCACCACCACCGCCCGGAAAAGCGGTGGCAGCAACGGGAAAGGCAATGTATAGCTCCAGCATGGCTTTGTCATTGTTTGATCAGCTGAAAAACAGCGTCAATTTAAACAGTTTGACAATTGGCGCCGGCGGCAGCAGCAACACCAACACAACAACACCACCACCACCAGCAGCAGCAGCAGCAACACAAGAGGCAACACCACGTACAACAACGGCTGACACACCCACCGTCACCCGGTTGCCAGCCCCCGCTCTTCCACCCGCCGCGGATATCGAACTGAAGCCGCCGGCAAAGCCAACGCAAACCTTTAGTACTCCCAGCAGCATTGGCATCGTGCAGGGAACCAAAAGGGGGGCGGGCTGTGTGGCCGGTGGACTTGGTGCTCAGGCAGCCAAATTGGATATAAACGCATTGCGATCTCAGCTCTATCAGGGCGCCAGGAAGACTGCAACAACAACAAACACAACAACAACAACAACAAGGCTGGGAGTCAGCAAGACAACAACAGAGCGCGGGAGTGGAACAAGAGGCTCGAAAAAGCGGTGTCTGGATCGTTACGATTCCTCGGAGTCATCAGACAGGTTAGTGTTATGCGGATATTACGGAAACTTAGGAGAATTTAGTGCCAGAAGCGGTATTTTATGTTTAAAAGCAAGATAGATACATAGATACATTTTGGATTTTCATTCTCATCCTGGTAAAAATGGGTAATATGCCTTAGGAATTAATTGAAAGTGTAGTAAATGATATCTCTAGTGACTGACTTTATGTAAATATATCTGGTTATCAAGAACAAAAACCCTGAAGAACAATTGTGCATTTTAATTGGGTCTAAAGTTAACTAAAGACAACATTTGTGAATACACATCCCTGCATTCCGTCTGGCCAATGTATCTCTTAGACGCACTTTATGGCTATAAACGGAATTTCACGAGTGTGTATCTGTGGACTTGTTGGCCGTGCCAAGACTCTGCTAAAAGTGGATAACCTAAATATATCTGCGAGTTGCATTGCCAAAAAAATGAGCCAAAAGTGGCGGTGAGAGAGCCACAAGACGTGGCCAAAAATAGGTGAACTATAATCGATGCGTTAATCAAATCCCCTGCGAGCTCAACTCAGGCTGGAGAATACTACAACACTAATAACCGATTTGCGCTAAATTTATCTGACAGGTAATCGGTTCAATAATCGTACATGTGAGTAGCTGACTTTGTAAACACTCGGCCAGGCACGCGCCTCGCTGATTGTGAATTTATGACTTACAGATACATTTGTATCTACTTAAATGGGCAGCCACAAAAACATCTTGCCGCAATGCCAACTAATTTCCGCTCATTAAAAATGCGCAGCGCAGCAAACAAAGCGAACGACTGCAGGCATTTGTATTTGTATCTGGCAGATACGCACAACATGCCTCCATTTATCAGTCCCCCAAATGGCCGCTGATGAGCCGCAGTGGCTGCTGACTTTCCATGGGCGGTGCGTGGGCGGGAGAGCAAAACCTCAATGCGGCGGCTTCCTGGCTGCATTCAGATACAGATACAAATGCAGATGCAGATGCAGATACTGCTTCTTCTGCTCTCTCTCTCTCCGGTTGCCTGACTTCTTGCTGCCCAAGCAGACTTTTGGCTTTGCCTGGCTCTTAGCATTTAGCATTTCAATTAAATGGCTGCTGTGTTGTAGCTGCATGCAAATCATGCATAAACTTATTTAACCACCGACATGGCTGTTTTCAGCCGACGTTTCAGGTTTCTGGTTTCTGGCTCTGATTCCGATTTCGAATTTTGATTCCGCTCCTGTTTCGGTTCTGCTTCCATCCACACGCGAGCGCTGTGCCTATCTGCTATCGCGGCTATTGTATCTGTATCTCTCGGTACGATTAACGCGCCGCGAATGTTTTGTCAATTGGCCCCATCGCCAGCCCCTCTTATCGCCCCCTTATCACCAGCCCCCCCCCGGGCCCCCCAAGTACACATCATCGCGTCGGCTTCTGCCCGATGTCGTCGTCGTCTCTCTTCGTTGGCTGTCGGAAATCATTTCGACTTTTGGTCGTTGAACTCTTTTTGATTTATTTATTTGTTTGCTTTTGTTTTTGTTTGTGTGTTTTTTTTTGGGTTTTTGTTTATTTCTGTGTGTGTTTTTTTTTTATGCCGCCTCAAAACATGACATTTTGCTGTTGCTTAGTTTGGTTTTGCATGTTTTTTGTTTGTTCTCAGCTTCACGTGTTTTTATTTTGATTTGGAATCTCAGAGCTGCATATGCATCGCTGTATGCTTTACTCAAGATCCTCAAATAATCTCCTCCTGCTTCCTCAGGCTTAGCTGACCTCGATTTCGGTGCACCAAATTCAAGGGAACCCGACACAAACTCTTACCCCCCTCAGAGAGTAGTCATTAAAAACTTTATTTTTCCACAAAAAACACAACAAATTGCAGTCTTTGCCAGCTAGCTGGCATGGGCAAAAAGTATTGCTGATGCCGGCAAGTACGAGTAACATCCGCAGCTTCGCAGCATACAGGCATTTAACTTTAATTATCGCTCATAAAGCTGAAAACACAACAACTGCAGGGGCAGAGTAACTGCCTGCTTCAGCAATGAAAATCCAGCAGTTGTTGCTGCTGCAATTGCTGTCATCATTTCTGTTTATTTGCAGTGTCGCCCGAATGTGCGAGTGTGCGAGTGTGTGTGTTTGCTATTGATTTTGTCTACTTTTGTCTTACAGGTTTTCCACGTCTTTCCACATTTTTCCACGAGACCCCAAGTGCGACCCACTGCTCCAATGGCGCGAGTCTTTTGCCGTCTGTGGGTTGTGTAGTTGTTGCAGTTGCACTTTTTGCCAAGTCATGCACAGACATAAGCGCGAGAAGGGGGGAGAACAGGGGAGACAATCACCCTGAGATATTGTGTAATCGCCCACGTTGATTTATCTCGTTTAAGTGACTCCGAAACGGCAGCAGCAGCAGCAGCAACTACAGCTGCAGCAGCAGCAGCAGCAGCAACTACAGCTGCAGCAGCAGCATCGCAATGACGTCGAAAGTGTAATATAATAGGTTGCAATTGCCAGTGGTTGCTGCAGCTCTTCCTGGCACTTCTTGGCATTGCCATTTGCCATCAAGTTTTTGGCTATTTTAGCATTGTGGCTTGCCAAGATTTTTGGCAAACCAAAGCGGCACTCTCGCTTTTCCTGGCCAGTGGCCACGCCCTAACACCCTCGCGCTGACAGGCAATGGCCAAGACGATTACCGAACTGATCACGTTAAGGGGTCAAACATATTTTGTATCTACAATAGGCGGGGTGGCTAAGCAGCCATTTAGTATCTTGCTCATCATATCACAAAGAGAAGCTACTTTCGTCACAATCACTCAGAAAATCAGACTAACATCAACAGCCGAGTCGATCTAACCATGTCCGACTGTTTGTTGCTTCTTAAGCTAGTCTTTAGCTATCTAAGTGAAACCTTCTGTAGTTTCTTAGGAACCATAGAAAACTGCAACGGTATAGAAGCTTTGGCTTTATAAAGATAAGTAGCTACTTCTCTTGATAATTTCCTTAGACTCGACATTTAGCTATCATGGAACATATGTATATTCAAAAGCGCATGGGTATAGAACCTTCGGCTTTCCAAACTTAGTTTTCATTCTGGTTTATTTTGTCTTGTTTTTCGTTGTAATATTTTTTGTGTGTATATGTATATATATTCTGCTGTTGTCAGGCGAGTGTGTGAGATGCCTTGGCGAGATTCCCAGTCTTCTGCTTGTAGCTGAATCCCCCCTTGCCGTCGCCGCCCCTCTCTTCTTTTAGACCCTCTTTGTTGCACCTCCTGCTGTCAGCCCTTTTTGTTTTTGCTTTTTTCCACTTGTTCGCCGCATTCTTAGTTCGCTGTGATTGCTTTTGTTGTGGATACCCTGCTGGGCAAAGGCATGCTCGACTTCCAGATAGCCCCGTCTTACCCTCATAAGGGCAGGGTGCACCATGTTCGGTTCGTAAACCCAAAATATTCGTGTTCATATTTTAGTTTTATATGTTTTTGTGGCAGCAGCCATCCAGCTGGCTCTCGCATGTGTGAGTGGTTGTGTGAAAAGCAGTTTAAACACGAAATTAGAGCCTCCCCCGGCCTCTCCGGGCGACCCACCGAAAGCCCCTTGTTCCCTCAGGGAGCGCATTAAGTCGTAATAAATGCTCCCTGGTTGCATGCTTTGTACATTGACCTCAAAACGTAGCAAAGCCGCCGAACCCATGTACCCCCAGCCTCATGCTCCTTGTGTCCCCTCTCCTTTGCCACGCCCCCTCCCCCCCCTGGCCCCCTGGCATGCTGTATCTTTTTAGCTGGGATGCTGTTCGCCGTTCGCCGCTGTTGCTTTTCGTGCACATTTTGCTAAATAGCTTCCATTTACGTTCCATGGAAAATGCAATTCGCAGTTCGCAAATCGCAATTGTAGAATGCAGACATTTTTTGCCGCTTGCATTTGTTTTCCCTGCTCGCACGCTACTTTGTCTCTAGTAACAATGGCTGCAGGGGCGCTGCATTCGCGACTTTTCGGGGCCATAAATCAAAAAAGGTAAAATTCACAGCGGGTCTCAAGTAGGGACTTTCGGGCTAACCCGCGAGTGGGGGTGTAAACTTAGCTATTAGGAGAAATTAGGTGAAGGAAATAGTTGGGAAATGGTAATCTCGAATGACAAATGTACAAGACACTTGCTGGCAATATGAGATATGGGTGGTCGGAAGGTGTTTACTTAGGGGACTTGTCTTTTGGAATGATATAACCCCTTACCTTTTCATTTTGCGGGACATAAATGAATGGTAAATTATTTAAAATTTCTCTGAATTCTTGCAGCTCTCGCCTTGACCTATTTGAAAACTTGTTTCAAAAAGTATAGTATCATGATACTTCAAGTACGTAGTAGAGGAGATAGTGTATTGATTCATAAATCTTCTGTGAATCAATTCTTTAATATCTTTGGTTGCAGGAAATGCCACCAGACGACGACGAGTGTAAGAGTTCAGACTCCACTGGTCTGTGACCTCGCCCCCTAGTATTCCATTTAGTGCCTGGCACCATGAGCACATTTGTGCAACAGATGCATAATTTATGCATCGATGTGCAAATCGACGCGCCAGAAACCGTAGTGTGTAAACCCCGCCGAAGAGAAAAACCAACAAACCGACAACTTAATGGCATTCTAATGCCAACCGCCAAAATCAAAATCATATTAGCCCAAGCTCTGGATGTGGAGTGGCCTGGTGCAGTTGTAGCGGATTTTGCATCTATTTTGTGAGAACACATTTTTGGGGCAGGACAGGGCAGGGCAGCAGCAACAGCATCAACAGAATCGTGGCAAATTTTCATTAATTATAACGTCAGGCAGCATGCAATGGACGTTTCACAGTCACTCTGCCCTTGTACACTTAGAGGAGTTCAAGCTAAATAGTATGTCCTTTGGAAAAATACCTATAGTATTAGTAGAAGTTGATTGGTAGATCCAAAATGAATAAAGAATAATTAAGTATAATAAACTTAAACTTCTAAGTATCTTGTCACTACATATCTGAGTCCTAGGGTCTCTAATTCTAGCTAAAATCGGTTCCCAATTTAAAAAAGGAACAACTACCAAATTCAGGACGATTTATTTGTGAGTGTAGTGTGTGCCGGGAAACCACCTCTCCTCGCCCAGAACGGTGGCGTGCAGCTGAAATAACAGCAGCAGCAGCAGCAGAGCTGTGCCCCAGCCATTTGCAGCTGGAGAGCCAACGGTTGCCCCACCCCATTACATCCTCTCCAGGCCCCAACTGACACATCACGGGCCAGACAGGCATCCCAAAAACCGACTGACGGCAGTTGCAGGCATTGCATCGTATTTTTTTTTTCGCTTTGCGCGCCAGCGAAAATTAGTCATTAACTTTTTAAGCATCGACTGGACAAACATGGCGTATGAGTGATGGGCATGGCGGTCATGCGGCGATAAGCTCCACAACTGAACTCGATTCTGTGGCGCATGTGGCAATTATGCTGCTGCCGCCACTGTGCTGCGAATGCACGTTAGAGATGCACTTGATGCAATGGCAACGTATTTTCCATGGGCTATTATTAAGTTGCCAGGATGAGGGACAGGTTCCCTCTGGGAGGGCAGGATATGTTGGGAATAGGGTGCAAATGGTTGGCAATAAAACAGAAAGGCTTTTAAAGTTAAGGCTTAAATAAATTAATTTAAAGTCTAGCAGAAGCTGTTGTACCAAATTTTAGGGAGTTCGACTCAGTCATACCCTTTGCAGGGTATTATAATTTTAGTCAGAAGCTTACTAAGCAGTAAAGGAATCATTACCGACTCTATAAATCAAATATATTCTTAATTAGCATCAACAGACGAGTTGATTTAGGCATGCTTACTAGAAAAATTCATTTATTCCTTTTTTTCTAAATTTTATTAGGGGTTACATCGTTAAGATAGCCGAAAATTTGTGAAAAATTGTAGTATGCCAGTTTGTAAAGCCTCTAAAAATTGGCACAGAAATATGTTTCAAAATTTTTGGCATTTTTAATGATCGATTTTCGACTTGATATTCTGATTCTAAAGCAAAGTGCCAGGGTATACAAACTTCGGCTACCCAAATTTCGATTTCTTTTTCGTTTTTCCATATTATTATGCCACAATTTTAAGTAAAAACAATTTCAAGATCATAGAATTTATTTTATATCGATTACTTTTCCCTTCCGCTTCGAATGCTTTTGCTTTTCGCTTGGCTTTGACCTTGACGTGTGCCTTGTCCCACTTTGACGCCCATTCAAAGCAAAGCTAGACAATAAGAAGCTTTCAGAAAGGAAACTGAAAGGCCAATTCGAATGGAAAAAAACGCAGAAGAAAGGCAAAAATCAGAAAGCTAATCAAAGAAAATGTGAGAATTGGTTGAAAGTCGGAGACAAACGGCAGAAAAACTCACTCGGGGAGTGCGTACAGCTCAGGAAAGGGGAAAAGTTGGGGAGCCTAAACAAACCATTATAATCGGCTTAAAGAGTGTCAGGCCTGACTTTTGATCAAACTGAATTGAATTGTCAATTGAAAATGAAATTTTTGTTGACTGTGGCATTGTTGATGTCGCTCTCGTTGTGGTTTCCGACCATTGTTTTGGTCCATTGATTAGACATGAAATTGTGTGTTCAAATATATTAATTAATATACATATATCCAGAGGCAGTGTTACAGAAATTGTGTTTCAACATTTCTGCAGCTTTTATTTGTTGTTGATTACTTTGTGTGTGTGTGTGTGGGGTTTGTGTGCGTGAAATTAGTTTGCGGCTTGAAAGAGAAGAGGAGCATTGCGGTGTTTGCCATTCTAATTAGCTAAAATAAAATCAAATTAATTGCATAAATACGTTTATTTTGAAATAAAATCATATTAAATTGCATGTGGAAGCGTGGCCAGCGGCGTGGTCCAAAGGGAAAAGCCAGAACAAATGGTAATTAAAAGTTAATTAGGCTGAAAGCGGAGTAAAGGGAGGGCCCACTTTCAGCCACCGCAACAGGTGTTACAATCAATGGGTTCGGCATCTCTTCTAACGCCTTTTCAATCAATTCATTCAATTTTCGCAAGTAATCATCGAATTCGACCTTTTCACACTGCCAAAGGCAGGCACAGTGTCCAACAGAGACATAATTACTATAATAGTGGACGCCACCGTTTTTTTTTCCCCCCTGTCAATAATTGAGTAATTGACAATGTTGCTTATGATTATACCCTGAGCTGGTTCTCCTCCGAACAAACGACACTTAACAGTCATTCCTGCTGTCGGCTGTCCAATTAAGCACTCAAACTTACTCTAAATACCCTTTCAAGAGCTCATGGTGATGTGGTGAGAAGCGTAACATAGAATGTATGGCATTATTTGTTATTTTTTTGGTATATTTAATGTCTTTTAATATTTTAAGAAATTTTTAAAAATGTTTACATATCAAATTGCAATCCTATCACGTTTTAATCGGAGTCTTAACTTGATGGTTATACTTTGGATTACAAACAGAGTCTAGAGCATTTCAAAATTTCCTTTCAGTGTCCTGGAAAATGTAATGAAAATGTCCATGGAAATGCAATTAACGTTGAGCTCTGGACCAAATGACCATCGATCAGTGAGGCGCATCGGCCAGCCAATCAACCAAACACTTTTTTTCTTCACCCAGAAACGTACCTTTAAGTTTTGTTAATTTTGTAAAATAGGGCATTGACTTGATTAAGTAATAATATATATATACTGCAAATTTTAAGCCTTTATCGGCTTTAAAACATTTAGGTATTTCATCAGTACTTGCGCCCTTTATGTACCAAGAACCAAATTGAACAATAAACGTTCTAAATTAAAAATAAAACAAATATTTAGCCACATTTTGTGGCTCAATTAGGCAAACCCTTTTATTGATGTAAAATATATATCATTTTGAGTAATTAATAAACCACAAAATATGCAAACAAATTTTAAACATAAATCAAATGATTTATTTACAATGAGAAAATATGCCCACTAAAAATATATATTAGTTTGTTTTCTATCTCGTGTTTCTGGTATCTTAGTGCTGCTGAATTGGGCGCATTTTAATTACATTTTTTTATGTCTAGTTCATTAGCAATTCAATTTTGCCTTGCCGCCACAGCGAGCAGCAGCAGAGAGAAAAAAAAAGAAACAATAAAAGTTGCATCATTGCAAGCGAAGCGTAGCAATTACCGCTCTCCCAAATTGAGCGATAAAAGTTTGTAATTGCAAACCCAATCGATGTAATTGGCATCTTTTTTTCTTCCTTTCCTTTATGTTAATTGTGTGCTATGATTAGGTATTAAGTTGGGCTCAGAATTGGCTAGATTGAGGAAAGGAAAGTGAAAATGAATTTGTATTATTAGAGGTAAGCTATGTACTTTAGTACCTGGTACCATTAGGTAGCAAAGGGATTTTTAATGCCGCCCCCAAAAATCATAACAAATTGTTGAGTTTGGTAATCAGTAAATGAATCTGTAATAAATAAGTATATTGTGGGGATATACTTATAAATTATAAGTTATAATTTCAATCTTATTATAAATATGAATGGTCTTAGGCAATGAAATTGAAACCTCTTATTTGTATTTCTCTTGCTCACCCAAAAGTATTCGTATTAGATGATGGTCTCAAACCGCGACTTACTTTCACTAAAATTTGATAATAATAAAGTTTCTGTTAATATTAAACTTCTGCAACACCTATATTTGTGTTGTCAACATCAGTGGTTGTTGCTCAGCATGTTTCCAGCAACATTCGCCTTCATTTGTCAACAATTTCTTCAGGCTTTCGCTTTGCTTAATTTACGTTTTTCATAAATTCGAGTCTCTGCTTAGATAAATCTTAGAAAAGTGCACTTTTAAAGCTTTTACTTCTACTACTATTATGTTACTTTTGTATCCTATATGATTAGTGCTTTAATTTAATCAAAAAACATTTAAAAAGCTTTTCAAAATTAAAGTTAAAATTGCAATTATTTCCCTGCAAATGCATAAGTTATAGCTTTTCAGACTTTGCTCTTTTCTAAAACGATAACTTTGCTTTAATATCTTCATCACCATCTTGTGATGTCTACTTGGGGGCCAGAAACCCTGCCTCTTTCATAGGTTGCCCTTCGCTTTTCAGCATTTTACTTGCCGTTATCAACACGCGATTTTCGGCACTTTTTTATTTTTATTTTTTATGAAGATGTCGCCATCGAAGCGAAGCCTCGAAGACGGCGGGCGACTGTCGTGCTGGGCTCTTGTCTCTTGTCCTTCCTCTGTTGTTCCTGACGTGTTCCTTTTTGTTGTTGTTCATGTTGTTGCTGGTTTGGCATATAGCCGCTATATATATTCTTGTCTCATTTTCATGGGCCATTTACGTAGACAAAGACTTGCGGCATGTTTGTGTATCCGTAAGATACATTTTCGGTTTGGGTTTGTCTGACTTCAGTCCAGGGCCTTGTCCGTCGCCGTTGATTCTTCATCTGCGTCTGTCTACTGCATTCGTTTGTGTGTATTTACAAAAAAATATATGTATATGGCCATATAAACAAAAAGGTTAAATATTTTAAAATATTTTTTATATAAATTTGAGAATTTTTAAATAATAGTTTTCGGCCCTTTTGAATGCAGCTTTAATCTTGTAAATTTAATAATTGTTTCAAGAAACAATCCAGGAGTTATAGGATACCTGCCTTGGATTCTTTAAACCTTTTTCGTACAGTGTATGCTGTGAGTTGGGAATCGGAGGCTTCAAAATACCGGTTCTCTCTGTTCTCTCAAAGTTTTCAAAAGTTCCTCTGATGATGGGGTGTAACAAAAAAGTTTATGAATATAAAAGGGAAAAACGATGTGTTTTATTTCCTTTTTTTTTATATATTTTTTTCTCCTGTCCTTTCTTCCTTTGCTTGCTTCGTGATTATTGCAAAATGCCTTTAAGTTTATCAAAAATAAAAAAAGAGAAAAATTTCTTATAACTGTCCAGGATGCGTTGCCCTGGCCAAAAGTCGTTCTGACATTCCTGGAATTCTTTCAGCTTCCAGCATGCTCTGAACATATATATTTTTTTATTTAATTAAAGCACTCCTAAACGATTAAGGGGCAAGTGCGTGATGGAATTTAGTCTGTTTTTTTTCCTGGCTTTCGAGTATGTGGGCGGAGTTTGTCTGTCCATCGTAAATGTCTATGATAAATCAAGCTACGAAAACCGAAGAAAAGGTAAAAAGTTGCGCCTCTTTTGGACTGTCAATTGGTGGTCTCCTTTTTTTTTGTGGCACTGTTAGGGTTTCGACTACGCTCATTAAAATTGACACACAAATGCCGGAAAGTTCAACGACAGAATGACACACACACATATTACAGTGAGAAAAGCCGGTGACAGAAATAATAAACAAATATTTATTTGTTTGTTTAACTTTTACTCGCTTGATATTTGCCTTGAGATTTTCTTTTTATTTTTTCCCCCTTTTTTTTTTGCTTTATCGAATGTTTGCCAAGACATAAAACAAACCAAACAGTCAGGGCTGGTGTGGGGTGCAGGAAGCCACCTCGATCCCCCATCCTTCCTGGGGCTCAACTTATCAGAGGGAGTTGCGTAAGCCAGTGCATGTCGGGAACGGCGTCGAGGTTCTTATCAATTTGGGCTGTACCTCGAATGAGTAAAGCAAACCGGAAAATTAAAATAAATTCAAGTAAATAAAAATATAACTAAAATAACTAGGGTATGTGCCCTTGTGAAAGTGCATACACCTAACATCAAACTAAGTGCTGGGTACCATGACGCATTAGGTGACAAAGCTCCGACCAGGTGGCGACCTGATAACCCAAATTTTGATAATAACCAAGGTTTATTTATATGTTACTGACATATATATATAATTCCGGGGAAAGCAACAGGTCTATCAGGGAACATAATATAATATTTTTACTTGAATGAATAGCCTTTTTCCGCAAAAAACTATTATAAAGATATTATTTACAAGAGAATTTCTCCGAAAGTTTCTTATCGAAATTCAGGGAATCGTTGTATGGGATGTACCAACTTAAGTATACTATAGTACTCTTTTCATTGCTTGAAATTTAATGTCTGTAATCTCTTTTTCTTGCAGGTAATAACCACTTAAAACATGTTAAAGCTGATCCAGCTATCTCCCCATTCGAAGCCTGACTAAAGCACGGTAATTAAACGTTGACAATATATCCAATTATAGGGCAATCCTCCTCATGTCTCGCTGGCTAACCCTTCTTTGAGTCGCCCAGAAACGCTCATTAGTGACTAAAAAACATGAAAAGGCCCAAAACAGATCAAAACCGAAATTAAGGAGGCTTTGCCTTTGCTCATGGGGGAGGTCCTTGCTCGTATGACATGTCTCGTGTCCATTTCCTCTGGCTAGAATACACACAAGTGTGTGTGAGTGAGTGTGTGCGACAATTGTTTGTGACACAAAATGATTTTAATCATAATGTCATTAAACACGCAACTGGGAGAGGGAAAGGAACAACCGCCACGACAAGGGCTAACTAGACCCGGGAACTCTCACACACATGCAAGAAGATCCCGGGGAGTTGATAATTCCTGTCACTTAATTGCCGGGGCTTAAACATTACAAAACTTTTGTGTGGCCATTGTTAACATAATAAATTAATTTTTTCTGCCTTCCCTTTCGTCCATATACTACTTTGTGAGCTGTTAAAAAGTCAAGTTCGGCGTTATGAGAAATTAATGTAAACCGAAAAAAGGCAAAATGAGCACTTCCGTTCGGGTTTCAGTTTTGGCCGGGTCTCTGTTTTGTGGGCCACTTTAAATGGAGTCGTAAAGGTAATTGAGGATACTTTGGCTGCCATTGGGGCGATCGAAGGCGTTGCCACGGCACAGTTGGTGCCCCCTCTGCTCCACTGTTTGCCTTTCCGCAACTTGAACTCCCTTAACATGCAGCTTTCCCTTTGGTCACGCGATATGCTGAAGGAAGCCACACAAGAAAGCCAAAATGAAGCTTGGTAGCAGAGTCCTTGGGGGCGTTGACCAAATGCAATTGATGAGCAGTTGAGGTGACTCCGCAAGAGTAATAAGGTGGAGACAGAAGGAGGAGCAGTCATCAGAGGGGTTGATCTAAGCTCCTATAGATAATATCACTCGAGCAGTCCATTCAAGCCAACAAACTTATAATAACAAGATGCATAACGCTCGCTTTTAAGAACAAAGTTGTAAACCCTATGTGTTTAGAGTCTTCCTACCCAAGTTATAAAGTCAGAACGCCCACATCGCCATCTCTTTGTCCTAAAACTCAAAGGCGTTAGCGCGAATGTGGGCCATAAAGATGCAGTAGTAAATTGTCGGGGTATCTTACGCATCGCCGGGTATTCCGTGTTAGCAAATGTATCTTTGTATCTCGCTGAGCCCCGAACAGCGCATCTTAATCCTTCATCATCGTCAACACGGGCCCCTCGAAATCATCATAATCAAGCAAGCCAAAAATGTGTGAAATTCGTGGAATCGACCCCGTCGCACATCCCCTGCTCTGGTCACGGGCAGCAAAAGAAGCATCAGGGTCAGGGCCCCTGCATTTGGCGCAGATACATTTGTATCTGTATCTCTCTACCTGTATCTTTGGCACGTCGACATGTGTTTGCCGTTCGTTGTCTTTCGTATACTTCATTTCGATTTTATGTAGAGGCCACAGCAGTCCCAGTGTGGCTTAGGTTTAGGACCGTCGTCTGCAACGCCCTTCTCTACCTGAGTCGCCACAGAATCGCAAGGGCTCTCCCCGCAGATTGGCCATATGCCTTTTAAACTTGTTTCAAATAATTTCAGACTAGACGTGCATAAATCTACTTAACAACAAAACGGAGAAAAGAGGAAGGCAGCCCAAACCCAAACCCAAAACCAAAACCAAAGGCAAAGGCAAGACCAAAGCCCGAAACGAAACGAAAACTTCAACTTCGCGACGCTGCGGCGGCTTCAGCTGAGATTTTGGCTTTTGTCGGCACTTCGAAAAGGGGGGGCTGTGCCTGGCAGGGAGGGGCTCCAGCGGGCTTTCTTTGTTGCCAAGTTTGAAGTTGTTCCTACTCCTTTGTGTTTGCTGTTCCTGTTCGCATGCTAAATAATTAAGTTAGCACTTGAGGGCTCCACGGTGTGCGTGAGTATCTGTGTGTGTGTCCGGATTTACAACTGACTGATGGACGGACTACACGGCAAGCTATGCGTACACTGAAACAAATGCAACAGCGTCTTAGAAATATTAGCCCATACATAGTGGAGGGTTTCTGCCAGTGCGCCGGCCAGTTGACAGTTTTCTTGGTAACACTCAGTCGTCGTCGTACATATGCCCGCCTTGTCTGGTGGCCACATCTCAGATCCGACCCCGACCCGACCCTCTGGTTTCCTATGAATAAGTGTATGCCGAATACTTTGCACACAGCCAGAGACACAAGACACAACAATATTTGTTGCCACTCTTGTTTTCCTTCTGCTGCTTCTTTGGAACTTTTGAGCGCACATTACAAATTCACGGGAATCCAATTTATGTAGCCAGCTCTCAGGGCTTCCCAAGTGGCTTTGAGCGCCTTATCTAAGGCTATCAAACTGTTGTCTCCGTTTTTTTTTCATGGCTTGTTGGGAGTCGGGATGCACTGGCAGTCAAAAAGTATCTTTAGCCTTAATAAATTTATCAGGCATGGGCAGGCTTTTAAAGCTGTTAAGTGTGCCCCATGCCCGGCCATGTTCTGTTCGCCTTTCCCTAAATCAATCCCGGGCCCATCCCATAAAGCTCGACTGCTCTCCATCACCGGCGGCTTGGGGAGTGGGTATTGTTGGCACTCCGCCGGTGAGTCAGACGCTGTTGGGAGTACGATTTCTTCGCCTTTGTTCTGCAGCTATCTTTGGACTTCTCTGACAGGATTCTGCAGAGGATCGGAAACAGGTATCGAGGCATGCACCCAGGTCGGGTGTGAATTATGGTAGTAGCAAAGCATTTATATTCATTCAGCTGCAGTTTTGAATACATTTTAAAGTGGATTGGAAAGCTGATGAAACCATGACTGTTCTCTCTGACTTGGTTCCTGTTTTTAGACATTTTTTAACATTAATATTTAATTAATATTCTTTGCATTTATGTATATGTGTTGGATGCTCTATGTTTTCTTCAAGACTTTAAAAATAACCCTTCGAATTGTTGAGCCCGGTGTTTTCTTTGTTATTTATGACAAGTACAAGTTTACTGCTCTTTCTCTCGAAACTAATTCACAAGCGTATGGGGTTCCGTAATTAAACAAGTGCCAACCGAGGCGGTGCCAAGCTAGAGCCGAAACTGTGGCCGATAAAGTATCTGCAAGATACTCGGTATCCAAGCGCTGTGTGTGAGCCTGCCCGAGGCACACAAAAACCTATTAAAACAGCAAAACGTTAGGCAGGCTTGAGCCTGGGACTGTGACTGTGGACTGGCAATGGAACTGAAACAGAGACTCTCTGCAGACACGAAGATACTCGTACTTGCAGATACTATATGTATATACTATATGCATTCGCTTGCAGAGCGGCGACACTTAAACGCATGCTGCGCGGTAGTTGGCGTGGCGAAATGGTAAAATTACTAAAACTAACGTAAAATATGGCACAGAAAAGCAGCAAGGCGGCAGGCCGGGCGGGGTGGGGCCAAACCTGTTGAACGCATGAAATTAACATGAGCAACACAGCTGTGGCAGCTTGGACTTGACTTGGTTTTCTGCGAGCGTGTTTTATGTTTTTATTTTTCTTTTTGGTTAAACTTCCTGGTTTCGTCTCTGACTTATCCCAGACTCCCCATCTCTCTCGCTGGTTAGTTTTGTTCCTCGGCTAGATCATTAACAGCCATAATTAATTGTATTTCACTTGAACATTTTGGACTTGTGGCTTCTGGCACTTCTGGCCCGGCCAGCATTTGTAATAATCACATTTTACAACATTTGGGGGTCATTAACAGCTGGCATCGAATGATATATAATTTGTAACTGACCCGGGGGCGCAAATTAAATTAAATTGAATTTATTTGTGTGGAAACATCACCACCAGGCATGTGCCACCGTAGCTGCCTGCAAATCACCCATAAATAGTCATTTGCATATTTGGCAAATAGCAAATTCTGAGCGATTGGTTGTTAAAGACATTCCGAGAATGATTTCCTAATTTGATTACATTTCCCAGATGGCCAGTGCGAAATTATGGCAAAGTGTGCGAGCTTGAGGAGCTCCCAAGTTCATTGCCCAAATGCAGGAGCACCGAAGGAGAGCCTGGGGGTTATGGGGGGAAGCCTTCAGGTGTCAAACAGACTTTATTCCGGCAACAACCTTCGAGCTCTCACATACAGATACGATCGAGCAACCCCCAACCCGTCCCACTGCCAGTTTCACCCACAATAAATCTTTATTTCTCACTTGCGCTGCTCGCTCAATGTTGACATTGCTTCCCCCTTGTCGACGATTTTAAGTGACACATCAAATTAAATATAAATACAAATAAAAGCACAAATAACGAGCTGCGGGGGAAGCGAGGAAAATGGGGGCCCACGCGAAATGCTCGCGCCAAAAAATTAGCCAAAAGCAAATTCGTCACAATACAATTTTGCGATGCGATTTACATTTTTGTTGCTCTGCCATCAGGAGAGGGAGGCGAAGGGGGCAACGCGGCACTCGGTGAATGTATCTCGGAGCGGGGTGTGTCTGTGGGAGTGTTATTCACCTTTCGGCGATGCTGTGATGTGGTTCTCCTTGAAGGTGTTTGCTCATTCAAGCACAATAAGTCCTTCCCAATTAGGGGAAATGAAAATAAGTGAGAATATAAAGTATTATTTTATCAGGACAGTATTTTCTAAGGAATTTATTAACTTATTAGGAGATTTGAATTATATTTTATTATAATTGATATTATAAAATTAAATGCTTAATCTTTCAATTTAAAGCTTAAGCAATGAAATCTAAGTTAAGGTAAATATAGATACAAATAGATAAACTTGTCGTTTATAGTTTCTATATATTAGATCATTGTTCAAGACAGATATTTAATTAATTTACCTATATTATCCCCTCCCAAGGCAGTGTCAAACGAATTCGGCTTCCCATTTTATTTTTGAATTGAAGCAGAAACCCATTTCGAATGCTTCCCACATTAATTAATAGCACAGAGATCGTCGAACGTTTAAAATTCACCGAGTTAATTATAAATTCACTTTCAAAACCAGAGAACTATAGTAGAGACGACCACAACGGCCTCATAAACTTTCATTGAGCCAGCGCGCTTTTGTGGCAATTGAACTGAGATATTTTTTTTACGGGGGCGAGCAGGGGGCACATATACCTGTCACCGACAAGTGCTAATGAACTACAACAACAACGACTACAGGAAAAAATTGTGGCTTGCGTTTCGTAATAATTGAGTGCGACAGGGAGCGGGAGATGCGCTCTCAGGTGTGCCGCCGTCTCTTTCGTCGGGGCTTTGAATATGCTAAAATATGCTAAACGATTCTGTTCTTTTTTTTATCTTTTATTATTCCAACACGCTCGTTATTCGTTCAGGCGCCCCTAGGTTCCCTCCCCCCTCTCAATCCAAAAGCGAAAAAACTCATTTGGGCAAACGAAACTCGTATTGAGGTAGTCTTGACTACAAATCCGATTTTTCGGAGCGGAGAAAGACGGGGAAAATGTTAGACACAGATAGCAACAAGAGCGAAATGCTATAAATTTATCTACGCTTAGATTTATTGATAGACAGCTCGGCAAATTTATGTAAACGATTGAGACAGTTTTTTGTTGTCGTCGCCGGAATTGTTTTGGCCTTTTTTATGTGTCGCACTCACGGGGGGGACAGTTGTTGGAACGTGTGAAATCAGCAGCTAACTGATGTTCATGGGAAATTTGTTAACATTTTATTGGGACAATCGGTTGGGGGTTGGGGTTACTATGAGCATTTAGAGATGTTTAAAATAAATTAAAATGTAGGTTCCTCTCTTTAAAACCTACAACCAAATGACAAGTCTATCCTATTCTACCCTTTTTTAATAGTAAAAGATCCTAAGAACCAGATACATTTCTTTAGTAAGCCAGAAATGTTCCATAATAAATGTCTTGTAAAGGTTAAGTATCTCAAGCTCATAACCAGGCTAGAATCCTCTTTTACAAGCCAACTTTTTAACATATATTTTAATTCTTAAATTCAGTGGAATTAGTTTTCGGATGTCTATTAGGTTTTCATTTCCTTCAGCACATTTCCGGGAATCCAAAGAGATCATTCTCGCAGATAAGAGGGCTAAAAAATTGCATAAATTAGCGGGCCAAAAGGGAAGCCTAGTATATTAAATACAAGTAAAGAAGAAATATGCGTCTTTAACTGGTTTTGGACGCCGGTCTGGGCTTGTTTATTAACCTGTTAACCGTTCTCTGAGCTTCAAGCCAGCCCAGTTCCCATCCCCAACCCCGACTCTATCCCCATTACCATCCCCATCCTCAGATCCAGCAACTGTATCCACTCCCCTGCGTGCAATGGAAATGCACATAAATAAAAGATAAGTCGGGCAAAGAGCATAACAAACGTTTGCATTTCCGGCTAATAAAGCGGCAGAGCGGAGGGGAATTAATATCGGGGCTCTGGCCCTGTTTGGGGCATTAGCGGCTGTTATGAATATGCATGAGGATGGCATAATAAAAATATATATATTTACGAAAAAGTAATACAAATCAAAATGAAATTAGATAGCGGAGAGTGTGCGCTGAGAACTGCGTTGAACTCTCGGCTCGGTGGCTCAAATTAATTAAAGCAGCGCAGAGCGCACTGTGTGGAAACATTTTACGTGTTGTTGCCATGTGTGGATGGATGCATTCGGCTTCCTACTTCACCGCCAGGCCCCTCGCCTCAGACTCTCTCTGCCTTGGCTAATTATTCATTCATGACATGTTGAATGCACACACACAGCCTGTCGGTAGGGGGTAAGGAGAGCGGTGGGGAGTTCCCCAGCCGGGCATTATTTACAAAGTTTTGCAGCACTTGTGCTAAAGTATCTGACAGATACGCCGGCGCACGTAGTACGTACTACGTAACTGCAGGAGCCGGGCTAAGCTGAAAGGGGGGTTCCCGACTGCCGACTGCCGACTGCAAGAGCATTAAAGCGTCAACGTGCTGCTCACGTTCATCAGTGTGCCCATGGCCCGGCTTAAATGCAGGAAAAAACGAGTTGTGGCCAGAACGGGTAACACACACAACAAGCAGGCAGAAGGAACAGCTACCACCGCCCCTTGTCGCCTATATGCAACCTGCTAATAGCTTGTTTCGCCGTCGCTACAAATTAACTTTGGCTCTGTTCACCCTGGGCCGCATTTTTGAGCCGTATTCCGAACGGTTTCTGTTTCACTGCTGCAAATTACACTATTTTTCACCTGGCCAAAGCACCAAACTCTGAATAGTGGGCAGCTGGTTTAGCCTGTTGAGAATGATTATTGAGTCAATCTTTTGGCTACAAAGTCGTTAATAAAGTACACTTACTAGCTCAAGAGCATCTACAAGTATCTAGAGATACTGGTAAAGTGATTTAACTATGCAAGTTATAAGTTTGAACGGAAGAAATCATTCAAAAATAAGCAGCAGACGAAACGATCTGGTCATGTATTTTCGTTTGTCTCGCTTTCAGCTTAAACAGCTTTTTGATATTTTGTATCTAAGCTAAATAAAATATGTATTTATATACGATTTCTAGTAGCTTTATAATATTTTATAATAAATTTCTAGGGTATACAAACTTTGCCTTGCCTTAGCTACCTTTTTCAATGTAATTTAATGCAAAAATGTATCACTCTTTATGATATAAGAGCCTGCTTTATATTTACTTTTGTATTCAAATAGCTTACGCAATATAGGAGAGTTTTAAAAACAGTTTCCGATGGACTTGCCAATGGGTTCCGTTCCAATGTTCAAAAAACTAAGCAATCGTGTGAAATATTCAAAGAGCCTCGCAGCAACAACATGCGCGATGGCAAAAAAGCCAAACGGATGTGGATGATGTGTCTCGCTTTGGTTTTTGGGCTGGGAAAAACTCTCTGACACACACACACACACTCTGGGGCTGTTGGAATTGCGCTCAGGAAATATTGCAGCAGGATGGGAATGGGAATGGGGGATTTGCGAACTGTGGACATAAAAACGCAGTGGTTTCTCCCTGCTCCAAGCGGGATAAGAGCGCTTAAAGTCGCACATTTAGTGACAGTTTGTTGGATTTGCATGGGGACGACGTTGACATGGCAGAGTTGTCATGATTAATGCGTGGCAAGAGAGCAAGAGGCAGTCCTGGATCAAGGACAGTGGCATGGCCAAAGCCGAGTGACGGCAAAAGGAAGTTTTGCCGAAAGTGGGTCAAGCTGGGAGCCATCAACTCTGGAGAAGGTGAGGGGGAGATGCGGGGGAGATGAGTTCCTAATAGTAAAAATCCAGTCTCTTTGAAAGCCTGAAATGCAGAGGATGTCGAGTGAAAGATGAAGGCAAATTGATTTTAAATTTAATTTCACAAACTTTCTAAAGGAAAGGAATGCCAGCAAAGAGTTACAACTTGTACAGGTATCAGGTTTATATGAATACTTATGGCTTAAGGGAATTCAAGTATTAAAGTTTAACTTAAACAAAGTTTTATAAATCTTTCTTTGATTCACAGTTTTGATGATATACTAATTACACTTTACAAACAATTGTTTTTAGAAGTAATCTAACAATTTGTTAATATTTTAGTAAACATTTTAATTACCTCTTCTCTATTTAAACTATAAAATCAAAGTGATAAAGTTGTTCAGGCACACAGACTCGTTACAAATACCATTCCAACCCCGGCTTAAAGCTTTCGTGCTGGGATTCATTACAGGGGCTGGCGTTTATCTGGCGCAGATTGAAAATGTATCTGCCAGATACACTTTCCCGGCTTAATGAGTTGCGTTCGCAGCTAACTTTTGACATTGGAAACGAGTGAATTAAATGTATTACAATGCAAAGCGTTGAAGTGCGTGAGGCGGGGTTTCTGGACAAAGGGCCGCGGGGCAGCAGGAGGGAATAGAGTGGACCATGTTTGCCTTCGGGGCTGAAATGGCACGCAACTGCCGCTTCTCCCGGCTCACTCACATTTACCATGTGTGCTGCACGTTTTTTTTGCTGCTTTATTTTGCATTGAATTTTATTTTTTTTCCCCCGAACGTTGCTAAAAGGCAGCGCATTAAAATTTAAATTGCATTTCGCCCCGTACGCGAACAGAAATTCTTTTTATTAACACAAAGCAGCGGCGACGGCGACGACGACGGCAGCAGCAAAAATGCTAATCAGTTGAGTAAAACAGGCAACATATACCCGACAGATTTGCCTTTGCCAATTTTTTTCTTTCATTAATCAAAGGCAAAGTTCAATGGACCCGCCACTCTGAACACTTTAAAATTATGCTTTTTTAATTGTAAAAGCCAGAGGTGTCTGCAAACAGTTTGTTTTTTGTTTCAAATTGCAATAATATTAAGTGTGTTCATTGCCTTGAGGCACATCAAAATCAACAAATCAAAGGCAATGGACGAAAGCCAGGGCCAAATTTGTTGATATTATGAAAATACTTTGGGCTAAATGACCAGGAAAGGGTTTTTCCAGCAAGGCAAACACAAACAAGGAAAATTTGTAAGCCGAATATGTTCTGTAAGGAAGAAGATTTTCCACAATATAATTATGAACAAGTGTTTGATGGCAGTTTAGGTATTTGCACAAATACATAGAAATAGATACCAATTAAATTTTGTTCAAAGCTTTCGAAAACCTTTGAAGCATTTATGTTGAAGATATAATTTAAAATAGGTAACAGCATATTTTCCAGGCAGTTTTAAGTTTAAAAGTCCTGGAAAACTGCAATGTCCACGCTTTAGTTAACTTTTAACTTGAGTTCCCGCTTGTCGTAGTCCGGAACCAGACACATTTTAATCACATTCTAATTATCCAAACTACGTCAAAGAGTCCGGAAGCCACTCTCCCTCTCTGTCGTCTCCTCCGGTCCGACTAGCAAGGCTTAATAAGGAAATCAATTAATAACAAGCGAGGCAGCAACTTTAGATGGCGGAGGGGAATAGCAGTTTGCAGTCTGTCTAATAGATTTGAAATTAAAGTTTGTGCCACAGTCGACAAAGTTGGGCGAAGAGCGAGCGACATTGACTAGACTCGAACAACAAGTTGACTTCAAGCTGCAGGCACACACAGATACAACTACACAGATGCAGATACAAAGATACTCGTACAAAAATCCAAGACCGAGCCAGACACAAACACAGACAGCTACAACGAAGATGACGACAATAATGTGAAGTTGGTCGTCGTCTATAGAACATGGCAATGCACTCAGGCCAGAGGAGCAGCCAGGACCGGGGGGGAGACCGGGGTACTGGGGACGGAAAAAAACTTCCGTAAACAACGCGATTCAGCCCGGGCAACAACGTACCAAGATTTTAAAATTAGAAACGAGAGAGAAATAGATACACCGAAATAAAAAAAAGAATCCCAAACAGAAGAGAAAACGGAACGGAGCCGAGGAATACCAAAATGGAAAATGAAAATAAAATTGTCTACGAGTAGTATCTTCCTGCGAGGCCGGAGCATGAGGCTCCCTGAGTGTGTATGGGAAATTCAAGGAGCGTTCAACTGGGGAATACTTTGAGTTACAGTTGTAGACAAGTTAATAGTGACACTGCATTAGCCTTATTGGCTAAGACTTTTGTGGGAATTCAATACTTAAAGGTCCTTAGTACATAATTGGTTGGGTAATAATTCTTTTAAATATAATTCCCCCTATCTAACATCTCTTGGTCATGGCTAGATCAAATCGTCTGGTTACTTTGATATGTGTTTTATAGGAAAAGTGTCCGAGATACTTGTGGTTTGTATAAGTTCCACTGCTTTAGAGATATAGATTTCTGACATATATTATAAATCCCTCCTACAGCTTAATTTTATTTAATTCCCACTGCTATTTCCCTAACCTCGACTGTATAATTCAGAGTCCGGGATGGTAGGAGAGGACAGGGGTTCCATCCAACCATCCATCGCCTTGGGGGCCGCACTGCAAGCGAGCAGAGGCAATCAAACAACTGAGGCATGACAACTTTATGCCAGGAGCAGGCCATAGAAGTTGCTGCCAATGATGGCTACGATGATGATGATGATGATGTAGCTGCCTCTTGGTGGAAAGAGGCAAAAGCACGCTGCCACTATAGCTCCGGCGGCTTATTTGACGACCGACGAGCGACAAGCGTCCGAACGGCACATGACATAAAAATTAAATAAACAAAATTATGGACCAAGCCGTATGTGGCCCTAAGACTCTGCCCACATCTCTCTCTCCTCCCGCCCTTGGAAGCGTAGATAAGTGTAATGTATATGGGGGTTTTCAGATAAGGCCGCGGGGTGCAGGCCGAGCAAATAGCGGGAGACGGGGGAGTGAGGCCAAATCAAAATAAACAGTCTATCTGTCCGCACACAAAAATGTTGTTTCCCGAATTGTTGTGTTTGTTGGATAAACAATCGAGGGAGTTTTATTCTTTCCTTCTTTTTTTTTTTAACTTGAAGCGCCGGGAGAGCTAAAATACCCCGAGGTGGAATAAAGAATGGCCGGAGATGAAGATTCTGCTAATTTGATGGAGGAGTTGGCTGGCCTTAGAGCACTCGGGCGTTAAAGGAGAGCAGTCAGTTGGCAAACACTTGAAAAAGTATACGAAATTGGTAGTATGTTCAGGCCTTTTGTACAGATAAATGAAAGAGGAGATGTTAAGATACAATTGATTAAACATGAGTATCTTTAATTTGTGGAATATATTACGGATAAACGTTAAAATTAACTCTCTTCATTCAATTTAAAGATACTAGTTTAAGAACTAATCTTTTCCAGGAATTTATATGACCTCAAAGTCGGTCTAAAATTTAAACTAGACTCCCAATCACATTCCTTTCCATAGCATCCACTTTGGCCATAACATTCTTGGCAATCATCTTAGTTGAACTATAACCATCTCCGCTTCCATCAGCATCTTATCAGCCGCAACAATTCATTGGGGAAGCGAGGAAAAGAAGAGGGAAATGAGGGAAAAACTAGCTGGAATGGGAGGAAATTATCAGGAGCATCAAGTCAACTTTTATTCTATTTGAAGTTCCCGTGGCAAACGAAGCGTGCCCAAAACAACTTCCCAGCACATTCCCAACAAGCCCCACAAGACCCCTGCTTCCCTCTCGCCCCTCTCTGCTCCGATGGCAACAAGCTAACTGGCTGTTGGCAGTTTCCACAAAACAATTTCCATTACTGCAACTTTTTAATGCCCCACGATGACTACGGGCATGCCCTGCCTGGGTCCTCTTTGTACCCTTTCCCCCGCTGGACTCATGTGTTGCCACTCAATAAAAATATGCTTTATGAATTAATGAAAAGAAAATGTTTTGCAGCAGCAGCAGCATCCAGAAGTTGGCTGGAGGGGCTTTAAATGGTGTTTCAGAGGCTGGAAGCCTTCTCCGTACGAGTGTACGAGCTTTTAATTTGTACAACTGTTGCTTCCCTCGAGACAGGTTTTCTTTACGCCGTTCAGCTAAAAAAAAAACCAACAGATTAAACTTTAAATGCGTTAAGCAGCTTTTCCATACGATAATTCCGGTAAGCGGGAAGGCGATCTGATTACCAGCTAATGGGCAGTTGATATACGATATGGGGTTAATTCTACTTTATTAATTCGAGTTTTATCTATTCCAGTTCCAGTTCCAGTGGTTTATGGGGTCGGAAATGATTCCTTGACTTAGAAAAATATTATTTTGTATTATAAAATCGGATTTTTTATATTAAAAATCGTCTTAATTTTTTTAAATTAAAAATATCATAACTCGGCCAAAAAAGCATTAATTTTAAATCGGAAAACTGTTCTGTGCTAGATTTTCTACAGTTAATAAATCTGCATACTTCATTTAAAAATTTTGAAAATTCAATTTTTTATTAAAATCAAAAATTTTAATGATGTAACCCCTTATAAAATTTCGCAAAAATGGCAATAAAATCGATTTCTTCCTGGCATATCTAGAATGATTCCCCTGTTGATGCTGATCAAGAATATATATACTTTATAGGGTCGGAAACGTCTCCTTCACTGCGTTGCAAACATCTGACTGAAATTATAATACCCTGCAAGGGTATAATAAGGGTTATTTGTATTTTGAACTACTGCAACATCTACAATTTGTTGCTCAACATGTTACTAGCTACATGTGTTTGTATTAAGCAACATGATGCTGGCAACATTTGTGTTAATTTAGCAACATTCTCTTCTGCCTTCAGCCCTGTTTAATGTAGGATTTTATTAAATTTTGGCTTAATTAGACAAAGTGAAATAGCCATGTCCATAACATAACATAACAGGTATCTTACAGTCGGTTCTACTTGACTTTAGCTTTTCTACCTGTTAAAATAGAAATAGATAACCAAAAGAAAGATGCTTAATGTACACTGCAGATATGATTCTTAATCAGCATAATTAAGCCACAAAGTAAACTTAAAAACTTTCCCCTCATCACCACAAGACCCACCTGAACCTTACCTGTGAATATAAGCAAAAGATGCCCAAGTTAGCAGTCGATTTTGAAACGGAAATTGATTCTGTCTGAGCAATGGCAATCTGGACATTGGCAACAACGGAAATGATTGCATCACCTAACTTGACCACGTGCCACTCACTGCAGAAGGCCGACGGCAGACATGCAGACAGCAGTTGCAGCAGTTAGTTGCAGTGGCAAGTGGAAGTGGCAAGAAGTCGCCGTCTGGCGGAGTTTGCATGCAAATTACGTCAAATTGCATATTTCCGGTGCCTGGCCGGGCAGTGCGTAAATATTTTATGCTTCATTTTGTCTTCGGTCTAGGCAAGTGAATTATGGCTAATTACGAGTGCTCTAAGCTTGGGCTGGGGGCGAAGGAGGTCGTGGGGCCCAGACTGAAGACAACAAAAAACGTGCCAGGGAGGAGAGGACCTGGAGGCGAGACCAGCCAAGCACATCGCCATCGACCATGGCAATCATCCCCCCAGGGCGCTGTAATGCGGTCGTCGTCGTCGCCGCCGCTGAGGGCCACACTTCTAGGGTTACAAGTTGAGTTTTCATTCGGCTTTGCCGCATGCCGCTTGTTTAATTTATACCTTTGGCCACTATTGTTGCCGCTGCGGTGGCTCTTGGGTTTCCCTTTCGGGCTGTCCAAGCTGCAGGCCCTTCCACGCCCTCTTGCTTGCCCCCTGCCCGAGAAGGCATTTGATTTAGTGCACGGTCGAGGTAATTTAGATTTGTGGTCGCCATTTGAGCTGCACACGGATTTCTATTTCTATTTCTGTTTCTTAAGCTTTTTCCACTTTATCGGTTTCGGACAGGCAAGATGTTGTCCGAGTTGAAATTGTTTTTAATTTCCTTTTCACAGTTGGATGTTTTTGCCTGCGATTGGTGGTGGAAAGATTTTCCGGAAAAGTCCCTTTACTAATAAAAGTAATCATGAGATAGCAAGGGTATAATTCGTTTAGTTATCATCAACAAAAAAAAAAAAAGGATAGAGAATCCAGAAATGCTCGATATTAATAAGAAAATACTTCGACAATTCGGTGATCAACAGCACTCTGTTAGTTTTTCTCGTTTAGATTAAATACAGTACGACAAGCTTAACAGAAATTGATCTTTTTCACTCCAATAGTTATCCGGTGTTATTCTTTAATTTCTAAACGAAAATATATTAAAAAACTCTTGTTATGTTACAAATATTCAAGAACACCAAGCACTTTCTTATGACAACACACCAACAAAGCATCAAAGGGCCAAAAACCACTAAATTTAAATAAACTTTAAGCTCTTTTGTGCACAGTTTTCAGGGCCTGTTTAGTTCGTTGAACTTATGGCAAGGCAACGGCAAAGAGGCGATGGCGATGCTTGCCTTTCCGGCGCGTCTCCAATTAGTCACCAGTCGTAGAGTCGTCGTCTTGGCCAGGCTAACTTCTTGGGCAAATACCAACTTCCTCCGACTAATCCGCACTGCATTCTCACATCTCACCGCCTCTCTCTCCTCTCGTTGCAGGTAAATACACATTTCTGCCTGGCAGCGTTAATTCGGTCTAATTTGCAAGGCATGCAGTGGTACCTTCTCCAAGTCTCCTAACTGGTCCGTGCTGCTCCGTGGCTACTGTTTAATGGCCAGCGTCGTCTGTAGCTGCGGCAGCTGGACTTGTCCATTGTCAATATCAACAGGTAACAGGTAACGCCACGAAAAACCACCAGAGTATTTGCATTTCACATTATTATTATTGCTGCTGCAGCATCTGTTGTAGCAATTGACGCCGCTGCAGCTTGGTTGCTGCTCCTCTTGGCCTGGAGTGCTAATGGCCATCGGTCTGGGGCTGGTCAGAATTTGCGCACTGGGAGCGTGTGAAAGTCTCTGTTTCTGTTTTTGGTTCCTCGCATCCTGTTGTTTTGCGGCTGCAATTTGTTGCTGGCCACGTAATACATGCCCCTGGAAGGGTGGTTTCAGGTGCAAGAGCCAAAGGCCGGGAGGCAAATTGTTAATTAAGTTGTCTGCACTAGGTGGGAACCAGGAGCGAGGTGTTTCTCCCCTTTAAACTGCACTTCCCTAATGAAGGTACACATATATCTGGTCAAGATGTTGAATGACAGATTTGGGCAATTAGCCAACATTATGTGAGGCAGTTTGTAGTTTAGAAAATCTATTTTAAGTTAGAAGAAATAGGCTCATACAGTGTTGCTCTAGGCTAAGATGAGTTACTTAAGAATTATTAGTAAAGATTTGACATTAAACTATAAATAAAAACAAAACTAACTGCTTCAAACAAATTCTAAGCTTTCCTAGAGAAGTTTTTCAAACCCAATTAGATTGCTTATTAAATTTGAGGAATAATATATATATAATGCTCCTTTTGAACTATCAAAACTTGGCTAATGCCACCCGTAATATACCTGGAATCAGTCCTACTTTCTCACTGAGTTCTTTGCTCATTAAATTCGACATCTCATCCAAAATGTACCACCCTGTCCAACCCACTGCCTTTGCCCCAACCCCAATCACTGGAGAATCCATTAAAAATATTTCGCTTCATTTATCTGAGGCGATTGGCCAGAGCCAGGGCCAGGGCTTAATGCCAATCAAATGAAGCCGGATCCTTGTTTATTGTTGACTTGCTCCTTCTGCTGCACACACACACACGCACACCGTACTACACCCTCGGGGCCTTCCCGGCGGAAGATTGCTTTTGGGATGTGTTAGAAGGAGGCATATCCTGTATATGTATAATTCTATTTGCCAACCTAGTTACCCTTTCTTCCACAAACTAGCCCAGCGTCCGTGCATCTCCCTCACACATTATAAATTCATATTCAATTACGCGTGCTGCCCAAAGGGGGGTTGTGGGTTGTGGGGGCCAAAGGTCGTGTGCCACACACGCCAAAAATTTGTTTACTCTGCGCCTATTGTTGTTGCTGCTGCTGGCCACAGCTACTCGGATCCATCTCCGTGAGGCCCATGAATGGAGCTGAATTATCTATTTGGCTTTTGGGAGGTGGCAGGGAGAGGGAGAGAGAGGCAGGGTCATGGTGTGGGTGTGACTGGTGCGTAAGGCATGCCGGCTAACTGCATGCATGCATGATAAATGAAATATTTATATAGCTAAAATACGTAATTAACTCAAATTATAATGGGGGCGACTCGGTTGGACCCCGGGCAATTTCTCTCTCCCTCTTCAACTTGCTCCCTCCCTCCTGCCATGGGCTAATAATAGGCGTTAATGCCGGACGTTCCACTGGAAATGAGCTCTGCAGGGAGGTGAATGTGGAATACCCTGCAATGTCTATTTATCTTGTATTATTTATATATTTTTAAAATTATCTTTTCACCTTTTAAATCAAAAACTAAACTTGAAAAATGATTATTTAACTTTTAATAATATAATGTTTGCTTTAAAATATTGTTTTTAATTTTTAAAAATTTGGTATTTTCCTAAATTAAATCCCTTTTAAGGTGGTTTTTCTCTTCGTTTTAAAATCAATTGGAAATTTCCCCTTTAGCTATCAAAGAACCACCAAAGGCTCATCGAAGTGACCTTCTCCTTTTCCTCCATTGCACCCTGCTGCTCCTCCACCTCCTCCTCTACCTCCTCCTCCACCTCCACCTCTCCTCCACCTCTACTCCACCTCTCCTCCACCTCCTCCTCCTCCACCTCCTCCTCCTCCCCAACAATACAAAACCACAAAGTATGCTAAGCGGAGGAATGGAATGGATTTCTGTTCAGCTAAAAATGAGAGCGACGAGTGCGGGGGCAGTTCCATGTTTAAATGCATGCTGAGTGTGATTACAACAACAACGACGACAACAACAACAACAAGCCGGAGGAGCACCGAAGGGGGCTACCTCTATAGCAGACGCCTCTGTCTCTGTCCTCCCGTCCCCGCGCCACAGTTTAGCTGCGTTGCGTTGGTCATTATTTACTCATCGATTGCCAAGGAATGCGGTGCATCATGCGGTGTTCTTGGCGAGGAGAACTCCTCTGGAGAGCTCCTCTCCGCTTCCCTCGTCTGTTCCCTTTTTTCTGTCCCAGTATCGGTCTTGGTCTCGGTCTCGGCCTCCTCCTCTCCATCTCCCCCTGGGGCCTGGGAGCTGCTGCACTGGCTCTGCTAATAAATTCAGCAGAGCCAGCAGGTTGCTAGGCTTAGGGTTCTTGCCTGCTAAAGGAGTGTTCTCAGGGGCAGAAAGGGGATAAGAGGGGATAAGAGGGGTTAGAGGGAGCGGCAAGGGGGCTAGGTGGAGGATACGGCAATAACAAATCGTGTTGTTAACTGGCAGCGTCGTCGTCATCGTCATTGGCATACGCACGAATGCATTCCGGCTTGGGTGTGCGAGTGGAAAGGCACTGGGAAAAAGAAATTTTAATTTAAAATTAAAAAACAAATGTAATAATAAAATTAAAATTAAAATTTTAAAAACATTTAAATAAAAGAAAGACCTTTTAAGTTTCCTACATTTCAAAATCTTTTTTTAGAATTAAATACTAACCATATTTCTCTGACTGCATCACTGGAACAAGGTCTGGGTCTGCGCCTGGGCCTGGGTCTGCGTCTGGGTCTGGCCAGTGGTCACACATAGCTGGACCTCTGCCTGCTAAGCCTGCTTCGCCTGCTCCATCGTTCCTGCTGCTAGTGCTTAGTATGCAGGCTTTGTTGGCCTGCTTGCTTCTTGGGTTGGCTGGAGCTGGTTGGTCGTGGCTTTGGGGCCTCTCCGCGTAGTCATTGACCTCCGCACACATGACCAATTGTAACTGCAACTCTCGTGCCAGGTTTAGCCTGCGCCAAGCCCCTCCTACTTAGCCCTCCCGTAGTACCTTATGTGGCCAGAGACATAGACAATGTTGTGTGCGCTTTAATGTCCAAGGGGGAATGCTCATTGAAGTTGTAAAATGTTGAGCAGTTTAATAACCCAAGGATCGAGTGTTTATTATGCGTGTGGCTGCAGTTTTGAAGCCAAGTGCAAGCCGCTTAGAAGTTGGCCAAAGCTGGCTTAGACCTTTCGGACCTCTTTTCCTTGTGCTCTTTCCGTTTTCCAGGTGCATGAAGTTAAGTAGGAGAATATGTAGTTATTTTCTAGGTCAATGGGTTCATTATGGAGGACTCCTACAACTTTCAATTGCAACAGCAACAGTTGTTTAGTGTTGCAAGCCTGATCCAGCAGCAGGGGATCTGACTTTGCACATCGGAAAAGTTGATAGCAACTTCCGTCTCTCCTCTTGGCCCGGGTCAAAGTTTAGCTTATGTTTTGCTTCATTATGTAATTATTAGTTTGTGCAATGAACCGTTATTTTGTTGACTCCCAGGGCACGAGTGTGAATTATTCAGTAGCCAGTTCATGGTCCCCATGTGTGTATGTCCATGTGTTTATTGTTTCTCTTCGGGCCATTACAAATTCTGTCCAGCACTTGGCCATTGCCTTCGCCTCACTGCTGTTCTGGATGTGTGTGCGTGTGAGCCTGCGTTTAATTATACACTTGCCACAGAGGCTTGGCTGCAAACGGGTTATTGTTGCAGAGAGCATTAAATATTTGATTTGCATTTATTAACTCGATCGCTTATCGGTTGCGTTAGGAGCTCTGAGCTGTAAGCCAAGCAAAGCCAATTATGAAAGCTAATTGGAAGTATTTCTTGTATCTTGAGGATAGCCTGATAACGGGCAGGTTGTCTTTAAATTTAAGCTAACCATTGATTATTCTGGAAAATAAATTTTTATATACTCAAGGGAAATGATTTTAGGAATTACAGAATTGCGATAACGTAGAAATCAAACATTGATTTTCCTTTATATCTGAGTGCTTAAGAGGTGGATTGCATTGAGTGATTGGGAACAGAGCTTGGTGGGGCCTTCAGTGGGGGGCTTTAAAACCCATTAAAGGTGCCACAAGAAGACCCTTCCTCTCTGTTTTTTTCACAAAGTCTTTATCAAAGTCGTTTCTGTCTTGGAGTTGAGCTCGTGTAAATTCTTGCTTCATTGCTCTGCCAAAAGCTCAGTGGAGCATGAAAGCGCTTTCACACTTGCACTTGCACAGAGCTTCGAGATCCACCACCAACACCCAACACTCACCACGTAGCACCACCTAGCACCACCCCCCTCACCGCCTCTGGGTAAATGGCACGTTGACATTAGCCTTACAAGCTCATGAGCTGCTGTCATAAACTTTTATTATCATTACACTTACGTCGCTTCCCCACAGCCGCTGCTGCTGGCCCGTCGCATTTGTTTTATTGACGCTGCCCCCAGGTTCCACCCCCAGAGCCCAGCCACACCTCTTCTCCGTTAGTTGCAGTCAATGTCCTCTTTGTTTCCCTATCGGCCAGCCATGCACTTCTCCGTCTAACATTTGTCAGTGAGTGTGCCTGTGGTCACTGATAAGATTACCGGCTGTGATAACCGCGTGAGACATTTCCTGGAGGTGCCAGGGCAACCGATAGCCCTTCTATTCACCCTAGTCCAGACCAGTTTCCAATTACCGTGGCTCTTTTCCGGTATCTGTCCCGCTGTATAGCCCCTCAAGGGGCAATTCTTGCGGCCGAGATTGATCGACAGGCGACATTGGACAGCCAGAGTGGGAGGTATCGTGGGGCAAGTCATGGGAGTTTAGATTTCAGATGCATATAACTAATTGCAGATTTTATAATGATAAATTCATATTATTTATGCAAGAAGAAGGAGGAATATATAATCTTTATTGATGGTTTCTAACATTGACTGTCATCATGCAACATTTTAGGAACTTCTCAGAGCTTGTTGCAGATCAATTTTCGTGTTTCATTACTCCTTTTGCCTGGCACTTTGCCAGGATCTCTTTGAGCTACTTCGATGAGGGTTTGGGGCATCTTTAATTTGACTTGAGAGGTTACCCAGAGTGGTATGCCAGGCAAGCGCTTATCCCCTTTTCCCAGCTTCAATTTCAAAGTGCTTCTTTGCCTCTCTATGTGTTGTGTGTTGTGTGTCCATGTCCCTTGCTTGTAATCATGGAAATGCCTCCTAGCGGTGCCCGCTTGGCACCATTCAAACGACTCAGGAGAAGGTGGGGGGGTTGGCTCGACGTTTGAGCTGGTGCTTGAGCTCGAGCTAGACTAAACTTTTCATGTTCCCTTTGCTTTTTATATCCTAATTCCTTTCCCGCTTTCTTTTCTTCTGTGGAATGCCATGACAAAAAAGCTCTCAGCTGGCATTGTTGAGGGAATGGGGTGGGAAGGGGGTATGGCACACATATCCTTTTGGCTTATCCAGCTGGAGGGCGTGCGTCCTCGGGGCTATACATTTCTCTCGCTCATATTACACAAAACTGAAGCACTTTGCATGGGATTATGTCTCCTGCCAGCGGTGTGTGCTAGTGATGATAGAAAAAGGGTTAGTGGATTAGCAAATAGAACACGTTTAGTTCCATGCATAGAGAGAAAGGTGATCCGTGGGGCCTCTTCTATGAGAAATTTAAAGCCATAACCAATCAGTAACTGTGAACCCATTCATCCTTTTCATGTGCAGTCGGGCATTCACTGAAAATCCTCGCCATGTCTTTAATTCCCCTGATATTTCACTTTGTTTGCCGCCGTCGCCCTGCTCTCCTGCCACCCAGCTCTCTATGTCCACAGAAGCCGCAGAAGCTGGCAAAAGCCAACAAATAACTAGGTGTATATATTCAGTTGTCTAGCATAGTCTGAGGAGGCAGTGCTTAACCCGCAGGCGGCCCTGCACCCCATGGGTGTCATTGCTGCGTTTAATATTGCAAAAAGGATGCCGAACTGGCTGCGAGGGGTTTCGTTTGAAGGACCTTTGGGTGGCAGGGCGAGGGAGGGAAAAGCGTCGTGGTGGCGCCCACATTTGTCTTTCTTCCACTTTCCCTTGCCACGATGTTTACCAAAGTTCTTCCATTTGCTTTTGACGCTATAAAATGAATAAAAATAAAGCAAGTTTCAGAGCAATGACTCGACTTTTAAATAACTTATTACCGGACTTGTAATGAAAAATCTTAAATAAAAAATACATTTGCTAATAATTTTAGCAGAAAGATTTATAATTAAGTAAAATAAATATGGGTTTTATTGTATTTTAAAATTATTTAAAATCTTTATTGGTAAATCGCCCAATTCACAGCCCCTAAAAAGAGGTTTCCTATTCTGGGAATCGCGAAAGCCGGCGCTAAAACGTGGGTCCTTGCTCCTCGGTCAGCTTTTCCTTCTGCCTGGCATTTTCCCCTTGGATTTTCCTGCTTTGGTATTTCCCCCTGCACGTTTTTATGTATTCGCCGGGGTTGCCTTCTCTTCCAACTCGGGTGTAATGTTTGATTTAGTGTTTGTTTTTTAGCTCTCTGTTTCCGCTTCGCTCCCCCCGCTTTCTGCTGCCGCCGCCGTTCTTTATCCCTTTTGAAACTCCATTTTGTGTTGGCTTTAATAAGCTTTTATTTCCGTTTTTCAGCATGTTTTACTGTGTGCTTTTTATGCGCTTTTTCCCCTCATTTCTCTCATTCCACAGCTCCTCCTCCTCCGCCTACTGCGTCTCCTTGTTGCGCTCCTCCGTCGCCGCTTTCCCTTCCTTTCCTTTCCTGCTCCTCCTTCAATGTTTGCTCTTCCCTTTTCGTGCTCCACTTGGCGCTTTTATTCATAGCTTTTAATTTGCGGTCGAAATGAAATAACAATAAATAAAATGGCCACTTCCCTTCCCGCCCAGAGTCCGCGGATTGCTTTGCATTTGTTTGGAATTTTATGTAAAAATGTTGAAAATGAACAAAGATGCTGCCTGCCCGACATTTGTTTATATTTGTTTTTATCTAGATGGTGTTGATTGCCGGCATTTGTCTGGTGGGCGTTCTCCAGATTGAAATTCGAATAGAGATGTGAACAGGGGGTCTGTGATTCCGTGGTGATTAAGAGGTGATTGAGAGGTCATCGAAACTTATACAAAAAGAACTCATCTTTAAGGCCCAGTGAAAGGTTTATAGAGGCTTTTCACCAAAGTTAATCTGGTCATATTACCACTGTCAACCTTTTTGTGACCTCTGCATTGTCTTCTGCATACCCCTTTGAAATCTTTGGCAAGTGTCTAAGCCAGTCTCAAGCACTTGTGATAGCTTAAGCAGTGGCTTTTCCTCTTGCACCGCCCTAATTCCGGAAAATTGGCAATGAAACTTTAGCAGCAGCAATAAATTTCAAAGTTTGGCACAGTTCACAAGCTGAACATATCGCTCTGGCCAGAGGGGAGAAGAGGCAAACAAACTACGGAGGCAAACTTCGATTTGGAATAAATAATAATCATCGACTGATGTTGCAACATATTGGCAGCTTGGCCAAGAGTTTCATAACTATGCATAACTGCTTTTTGGCAACATGTTGCACATGGCACACTGCGCCTCTAGAGAGGGAACGTGAGTCACCAGAGGGCGTAGATCGCCCCTGATCTAGCCTCTACAATTTTATGCTTCACTGCTGAGAGGCATAAAATTCTCATTAAACTTAATTTTTTAGCTCAGACGCCAAGGGCCCCATAACTTCACATCTTTTACGACTCTAATTTTTATGCTGCCACGGCTTTTCTAATGCTTTTATGACAATTTTAGAACTCTCTTTGTGGGGCGGGCGAGAAATAATGCAAATGAAACTCATTTGAATTCATTTCATTTGGCCAATTTGTGCTTGTAATTAAGAAAAAGTTAAAAATCGGGCCCAATTCCCCCGCACCCCAGTGAGATCGTTAAAATTATGGGCATGGACAAGAGGCGCTTTCAAAAGAATTTATGTGATCTATGAATGCTGAATATCAAGTGATTGGGGTTCCTTTTTTATTAGATTCTTACCTGGCTTTTGATTGGTTTGTGATTATCCCACAGAACAGATGGCTTACTCCCTCGATCGGAGCACTCTGTGACCCCATCCACGCCTAACGAGATCCAACCTTTTTCGACTCGGCGGCACTCCTCCCAATTCTGAAGCCCCTAGACAATGTGGCTTTAATATATATTTGTTCAGCCGCTGAATCTGACTTTTGCTGGTTGCATTTGGAAAAAAAAACACTTCCTCAAGGCTAGCCACATCATTTTTTATGCTTTTTGCCAAGTTAATTTTTTGCGCTTTTCTGCGAATTTGTTTTGCAAAAAAGAAACAAAAACTATAAACGAGCAAAAAACGAATGCAAAGGTTGAATGTATATATATTTTTTTTGTGTCTTGCTGTGCTGCAATTTCATTGTTAATCGTTCCATTGTGGCTGTTCGTGCCGTCATTATCTAATTATTAAGTATACGCTTAGATGCAAAAGTCAAGGTGACTGCACAATTATTCATTCTCCAAGGAAGTTGCCTTTGATTTTAGCAACAATTGGCTATAAAAAATTCACAAAAAACAAAAACTATTAATGGCAACCGAAAAATAATGAATGCCTGGCAAAGAAATAATTTCAATTAATTGATTGCAATGATAAACTCAGAGCAGTATTATTAGCGGAGACCCCCAGCAGGGCCAGCTTCGGCTCCAGCTGAAGTTCCACAAGTCCCCGTGAGTTCTGTCCCTGCAAAGAAGCCAATATAATCCACGGATGAGGGGAGGTGGCCTGCATTGGGTTTATGAGCGGCATTTAAGCTGCGATAAATGGCATAATGTGCCCTCATAAATGGCACTGGGAGTGGTGTGGCAGTGTCAGTGGGAATGGAAATGGGAATGGGAATGGGAATGGGAATGGGAGGCACTCCATACCACTCCAATTGAAGCGTCGCGTCCATGTCCGCGTCATAATCGGCGTAAAAAACTGCACGACAGTCAAAACGAAAACGAATTTCGTTTGGTGAATGCGACAAGGGTTGACTGTGGTATACCCTATAGTTTTTTGTCTCAATTAAACACATGAATTGTCTGATATTATTATGTTTATTTATGTTTTCTTTTAATATCCTACGTCTCATAAAGCAAGTTATTTGCCCTAACCGATCGTTGCTTGTTTTAAGAGATCCGTAAAAATGTTACAAACAACAAGAAAGGAAGCTAACTTCGGCACGCCGAAGTTTGTATACCCTTGCAGATATTATTTCATTACATTTTACCTATACTTATTATGTTTACAGTTTGACAGTTACAGTTTTGCATTCCCAGCTTTACATTTTCTCTACATCTACCGATCGTTTATATGGCAGCTATATGATATAGTTGTCCGATTTTTATGAAATTTATACCAAAATTCTGAAATAATAAAATAAGACTATATCTCAGAGTAGATGAAAATACGTTGAAAAACAACGAAGTTATAATTTTTTTCCTATTAATTTCCTGATCGTTCCTATGGCAGCTATATCATATAGTCGTCCGATTTTCATAAAATTTTTACCAAAATTCAGAAATAATATAAAATGGCAACATCTAAAAAATGGTGCAAAAATGTTGAAAAACAGCAAAGTTATAATTTTTTTTCGAAAAATATATCGAACATTTGTATGGCAGCTATATGATATAGTCGTCCGATCCGGCCCGTTCCGACATATATAGCAGTGAGACCATATAGAAGACTATATGCAAAGTTTCATTCAGATAGCTTTAAAACTGAGGGACTAGTTTGCGTAGAAACAGACAGACGGACAGACAGACAGACAGACAGACAGACAGACAGACAGACAGACGGACAGACGGACAGACGGACATGGCTAGATCGACTCGGCTGTTGATGCTGATCAAGAATATATATACTTTATAGGGTCGGAAACGTCTCCTTCACTGCGTTGCAAACTTCTGACTGAAATTATAATACCCTGCAAGGGTATAAAAATGAACCAAAATTTCTTATTAAAGGATGCGGTAAAAATGTTTCAACGAAGCTCTCTCGAGATTGCAAGAACTAATTATTTAATTGAATTACAATTGCAAATTTTCTAATAGCCTTAATAAATAATTCCCCATCCTATATGCATATTTTTCTCTCACTTCACCTCCACTTTCAAATGCCCCACAAAACCCATATACCCTTAACCCCTTATAGTCCCACAGGGTATGCCAAGACCAAGACCAAGTACGGGCGGCAGGCATATCGTTGTGTGAGTTTAAGTACTTTGCCGAGCTTATGAAAAATGTGCGGATTTGTCAACAAGCTGCAGTAGCAGTAGCAGCAGTAGCAGCAGCAACAACAACAGCAGCAACAATTACTTAATGCCCATTGTATTGCATTTCAAGTTGGCAAATGGAACAAATGGCAAATGGAAAACGAGAAGCGCACAAGGGGATCATCAAGCAAAAAAATAAAGAAGCCCAATGGGAGCGAGGGGGAAATTTCCGCACTGTTGGCAATTAAAGTGTAAGAAGCGATTTTCGAGAAAAGTACGGGTGGCAACTTGGGGGGGTTAAGCGGCTTCAATCAGGGGTTAAGACAGAGAGAGTGCAGCGTGACGTGGCAATATACATACACACCTACATCTATGTATATGGATGTCATCGCTCAGCCAAGCCAGAAGGATCCATCAATCAAAGTCAGCCTGGGCGGCACTCTATAAAACTCAAATTGGCAGACTTTATTGCAAAATTCTGTGTCTATATCGGCAATTGAAATCGGCATAATCACTCATTCGTTGCTAATTAAGCTCTGAAAGAATTTCAAACTGAAGTTCAGTTGGGGGTCCTCTCGAACCATCTCTAGCCAGACTCGATATTTCAATTTGTCGAATTTTAAATTCAGATACAGCATCGAACATATAGCGACAAGTGCCCCATCCGTTGACTGACTTTAAGCGTTCACTGTGCCGCACACACATGCCAGAATCACAGCCCCGCGGGGCAATACACACATATGTACATACAGCTGTGGGCTCACTCGATTATTTTGCTGATTGCTTTCCGGTGACAGGCTCTCTGCACTCTCCCCCTTGTGCCTCTAGGAAAACCCCGCCAATTTCCCGAAGGGCACCTCAACAGGCAGCTGAAAACGCGGCACGCTCCTTTGAATACGCTAAGCAGCGACAGGAGCGTTGCTCATGCAGAAAAATGCGGGGCCCAGAAAATCCACCCAGGGGTTCCCTGCTCCAGCACAGCCCTCACAACAAAACAAATAAATAAAACATATATAGTCTGTTTTATATATATTTCTTTATAAAGATATAGTAAAACTGAAGTTTACAAAGATGCTAGGGAAGTCTGACTTCAGTCTAAGCTAAGGTTCTAAGACAAGACGCTTTGATTAGATATATCCCTTTGAAACTCTCTTATTATTTTTCTAAAAAACCCTTTAGAAATCAAAAGCTGAATAATTTAACTAATATAATATATTGTTTTAGCTTTAATAGTGTGGGAAAGGAAATACAAGTTCTTCAGATGAGATTCCCTTACTTATAAAAGGTTTCTAAAGAACCAATTTTCGAATTTGAGTAGCTCTTCTTATGTGTGTTCCCTGATCTGCCTTGTCTTTTATTTTGCGATCCACTTTTTTATTCAATTGGTCCTCAGTTCAATTAAATGATGAGCTTGGGCCCGCATGTCTGCATTTGGATCTCTCCATGGATGCAGTCGTAGTTCGAGAGGTTCAAGCTTGATTCCCCGTCCCTGGGGTCCACTCGTAAATGCAATTACCATAAACATGCAAAGCTTGTGCAGCTGCTGCTTCGGGCAAATTAAAAAGTTTTTAGCCGACGAAATGTGTATATGAAAATAACGCACAAAATGGTCAAAACTATCAACTGGTAGCCAAGTAAATCTGTGAGGGAAGCGGAAAAGTGGGGTTTCAGAAGTGAGAATATTCGCTGAAAAAGACTCTAACAGGGTATGCTGAGTAGGAGGAGGAGTTGGTAAAGTCTTTATTTATTTATTTATAATATTTATTTATGATTTATCATCCTTAAAGTAGAAAACTTTCTGGTTTAAATTAGGAACTTAGCTTTAAAAACTCACCCACCCGAGGCATCTCCTAGTCGAACCCTCAGTTTCCACAACATTTTGCTGGTCGACTTCATTTAACCAGTATCCCTCGCCGTTGACTTTTAACTTTGTCTGCCGCTTTCAGTTGATTTTGTGTGCACACAATAACACCAACTTCCATCTATGCATATATTTTGTATCTTTTGCCATGCAATTTTGCAGTGGTTCTTGTCTGGTTTTTGGCCAGTTGGTTGGATTTTGTTGGCTTGCCGGTTTTTGGTTGAAGGTCGCGTTGTGCACATTTTTGGAAAGTACATTTAAAAGTTGAAGCTAAAACATAATTGTTACAAAAAGCTGGTCTGCTCGAGGTGATACGAGGGATTAGTCATGCAAAATATGCAAAATAATAGCCAGCCAAAGGGACTTAAATGGTAACAAGCAGTGGTTATCGATCTCACAGAAGAGCTTGAGACTTGAAACGGAAAATCTATTTACAACTTTGACCATATGACCCCAAAAACCAAAGCAGCAAACAGCACAGCACAGAACTCAGGGAAAACAAAGAGAAACACACTTCAGAGCAGCCAGCCCGTTGACATATTTGGTAGCATTTATAAGGCCAGAATGGCCAGAGACAAAGCGAGACACAACATCGCCGATGATGTAAATGGCGGCGGGGGGAGTGAGCCGGGCGGGCGAGCTGTGATGGCAAAACTACAAGGCAATGAGATTATATCGCTGGCACTTGGCCAAAAAATGTATAAATCAGTTGAGCAATTTGTGCTGATTTAGTGACATGATATCCACCAGTCGAAGCCAGGGGCGGCAAGGACGAGGGCAATGGACAAAGCCTCGGAAGCTCTGGTGTCTGCCGAACGAGTGCAATGAAGTGAAAAACCTTATAAATAAGGAAAATTTCACCCAAATTAAAAGTGGCCACTGGTCAGGCGCAGGGTGGGGCACAGAGTCCGAGTTCGAGCAAGATAAATGAGCCAAAAGCGGCCAATTAGACGAAAAACAGAGCGAGTGGACGAGATGGTTAGACCAGTGCCAGAGGGAGACAGATGGCGAAAGTTGTTGGCCCAAGTCCAAGCGAAAAAGTGCAACGCCAAATTAAGAGACTCAAAACAGAACATCAACAGAAGGCCAAGAAACTGGCAAAAGTTGCTACAGAAATGGAGTTTCAGTTTAAATGAGCTTCGAGCTAGTCAAGTTAAGCAAATGACTCAATAATCAGGACACATTTTGGGGTTTCAAAAATAAAAATAACTTCTTCTGCTTAAATTGAACAAAAAATCACTTAAAAAAAAATTACTTATCTTGTTGTTTTATATTAACCTTTGCTTGAAGTGTGTTGCTTTTGCTTTGCTTTTTGATTTTGTTAAATAATCTTTCACAACTCATATATCATACTCTATAAACTATTTCAGTTCCAAATCAGCTTAAGACCTTTTTTTTTTATTTTAAAAAACTCCGCTTTGATGACAAACATAAATCGTGCATTGTGCTCCGGCCGGAAGCATCGGCGGACCCTGATTAGCCCGGTCTCCGGATGTTGGATATTGGCTGTTGTTGGATTGTTGAATGCCGAATGTTGGCCGTCGGGCGACAGAATTAAAATGCAAACTGCAATCGCTGGAAAGAGGGAAATTCATTGAAATACTTTAGAGCTCAACGAGGGGATGCTTTTTCCATGGACTGAGGCGGGGAATTTCCATCGAATGAATCGCATTTTTGTATGCTTTTAAATTTAATTTTAATGAAGCGCACTTTTCAATGAAAATACCTCCAGCCAGCCTCCTTAATTTATGCAAATTAAAAAAAAAAAAGACAGACACGGAAGGCAACTTTGGCTGGGCTGATAACGTATACGCCGCGTTGGCCAGGTGAGCAGGCTGGCAGCAGCTGGTGTAGTGTGGGTTTGAGTGCGGGTTAGACACTTAAATGTTGCGGTCACTGTGGCCAGTTATCCGGGAATGGGTTCTGGGTGGAATGAGGGCGGTACGGTGGTTGCATTGGGGCCGTGCTGTTGCGTAATTAATTGGCCATGTTGCATTGAGTGGCTTGACTCGAGTGGAGTTAAGTGGATGGTGGCGGGGCGAAGATGGGGTGACTGACAGCAGCAGAAGTGGCTTACATTACAATGGCAGCCACAATTGAATTGTGCTTTCTGCAGCAGCAAGGACAAACACAATGTGCATCGTCAGGATACAGCGAGGGGAATGTCCTGCAGGACGCTTTGAGACATGAATCGGTGATTTGTTGACGCAGCAGAAACAATTGCTGCCTTTGTTATCGCCACCTGATAACTTATTCAAAATTCTATTAGCCAAGTTCAACAAAGGGCAGCCTAAGCCGATTTCTGCTCATTATTCCAGGACAGTCCACCGACAAATGCGCATAAATAATGAATGTTTTGTGTTGGTTCAGGTGGCTGGTAGGACTCCAAAAACCCCCCCGAAAAAATACCTCCGATTCGGAGAAACTTCCTTCAAGATTCTTCTGTTTTACTAAACAAATTATATTTACGAAGCGCCAGCTTAGTAAGACCAAAAACTTTGCTTCTCCGCAAAGACCAAAGAAGGAGCAGAAGAAACCTTTGTCTAGGGGTTGCTCCCCCCCCCCCTTTGGTTGTAACTAAATGTTTGCACAGACAAAAAGCATTTAAATCTTATTTTGACATAATTAATGACAGTTAAAAGCAGTTGGCGGCTTTGCGGGCCTGGTCGGGCTTTGGTCTCTCCCCCTTTTTCCTCCCTCTCCACCCACTTGATGTCGACAGCAAACGTCTCCTGGCTGTTGCACATTTACATGACACTTGGCGGGGCTGGGGGGACTGGGGCTTTGGCTCTTGGAGTGTCTGCTGCCAAAAAGTTTGCAACTCCATGTCGGCTGCGTTAAATTTATGACAATCTACGCATATACTATGTATCTGGAGAAAGAAGTAGCTGGCGAACGGGTTTTACTTCTAATTCCTGAACTGCAGCTGCGGCATGCCACGCCCTCGTTCTTGACATGCGAAACAGATGGCAGGCGCCTTTTTATCTTTTGAGCCAAGTCGCTGCGATGATTAATGCAATTGACTCTTGTAATTGACACATAATTTATAGTCGACTCCTGATAATACGCATACGCAGCGTTGCCCGCCCCACCAGCTGCAGTTGAAGGCGCTGACGAAGGCTCGACCAGCAGCCGAAAACAGCTGCCTGAGTGGTTCTCCTCATTGTAGTTGTACACTGAGAGGAATTTAAAGGCTTGTTCTCATTTCTTCGATGTATTTCATACATGTAAACCTTTTCAAAACAGAAGATTGTAGCTTCTTATTGATCTTTGCATTTGTTTTATTAGGGAAATCAATCTTTAAGAATCAGTACTCTCGCCTTTTATAAGAAATTCAAACCCAGTTATAAGGCATACTTCCACAGGTAGAGATATATATGTATATATTCAAGTACCTTAAATATTTTTAAAAATTTAAATTTTCTGGCTGTGCAGCTGCTGTTGTTGGGGCTCTTGTCTTGCTGATGGCTGGCTACTTGAAGTCCGTCTGCCAGTCGTTACCAGTGTCTGTTTGTCTCCCCGTTTCTCCAGCCAGCTGCCTGGGCTCTCGAGTGGCTTGGGCTCCAGGTCTGGACTCTTAATAAACTTATGCAAATTTCAGCATTCTGCATTCTGCATTCCGAGTCCTGCTGCTGCTGATGGCCAGCGCACTCGAGTGGTTACAGCTACAGAAATACGCATGCCGGAAGGAATTGCACTTCTCATTCCCTCTTTCTTTAAGCTCTGTAAAAATCTGTTACTTAATTTCAATTGACTTTGAGATGCGAGCGACGGAACAAATCAGTTTAATGTAGCCCAGCCTCATTCCAGCCCAAAAACTACAACCACCTCCACGGGCGATGCTTATCAATTTGAAATTACTTTAGCTTCGAAACACAAAAGACAAGCCACGACGCACCCGATAAAGAAGAGGAACGAAGGCTTCACATGGATGAGGTGGATTTCGCAGGAGGGCGGCAAAGACAATCGCGCCGACATCGACAATGCTGACACCCCATAAAATATTTAAGCTAACACAGCGGTGGCCCGGAGGGGGGGAGTGTGCGCTGCGACCCCCGAGGCCAGACAGGCAGACGGCCTTAAAGGGCGTCCGCCAGCAGCAGCAGCAGGGTGCTGTGGGGGAAGGGAAGGGGGTGCAGGGCATATTAAAGCGCTCAATGTGTTGCCTTTTCTCGTTACCACCCCCACCGTCGCAACTCCTGTTCGGGCCTCGGCTGGGGTTCGTTTGCTGCCACGAGAGCTTGCCTCATATTTGTCGACCCTTGTAAAAGTCGCTTGGCACTTTACGGTCCTGCTCTGTCTCTGTGTGTGTGTGTGTACTGGGTATCCTTCGCGCCCTTCGCCTGCCTGTATGTATGTGTGTCTTCCTTCCTTCCGGTTTCGTGCTCACTTTTTTTTTTGCTGATTTTTTATTCCGCTCTGTTCATAATACCCAAAAGTTGCAGATTGGCCAGGGAATGCCCTTCAGTTATTGGTTTTAAAAAAATCTAAGAAGAACCCAGTAATATTTTTGGAAAAATATATAAAAACAATATCCTTGTAACTAATTTTTAATAAAGGTTCCTTAAAATTATTACTTTTTTAAGCAAGAAATAGTTATGTTTAGTTTTTAGCTATTATTTTTTTGTCAAAACTTGGTAAGAAACTAATTTAGAAAGTGGCCTTTACAAGAACTACTTTTAATTTGGTTCTTAATTAATGTTTAAAGTCCTTTGTTAAAGGACTCTCCTACTTCTATCAGGGTATTGCCCAAGTCGACTACCTTCACGGTTTTACGACATTTCCCTGATGGCTTTTCCCATTCATATCCTTTCGGCTGCTGCTGATAAGGTAGTTTCCATCACGCCCGCCTTTCTCTTTTCTCCTTTTCCTGCCCAATTCCTGCTTTCTCCGCTGCTGCCTTTTGCCTTTATCCTTTAACAAAATGGCGCTGCCAGATGATTTAAATTTTGAGGCAATGTGGCAACCCAGCAACTCGGGGAATAAGGGAAAGCACACAATCAAAAATTCATTTCGAAAATAGAATTTAAAACTTTTGCACAACGCACAAAAGGCGGAGAGGGCCACCCGTGGGCTCAGCGTCTCGCAGGATACAATGTTTCATAAGTTTAAAGAGGCGTTAAGTTTATTCCAGGGCGGAGTGAGTAGATATATATATATACATATATATGTGTGTGCTTCCGCCTCGTGCCCCGTTTTGGCTTCGTTTTATGTTTGTTTTGTGAGTCTAGACGCCGGCAACGACTGCTCCCGAGCACGGAGTAGTCCTTGGCCCGAGTTGGCTCGTTCATTACCGACATCATCATCATCATGGCTCCGGCTCCATCCTCCTCGGCTGCAACTGTAAATACAACTATAAATATGGAATATAATAATAACGATAAAGTGTAGCAGGATTCTTAAGGGACGCCTGTTGCCTCTTCGCCCTTGTTGGTCGTGTCACGCGTGATTTCCTCCTTGCGTGTCAAGCTCTTAATTTAATTTTCCCCCCTGTTCGGCCTGCACTTTTTCTGAGCTTTTCCACATGTTGTGTGTTGTGTCCTGGCGACACCGCGAAAAAGGAGTTGCAATTTAGCGGCCATTCGGCAGGCTTCATCTCCTTCTACTCCTCCTTTATGGCCCCTCATTTGCCAAGACATTAACAAACAATTACGACGAACATGAAATGAAGATGAAGATGGCTGAGATGGGGAAAACAAGAAAGTCCTGGCAGGGGAAAAACATCTCTGATGCAGGATAGTTTTGGTTTGGGGAAAATTTAACGAGGCTGGCACAAAACTTACGCGATTTTAATTAGAAAACTTTTGCATTTGTTTTGCTTTTCTTCTTGCCCTGTTTTCTGGCTGGTTGTTTATTTTGGCGTCCCTGTTGGCCATACTGAGTGGGAGGGGGAGGCAAGAGTCCTAGGCGGCTTGCAACCAAGTGGAAATGTGGAAGGATTCCATGCCATCCTGTTAAGCGTTTTCATCCCCCAAAATCTTTTTTTGCGCTTTACGCTTCATTGGCGCAGGCTTCCCTTTTGGCCCAGACATGATTTGTGCAGTTTTGGCAATAAACTTGCTAATTGTTAATTGTTCGAGCATTACTTGCCCCTCATCCAACCGTTTAATCCGCTCCACAGCAAAGTTTTTAATTAACATGTTTTCTTTTTCACTTTTGATTTCATTGCAGGTAAGGAAAGGGTCTCTTTTCCTACGAAAAACTGAGTGCAATGGGTCCAGGGGAATGTCTGTAATATTCAATTTAATTACATAAACCCCTCGAACATGACGATGTCTGATAAGAAGTAAGATATGCGGATGTATATACACATATATAAGTAAATATGGATATGTAAATATGGAATCTTAAGAGTGAACTCCTGTAAGTTGGGTAATAATTCAACGGTTTGAAAATATTACGATATTAAATATTACAGATTTTCCGGAATTTCAGAACTTTAAGAATGAAAAAGAGTATTTTCAAAAATTGTATATACTTTTCTTAAGACCTTAACTTCAATCTCCAGCGAGATCCACTCTAATATTTCCGTAAGCAGTGATAAGAGATCCGCCCTGCTCACTCACTCAGGTTTACTGGTTAGTTAGTCATTCGGTCTGGCAGGCAGGCAGTCAATGTGTCAATCATAATTTAATACACCGTCAATCGCAGTCGCGGTCGTCGTTTGTCAGCCACCAGCGACCAACTAGAGCTGCGACCGGCTAAAATAGTTGTCAACATGAATTATTTACAAGCGACGTGCGGCACATGACGCCCGTTGGTTCGATCGATCGACAGGTGCAGGCGACACGAGTGCGGTAGCGAGTGCCATCCCATCATTGTCTGTCCTCTTCGCTGTCCGTTGTCCGCTGTTTGCTGTGAACTACCCGGCGTATGCGTAACCCTTGCCTCATTACGCATGCGAGCGCACGCGCGCCAGCTGCCCAAAAATGGGAGTTCAGTGGCTCAGGGCAGGGGGGGATCGGTAAGGTGTATTGAAATTAATACGCACCGACAGCAAAAATAAGCGACGAGTTATGTGTAAAACAGAAAAGCGGGAGAGTAAAAAAAAACCAGTTTAAAATTCGAAAAAATTGGCAAAGTGAGGTGAGGTAGCAGCGGCAGCAGACGGCGAGCGCATTAAATGAAGCCAAGTGCCCTGCTGGAGGGTAGGGAAGGGGAGGTAGGCTGGCCTGCACATGCGTTGCCCGGGAATGCTGGCTGATTTTAAAAACGGTAGCAAAGCAATTACAACAACAGCAACAATTCAATTAAACGAGTTGATGGGAAGAGATCCCGGCGGTGCGAGCAGTCAATGCCGATGCGCCGGGGGAGATAATAAGGGGCACATGGTGGAGGGGGGGGAGGGGTAGTTCGCTCTTGGGACCAGCCACAAAGATGCACCAGAGATGGAAGAGCTTAGGTCTCTACGAACTGGGGAGTGTCCTTTTTCGCTGAGATCTCCAGATCACAAGGGAAAGGTGTAAGCGAGCATTGGTTTTTAGGTGAAACTGAAAAGGATCAGGAATGTTAGAATTGGATTTCCCTTTTCCCTTTAGCCTGCATTTTTTGTTATATTTACCACATTATTAAGCTTATATACGATACTTAAATGTAAATTTTCCTACAGTTTTCTGAGAACTTTATTCATTAACACTCCCTTTATATAAATTTGTATACAAATGAGTAATTGCATTATTCCAATCAAATATTGATGTTCCATTAAAGCTATAGCCATTAATCCTACCCCACACTAATCGAAACGATTATAATACACAAAGTAATGACTTTATCGTCACCGGAATTACCACTCCCCGTAATAATCAAGCCGAAAGTACATGCAATCATCAAATCCAGCATGCCCACACATTTCAGGTGTAGCGCACTCTTTGTGAAAAATGTGAAGCAGCAGGCGGTGCAACCCATTTCCATTACCCCAATGCCCATTCCCACTACCCCACCACCCCACTCACCCCGCACCCATTAACCAATTCCGGTTCTTCACGATTATGAAGCGTGCTCTCATAACTCCGCCACGAAGGGGCAAAGGCAGGGCATATTGGGGCTTCCACCACGCAGCGCGTTGCAAGTCGCGCTTTATCATGGAGATAAAAGCGAAAGGCTGGATGCGAGAGGGGGAACTCCGAGGCTCACCTGCTGGCCGCGGATAACCACAGGCTGGCTCACCCTCCGAACCCCAGTGTAACCAGTCGAGTCAGTCAGTCAAACAACCAAAGCTGCAGGGCACCTACCTACCCACGCGTCCCTCTCTGGCCAGCCCCAAATCAACTGGTTGCCACATGGGTCTCGGGTCTTGGGTCTGTTCGAACTGCAGTGCAGTTGTTGCTGTTGTTTGCCAATGTTTTTGGGTGCCGCCTTCAGCCCCCCGCCTGCCAATGCCCGTCCCCCGGCAGCCCATCGTGCCACGCCCCCGTCGCGCGTTTCGCATTTCCGTTGCATTTTTCAATGTCCGTCAGTGCACACAAAGAAATAAAGTTTCTTTTATATATAAAAATTAAATAAAATAAATATAACAATTAATAAGTATTTAAATTTGAAATTTAAGTATCAAGTTTAACTTGTGCAAAATTCATGTGTTGTTATTTAAGTTACCTGGAAATGTTTTATTTTATTCAGTAATTTTTCTCAGTGTATTGCAGTTGTTATTGCTGTTGTTGTTGCGATTTATGTGCGGTTGAATGAACACGCCCGGCAGCAACAAATGCAATGTTGACGACTTAACCGTCATCATCATCATCATCATCATGATTGTCGTCATCAAAAAACGTTGCCAGGCTGCAACAACGCTAGAAACAATAACAACAACAATATTTTGCACGTTTCTTTTTTTTTTTTTTAATAAACACACATTTTTGCAAAAAGTTTAGCCATGGATCCGAACCGAAACTGAACAAAAACAAAACCCAAACAAAAATAAAGCAAAGTTGAAAAAAGCAACAGCCACCATGGATAAAGTGTGCTGAAAAATTTCGCATAATTATTTCCCATGTTCCCTGTTCAGGATCCAACCATCCAGCCATCCATTCGCGGTGCATTTAAAAGAGCATAAGTGAAAAAATTTGTTAAAGTGTCAACATTGACAGCGATTTAAGTCATTTTACTGTCATCATTAAGCCGCAACCGAAGTAGGAGCGTGGGTTCGGGTTTTATATATTTTATGGTGGGTTTTTGTAGTTACTTTATTGATATATACAAACGAAAAGGAATGATTACCATAGATCACTTCCCTATTTATCCAAATCAGAGAACTCCCTAATCGCTTAATCGCTTCGATTCTTATTCAAAACTTTTCCTCAACAAGTCAAACAGCTCTGAGAACATCAAACTTACCACAGCCGCAATAATTTCCAACATTATCGCTTTTCCTGGATTTATCTAACGGAATTGCCTCAGGAGTTTTTTCCCTCCCCAACTACAATTAGAAGGCGACAAGGCAAAAGGGAAATTAAAATGGGAATTTTTATAAAGAAAAGTAAAAAAGTCTCTGCAGAATGAAATGAAATCAATTAAAAAGTTTTTACCAACTGGCTTTGAAGCTGGGATTAAGGATTAACCATCTAAATTAAGAGTGCCGAAATGAGAATGAATTTGTCTTGCCCCAAACTGCCATAATTTAAGGGTTATGCGGGAGAGCTTTAATTAAATTTCAATGCACTTCCAAAACGAAAGAAAGAAACAAAAATACAAATTCTTTCGAATTCATTTCAAAATGTCTTGTATGGGTTGCTGTTTTTGGGGGCGTATTATATGGGGATGCAGACAGACAGAACTTGGCCGTCAACCCTGCCACGCCCCCGAAGTCAGAAGTTTCGAGCCTTATTTACGCCCGGAGAAAAAAAATCCTTTAAAATGCGATAAAATGCGAAGAGCTGTGTGGTGCCATTTGTACAAATGCCCTAACTAAGGTGGATGAAAAGGAATGATATTTAGTCTGACTGAAGTTTTGTAAATATATAATAATAGATGAATAAAAAATATGTGTAATATCCCAAAGTAGAAGGTATTAACATTAAAAACAAATCTTTTGTTTAGTTTTATAAAGAAGGCAAAGTTGGTTTGAGGTTCGTTAATCGTTTGTCCCAAAATTGTTACTTATCTTAATATAATTACTCAAAAAATATTTATAAATTAAGAATCATCTTGGTTATCAGATATACTATATATACAGTTATCCTATATATACTTTATAATATTTTACTACCTAAAAAGGGCATTACAAAGTTCATAAAGTTCTTAAAGCACACAGCACTTATGCGTTCTCTTTATTTCCCTCTTCTGCTCGTCCTCGGAAAACTTTTTTTGGCGCAGACATTAATCTTGAAAAAGAAAATTTGCATGAAATTAAAAAAGTAGAAATACTTAAGCTTCCAGCACGGGCACAGCAGCAGCAGCAGCAACAACAACTCGACATCTTCAATTCGATGGGGAGGCTGCTCGGAACGGAAAAGTGAAATTTGTAAGCACTTAGCAGAGACTTTGACTTGTCCCGGGTATTTTTACTTACTTTGTTGGTTTTAATCAGGGTCTAGGAGTGCGGTTTAAAGTTTAAGTAATTTTAGGGAAAATGGAAAGGTTGTAAGATTTGAGGGATAAGTGCTGCAGGGAAGTTAGAGGGATATTGTTAAAACCAGAGAAAACTAACTAAGGCTACATATAAAAGGATTTGTGAATATTATTATTTAAGCTACCCATTCTTAATGTGCAAATATTATTAATATTTTTGTCAAATATTTACTTAAAATAATTTAAATAATTATTGATGAGCTATAAATTAAGCCTTGAAGCCGATTATGATTTTAAAAGAAAATTATTATTACTAAGCCCTAGTTACATGCTTTTAAGAGAGCGTCTTACTCTAGAGATTTCTTTCTTTGGCCTTTAAATAAAATTTCAGGAAAGTCAGGATGGAGTTACGCATCGTGTTCTTTATAATGCCGTTTTTGTAGCCCTATATAAACAATTAACAAGAAAGAAAGCTAACTTTGGCCAGCCAAAGTTTGTATACCCTTGCAGGTAACAATTAAAATATATCATAACTAAGCCAAAAATGTATTAATTTCGATTCGGAAAGCAGTTTTGTGTTAGTTTTTACTAATTTAAAAAAACTGCATACCAAATTTAAAATTTGAAGAAATCAAAATTTTTGGCCATTTTTGCTAATTTTAATGATGTAACCCCTTATCAAATTTCGCAAAAATGGCCAAAAAATCGATTTCTTCCTGACATATCTAGAAAGATTCGCATGTTAATGCTGATCAAGAATATATATGGTTTATGGGGTCGGAAATGATTCCTTGACTTAGAAAAATATTATTTTGTATTATAAAATCGGATTTTTTATATTAAAAAACTTCTTGATTTTTTTTTAAATTAAAAATATCATAACTCGGCCAAAAGAGCATTAATTTTAAATCGGAAAACTGTTCTGTGCAAGATTTTCTACAGTTAATAAATCTGCATACTTCATTTAAAAATTTTGAAAATTCAATTTTTTATCAAAATCAAAAATTTTAATGATGTAACCCCTTATAAAATTTTGCAAAAATGGCCAAAAAATCAATTTCTTCCGGACATATCTAGAAAGATTCCCCTGTTGATGCTGATCAAGAATATATATGGTTTATGGGGTCGGAAACGTCTCCTTCACTACGTTGCAAATTTCTGACTGAAATTATAATACCCTGCAGGGTATAATAAAGTACTTAAATATAAATGATACAGACAGAAGGAAGAGTATAGAGTAGACTAGGAAGTCAACCTTTTTTTCAGTAGAAGTATTCTTATCTCAGTTAAAATATAGATTATTTAAGTTAAAATGATTAAGAACCAATTTGTTAATAATTCGAATAAGCTTGACTAATATATCTTCCCTCGATATCTAAACTAAGACTATTTTCAGTATTTTCGGTATAATCAGAAACAATTTACTTTACGCACCACCTTGATGCCCGACCTCTGACCTGACCGGAAATGGTTCGGCAGCACTTTAAATATTTAATTGCATAATACCGTAATTCCTGGGCAGGCATGTTGCCACTTTTGGCTGCCTCTCGGGCCTGTGTGTGAGGCAGCAACTCAGTTTGTGGCACGGCAAATTGTTGGGCGCACAAAAAGCAAAGCACAAGCTAGAGGAAAACAGCGTTCCTTCGGTTGCAGGTCTGGATTTTCCATTCCCTCAAGTGTTTGCGGTGGCTCTGCTGTGTCCTCCTCATTCTGCTTCTCCCTCTATGTCCCCAGAAGGAGCAGCTCCCTTCCCTCCTTGGAATGGCGCTTGCAGCCCGCTTGTTTATGGCTCTAAGCACAATGGACGCATTTGCATTTGACGCAATTCGGTGTGGTATGCAGGGGGAGGGAGATTCACCCCTTTAGCTTCACCACCAGCGCTAACTTATTACTTTAGTCTGCTTTCAGGCGCAAAAATTTCATTCATTCTCTCCAGCGTGTATACCTCCCGCCATCCCTCCTCCTTTTTGAGTTAAAATGTGATTTTTCACTTGACTTTTTAATTATGCGGCACGCTACAGCAGCAGCAACAACAACAGAGTACACCTACTTGTGTATTGCCTATTGTGCCTTTGTGGAAGCCAAACAGCGGAATCTGAGAGCCTGAGAGTTGAGGCACTGGCGAAAGTTAAGCAGTAAATCTAATCCTTGGATGGCGCTGGGCAGCAGATAAGATGGGGGTGGTGTTTGTGCTTTATCGAGGCCTGGCAAATTAAGGCGGTTGAGTTGATAAATTGCCCATTTGGGGTCCAGACCTCACCTTCCCCCATTCCAAGTGTGCTTAAGTAAGCGAAGACCTTAAAACTCAATAAACAGATTTCAGGGAATTTTTAAAAATAGCAAACAAGCGGGGAAATACTAACACCTGAGAAGTACTTGAAATTTTGGAAAATATTAGGAAAGACTTGGTCCTGGTACTTATAACTCGGTACTGAAATTTTGATTGATTTTCGCTGTAACCAAAAGCTATATAAAAGTAAGATGCGTAACGCAAATACTTGAGTTGCAAGTTTTTTTAAGGCAAAAACGAAAGAACGAAATGATAAAGGCGAGCATATATAGATATATTTTGGATATTTTAGCTTTAAAGTATTCTCTCTATCTTCTATTTTTAGTTGAGTTTTCACCTAAAAAATGTATTACCCAAAATTCAGAACCAACTTAAAAAGTACAAATAAATCTAACAAATTATTTGAATGGCTTTTCCTTATTCAGGGGGTTCCTCTCCAGTGACCACGTCTTGGGTAAAGCCCACTATGTCCTCTGATTTTCTTTCGTCATATTTGCATGCTAATGCAAAAGTATACAAAAAAAAAAATACTTTCAAGCTATTCTCCCTCGTTGAACGTTATCCCGAGCATCCAGAAGCTCTGTTCAGTCGTATGCAAATTACTTAATTTAAAACATTACTTTAGCAGCCCCGTGTATACCTCGATTCGAATATATTTTTACTGGAGGGGAGACAACGGACGGGACATTTGAAATCATTATTATATCACTCGCCCTGACAATCGCACAGTCGCACCCTCGCTTCATCATCATCATTATGGGCATCGTCATCGTCATAGCCATCATCATTATCGTAGTCTTCATTTTTATGAAGTGTCATTTGTGTGTCGCTTTTTGCGCCTATAAAGCAAACGCCTAAACCCAAAGCTCTCTCACACACACACACACGCACCCACTCACTTGAAGGCACACCCCTTTCGCTGGGGACCAACAGACAGACAGTCGAGTCAGTCAGACACTCATTCATTCATTCACTCACTTGCTTACACCCCCTCAGTCCCTCAGCCCCCGAGCCCCACTTGAGCCTGGCGTCGCCTCTAGTCTTGCTTTTTATCAGAGCACGCAATCGTTGGCCCGCCGCTTGCTCCTCCTCGATTCATCCCTCTTTTGGCTGTCGGTCCTTTGAATTTTTCATGCCTTGCTTTTCCTTTTTCTTTCCTTTTTTTTGCAAGCCGAAAGCCTGGAGTTAGGCACTGCCACATGGCGTATACTTAATGTCAATTTAATTGGATTTAATTATGTTTTAATTGCACTTGGACAGCGCCTAAAAAAAAATAGGTGACTTAAATGAACATCTTGCCGAAACGAAGACATTTCTCCTGTGATCTCTGTCAGCTCATTTGCTATGCCAACAAATTCCTGTTCGAAATTTTTCGGAGACTTGCACTCTAAAACCCCCAAAAGCCAAAGCTAGTCAACTTCTCAGTCATTGACATTTTTTCCTGTTCCTGGTACCCAATCCACATTGTCAAGTTTTCTCAGTTTCCACAGCTTTTCCAAGCCTATAAATTCAGTTTTAATTTAGCTGCGAATGTGAATGGCAAAAGCGTGCTCCGGACTCATGCAAATTAATCATTTTGATTAACCAATTAATTGCCAAACATGTTTCGCTTTGCGCCCAGATTTTCAATCACAAATTAAAGAGAAATAAATATCAAGATAGTCTAGCAAGGCTAACGAATTTGGAATGCTCTATAGCTCATAAAAAAATTTAAAAAATACAAGAAACTAAAGGAAAACTTTCTCTACAAAAATACATTTTTATTCAGCTTGGAAAAATCGTTTCAATTGGTTTATTTTAAGCTCTTAAAAGTCTAAATGATAGTATACCCTATCCCAGGGTATTTCCAAAGTAAAAAATCCAGTCAAAGCTACTCCTCCTTCCCGCTGTGGTGGCAACTCGAACTGGAATTGATTTATGTGCCGCGACTGGCTAACCATTCGTTGTTGCCCTGTCCATGGCTGTCAATATCACACTCACCGCTCCTCCGACCGTCCCCTCCTGTCCAGGAATCGGGTCTTGGCCGATTATCGAGCCGCGATATTGAACTTGGCAGGCGGAGACCGTTTTCGGTAGATTGGCCATTCGATTCCTCGATGGGAATTTGACGCGTTTTCGGCGCGTTATTGTGCAATGAATTGTAAAATGTGCTCCAAATTGACGCTTAATTAGTTGGGGGAATGTGGAGAGTGGAAGCTAGAGAGTGGCCAGCGTAAGCTGATACTTGTCCCGTGCCTAATGATGATATATACTTTCCTGTGACCAGTCATTATCCACAGAACCCTTTGAGCTGGGTCAGGATGAGTCGACGGAATTCCTGGAAGAGCTGCGTTTTCCGATTAACAGCCATCAATCAACAGAGTTGTGGCGCCTGAACTTCATATTTCAAACAATGAAAACCACCAGATATAATGGAATATCTATTTAATCAACCCTCGGTATAATCACCGAGCTGCCCAGCCTTTAATTACTCGGCTGGACTCCCCGGAATCGCGTCCGAATTTCGACTATAATTGAAACCGCGCCTCGATGTCAATGGTAACTGCTGATCCCAATGATGGCCTCCGGCCTGTCCTGCGGTGGGTTAGTGGGTTCGCGATAGCGTAATAAGCCCGATTATGGCTCAAATAATTATAATATTGGAGGCAGAGTGGAGCATACGGAGTTGAGCCACCGCACAAAATGCCAATTAACTCGCGAATTCAAGTTCAAGCCAGTCCTCATTTAATCCGCCGCACAGATGATTTGTGCGCCCTCTGCACATCATCAATTTATGTGGTATGTTTGTTGGTATTATTGTCCCGTCCCGAGCACCACCAAAGCCACACTGTCTGCCCTCATCACTGGCATTGTTATGCCCCAGTGGCCAAATCCCGCTTCTGATTCTCCCTGACTGGGCCCGACCCCGACTCTAATCGCATTTCAATCATCAGCGGCGGCGGCCAAAAGACCAAGCGAGGGTCCTGTCCCCAGACCCTTCTCTGCTTTCCTGGAGGTTTAGCATCCTGCAGCCGTCAGTTGCAGGCTAGCAGAGACATTGGTGGGGGGGATTCAGTTCATTTTTTTTTTTTTGTTCAAACGAGGGACACAATCGCCCGGCATCTTTCTTAATGATAAACATGCAGTTTTTCCTTGTCGTTTTCGAGGGAAACTGTTGCCATTAAAGAAGAGGGTTCGAGAGTTGCTACTCTTGTTATACTTAAAGATTAACACTAAATGAATAAATGAAATTTTCAAAATAAAAATAAATAAAGTCAAGACTTCGATTTAAATAGGGATTTACACATTTTCATCCATCTATAAGTTTTCTTTTTGACTTGCTGATTTTACCCAGCAAAAATTCAGAGCAACAAATAAGGGATGTCCATATGTCCAGGCCATGCCTTTGCTGTGTTTGCCAAGGACATAATGAGCAGGACTTCCGCCGACTTCCTTCCTCGCCCAGTGGAGGAGAGATTGTGGAAAAGTATTGTGCGAATGACTCCTTTGAAGTCGCATGATGAGACAGCATTTTTCTGCTCAGGCACCATGAAAATAGGATGTGCACATGAGAGGCTGGGTTCCCTTTCAGATTGCGATCGGGGGCTGTGAAAAAGAAACCCTAAGCCGTGGTGGCCCTTTCAGCAGCGTTATCTGTCATCTTCAATATTGAAATGATCCGATTTTGTATACAGACAAAAAAAAAACCAATCAAAGCGTAAACCATTAAAGAGACAGTTAAAGACTTTGATCGAAGTACCAAGTTGGTTTCCCAATTTGTACTTAAGGTTCTTGGCTATCAATTTCTATAATTATAAATTACCGGATGAGCCACAGGACTAGGCTTTAGGGAAAGCAGACTTAAATTAAAACCCAGACTTCAGGGAGAGGGAGCAACAGTTATGATGGAAAAGCTTAGTAGTAGTTTGCCTGCGAGAAAAACGCGTCCGTAAGCTATTAAGTTCTTAATTCGCGGAATGAAATTTCAAACTAAAAGCATTTGAGCCTGCCAGCGCCAGTCGGGGGATGGGTTTTCGGTATAGCTTTACCGTTAGCTAAGCAGGAGCCGTGGCAACAATGTCCTCGCCTTGGCCCGTCTGCACCGGCAACCAATTAGCAGCTTATTAGAATGCACACCATCCGTAATCCTTGCCGGCAACAATTTGTGGACTTAAAATATTAAATTGCTGAAACTTAAAAACAGATTTCTCAGCAAAAGCTGAAAAAACAGGCATCGCTGGACGTCCAAACTTCGAAACGGAGGGAGTCACTGGAAGTGGGGCGAGAAGTGGCAGTGGAAGAAAGGATAGGAAGGGTCAGGAGCCAAGAGAGGGTTGTGAAATTATGCAAAGAGGGGAGAGCAGGAAGGGTTGTATCGGAAAGAGAAGCATAGAGGGATGCACTTGGAAAAAATGTGTCTTCTTTAATCGAAAACATGAACAGTTAATTAAAAATTTTATTAGTAAATTTAAGTCTTTAAGAGACTTCTCTTGTGTCTTCCTGTTGCAAAGGCTGTTTTAAGAGATATTTATTTTTTTATTTAACCACTGGTTACGAAACTGTTGGCCAAACTGGACAATGAATAGTCTGAAAAAACTGTATTTTAAATTTTGATGGAAAATTTAAGGCTTTTAAAGGGGCCTGCTTTGTGTCTGTGCTTTTTTAAAAGAAGCTTATATTTAATATGAAAAGAAACTTTCCTAACTGGGTGCTTTATTAACCACCAGTTAAACATCAGTAACCTTAACTGAACATTGAAAAATTACATAGACAAAAACCATAAACTATACTTTAAATTGTAAATCCAATGAGGTCGTTCATGTGCCTTTCTCTCAGTGTTTGGAGACCAGACCAAGTTACTGGATAAGTGCACAGGCACGAGAACCTGTGGCCATGTTTGGGCTTGGGGTTTGAGGCCTGGCCAAGGGACCTGGACCTGGACCTGGTCGTGGACCTGAGCCCCAGTCCAGACTGGAGCGAAAGGCGCTTCAAGCGTAAAAAGTTAAACTTGAAATTCTCTTGAGTTGCTTTCTTGGAAATTGGCCCTGGACATGGTCATGGGCATGGCCATGGAGGCGAACCAGTAGACAGCTGTGCAGTTGTTGCTCTTCGATATATAGAGAGAGAGGGGCCTCTTCCTCTCAGCCTCCTTCTGGCCAGGCCAAATTATAAAACGAAAGACATTCTACGACTATAATAATGCTGTCTTTCAGGGATAGACAGGCAGGCAGGCAGGAGGATGCTTGTTGTTCCGAAAGTTTCTGGGATTGCCACCGAGGGGCAGGGCCAAGCGGCCCGCCCACTATCGAATGAAAGCGAAACCCTTTTGCCAAACGTGTCTGGCATGGAGATGGACTTTAGACCCAACTAAATTATGCAGGAAGCCTGGCACCTTTAAGTAACTGCAACGAGATCCCAGACTAAAGCACAAAGATATACATATATATTAGAAAATGTTGCTCAAGTTTACTTAAAGTCTATGATCAATGTCTCTGGGTAGTGTGAGTAATTGCAGTGCAATGGCCTTTTAAGCCACTTAGGAATCGACAACCCTTTAAGCGCTTCCATAATCACCCTTCTTCATTGATCCTTTTATTTTGTATGTTCCCCTCCCGATCACTCAAACAGGATTTGCCAGTTGAGTGCCTCTGTTGTCACCTCTTCTTACCCCCCAAACCCTCGTCGGCATTTCCCAAAAAGCGACTTAATTACACTCGCTCATAAGTAAAAGTATCCCAAAACGTTCCGGGGATGCCAGGGGGTGAGGCGTGGGCCGAAGTTTTCCGGGACGGGCCGCACAATCACAAAGGATAAACCAATTAAACTTAGTTCGAGGCAAGCAAATGCCAAATGCCAGGCGCCATCAAACGTCTGACAATTCAAACAGCAAAACTCAACTAACCGACAATGAAAACCTCAGAAATGTGCAGTCGGGCTAAGGGATAGTGGCCATGGCTACTGGGTCTCGGCTCCGGCTCCGGCACCCAGCTGCCAGTTGCTGTCGTGGCATTCCCCTGACAACTAACCGATGTCCTGACCCAGCCCCCTGCCATCGCGCTGACTGCATATTTCGACATTTATGTGGTCGTCAATGGGTGTCGTTGTGTCGTTGATTTCTTGCTTAAGCGCGATGCGATTCAATTTCAAATCCTGAACACATTTCCACGAGTGGCTGAGCAGGAGGAAGGATGAAGGACTCGGGACAAGGCAAGGACTCGCCGGGACAGCTAACAATGTTATCTCGTAATTTTACACGTCGATGATTTCGGGCGAATGAGTTTGATTCGATTGTCTCAAGTTTTTTGCGATTGTGTGCAGCTCTCTTCGGGAATGGGGTAGTTGCTACTCCGGACTCTGGAATCCGCACACCGGAGCGTTGAGGGGATGCACCACCGAGTGGCGGCGACGACGCCTCTGACAAGCTTCTGACAGCCGAAGCCGAGCGCCTGCTGGGTCCCAGGACAGCTGCTCCTGCTCCTGCTCCGGCTTGTGTTCCTGTAGCCACCCCCTTCGTGCGGCGCTGCAATAAATTCATGCAATGCAACACAGTCCCAGGTCCAAGGACATTAGGAAGGGTTTGCTTCCGCTTAAAAAGTGAAAAAATAACAAAAGTGTATGCGACTTATAGATATCTATTATGTATTTATAGATATTTATTTTCTATTTTATCAGAAACTCTTTGCACACCCTAAATAAAATCATCTCTTACATATGTCGAAAACCTATAAATGGGCTCCTTTCATCTTCGCCAAGACCATCAATACATTCAGCTTGTAAAACTACAGGGTAGTAAAGGGAAACTCAAAATTCCAGAGACGGCAGCGGCATTCGAATGACATGCAAACTTGTCGCCCCCTTTCGAAACGAAACGAAACTTTTACCCAAAATCATTTCAACTTTGTGCCTTTTTTGCCACCGTCAGCGTCACCGTCACGACCAGCACAGGACCTGCTCAGCTGTGCTGTCCCGGCCTGGCCTGTCCTGTCCTGGCCAAAAAGAGTTTACCGCGCCCGTCGCTTCATTGTCGTGGTAATCAAATAAAAATCAATGGCTTGTGAAATTCAAATTGTGACTCGGAACAGACTCGGTCGCTCTACAGTTCTAGGACTCTCTCCCAGTCTCCTTCCTTGCTTCTCCGCCCAGCCTCCCGTTTTCTTCGAGTGCCCGAATCACGTGCCCGGTTCTCATTTGCCGTTAGCAATCGCAATCGCTGGAGTTAATGATCTGATGCCGTCTAGCACACAACTACTATCTACAAGTATAAGCCCCCGGACCGCGCCAACTAAATCAACTGTCATTATGGGGCACGGGCAGGTTGACTGGTCGCAGATGGCGGGACTACGTCCAAGTCTTGGGCTCTGAATAAATTAATTTTTAAATAGCTGAGCGAGGTTGAAAGTTGGAGTGCTGCGATAGTTAATTATAGGGTTTTCTCCCAGGCAAACTGATTTGCCGAGTGAAGTCAGCAGGATGTTTTCCAAGCTGGCAAATTTCCTTTTTCCTATTTGGGGAAAAAATAGATTTTAAATTCATCCTCAACCTTTGGTTCCGAATCAATCTGGTCTTCCTTCCGGCCAAGCCCATTTCCTTAGAAACAACAACCAAAATTAACGTCATATGTTCGAGGCAGTAAAGAGGGGAGTTAGGCCAAGACAATCCCCTGGGGTGCATGGTTTGAGTTTTTAAATTTCCTAAACAATTTTTTATTAAATGACAAGCGTGGGTAATGGCTTTTTCTAGCAGATGGAACGGTGGGTGTTGACATCTCGGGGACTGCTTTGAGGATTAGCCGCCACCCCTGTTAGAGCCATCGAGCCCAACTAAGCCTTGTGTAATAATTATGCTAACGACTGTCAATTGTATGGGCCCGCGAGGGCTGTAAATTGAATAGAGACAGCGAGATGCTGGCAGAGAGTAAGAGGGGAGAGGGGAAAGCTGTGTCAACGATACAAACCGCAAAACCCAAAGATAAAGAAGCCGGAGCACGCTCCTTGCAAGGGTTGCTGCCCGTCTCGAGACGTGTGCTAATAGTTCGTGGTTCGCGGTGGCTCTCCTTCGGGCTCAACCCCTTGGCTTACGGGAAATCACAGCCCTTTTATTTGGAAATTAAACTTGCCTGGCTTTTCACACTCAATTGACTTTTCGTGCTGCCTTGCCCCCCTGCCATCATTGCCTGCTTGTTGTCAACTTTTCGCACACATGGAAAAAAGCAGAGGAGGCGAAAGTGAACCCATTTGCCGGAACGAATCGCCGGCATCCATTATTTGCAGATACTCACCGCCTAAACAGAAGCCGGGGAACTTAAGAAAGGGTATTGAATCTGGCTGGGAACCAGGCAGTCTGCAATTCCTCAAGACGTTCGGAAGTGCTGGGAACGGGAGTCGTACTTGGAGTGTTTGCTGTCCTGTCCATTGACGCTTTGCTGTCTGTGCAAAGGCTTTGGCCTCCACACCATCCCTTCCCCTTCTACCACTCCTGAATTTGCATTAAGATTATGTAAATTTCCCCCCCAAAGAGCAGCGAAAAAACACTCGGAAATGCGCGTGTTTCTGGCAGTTTTCAGGCGAGTCTAAGCTGAAAACAAATTGAAAAGGCCCTCGAGCCGGAACGGTGACTTTAAGGCTGAAAAATGTCTTTAAATTGCTGGCAGTGGTCCATGTAAATCATAAAATCATTTTCCTATTTTAATTAAAATTGCCAGGGAAAGGTATGGAACCCTTTTTGCCGCCCGGGCAAAGTTTTCTTTTCGGTCCTGGCATCACTCAGCCAGCCGCCTGCCCAGTTGCTTTCAAGTTTTGTGCGTTTAATTTGCTGCCATTTTCACTTTTGCTTCTGCCCATTACATTTATCAAGCTGTGCTCTCCGGCCCCTCCCCCCGAGTTGGCCTTTGTCAACACGGGGCTGACCCGAAACTCCTCTCTGCCACCGCCTTCAGTCCGCCGCCTCGTGTGAGTTGGAAAAGTTAGTGCCTGGCCAAGGAAAAAGTTTTCCACCTTCGCCTGGCAACTGTAAGTAAACTGTTGTCCGTAGTTTTTCCACTCCTTCCACCCAGAAGGTACAGCAGTAGTCAATTTATGTGCTACCCCCGCCTGGGAGAGAACATGACTAAGATACGGGCACTCTGTCCTGGTCGTCCTGCAAGTGTTGCCACATTCGAGCAATTATGTTTGCCGGGAAGAGAACGAAGCCGGAGGCCAGAAAGGGGTTAAGCTGAGGGCGCCATGCAGGTACGAGTATGTAGTTGTAAGGAGCACAGGATTATCAGTCCGAGAAAGTGGGTTGAGTGGGGCCACTCCAGAGATTTCCATGCAGCTCATCACTTTCGCTTGGCAAATACTTGGCGTCTGTAAACAAGCCACAAGCCACCACGATGTACCGATCTTATCGCCAGTGCGGATGCTAAGCTCCCAGAAGACCCTGCACCACCGGCAGCCAGCCAGGCCACTTACTTGCAACTGACAGGGAGTGACAAGGCAGTCAAAACTACCTAGCCACATGTGCGGCGAGCGGGTGGAGACAAGGAGGTCTGCCCGAATCGCTACTTAACACTCCTTTTTTCTCCGTTCTCCAAAAAGTTCTGCAAAAGAAAAAAAAGCTTAAACCGCAGACAGAATCTGGCGGTCGGAGGGCTGGGAACGACGTAAAAATTCGGCGTCTGCTGTTGTAGGCAGCTCCAAGAATGAGAAGGACTCAGACCCCAACCAAAGGCAGAACCAGAACCAGATTCCGAATCCAGCTCAAGTCGGGCCTCAGCTGTTGGTGGCTTTGTGTATGTTCTGTTATACCCTCGCCAGGGAGTAGTGTCATTTTATAAGATGTCATGTCATTTAAAAAGTAAGTCCTGTTAGAGTACGGCTTGTGTCTGAAACTGAGCGCTGGGAATGAAAGCAAAAATATCCTCGTATATTTTTCAAACTATAATTTTATACTTTCAGATCAAAAGAATTCCCGTCTTGCACCAATCTATCTACAACCTTTTAGTTTGTATCTTTATATCTTACCTTCGGAGGAATGTGCTTCCTTTTCCCAACTCTTGACTCTGCATATTTATTTAAAATTATATAAATTTAGCTGTGTGCCATTTAACTGATTTATATGCTAGGGTAAGGGTATTTTAAGCTTCGTTCCGCCGGAAAAGCCCTGGTATCCGTCCCATGCATTCTCATGTTGTCGCTGGTGTCCCCAAATGCCATTTAGCATTTGACTTAAACGCGGCTGCTCCTTCTGGTGGTGTGGGGGAGCGGGAGACTCGGGTCTGTGGTAGCGACAACCTGCTGAGACGCAAACAACAACGCCGAGCCGAGCAACATATGCTTGTGTGTATCTCTGGGCCACGTTAAGAACGTCTGATGCCTTGCCTTGCTCCTGTAGTCTCTGTTGGCCACAGACTGCTCCTCCTCCTCCCGCCCTGGAGCCCTGCCTCGGTTCCAGTTTGCACTCTCAGGCAACTATTAAGTCACATGTTTGTCAGTCTGCCGGGCGTGCGCCGCTTCCATCCCTTTCGCTCCTGATATTAGACTTTTGAGTTATGACTTTGCATCCTTGAAGGAGAGTTCTTCTTCTTTTGTACGAAGAGAGGTGCAGAGGAGCGAAGCCAGTTTAACCTGAAATTCCACATTAGTTCCCTGCCGCGGCAGCGTCTCTCTTGGGTTTTATTTGTCTTTGTTTTTATAGCCCTTTTCAGCCAGGTAAACACGGCTCCAGCCAGTGGCTTTAAGCCAGGCCCAGACAGCATCATATGGTCAGTCGGTAGCCGTGGAGGAGCGTGGGAGCAGCCTGGACCTGACTCATCCAACCGGGCAGCTTCATTACGCGCCTGCTTGGGCCAGGCTCTGTTTGTTCCCCTTTTTGTCACAGACTTATTACTTTGGCCTGCGGGCAGGCCAACAAAGGAAGCTCTGGTCCTGGTTCTGGTTCTGTTTCTGGCCCTCGTTCCAGAGGTGGCAGTTGGGCTTCCGACGTACCAAGTGACATAATATGACACGAGGCTGCCAAGGACTCTTGTCAACTGCCTGACTGCAGCACTTGCAGTCGAGCTGCCGAGCTGCAAGTGGAAACTTTCTTCCTGCAGATTTTGATAGGCGTTCGGGAAGAGTGGGAGAAGTTCCACTGCCACCTCCCACTCCCAAACACACTGTGGCTTCCATTAGTCGCTGGTCTAGACAGCCTCCTGTAGCAGAGGATTTCCTTCTGCCCGCCTTTATCTATTAAACATAATTTACACGATTTTACTAACTTTATCTGGCCCCGGGAAAAGGGAAAACTAAAGTTAGCTTAAGCAACTCCCTGGCCCGACTTTCCTGCATCTTACTCTAACTGTGTTTCTCTCTCTCTATCTCTTTGCTTTCAGGTGAGTTCGCTTCCTGGCCTGGCTTCAATTAGTCGTAAGTGCCGGGGCCAAAGGCAGCCCGAAAGGATGTTCGCCTGCCGCTTCCTTTGCGCATATTTCAGTGAGTATGAGTATGTCGTGTGTGTGTATGTGTGTATGCTTAACGCGCTAAACTCGGCGTCTTTGGTGCTGGAAATTGTCTTCAAAGCTTGCCTGTATCCTGGCCATAATTATGTGCCAGGTTCCAGCGGACAACTGGGTTGACACCGCGTCGTGAGTGGCTTGTGGCGGCAACACAGTAATAAGGACAGGCTGAATTTGCACACACTTCGAAGTGCTCTTCCGAGGTTCTACTTATTTTCCTTCAACAACAAAAAGAAATTCATTATAAATATCCATTACTCAGGCCACACATGTACATACATATACATATATATCCCTGCCCAGTTGTGGCAAAATGGGGGCAATAAAAGTGCCGGCAAAATAAACAGTTGGCAAAGAAAAACTTTAGAAATCAGACGAAGGAAGAGCAAGGATGCGGCGCCGGCATCCTTTCGAGTGAACTGAAGTACTTGTGAAACTTTTTGCCATATTCATATATAAAGGTCTACAGACCCGCCCTGCTGTAGAGGTAGTCCAAACAGATTCATTAGATAAAATAATAAGCACTTGAGCTTTCAAAGTGAGGGGGGGAGCTGCGTCGAGTCAACGTGGCGTATGAGCGATTTTTCTTGCTGTTGCAAATGCAGGCGAAACTTTTTCTATTTCTGTGGGTGTCTGTGTGTGAATCCCCCCCCTTCAGCACTCGAAGAGCAAACTTCAACACTTTGGCTGAAAAGCGAGCGGAAAAAAAAACGTAAAGTAAAGTAAAACAAGGCGAGAGTAAAAACTTTGCTACTTAAAAGCGCAAAACGCAACGCAATGCTCGAGTGGTGCCGCCTGCAGAGGATTTCCACGGTGGCGGGTGGGTGGTGGTGATAATGCTGGAGAGTCGTCGTCTGAGCGAGCACAAGTAACTGCGAACAAACCAATTAAGTTTATTACTTTTGCGTTTTTCAAGTGATTCCCCCCCTCAACCTCTCCCCATCTCTCTCTCCGTATAGAGATGTGTGCCTGTGTGTGTGACTGGGCATTTAGCAAGTTGCTTGCGACTTTGCCCCCATGGTATGCCACAAAGTTGTTGCAAAAGTTTGACAAAGTGCTTCAAAACAAGACCAGGACACAGGGTGGAGGACAGGTGGGACGGGGAGAGCGACACGATGAGAACACCACTCGGCACAACAGATTTGTCAAAGAAATTAATAAATACCGCGTCATGCTGCGTGCCCGTGCCCCCGCTGACGGCAAAACCACCCGGGCTTTTCTTTTTGGATGGAACAACTTAAAGAAGATAAAGAACCCTTAATACCCTAACTTTCCAGAGTTGAATAAATGGAAGTCACTTGGCATAGAACGACAAATTTTAAACCGTAGGATAGAGTCTATAAATATTATCGTCGGGCTTTACTCATCTTCTTATTATAAATTCCTAAGTGCAAAAAAATCAGATAATAAAGAACAGTTTTACTATAGAATATCTGGAGTATATAAACTCCGGAGCCTAAAAAATAGAATTTACATAGTGAAATGAATAGTACCATAATTTATAAATTAGAAATTTCATAAACAGCCAAAGAAGAGATTTAAAATGTCTTTCTCCTTCTCAGTCTTTTTGTTTTCCTTGTGGTGCTTTCATTGGCAATTACAGCAAATTACCAAAGGCGACATTCATTATTATTATGGCCATTCCATTTCGTATTCCCTAGTCCTGGCACTCCAGGACTCCCCAGTCTCCGACTGTGCTCCTTCCTCCTGCTGCTCTGCCATCTTATTCCCTTTGGCCTGTCAGCCTCTGCTGGCAACCCTGGTCCTTGTTCTTCTGGTCTGGAGCCTTTTGTCAAGGTGATTTATCACCTCTAAGCGCCTGGCACTCATTAATTTTTGATTGGGCCAAAAAAGGCAAACGGCAAAAAGATGTTTCGCCCCTCCCTCCGGTGTTTGTTGTCGCTGGTTTTTATTAAAACTTCATCAAATTCAGGAGCAGCAGCAGGAGCAGCTCGGGACTTAATGACGGACTCTGACTGGTGTCTGCTCTCATTACTTTTTCGCTTGGAATGAAATGAAACTCACGACAAGGTTCATTCAGGTTAATAGACTTTTCCAGCTGCGGAGAAAGCATAATATTTGTTGTAGACTTTATTAGCTGATTAGTTTGCATAGCGGTATTAATAAATATGAATAATTTTCACAGTCTTTGCACAAAAACTCCCCTTGAATAGCAGCCATTTTTTGGGCTAGCTCTTAGCTCTTAGTTGGCCGCAAAAGTTGGACAATTAATTATGGCGACGCCGCCAAAGGGAACAAAATGGGGAAAAAATTGGCTGCCAAATGGCGGCGACAACAATGACAGCGGTGGTAGCATCGTTTACGGTGGCATGGTGGTCACCCTGCCCCGGCTACAATCGGAGTTCCGCTGCACATTGTGCGACACACCGGATTCGGATTTTTGCCCGGACAGGAACGTTGAGCCGTGGACATGGTCATGGCCTTCCTGTTTATGGGCATCCACCTCTTCCAACCCCTCCCCCCAGACTCGATTCCATTCCACTTCGTTCCGTTTCGGCTCCGAAAAACTATGGACGCCGCTTCCGTTGACAGTTATTTTGATTTATGCCGAATTGTTGCGAGGGCTCGCTTTATACGCCCCAAAATGCGGGTGAGGGGGCATAAAAGGTCCTGCCTAAGGATGGGTTGCATGCGTGCAAGGGGTTCGGCCATAAATACCGCTCGAGGAACCAACCAACCGGCCACAAAAGAAATTCTAGAAAAGCACTCAAAGCTCTAAAACAAATTGAACTAAGAGGGTGTGTGTGTGTGTGTGGGTGGGTGAAATATAAAAAAAAGGTGTCGGATAACAAAGTCCTAAACATAACTGGTAAAAGGTCCTTTTCGTAATAGCTTGAAGTGAAAGTATTTGGAATGTATTGCTTATTTTATTTAATCTAATCAAGATTATTGAAGATTATTGATGACACTCCCTTAGATAGCAAAATCATTTGGCTCTTCAGAGCTCCTTTCAAGTCCAGTTATCATTGCCATAATTCAAACATATTCTCTTACCTTGGGGAATAGTCTGTAGCCTGCATATTTCTCTTACATCTCAATAACATATTTTCTATCGAAGGGAATACTTGGAAATCTTGGCTTTTCAACTGGCATCCATTAACAAGCCATCCTCCTGGCACTCTCTTATCTTGGCACTTAACAAACTACAATAACTACCAGAGATCTCAGTCTAATAACTCTAATGGCAGCAATAAAATATCCATATACATTTAAAATTAGCACTCGATTGTGAGTTGGGCAACTCCCAGGAGCAGGAGCAGAAGCTGAAGCAGGAGTGGGTGCCACAGGGTGGCCCAAACCCATATTGCCTGGCCAAATGTGACCGCAAACTACATAAACTATAATGACAAATGTGTGTGCGTGTGCTTGTGTGTGTGTGTTTGTGTGTTTTGTGGATCCAAATTGAATGAGAATGCTGGAAAAAGGTTCATTCCCAAACGAAAATAAAAACCGGGGAGCTAAGCGGAAGGCCAGGCGGGATGATGGCCAAACAACCGCATCGACTGTGGGTGCCAGCCATGGGTCAACAGCAACAACAACCCAATAAAGACCACTAAGTGTCCCAGTGTTAGTCTGTGTGTGTGTGTGTGCATGAATGTGATTCTATTTGAAATAAACCAAATAGTCGCACATAAATGCGGGTGTTACCAGCCCGTACTTCTACCCTTCTCTACCGGCCCAAACTTGCATACATCATAAATTGTGGACAGTCTGCTGGCCGAACTCCTAGCTGTAAATGGCCTAACCACAGGACGAAGCAACCGGGAGTCCGAGCCCCCATCTTCCACAATCCGTTGCAGCGGCATCCTAACCCGGCGGGCTAAACATCCGGCCAGTCTGACTCCGACTCTGATTCTGGTTTTCGGTCTGGGCCTCTGCTGATAAAAAAAAAGTTGGCCAACACAGGCAGGGCCAGGCACTGAAGTAAGGCATAAAGTTTGCCTTTGAAAATGTCTATTTGAAAAGTTTCCCGGCCCAGGCGCCATAGCTGCTGGTCCACACAATGGTGACCATAGTTTGTCGCTTCCGCCGGCCGCTAAACGAAAGTCATTTATTTTGACCATTTTTTTGTTCGGTGCGCTTCATTGCCGCGAAGCGTTTTTAATCAACTCGCTGGCGAATAGTTGTTCCTGAATGCATTCCCAGCTCAAGTGCAAGGTCTCCGGTTCATGAAAGGCTTCTGCATTATTCTCCTAGCAAGTTTCAAGTGCAGTCCCGAGTTTGATTAGCGTGCTGAGTGAAAGCTGGCAGGGCAATTGAGACTAGACAGTGGGAGTCCAAGGCAGCCAATCAACGGGTTGAAGAGCTCCTTTATTTAAGCCAGATTGAATGGAGAATCTGTCGATTGTTGGGAAGCCATTTCATTCTAGGAGTCTGCTATCATCTAAGAGTATAAATACCTATGGTTTTGCCAGCTTAAAGTAAGTAAGAAAATATACTTAAAGTACCCTAAACCCCCAGATTGTTTAATATTTTAAAAGGCAGCAACAAATATTATTGCTTTTATATCTCCAATTTCACTCGCTCAACTCATATATGATTCAGGATTTTTCCAACTCTCAATCACTTACCACACCGAACAGCATTTAAGTCCGCTTCCCACATGCGATTAGCCGGACGCGGGGTTTACAAGGTCCGATCTATGCATATCTATGCGGCATAGACATCTATTCCGGGGTGGCATGCATATTTAAAACTTATTCAGGCATCAAATAAATGTTTACACGACGGTGCAGGGCGTGGAAATCCGTGCTTAGCTGGATGCAATTTTCCCGAGTTTGATTCTATATCATTTTAGTCATTTCTGCTGGATATTCTGATGCTGCGGCGCCCGAAACTATGCAAATAATTCATTTGACAGACAGGCAAGCAAACAAACAAACAAAAGGGGCCTTCGGCGGTGGGGAAGGGGGGTGACGATAAAGTGTGAAAATATGTAGCAGCCAAGTGGCAAAGAAATTAAAACGAGCAAATCGTGGCAGAGCAGGAAAAAATGTTGACTATGCCAGTGTCTGCCTGTTCTTTGGGGGGAGACTATAAAGTGACTTGGACTGGGGTGATGGGGAGGTTTGTGGGTGGTGGGAGGACCTCCACATTCCCATGCGTTTCCTTTCCTCTCGTTTCCGCTTCCAAAAGTCAGGGGACTGCTCTCTTGTGTTGGTTTATCTTTCCTGCGCTGCATGTCATTCATGGGATGTCTGCCTCACAGCCTCCTCTCTCCCAGTGACTTTCTCACTTTCTACTAATTCCCTCTTGCTGTTTCTTTGCCTATTTTTATTTTCCTTTTCTCTTTATTGGGTTGTGAAAAGAAGAATTTAAATTCTACTGCTTAGACCATAATGAAACCTTTAATTTCTAATTTAAATTGCTCTCCTCAAGCCATTATAAAACCTTTAATTTCTAGCTTGTTTTTAAACAATAATCTATCTTCATTTAGTTCAGTTAAAACTTACATCATAAATCAGTGTTACTGGGATAATCACAAGATATTTGCTATTTAATACAGAGTTATACCATCAATTATCGTATTGAAACAATATTACCATTTAAATATTCCACAGGGTTTTTTCTAATATCCACTTCAAGCACATTTAATATCTATTCTAAATTTATTTATATAAAGAGCTTTTTTTATATATTACAAACATATATTCCTTTAATGCCTTCCAACAATTCAAGTCCTTGTTTTACCACATTCCGCCACCAACGATGCTACAAAGTATGCTTTAAAATATTTTCCAGCAGCCAGATGAAAAAAATATTTGCGAAAAATCCGCATTAAAAATTCATCATGTTATGTCGCATGCAGGAAAACCAAAAAGAGAAGGAAAGTGGGCGTGGAAAGGGGGGTTTGGGAAATCAGAGATGAGAGGCAAACTAGGGGGGAGAACTCCTCTTCAGACGAGGCATTTTAAATATTTCATGAATCCAACATTATTCGGCAATTGCCGTCAGTCAGGAAAACGGGGAGAAGACATTACTAGAAACAGTGATACGAATAGTTGTTCTATTAGTTGTGGCTAGACTTTTCCATTTCCCCCCCCTCAAACCGTTCACCCTCATCCTTACAGATCTTCGACATCTGTCAAAGCAAGCGGAGCCCGATTTTCCATGCACATTTCCCTGACATTTCCGCAACATATGCGAAGCAGCAACATTGGTCAGAAAAAAACTTTTGGAAAAATGATGAACTGCCTGAAATCGAACAAAGGCTCAACGGTTTTCTGGGGGGGCGGAATAAATGGGGTTGTAAGATTGGGGGTCCTCTCACGCGGATTCATCGATGTGGAAATGCGTTGTCAATTCAATTCTCAGCTCACAATATGTGCTGGTGGTGGAGCATCATCTCTTTCCCGGCAAGGAAAAGCCTTTCTAAGCTGTGGAAACTTTTGTCGAGTGCGTGAGCTGATGTCTCCGGCTGCCTTTGGGCTGACTTCTGCTCCTGTCACGCTCCGATATATCCTGCCAGCCTTGTGCGACATATCCGTGGCAGCTCCCCCTAGCCCGCCCCCAGCAAAACTGCTGCAATCGCAGCTGGCAGCCCCTTTGTTGCCCCTCCTGCAGCTCCACTAGTTTCTGCCACTTTTTGTGTCTCCGCAGCGGCAGAAGCAATTGAATTAAATGTGACACCAGTCAGCCATCTGTGGGCGGGGACTTTGCCTGGAGGTGTTTTTGTGCTGCGAAGGGGTTAGTGAATGAGTGATAACTGCATTGAATATTGGTCAAGGAATATTGGTCCTTACAGCAACCATCAAGTTATTGACTCAAATAGTTTATATAGTCGGAAAATCAATATTAATTCAAATTAATTAATTAGCAAACAAGTCAAGTACATTATTGGAATGAATCTATGTTTCTTTCAGCTTGTTTACATTTTAATTGTTCTGTGTATACCCTAGCGAAAAGTATTATTATTTTAGTTAAATGTTTTTAATATAGTTAAGGACTTATTTCATCTAGTTATGGTTCATCTTTCTATCTGTTTTAAGGTTTATAACTATCGAAATATCTTTCCATATGTATAATATAATGTATAGTAGGTTGCATCCGCATTTTTGGGTTTCCAAATTAAAGACAATACGATTACTTATTTAAATCGTTCTATTTTCCAGGATATCTATTTTAATATATTTTAAAACCCGAATCCTTAATTCTGAAAGTACTCCCATTGAAGATGCAATAACAAAGAGTTCGAAGTAGTAATGATTCCATATTAAGGGCTAATTTTATCCATAGTGCCCAGCCATGTTGGGAACTCCAACTCCAAACTTAAGTTAGTGTGTGAACAGAGTCTCCAGACGGCGGAGACGACAACCTTTACAGGTGGTTGGAACTGCAACGACGTCTAATGAATTTTATAGCCAGGAAATTATTGTGCCATCGATGGGCGCCGTCGCTTCAGGACACACACACGCAAAGAGAGGGGCAGAAACAGTGACTGCGAAAAGTTTTGCGCCTGGTGGAAGGAGTTGAAATTGGCAATTAACAAACCATTGAATCCAATAAACAGGATTTTAACATTTTGAACAAACAGAACGGGCGAGAGGAGAGAGAGAGATAGAGGAAGAGCGAGAGAGAAAGATGTAGGAAAGGTAGCAAAAACCATAGCCTGGGGAGGAACTGGGAGGCGGTGGGCGCAAGGACGGTAGGGCGGAGGGTTGTAACTGCCGATTGCTGCTTTCGTTCGTTGTCGCTCTCGTGTTTGTTTATATGCCATTTTTGATTATTTTACGCTGGTGTGCGTGTGCGTGTGTGTGGTTGTGACAGTGTTTGTGTTTGCGCTTGAATTTGTGCATGTGCCAGCCCGCCCCTCCCCCTGGCTGTTGCTGTTGAAATTGAAACCTTTGAAGTGTTGCTAAAGCTCTGTTAGTTCGAAATTGGAATGAAAACGAGAAATTCATTTAAATTATTTGCCAGCCGAAGCCCAGCAACTCCACAATCAAAGGAATGTGGACCCAAAATGAGATAGCCGTGGCTATTTTAATTGCCTGTTCAGAAGAAGATGTTGACTGCTTCACGAAGTCCATTAGACCCAAAACTAGCCTGAATGTCCCGATGGGAATCCTTTTCAACTCGTTCGTTGGCTTTAAGCCTCCACCAGAGCCACTTCAGCTTAATGATTCGATATCTTAATGGACTGCCTGCAGATCCTGCCATAATCCTTGTACACTTTTTAATGAGCAACCGCAAAAGAGAACCTTTGTTCTCTCGATTCCCCTAGAATGGAGCCCCACTTGGCCACACACAATAGATCATCCCGGGAGTCGGAGTTGGACTCGGAGTACTCGCCGCAAAAGCACGAACCACTTAGACGTACTTAGCGCCCGCGAAACATATGCCCGGGATGTATTATTAAATCAAATTAAATTAAATTAATGCTGCTGATTAAAACATGGCCAGGACATAAACAAAGGCGGCACTCGCAGCGGCAACGAATATAAAACAAAAGGCCGGCCGAAAAACCAGTTGGTGGAAGGAGCCTCGCAACTCGAAAGGAACCAGAGCCTAGCACGATGGGTAAACATCATAATCGGAGGCATTATGGCCCAAGCCCAACTGGAGCACGCACTGGGGTCCCGGGTCCCGGGTCCCCCTTAATTCCCTGACAAAGGAGCGAACAGCCGCCCGGAAATGTGGAAATTCGCAATCAGCATAAAAATTACATTAACATACAGCTCAGACCCGAGGCGAACTTTATGTGTGGATATTTAAATGAAATTATTTTCGCACGGAACACTGCAAAAAGAGGAAGTAAAAGACAAGCCAACGACAGGACACTCCAAGGAACAGGACAAAGTTGGCCTGAAAGAAGTGAGTGAAGTGAGGGGGGGGGTCGCGGGATCTGTCACACTCCAGCGACATGGAACGGAAAGTGATTAAAATCGCATTTTATGCGCAAGCTACGCGTCCTCTTTAAAAGGGGATGGTGATCTGAGGTCGGAGGAGGGGAGGAGCGATGGGGTGGGTACTGTATGTTTAGTGTGTGGCTTGGGTTTAGGACCCGGAATGGGTGCTAAGCGGTATGGTGGTTATGCCCTGAGGCCTTGAGATTTTTTGTCAAGCAGAACGCTAATAAACGGGAAATTAACTGATGAATTGAGTAGGGATGATGGAGTGATATTGTTGAGTTTTGATGTTCGTTTCCTGTACTTAAAAAATATTTCATTCTTTTATTTCATTCCATTAAATGCTTTGATATTTTCTATTTATTCTTGTCTTTCTTTTGAAACAAATCACTGAAACAGGTCGCCATAAGTACGCTGCACCTAAGAGTGTTTTCCAAAAATATTACCCAAATCTCCTATAAGACGATCTTATCTATTCCTTATAAGAACTAAAATACAATATCCTAAAAATAAACGTAATTCTTGAGTCTAATCTTCCGGCCCAGTCCCAAGTAATTATCGCACATGGAAAGAGATAAAGTAGAAAATACCCTCTTTATGTTTGCCTAACGTAAGAAAAACACGAAAATCCTTTTTATCAACAAACTGTAGGCTATAGCGATGAGCAAGTTCTTTGGAACTGTCTGTTCAGCTGCTCATCCAGTCAGCTGCTTGGGATATCGAGGCACTTACCTGCCACATGGGACAGGCAACCTGCGGTGACGACACTCACTCGAACTCATACACTCACATTCGAACAATATTTATCCGACAGATCGGACTGTGGACTGTGAATAATGCTAACGAAATTGTTTGTTTGACAAATACAATTTTTCACAGAGCTCTAAAAGAAAACCCGAACCCGAACTCATATCCGAAACCGAAACCAATGACGTACCCGAGACCCGAAAACCGTCAATAAAGATTAGATCGGCTGTAAGCGGAGATTGCATTTGCTCTGTAAATATCCCAGTAACGAAATAATTCCGTACACCATTCTAGGAGCCGAGCGGATCATTAACGACAGCTGCTCAACAGGCGGACAGACAGACAGACGGACAAGCACACAGAGGGACAACGGTACAGACGATTGGAAGGACCGAGGTTGGACCGTGGCAGGTTGAGCTACCTGATCGAGAGACCCTCTGGGTAGCGATCCTGGTCCTTAGCGGACCTAATCATCGGGTGGGACCCAGCAACCACTCGAACTACTCGGAGCAGGCGGCTCATTACGGTTGCTTCTGTTTAATGCTTTCATACGTAGTAGTATCTGAGGCCCCCTCGGTCGCATTTCTGGTTTTTTGCACCTTGCTTTTTCCGGTTGTCTCTACCACTTTTCTCCCTGCGATCGATCTCCTCTTCCGACAGCTGTTTCTCGGGGCAGTGCCTCGACCTGCTTTTGTTTTGCTTGCCGGCAATCATCTGTTTGAATGTTTTTGCCCGGACAGACGGAGCCCAAAGTCTGTAGATCTCGTTGCCAGCACAGTTATTTAAATTTGTCTTGCGGTTTGTCAATCATCTGTTGATGTCCCTCAAAAGCCAGCACGATGCTCCTTTCAGATCTGTGCCCGAGGATGTCTGGTTGAGCAGATCTTTGGCATTCGCATTCAGAGTCTGTGCTTTGTTCTCCTTTGAGTCTCATTTGAGAGCATTGTGTTAGGGAAATCAGCTGAAACCGATCGCAGGATGTTTTATGGGGAAAAGGAGGAGCTCTTGAAAGGGATTTCAGTGTGTATTATAAAATGTCTCTGTTGTATTTGAACAATTCATTATATTTCTATTTGTAGAGATAAAGTTTGTGAATTTTAAACCAAATATAACACATGCTGCAAGTAATAATATTTATTACTATTTAGTATTAAACCTTAAAATTTAAAGACCTCATGACAAAAAAAGAGTAAAAGATTCTAATCTTTATTCAATCCATAGGCTTCCTCTACTTGTTAGAAGTGGGCCCCCCGACGAGCACCTTGCCTTGGCCCCTGTACCCTCGGCCGCATTTCGTCACACCGAAAATCAATTTCCATCCAAAACGCTCTTCTTCGCCTCTTCCAGCTTTCCTTGGCAGGGGGGCACGAGAGGGGGAGTAGGGACGTATTCTCTCTTGTTGGCTTCACCTCACGTTTGTAAACAAAACGCCCCGCCCACAGCCTCACGTTTTCCCTGTCTCTTTAAGTTCACCGCACGCCAGGAAGGGCAGGCGGTGGGGGGAGGTGGTGAGGCGGCGGGTGGGGCGTCGGCGCCCTCCGACTGAAATGCCAAACGAATTTGACTAAACACTTGTAAAAAATACATAACACCCCCGACCAAGCAAAAGGAACGAAGGGGAGCTTGCACACAGAGAGGCGGAACGAGCGGTGAAAGGAGAGTGGAAAGTGGAGAGAGTGGAGAGGAGCTGAGCTCAGCCCAAAGTTACGAAAAATTCAGGAGGGAGGAAGAAGCAGAGAAGAGCTATACATATTTACCCAGCCAGTGAAGTGCACTTCAGCGGCGGTCGAGGAGAGGGAAGAGAACCCAGTATTCTGTTGGCGAGAGCGCAAGTGCAGAGCAGCCAGAGAGAGAGAGAGGCAAGCAACACGGAAGTGTTGGGAATACTGGGAAATTTCATAAGCAGCAGTCGGTCCCACAGCTGTTGGTTGGCGCGAGTGTGTGTGTGTGCGTGTGTGTTGGTGAGCGAGTGCTAGTGTGAGTGCGAGTGCGATGGGGTAGCAACTTCCCACCAGGGTGTGTTCCACTCTTGATGAGCAGCCACCGCAGCGAACTGAAAAAATATCCTGCATGAAAATGTTCTCACGCTGCCCGGCCATGTCCGCACTCCGCACCCCTCCCTTTGCATCCATCCCTCCGCCCCCCTTTAAAGTTAGCCAGGCAAACGACGAACGGCAGCGAACGGCGCTTTCAATTCCATAGCTCGCAGCACTTAATTCCTTGCCAGGCTGCCTGCCTGCCTGCCTGCCTGCTGCCTAACTTCCTTTTTCTCAGGCGCGTCTCGAGCAGCAGCGCCCTCCGCCTGCTGCGCGCGCATCCCTGCGAGCTTCGAGCTCCTGGAGGAGCCACGCGGTCCCGCTGCGGGCCAGGATATGTGTGTGCTCCGCTCGCGTCCCTTCCGCCAACAACAGCCTGTCCCCGGAGTCCTTCCATCTGTCTGTGTGTATCACAGTTTGTACTTAGCGCCAGATGTTGCACGTTGCTCTTGCTGTTGCTCCGCTCCTGCTCCCGCTGCCGCCTGTCTTCTTCCGCAAAATCAAGTTTCCAAGTTCACACAGATAGACAGCCAGACAGGCAGCCTGCCTCGAGGACACACGACAATTATCACCAACACACACACACACACAGACACCCAGAGAGACCGGCAGGCAGACGAAAGGACTGTGCTTGCCTTATTTTAGGTTGAGTTAATTTTCATAAAAATTATTTTAGTGCCTCGTCCATAAATGCTAAGTGGCCATGGAACGGAGGAGGCGCCCCCATTGCTTACGCATTGTTGGCTCCGGCGCTAATCCGTTTTTGTGTCATTTAATTGTGCCTCCGCCGGGTCGCACAGGGCGATTGAGGTAGGCCCCGGCATCCTCGGAGAGAGATCCTTGTGTGCCCACGCAGGCGACTAGGCTGCTAATGAGCAACTCAAGTCGCAGGCTGAGATTTCTGCTGCTGCGGTTAATCCGGGTCCGGGCACCGAATGCCGGAGAACTGAAAAGGAACAGTGGGGTTTTATGGCCCGACTTGGGCTTGGATGAGGATCAGTGGTGATGCGTCCAGGCGGGATTAACTCTGAAGGGGAGGTGTCCTTTCTAGCTGACATAAAACTCATTATGCTGACATTACATCTAATTAAAATCTGCGCCGGGTGTCTTATAATTTGGCTTAAAGCCAAAGGACAACACGGGCCCTGGTGGATTACCCCTAACCGTTATTCTGGAGGATTTTTATCGTTTGTTTATATTTCTTATTAAGAAAAAAGGTGGTCGGTGTATACATATTTGCTGGGCTATAAAATTTAATTATAGAAATTAGCAACGGACGGTGATCATGACCATCAAAAAATATTTTATAGTCGGTCACTCTCGGCAGTAGCTTTCTTAGTTCTTGTATCAAAAAGTTCCTTTTAGTTAAGCTAGATTCTGAATCTATAGAAGTCCGATGTATGTATAGAAATATTATACACATAAAATTGGAATTCGTATTGTAATATATAGAAATATATATCTGATATATGTATAAATACTTTTATTATATACACTAGCTTAATCATACAAAGTATTAAGCCCTGTTATGCCATTTCCTGCGCTTTAAACCTTCCCCACTTGTCCATTTGGTACCTGGCACCTTTGATGCTGGGCCTGTGAAAGCACGCCTGCATATTTCAATATTTTCCTAGCCTTTTTCCTTTTTCCCATTTTCCCATTTTTGTGTTTGGCAAGCCAACAAATAATTTCATAGGCGCACCGCACCGCGTGTCCGTTCATCCCGCTCTTTGTGGCACGTTGCCTACGCAGCCCCCCTCCATTCGCCGGAATCCGGCTTTGCGAGCATTATTCGTGCGGCCCGACCCGAACGGATCCGATCCGACGGCAGCTGCCTCCTGCTTGGGGTCGAGTCCTCATGCTATTTGTGGATGTGCTGAGCTGTGCTGGTATCTGTATCTGTGTCTGCAGCTGAATCGCTGTGTATCTGTGTGTATTATCCTTTTTATTGCGTGTACCCTGCCCGGCAGCGAGTGCAAAATGTCAAGTTCAGTTCAATAACACCGCTACCCAGGAACATTGAGGGTAGCCCCAACAATTACCTAGGAGTTTCCTTCAGAATTTAAAATTTAAAGAAAAGTTTTAAACGCTTCGTTAACTTAAAGACGCTTTGTCGTTTCCTTTAATCTTTGAAATAGATATCGAATTGATCTTTTATCTCGCCAACCTCCTGTGAAATCCCTCACGTAGCGATGGCTATAAATATTAAGACAAGTAATTGCCAGAGAAGTGGATTATTGCATTCGTTTTGGGACAACGTGCCCGCCACGCCCGTCGCTTATCTTCTCCAGCTAATTTGACAAATGTACCGCATTCGTTACACCCCCCGGCGGGGCCCCCTTTTACCCCCCCCAAACGAATTGAAACTGAAACCGAAATTGCTTGGCATTACAATTTCGAAAATCAAATACAAAAGAGTGAAAATCGTTGCCATTACACCCGATGAGCCAACCGACAAACAGACATCCGAATAGGGGGGATGTGAGAGTGTTTGAGGAGGACTAGCTGATGGTGATGGAAAAGAAGATGGGGTTGGGGTTTGGGAATGTGAATGTGCTCAATTCATCCATACCCTGCCGCTTGTCTCCACTCTCCTGTCCTGCAGCAAATGAGTTATGAAGTGCGCTTTATGCCGGGGATTTTGTGGCATTTGCCCGTCGATGTTTTATGGCTCAGCATCTTGAGCACCTTCAAGACTTACAGATTTCTTTATGCCATAGAATTATTACTCAGTGTAAATTATTCAAAAGCTTTAGAGATGAACGAGGACTTGTCGAAGCTGAACGAAGGAATGATCTGCAACAGAAGCTCAAAGTAAATGAACAACGCCAAATCTTCTGGGTCAATAGGCCGACTTCCTGAATGTCATAAAAACCAACCCCGAACCCTAAAAGGTTGCTCCTGGACTGGGCAAATTAGATTATATCGGCAGCAGCATTGCGAACTTCATTGGACAATGGCATAATTATGCAATGGGCAACCCTCGTTTTTTGAATCGCAACACCGCCGCAGATGTTATCGTGAAATCGTTTACCGTTTTCCAACCACTCCTCTGAAATATGATGGAACACGCGACACACTCGGCTCTTTGTTCCCTGCTCTCATTGAGATTTTCTGCCCCTATGGCCAGAGTAGTGGACAGTGGCCAGGGAAACCTTGAGAACGGGTTCCGATCAAACAGGTTTCGAGCGGCAACCCCCGAGCAAGTCAAAGGCTTACACACATCTCATTGATGTTGCTGATGCATGATGCATCAGGACGGGCTGTCAGGTAGGTAGGGAGTCCTCCACGTGACACTTTTTAAGGGAAATATCATGCAGCCAGGACAACGGTCAATAATAATAACTTGTTATGGCCAGGAAGGCCAGGATTATCCCCGATGGGGTGTGCAATGCATTTGATTAAAGGCTCAGGGTTGGCATCCCGGCACGAGCTATCCAGCCGGCAAGTAAACGAAGGACTCTCAGCCGACCAGAAGCCTGTTTGCTTGGACCACCTCAGCTTGAGGGCCAGAGGTCACCATGAAGTAGTAGTCCGTTGCATTGAGGAAATCTTCTTAGTGAAACACAACCACTCAAAGATCCTTTCTTTCGTGTTTACACTGAAGAGTTAAATCCCGGACCAAACCAGCCGAAGTTTAATCAAGTCAACCTTAACGATTTTTCTCCGTTTTTCTACTCCTTTGGCCAACCGAATTTCCACTCCTGGATGGTCTATGAATGCATAATTTCACTGAATGGCCAAGGAAAAACCTCCTGATTCGTTACTTTCCTTCTTTTCCTACCCGCACACAAAAAACACGGACCTTAATTTGACTAGCCCCTGTGTCTCGCCCCTGTCAGACGAGGACCATCGATGAAAGGGGGTGCGGTGTCCTGGAAATCTGGTTTATAGTCGCGCTTATAAAAAAAATAACAACAGGGGAGCAAAGGGGACACATGGTTCGGTTTTTGGCCAGGAGCAATGTTTTCAATAGAGCCAGGGGTGCCGGGACGGGGGCGCTGCGCTAATATCTACATAAATACATGCAACACGCTGCTTCCGGTGTTGAAAGTTCCATTTCATAAAAGTCCATGACTTGATGGTGATGTGAAGGCAAGGGGCGGTTGATTGGGTCTTCCAGGGGGTTGGTATGTGAGCGTGAGTAGGAAGGGCTTGGGCGTAAAAAAGCAGTGAGCCTTCCCCCCACAGTGGAACTCGAAGGGATGAGAGCGGAACGGAACCGGCAGTATGGCTAGGAGAGATGATGGGTTTTTGTACTCCCTTTATTCAGAGTTAAGCTAAATTATGTCTATTTTGACTTTGGGATCTTTAAATACGATAAGATATCACAATTTAGTCGTCTTATGTACATACATTTAACAAAACACATTTCAATGAGTATTAAACCTAACATAATTTTGTTCTTTAAATCATTATTTATCAGTCAAAAAAGAATTTATTTTATTCAGAAAATCTGAGGACTATCATATGCTCTTAAGGATACTTAAAAGAAAATTTAGCATACATAAGGACCTATTTGATGAAGCTTTTATTATTTGATTATGCTGTTATGACACTGATTCACGTATCACCTTTTTTTTTAATTTTTCAAAGCCCCGATTTCTGTCTTCCTTGTGCCTAACCCACTGTAGCCACACTCGAACCCATTTGCCCCGCGGCGGAAATCGGTTTTGGTCTCCGGCTCGCATTTAGTCTCACATTAGCGTTCGGTCCGACTCCGTCCGAGTCCTTTCGAGTGGCAAACGATGGCACTCGGGTTCGGTTTTGGTTCGGCTTCGGCTTCGGGCACGGCGTCAGGCAGTAGTGGCTTCGGAGGAATGGCCTGGGGGTGGCTGGGTCAAAAGGGTGGGTGGGAGATTAGCATCTCCCCTTCGGCCGCGGCGTCTGACTGAATGTTTTCGTTGCTGTTCTCGTGTGCGGTTCTGGTCGGATTGGGACTGCGGTGGGCGGGGGGAGGAGGAAATACAGGCCATGACTGCGGCGTTTGCGTTTGTTTGCTCGCTTGTTTGCCTGAATTTTGCTGGCTCCTTCCCCGAGCTGGGAGGATTCTGCCTTGGTTGAATGCATATTGACGCTTATTAATATTTACATTTTTATTTGGGGCCCCGTTTCTCGCTTATTTTGCTCCCCAATTCGACGCATTTGGATCCCTGTTGATTAAGAACCCGCCACACTGGTTTTGATTGCTCCCTTTTTAATTGTCAAACAATTTGAGTCTGTGTTTTGTTGTCCATCCGGACCCATGACTGTTTTTATGTCCAATGCTTCCTGCAATTTGGTGGCTGGCAAAAAAGTTTTGGGCCACGGATTTATGATTCCTAATTGGCTCGGTCGGGACGCGGGTCCTGTCCTCATTCCTGGACACACATGTCCGGCACATTAAAGTACACAAATTTTATGTGTTTTATTGCGAGGGATTTAATTAAAAAAACCCTTTTGTTTTCTCTCTCTCTTCTCGTTGCAGGTAACCTGGCCCAGCTGGTTCGGGTCCATCCTTACCTTACCAGCCAACACATTTCCCGACATAATTTAGGGATTAGGACCTGCACGTGTCCCCTAACCCAAGTCCGTACCACTTGAACTGTTTGCCCAAATTATTTTGAGTTATAGTGCACGCGGCTGTTTCCACGAGACTCTTATTTCATCCTGAACCACCACCACCAGTGGACGCACCACCAATAGCCCAGCACGTGCAACAACTACTCTCCGTTGGCCTTGGACACAAATGTTGCATTTTCTGCACACAGCATGTGGCACTTTTCATGCGTGTACTTGGAAAGGATTAGCTGCTTCCCTTCTTTGGAATATTCCCGTGCAGCGTTCATGGGTGGTGGCTTCTATATAAGGTCATTACTGCCGATCCCAATCTTTATTTGGTTGCCAAGAGAGTCAGCATTAATATAGGGATCAAGCAGCTGTTTGTTATATATCCTTCGTTTAATTTTTTTTCGAAGAATGCGTTAGTGCTAGGGGTCGGTTTTAAGTGATTTATAGAGAGGCCTTTTTATTTCAAATTGCAGATAAAATCATCATTAAATCAAATAATTTTCTGGGTATATAATTACATATTTACCATTTCATTGTTGATTAAAACTTTAATAAAATTGACAAATGGTGAAGCACACTTCAGATAAGATCTATACCCTTAAAAATGCAGCAGATCATTGTCAGATATCTGAATATATGGGGTAAAGGCTTTAACGAAAGCAAAATGTATACAATTTCTGGCAGGATTAGATTATATTGTAATCAGATTCCAAACTGTTCTCAAAGTTTTTAAGGTTTCAGGTACTTATCTTTGTCAAGGACTTATTGTTTCGTTTTGCCTGATGTTACCTGAACATCTTTCGATCTAATATATATATAAATTATATTATAGATAAAGCAAAACAAAATGAAATTACGTAGAGCAGAAGCCTTTAATCAATTCCTAGGAACCAACCATATAAAATTCCAAATGAAAAGCAGAGCTCATGACAGTTTCCTTAGGTGTAAGAGCCATGGATCAAAGGCCAATCGATATATCCAGCATGGCAACTTGTTTTTCCCCTTAGGTATCCAAGATTCCCCCTAAGGTAGAAATCTCAGCAAACTGCTCATGAAGACATTTATATTCATTAACCCACATAAGGGCCCATATATCTATGACGGCAAGACTCTGACAGTTAACAAGGCAATGGCCAAAATAGCAACAAATTGCCATTAACATAATTTATATAAACGCAAGCAAAAGTGTACACCGAAAAAGAAATCAAGCTATAAGAAGAAGACAAGGTTGATTTTGATTAAATTCAGGAGCAATTCCCAGTAAGAATACGGCTCGAAAGGCTAATTGCTCGGCAGCTCCAATGAGGAATCCAACGGCATTCGTCCTAGGATATGTGGGAAGTACACCGCAAGGGGGAGTAATTTGGTCACGTGCAACGAAATCGAAGCCAGGCGCAAAGGTCCCGGACTCGTCGTCGTCGTCGTCTAGTTTCCTGGTCTACTAATATTTCCATTTGATCCGAGACGGGCAAGGGGGTTGTCGGCTTATCTGCCGCAAGTCGGCAAGTGAAATGAAAGCCATTTGTTAGTGGGCCCAAACTCTTGAGTGGATAAAGCGGGAAAATGGATTTGGCTTTCCTTTTGCTTCGCTCCGGCTTCGTGGGGGTTGTCCTGGCAACAGCCAGAGCCCCGGATAAGCATCAGGAATTGAATTGAAATGCAATTTTTGTTTCGCCACTGCGCTGACTCCCAGGACAATTAGATAAATGAAGTTACCAGCCAGGGCCAAGGCAGGGATGTCACAGAATTGTGATGTAAAGGTGTCATCTCTTTTCTATTGACACCGTGAACTGGCAACTCTTTTCTGGGGGACACCTCTTTATCTGACGCTAATGAGGACTAGTGCCAAACGACGTCAGGTATGAAATAAAATTGCGGTCAGTCTCGATTACAAAATGCCGGCAACGCACGAATGACGACCCGTGCCAGGCCAGACAGACCGTTTGCCGGGCTGAATCCGATACGGGGATTCGTTTAATAACAAATAACACACTCGCACGAGGGTAGTTCCGAGCGTTTTTCTTGGCTTTTCCTTTTTCTATATATCGCTCGTAATGAGCAAAAAACGACGGGACCAGCAAAGACCAGACAGCAAGCACAGACAGGACTCGCATGCAGCTCACGTATGCGCTTAATTTTTTGTTTATAACACCCAACCCCATCGGCTTTGGCCCCCTTTTATCGGCTGGCTGCGGGTGTCACTTGGGGCCCAGGAAATTTCGTTTCGTTTCGTTTGTTGTATTATGTTTTTTTTTTTTTCTTGTTGTTTCATTTTACTTTTTTCCCTATTCATTTTTTGTAAATCAAATGTGAAAGTCCATGGCCGATGATGGCTTAGTTGCCATGACCAGTAGCAGAGGCCTGCCTTTGTCTTTATATATTTTTTATAGAGAACTTGGCCTCCGGGCAGGCTGCTCTCTGGAGAGCAGGAATTATATCCGATTACAACACCGCAGTTTGCCAGCCAAAGATCGGGTGGTTGCACTGGCCATTCGGTGGAGAGTAAGGACTCTGACTAAGTAATAATCGTTTTTTGTTGGTGTCTGGGTGCTATGCTTGTTCCCTATTGGGTTGCGTAATGGATCTAAAGCAAACAGTCTAGTTAAGTGAGTTTTTAATTCCATTATTCAGGATTTTTAATAAAATTGATAATGGAAAAGGGCAAACAAATTGAACGGGAATCCGAAGGGAATAGCCTCAGCCAATGTTAAAATGTTAAGTTCTGACTCTTACAATCCCGTCAAACTTACATATCTTATTTTTGTCTTACAATAAATTCCACACTCTATGTTGTAAACAAGAGGTTTTAGAGTTATATCTGCTCCTTTCTCAAAACAAAACTCTTCTAAAATTCTCAATAATTAGTAAGCCAAGAAATGCTGAAAACTATAATTACAAAACAGCCGAAAAACCACAAGGCAGCAGACGTTGACGACAACGAAAACGATAATGTAAATGATGATGATTATGGTTTCCCTGAAGCTGATTACAACGTTGAGCAAAGAAAAACCCAGAAACAGGAGAGGGTGCAAGCTGACGAGAAAGGACCCATAACGAAGAAATTAATATTTTAATTACAACACATTTAACATGCGATTATGCGCTTCAATGAACTTCTTGTGGCCAAAACACAAAGGGGTGGCTCACACAAACACACAGAAACACTCTGGCACACGCACTCCCACGCCGCACAGTGGGTGCTAAAAGTGTCATAACTTATCAGAGTACAACCCAAAGCGACATATCCGTTGAGCGCCAACGGAAGTTGGCAAGAAAGAGAGAGCTTAATAAAGTGCCAGTCGATGGCACAAGCCAAGTCCAGAGCACGACGTGCACTTTAATTACCGCCAATAGGCGATGGATACACCAGGAGAATGTTCTTACCACAATTAGAGAATTTAATCGGTAGACCAAGGTCATTCTACACTTAATAGTGACTAATAGTTTCTTTGATTAATTATGTAGAGTTCAATATAAAATATTTAACTATAGTATAGGGGGCTTAAAACTAAAACTAAATTCTCATGTCCTAAAATTTCTTAGCCCTCCTTGGGCCCCACTAGTTTTTCTCTATGTTTGGCGTGGCTTGAAATCTCCGTGCCAGGGCTCGGGCCAGGACTTCGGCTGGGCTTGCCGAGGGCTCAGGATTCCGGATTCCGGAAGACCGACAAGGCAAAGGACTGTCAAAGCGCCGCCTTTACAGCGTCTAAGCAGGCGCGGCTGTAATTGACAGCTGTTAACTAACAGACAGCGGCTAAGCACCGTCTGCTGTTGCTGCAGTTCCGGATTCAGAGGGTGTTTGGTGGGAGGCGCTGTCGTCGTCCTTGTCAACGGGCTGCGTGGAGAGTTAATCAAAGCGCAGTTAATTGCTCCGCCGAAGGAGAGGCCGAAAAAGAAGCAGCTCTGATTGGGATTTTCCCCCGGCGGGTGGGATAAGCTCTCTCGGTCTGGGGGGGCCATTGTTCGCTGTTGGCTTTCCCTGAGCATGTGTGTGTGTGTGACCTAAACCCCTTCTAGCTGCTGTCACTATCGTTGCATGTCTAATTTGGCAAGTGTTGTGTGCCACAGAAGGGGTCATGTTGGCGTTTGCTTTTTAATTGCTACAGCCAGGCCCCAGTAAGTCTACGAAAACAATAAATACTAATTAAAATGTATTTAAATACAAACAGAAGAGCACACATATACCTATTCTATATTATACCCCTTGCTTAACCCCTTTCTTTTGCTCTGTTTTCCGCTTGGCCCCCGAACAGGTCAAAGTATCCCTGTGCATGTGTGCTTCATATATCCTTGCTTTGTTTACTTTCCTGACTCGTTAGCGCCACCTAGCGGAAGTGCTTCATATAAACTTAATTGTCCTTGTAACACTTTTTTATAGTTCTACCCCCAAAAGTCTGGCTCAGTCTTAAGTGGCAAGCAACTTACACAACACATAAAGCCATTCTGATTGAAAGTCTTTAATTTCGTTAGGAGAGAGTTATGCCAACAGGAAATCTTTCGTGGTAACAGTCGTAAAGGGGGGGTTAACTGACAGCCAGGCGGGAACTTTTGCGTTGTCAGCACAGAAGGGTGCTTGAGGAACAAGAATCGAGGGGTGTCACAGTCCCGGCAACTGAACACACACACACACATTTCTTTTGACAACAGTAAGTGGAGTAATTTGATTTGGCGTATAACAGACGTCAACTTCCATGGGAAACCTCGGTTTCAAATGAATTAAAGAAGTAGCAAGTAAGATTACAAAAAAAACAAAAAAGGATGTATGCAGAAGTAGCGTTGGTAGTTTTATATATCAAAATAAAACTGCGAAAGCTTTGGGGCCTCATTGTTACAATTTCACTTATAGGTAAAGTGCCTGCTAAGAAAATTCGGCTGATTACTGTAAGGAACTGGAGTCCCTTTCAAGTTTTTTCGACTTGGTGAATATCTGCTGTTCTTAAAAAGTTAACTTTATAAAAAGAGAAAACTTTGTAGCTGCTTTGAGTAGTGTATAATGTGTTATGTACTTAACAGCACTGCGTTAGCCTTTTTCGTTCGGTTAAATTACAAAAGGTTAGAAAACCAATTTGCTTTTTTTCTATTTATTTGCTTCAGGAACTATAACAGAAGAGTAGAAACGGATCCTAGGATGTACTATATTCTATGAACCATCCAGATTTCCTTTTCAGGTTCCCGTCAAGTATAAACATCCTTTTAGTAATTTATAAATGATTTTTAATAAGCTGTGTGCCTATTTGACTCGGTATACAATTAATGCTTTTTTTATGTTGGTCCTGGCTTGAGCAAGACCAATTTTAATGGCAACTTTTATGCTGATTCGTAGTCATCTACATGTGTCGCACTTTTCGGATCACTTGTGCCATAAAAGCAATATGTGGCACTATTGTAATCAGCAGTGAATAGTGACATTTCCAGCATCCCCAACGCCTCTTCTCTGCATTTTTCCGTTGTTCTCTCTGAATCGGGGATCGTAGGTAAAAGATAAAGAGGGAAGCGGGAACTTCGGCGACATCATCCATTCTCATCAGTCGCACTCGCAGTCCGTGACAAAGAGATTGCTCCTGACAAAGGGAAATAGATTGAATTGCGTGCGAAATGCGTTTGCCGTGCGTCCGCTGCATCAATGGAACGCTTGTGTCTGCCCTCGCACCCCAGCCGAAATGCCAAAAAAAAAAAAAAAATGAAATAACAAGACCTCCACGGCCTGTCTGCTGTCTGCCGCCGCTTCCTGCCGCTGCCACACCCCTCGAGCCGCAAGCCTAAATGCTGTACGTGTAAAGCATTTAAAGTAATGAAGCAGCCACCGGAGGCTGCAAGCGGGGGAGAAGGAGCTCAGGTGGCCGGGGTGGTGGCTGTTGATATTAGTAACATTTGGGCGGCGACATGATTTGGCCAGGACAGTCATTCAATGCACGCAGCCAATACATCAATATGTCGTCCAGTCAGTCACTCAAACGATCCGCCCAATGAGGCGGCAAACGGATGCAGAGTCCGCTGGGAGGATGGACCGCAATCAGGATGAAGACCAGGCACGGAGTTGCACCGGGAAATGGAGCAGGAGCGGGAGTTGGTGGCCATAGTTGACTGGCTGCCGACATATGTGAGATATAGGCAGGCGGTGCGTTAATTTATGTGCGGAATTTAAATGGATCACCATCCGGCCGTAGAGCTAACATTACCTCCTCCGGCCGGACACCCACAAATGGTTAAAGCTAGCATTTTCAGTATCTATGTATGTATATACTAGATGGAGAACCTCCTTGCCCCTGTTGGTCCTTGATAAATGTCCAACTTTACTGCCATGTTGTTGTCCTTCCCCGACCCCAACTTGGTGGCTTCCTTCAAGACAAGCTCTCTGCTTTGGCGATTATGAGCAAAGTTTTGGTTATTTATCAATTTAATGACTGGGGCCTTGCCGTCGGCTGGCGTAATTTAAAGCTTTTAGATTGGATTTATATTGCGGAATTAAGTTTAACTGGAAATAAAAGTGATATTAATTTCCGTTATGGCCAGCATCCAGTAATCAGCTAGGAGTCGCAGGTGCTGGAGGAAGTTTCTCCCCTCCCTAAATCATTCAACCAAATTGAGCTCTTTGAATCCCTTTGACACTTGGCACCACCTCCGGACACCATCTCCATCTCCATCTCCAGCTTATTGATTTGTTTCGTTCATCCACTTGCCAGTGTCACTGTCAGCTTGTTATTGATGACGCCATCGCCAGACCCAGCCCTGCGTTGGCACCTGTTGGAAGGAACTTTAGGAACTGTCACCAACGAGGCAAACCCCTTGGCACCTGGCTGGCTTAGTTCCCATCCTCCGAAGCCCGTTTCAACGCTTCGCTGCACTTTTCCCATTCGTCTGTTGTTCGGTTTGATTTCAGCTAAGAGTATTTGCCTGGCAACTTCCGGATGCCGTACAAATGTCGACATCATAAACCAATTTTTATAAAATTTTCCAATTTGTTTAGATGGATTTTGAGCAGCAACTCGGGGGTGCACAGGGCCAGGATAAATCCCGGCAAAGTAAATACTGTCGACCCAGGGGTTGGGCCTTCCCCGGTTGAGGCAAGATGCGTGCTGTCATTTCTTTAGCTCTCTCATGACATGAGCACCCTAAACCCATCCCAGATGTTTACCTTTCGCTGACTGAGCGCTTGATAAACTGTTCAATCAACTTGTTTCGCAACTGATTTGGGCTGTGCCAATTTACGAAATTTGTGCAAAACTTTTATGAAACTTGGAGCGAGAATAAAGTTTATTAAACCGTTCAAGTCCAACTTTCGGACTTGAAATGATTCTTCTGTTTAACTTTGACCCTGCTCGAAGAGCCTGAAGAGGTTCCTCGCTGAGTGCCCTCTCTCCTTCCCCCTTTCAATTTGAATTTCCATTAACGCATCTTGTGTAATGCATTTTGCACAGCCTTTAACTCCGTCCTCCTCCCCCCCGGAAGGCTGCTTAATTTCAAATTAGGGTGGCATTTTCGTGCCATGTGCCAGGGGTTAAGGGTGCGGCGACTCGTTGTGAGGGTCTGTGTTTGTGATTTTCATTAATGGCATTTGGCACAATTGCAGCCAAAGCAACCCTTTTCGGTACACAAACTGCAATTACAGGGCCCTGACTTTGACTTTGAAGGGCGAGACCTGCAGTGTCGGGAAGTTATCAAAAATCAACATGGAGCCAGCCGGGGCATCTGCATCTTTATCGGCTATCCCCCACTTCAAGTCAATCTTCAGTATTTGCAATCAATTTAATTTCAATGACAGAACATTTGCATGGAGGCGGTGGTGAATGGGGGAGATACGGACGGACTGCACTCAACGATAGGCTGGATGGATTTTGTGTAAATATGCAAATCGAAAATGCAAATTAGTTGAATTTTGATTTTGTCTCGAGTGAGATGAATGAATGAAAACAGAAGCGCCTTCTAGCCAGCACCACCTACCATTCCCACCCCACCTCATCTCCTATTCTGGAGCCATTGATGTGGAAGAGCAGTTCAAAGAGTGGCAGGACGGAATAGGATTAGGCTGCCGCATGCGTAAGCTCTTCAAGGGGGATTCTCCTACCAAAGATCTTGGTTTTTAAACAGGCCTGAAAGGCTTTGCTAATTTTACAAGTTTGCTAGGCAGTAAAGCGGATATTATTGACTTTTTAAAGGGTTTTGGTTTTAAACAGCGGTGCCTAAAGTCCTGTCGATTGGGAAGATATACAGAATATAAACAAAGGAAAAAGCTAGTTACTTTTTAGAAGCTAAGCTTAAAGTGAATTAAATTGGATTTATTAGGAGATATTGTGATATTAACCAGATGTTATAGAATTCTCAAAGAAACAACCCTTACCGGTCGTTAAAGCGGAAATGATTGTTTAAAAGACATATTTCCTTAATAAGTTTTAACCCTTGAATAATATTCTTTTGCTAAGAACAGACTTAGGCGACTAAACATATTAATTTAATCAAATTTGAATAGAAACTTGTGTGCAAAAAAGGGTGTTAGTACTCCTCAAAACCTGATAACTGATTTGCGAAACATGAAACCTGATACAAACACAATATAGGAACTGTTAACTGATGAATCTAAATCTATTATCCTTAGTCTTTTGATATTTGTGATACATACATATGAACATATATACATATATCATTTCCCACTACCCGGCCTGTCTTTTTACTCGTATTTCCAACCCTCTTTAGGCCTTCGAAATTCCGCAAACACGCGCGTATAGATCACTGTCATTTCGTGCCAGGAGCTCAATAAAGAGCCCTAAGCATCCTTAAAAATATAAAAAAAAACAACAAATGATTAAAAAGGGAAGCATTCCTCGAGTAACTCAAATATTTTAAAAAGTTAAACAAAGACGCACGTTCAACTTGAAACTGATGTTGAGGGTTGAAACCCTGAACGAGCCACTGAAAGCACCCTGCCATAAGCATTTGGCACACTATTATTACTATTATTATTATTAATGCTTGCTCAGGGAAGTGATGGGTGACGGTTAAAGGGTGAAAAGTCAGTTCAATACTCTAAGAAAATTAGTTTTGGCAATTTTAATTCAGAAAAGCAGTGCAAGGATCAAATGAATATGAATAAAATTATAGAATCAATTACATTTAAGATTTATCTATAATATTTTCCCTCTTCCTCCCTGTTTTATAATATTCATAGGATATATTTAGATATAACTAAGGCTTAAAGAGTTTGTTTTGAACCTCAACAAGATCCTCGAGAGCTGGAGAAGAGCGGCAACAGTGCATGTGCACCGCCGCGTGATGAGAGCGCATGGGAAATGGACACGAAATGGAACGCCAAGCAGTAAATTAAGTGCCCGCTGGGAATTTTCTTTATCGAATTGTGCGGATGTATGCGTGCTTGTCTGCTGTCTCTGTCTCCCTTTCTCTCCCTCTCTCTCGCTAAGACTGACTTGCCGTCTAGGCTGCGTATATACACTGAGAGAATCATTGTCTACTTTAATTTAGTTAAGGATCGGCTTAATAATGGATTTTAGATGTGAGATTAGGAAGGGAGCAGCTGCTGCCGTCACTGTTAAAATTCAACGGACAGATAAACTTCCTGCTAAGAAAATAAATTCTGTATAAGGTTTAGTTCAAGTCTTTTTCAATTGAGAAAAACAAGACTTTTTTATAGCAGTTTTAATTGGAAAGTGTTGTGCTTGTTTTACAGCAAAATATAGTACTTAATAGCACTTTTCCTTTTATCGTTCAGATAAATTACAGACGAATAGAAACCCAATTTTCTTTTACAAGAAGTTTATGTGGTAGTTGCTAATTTCGATTATAATTTAGTTCTTCTTAACTCATAAGAAAACTCTATAATTTGTCATAAATTAAATCTAAAATTTATGAAAAATCATAGATTATCAGAAAGTCAAATTCATAAAGATTTCTTTCTGTGTTGTTCAGGATATATAAAGCCAGACCGCTTTGCTGGTTCGCTCGCCCCGGTTAAAGGCCTTGCATGGGATGGCTGGCTTCCCCCCTCTGTGTTCCTCGACATCTCGAACCCCTGCTCCGATCGAATCGCATTCCCAGTGCCTGGCCTGGGCTTTACCCTTTCATTATGGGCTCGGTCGGGTCGGAATCGAAGACCTGGGCCAGCTTTAAGTTCCTGCCATGCGAATTCATCTCGATATTCCTCTGTTTTTATGTCGGCGTGGCAACACACACTCTGTGCCCCCTCCTCGGTGGCTGCTCAGCTCGCTGTATTGTTATGTTAATTTTTGATTATACGCAATCCCATTGTTGTTGTTGCCGGCAGTGCGAGTGAGTGAGTGAGTGGCACGAGCCCAGCTTTTCATATCTGCTGCTCACTAATTTGTGCGCGTGCCAGCGGCTCAGGGCGCCGCTCACCCCGTCAACCCCTTGCGGCGGCGCCCCTGAAAATCGCATTTAAATAGTGCCGAACAGCAGCACCCATACCTATCCCCTTTTCTTTTTTTTGGCTGTCAGTGCTGTCTGTCTTTTGTGCCTGCTCACTGAGGGCGTCATGTTCTTCTCCAGTCCACGTGCCGGGCATCAGTTTCAAGTTCGCCCCCAACTAGCGCCCAAAAAGGGCTGAGGCAGGGCCCTTCTCATTCTGCAATGCAAAATTAAAAGTGTTGCCCTTAAGTGTTTTGTTGTGTTTCAAAGTTGTTTGTTGGTGCTGTAGCCGCAAGCCTTAACTAATGTGCAAGATGGACAAGGAGCAAGTCGGAAAAGGACTATCTAAGGGGTTTATGCGATGTTAAATTGGGGGAATCATCTTCTTAAAATGTTGAATGCCATGAATTTGTAGGGAAAAGCTTTCAATGTAATTTGTGGCAAGTTAATACCGTCTTTGCAGGGAACATTTAAATAAGTAGAACTTGAAATTTGGCTTCAGAGAGGATGAAAAAATGCTGCCGCGATCTGGAGCTTGCAACATCAAATCACATGCGTTTTGCATTGAACATAAGGATCTATTTCTCTCTGTCTCTGTTCCCATCCCTTGAGTTACAATCTAGATTGCCCCATAAAGCTCTTCAATAATTCATCAACTTCATCGCATAAACTTTACAATTGATACACAAAGGGATGCACAACAATTACAATAGTCAATCAAGTTACACTTGTTCCTGGCACTACGCCTCACGATGCCCGGTGTCTAATGAATGAGAGCATTTTGCGGCTACTCAACGGATACAGGTGGAAGGATAAGAATAGCTAGGGGCGGGGGGCGGGAGAAATGTATCTATTACAGATACCAGACACAGACACAGCCACAGTCACAGACACAGAAGTTAAAGAGATTGACTCCGGATACGGAGTCCTCCCCACGGAGGTTAATTAAACCCCTTCCACAAAACAGGCGGACTTGCGGGGAAGTGGAGCATGCGGGGGCATTAATGAATATGTATTATGAGTGTTGAGGTGCTAATGGACACGACACGCCACGCCACGCCACACATTTTGGGGAAGGCAGCGGCAACAAAAGCGTTGCAGCCGCAAATTGCATTAGAAATTCAAACAAGTGGGTGGACGGGAGCGAACCCCCAGCGCATCCTGTTTTGAGCCGCAACTAGCGGAAATGTTCGACACGGTAGCGGGGCAGTAATTGAATATACAAAATGCCCAAGTCGAGTTGGGACCAGGACCAGGGGAAGAAGCTAAGCCCATGCCAGAGCATGCAAGTGGATGTGTTCAGATGGATGTGTGTGTGGACCACGTGTTAACCCTTCAGAAATGGTTATTGTTGTAAGCCGATGGACCGTTCGACAGGGTTAGCCTTGGCTATAGCCACTCTCGAGGGTTGAACGGGGCAGCACGAGAGCGTTCGCTCAGTGTAGAGTCGGTCATCGTGGGAGTTTTGACAACTGGTGTGGTTGCATTTCGAGGCCCTATTGGATATGAAATTGTTGAAGCCCTTCCTAAAAAGGTATATTAGGTTATTCACTGATTAATGCCATTATTGAATACGAAGCTGATATTTGTATTTATATCTTTTATTTTAACAAATTAAGCTTAGCATAAAATGTTAAACTTAATATTAAATTACGGAGAACTGATTGCAATAAACTTGACAAATTTACAAATAGTAGTGGTTACTACAATATTAAAAAAAGATTGGGAAAATATACAAACATAGCACAGTAGAATCGTCTACTCCACAGCTACAGCTTAAATTCTCACATTCAATTTCTTAAAACATCAATTATATTTGTATTTTTATGTTTCCCCTTTTTGCAGATGTTATTGTTTGTTGGCCTTTGTAAACTTTTAATCCCATCTATATGGTTATTTAGTTGCATAGCCTTTAATTGGATTTTTCCAATGCAGCTGGCCGCTGCCCTTTAACCTTCCTGTTTCCTCTTGCTTTGCCTTGTTTACCCTTTTGCACACTGAGGAAAAAATCCCTGAAATACAGGTAGATACTTTTTACAAATTACTTTTAGGGTTGTAAATTAGCTCTAAAGGTGTATGTTTAAAATTTAGCTACTATATATGTTTATATTGCATATATATTATATCTAAAATATTTTCCCCCAGTGCACCTCACCTCCTGGCACCTCTTTCCGTTCCTATTGCATTAATCGAAATCGTTTTACTTACGTTTGGGACCCACATTTGGTGGTGTGCGTACTATTCCGGCGGTTAATGTTACTACCGTTGACGCTGACTACGTTACTGTCGTTATATCTGGGTCCGCCCCGATATCTGCAGTTGTTATCTAGACTTATTTTTGGCTGCAATTTTCATTGCTGGTATGGCTTGGCCTGAGCTCGGCTTCGTTTCACTGGGTTTATGGTTAGAGTTTGTGTGGGATTAACCAGTTTTCGGGGTAGATGTAAAAGAGTGTTCTATTGTTCTTGTTTTGATTGCTACGTGCAGATGTCTGGAGGGATTTTCGAGCGAGTTCTCTCTTTATTATTATTACTTCTTCTTTTTTTTATGGCAACAAACAGAACTAATGCCCTTTTCTCTCTTGCAGGTAGGTGAACTCGTTGAAACAAATGAAGTTGGACTAGGTCTCTGCCCACCTTGATAAGTATAAACAATTGAATTTATGTTTTTAAGTTTATTATTAGAATAAGCACGTCCCTAAGAGTCATATCTAAATGGGGCGATAGAAGAAACCAAAAACAGGAAAAACAATCACTTCCGGTTTGAGTTGAGGAGGGAGCCTTGGGATTATGACAGCAGCCATCGAGCAATGAAAACGAAAGCCCCCATATGCTGCCTCGAGCCCCTTTGTTCCACGGATCCTATTCAGCATTCGGCATGTGCAGCAGACAGCGGCGGCGTTCCTGCTGTTGTTATGATTGGCCCCGGCTCAATGAGGCCTGTGAATGAAATGTTTATTAGCCTGATTATTGTTCATAGACCAGCCGCCCTTCTTCGCTCTTCAATTGATTTTCCCAGAGGCTGCTGCAAGTCGGTCGAGTCACGAACTTCCTGGGCCACGCCCCCCATTGCAGCCCCAGCTAAATTAGCAATTGTCACATTGCGACGAATGCAGAGGAGAGGGAATTTTCCCCCACTCCCTATTCAACTTCCCTCCTCTGTGTCTGCTCCTCTGGAGCTGAGCAAACTGTTTGCAGCCATTGAAAGCATCCCCTGCTTCTCCATTTCCACTGGGGGTGGTGGAAAATTCGTAACAATTAGCACTCAAGATAGATGGCAGGGAAATGGATGGAAATGCCAGGGAGAAATTGGAAATAGAAGAGTGGCAGAGACAGGGAAAAATGAGGCTGCAGCTTCGATTACAATAGAGAGGAGGAGAAGAGAGAAAACCCTTGTGACCTGCATAAGTTATGGCCTTATTCGGAAAATATGATTGTCCATTAAAAACTAACTATTTCAAAGGATGAGCAGTATCCCCACTGGAAGTTTATGAGACAAATGCGTCTTAATTACCTTTAAACCCTCAACTCAAGAGACACTTCCCTACGTCTTTCTCCGAAAATCAAAGACCCCCGCATGCTCCATTAGCGTCACACAATTTGTACCTTCCGAAAAAAAAAAAAAATCCATCAGAACCCCCACAATAAAAACCAATTCCAATGAAATTTTTCATTCCACCAAATTGAAAAAGCGCAAAGAACGAGGCAAGAAAACACGACGATGGACGGACGGACGACTAGCAAACAAATAGCCACGGACCCGGGACCGAATCTCATCTCTCTGCCTTTGCTAGAACACAATAGCCAGGGGAGTGGAGCCAGAGAAGACCGAGGGGAAAGAATCTCGAGAATCCCTTTTTATGGTGCAGCCAAACTCGGGCTGAATGGAAACGCTGCCGACCAACGCTAAGTGGGGAAGCTGAGCAAACAACGCGACCGGGACCAAGAACACCACTCCCCTCCCTTCTCCAAGGAGGGTGGAGATGCCTGGGCCATGACGGCGATGACTATGACGATGACGATGACGCTGTGCCTATGTCTGTAGCATATTATTAAGTGTAGCCAGAAGCAATTAGGTGTAGATAAGCAAACAATAATGTTCCCAGTCACGTACCGAAGTCGCCCTACTCTGGACTCTGGCCATTCCCGACCTCAGAGAGCAGGCTATAAATGGTCTAAGGATTTGAACAACCATCAGTGGTTCAAATTTTATCGCACCTTTTCGTTTGCACAGATAATTTCAGAATATGTCCTAGATAACCTGGTTAAAAGCATTCCTATTGTTTAATTGGGTCTTGATTTGATTAACTAGTCCTTGGCCATTATAATTGTCAGTTCAATGAATAAGATTCAACCTTTCAGGGCGGCAAATCGAGCCTTTGCATTAATAGCTTGCGGGAAAGACAGTTGCTCACTCCCTCCAGTAACGATCTTCTGAATCCTGGACTCTCATCCGCGACAAGGCCAAGGAGCCTAGGGTGCAGAACACCGTCCAGGACTTGAGTGACAGCAGAACGTATTGATGGATCTGTGAAAGATAACTGGTGGTTAAAGGGGCTGGCGTCCTGGAAGACAGGATACGAACCTCCCTATACGGATAGGGCGTGCATTCTTGATACATGTGTGAGATATTTGGCAATGTGCTCGTGCGGAGGTCTTCCTCTGGAAGCGAATAATTATCGATGTAAGCGCCTGGCCTTTCAGCGGAACTTGTAGATCTCATTGCAATCGACGCACTGACCCATGACTCTTGGTATAAGGGGCTTACGATATGATCTGAGGAATGCAACGAGAACCGAGAGGAGCGCTTATAATCAGTTCGTAGGAAACTAGCATTTTAAAATAAAAAATTGTCTACAAATGTTGTGTGTAAGTTAGCCAAAATAATTAAAAATCCTGAGTCCTAGTCAAAGTAATGACATTCCCACATTGGAGACCTGTCAAGATGCGACCATAATTAACGGCAGCCGGATGACGTTTGCATATTTTAAAGACGGCTGCAGCCCAGCGATTCGATTGGTCTTTAATGAACTTCTCCTCAGATGGCCGAGTTCCCCAGAATTCTGAGCTCATTATGCTACGTGGGCTGACAATGACCGAGGAGGGTTCCTGGAAATCCCAACCAGAGGCAGCCAAGAGTGGGCATTAACAACAGACGCGAAAAATCGTTCCTGCCCTCTACATTTCCCTTGAAATTGATGGGACTTGGAGTTTAATTCTTAAATTCTGGATGACAATCGAATAAATCTACTAAATTGCTACTAAATTATACATACATATGTATATCAATTATAACTTTGTATACTCTTTAAGCTAACCAAGAACAGTGCATTGATAATCTTTTACTCGAAGCAAAAGTATCTTTGCAAAGCCAAAGCCCTTCAATATACTAAAAAAAAAAACTCTCTAATTACTGCACTAAAGGATCTTGGCTCGTTTTAGTTATCCTTTAAATTCGAACTGCACAATCGGGCAGACAGTGCCTGCATTGTTATTCAAATGCTGCCATTAATACTTCGCTGGCAATTGCAAATGCGACGCCGACAAATGCAGGAGGACGACCATGCCCCAAGCGAGTGAGTGGTTTCTCCGGCCACACTCCATGTGTGAGTGCTTCTTTGAACCACAATCGAACCCCCTTGAATCCCTTTCAGGCATTCATATGTAAATTCCTGCGACTTCAACTGTCGGGTGACGGTTTTTCCATAGCCTTTCTCTACTCCTTTTGTGTCCTGTGGACCTGCCCAGGGTTCCTGTGCTCTGCTCGGAAATTAAATATAGGAAAATTGAGTTCCAAGTGCTTTGAATTTATTAACCTTCCCCACATCACTGGCCAGATTCATCGGTGGCGTTAATGGAAACATTGCATCCATAAAACTCTTCCCTGGCACTCATCGATTGTATCTCCCGCGCAGGGGGCATGGGGATGACAGTTATAGTTGGTGACAAACAAAAAGAAAAAAAAAGAATTGAAATCAAAATCATTTGTACGTCTGCCTTGGTCTGGGGAGAGAAACCCCGCATGGCAGCACCAACAAAGAATCGGTAACATCAACAATGACACCACGCAACATCAATAAAAGCAGCACCAACAGCAACAAAAACTGCCACTATCGAGCCCACATCATCATCATCGTCATCATCCCCCAAAAAATGTATTAAATTTCAGTTGCCATTGCCTACCCCCTGCACTGGTCCTCAGTCCCTCCTCGTGTTCCCAGGGTCCCCCGAGCATTTAATGAATTTATCAGCTGTGACCCATCGCCAGCTCAGATCTTGGACTGGTTCCATTTGTAAATTCGAAGAACCGAAGATTCGAGGAGACTCATCCAAGTTTTTTGCCTGATTAACGGTCAGTTAATGTTCATCCATTTGTCTGCGAATGGAGCAGGTCGAGGTCACCAATCAAAGTGCTCCATATTTTTAACGCCAATGAATATTACCGCATTTGGGAGCCTCAAAGATTCTCCTCTTTGAGTCGGGTTTTAAGTAACCCTAGGGGAGCGGGATATGGGATATTTTTCAGAACCTCGGCAAGCACTTGCTTCTCCGTTTCGTGTTACTTAGCTCTCTATTATTCTACGTTTGGATACATTTCAGGATGATAACTGACGCATTAACTGAACACTGATCTATAAAGAAGTTATTTCTATTTTATTTTTCAATGCATAGCTATAAGTCCGAGTTCCCGACTATAACATTCCTGCATGTCTTTCTACCTTTACTCGCGTAGCTAATTTTGTACGATCCCCTTCGGCAATCCAATTTGTAAGACCCCCAGATCTTTCGTTTTGCCTCCCTCTTGTAATGATAAATCATCTTTTGTTTTCTCGCTTTGTTTTTTTTTCTGATTTGGTAACCCCATCTCTTGCTTGGGATGCCTCTTGAGCGATTCAGTTCCAGATTACGGCATTCGGTTTCACACGGAGGCTCCTTCACCCTGGCTGAGCATTCGAAAATTTCAATGTAATTTCATGACTGTGCCGAGAGCGCACGCATTTTGATTGATACTTTAGCACTACTTAAAGGCCATCGGCCTGTCCCCCCCCTCCGTTTCCCGATTCTCGATTCCAACGAAATTCAATTTTCGGTCAAAATGCATTCTGTGGATTCATCATCAATCTCTATCTTTCTGCCCCTTGCAGCAAAAAGAAAAAAAAAAAGTTTATTTCCTGCGGCGTTTCCAACTTTCGAAATTCGAATGCCTGCGACGCTCATTAGGCGACAGGAGCGGCCTTTTGGCTCTGCAGGTGGGGTTGTGGGAGCTGTGGGCGTGGCCAACGTCCGGCCTCGACTTTGACTCCGGTTCGAGTTGGAGACCGAGTTCTGGCTCATTTCGTATGCCGTTAGGCGGCCCAATGTAATTATTCAATACATTTTACGTGCCCCGCAAGCCAAACATGGCCTGTGCCTCGCCTCCAACATGACCGACCGACCGCACGCCCCGTTCTGCCCGACGCGTCGGCTGTTTGCCAAAGCCTATGTGAGCCCGTCACTGGAGCTTTCCACTTGAGCTTCATTAGAATATGTTTGTGTCTGCTGTATGTCGTTGACTTGCTTTCGACTGGCCAGCGTCAGCCTCTTACCACTCAGGCTTCCTTTTGGCGCTTTCGGCGCACTTTTGCAATTTATTAAACATTTTAATGTGCCCCAAGGCGTACTTGCCCGCAAGGAAATGGCTCCACACAAAAGAGCCACTGAAAACTTGCTGAATTCGTATTGAGGAGACAAAGGATGGAAGGTAGGAAGACCGCATTGCTAAAGAGCAGGACAATTAAAGGTACAGCGCCTGGAAAGAGGATGCTGACACAGGTGGCCACAAACCACCACCACTGGCCCATATCCAATCCACCTTGTAAAACCATCACAAGTTCGATTGTGGGCGAGGGTTGAGAAAAATAGGTATTTGAGGAGAAACCTTCAAGGGAAAATTTGCAATTCATGGGATTTCTAATAGTGAAAACGCTTGGGGATTTTATGGAATGATGACTTCAATTACTTTTTATTTTTGATCCAAATCTTAGCAATTTTGAACGCTCTTATAAAGGGTTTATCTTAAACTGCATCTATTAAATTGTTTTATTAATATTAAAATCAAGAAAGAAATTCCTATAAATTCTATACCTTTGCAATTTGCAATTTGATAGGTTTTATATAATGGGAAATCTATCTAAAAACCTTATTTATAAATAAATTAATGATTTCCCTATCCTATTAACAGACCGTTAAATGGTGGGTTCCAACTTTCATATGTACATATATACTACATACAATAGAAACAAGATGTATCTTTCAGTTAGCTCTATATCGAGCTACCTCAGCTGTATTATCCTTCTTTAAGTCCTGTATGATCCCATTCTTAAATTGTCACCACAGAACAAACTCCTGCAGGAATATCCACCAAACAAAAAAATAGACAATTCGTTCGTCGACACTTTTCCAAACTCATTTCAAACTTTTCCCTTGAAAGAAAGAGGCTAGTAAAAAGCGCAGCTAGAGCAAACACTACGCACACACACACACACACACACACTCTGCGGAAATGAGGAAAAAAATTGATTGCTCGACAGGTTGGCTGAGCAAGCGAGATGGCAGATGGGAGGGAACTACCAACAATGTCAAAACAAATGTTACATCGGCGGGCGAGGGAGCAAGTATGAGGCTGTGGGAGCGAGGGAGCGCGGCTGGGAGAGGTGCCGCCAGCAGGCGGTGTGTTTTTATGTCGACGCCGACATCTACGCTGGCTTCGCAGTCCATGCTGGCAGCTGTGATTTGGTGTTGTTGTTCTTCTATTTGTTCCCGCCAAACAATGCGACCCCTCCGCTCCATACTCTTTCTATTCATTTTTAGCCCGCCATTCCACTTTCTCCCTCACACACGAGGGTCTGGGCCCGTGGCTCTCAGATAGCTCTGGAGGATTCCCGGAGTAGTTAATGGAATACATTCGAAATTGACATAATGCCGCTCCGATTGACAACAACGTCAAACAGTTGCAACAGGCCCGGAAAGCAGCGCCAAGTGTTTGGCCAGCCAAAGCGACATTTGCTGTATCGCATGCAGCCACGAGATGGCAATGGCCATTGATAAGCCGCAGGCCATTTGGTGGGGACGTCGATCATGGCTATTGGACAACAATGAGCTAAGAGCCTTTTCAAATTTCAACAAAACTATATACTATTTAAAAGGCGAGATGTGGGAGTTTGAACCCAAAAGCTGGGTACAAAGATAGTTAGCTTGGAAGGGCAAATTTCTAAATACAGGTACAAACTCTAGACACTTTGTTGTATTTCATTTCTAAAACTCACAAAAGTACCTATACCATTTTAGTGTATTACCTGGCCATCACTGCCTTAAATGATAGTCTAGGCCTCGGGGCCTTTAATTCCATACAAACCACTGGTAAAATAACCCAAAAGGGTACTTACTATTCGGATTGCAGAGCCTGTGGTCTTGTTTTTTGTTCTGGTGCTAATCCCCGTGCCTCGTTATAGGTTCAAGCCAGGACCGGATCCAGTTCCAGGTCCAGTCTGCTCCCTGGGTCTTCGGCAAAGAAGGAAAGGCAAGCACAGCCAAATTGCGTGTGCAAACAGAGCTGAGCTGCAGCTTCATTAGCGAGGGTTGCTCAGGACAAACACATGCACACATGTGTGCACTGCCGTTTTATTATTATTTCCTTTATTGTTTAGCGCGTTATAATTGGGGTGCCATGAGGGGGGTCCAGTCAGGCAGGATACTCATACGAACATCTGTATGTATTTGGGTACACACCACTAGGAACGAAGTCCATGCACTCGCCCGGAAGACCTATATTCTGTTTACTCAGCTCTCCGTTGGTGCAAGTGAAGTCAGAGTCTAAAGTTGTGGTTCTTGTAGAGATCAACAACAACCCAAGTCCAGGTATCCTTTCAAGAACGTGTTAGTGTAAAGTGAGAAATAGCATTTAGAAGTGTTGACATCCACATTCACCAGAGGAAATTCTTATACGAAAAGTTCTTTGACTGTTTTTATTAATTAGTATTTTACCACAGTGAAAGATAGAATTGTTTGTTCTAATACCTTGCTTTCTTTACTTTTCTAATGTTTCTGCGAATGTCAATTCTTGAAAAGGGAATGCTACAATTTAATAAATGATAAATGTTTCGCTGAAATAATAGATGCTAGGACTTAGCTTTATTAGCTATTTAGTTGTTTTTCAATTGCTTTTTTTACCATATATGGGGTATATTTAGCCACTTTGTTCGATTACTCAAACAAATGCCATTCTGTCATGTCAATGGCCTGGTCCACAGAAAAATATTAATTCTCTTTTTGTACAATTGTACAAATCAAAATAGTAAATGACCCCATATATTTTTGTTCTTAATTAAATACATTTTAAATTAATTGAACCCACAGAGGTTACTTTGTTAAATAAATCAAAATCTAATTAGTTAGTCCCACGTACTATCCATAACTCATGCATATGTCTAAAACCACCTCCCGACCCTTCTCTGCTGTGAACCCATCAGCTGTCTAAAACAGTTTATAACGCCTGGAATTATGCCACACATAAATCAAAATTGACGCATAAACAAATATGGTGACATGTGGGAAAGGAAGGGAATTGAAACTACGGGCTCCTTTTCTTCGGTTCCCTATTTCTGGCATATTGGGCTGCTAAAAATGTGTAAAATTTATGCAGATTACCAAAATTGCGTGAATCGCTACCTGATCAAAGTGGAAGTTGGAGTGGAAACGGGTCTTTTGTTTTCGTGTGGGTGGAGATCGAAAACATACGAGCCTGTCAGCCAGCGACGAAGGATTGGGCCTATAAATTACGACTGACGCCACGCTCTCCCGGAAGCAGGGGCAATTTACTAAAGCGTTTCAGATCTGCTTTCTATTTTCCCTTGAATACATGGATGCTTCCGGAATCGTTTCACCAATTCGGCATGCCCTCAAACCATTTGGATTCAAGGATTATTGTTTATTTCGGAATAAAAAGGGCAAATTTGTAAAATATATGTACGTATAAATTCTGTATGTGTTCTCAAACTAGCTTGCCTTAGGCTCTATTGCATTATAACGAAACAAATCACGTCCTTGTCAAAGGAACTTAAAAATTTTATTTCAACATTCAAAAGAGAACTAATCACAATTTTGGTTCCAAACAATTTCAGAATTAAGAAGAAATATCGTTACATGTTTATATCCTTAGCATCTGAAAAATTTTATAAAATTCAATTTTTTTTTTTTAACTTTCAAAGGACGGAAAATCGCTTCTTAACAGCCATTCTTTACTTTATGAAATCAGAGATAAATCGGTTGGGGACTTATTCTTTAAAAAAAGTGTATAGTATAAATGTAGATACTAGTAACAAAACCCCAATTTAAAAAGTGCTAAATATTGTACCCAACAAGCCTCTAGAAGTCAAGAAAATCGCTGAAAACCGAAGGGCAGCCCTGCCATTACTAGTCTGTGACAAATTTAGCAAGGACATTTGCCAGAGATTTATACAGCAAATTAAATATTTTTTTCACGCCACCGGAGTGGGGGGAAAACGTCTAAATAATTAGATAAACATTTAAGCTTGGCAAAGCAGCCAGCGAAAAGGAAAGAAAGTAAATCGAGGCGAAGTGTCAAGAAGACGACGAGCAAGAGGCAGACACACAAAGTGAGGGGGAGTGGGATGCTATGTGGGGAGGAGTACGTGACCATAACATGAACTGCTGCCACCGACCTCTGCCCGCCTCTGCTCCAGCCCACTCCCCCCCATCCAGCACTTTGCTCACATTTTGCGGGTTCAAAGCAGAGAGACGACGACAAACAGGAAATATTTAACGTGCCAACAACAAAAGTGAAATATAAATAAAAATAATAATAATAATGGGCAGAAACGTAGGGAACCAGCGAGAGTGAGAGCGAGTTCCGAGGGTTGCTTCCACAGAGAGAGAGAGAGAGCCAAAAGAGAGGTGCATGTTTGTGGGTGCAGTTCCGAAGTTGCTCGGGTCTTGTGGCAGCAACTTCGGCTGCAGTTGCCGTTAGAATGCCATACAGTGGGGGAAATTGGTTAAGTACTGAATGAAAAAAATACATTTGTATATATGTATTAAAAAAAAATAAAGAGTTATTTGTCAATATTTGAACACTGTTATTAAAATTCTTCAAAGGAGAGGTCATATCTTGCGTGTCGTGTAGCTTCACCTCTCGAACAAGTAAATACTCATTGAAGACTGACTTGCTAGATCGACTCGGCTGTTGATGCTGACGAAGAATATATGCACTTTATAGGGTCAAAGAGGTCTCCTTCACTGCGATAACTTCTGACTGAAATTATAATACCCTGCAAGGGTATAAAAAGGTCCTACATTTGCCCTCTGGATATCCAGATGCGCCCATTGTGCAGCGAGCCCTTTTTATATACAGGGAATTTCTCAGTGCTGCGAGAGAAAGAGAGCCAGAGAGCGGACAAATCCTGTTTGCTCTCTTGAAAATTGTTCGGGTGGTTTTCCCGTTGTTTCCCTTTGGAAAAGGCAGGTTTTTTCGGATTCTATAAATCAGTCGGACCATATTCTCTCCAACGTTGAAACGCGACGGACGCGCCTGGAAGCGGACAGCGGTATCAAAATTCAAGTCCAAGATACGGATCGGTCTGTTCTGGTCGCCTCGCTTCGGTGTGCTGATGGGAATTTCTTCTGCCGCCTCTTTTTGGATACATGGAATTTATGCTTCGCGTGCCCGTAAACGTCGGTGTGTGCCTGTGTTTGTGTGTTTGTGATAGTGCCAGTGTCTGTGCGGATAATTAAACCAGCAGCATAGAAGTCGGCAAAGTCCGAACTCAAAATGCTCCAAGACCGAGATTAAAGTTGAAGGTCGGTCGGTGTTTATATGTGGAAAATCGTAGAGCAAGGAACGAAAAAAGGAACGCCGCGCTTTGGATACACGGATTAAATGTTAGTATACCAACCCAAGCCGCTGGCCAAGAATACGTTGAGCCAGCCAGCAAAATAAAAGTAATCGAGCAGAAGTCGCGTGCAGTGGCTCCTCTGCTGCTGCGCATGTTTCTCGGCCGCTCTGCCCTGCATTTTTAGTTTCGCTCCAACTATTACAGCATGCTTTACATTCCGTTTACATCACGTGTTAAATAACTGCTGGCTGTCACTGTTCGCGGCTTGTATGTGTCTGTGTACATTACATATATGTATGTACATTTGTTGTTGTTTGCCCAAGCAAATATGCAATGATTTTTTTGCCCCTTCTCTCTTCATTCATGCCTTGCAAATGAAGCGTAAGAGTGTTTGTGTGTGGGTGGTTGGGTGGCGGCGGATAACGCACCCATGCTCACACACACACACACACACACACACACGACAAAGGCAACTTCTGGCGGAAGTGGAAGTTGCCGTTGCCTTCAGTATGTGCGAGTGCGAGTGTGTGCGCGTGTATCTAATGGGATTTTCTAATAAAATTTAAATTGTTGCCATTTTTGCTGCTGGGCGGCGTTCTATGAATTTAATATGACCCCAGTGTGCGAGTGCAAGTGTGTTTTGTGTGTGAATAGGGGCCATAAAGCTTTGCTTATGGCTGGAAAATTAAATAGAGTGCATAATTCAGGCAACAACTTTGCGTTGAATGCATAATGAACTGCTGCAATTGAAAGAACACATCCACCAAATGCCCAAGGAAACAATTTAAAATTCACAAGGAAGCCCTACAAAATGTGTTCGAAATTACATTTGAGGCATTGTCCTGCTTTTAGTTGTGCGGCAATTTTTATTCCAATAACAAAAATAAACTATAACCGGATATTTACACAATACATTTATATGCATGGATATCAGTATTCATATAAACATATGTATATCTATGTACTTCCTGGTACAATGGGTTTTGTGATTATGTTAACTAAATAAATATGTATGTATGTATGTATGAAGAAGACAAAAATGAAAATAACTGTAAACGCGAGGTGAAAATGCCGTCGGAATACCGAACAAATTATAAGTGGAAAAGTTTTTAGAATAAATTGATCCAAAAATCTTTAAAAAAAAACTACTCAATACAAATAATTAATGATGTCAATCATGAATAATAATAACTCATAGTGATTTCTTTTAAATAAAACAGCAAAACGTAATAAATAAATTCTGAGTCCCGATAAAAATCTATATGTTATTGTATTTTGACCGGCTGCATTTCAATTAGAAAATTTCAAAGTGTGTCAAAACCCTATTAAATTATTGATACTTCAGAAATTCTAGGCTTTTTTGGTAGCCTTACCGGAATGGGTCCTGGATAAGGACAATTCAATTTAAAAAAATTAAATTTGAGCTGAAATTCTCCGAATTTTCTTTAAAATTCGTTGATCAGAACCCGTTGGAGGGGTCAAACGGAAAGAGAACTTTCTATGGCTGTGTAATTTAAAAATTCTTTTAATCTTCAAACTGTTTTTCATATGTATGTTTTTTTTAATTGTTCCATTCGTGTTGGTGTTTGGTCACCGACAGGATGTGATCTTGGTGAAATACAATCTCTTAAAAGGCAGAATAAATACCGCAAGCTCAAGATACCTTCTTTGAGATTTGGGAATGCAAACATCATATGCGTGTTTCTGTTGGATGTACATTTATAGTCATTTGATTTTTATTGATAGAACAAAAGGAACAGTTCAGTACCATGTAACAATTTATGGATGTATTTCATTTCAACTCAACTATGTAAATATATTTACCGTTAAAGATCATATTAGCTTATTCGATAGTAAATACCATTTTAGTCATATAGAAATGGTAAAGTAGAATCTTTTCCAAGTTTACTACATTTCTTTAAATAACCGGAATCCAGTAAGGCAGATGGACTCAAATTTGTACATATTTTCTGTCCGCCGTAATAGGCTTATCACATAAAAGCGTAATCTGTGGGATCTCCTAGGTAGACAAACATAAAATATAAAGTGTTTCCATTTTATATGTTCGTTGTATTTTCTTTTATTTCTTTTCTCTCATTTTCATCAGCCGAGTGATATGTGTGTGTTTTGAAGGTCTGTAACTTCAGTAGGTAGAACGGTGCAGTCCTAAAACCTGAGAAACCTGGGTGTGGAATCCAGGCTTAGACATTATGTCCGTATTTAACGATTCGTTAAGCAAGCGTTGTCAGGTGGAAAGCCAATCCGAACACTGCATACCAACGAAATTATAAAAATACATATGTATACACTTACAACAAATACATAGATAGTACCAACATTTCATCAATCACCTTCAGTGAAACTTAAGATACTAAATTATATATTTTAGAAAAATGAAAGTGCTTGTTAATATTATTATTTTACTATGAAAATTACTTGAATTTTGATTTAACTCATTTGATTAAATGTTAGAATTTCCAATTTTTTTTTAAATATTTAATTACATTTTGTACATACTTATACATTTCTTGAAATTGCAAGATTGGGAATGCATTTGTGAGCGAAGAGAGCGTTTGCTTAATGCAATTTATTAAAGGATTAATTCGCCTGACAGCAGTTAAGGAATTAAATAAAAAAGCTCCTGAATGGTCGAATACAAAAATACCCCTTTCTGCGAGCAGAGGATATTTTTGTAGTCAAACGTAAATATGTACATTTGTATGTACATTCTTACATACATATGTACATATATGTATGTACGTCCGTTCATCCCGTTCGTTTCCTCTGCTCCTTACCCATCTCGCTCTCCTTTCGAGAGAGTGTGTGTGTGTGTGTGTGTATACACACGCAAACACACAAGCGCGACTTGGCTACCTGAAACTGAAATTTTCCCGTATTTTAGATTGCGCCCCTTTTCTACTGCTCCTCTTGTACTTCTTCTCACTGTTGTTGTTGCTGTTCTTATGTTGCACGCGGACAGACAATCAGAACGAACGAAGAAGATAGAATGGAAGAGAAGCATTTTTTGTTTACTTTTATGCTTTCGTTTATCGACCCCGTTGTGTGTGTGTTTGTGTGCTACATATGCGAGGTGCTCTCTCTCTCTCTCTCAGCTCTCTCTCTCTCGCTCTCTCTCTCTCTCCCTCTCTTTTGCACTCGCCCAATGCTATTCGTTCTTTTGCAGCATAAATTTCAGTTCTTTTATTTAACATTTCTCTTGTACCTTTACCTTGTCCGGTCAATATTGTACATTTTTAAGTTTACAGGTATATTTTAAAGTTTTTCAAAAGTTTTTTTTTTTTTTAATTGCCTATAAATAAAATATAATATTTTAAAATCTTTTTCAAAAATGTTTTTCTCGGCCACACTGTTCTTTCCCGCGCTGTTTTCTCAGTCGATAACACACCTGGGCAGTGCTCTTAGCTGGGTTATCGATAAGTCTTAGCGGCTTTCCAACACTGCCAGGCAAATAAACAACCAAAGAAAAGAGAAAAACAGAAGAAAAAACAAGCAAAGCGTGTAAAAAAAGACCAAAGGCATACATATATAAACACAAACAAATTCGAGGTGTGGAGGCCATGTAATTGACGAATTAATGAATTAAAATCAGGAAGCCCGCGTGCCCCGAAAAGCGATGCACTTTTTATTGGTTTCCTAGCTTTCCTCGAAGGTGTGGCTAAATCTGAGCCATGTCGGGATCTAGGAGCAACTATAACTATAACTGTAGCCCCTGCCAGCGAGCAAACCCTTTGAAATGAGCTCATTCGTCCCTTGACGAATGCAATGTCAATGTGATAAGAGATTCGTGCTTATGGATTATTTTTCTCCTTTTTTCAGCGGCGTTGCCACCTCGCTGAGCTGCGCGGACTCCAGCACGGGCTCCAGTGAGGATGCGTCCGATCCCGGCTCCCCGTATAGCGCGCACTCGCAACTGAGCGACCCGCCAGATCCGCTGACCAAGATGCCACCCCAAATTCTCGGCAGCAACTCCAGCGGCAGCAGTTCCGCCGGCGGCGGCACCACAGCTTCCTCTTCCCCGCCATCCGGTGCCACCAGCCAGGCTCCGCCGCCAGCCATTCACAGCCACAGTCATCTCGGGCCCGGCCACGGCCATCATGGCGCCGGAAACAGCGCCTCCAAGACGACGACACCCCTGCGCCAAACAAATCCTAGCAATGCCAGCCTGCTGCCCACGCTTCAGTGGCCGTGGAACACCAGCCTGGGCAGCACATCCACCGCTGTGCCGGCAGCCACGGCCAACAAGAACAAGCGTACGGCGGGCGGAGCAGGAGCGGGAATGGGCTTGAGTGTGGGCAGCGCTGGTAGCGACAACGGATCCCACACGGGGAACGGAGCGGCTGCGGCCAAGAAAGCGCGCAATGAACTGCCTGGCGGCTCGGACGCTAGCAAAAGACTGAAGGCAGCCGCTCTGGAGGAGTCACAGACCAAGATCACCGGCTTCTTTAAATCGCAGATGAAGCCCTCGCCGGGTGGAGGCAAGCTGTCGCCACAGCCCGGCAGCCAGCAAAGCAATCCTGCTAACACATTGACCATGAGCACGCCCGCCACCACAGCCTCACTAAACAAGTACTTCAACATCCTGTCGCAGTTGAAGGAGCAGAAGGCGCAGCAACAGGCGGCCAAAGCGTCGGCCACTCCCACTTCCGCAGCCGTTACAACAGCCACTCCTGTTGCCCCCGCCGCCTCTGTCGCTCCTGTTGCTCCGCCGTTGCCGACTGCCACTCCAAGTCCCAGTCTACCCGTGCCGGCGCTAAAGAAGATCGAGCGCAGCACCAAGCAACCGGCCAAAATAGCCCAGGTGGCGCCCAATCTGCGAAAGACACCCAGCAGTGGCTCCTCCGGCAGCTCCTCATCCTCATCGTCCAGCTCTTCAAATGGCTCGAGCACTGGGAAATCGCCGGCCAAGAAGCACGTGGCCATCGCTCCAAGAACGCCGGAGATGAAGCAGCAGCAGCAACAGCATCAGAGCAAGGCGACTATGGTCTACCGACCGCCGGGAACGGGCACCGCTCTGAAGCAGAAACCGATCTCACCGCCCGCTCCCGTGGTAGCCACCGCTCTGGCGCCCGTTCCAGCGCCAACACCCACTCCCACGCCCGCCCCCGCAAATCCAACGCTCTACCAATTGCCGGTACAGCTGCCCAACCTAGTCCAGCTGCCGCCCCAGCTGGCGGCCGCAGCCAATATTATGCAGCTGAACAACGTGGCCAAGGCTGCGGTGGCTGCTGCGGCCAACAACAATGCGGCTGCACAGGCAGCGCAGGCGGCACAGGCGGCCGCCGCTCAGTATTTCCTCAACGGAACCGTCTTCAAACTGCAACAGGTTACAACGGCCACCACGACGACGGCTACCACGGCCACAGCCGCCGCCGCTACGGCTGGCAACTTTGGACTGCTCAGCGCCAACGAGCTGCAGGAATTCCTGATAAAGCAGCAGCAGCAGCAATTGCAACTGCAGCAACAGCAGCAACAGGCTGCTGTGGCGGCGGCAGCTAAGGCGCCGGGAAATGCACAAAACTTCCAGGAGCTGTTTCAGCAGCAGATGGCCGCGATTGCCGCCCAGCAGCAACAGCAACAGCAGCAGCAGCAGGTGATGAGCCAGCAGCAGCAGCAGTTGCAGCGCTTGGTTCAGGGAGGAGCAGCCGCCGCTGCCGCCCAGCCAGTTTTTATGGCCACGCCAGCGGGATTGCTGCTGAATGCTGCCACCCTGCCAGCAATGTTGGCTGCTGCCTTTGCAGCCAACAGTCAGCAGCAGCAGCAGCAACAACAACAGCAGCAGCAGCAACAGAAAGTGGCCGCTTCCTTAGCAATGCATCAGCAGCAGCAACAAACGCTGCCCGCTCTGCAGCCAATTCCAGCCCTGAGCTCCATCTTCGAGCCGTCGACGGAGCAACAGCAGCAGCAGCAGCAGTTGCAAATGCAGCAACAACAATTGGCCCAGCTGCTGATGTCACATCAGCAGCAATCGCAACATCAACAGCAACAAATCATCACTGCCACGCAGCCGCCGCCATTGGCTGCTGCGAACAACAACAACAATACAAACACTGCCAACAACTCTACTGCCAGCAACAGTAACAATAACCAAAATGCCTCGAATAATTTAAGCAACATCAGCAACACCACTGCCATACAGCCACAGCCACTGCCACAGGCGCAGGCACAGCGAGCGATAGTAAAGCCGCCGATGCACAGCTCTACGCAGCCCCCGCCGCTGGTGACCATATCGTCGCTGCCCACTGGTTCCTCGGCTGTCACATCTGCGCCACCGCCCAAGCGGGCACTGCCAGCCGCCAAGCCTTATCAAAAGCGACTGGCTACCAAGGGAAGCGGCAAGTTCCAGGGTGGCGTTGGTACAGCGCCCATCATTGCCACTCCCACCACGCCGCCACCACTGGTGCCAACGTCGGCTACCAAGGAGCTGGGTCAGTTGCGCAAGAGCACTGGCACTACGGGAACATCCGTAGCAACTAACGCACCCACGCCCACGCCGCCTCTGGTAAGTATCGCGCCCTCAAAGCTGACGCCTACACTGAGTATGGCAAAGCAAGGAGCCGCGATGAAGCTGGCCAACAGCTCACCCGATCTCTTCGACCTGGTCAAAAACTCAAACGGGGCCATCAGTCTGGTGGCCAAGGCCGCGCAGCCGCTGACACCGCTGCCCTTCAGCTCGCCGAGCAGCAGCAGCAATGGCAGTCACTGCCTCCGCTCCTCACCGGCGCTGTCAAGCTCCAATTCGTGCACCCTTTCGGCCTTCAGTAAGATAAAGGCGGAACCCTCGGAGCTGGCCTCTCAGTCCAGCTCCGTCCCGTCTTCGGTCATGTTCCCCATCTCACCGAAACCCCAGAGCTTTGCCGGACAGCTGCCCAAGAGGGAGCTGCAGGATCTGGAGTCGGAGGCAGATGTGGAAGCTAACGCCGAGGCGTTGAAGCACGAACTCTTGCCAGACTGCAGCAACAGCAACTCAAACTCGAATTCGTGCAGTAGCAACTCTAGCTTTTCGCACTCGGTCAGCTCGGCGGCGGATCTCTCGCTGGAGGCATCTACGCCGGCGCACTCACCATCCCCATCGTCTGCCTCGCCATCCGGTTTGGGCTCTCCCTCACCGGCGGCCAGCAACATGAGCGGTAGCAGCCGAAGGGCGGCCAGCCAGACTGACATGCTCAGCGAACTGGTCACCTCGTCTTGCATCTCCAGTGGCGGCGATGACTGCTCCCAGGCCACCGACTCGCCACCACCACCATCACTTCCCCTGCCAGATCAGTTGAGCAAAAACGAAAACGCAGCGCCTAGGGCCAGCGGAGGAAGCAGTAGTAGTAGTAGCAACTACGACGAGGAGGACGACAAATCGGTGGCCTCGCTGGAGACACAACAGACACACAAGCGGCTTAGGGACCTGCCGACACCGGAGTCTGGAATCGGAGGAAGCCTGAGCAACAGCGAGAGCAGCAACTCGATAGCAGATGCCATGTGAGTATAGCTTGAAGGATATTTAGAGGGAGTCAAATATCATAAACTAATCCGCAATCTTTAATAATTTCAGCTCATCAAAGTCCGCCTCCGTGGGTCCACCCACTACTGCAGCTAGTGGCAGCAGAGCCTCGTCCGCCGTCTCCGTCTCCGACAGCAACTCATTGGCCAGCAATGCACCATCTCCCGCATCGCCAGACGACAACACCGCTGTAGCTTCGCCCGCCTCTTCCGCTTCTTCAGCTTGCACTTCCGCCACTCCCAATGCGCCCAGCACACGGACAGTGGTTGACATTGCCTTGGCCGAGGCGACTAGTAAAGGCCTGCCAAAGAGCGCCATCTCGCCCATCCTTTCGCAGCCAAAGACCATCCGCTTTCCGGCCGGAGCGGGGGCAGGCGGCAAGGGTGGGAAGCGGCACGATGGCGTCTGCTACTGGGACAAGTGCAACAAGAAGCACGAGAGCAACTCCAAGCTGCTGGACCATATGCAGACGCATCACGTCAATACGCAGACGGGCCCCTTCGCCTGCCTGTGGGTGGGATGCAAGGTGTACAACAAGGAGTCCTGCTCTCGCCGCTGGCTGGAGCGTCACGTGCTGTCGCACGGCGGTTCCAAGCAGTTCAAGTGCATTGTCGAAGGCTGCGGCCTGAGGTTCGGCTCACAGGTGAGATCATCATTTGTCTATTATTTCCTGACTGCTGCTAACTCTACCTCCTCATTCAGCTGGCTTTACAAAAGCACGTGAATAACCACTTCAATGCCACGGACAATGCCAAGGAGAGCACCAGCAAGCGCACATCCGATCCGCCCGTGCCGAAGCAGCTGCGCAAGAACGGCAAGAAGCTGCGCTATCGGCGCCAACCCTTTTCAGGTGTGTATCTATCTTAAGATAATGTGCCAGGATGTGGCAAATCCAAAGCAATATTGACCATATTCTTTTCGATTACAGCCCGCATGTTTGACTTCTTTGACACGGGCATTATGGAGGGGCTGCAGCATCGCCTGCGACAAATCAGCACGCTTACCAACGGCGCCCAGGCCATTGAGTTTCAGGGACAGTGCTTGATGAGGCGCCGCAACAGCCAGGGTGCCCACGAGTGCTTCGTGCGCTGGTCGCCACGCGAAATGTAAGTTTTCAGAACATTCTTCGCTCAGCCAAATGCTCATCTTTACACTTTTCCCCCTCTAGCATTTCCGACGAGTGGCTGCCTGAGTGTCCGAACCAAACGCGCCGGCACACCAAGGTGCTGCACATCAAACAGATGCGTCCGGCGGAAAAGACGCGCGTGGACAGCCTGCTCAGCACAGCTTTTCGGCTGCGATATGATGCCCAGCTCTTTGCCGATGATTACAATGTCAACGAGCACCAGGGTTTTGGCGCCGAGTTGAGCGGCAGTGATTACGAAGAGGATGGGGAGCAGGAGGAAGATGACGACAACGAGGACGACGATGAGGAAGACGACGGTATAAGCTCGCGCAGTGCTAGTTGCGAGACGGTGTCCAGCTATCAGCAGGTGCTTAGCATTGCCAAGTTGCAGATGCAGCAACGCCGCAAGCATCCGCGAAAGCCGCCCAAGATGGCGCCGATGACCAGAAAGGATGAGCTGGTGCCCACGGACGCCCTGGTGCCCATCTAGATGGGCGCATTAAGAATTCAAGTATTTTCTAAGTAATTAAACCGGAACACAAGCGACAAACGAGTAAACAGTGACAACTAGACTAGTTAGCGTACGAACTAAGTAAGGTACCACCTACGCGTACATTATCCACTTATATATATACATAGAGACTACGTGTAAATGCCCCCGCTTTGTTCATTTATGTTTTTTTTTTTTAGTTTAGTGAATTGTTCTTAGCCACCATTGTACATACATATAAGAATGCAGTCGGAGTCAGAGTCAGAGGAGCAAAGAGTGGCCACCTCGTATCTCAACCCACCCGCGTGTTCTGCATAGAACAAATGTCCTCATTTTCTAGCGTTATATTTCTAGTTTACTTTTAAAAATGTAAATTGAATAGAGATCCTCCGAGTGGACAAGACTTTATTTTGCAAGCCCCATTTTTTTATGTTTAATGTTTTTATTTTGTTTTCTGTTTGGTTGCCCCATTTATACACTTAGAAAACTGGCCAAAACTTGTACTACTAAACTAGCAGAAGATGAAGAAGATCAACGCACACAACTGAGCAGTTAAAGTTAGTAAATAGTTGTAGATGAAAGTTGAAGAACACAAGACTTGAAGCATTTACCGCTACAAAAAAAATAAATTAAAATACAAAACAAAAATTTGTAAGCAAATTTTGTACTCAACTCGAACGAACGAACAGCAATGCAAACAGTTTTAAGCCCAAGTTAGACCCAAAACGATTGATTATCCATTAATTTAGTGTAAATTAAATGCAACTTTCGCCAATAAATCAGCGTTTCTAGTTCGTTTTTGCAACAATTACACACTTAAGTAGACGGAGAGAGCAGAGAGCTTAATGCAATGTACATATTATATAATATAAAGTAATAAGTTTCGCTCCCTAAACTTACATTTAAACGAAATTCATTTAGAACTTGGCCAAGGCTAAACCAAAGAGTTGTAATAACAAGATGAGTAACGGCATACGAGAAATAGAGGTGCCCATTATTTATCTTGTCATTATAAGATCTTTGGCTAAACTCAAGTAAACTATGCTTAATAAAGTTATTGAGAGGAGAAATCAGCAATCAACACGTCAAAAATAAAACAAACCACAAAATGTTACATATTTCATTTTCATTTAATTTATGATTTCACAGAGGACGAAACAGATGACAATTTATGTGACTTTTCCTTCTGTTTTGTGTACATATCTGAATGGCAAACACTCGTGTAAGCAAAATTCGCCTTAAACAATAACCGTAGATTATGATTTTCTATGCCAATGAATTTATACGTGTCTAAAAGTAATACAAAGAGTACTCAACACTGCCAAAAAGAATGTAATGGAACAACAACACGAATCCAGTTGTTAAGAACGACTGATTATTTTAGTATGCGAACGCTGCTGCCCATCGCCGATTCCATTCCCAACTTGAGTATTTTCCCTATGTTGCAACAATAACCACTCGGCAAGAGATGAATGTATACCTATGTCTAATATGTGTATCTGGATGTTGTCTAACGTATAAGCGCCTCCCTGCCCCGTAATTAGTTATAGCCGATAAGGAAGTATATAATCTAGAGAGGAGATTCGGGCAAAGAGAGGATTTTATATGCCCCTCAATCGCATATATAAATGATTTAAAGCAATACTTTTACGATAATCGCCGATCAAGCTTTGTGGTGGACTCTTCTTCCATTCGGTCTTTCGTCTTTCGATGCCTTTCGCCCATATTGTTCAACGCTTTGTACTGCAACAAAAAAAAAAAGACATTAATGAAAATAATGAAATCTAAAGTAAAACGAAGTAAGGATCAAACCAAGTAAGGGAAGAAGTAGAGGAAAATAAATTCAAATAAAATAAAACTACCTCAAATTTTGCAAGCATAGAAGAACACACTAAAGAATTTTTCGAGAAACGTTTTCTAAAGCGAACAGAGTATATACATACGTAGTGCAGCGTTATATTTTATCAGAAGGGTAAATCAGAGGCGGCAGAAAATTATAGCGAGTTCCGAAACAGCCGAGTCGAAAAACAAGGGACAGTACGATTATACACGAGAAGTACACACAACAAACAAAACAAACAAACAAGGGGAAACCAGCTAGGCTAATTCCATATTTTGCTAATATTGCATACAATATTATACATATAAGAACTACTATATATGTTCACCTTCCCCACATTTTCCAATTCATTTTCCTCCCGACAGGATCACCCAGAAGTATACATTTGCCTTTAGCCCCGGTGCTCAGTTTTGAGCCTGTACATAGAGAGAGAAAGGAGTTTATCTAGTATGAGATATATATTCGATATCATAACCATAATGTTAATATTACAACCGCTTTAATGAATTGCAGAGGGAAATCAATTAGGCATCCATAATCTTGGCAAATTTATGGCAATTAACAGGCGTACATACATACATATACATACATATACACTTGTATACACAGGAGAGCTATTTCCAGTTTTGATTTTGGATTCAGTTCTGGCCAAATCCAAAGCTACTTGGATGGAAACACAACCCCAACACCAACACCAGCGATGTTGTTGTCTCGATTGTAACTAATATAATCAAAAGAAGTATATACACAAATATATATATATTATTGAAACTCTATATACACAACATAGTATGTACAAGTGGACTCAAAACCAGATACTAAACCCGAAAAGCATGTAACGCGCTGAGAAATGACAAGAAAATATATATGGAAAACAAGTACTAAGTCAGTCTGGCCTTTTCATTTGGGTTCTAGTCAGGTCATTAATTGAACCATCTTCCTGTCGGAGCTTGAATTTGCTTTCAGGTAACATAGAAGAGCTCACAATGCTGTAACCACAAGGTTCTCAATATCCACAGTAAGTATCTTTTTTAAAATTTTATAAGGAGGTTAGGTATAAAATTGTCACAAATTCAACAAAGTTCATTTATTGAATTTTAAAATAAATAAGATGGCTTGTTGACTTAATTGAAACAAGCTCAGAAAAGCTTTCCGAATAAATACATTTTTGACTTTGACCAAAAGTTTGTATACCCGTGCAGGTAACAATTAAAAGATATCATAACTAAGACAAAAATGCATTAATTTCGATTCGGAAAGCAGTTTTGTGTTAGTTTTTATTAGATTAAAAAAACTGCATACCAAATTTAAAGTTTTAAGAAATCAAAATTTTTGGGCATTTTTGCGAATTTTAATGATGTAACCCCTTATCAAATTTCTCAAAATTGGCCAAAAAATCGATTTCTTCCGGACATGTCAAGAAAGATTCGCATGTTAATGCTGATCAAGAATATATATGGTTTATGGGGTCGGAAATGATTCCTTGACTTAGAAAAATATTATTTTGTATTATAAAATCGAATTTTTTATATTAAAAAACTTCTTGATTTTTTATAAATTAAAAATATCATAACTCGGCCAAAAGAGCATTAATTTTAAATCGGAAAACAGTTCTGTGCAAGATTTTCTACAGTTAATAAATCTGCATACTTCATTTAAAAATTTTGAAAATTCAATTTTTTATCAAAATCAAAAATTTTAATGATGTAACCCCTTATAAAATGTTGCAAAAATGGCCAAAAAATCGATTTCTTCCGGACATATCTAGAAAGATTCCCCTGTTGATGCTGATCAAGAATATATATGGTTTATAGGGTCGGAATCGTCTTCTTCACTGCGTTGCAAGCTTCTGACTGAAATTATAATACCCTGCAAGGGTATAAAAAAATATAGATTTATTTCACGTATTCTAAGCTGCTAAAAAATTGTAAAAAAAAGCCAGTGATTGCAAAAAAATCAATATTTAAAATTGGTTTAGTAATATTGTATTTGTAAATATATTTTATTTATAAATTGCCTTTCAATTCTGCCCAAAAGATGCACCATTGTATGGCCAGTAAATTTGGCCAATTTTTCGTATTTCCTTGAGTTGCATTCTTTCGGGGGCCTCATTTTAAACTCTAGAATGTCTACTGACGTCTTCAATGCTTGTTTTGCCTCAAACAACAATAACCTATTAAAACAATAACAATTATGGTAACAAAATTTAAATTAAATATACTTTTATTTAATTTTATTTTTTGTAAATTTATCGCCAAATGTGAATTTGGGAATTTGGTATATAGAATCTAAAAAGTTTAACTTTGGTGCGTAAACGGTCTTGCAACAAAGTTAATTCCCCTACTACCTTCTGTGTAGTTGAAATCGAGTAATTGATGAATTTGTACTGAAAATGTAAAGTTTGAAGCCTTGATTTGCCTACAACAATAAATATATTATTTTTAAAACTACATTTTTGCTTAATAAATCTCACAAAATCGTTGAACTTATTTCCTCCGTTTCTCCAAAAAGTCCCCGTGCCTCGTCATCCCATTTGTTCATCCAGTGCCTTCTGGTTATATCTGAGAAGTCGAAGACGGAAGTTGGACCGTTGATCCGTCTACGCCAGCTATTACATCCATTTTAAAATAAGTTCCCCTTGCTAGAAAAATAATCAATTTCCCCCCAAAATTCAAATCGACGAAAATTTTTTTTTTTTTTTGGAAATTAGAAATTACAATTTATTTCATACAATGTCTGTTGTTGTTGGTTGTTTTTGCTTGCTTTAGGTGTTGTTTCGAATACACAGTTACAGTTTTCTAAAACCTTGTCATCGATTGCACAGATGTATAGGAATATTTCTTTTATGGGGGTGCATGCATCTTAAACAAATAACAATAAGAATTCGTTACACAATCAAGGTTCTATTTCGTTTCACAAAAAGAATGGATTTACCAAAAAGGTTACTCATAAAACTGGGTTTCTTGAATCAATACCAATGTAGTTCGTGCCGAATCTGTAGCCCACCTTCCCACCTTTGTCGACTCCCCAAAGCCAAATCACAAGATGAACGCAACACGGGCGCTGCAGTCTTGCGGTGACAAAGGGGAATGACTAGAGATGGATGGATGGACAGCGATTGGCAGCGAGGACACTTTTTATATACAAATGCCTTATTGTGTAGATCGGGTGTACAAGTCGTCTTTTTGTTGTGCATTTCGGTTGTGTTCTCTCAATTTGTGTGTGTTCGGGCGGCGCAGGCCGAATGCCACCAACGCCCCCACAAAGTCGGCGCCCCCGCAGGGTTGAGCTCCTCCGCATTCTCAGCATCACGAATGCATCGGGGTTCAACGGGCGGGAGGAGGATGCCAGCTTCAAGGGGATGACAATGGAATCCGGAACTGATCCCTAAACAAATTAATCTTGTTATTTGCCTAAATCCACTATACATATCGATCTGGTTTTCGTTTTTGCTGCTTGCTTATAACTTCTAATTTGTTGGGATTTTACAATTTTTTTTTATCAGTTTTTTTCCGGTAGATTTCGTGCTGCTAATGCGGTTGTTTTTGTTGTTGTTGGTATGAGTTTTCATTTGCAACATTCCATCTACACTTTTTTGTTGGGTTCTGCTTGCACGACTTTGTTGTTGTTGGTATTTCTCTTGTTTGTTTATAATTTTGCTACTACAATTTCTTGTTAATATTTTATACATAATATATATTTTATATATATATAATATTTTCTTTACTATACAATAACAGCGGAAAAATTGTGTATGTGTGTGTTGGTTGTTGTTTTTGCAGTATTCCTCTCAGTTTTCACTTGATTTGTATTGTTTCTTCGTACGTTTTATAACAACTTTCTCATGTTAATATGTATAATTGTTGTATGATTTCTTGTTCTCGTTTAAATATATATATATATTCTTGTATATATTATGTATATCAATACCGTAATTGTTTTGTATTACCATCTTGTTCTTATCACAAAAAATCATAATTATATATATATAATTTATTATTATTAATTTTTAATATATTATTCTTAGAATTGAACAATAATTAAAAATAAACATAGGACTTAGTTACATTTTGTATGTGTGTGTGTGTGTGTGTGAATGATTGCATGTAGTTGGTTTTCGCAGATGACGTTGAAGTATTGCCAAGCATTCAGCCACCACCCACCCCCACCGCGCACAACAACCGCCATGCGATCACTGCTGTGGTGAGCTTCCACTCCGGCCCCGCCGAAAACGTAGGGGACAAAGCGCGCCCAAACAGCCAGGCGAGTGCCGTCGGTTGTTATGCCAATGGGCTGGGGGTGAAGAAGTGGCTAGTTGGTGGTTGCTGCTTGCTTGTTTGTTTGTTATTTTGGCCCTTTTCGCTAAACTTGTTGATCTGATTTGTTGCAGCCGCGCGTCAGGCTCAATGCAAATGTACAAAGTTTTTCTGACAATTGTTGTTGGTTGATTTCTTTACAGTTTTTTTTTTTGTTTAACGAACTTTACATATACACTAAACATTATTTAATAATAATAATGGAAAAAACAAATAACAAAGAGCACACAAAATTGTGGAGCGAAAAATAATAAGTAAAGGGAGAAGGTTTTCTTGATATATAGCGAAAATCATAATTATTACAACTTTATGAACTTAACTGCAAATTGTTTCCTCGTGTTTAAAAAGACTGATTTTGAACGGAAAATAACTAAGCTAAACCACGCGCACCAGCATATCGAATACAAGAGTGAGAGCTAAAAGTTGCAATTGAGGCACCGCCATCGGGCAGAGCCAGCGCGTGCGGGAATCCTGCAACACCCGGCAGGACCAACAACTAGTTGTTGTCGTTCTTGCTATGTACAACGGCCGCCACCAGGGCTGCCACCGCACACGCGCTGCTGGATCTTGAATGTCGCTCGTTGGGGGGACACAATGTTACCTGCTCCTCTCTAGCAGCTCCTGATGTTGATGTCGATGTTGTTGTTGTGGCTGTTTGTTGATTGATTGCTGGGCGCGCCGTTTGTCTATTTGTTGTTGTTGTGTGTTGTTTGCATTGATTGATTTATTTCGTGTACAGGTAAATGGCCACAATCAAACCATAGAGACCCAACACCTCGGCGAAGATGAGAATCAGGATCATGCCGACGAACAACCTAGGCTGTTGTGCTGTGCCACGGACACCGGCGTCTCCCACGATTCCGATCGCGAAACCGGCTGCCAGGCCAGAGAAGCCCACCGCCAGACCGGCTCCCAAGTGAATGAAGCCTCTGTAGACAACAAGAATAGATATAAGTCATTTGAATTTAAACTTTTAGGAGATTGCATTTATGTATTTACCTGTATAGTGTGTACTTTGAAGGCTCTTCCAGCGAGCCGGCAATAAGCACAGCCACGACCAGGCCGTAAATGGCAATGATACCCGCCATGACCACAGGAATGATGGATTTCATGATCAGTTCAGGACGCATCACTGACATGGCAGCAATACCGGTACCAGACTTAGCAGTGCCATAAGCAGCGCCCAGAGCTGTAGAAGAGATTTAAGAAATAGAAATAAAATATTATATTCATTGTGTATCCAATTTTGTGGATTTATGCATTTATGCAATGAATAACGACGAGGTAACCAAACCAAAAAAAAAGTTAATTCTTTTCTATAAGCCGTAAGTACAAATTTTAATTGAAGATCTCTAGTATTTAAGGCAATTTCATTACCAAAACATTAATCTTAGCAATTACATAAGTTTTAATTGTTATTGAATTTCTGTTTAATAATAATGGCATGCCCATTCTTCTGGTTAATATTAGTAAATAACATAAAACAAAAGGTTTTCAGCCAGGCAATCTAATGTTTCTGTCATAAAATCGATTCATATTCTCAAACTCTGATGGCGGGCGTAACAGTTAACAGTCACATGATCGCCCATAACCGACGTCGTTCGAAGAAAAATCCCCCCGCCACCCCCCTTTAGCCACTTGTGCAGCCGCAAAAGTGCCACTCATTTGCTTCGCTGGAGAGTCAATGAGAGCTGACTCGCATTCCGTCACTCTCCGTGAAATCAGCGAGTGGGAATGAGTAATGTTCGCTCTCTCGACAAGTTGAAATCGAAAAGTCAGGCGAATTTTGATAAGGCCAAGCTAAACTTTACCCAACACAACTAAGCAGATGGGACTAGAAAGAGAGATAGAGAGAGAGGGGGCACCTGATCTGTGTCAATTGAACAGGTAAACCACCTAATATACATGTACATATGTATGTATGTATTTTCAGGCATTAATTGAAGTACAAAACCAGTTTCAGATGACGGAGAGCGTGAGTGTCTCTGTGCTTTTATGGGAGAAAGAGAATTGATAAATCGAATTAAAACACACACACACTCATACCAACTAATAAACTCATATTCGTACATATGGGTGTATTCAAAGTTAACGGACGAAGAGAGCGAAACCCCCTCCGTCATGTGACTTTATGTTAATTATCGTATTTCCGTCCTAAAGTAACTCATTTTTTATAGCCGCCTTAAAATGTATGCAGAAAATATTTAACAAATTTGACGTTAGAAACTGACCTAAATCGGCTAGAAACAATTTGACGTCACAGAGCGGAGGAAAATAGTGGGAAAGCCATTTCGTATACCCCACAAGAGATATCCACGCGTCTGGCGCACAAACAAACACACAGATATGTATCTATGAGGTCGAGGCTGTCGTCATAAATACAGCTACAATATTAGAGGGCAATTCCGAGACACCCGCATGCATATGTATAGGCTTTTGTATCTACAGTTCAATTACAATTAGTAGCTGTAGAATTTACTCGGGAATGCACACATAATTCAAAGGAAATGTTGAGGATTTAGGCTATTGACCCAGTGCTCTCTTGTGTTGGGTACAATATGCCGACCCACGACTGTGGCAGTGATTTGTGCTTGCAACGCAGCTTCATCAGCTGGCAGACAGGCAGGTGTGTACACACCTCACAAAAACCACGTCTGTATAACATTTTGACATTGAAGAATATTCAGCTGTATTTGCGCTGCATTCAAATGAACCGATAATTTTAAAAAATACTCAATGGCATTGCCTTTCAGCGCTTTTTAACTGGTGCTGCTGCTACTGATATGAATTTTTAAATACCCCACGCATACTCATGCGTTTATCAAGCGACAGACGGCATCGCAGACGTTTCTGTGGGCGTTGAAAACAGAATAAGAATAAGAGTCAACAATTGCCAGCACATCCGAAGATAATTATAAAATTGGGGGAGATAGCAAGAGCCAGGCAAAACACAGCACCGAACTAATAGAACAAAAACAATTTTGCAGCTTCACAGTTGAGTGAACAGAATGAATAAACACATGTAGGGAGAGAAACTACGAAAAGAACAGGTAGGAGAGAGCCAAGTTAAAGTCAAAGAGGAATGCACGATGGATGATTTAGAGCTGCAGGTGTTTTTGCTTTTATAATCTTTTTGGGACCATTAACAAACGGATACGAGATAAGATAAATCCAGAGATAATTCCAACCTGTACTCTCAATACAGGGTGCCCCACCAGCAAAGTATGCACTCGCTTGTCAAAGTTCATTGATTAAAATGCAATACAACCGAAAACAGACATGCGCCCGCTCTCACAGCAGCATCCAAATAAATTTTGTTTGGCTGTATATTCGTGTGAGACTACAATAGTTTTGAACCAGCAGAGCGAACTGAAGAGGGGTTAACAATAATAAGATGGGTATCTATTGATGGGTTTTATATTCAATTTGTACATCATTAGTACTAGACATTTTCGGCTACTACTCTGTTTTGTATATCTACCGCTATTCCAGCTACTGCGATTGCGCGGGCAGGCGTAGGAGGTGGCGTTCGTGAGTATGCTGCTGGAGCTGAATGTCATTGTGTGAAGGATGTTCGTGGCACTCTTGGGTATTTTTAGCCCACGAGGATGTGGGCCAGGCACTAAGTGGCAAGTGGCAAGTGGGCAGTGGAAAATGCTGATAAGCCACCGTTCAAAGCAACGCCCATTGTTCGCAGTGGGCTAATGAGTCAGTGCTACCGTCAGCGGAAAATTAACTGCAGTTTCCAGCTGCCAGAGAGCGAAACCAGGGAGAGCAATTAATCGAAACTCGAACTCGCTGGAACGCCCGCCCGCCCGCTCATGTGATCTTGGTTCGGCGTTGCCAGATCAGGAGGCAGTTACTGTTGATAAAAGCTAAAAATTGATTTACGCTGTTGACTCTAATTGCATAAGCAGTCAGGTAGCTATTCAGCCACCGAGCGGTGATAATAGGCCGGGTAAACACGGCACGGAACCTTCCTGATTATCAAATCAGAACGGTGGAAGGTGTTGGGAGCAGGTGGAAATCACAAGACGAGTTCCAAGGCATGACATAAGGCTTGCGTCAGAAACTGGTGGAAAGCGTTCGGGAGCGAGTTGAGTCGGCTTGAGTTTCCCCAAACGCAGCGCGTGCTTGCTACTCTTTTGTCTTGCGCCACTCGCTTCATCAGTTCAGCATTCGCTATCTTATCTCGACCAAGTCAATTGGTAAATAAGCCACTTATCAGCCGCGATAAGCCGTTTGAAAAGATCGTCAGCCAGCCATGTGATGTAGAATGGAATTCAATTGATCATGCAGTTGGCGATTTCGGCATGTGATTACCGAAGCCGAGCAAGGGATCTACAAGTATTTGGAAAATTAGACCACTCGTCAGCTGATTGGGCTTCGAAAAGGGGGAAGACAAATCCTAGTGTAAAGTCCCGCTTTTCCATAATATGTTTCATCAATTTTCTGCCCTAACCAAAGAGTAAAAACCATTTTTGTATATGGCAACACTGCCAGTGGGTCTTGTGACTGTTGTGGGAAAGGGAAAGCGAGTTCCATAAACTCCGATAAAAACAGTAACTCTTCTCGCACTCACACACTCACGCGCGCTCAATGCCACAGAGAGCGAGAGCGCGCAGCCCCCGAGAGAGAGAGAGAGCGAAATGGCTCTCGTTGGGTTCTGTATGTATGTGAACATGAGTAATGCAAATTTTATTTCTAGTTTGGCCACCGCAAAAAATAAGAGTAATTAAAATTTCCAATTTCTACATGCTGTAAATATTTCGGATTAGTTCGTTTTAGCATAGAGTTCCCAGTCCTAAATGCTAGATTTTCTGCTCGTCACGCGCACTACTGCCAGCCGCTATTTTGCGCCACCACCACCTACAAAGACCCGCACACCCACATGTGCGCCTCTTCCTCTTCCACCCTTTACGCCACACAAAATGTTCGATTTTTCCCAGCACGGCATGGCATTCTTAACTGTAGGAAAACTTACCCGAGAAGATGATGGCGGAGGCGGCGCCCATAACTCCGAAGAAGGGGCCATAGATGGGGTTGTCGCTGCTCACTTCAGAAGACATTTTGCTTTGTTTGTTGTGTTTGTTTTAGGCTACAAATGATGGAAAAATCAAGACTTTAGTTCGTTTCTGCTGCACTCGGCGTTTTGCACGGCGAAATGTTATGCGCGTTTATATGTATGCGAGTTGAAACAAAGTATTTTTATTATATGTACAATATATCTGGTGTATATGTAAGGTATTTTTACGCTGTTCTGCGGACCACAAGCTGCTGCGACGACGATTTCTTTGCGAGTGCGAGCGCAAATCGAAAGAGACGGGCAGTGACTGAGCACCAGACCAGCGAGAGCGAGAGAGAGGCCAACTCGCTCGTTGCTGTATTCGCTCGTGTCATGTGCCTGTGTGCGTGAGAGAGTGAGCGCATGACAAACGCTCACATGAACGAAAGTCCGAATTGGCAATGACACGGGCTGGAAAATTACACACGCACACACAATCACATGGGAGTTTGCTGAAAACTTCTTTTTCTTTTCCGCCAGGTGCAAACGCTGCTTATTTAACGTTTTCGACTCCCTTTGTCACTTTTTTTTCCGCAGGCTCGCACTTGCCTGCTCACAAAACGCACACACACAACCACCTCGTTGTGTGCGTGTGTGTGTCGTGGCAGAAAATGTTGTATGTATATGTTTCTTCTGATTGGCTTTAGCTCTGTTAAAATAGGAGTTGTCGCAGCAGCATTGTTTTCCGCAGGCAAAACTTTTCCGCTCACATGACGACTAACTATGCTATTGTTGACTCTTCTTCACTCACGTGATTAGAAATCTAATTAAAGCAATTGCTGCTCTGCGGCTCTTCGGTCTGCTGGCTTGAAGCTTGAAGCTGATACGGCACTGAACACCAGGGAGTTATTCTGATTGGCTTTTATAAACTTAAGTCACGGGGCTAGAGATGACAAATCGAAGAGTAAAGAAGAACTGCGAAAAAAATCGATACTATCGATTTTTGTTTGATCGATAATCGATTTGGTTTTGAAAGAATCGATGCATGTGTATCGATATTTTTAGGAATTACTAAAAATTATTTATAATTTCTGTCAGAAAATAAATAATAATAAATAAAGTATCTGCAGTTTTAAATTTTTTTTTCCACCCTTGCATTTTTGTTAATTCTTGCATTTTTTAAACATTTATTTATAACTAATATCCGAGTAACAGATTTTTGCTAATAAATTAAACAAAATTTAAAAATTTTTCTGTTTTCCGACCGATTTTGGCGTAATCAAACTTTCTATTTGGGAAAAAAAGGTTCATTTAATGTTTACAACTATTTCAACACGGTCATTACGGGCTAATTATACAAATTAATATTACTAGTGCTTCTCCAGGGCCCGCGACAGCAGAGTGTTCATGTTGGTCAGGAGCATGCGAGGATCCTCCGCCAAACCAGCGCCCACCATGGCGTTGGCGAAGAGCTGCTTTGTGATCAGTTGGGCCAGCTCCTTGTCGCTTTCGCGCAACTTATTCAGCTTCTTGATAATGGGGTGCCTGAATAAAAGTAGAATGACGTTAAGTGCTGAAGATGCAACCAGGATCGACAATACTCACTTTGGGTTAATCTCCAGCTCCGGCTGCAGCAGTGCAAAACGGTTCTGCTCTGGGACCTGATGGCTCTGAGTGCGAATGAAGTGGCGAGCCGCCGCCATCTCCTCCACGGTGATAACGCACGGGTGCGTGTCCAAGCGAGTTGTGGCCTTCACCTTGATCACCTGTCCCTTAAGTTCCTCTTCGAGCCAGGGAATCAGCTTATCGAGCTCTGAGCGCAGCAGGCTGCCCTCGCCAAAGTCAGTGCTTGCCGTCGTTTCCTTAGACTCCTCGCGCATTTCCTTCTCCACAGAGACGAGATTTTTGCTTTTAAACTTGCCCAGTTGCATTAGTACAAGCTCATCATAGGGCTCGTAGCAGAACAGCACCAGTTCGTTGCGCTTCTTCAGGCTCTCGTAATAGGGCGAGGATTCCGCTAGGACGCGGTTAGGGGCTGCCAGGTAGTATATGTTTTGTTGGTCAGCGGGAACAGCGTTATAGTATTCCTCCAGTGACATGCGCCCACTGGACGTCTCGGATTTGGACGAGTCAAACCGCAGTAGCTTGGCAATATCCTCCTTCTCGGCAGGATCACTTGAGGTGACGATGCCCTCCTTCAGGAAGAGCCCGTAATCACGGTAGAAGGTCTCATAGTCCTCCGGCTGCTTCTTGGCGCGTTCCTGCAGGAATCGGATTACGCGCGTGGATATCACGCTCGATAATTTCCGGATCAGACTGCTGTTCTGCAGAAGCTCGCGGCTCAGGTTGAGCGGAATGTCCTCAGAGTCGACCACGCCCTTAACAAAGCGCAGCCACTTGGGCAGGAGGTTCTCAGTCTTCGACTGGATGAGAACCTTGCGCGTGTACAGAGCGACGCCAGTGCTTCCGTCTCGCGACATTTCGAACATGCCCGGCTTGCCCTCGGGGAAGTACAGAAGCGCATGAATGCTCAAGGGAACGTCAGCCTTGTAGTGCAGCGTGAAACGCGGTACATCAAAGCTGTTGCTGATGAAGCGATAGAAGTCGTGGTGCTGCTCCTGGCTGATGCTCTGCGGGTCCAGCAGCCACAGCGGCTTTATCTCGTTGGCCTGCTTTCCGTTCAGCAGAATGGGCGAGCCCACAAAGTTGCTGTACTTCTTAATCACAGCCTTGATGCGATCCTCATCCGCATACTCCCGGCAATCAGTCTTCAGGTGCAACACGATCTTTGTACCCAGCTCCACGTCCGGCACCTCCTCGATTTCGTAGGTCCCGCTGCCATCAGTGGACCAACGCAAACCAACTGCGTCAGGCGTAGCCGCCCGCGTATACACCTCCACTTTATTGGCCACGATAAAGGCCGAGTAGAAGCCGACACCAAACTGGCCAATTATGTTGGAGGAGGCCTCTGAGGTGCCATCCTGTTGGTTGCTCTTCATTTGCTCCAAGAAGTGTTTCGAACCGCTGCGCGCAATTGTGCCCAAGTTGCTAACTAGCTCCTCCCTGGTCATGCCAATGCCCGTGTCCTGTATGATGAGCTGCATCAGCGGCTTGTCTGTGGTGATGCGAATCTCCAGAGGCCGGTCCTTGCCAGCTAGATCCGTTCCGCTGTCGCTCAGCGAGGTGTAGCGAAACTTCTCCAGGGCATCGCTGGCATTGGAGATAAGTTCTCGCACAAAGACTTCGTGGTCAGAGTACAGGGAGCGAGCCACAATGTCCAGCAACTGTCGCGTCTCCGCTTGGAACTCGTGCTTGTCCACCTTTCCCTGCGGCGCCTCCTTGGTTTCAGTGGCGAAGCAACGAAGGGAGAGGCCTGCAAAAGGAGCGTAAATATAAGGTAGTTCCTTGGAGCATCCATAGAGACCTACCGGCATGCGATCGATGTAATCGCGGAGCGAAATTATGGACCGCTGCGACTGCAGGCAGGCGGCTCTGCCTCAGCACGCCCCCAAGGCGGGCCAGGTTTCGCGCCTGACAAAGCACTCCCATCGCACGGACCGACATGGTTTAAATATCTATTTATGTATAACTTTTGTTTTCGGAAATGTTATTTAACGACTAGAAGTTTACTTCAGCGCACACATGGATTATTAGTGTTACCGAAGCTTTGAAACATACCATTTCGGCTTACGGTATTTGTTGTCCCCACCAATTTCGTTTATACAAGAAAGATGCTGAATCCTGCTCAGATATTTATTATTATAGTACAATATATTGAAAAATATGTATTTATACATGCTCCTTAAAATTTTGGGTTCATTTAAAATAAATAAACCTGTTTTTCTTCATGTATGCGAAAAGTGGAAACGCACCATTACTCTGTTCGGTATATAAATACCATCGCGATATGTTGACAACCCTACTCGCGAAAGCAACTCTGCAATAGCGCGTCCGCGTCGCGTTGTAATTTTTTGTTGAATTTTTTAAGCTTGTTAAATACCGTGGCATGTCCTAAGTTAAGTCTTCCTTCCGCAAAAGATACTGATCTGACCATGAGCGCCTCTACCATCGACAACGTGCGGGTGTTACTGCAGTCGCTGCCCGCCGCCTCGAACAACATCAACACTGCAGTCGGCCTTGGTGAGCAGCAGACGCCGGGCAAGGGACTGGCAATGGCCCCAACTACTCCCTTGCGCGCCAGAAACCAGGGCCAGCAGCTCCAGCTGAATATGCCGTTTACTCCGGAGAAGGCTGAAGAGAAACCGATTTCGGCTCCCGAGGAGTTCTGGCGAGACCTGCAGCAGTTTCACGAACGGCGCGGGTGAGTGTTAAATACCAGGGTTAAGGTCTTTGGCTCACTTGGTCTCTATTTGGTCTATTCCACAGCACCCCGCTGACCCAGGCGGCCAAGATCAGTGGCAAGCACGTGGACCTGTACAAGCTGTACACCGAGGTCACCGAGCGCGGTGGCTTCAACAAGGTGAACATGCGGGACGAGTGGGACGAGGTATACAGTGCTATGGAGACTCTGCGGGAGCGGTGCGTCAATGGCACGGCGGGCATCAAACACATATATAGACGCTATCTGGACAAGTACGAGCGCCTGAATTTCTTTGGTGAAGATCCAGACAAGATGGAGGCTTTGGAGGCGGCCATTGAGAACGCAGAAATGGGCGGTGGACGCTCCCGATCGCGGGCTTTGGCTGGCGGCGGCGGAGGCGGTGGCGGCGGTGGTCTTGGCAGCATCTTTGGCTCAATGCACTCGACGCTGCCGGCGGTGCCCATGGCCTACAATCAGCGCCAGCATTCTGTAAACGTTGAGCGTCGACGGCAATATAAGATGTCCACACAGCTTCACCGACACAGCAGCTACGAGAAGCTGCTGCTATCTCTGCTCTCACCGCTGCCCAACGAGCAGGACTTTGCCATAAATGTGTGCACGCTTATGGCGAACGAAGTGCGCCACACGCTCCAGCTAACCGAGTGTCCCAAGCTGCTGGATGTGCTGTTGGCCCACCTGGGCGTCTATGCGGATTTCACCATGCGCCAACTGTTTCAGCACAGCTACGCGGAGGTGCGGCACCACTCACAGCTCAGCTTTTGGCGCGACCTGCTGCACGACAGACCACAGATCCTGGAGCTATACACTGACGAGCAGGCCTGGCTGGATAATGGTCTGATCAGCAAGGAGGATAGGGAGAACACGGCCGCTCGTAGCGAGCTGCTGGCGGCCTGCGATGAGTTGGATTTCCTTAACCTAAGGCGCAGCAACGGCACCGATGAACGGATGGGCCAGCGTGTTCTACAGATTGTCCAACTTGTGCGAACCCTCAGTTTCCATCAGGAGAATCACGCACTTCTCGCATCAAATCGCACATTGTGGCGTTATTTGGTCATGGGCGCCAACGTGCGATGGAGTAAGTGTTTTCCTATCCTATTAATTAAGAAAATTATTAATTTATACTAAAACATTGCTTCTCCTTCCGCCAGGTAACATCCACATTCAAGCTCTGGAGACAGCCGGCAACCTTGCCCACCAGTTTGAGCTGCAGGATCCCACTACGGACGAGCTGTCGCGGAATCTGCTGGCCACCCTTTGCGAGGGAGTCGACTCCAACGACCGGGCGGTGATCATCAGCTGCCTGGAGATACTTTACAAGCTGTGCGGCCGCGAGGGAAACTCCCAGCACATCAACCGCTGCCTGGGCTTGGATTTTTACCAACGGGCTATGCTTCTGCTTTCGCTGACGGATGTGATGCTGCTCATTTTTACTCTGGAGGCCGTTTACGCGCTGAGTTCCCTGGGAGCGCGACCGTGTTCGATGCTAATGCAAGTGCGAGGTCTGCTGGATCAGCTGGTGGCTCTGATCACCGTGGAGGCGCAGACCTACGGCGCAGACGGTTGCATACTCATGCGGGTGGTGGAGGTAGTACCGGGCAATATGATAGCCTCGCTGGCCCAGACAAATATGCCGGCCATGCAAGCCAATCCCGCGGCGGCTGCAGCATCTCTCACAACGCTGCCACCATCGCTGCAGGTGGCCATTAAACCGCCAGTCGCCTTGCCCACACCAACGGCCGCCCAGACACAAGTGCTCTTGCCCCAGGGAGGGGAGCAGGCAGTAGCTGCACCTGCTTTGCCATCGGTTCCAACGATTCCCAGTCTACCGATGCCTAGTCTGCCCCAGGTTCAGCTGCCGGTGCCCAGCCTGCCGCAGGTTCAGCTGCCCCCAATTGCGGCCACCGTGTCTCTGCCGAGTTTGCCTTCAGCAGGTCCAAGCTTCACCCACGAGGATGAGCAGTATGCTTTGGCCTGGCTGGGAGCCACCTACGAGCGGGGGGCAGGCATGGGCCACGAGCTGCGCGTGGAACAGGCGGAGCTATACAGAATCTATTTGTCGCACTGCCAAAAGGCGGGTAAGCTCTCCGTGGTGAATCACATGCAGTTTCCCCGACTCGTGCGGCTCATCTTCAATCAGACGGTGGGACCGGTAATTGTCCGACAGCTGGACGGTACCGAGTTGCCCGGCACATACTACGTTGGCATTCGAATGCGAGCTCAGCCGCTGATCATGCAGCAAAAGCCGGCCATTCAGAAGAAGGAGACTCCTGTCCTGCCCAAGCCGCAGCCAAGCGAAACTACTGCGGCAGAAGTGGCGCCTGAAGAAGCACCAACAACTGGTCAACTTCCGCCTTCGGCTGTCACGCCGCCTCCAAGCTCTTCGCTGATCAAGAGTCTCTTGGCCAACAAGGTCACCGAGCGTCAACAGAAGCAAAAGGCGCAGGCACAGTCGCCACAACCGCCAGCTCTGGTGGCCACTACGGCACCTTCGTCAACAAATTCGAGCACCCAACCCATCAAGGTCACCTCGACTGCCATTAGCGCCTTTGTGAATAACCCACTCATGCAGCACACGCCGGTAAAGGTGGGCCAGACTACCATCAAGCCGCTGCATCCCCAGATGGCCATGGAACAAAAAAAACCCATTACGGACTCGGCTCCCCCGCCGCTAGCACCACTGAGTGGGGCGAATGTGGTGAGCAAAGATGCCAGTGGACGCACCCTGATCATTGCAGCAGCTGCGGCGGCAGCCAAACGAAAATTGACCATTGACGAGGAGCAAAACAAGCGCCTGGCCTTGGACGGCGGCAGCTCGAGCTCCAGCTCTTCCGCCGGCAAGGATGAGCCGCAGGTGACACCCTCAAAGAATGCGGCCAATTTGTATGCAGACTTGGCGGCCTCCATACTGGAAGACGAGGACTTGGACGATGTTCCACCGCTGACCAAGCCCAATCAGGAGCAAGCCCAGCAATCGTCGCAACAGCAACAGCTCCAGCTTATTCCGGCGAAAGTGCAGCCAACACAGCGTCAGCTGGTATTCCCCTCCAGCAGCACAGTTGCCTCTCCTGGCCCACCGCCGCAACTGAAACTGGCCACTACGGCCACTATCAAGACGGATCAGGGTCTGCAGACCGTTCCAGTGATCTTGCAGCCCAAGAGCACAATAGAGCATGTTACGCCGGCGCCGCAGACTCAGTATGTTCTGGCCACCAATCAGCAGGGACAAACTTACTTGGTGGCGCAGCAAACTCAGCCAGCTATTCCGCCCGCTAATCAGTCCAATCCGCCCACGCTGCTGGTGACGCAAACCCCGCAGCAGCAGACTAAAACCATTATAATTCTTCAGCAACCTGGTGGAGGCGTGTCGGCTGCCAATGTGGCGGGCACGCAGAAGATGATCATGACAACGGCCCAGGGGCAGCAGGTTTTGGTTACCACCACTACTGCTCCGCAGTCAGCTCCACGTAATGCAACGCCCCAGCAGCAGCAGATCTTTATAGCACCTCAACGTCCCGTTCCAGCCTTGGGCGCGGCCGGACAAATGTCGCCTTCATTGCTGTCGCAGCTCAATCAAATCCCTGCCACTATCAAGCTTCATCAGCCGCAGCCACAGCCGCAGCAGCGCTTGGTGGCCACTAAAGCGGGCGCTGCTGTGCCCATTCCCCAGCTGCAGCAACACCAGTCTATCATTCAGCAGCACATCATCTCCGGCCCTTCTACACCAGGCTCCTCCACCTCAGTTGGCGAGAAGAGGCAGCTCATTCTGGGAGGCGGAATGAAGGAGACCACGCTCATCACCCAGACACCGGCTACAGCGGCTCCCCTACAGCAAAGCCAGCTCAACTCGCAGACGATCATTACCACACAGCCGCCGCCCATTACCACCACAGCAGGCACTGTTGGGGGCGTGACCCTTCAGCAGCAACAGCAGCAGCACATAAGGACTGTCTTGCTAGAGCAGCAGCAGCAGCAACAACAGCAACAACACCATCCATCGATCATTCAGCAAAAGATCACAATGCCTACAGTAAGTTTTTCCTTTACTTTAAAGCTCCCGATTTTGTTTACCTAAAACATTTGGATATTTCAGATCTCAGAGGCAGCGAAACCTAAAGCGGTTACCACCGTTTCAGCTCCAGGTACTCTGCCAGGCACTACTTCCGTCCTGGCCAAGAAGACTTTGCCACCGCCCATGAAGCCCTCAACAGTCACCCAGACTGTGGTGGTAACAACGGCTACTACCAGCGGTGAATCGGCAGCTGCTAAATCAGTTGTGGCAACAACAACAACAACCACCAGCGAATCCAAGGTAGCAGATCAGCCGTCAGTTACATCGAGTGTTGTGGTCACCACAGCTCCTACAACCACCAGCAGCAGCGGCGCTGTGGTGGTCAGTCAGAGCGTCTACGCTGCCTCACCTGCTCCCAGTGGCACTAGCACCACACCTGCCGCAGTGCCCGTAGACGTCAACTGGTTGTACATTTGCGATTGGCGCAACTGTCCGCGTAGAAAGTTCAAATCTCTGAACGAGCTCAAGTACCACGTGTGCAACGTACACTGTCCGGACCATCTGGACTCGGACGCCGACATCTACTGCCAGTGGGGCAGTGGACCCACATTCTGCGACAATAGAGCCCGCAAACGGTACTCACTGATGACGCATTTGATTGACCGCCACTTGACACCGGAGAATTTGCGAGCCGGAGTGCAGCGCCGCCTTACCACGGGCATTCATAATGTGGCCCCCGCTCAGCCGCCCGTGACCATAGTGCGGAATGAGGGTCATGCCCAGCGAGTGCTGCCGGGAAGCGGTCCTGTGGGTGCTTCAACAGCGGCGCCCGCCGCCACCACTGCGCCTCCAGTTGTGGGCAGCGCCGCAATGCAGGCCATGAACCGACACACCACGGATTACACCAACTCCAAGGAGCTGATGGATGAAAACGAGGGGCCGGTCACCAAGAGCATACGCTTGACAGCGGCTTTAATTCTGCGGAATCTGGTCACCTACTCGTCAACGGCCAAACGGAGCCTAAAGCGCTACGAGCCCCACTTGGCCAATATAGCACTAAGCAACGTTGAGGCCAGCGGAGTGCTCTCACATATTATGTACGAGCTGAGTCAGTAGGAGCAGCAGCTGCTTTACTGTATTTTGTGTATTACCTTTGCAGATTAACTAAAGAAGCGGCTTGTAATAACGACACTATTAAAATGTGAAAACTAAATTTGTAAATCTGGTATTTGTCATTTTTGATGTATGTAGTATCTTAAATTATGGTGTGGGGTTTTGACTTTCAATTTTGCCCCACATTTTTATTAAAAAGAGGCCTGTTTAGAACAGATTAAGGGAGCTGTTTGCTAAGCAACCACTATTCTCATTTCAGCTTCATTTTTTTTTTTATTTATTTAACATTGAAAATTAATTTGATTAATTCTTATTCTACGGCATTAAACATTTCTTAGGGAGTATATGGTATTTAACAGTTTGATGACTTATTTAGTGGCACCATGGGCTCTTAGGATTCGACTAACACACGTGCATTAAGTGAATTATGTGGGAACGACTTTGGTCAAATCATACAATAGCTTTTCCATTCTTCAGGAAATTTTCATTGTCTACGATCGTGTATTTGTTGCTTCTGTAGGAGTCTAGCTCGAAAATGTATTTTTTGCCACAGTCTTTCATCAGCTTATGAATGACAGGTTTGATGTTCTCGATGCCTGCTATCCTGGCCAGTTCATTGTAGTAAACAAACTGAAATGAAATAGAGTGTTCAGGGCAAAGAATCTTGGATTTTATAGTTGACATTTACCTGTCGTTCGCCCATTTGATGTGCTTTTTTGCGATTGTGGACACCACAGCCCCAACGCTCTCCTATCTCCTGCTCCAGCTCGGCGATCATCTCCTCGCGAGAAGGAAACTGGCGCTCGCCCGTAAAGAACTTGACTGTGAAGCGAACCTGCATGTCGAAGATATGGGTGGGGATAACGTTGAAGGGCAGCCCAATGAAGGCCATTGTGGGGTGATTGATGTTGATGCAGTGCTTCCACAGCGGTTGGACAAAGTTGTCGATAACCTGGATGCCAACGTCAGTGCTGAGGCAGGGAAATGTGTACTTGTAGCCGGTGCAGAACAGCACGTGACCGAAGCTCTCCTCGCTACCGTCCTTGAATACCGCCCCATTTGGCGTAAAGCGCTCCACATCCGGTTTTTGTGACACATTGCCCATGAAGGCTGTGTTGGGCGTTGTGGACAGGTGATGGCTCAGGAACACCTTCTTGGCGGCCGTGCGAATGTGATTACATATATCCATGCCGCTGGGTCCAGCACCGATGATTAAGACACTTTCGTCTACATTGAGAAAGGTGGTAAATAATATTTATTTAATTAATTTAAATTGATAGGGGAAAGGAGAATAATTTCGTGAAGCGGAAGTTGGTATACCCCTCAACTAGCTAAATATTTTTTGTTTGGAAAGCTCACATAAGCCTTTCGGGCTTCATATATGGTTAATTATATTTTTATAATAATATAATATTCAAAAATTCTTGATAAATCGATGTGTAAAACTATTTTGAAAACGTCTATCCAAAAACTTAAATGTTTTTAGTGTAAATAAATTTTTTTTTTATATTTCGAAAGAATTTTTTGCAGGAAACAATAGTAATTTCTGTAGCTCTCTTGATATTCTGTTTCCAAAGGACGTGATATTTCCTATTAATTGCATAAATTCCACATTTGATCAGTCCCCGCAATCACTACAAAAACACGTGCATTCAGAATTGGCACAGGCCCACCAACACTTATTATTATTATTATTATGTCACTCGGTCGGGCAGTCAACAGTGCTATCTGCTTCTGCTTCCGAGAGGGCTCCATTTATTTATGGGGGAATCAAGAGTGAGACTATGGCCAGACGGCGGGCTTGATAAGTCCGATTTGTGGGCCAGGCGCGATCAGAATGCTCTAGGATGCAGATGCGGAGTACTAAATGCTTATCTTACCTTTAAACGTATCTGCTTTGCGATACAAATGGCTGTGCATCTTCTTGCCCCTGTACAGCTCCAATCCCTCGATCTGCGGCAAGTCGGGTTCCGTATAGTGGCCATTACAGACGTAGACAAAGTCGTAGTAGACTGGATCGCAGGTATCCGTGCTGTGGTCCCACACATAGACCTGAAAGTGGATTTAGGAAGACCCAATGTCAATCGTAATTATTATATTATGCCAGCAACATTGTGTAAGCCCAACAACAAGTCGCAAAGGTTGAGACACAATCAAAACTGGTTCGGAAATACGTAATGTGACGTCGTTACCCACCTCCCAATCGTCCAATCGAGGACGCACTCTTATCACCTCGTGCTGAAGCTTGATGTGGGGTTCCAGCTTAAAGTGCTTGGCATAGGATCGCAGAAAGTTCAACACCTGTTGAGCAGTGATAAAGGACTCATCAATGTCATCGGGATAGGAGTAGTCGGGATAGCCCATGACCTCTTTGGGCAGATTGGTGCTGAAGTGGAGCAATGTCACTAAACTGTTTTTCTAATATTCTTTCCACACTTACCGCAGTCCCTCGTACATGCTGCTGTGCACTTCATCGTACTCGTCTTTAGGCATTTTGTCTGAGAAGATCCAAGTACCCCCGATCTCAGTTCCTCGCTCATACGCCACTGCATCCAAGCCCGCCTCCAGGGAGTTCTTCAGGGCACAGAGACCGGCGGTGCCAGCTAGAATAAGCATTTGAATTTAATAACCATAGACATCAGCTTTATCAGGTTACCTCCTATCACGCAAACCCTGCGCTTCTGGTCCTTCAAAGTCTTCATAATTTGTATTTGTATATTTCCCAAGGGGTCTGACTTCTGAGCTCTAATTATTTCCAAAAACACGTCGCTCCGCCTTGGCGACTGACCAACGACTAACTGCCGGGGGGCTCGTGCTCCCGCTGATATAGACCGGGAAAGGCGTTGCGATGTGCCCTACACTCGGCAAGCTCGGTGAGACTGATAAGTTGATTCCCGGATATGTACATATACTCGTAAATATTGTTTTTAGGGGGCAGGGGCTTTCACAGGGCGACTTCATCTTAATCCGAGGCACTTATCACTTGCGGTTGTCAGTGATATAACAGAGCGTCGGCAGTTCTGTAAGCGACTGGATTGAAATTTCAGACACATAATATTAAAAACTCAATGTATTTAAATATTAATTAACATATAAGCTGATCCACTGACACAATTAAGAGTATAATTTGCCTTCATAGTAAATATGTTTAAACATAATGCAACCTATACTCTTTCAGAGATAAGTAAGAAATTTTCGAGGAAGTTTCTAAATATTTGTTTTAAACGTTCAAGTTAGTCAAGTTTCACTGTAGGATTCGAACATCTGGCTGCTGATCATTACGCATAGAAAGCGATTATGGGTTGGGAGAAAAGTATACTTGATAACCCACACAATTAGTTAATATTTTCCCTAGAATTATACCCCTTATGCCCCGGAGTCACTGTGTCAATTCAGTTTAACAGCCTATTTGAGTTATTTTATATTTATTAATTATCAGCTGACACACCAGTGGCACAGAGTATTCGGAAATGTATTTGTGTGCGGATTGTCTCATCCGAGATAGGGAAGTGTAATTGTAATTCATTCAATTCATACAATGTAAACAGACCCCAGCGAAGACCCTCGAATGTTCTGAGATGGGTATGAGGAAGCCAAGCAAAGTATGTTGCTATGTATTGCTCAGATAGTGATAATGATTGCGCCTAGGCCTACTCTCAAGTGGAAAGCGAATCCCATATATTCCTGCTCTGACAGCTCCTTGATGTTAATTAAGATTATGCTTAGTTGTGTGCTGGAGTGCTCACACTTGACGCCCCGAGCCAAGGGCCCCGCCTTGATCATTCTACAGATAATATTATAGCTTGTTATTTTCCACTACGTATGGAACTAAGACATTAAATATTTACTATAAGCGAATTTATTTGAAACTGTTGTGAATATATTTCTAGACACTCAGGAGGTTTCCAGAAATCTAGTGAATATTCTGAAATTATTAGATATGTTTAAGACTTAGCTGGATTTTACAAGGCTTATCAAAAAAGCATTTTCCTCTTTTGTTTTCTTTAAATTTACTTTTAAATCTATGTCCTGCCTTAGACTATGTATTATAACTAATTTATTTATTACTGAAGGAAATACATGAGACATGACCGCTTGCCTGCCAGTTGCTACGCGGACTGGTCTTTTAAATCTGAAACTCGTGCTATAAACTTATTGAATCTTTCCAGATTGTCTTATCTCTTTTAAAGGTATTATACGTATTAATATACATATGTACATATATGTTTGTACATATGTGAGTTTAAATCGGAAAACATTGTTTTATAGCTGCAATCGAAACGATCTAAAGAAATTATCTTGATCAATTAAAGATTAGAAAAAAATTTATAGTTAAAATAATATTTGTTTTTGTCAGTGGGTAAAATCTTACTAAATATATATAAATATATTTTTTTTACGACCCTATAAAATATGTTTATATACTAATACATATATTATTGATCAATATCAACAGTCGAATCGATTTGTTATGTGAGTTTCTCTTTGAGTTTTTAAAATAATTCAATAAAACTTTAAAGACAGCGGACATAGCTGACATAAAATCAATAGAGAATTAATTAATTATTTTTATCTACTTCAAGATATTGACCTTTTTATTATCTTAGACCTTAGGTTTTATTTTATAAAACTAATTTTAAAATTAAAAGAAAGCTATGTAAATCCTACTGCACAGTTTTTCGTCTTCGCCGCGCACTTTGTCTGGCCTAATGCAAAATTCAAAGATTTGGCTGCTGTTTTTTTAGCGGGCTCACATTTTGAGCTTTTCAAAATCAGCATTTAGCTAGTGGTGGTAGTCGGGAACGATCACATATCGATAAACCTAATTTATTAATAGATTATCGGTGGTTCCATCCGACGAACTGATCCCACGAACCAGTTCAGAACGAAGACGAGCGAACCAGAGTGACCAAGGAGAAAATACCGAAAAATATCAAGCAAATATATCGCGATTTCGATATTTGGGCAAACAAATTTCACGATATCGATATATTGATATTTTGCTATACTTTTTACATTCTACATGAGAATTCGACCCCAAAAACGAGAATTCGACCCCATGCATGTAAAATGTAAGTTCAGAGTGACCAAGGAGAAAATACCGAAAAATATCGGAGATCGGAGAACGAGAGCTGGAAGAACGAAGAACGGGACGGAAGAACCGGACAGTGGCGATCAATCGTTTTCCCACTTGCTCCAAGCCCCAAGCCCCAAGACTCTCGGTTAAAGGTTCAAAGTGATGTGAGGCGAAAAGCGACAAATCGAGCAAACAGGCGCGCACAGCGGAGCGAAAAAGAAAGCAAAGGCAGCAGCAGCAGCAGCAACAAGTTTTAGTGGTTTTCCTTTGTGCGTCTCGTTCGTGTTTGTGCTCCGCTCTGCTCTGCGCTCTGCTCCCCCCGATCGAGAGCGACTTTTATTTTGTTTTGCCCATTTTATCAGAACACAATCCAATCCCGACCGCCTCCAAAAAAGCGGAAAGCGAGCTGTGGAGGTGATCCGATCCCAGTGCATAGTGCATGCAAGGCTGCGCTTTCAAAATTACACAACACACACATGAGCGAGGGGACGGAGGGCAGGGCCTACAACAAAAGCAGAAGCACCAACAAAAGCGGGGCAGCCAAGCATTTCTGCCCCTGATGCCCTCGGCGACCATGGCCCCCACCACCAGCCCGCCCGGTCCGGCACCGAAGCTATCAGCCAAGTTCAAGTCCTCTTCGCTGGACCATGAGATCTACACCGCAAACCGGCGTGGCACGATCGCTACGGCTTCCAGCGACTGGAAGGCGCTCCGCGGTGGGACCACTAATGGGCGCTCCCTTCCCGCCGGTGGCGCCGCCCTGGGCTTGTCACCCATGACAAGGGCCGCCTCCACATCATCCCTCGCTAGCAGTACACGCACCATGACCAACTACCAGGAGTACAAAATGGAGATTATCAATCAGGTAAACTGTTTTACATAGCTTCATCGTTTTCACTATAAAAACTGCTATATTTATAATGTGCAAATATGCCTTTAAAAGGGGAAACCTAGTGTAAATTCCTTTCTTTTTGAAGTATCACAATTTTTTTTTTATTTAAAATATTAAAACATGTAAGAGAGTACCGATGGTCTTAATCGCGTATTTATGTGTCTATCTATTATCAAAAATTCTTAATTTGTAAATAAAAAGTGTACTTGTTAGCTAATTCAAGTATTCTGAATAAACAAGTTATAACGAAAACGAATATAACAGCTGTTTGACAACAAGCTACATTTTGAAATGTTGATTTTGTTGATTAATTTTGATCAAGATCCCATTTATAAGCTTTTGGGAAACCTAAAAAATTACATAAACTTTCATAAATGTTCCTTGAAATTAATAATTTAAAATATATTCAAATAAAAAACGAGAACTAATTTAATGGAGAAAAATCAATGTTGCAGTTATAAATTTACTATTTAAAATTTCGTTAAGTACAAATGGAAAAATGTAACAGCCTAATTATTATTTGAAAACTTTAGTCTCCCTTCAAAATCTTCGGTTCAGATGCCAAAAAACGATCAACAAACTGAACAAAAAAAAGCTGTTCAAATAAATAGCCATATTTTGTGAAGATATTTTTTAAACTACGGCGAACACAACAAAATAGAAGACAGATCCGCAAACAGAGAAAACCTCGATTCCTATGTTTGCATTGCAAAAATGTTTGCGAAACTTCCATTTTGAGTCGTCTGTTAACAAGGACGATTGATATATCTATATCTATTGATATATGTACATCAGTGGGTCGTCGTGACTGTCTTAATTTAATTGATAAGGCAAATATTTTTTGTTTCGGTCATTCGTTTATCTTCGGCCCGATAAAAAGCTCGAATGCCCGCACGGATTTCTTCATTTTGCTATGTAAAATATTTACTTAACTTCCCGCCGTAGGTGAGCGAAATGTAAAGTGTTTATTTAATATATATATATTGCTTTGTAGTTGCTTACATTCGCCTGATAATTTGTTGAAGAATTTTAGTAAGCGCATTGCGGATGCCTGTTTTTTTTTTATTTTTTGTTGGCCACTTTGATAAATTCAGTTTCCACAGAAAAAAAAACAGCAAATAAACAAGTATTCCAAAAATAAATTGCCCCCCATACACACAAGATTATTCCCTACAGGCTAAAATGATGAATTCATCGAACCCAATGTGGTGATTTTTATGTTACTTTGGTCTGTCCAATGTTAACAAATGGAGCGCCATAGCCACATATGTATTTTACAATCACATAAACAAAAAACCCGGTGATAAATTTGATGGGAGGCTAAACGGGTTCGGAGTACCTTCCAATAGAATTGTCAAGCCACGAGCCGCAAGGTCAGCGATTTGCCATGGGTTCGAGATCTCTTTATGTGATATTGGTACCTAAGAAGATAATTGCCGAAACGTTGAACTGCTCAATAAAAATCGATAGAACTAAGCCCCAAGAAGAGGCAGGATTTTCTTTCAATTACTCTTAACTCTGCAGTCTATCTGTGTAGCATGTTCCGATCGTTTATACTTATTTGTTTAGAACGCATGTCATTGTTTATGATCGCTCTGGGTACTCTCTACAAAGGCTGCAGTCGACAGACTCTGTAAGAGGTGCGAATGATATTGCACAGGTGTCCACGAAATTCTCCTGTAAAACGTTTCAACGATACGTAAATAAGTGTTCCAGGGCCGCCGACACTCACCGGATATTTTGAGGCAATCAATTGATGTGGTGGCGCGCTGATAGACCAATCAACGCAACAAGGCAATAATTTAATTTCGATTGAACTTTTCTTTGCAGGGCAAATGCCTATGTGGACAGTACATCAGAGCCCGTTTGCGGAGGGCTGGAGTCCTTAACCGGAAGGTGACTCAGCGGCTGCGAAACATCCTGGATACTGGCTCTTCACACGTCGTATATGAGGTCTTCCCCGCGCTGAACAGCGTAAGTAGTTTCCCACTTTTATACCTTTTACTAAAATAATTGTAACTCCTTAGATGGGCGAAGAACTGGAGCGCATGCATCCTCGTGTGTACACAAACATATCCAGACAGCTTTCGAGAGCACCGTTCGGTGAGCTGGAGGACAGCGACATGGCACCAATGCTGCTCAACCTAGTGGCCAAGGACCTATTCCGTTCGAGCATCACTTGGGGCAAGATAATCTCGATCTTTGCCGTCTGCGGTGGCTTTGCCATCGACTGTGTACGCCAGGGCCACTTTGACTATCTGCAGTGCCTGATTAACGGCCTGGCTGAGATAATCGAGGATGATCTTGTTTATTGGCTGATAGACAACGGCGGTTGGCTGGGCCTGTCGCAGCACATCCGGCCGCGAGTGGGCGAGTTCACGTTCCTTGGCTGGCTGACGCTTTTCGTGACCATTTCGGCGAGCGCCTACATGGTGTCCAACGTATGCAAGCGTATCGGCTGTCAACTATATTCGATGATATTCCGTTAGTCCCCCGGACCGCATTGCAATTGCTGTTATACGTTACGTGTACGATTTAGTCAGTGAAAACTTCGAATCATTCCTGCTCCTGTGGCACCCGAGCCGTATAAGTAGTCCGTAGTTGATATTGTTTTACGCATATAATATTGTTATCTGTTTCTTCTTTTTGTACATACACACACACAATGCTAATCCTAGTACCAAGCGCAATAAAGTGTGCATTTTAATCATTCGATTTGAGCTTGCCGCCAGAGAAGGTTGCCAGATATGTGAAATAGTTGTCTTTCAATTGATATCGATTTTTCGATTGCTTATCGATGTCTTATCATCTGTTGACAGTGTTGTACAGCGGAAAAAGGCAGTGACTAGACATGTGTTGGTAAAGACCCAGGCGTAAATAAAAACAATACCCATCGTGTATTTTCATTTACCAAAAAATGTCAAGAATTGGAGGCCTTACTAGTCTGTCTTTAATAACGTAATGCCATGTCAAGTTAGTGTTCAGTATCCAACATAAAGGACTAGGATAGATACACAACAACCTTCTTTTTACAGCGCACAACGAGCCCGAGGAGATTCAGCCCAACATCCATGTGGAGGACGGACTTTGTGGAACAACCCAGTCGCCCCTTTTTTACTGCGAGAGCTGCGGGAACATTTACGGAGACAATGAGTCCTACGCCAAGGACCACAGTCACCAATCTGGTTGTTGTGTCGGTGGGATCAAGAAAGAGCTTGAGTTTGTAGAGGAGTTCATTTCAGAGGAACAGACCGAGGTTCCAGCAAGTTTAGCCGAGGAGGATAATGAAGAGGAGATCCACGAGGCTGACGTTCCGCTCTGGGAGGTGGTAGATGACCCCATTAAAGCAGACGAGAACGAGACTGACCCCACCCATTCAGATCGTTACTTTTGCTATGACTGCCACAGCATTTTCGAAAACAGGAGCAGTGCAGAGGACCATGTTTGTCCGCAGGCAGACACCGGCGGTGGCTCTATACAGCATGCAGACGAGATTCCCGCCGGCACAGCTAAACCACCGACACGTCGGAAGTTGCCCAGCGTGGCAGCTAGGACAGACTCCAAGGGTAGTTCACAATCATCTGTCATTAGCTGTGAAATATGCAACACAGTTTTTAGTTCTGCCAAGTTTCTTAAGTTCCATATGCGCATTCATGAAAAGGTGGCTCCCAAGAGCATTCAAGACGCCCTTCCCGTGGGCGCCCACCAGCAGTACAGTAAGCTGGATCAGTTTTACTGCGAGATCTGCAACAAGAGGTATTTAGAATCTCATAAATCCTATAAAGCCTTCTCAATTCAGCAATTTGTTTGTTTGTACTCCTTCAGTTTCGACGAAAACCTCCTCACGGTGCACAAGCAAATGCACCAGGAGACCGCCAAAGAGTTCATGTGTGGCGTTTGTAACAGGCAATTCTTTAACTCAATAGACTATGACATGCACCTCAAGATTCACCAGAAGCCGCGCGACTTGGAAGCCACAAGAATGCCCGAACACCGCAGCACTGCTGGCGATAAGGAGAAGCCGGGCTTTCCCTGCCAGTACTGCGAGCGTGTGTTCTCTCGCCCTTATGAAAAGGTTAAGCACGAACGGGTGCACACGGGCGAGAAGCCATACTCTTGCGAGGTGTGCGGCAAGACCTTCCGTGTCTCGTACTCGCTCACTCTCCATTTACGGACGCATACAAACATACGGCCATATGTCTGCACGGTATGCAATAAGCGGTGGGTTTGGAATATCAAAATAAAACTAGTCCAAGTCAAACTACTTTATAATTGTTATTTTAAATTTCAGGTTCAAGTCCCACCAGGTGTACTCTCACCACCTGCGTATACACAGCACAGAGCGCCAGTTTGCCTGCGACGTATGCTCAAAATCCTTCCGCACCTCGGTCCAACTATATGCCCATAAGAATACCCACACCAAGCCATACCAGTGTGTTGTATGCAACCGCCCCTTCTCGTCAATGTACGCCGTAAGAATTCACATGCAAACGCATGAAGACGAGAAGAGTAAAGGAAATGGAAAAGGCGTACAGGCTTCTACCAAGAGCCAACCTTCAGCTGGGAAATTCTGGTGCAGTTCCTGTGGAGCAGAGTATGCACGTATGTTTGCCCTGCGAATGCATATGAAGACGGCTCACGGCCTGACAGAGGAAGTCATACAGCAGGAGGAGAACTCGTCGACCGCCCTAGAGGATGTCCTTCCTACCGTAGTAGACTCCGAGACAGCGGTGCTCATAGCAGCCGCCGAGGCTGATGCAGCATACATTAACGCTGTGGTAAACGCTGTAGATGTCGTGGGATCCGTGCCCACATACGAAGAGGTGGCCGTTGAAGTGGGTTGATTTCACCGCATATTAAGTTATTTCTAGTGTCAATTTTAAACTTGTTTTCGTATCTGCCATTTCAGTTCGATGTGGACAATTTCCACAGTGAGGAAATCATCACGGACTGGCTTAAATAGCAGTTAAAAACCACCTCTCCTAGTAGCCAATAAACAAATTACAAAAAAGGTGAGCTTACTGCATCAACTTTATTGGGAACATAATATAGCTGGCGTTTTGGTAACAAGTAAATATATTGCTGGAGTACATTGAGACCAGTCCGTTTTAGTGTTAGCTGGCGTAAATGGGATAAATTAAGGGGAAACATATTTAACTAAGACTAAAGTAAAATCTTAAGCTAACAAAACGTATGCAGCGTAATAGCTACTTTCACTCTTGGTCGCCTCCTGTAGCCTCCTCTTCCACCTCACTGTTGTCCTCGTCGCAGATTTCCTTGAGCACCTCCACCAGATTCTTGGCCTCATCTAGTTCCTGGCGCATTGTGTCCATCTCCTCCTCCAGTCCCTCGATGCGCTCGTGCAGATGCCGGTTCTCGGTTAGCGAGTCCTCCAATGCCAGTCGCCGCTGCTCCGCTAACAGCTTGTAATAGTTTTCACCGGGCTCGCTCTCGCTGGTTAGATCCTCCGCTGTGATGGGCTTATCGACATCTCGACGCGTCGTCGGCTCTGGCTCCGTTTGTGTGTCTGCGTCCTTTGTCGTCGATGGCGATGGCGCTGTGGTTGAATCTACGCATTTGCGCTTCCCATACTTTGGCGTGACCTGAACGCCGGCCTTAAGACGGCTCAGCTGATCCACGATGGAGGTTCGGTTCTCCTTGTCGTTAACGTTGCCCTGCAGGGGCTTCAAAGTCTTGCGTTGTTGCTTTAGGTGCTCCTGCTGCTCGGCCTCGCTCTCGACTTGGATGTAGACTCTGGCAGCGCTCGCGGACATCTTCAGTGCTGTTCCTTGGGCTCTTTATAGGTGTTTAAGCGACAGCGCGTGTGTTATTTGTCCTTTGTCGTTTGTTTACGCATTAATTTGTGGACTAAAGTCGGCGCGTTTTCTCTCGTTGTAATGGCCGCCAAAAAATGCGAAGCCGCGTGCTGCTGTCCAACACTGTTCGCTTTCAGGGATGGCAGTTTCTTAGATATATCGATATATATATATAGATGTCGATATTTTTGTAATTAGAATAAATAATATTTCTTATAATTCTATATCATTGACACGATATTTTTTATATATTTTCACAACCCTTATGATTCTGTTTGACACGAGCAGTGCTGCAATTTTAAGTGCAATTTAATACTTAATACCCTTTTAATAAGTGAATAATAACATATTTTATCATCATGAATAGTAAAATTGTCCTTGTGGCAAAGATTTCTGTTTATTCCTTTTACAACTACTTGACTTAATTAGTCACTCGGCAACGAATATCTAAGCCTTTCTTCTATAAATAATATTCATTTAGTTCTTATTAACATAAATATACATCGTAATATAAGTTAAGAAATGTAATAAAAATCTAAATTAATAAATTGGTATAAAATGTTTATTTTTTAATGTTCATTTCTGTAAAATTAAAAGTATCGTTATATTTTGTTTACATGTTCTTCAAAATATACCCTATCCCAGTATTTCTGTATTTTCGAAAGGTGGCAACTCTGGTCACGGCACGAGGACACGAAGGATAAATATGGCGATAAGAGAATAGCCGATAAGAGCTCCACCCACAAAAAAAAAGACATGTAATTCAGTCAAAACCGGAAAAGTCCTTAATATTTTTTTATTTTTCACTTGTGCACATCCTTGTTCACCCACCCGATCTGCCGTCGTCACGCAGGATGGACCTCAACGAGATTTCCATGTGCATGGACGTGAAGCTGGATACACACGACAAGCGCCCAGTGGCGCTGAGATACAAGACATGGACCCGATGCCAAGTTAAAATTGAGGCCATTAAATGTGTGCCCTGCTTCCTGCGCCTCAGCTTCCAGGCATCGGTGGAGGCGACGGAAACTACCGGTTCGCATCCGTCCGCCAAGCATCCGCCACTGAGCATTTCGGTCAACGTTCCTGGGGTCAGCCTCAGCCTGGCCACCTCGCGCACAATGCAGCACTCATATGGGCTGTTCTGGACCCAGAATCGTCGTGACTGCTTCATCTACTTTGCCCTGGAGACTGAGACTTCTTGCCGAAGGCACATGAAGTGGATGCGAAAGTCTATCAAGAACCTGGAGCTGTACCGGCAGATCTTTCTCGAACAGCGCCGCCTGAGCAGGGGCCCCAGAGGATTGGGTCCTCTGCCCAATTTGCCTGAAACTACTCTAGACGGCAGCAATTTCTCTACGCGGGTTTCGCAAATCTATGAAGAGATCTTTGACGGTAGCCGCATCTCACGCGTCTCGATCGCTTCGGGCGTTTACGAGGAAATGAAGCCATCGGTAATGGAGACGCCGTCACCGCCCCCGCTGCCTGTGCAACCGCATCGCAAGCGCATTAACACCTTTGAGTGTGCTCAGCTGGGCGAGATTCCGCGGTGCAGTACCAATCCGGAGTCGGAGCTGGCCAAGAAAAAGAAGTACAAGACAATGTTGGATAATCTGTTCGGAGGTGCACGTCAAAAGCGCTCCGACAGCGCCAGCGAGCATGGCCAGCCCCAAGATCAGACTGAGCAGCCCTGCAACGACAACGTCCCTTCACCATCGGAGACAGCGCTACCACCACTCTCGCTCAAGCGCAGCTCCCAGCTTAGTAAGTCTCAGCGCAACAGCTTCTCCAGTCCCGATCTTTCGAAACTAAACTTTTTGGACACCTTCGGTGATGATCTTGGCGGCCAAAACCACGAGTCGAGCCTGGAGCTGAACATAAGTCTGGATGACTCGGTCATTGAACCAATCTCTCGGAACCAGCTTGTGGCCCAGATCTCAAAGCAGCTGCTCCAACAAGGCGGGAATACGGGCTCCCTAGAGAGCTTAAATGTTTCCGAGCAACTGCCGCACAACTTTAACTTTTCAGCGTGCAACACGTCCACCATCAATCTTATTGGATCCCATGGAGCTGTGCCAGAGCCAGGCAATCTTTTAAAAAAGAACAAGATTCTGGTAGACGATCTCACCGGCTACTGCGTGATGGCGCCCATTATTTTTAAGGCGGATAAGGAGGTACCACTGCAACCAGGCGGTAGCACCGCTTCGACTTCGTCCGGCTACTCCACAGGCTCCTACTGCTCCTCCACCAGCAGTTGCAATACAGAGGACCAACCCGCCGCAAAGACGCTGGTGGCGCAGGCGGCCAACGAGAGCGACATTTACGAAGCCATGCATGGCAGTTCCTTGAATAGCACCGTTGGAACGACGGCTGCAGCTGGATTTGCGGAACATTTATACGAGAACCTATTAGCTGTCAAAGCCGCCCAGGAGCTAGAAGCCCAACCGCTCTGCTTTGGCCTGAGTACTAGCACACCCACCGAATCTCCCTTGGCTCCAGCTTTGCCACAGAAAGCCAGCCACAGGGAGAAGACAAGCTCCTCCAGTCAACTGCAGCAGGAGGAGGAGGAGGACTATTACCAGACTCCGAGAAAGTCTATAATTAGCGTGGACGACAAGATACCCTCCTACTATCCAAACAGCTGCGATACCCTAAAGTCTAAGAGACGCAGTCCTCCGAATGTAAGGCACTTGGTAAGCAGCGCCTCAAAGTTAAGGCGTGACAGAAAGGAGAACCTGTACATTTCGTCGCCCCACCAGATCATCGAACAGCGTCAGAGGGTCACCACCACCAGCTCATCATCATCATCATCAGCAGGATCATTATCCAAGTCGAGAATCTCAACCAAAAAGACTGCTGCCGCACACAAAATCTCCGAGGGCGTGTATGCCGTTAACCATTCTGTTCAGCGCCAGAGCAACCATACCCACCAAACCAATAACAACGAGGGAGGAGTAGAGGAGGAGCTTCTGCACCTCACCATACTGAAGAACATTGACTTCAAGTTCGACGACGGCCAGGAGACTCACGAGACGGATGATGCTGGTCGGACCAAGTCAAGGCGTCCGACAGGGATTATCGAACCGCCGCCGAAGCTGGAGAATCGCTACCATGCAGCCGAACAGGCGGCCACCAAGCTCTTGCAGAAGTACGCCACACTACTGTCCCCCAGTAAGGGCAAGGCACTGGCAGCCGATGCCGATCCACAGCCGATGACACAGTCGGTGGCCACGTCCAACGAACTGCAGCCGCCGGCGGGGTCCAGCACCAAGAAGTTTGCTTCGCTGCCAAGATTTAAGAAAATTGACTTTTCGCCACTGAAAATTAGACTGAACAATGTCCTGCAGAGGAATCCTCCGTCGCCGCAGCAGTAATATCCCCCAAAGCTCCTTACAACTATCGCTTAATATTTTGTTTTCTGGCCTCTTGTGACTGTGTGTGATCGATGTGTGTACCCACCACCTTAATGTTTGTTTTGACTTCAGTTGATGTGTCATCAGCTTAATATTAATATGTTATTCATGTATTTAATACGCTTTTACCCACGACGATGCACTTAGTCTTAGGTTGATTTTGCTCATTGGAAATAGTAACGAATCATATCTGAGGCTCCCCCATCGAGGAAGCCTCCAGTATTACTGTTGTGAACGCATGTACGATTTACACTTAAGACCGCGCTCAATTATGGAAATTTTACAGAAACGCTTTTATACGAATTATACAAAACTACTATATATTGTTGAGTTATTTAGGCGCCTCGTTGTTAAAATTAATCTAAATTTAGTTGTAATTCTACAAAGGAATATATACCGAATCGAATAATCCCTAAACTGAAACTACGCTTTCAAGCTTTGCATATAACATATCAAAGATTTAGTTAATCCTAACATAAAACTGCTTCAATCTAGCGTAACCAAAGCTCAATTGTACCGTGACTAAGATGTAAGCTTAATAAAAAAATTGCCGCAAACCGAATAAAATGTATAACCAACCGAATCATCTGATTATTATAGTTATTTCATTTATTTTCCTTAAGTCATCTCAACTGTAGACCATTGGTCTTCTCTGTTGGTGGATAAATTCCTGTTCCACTCGCGAGTCCTTGGGCACCACATAGAAGAGCAGGGCTCCACCGGAAACAAAGAATCCCTTCTCTGCCACGATCTCGTTCAGTTGTTTCTCCACGACGATCTTGTGGACACAGCCCACTTTTCGGTTCTCGTAATACACATGCACATTGCCCGGTCGGTAGCTGTTCGTTTTGTCGCAGGGAAGGGGTTCGGCGAATAACGTCGCCAGGCAATCCTGCATGGTTGCCGTCTCCGGGAGCTGTTGCTGAAAGTCGCTAAACAGGAACTCCGGGTAGGAGAAGGCAGCTGGCCACACCAGAGTTGTGCCGTCCTCGTCTAGGTGCACAGGGTGATCTTCAAGCGGCAGGAATTTGGGGCGCAGCAACTCCTCGCTAATGGTGGCATTTTTCCCTCCGGCCTTTTGATCATCAAACTTAATCTCACGCTGTTCGATGGCATCGCGGAGCCTGTGATACCGACTCAGGCGACGCTTGGCTTCGGCAGCTTCCTTGCGTTGGTTGCGCTCTGTCTCCAACTGAAGGTGATTGGAATAGAGTTATAAATTCAGCAAGAGTTTGCTTGCAAAATACTCACCTTTTTCATTTTGTTTTTGTGCAGCAGCGTCTTAGCCTCTTTGTGGTCAACATCCACCTCGAGCAGCTCCTCGCACATCTGAGAGCACAAGTCAAACTTGTCCAGCTCGTGAGCACACTGTGCCGCTCGCCAGCGCGCCTTGGTATAGTCAGGCTTGAAGAAGAGGGCGCGCTGCGCATCGCTCAACGCAGATCTGTAGTTCTTTATGAAGTAATGAGCTGCCGAGCGATTGTTGTACAGCACGGCCAGCACATCCGGGTTCTCCGTCTTGGACTTGATACCCTCGGTGAAGCTGCAAACCGCCATGCGGAATTTCTTGTGCTTCATGTAGAAGTTTCCGTCCTCCTTGTAATTAAGAGCCAACTCGTCCCGGGTATTCTCCTCTGGATCGTACTTGAGCTTCTGCAGGCCCTCGAACATGGGGTGCACATCGTCCCCCGGCTGGGGCGCCCGCTTCATGAAGAACGGGTGCTTGTCCATCTCCTCCTGCCATCGGTCTTCTGGCCATCCCTCCTCGTAGCGCTTCTTCTCCAGGCCATCGATAAAGGCATCCAACTCGGCATCCAGCTTCGCTGCCAGCTCCAGGCGCTCTTCATCGGTCCAGTTGCGTTGCGCCGCCAATTCGTCCATAATTTGGTCCCAATTACAACAACAAAGAAATCGCACATGGAACCAGAGCTGCCAACTCTTCGGTAAATCTAGAAAAAGCCAAAAAGTTTTATTTCATAAATCTAGCGAAAAATTTATTAAAAATTTTTTTAATTGGCTTAAAATTAAGTAAAATGGAAAATCGCTATAATTCCCGCAGCACGTTATTCTACAATTTACCATATAAGCCATTTGATTATCTAGTGGGGAAAATTGCCAAATTGTGCGAAAATTCATCAAATCAACACTACTATCGTTGATATCGATAACTATCAACTGCCAAGCAGTGTTGGCTAATGCCTATGTTTTATAGTTCAATTGAGCTGTATTTTCCTTCTGACGTATTCGGCTACTGCTGAAATAAGCTAGCTGTACAGTATCAAGAAACGCCGTTCTCGTAGAACTTTATATATTTGTGTATTTAGCTTTACGCATTTGTCCATTTTTTGGCACGAGTTGGCAGCTCTTACAGTGTTGTCTAATGCATCAGATCCGTCGCTTCATTGGCTAGAGCTGGGAAACTATCGATAGTGGCACCATTCGATATTTTCGATGATTTGAAAACGAAAATTCGATACTATCGATAGTATCGTTTTTTTACGATTCTTTTTGCAAATTAAAGTTATAGCAATTTCAAATAGAATTATAATACTATTCAAGAGTTTAAAAATTATGCCATATGTTTTGACTAAGTAATTAACATAAATATTCTATCCAAGCAACTTTGCACAAATAAAATTGTATTACCATTGCTAAACATACGCTTAGACTCTGAAGACGTGGCGTAGACGCACCCTTTCTTTTGAAATTCAGTTAATATTTTTCACCGCCAACTCCAATTTAAGTTAATTTAGAATACATTTTTATTATAAAAAAAAAATATATATATATATATATATTTGTTTGCATTTTTCTTACTAAATTTTAGCAACAAAGCAGAGATATAAAAATAGTCCCGTACTATCGATAGTGATAAAAAACTATCGATGGTGGCTCAAAAAAAGGAAAAAGTCGATACCTCGATAGTACCATCGATAGTTTCCCAGCTCTATCATTGGCAGAGACGCGACTGAGCTGGGACGTACCGTTGGCAGAGACGCGACAGAGAAATAAAATTAAAACGTCGACGTTCCTTCCTCGCAGAAGAAACCCAATCAAAATAAAAACAAACAGTGCGTTCGCGCCAAATACTTAACAACAATTAGCAAACGAAAGAAACAAAGTGAGTGTCGGCTAACGGAGCTGTCGCCCCAGCTTGTCCCGTTTCGGTAACGTAAATCCCGTTTCTCGTTTTGTCTGCAGTGCATACCCTTACGGCAGCCATAGAGATGGATAAGCTCGACGCCAACATTGAGCAGCAGTTTGATCTAAATCTCATTGAGGCTGTCAAGCTGAACCCAGTGATATACGATAGATCCCACTACAATTATAAGCACTTCGTGCGCAAGGCCCAGACCTGGAAACAAATCGCCGAAACGCTCGGTGTGCCTGGTAAGTGAAATTCGTCTGGTTTTGGCTACGGGCTGTCCGTGCCCCAACAACAGCCAATTGATTAATTCTGTAAAGGGGGCCAGAGAGTCGACGACGGCAGTGGCCGAGACTGAGGCCGTGGCGGAGGCGGTGGCAGAGGCAGAGGCAGCAAGTGTACAGAAAACGACGCAAAAGTGAACGGCGACGCGGCGCAGTAGCTGGCTGATGGTTGGGAAAGTGCAGGGGCGCACTCAATTGGGCCGAGGGTGTATCACAGGGTGGACTTACAGTCGAAAGAATCAAGTAAAAGTGAAAATCGAAGGAGCTTATAACTGGACAACCTTTAGATTTCAAAAATTCAGATAATACAACAATTTAATTGTAAATATCGTTCATAATATTCATTCATCTTGTTGCCGTCAGATCTGTATCTGGTCTATTCCCTAATAATATTTAAAGTAGACCCTTTAGTATGTCATTGGAATTTATACAAAAAGCTAAGAAAAATAGTTATAATGTACATAGTTTTTGATTTTTAACTAAATTTTTTAATGTCTTTCCCAATATAGTCGCCCCGTTTCGGGCGCTGCGATTTCGCTCCTGCTTTCTCTGTCGAGCGAAGTCCTCAGTGGCAGTGTGCTCAGTCGATATTTTTGAAGTTGCTGTACTTTGCTGTCGCGTCGCAGTAGTTGTCTCGCTCGCACTCACGCCATTCTGCTTGCGCCAGCGTTTATTTTCGTACACTGCGCTGCTCCTACAACTCTGCGTCGGCCGACAGCTCACTCACTCACACACACCACCATTCGTACACACACATCAGACATGCATATGTATGTAGAGACCGACCAGGCAGCTTTCGTTTCTTTTTCATGGGGTATACAACCGAATTCACCGCACATTCCCACCCCTTGCCGGGCGTTGATCGAACCCTACATTTTCGTCTATACATATGCTGCACCTTGTTCGGGTTTTGATTATGCAAGACGGTGGCTCGAAATTAAAGTTGCTGCAAAGACGACCAAACGGAAAATGCCACAGGTTTCCGTCTTTCTTTTGACAGCGGGTGGAGGGCAGTCGAAGTCGGCAGTAACCAGTCGTCGGCGTCACCATCACGTCAACGTCTCTGCTGACGCTAGGAATCTGCTGCTTGCGCCTTCTGCCGCCGCCTCTGCTTCTGTCAACAGTGGCAAACAGCTGCTGGCGCAAGTGGATAGGTTTGTTTTGATTTGATGCTTTCCGACAGGGGCTCCGGGATAGGTTTACAACAACCTAAGCCATGGGTGGCTTTATAAACCGATTACGATGTATGCAATCTAATCATCTTCTTTCGGATGAATCAAATTCTGCGTTGAAAACTTGTAATCCAAGTTATCTCTACTAGCCCTTACCCTTCCTGGGTATCATAATTAGACGGAGAAGATAGTATAGTTTTCTACACTATAAAAAATCATATATTGATATTCGATAAATGAATTATTTAATTTAAATTATAAACATGGTATTTCTCTTTATTTTCAGAACAAAAATGTACAAAGCGTTGGAAGAGCTTGCGCGACAAGTTCGCCCGCGAGATGAAACTCTGCCAGGAATCGAGATGGCGCTACTTTAAGCAAATGCAATTTCTTGTGGACTCCATTCGCCAGTACAGAGAGTCCTTGCTTGGCAAGTGCGCCAATGGTAGTCAGAATGCCAACCAAGTGGCAGATCCTTCGCAGCAGCAACAGGCACAACAGCAGACCGTTGTGGACATCTTCGCGCAACCGTTTAACGGGAGCGCCACGACCTCGGCCCAGGCATTGACTCATCCTCACGGTTAGGAACATTTTCATATAGACATGCTGTTTTTTTTACTAAATGGTATTTCCTATATCTTACAGAAATCACTGTCACCGGTGACGCTCAGCTGGCTACTGCTGTGGGAAAGGACCAAAAGCCATATTTCTACGAGCCGCCGCTTAAGCGCGAACGCAGCGAGGAAGAACACAGTGACAACATGCTTAACACCATTAAGATTTTCCAGAACAATGTCTCCCAGGCGGTCAGCGCCGAGGACCAGTCGTTCGGCATGGTCGTCACGGACATGCTCAACACGCTGGGCGTGCGGCAGAAGGCCGAGGCCAAGGTGCACATCATTAAGTATCTGACGGATATGCAGCTGCTGGCGCAGCACAACAAATACTAACTGCCGGGCGGCTGTCACCGGCAGCTGCTGCAGCTGCTCCAACTGGAGAGCGTTCTGTCTTGAGAGCAAATTAGTGAGGGGGTGCGGCCACCCACATCCACACAGGCTTGCGGTCGTGTGTGCGGTCACTTTCTTTAGAAAATAGTCTTAAAGTCAAACTACAGATTAATATTAGACATAAAAAGCCCCACGGCGCATACCCATAAAGCGTAATTATACTTCACTAACCCCGAAAAGTAGACAACATACATATATACATCTTTATATGCTTAGTTTGACCTCGAGATCGATGATCCACGATCCACTTCGCGCCCAATTCTCAGCAGTGTACAAACAAAATGCGATGGAATAAACAGCGATCCTAGACTTAGGCGTAGTTTGTTTAACATCCGTGGATTCACTTAAAATGCAGATTGTAAATTTTTTGACTACGATTTAGTTGTAACTTGCCATTGGGTCTTAGCTCTGTAATTAAGAACACACGTAATCGTTATTTTAATTTTATAAGTTCTGTTGTAATATGCTGAAAACGCTTGGTAAAATACTTTGAAAGGCTTTAATTAAGTACGACGAGAGGAAATATTAAACACCTTTTTACACAGTGAACGCATATTACACACTTTACACGGAAACAATCGAAATAGTTGCCGGCAACCACAAGTTGCTAACCATTTTCAATGATTGATTGTGCAATTATTTTGTATTAAAAGATATGTTTGAAAAGTAACCACACTCTTGTTTTAATAGGACGTTATGGGGTCCAAGCATTAATAAACGCTATTAGATTAACAAAAATACGAAAGGATGACTTATTAAACTGAACTGGGGTATTTGCTGTTCCTGTATAAAGTGCGTCCCAAAAACCTGTAAAGGCTAAAGTTCCAAATGTATTATAATTTATGTTTTTCATTTTTTTTTTGTACAATTCCTATGATAAGTTTTAAAAAAATTTTATTTGGCCCGCGTTGCGACCAATTACAGCCCACTTATCGATATTTCTAAACGATAATAAACATAATCAGCTGTTTGCTATTGATATTTTGATCGATAGCAAACAATATCAGATGTTTCAGTGGCCGGTTGAACTGAATATTTTTATATAATTGACTAACAATGGCAAAGGAACCCGAAAATACTGACATAAAATCGAATAGTACAAAGAACACACTGGATGATGCGTGGGCAGTAAGTATTGAACTCCAGCAATGTACCGGAAAATGACGGATTCCTATTCCAGATACGGCCTTGTCACCTGTACAAAGATGAATACGACGACTGCACGAGTTTTAAGGCCCGCTTCCATCAGTACTTCATATTTGGTCAGGACACCGACTGCTCCCAGTGGCTGACAGACTACCGGAACTGCGAGCGCTACCAGCAGTCCAATGGCAACGATGTGGCTGCCGGCGCGGCGGTGATAAAAAGCGAGGAGGAGCGTCGATTAAACCGCCTGCGCGCTCACTTCGCTAACGACACCTGGCAGAAGCGGAAACAGCCGCCTGGGGACTGGGCCGCACCGCTGCCCGATTGGATGGAGAAACGGAACGAGAATACGTTTCTGGAGATGAAGCAGAAGGAGCTATCCGGCCTGGCAGCGCCGCAAGAGGAGGAACGCTCTCTGTGTGTTATTATGTAGGAAATAAATTATTGTGGGAAAGAACTTAAAGTGCTGTCTTTGTGATCTAAAATTATCTTTAACAAAGGTTAGTGAAAGTATTGGAGAGAAGACAATTTTTACAGTTTATTTAAAAGCTAATTTAGAATCAAACAGGAAGACACGCTAGAAGGACTCTGGTTTTGATGCTTATCATATATTTACGTACAATATAGGTATATAGGATTAGGTCTTTACAAGAAGACCCCTTGAAAGGGTATACAAATGTCGGCATGTACAAATGTGACGATTGCTGCGGTATGATATGTGTGGTATTTTTTAAAATCAGTTTTAGTATATTTTATCGGACCACCCCCTATCACATTATTGTTTTTATTTTCGATTACTCACCCATTTTGCATCAAATCTCGCCCAGCCTTGCCCAAAATGCTAAAGGGCGGGAGCACACTGAAAGCCCTGGACGTCAGACTCCGACTGCTAAGACCCTTTATTGAAACAAGGTCAGCAGGTAAATATAAATTACATAATTTGAGGCCAATGGCAAACCTGGGGCACCATTGCGGCAGCAAAATTCACCGTGTTATTCAGAAGGTGCTTCTACAACTATTGCAGTGGCTGTGGACGCCGACAGCAGGAGCAGCAACCGCAGCAGCAGCGCAGCTTCTCTAACAGCATCCACAGGTCCTACATAACGTTCAATGATTTTCGCACCAAGAACCGCTCGTACACCAAGAAGGAGCTCGTTGGGTAAGTATATTGTGCACTAAAGCTGGTCTAGTTTACATCTGATGAAATCATCCCACAAGGTACTCCATGCTGGACATGTATAGCGTCGTCTCCGACGTCAGCAACTACCACAGATTTGTTCCGTACGTAAAGCGTTCGCATGTGCACAGCCAGGAGAGCGGTGGAAGAGACTTCCGGGCGGACCTGATAGTGGGCTTCCCCCCGCTTAACGAGGCATACACGTCGCGCGTCACCCTGGTCCCACCCAGTCTGGTCAAGTCCGAGTGCCATGACGGACGTCTGTTTAACTACCTGTTGAACGAGTGGCGCTTTAGGCCGGGCCTCAAGGACATACCCAACTCCTGTGTGTTGGATTTTAAGGTCTCGTTTGAATTCAAATCGCTTCTGCATAGCAACGTTGCAAACATCTTCTTCGACTTGATCTGCGATCAAATGGAAAACGCCTTCATCCAGGAGGTGCGTAGACGGAGCGGCCCGCCCTCCATCCGCTCGCACGTGCTGACTTCCCAGCGATCCTGACCCCCCTGTAGCAAATGAATAGACGAAAATTTGTAATACACGACGTGTACAAAGAACATAAAATTAAGTACTTTAATATGTCGATTCTTTTAACACAATACTAAAAATTAATATTCGTGAACAGTCTCGTTTTGGGTCAGTAGAAGCAACAGAGATAACGGATTCGTAGATTACATTCAAACTCAAATGATATATTAGTACTCTTAATTGACAGATGGTAAACTAAAGTTAAGTTTGGAATGGCATCGTTTAAGTTGAGAGAAATACAGGAGAGTACCCTCCGCAGGTTGCCTACGCGCTACAGTACATTACATTACATTACATGCTTACCGTAAATAGAAATTGTTATTATCGTGCATCGTTATCTTTACCTATGTAAGTATTTTTTGGGGCTCTTGGGGCAGTTAGTTTGAGTGGGAACGTTACGACTATCTCTACTGGGGAGGGTGTATACATATGCATATAACAGACGCTACTTGGGCTCAAACTCCAACTATTATTCTAAGCTCGCTACAGTACTTTATACAGGGTTGTGACAAAGACCTTATAATGCGAAGATAGTAACGCCGTGCACACGAACTTTTCGTGATGGCTCAGAAAAACTGCTTGCATATGGCAATTCAATTGTAAGGGCATGGTTATTATAAGGTCTTTGTGGAGTATAGCGAACGCTACTTAGTTTTGCGCTGTAAAAACAACAATAGGTGTTTAGTGTTAAATGTAAGTTACTTCTTGTTAATTTCTCAATATTGTCCAGTGAGCGCGGGTGCAACTACATATTTTCGCCAAAACAATTAGCCTATAAATTGGGGACTAACAAATGCTAAAGACAAGTGGCCAACAGCTGAATAATAGGCAATTGAAGATAAAGGTACAATAGCTTAACCCTAGACGCCTAGCCAGACAAGCTAGCAAGTACGAGGTTCGGAAATAATAAAATAAAACCACGGAATCAATTCCGGGCCGGAAAATTAAGTGACACCCCAATGCAACCATTTAGAATGGTCAAGCATACACAATGTCTTACAAAAAGCCTTACAAAATATCACTTTTTCGACGACGGTATGCCGCCAGTTTCCTTAGTTCTCAGTTGTGCTTGGCCCGTCTGCCAAACATATAGCCCTTCCAGCGTTCTGCTGTTTGCGCAATCAGCGGATCGCTGTCGATGGTGGCCAGCAAAAGGAGCTGGTTAACGTGCGTTGCATGATAGTCCCAGCGGGCCAGGTTTGGGGCCACGCCCAGGCTTAGGTGACGAAGGTCGTAGCTGGTCCCGGAGCCCGTGTCGTACAACAGCAGCATCTTCTTCAGGGAGTACATGCCCTGGGCAAACAGTTTGCCAGCTTCTCGTGCGATCTTAACGGGCGCGGTGCTGTTGAGATCGTACAGGCCGAGCAGTGAGTAAATAAATCCGTTGAGCACGTAAGAGGGTGGCGTTGTGGGGTACTCCTCGTACCTATTTGAGAAACAAAAAAGTTTCGATTAATCAAATGAAATATTTCGCTTTAATTCCTGTCTCTAAACTTATAATTTCAAGGTTCTACGCACCAGTAAAATTTGTCCATGAACTGTGCCAGAACGCCGCCGTCCCGTGAAAATACCCTGTATGGTTGAAGGCCTGCCGCCGCCGCACGTAGGTAGCGCTCATCTCCGCCTGAATGCCAGTAGGCTCTGGCCAGCACAGATATGGCGTGGCCCTGTCCCATTGCCGAGATCCATCCCGGACGCAGCTCGGCGAATCCGTTGAGGCTGCGACGCACGGGATTGGTCCAGCCACCCGTCTTGGGATCCTGGTTATGGACGAACCACTCTGCTGCATCGTAAAAGTGCGCGAGATGGTCGCTGGTAGAAAGCGTTATGTTGTCGTAGAAACCCAGGCCTAGGAAACCGATAGAAAGGACCTCCAGGTCTGAGCGTCGTATTTTTAGTGGCGACCGCTTGTCCCCCAGGACGATGCCCTTCTGGACGTCGATGTGCAGGTCCCGTGTGATGTGCCGCCATTTGTTTAGCGCCGACCCGCCAAGGCCATAGTATATGTTAGAGTCCTGCACGCTGAGCAGCAGATCGGCGGGTATGTAGTGGAGGTTGTAACAATGCCGCGTGTCGCGGTTTTGGACGGTGACCATGAGGCTGCTGCTATTGGTCACCAACAGCAAGTCCACACTAAGCAGCAAGTCCAGGGTCTGGTTGAGGGCGATGCTAATGGCGCCCTCAAAGCCGGGCGCGGTCTCGAACTGGACCACGCTGGTGTTGAACTTGTGGTGCCAGATGCGTGTCATGTTGCTCGTTTTGGGGGTGCTCCAGTCCATCTGGTTGGCATCGGCGTCCTCGAGGACCCGGATCCGCGGCGCTGGCTCCGTAAGGTTCTTGCTATAGTGCGACAGTGCGAACTGGGCTATCTGCGTGGGGTAGAAGTAGCCTCGCTTCTCCCACTGCGTGCTAACCGGCACGCCCTCGGCAGCGCTGATACACTTCACCCGGTCGCGTACTTCTACGTTGTAGTTCTCGAAGTACATGAATACGCCGCGCGCGTCGTACTTGCCCCTGGGCAGGTTCACCTTGGCCGTGCTGTGCATCCAGTTGAACTTGGCCACCTCGCTGCCGCTGGTGGAGACGGCTCCGCTTACCTCAAAGTAGTTTCGCAGGAAGGAGAAGGGCAAGTACACCTCGTTTGCGTTCTCGTCTCGCTTGCAGTGCACGCTGTACTCCTGGTTAATGGAGCACTCGATGTCCTGCAGAACGGTGGCATCGCCACTGCCAGAGGCCTGCCTGGCTGACGGCCGGTCCAGCGTGCGCACAAAGTCCGGTGAGAAGGAGAAGGCGGCACATCGCATGTACACGCCCAGGGTTATTACCACCACGGCCACAATGAGGATGAGCAGCACGGCTTTCAGGTTCAGACGCATGATGAAAAAGACCAAAGGCTCGCGTTGCTAAGATACAAGATTGGTTGACTGAAAGGGCTCTCTGGAAGATATGTAACTCTCACCTTGATACCGTGCTGCGGCTTGCGTGGCTCCCGGCTATTCCGGGCTACTGCTGGCAGTTCTGGCGGGAAGGCATCTCTCTGGGTGCTCGGATACTTGGACATCCGGTGGGCTCGGAATCGATCGCAGGTTTCCTTTTAATAATCTTGCACTGTTGATCTCCTTGCTCAGTGAAGGTGAGTCATGCTCTAAATATAGGATCGCTTTGATTTGGCAGATGCATGCTGACTATAGTTGATAGCAGTGCGGTGCACCAGTGCACCAGTGGAAAATGGCACCTGCAGAGCCACCAGCTGCTCGATGCCAGATCTATGCGGTGTCCCGAGGATGCTCCATTTGTTGCAGCCGTTCCCTAACCATATTTGACCGAGTTTTTGCCTAATTTTTGTCACAACTTCTGAAGAAAAACAGCAAAACAGCAGGAACTGGCAATTGTTTTGGCAAGAAGAAGAAATATCGATATACCATCGATGTTCGATGTTCTACTGACACTGAAAAAAAAACCTAAGATGCTTGATTAATTAAGTTTTGATTATTTTTAAAATGAACTTGTAATTTAAAAAAAAAGTTGTTCACATCAAATTTAATTTTGAACGCATTGCCAAACTGAAAAACAGCGAAATATTATAAGACACGTCGAGTGGCTAGCAAGTGGGTAGCTCTCGATATCGATAGTGCTATCGAATGAAGTAATCGAAGTAGCACTGAATCAAGCAATGTTTACAAAATATTACAGGTAGATGCGAAGTCAGAGCACCTAAAATGTAATTAGTTTTTAACATGTCTAGTCGTGAATTAAGTGCAATACTTCTGCTCCTTGGAGCAGCGTTGATAACAGTGTGTCATGCCTCCAACGGCGACCGCACACAGTTTTTTCACAACTGCCGGCAGAACTGCGAGCGAACGAACTGCTCGGCAGGTAAGCATGTAACTGCTATCACTTGTTATCCACCTGATAAGAATGCCGTGCTTGAATTATAGATGGACTCGAGATCCAGGAGCAGGCAGTGAAGTTCTACAAGCAGTCAGTCTTCGACCGACTCTTCCAATGGAGCTGCGCCGACGAGTGCCAATATGGCTGTATGTGGAGGACAGTGTTCGCCTTCTTTGAACGGGGATGGCCCATTCCGCAGTTCTACGGCAAGTGGCCTTTCCTGCGCTTGATGGGCATGCAGGAACCAGCCTCTGTGCTGTTCTCGGCGCTTAACTTTGCCGTGCACCTGCGCATGCTGCGCAAATTCCGACGGGAAGTGCGTCCGGACAGTCCTTGCTATATGCTAACCCATATATTTGGAGTGGTATGTCTGGTTGAATGGCACCTTTAATATTTAACATTCTAATGTGAGTGTCTTGGCTCACAGACAAGCCTTAATGGTTGGGTGTGGTCAGCCATCTTCCATACGAGAGATTTCCCCCTGACCGAGCTGCTGGACTACGCCTTTGCCTACTCCATTATCCTGTGCTCCTTGTACGTCATGGTGATGCGAATGCTGCACCGCTACTCGCTGTTTCTGCGCGGAGTGATCTCCCTGGCCTTTCTGTCCTACTATATTAACTACTTTGCTTACCTGAGCGTGGGAAAGTTCAGCTACTCGTTTAATATGATGGTAAATATTGCCACGGGCGTAATCTCGGCCGCTGGCTGGTTTGTGTGGTGCCATTTCGTGCGCAAACGCAGGCCCTACTTCAAGAGAATCCTGCGCTTCTATGTTCTAATGGCGATGGCTATGGGTCTCGAGCTGCTGGACTTCCCGCCAATACTTTGGATCTTTGATGCACACGCTCTGTGGCACTTGGCCACAGTTCCGCTGGCATCTCTCTACTACGAGTGGGTACTATAAGAGGGTACTTCCAGAATTTTTTAATCATGTTTTGTTCTCCTTTTAGTTTCATGATTGAGGACTGTCGAACTCTGCGACAGGAGAAGGCGGCGGCTGGCGGATACCCGTACTACAACTAGGTTAATTTTAGGCCAACCCAATTCTAATGTACTCGCTTCGTTCCAAAAAACACATCTTAGAATCTTTATTACAAAACTTTATGCTACAATTTCCACGCTACATTTGCCCGCACTGCGAAATCGTCACCGGCAGCTTGGGCTTGTTGTTGGGTCCCGTGGGCACGTTTTCGATCTTTCGCATGATCAGCAGGCCGTCCAGGACACGGCCGAAGACTACGTGCTTTCCGTCCAGGAAGTTGCACTTGGCGCACGTGATAAAGAATTGGCAGCCGTTTGTCTCCTTGCCACTGTTCGCCATGGACAGCAGTCCGGGCGAGTCGTGCTTCAGGGTGAAGTTCTCGTCCCCGAATGTGTTGCCGTAAATACTAGTCACGCCGGTGCCGTCGCCCTGCACAAAGTCACCGCCCTGTATCATAAAATCCTTGATCACCCGATGGAAGCTGGCGCCTTTGTAGCCAATTGGCACGCCATCCGGCCGGTACTCTCCTGTGCAAAATTGCCGAAAGTTTTCTGCGGTGCGCGGCACCGTGTCCGCAAACAGTTCGAATATCATCCGGCCTATCTCCTGCAACCCAAAAGAGGTTAAACCGTGCATGTGAGTGCCCGAGGCTGTGGCTGCTTACCGTTGTGCCCACTGCTATGTCGAAGAACACGACGGGGTTGTTGGAGCTGCGAAGCTGCGACTGTATTTGATTCCAGTTCGGCATTTCAACTTTTCTCTTAACTTTTAACAATAATAAATAGCGCCGGCAAATTTTTGTTTACGTTTTAAGCGATGAATACCGATAGATCGAGTAGGCGGCTATCGATAGTAACAGAAACCGGTAGAATCGATAAAACCATATGTGAAGCGTGTTTGTTTTGGTTAAATTATTACACTTTTGTTTGTTCCTGGCTATTTGCTTGTGTAAAAGGTAAGTCCGATTTTATTATCCTATTGACAAGTCCGCAAAGTTCAAGTCTCAATTGACTGCGATAATTTACATAAAAGCACATTGTCGTGTGTTTATTTTTAAGAGACAAAAACACGTGAATATTATTCACTAAGTAATACTATACAACGAGAAAACATAGCATTTGTGTGGTTTAAAAAACTACCTTTTTTTAAATAGTTAACAATAATTGGCCCTTGCCATTTCACTGTGGACTGTCTGCTCTGTTTTTCGCCATACATTTTTGTTGGTGGCGATCTACGTAGTGACGAAGAATACCAAGAGTGCGCAAGCCAAGTTGTTGGGGGCCTGTGCATTTGCCACCCAATTTCTAGATCTCAATACGCGTCTACTATACTTAAATCATTCTAATTAGACTCTCCGTTTAAAAGGGATATACAATAAACTACAATTTGCCTGCCTTTTCCAAATAAGTTAGAGGCGGAATCGTTACTTTTATCTCACCTCGTTAAGAGGTGTTTTTGTTTGAACTATGAAATATGCAAATATTTATAAAGACGTTGGGAAGATGCGGGCTCAAGGCTATTGGACCTTGTGCGTCTGTCTTTTAAATTATAGCACAGAGATTTTGGTACAAGGTACAAACGATTTTCAATTCGGTTTACCATGTAAATATACCAGTTGTATTATTATTATGTGTATAATTTTCATTATATAGAAAGCTATTTAATAATTTACTTATGTAAAGGAGCAAGAAAGTCGGTCGCACCCCCCCCCCCCATTAAAAAACTTATAATTTTGTTTCGTTGTTTTGTTTTACAGAAAACTTGCATAACAAATGCCAAAAAATGTTTATAAATAAGTGCTTTTGTTCATGATAGTAGGATCTATCTTAGCTACAAAGTATTAGCAATGAATGAGGCTTTGATTAAATTAGATGAAGTTCAGCAAAAACTTAGACCCTAAATGCATAAATAGATGTACTTAAATTCAACTTGAGCAATGTTTGTTAGTCGGTAGACATTAGGTACAGGCCTCATTTCAGCTCAAAATTAATACTAGCTAGAGGTAAATCCGCGAAATCCGTCCCTTTCGACTTGGCGCTCAGTTACTCCCCTCATCTGTGTCCACGTCGGAGATGTTTTTCAATTTCGTGCATCCATTTTTGTTGGGGCTACTGATGGCGCCGTTGCTTCCATTGTTGGTGTTCCTATCGTTCTCATCTGCCGCCTGCTGGAAGTTCTCCTGCAGGGTCTTGGGATCCACCACTAAAATTGGTGTACATCCGTCCATGAGGTGCTCGCTCTGGCTCTGATACTGCTCCCGCGAGATGCTGCGCGTAAAGGAGAATCGCAGGGACTTGGTCCTGGTTAGCTTCTTCTTAATTGGTGGTTTGCCGGCCACAGGAGCCATGGGCTCCGAGCTTGTCCGCTCTGTGCCCTCGGGCGTTGTGGGTACGGAACTTGACTCCAGCTGGTGGTCTCGCAGTATCTCCTCCGCGAAGCATTTTATTTGGCTCCAGGCATCTAGGATGTCCTTTTCCGTGGCGTGCTCATAGGTGACGCAGAAGCGGATAACGTAGCGTCCATTAAACTTGGCCGGAGTCATGTGCATCTTGCCCGAGTGGTTGATCTGGGCCAATAGCATGTGATTGGGCTCGTCGCCAGTTCTGTGAAGGAAAGCGTAAAGTAATTATTTGAATGCTCTTAAAACTTTAAATTAGAAGTCATCGAGTTTTTGACTTCCTGACTTACCGCATTCTGAAGCAGACCAGGCCCAGGTGGACATCGTTTCGGACCTCGAAACGCTCATCCTTGCGTACCAGCATCTCGAATTTCTTGGCCAGCGCCATGTGGTTGCGGATATATTCCTGCAGGCCTTTAATGCCGTACGTCCGGAACACGAACCACAGCTTCAGGGCCCGGAAGCGGCGGCTCAGTGGAATGCCGTAGTGGCGGTAGTCCACGCCGTTCAAGTGCTCGTGTCTAAGGTACAGCGGATTGACGTTGAGTGCACTCTTAAGGGTCATCACATCCCGCACCCACAATGCAGAGGCGTCGAAGTTTGTCAGCAGCAGCTTGTTGGGGTTAGTGTTGAATGAGTCTGCGTACTCCAGGCCAGCCGAAAAGACCCTCATCTCCGGGAGGATGAACGAGTTGCCCGCATAGGCGCCGTCCACATGCAGCCATATGCTGGACACCTGGCGGCACACTTTGCCAATCTCCGTGATGTCGTCAAAGGCACAACCGCCGGTGGTGCCCACTGTGGCCACCACGAAGAAGGGCGTTAGGCCGGCGTTCACATCGTTTTGAATGGCTTGACGCAGCAGGTCCACGCGCATGCGCCCGTGCTCATCGGCGTCTATGATGCGCAGCTTGACCAGCGCCATTTTGGTGGCCTTCTCCACGGAGGAGTGTGCCTCGCGGCTGGCGTAGGCAATTAGGCTGGGCAGAAAGACACTGTCGTGGACACTGGTCTGACCCTTCAGCTCGCTGATGGCTCGGGCGCGTGCAGTAATCAGGGAGACTAAAACGCATTCGGAGGCAGATCCTTGAAGGGCGCCGCCGCCAGTGCTGCCAGGCGCATCAGACACAAATGCCTTGGGCAGGCCGAGGGCTTTGGCATACCAGTTCATCACGATCGTCTCCAACTCCGCGGCCGCAGGACAGCTAGCCCAGCTAAAGCCTATGGAACCAATGGCGCTGCTCAGCATATCGCCAAGTACGGAGGGAAAGGAGTTGCCCGACGGGAAGTAGGCAAAGAATTTGGGGTGGTTCCAGTGCACCACGCCCGGCATGATCTTCTGCTCGAAATCCTCGAGCACGTCCTTGAACGACTCCGGCGACTGGGGAGCGTCCGCTGAAAGATAAACAGGCCAGCAGCCGATTAGTGGGTGCGCCTTAAATATTTCTTTTATCACCCATAAATTTGGGCAGTATTTATGGCTAGTCTGTTGTTTTTGGCAGTGAGTAGAAAGATCAACAAGTAAGTCTATACGCAAGGTGTGTGTTTGCGTATGCATAATTAATTGATTTGTTTAGTTGAACTCTCGGGACTGCGGCGTCCGTCCGTCCGTCCATTCGGGGTGTAAATATTTAACTTAGCCTACTGTGTGCCGAGGAATTCGCCAGAAATTCACCAGCAAAACGTTGCTCTCCTCAGCCTGCCAACTTCACCGATCTTGGATCTGCGGAGACGGCCACCGAGTGCGCCCCAATTATGCCAGGCCCCCGCCCACGCCGCCTCATTGCGGCACTCGAAACCGTGGGCTTGGGGATTTTCGAATAGTTTATATTCGCACATTATTCACATGACTCTTCGAGCGGTGAGCAAAACAATTAGTCAACATGATTTAACAACTTTTCTGAGAGGCTTTGATTTGCTTGTTGCCTTCACTTGGCCTGGCTTTCTTTGAATATGTGTACATAAATACATTCATTTGTACATGTTTTGTGCGAACAGAAATATTTTCAGATATTCATTGCTAATTTGTTTGGGCATAGTTAACAATTAGCATATACAATTTATCACTAGTGCTATAATTAAACATTCTTCTTCTGGGTTGAAATAAAGTCTACAAAAGTCTAAAGTTTTGAGTGGAAGAAGGGCACTTTGGACACTATCAGTTCAGCTAAGCTAAAAATATCAAAGCCACATTTGCGTGCTAATTTAAAACTTACTAATTAACTTGATAATATTTTTATTTAACTTTGAAAAAGCATGTAATAATAAGCTAGGAGTTTCCATTTCTTCTCTGTTAAATACATTTTCCCTATATTTTTGATAGATGTTTCTTTCTATTTCTCTCACCTGGTAGTAATTTCTTTAGGTAACCCGGATCCAAGGTGGGCGCCACATCACGCTCTTCGATGTTGGTGCCATATTGGCATATATAATCGATCACTTCCTTGCCGTATTTGCGAAACTCTTCAACATTCATTTTTTGTTATTAACACTTCTCGCTTGTCTTGTTGTTTATCTCAAACGCTTGTTCCTTTTCGTTTTATATAGTATACACGATATGGTGGGGGGTCTAACACACAGCGCAAACCAACGATTATATTTCGATCACTGTTTTAATCCGTTAACGCGTACCGCTCGCTTGCTGCAGCTTCAGTTTCCTTGACGCGAATGACTTGTCCACTACCCTTGGCATTCGTTTTTATATGGAAAAAGTCCGATCGGCGAGCACTCGCGAACTCTCTCTTGGCGCGAGGCCCTCTCCGGTGGCTCTCGCAGCACCTGCTGGGTGTTTTGGGTATTGACGTTGCCCGTCTCGTGATCACGCTCAAATTACTACCCGGAGACTCGAACTTCGCCTCCATCGAGATCGGCTGGGAAACCCGCTTCGATCATTATGCCCACTCCTCTCGGCTAGCTCGGCACGGGCCCAGTGTGAAAAAGTCCCTACTTAGAAAGGGTTTTAATTATAAGGTGAGAAAAATTCCATTTCAGATGTGATTTGGGAATTATCAATAATAATAGCTTCTAGTGTCGAGTGTTAGGTCTAATTTGTGTAAAATCTTTACTGATGAAGTCTTCCCTGCGATGCCATCGTTAATTGTTATGACATTTAAATTGGTTTTGAGCGTGTTTCCCAAACTTTTTGGCTTGCCGAACCTGAATTAAATTTTTTTTTGCGTTTGGCTTTTCGGGGAATTTTTTGGGGCTAATAGAAAACGTTGGACACTTGATAAGTCCGGCTCGAGCAAAGATCGTGTGTAAAGAGAACAAACTTGTTTCCCCCTAATCTCTCAAAGAAGAACCAAAACTTTCCAGCCGCTGAGGCCATCAATGGGGGAACCACTTAAAGTACTCTAACAAAAAACTGGCAAGCAATTGTCCAAATATTGACCGAATCCGTTAACAGCGATCGGGATGCACGGATGACGAATACCTGGCAACAGCTCTGGCTTGTGACGTAGCTTTGCGAAAAACGCCCATTGTTTTACGGAATCTCCTGCTGGGTGAAACATGAAAACAAAAATAACAAATAGGAAATAATCTCTGGCAAATGAATTTTCACCCATTTATTTTGAGTGGGCGTGGGGGCTGCTAATGGGTGTGTGTGTGGGAATGGGTGGTGGCCGAGCACGTATGAATGAATGGTTCTGTTAGCCAGAGGCTCCCCCGTAACTTGACGTCTTGCTAATTACTGCACTTATCTAACTGTGCCCTATAATGATCTGGCGATGGTTAGCATCGACCTTGAGATTTTTCTTTTGTTTTTCTCTGGTTACTCAAAATTCTAGTTACACTGCTTAGCCAAAAATATTCCTTTAAAGGTGTTATCCCTGACTTTCAGTGCTAAATTACAGGATCAAAAAACCTTTAAAAACGAAAGACCGGTCTAAATAGATGTGATGTTGATCCAGAATATACTTCATACTTTTTAGGGGCATTGCAAACTTCGGACTTAATTTAGTATACCCTGAAAAGGTACCAAAATAAGCACATAAAACCTTTAATTATATTTAAATTAATTACTTAAATTTGGAATAATTCGAATAATTTTTCTAATTAAATCTCTTTCGTTTAATTAACCCACTCTGACTACTGTGCCTGGGGCCTGGAGCAAGGTTTGGCGAACCTCGCTGAGTCACTCGGCGCACGCGCCGCCTTGAAGAGACTCTCAGGCGGAGCAGAGTCCGCGGCGTAAGACAGAGATAGAGATCGGAGATTGCGGGCCTGAGAACGCCTCTACACCATGACTTGACGTGTTTTTCTGCTCCTCTTTAGTGGCCGAGCTTCGCCTAAACTTTCATTCACAGTGCCAGCCACCGCAGGTGACGTCGTGCGTCTAAATATAAATTCGTATTCAGTTTACGCGGTCACACTTCAAAAGTGCTCGAGGGCCGTTGCCATCATCCATCGAATCCACCGAATCCATCCGCCTTCTACGCTGTCTCTGCTGGTTCATCAGTTTCCTCTGCGGCTCTGGGTGTCGTACGTGCGATTGGGAATGTTTCTGTTGAGTTATGGAAGTTGGCACTGCCAAACACCAAAATAAAACTCCTACAGTCGAACTTCGCTATGCCCCAATTTGGTTTTTTATCTAAACATACGAAAAAGGATCAAATGAAATGTCCCTGCTCCTGGGACAGTAATTTTCGGATAAAAATTTAAGGTAATATGCATTTTCCCTTTACAAATCATAAGAATTCTTTTGTCATATAAATCTTTCTTTGACTTTAGCCCATTAAAGTCACTTTAAGTGCTTTGACTGTGGTGGGTCTTCTCTCAAAATTTGCAATAATTATGGCAAGACACGCGCTTGACAACAGCTGGCGGATATTGCATATGAAGATTTCGTGATCCCTTCTACATTTATTTTTGTTTATTTATGCGGTTTCGTCTCTATTTCGTTTTGGCCAAATCATACGTTTGGCATTTCATTCATTCTGGCATTCGGCTTAGCATGCTAAATGACTTTGTCTCCGCCATTTGAATTCAGATTTAATAATGGCGGCAGTTGATTGATGTATTTCGCGGAAGGTGTCAAAGATGTCGTTAACTGATTCTTTTTATTGGCGCCAGTGGCATAATATTAGGTTTATTTAGCTTGTGAACCAGCCGGTTTTGAATTTCATGATATAGCGTAAAGGAAGGGATTTAGCTTTTTTAGGGTAAGTTATTTTTAGTGAAACTTCTGCGAATCTCATTTAATGTTATCACATTTGTTAATGACTTTGATTCTTATAAAATACACTTACACTTATTTATGAGTCGTACGCAGAAAAAAATCTTTTATAAATAGCCTGAATTCAATACGAACCGGTTTTAACTGGATTATCTTGGATAACCTTAACCCAAGCCAAGTAATGTCGGGAATTGTAGTCGTTTTTTATATCAAAACAATCATTTTCGATTGCTTAAATTTGCAGTTCTTTGTGAAAAATATGTTGAGATAAGTAAAATTGAAGTTATTATACAATATTGTTTCTTAACATGTCCTTGGCAACATTTGTTTTTATTTCTGTTTTTAAGTTTTTTGACAAATTCGAGCATAATTAACCAAGTGAATTAGCCACGTTCAAGTTCCTTAAATTTTTTCCCAATGCTTTGGGTATTGGGTATCTCACTGTCGGTCCTACTTTTTAGAAATCCATACCTTCAAATCTACGTAGGCCTGTCACATAATATAAATCAAGGTATTTTGGTGTATATTTTATACAAATTTACAAACAGCCATGTTTATATTGTTCTGGTAAAAGTTCCCGACCTGCAACAAGACATCTTCCCCTAATGCCAAAAATCCTTCTCCAGGTTTATCTTGGTTCTCAGTTCCTTGGATGCCATTTTGGTCAATGCTAAGGCGAAGGAGAGGGAAAAGATTGCTGTTGACCCGACCTACGATTACAACGGAATCGTGAGGAATATGATTAGATCTTGGGAGGCGCCAGTTGTGTATCTCAGAGGTCGCGGCTTCTTGCCCAGTGACTACCAGGATACATCGAAAATCAAACCTAGTCTGGATGCTTTGATGCAGCGGCTGGAAGCGAATAACCATGCTCATGAAGGAATACGCACAAGAAATATTAATGGTGTATCAAAAGCAAAGAAAGCCTTTGGGTGGGAGCAGCTGCAGGCCTTGAGTAGCAAGTTCAAGAGCAAGCCAGATGATCGGGATGGAAAACAGTTGCCGGAAAAGCAGATGAATGCCAATGTGGCGCCTGCGGTGAAACCCAATGAGCCGTCATCGAAAAGATACGATATTATATTGCAACGAATGATTGAAAAGACGAGGCCAAACCCAGGGCGGCAGCCCTCGGTTAGTTTTCAATCTGCCAAAGCATTAGCTCCGACAAATGATAATCCTGGGACATCGGCTTCGGTCAGTTTGAATTCGAATGGGCCGCTCAGCTTTTTGCCTAATCCAATTGATAAATCAGAAATGAATATGCAAAAATCTAATCCACCGGAGGCCCAAGAAACCAATGTTAAAGAAGTAACACTTGACCTTAAACTAGGCTTGGCACCCACATTTCTGAACTGGGACATGAAAAACGGACGACTCAATCATTACTCACCCAGCGAAAAGGAGGCCTACCTGAATAAGTTGCTAAATGCCTACCGGAAGAAGCTAAACTCGAAGGAGACCAGAAACCCTTCCGAGAACCCACTGGAAGCTGCCGAACTCACACGTTTGTATCCCAAAATCTATGGAATTCATCGATGAATCATAAACCATTTGGCACATTAATTATGGCTATTTCCTTTCCCCATGACGATACCAAGTAATCCGACGTCATATCCATGGCATCATCCAAGATATACATGCTTTTGTTCCCGTTTGTTTACCCCAAAGGAAATATCAAAGAAATCACAGGATTTGGCTGTTTACCATGAATCCGTTTATACTTTGTTGATTCTAAAACCAAATGAATTAGTTGGTGTTGTGTTCATTTGGCGGCCACATGCTATAACAAATATAAAGCCCCTAACATCTTTATGGATGACAAAGTGAGACAATGAAATGTTCAGGGAAACAAAAATGAAAGAAGTCTTGATAATCTATAATACGTATACATGAAATATAGATTAAACAAAATACTAAATACACTTTAATTTACAGGTCATACATACCTATATCTTGACCTATTTAGACCTTAACAAGTATCAGTTTATTTGGAAATAATATTCATTGCATTGCATACAACGAGAAAGTTTTATTCGTTCGATATTGCTGTCACAGATCTTAAAGGATAAGTAATACATTGCATTGTAGATTGGTCTAGAATTCAACTAGGCACCTCGGATAAGAAGGTGCTAATACTGTGTGCTATATATGCATAAGCCTGTATCTATAGACTGTTGTGTGAATATAATTAGTTGGGATTTTCCCTTGTGGCGGATGTCTTGCGCACGACCATAGGCGATCTCCGGGGCGATCGCTGCTCCTGCTGCTGTTGCTGGTGCTGCTGCACATTCACGTAGTCCAACTCATTTTCCGGCGAGGGTGAAGAGCCGGCTCCGGAATTACGTCGCGACGATGACGGCCGCACGTTGGTGTCCAAATGTCGGAAACTGAAGTCGTGGGGAAAGTTAATAAGCTTCAAAGTGTAAGGATTAAATGTATCTTAAGTCCCAAGTCAGCAGAAATTCATGAATTGATATATACAACTTATGAAAATACATAATTCAAAAGTGTTTTTTATAAACTCACCGCAATGAGACATTGTTTCCCTTCTCCTCGTTGTTGCTATTGAAGAGGAAAGCTAGCGGCCAGGAAATCCATGAATTGTGGTCCACCGAGCTCTGGGTTCGGATAATGGGAGCACTGCCGCGGCTCACCACCGGCGAGGGCAGCTCCATGGACAGCTTCGGAGTGCCGGCCTTGTTGATGGCCGGATTGTAAATCTTCGGATCGCTGACCATTCGCACGAAGAAGGAGCGCTTCTGGGCCAGTGTGTCCTGCTTCTTGCGGTTCATGATCTCAGAGAGCTCGTCGTGCTGCTCCTTCTCCAGCAGCTCGTTGGCAAAGTCCACGATAATATCCCAGGCATAGTCGATGTCCTCGGCTGTTGCGTTCTGGGCAACGGCACAGAAACGGATGATGTAGCGATCGTTTACGCTGGCGGGCACCATGTGCAACTTGCCGGACTCGTTGATGATGCTCAGGAGTTTCTCGTTGAGCTTGTCGCTGCCTTTCAGACGAAAGCAAACCAGGCCCAGCTAACGTTATTGAACAAAGGGTTTTTTTTGAGTTGGGGTGATTTTCTGGGAATTAAAATGCTAAATGAAATAATAATAACAATAACTAACTCTAGTCCTTGTATCCCGCAGAAAGCTTTAACTCCTTAATAGAATTGAACAATGTAAGCCACTCATTCGACTTGAAAAGTGGGAGTTAGGAGAGCCTATAACCCTAAAAGTGCTAGTCATTATACAATTATATATACAAATAATTAAGCGCGACTGAAACGACACACCTGTACTGTTAGAAACAGCAGTAGTCAAGTCTACCTCCATCTTAAAATACCTTTGAAATCACTGCCTTATTTATGTCTATTTGGCATTCAAAGACGCTTCAAAAAAATTGATAAAAATCAGCATTTTTTCGGACTCTGCTCAAACGTGATCTTCCAGAGATCCGCTACCGATCACTCAATTAGGTTGAGCACGCTCACGCTGGCGATAGCTGGCAACATCTGTCAGTGGCTGACGCGATGAATCATTTGTGCCTGTCTCTAAACGATTTTCTATGGCAATTATGCCAAAATACTTGCCAATTACCACAGAAAGGGGGGGACTACTTATTTTTTTCGTGAATTTTGAATACGGAATTCGGCGTGTAGTTGCGAACGTTTGATTTGCTGACCGGCTGGGTGTGAACAAGTTCACGTCTTGCCCTCGAAACAGTGTTTGGGCAGCGTTATTTGCGTCACTCGCAAATCAATTTCCCAATTGGAGTTGGACAATGGACAACACACACTCACACACCCACCCAAAATCGCATCAATGAAAATCCCACACTCGCGGTGGGTCCGGTGGCTTATACAAAAGAGTTTTGAACTCTAAGCATGATTAATTACTGGACAAAATCAAATTGGTAGGGTCTGTAAATCGGAAAATAAAAGAGAAATGAAAAGAAACGAAAGTAGAGCCAAACTCACTTACCTTGACTTGGTTACAGATCTCGAAGCGCTTATCTTTGAGCACCAGCTCCTCGAACCGCTTGGCCAGCTTGATATGATGACGTATGTAGTGCTGCAGCCCGGAGATTCCATAACTACGCAGCACGAACCTAGAAAGATACTTTTTGGTCAGAAAGAAACGCAAAAACTGTCTCTGTTTTGTAAAGTCTATGGAGTAGAGTTGCCAATTAGCAATTATCAATTCCTTGTTTGCTTATGTCATAAGTCTTTGCTGTGGACCCATCTCATTTCGCGGATGGCTGGAGCATGGAAAAGTTTTGTTTTTACAACTAAATCGCAAGCAAATATGACAGTACATGCTCTTCGCCACATACTCCAGGCCAATCCAAAACAATTCACTTTTCGACAATAGTCAACATGCCATTCACACTTGACTTTCGAGGGTCTTTCGGGCCACAGTACACAGTACACATACCACAGCTTCAGCGAACGAAATCGCCGGCTGAGTGGAACTCCCCAATGACGATAGTCGATGGCCGCATCCGAGTAGCCGTGCTTGAGGTACAGCGGATCCACCACCAGGGCTGATGTCAGGCGGATGCGGTCCCGCACCCACAGTGTTGAGCAGTCAAAATTGGTCAGCAGCCATTTGTTGGGATTCGTGTTGAATGAGTCGGCGTATTCGATGCCCTGTGGATGAGGTCGGGTCAGAGGAGGAGGGGCTTTGAGATGCTTGGAAGCTGGGCTGGTGTCACCTTCAGGAGCGGCTTCAGCTCGGGGCAGATAAAGCTGTTGCCCGCATAGGCGGCGTCCACGTGCAGCCAGACGCCAGGGAAGCGTTGCAATTGCTTGCCAATCTCCGGCAGGTTGTCGAAGGCACAGGAGCCAGTGGTGCCCAGTGTGGTGGAGACGAAGAACGGCACCAGGCCCTGCAGCTCGTCCTCCTCCATGGCCTCGTAGATCGTCTGGCCGCGCAGGCTTGCATTCTCGTCGGGTTCCAGGATGCGCAGCTTCACGAAGCAAATCATGGCAGCCTTCTCCACGCAGCTGTGCGCCTCTTTGGAGCAGTAAGCCATCAGTTTGGACAGCAAGTGGCCTTCCTCCACGAACGGGTGCTGGGCCTTGAGCCTCTTTAGAGCCTGAGCCCTCGCTGCCAGCATCGTGACCAGTACGCACTCCGAGGCAGAAGTCTATTGTGAAAGTATCAGAGAAAAAGAAATTGCTGAAAATGAATTACCTATTCTTCCCCGTCCACTGAATTTCGTGTTTCTCAGCACATAAGTTACGAATATTTTTCTCTGCCTTTACCTGAATGACCCCACCGCCGGTACTGCCTTCTTTAAGGGCCAGAAAATGGTCCGGTAGGCCGATGGCCTTACCCAGCCAGTCCAGTACGATGGTCTCCAGTTCGGTACAGGCAGGACTGGCCGCCCAGGAGAACCCAATGCAGCCTATTCCATCACCTAGCATATCGCCCAAGATGGAGGGAAATGAGTTTCCCGCCGGAAAATACGCATGAAAACGTGGATGCTGCCAGTGCGTCACGCCAGGCATGATTTTGTCCTCCACATCGCTCATGATCTGGTCCCAGTCCTCCGGTTCTTGTGGAGCTTCAGCTGTGGGAGAGTTCCAAGGGTCAGGCACACTCTGGGATTGTGATTGTCCTGCTTACATGGCAACAGATGCCTCAGATAGCCCGGCTCTACGCTGGGCGTGACCCGGCGGTCGTTCAGCGTCTCCAGATAGTTGCAGATGTACTCAACCATTTCCATGCCACGTTTCCGGAATTCGGTGCTGTCCATGCTTGATCAGTGTCTCACTTTTAACTGGCTCGTGTTGTGAGTTTATTTATATTTTCGATTATCCGCACGTCTTAATATTGCAAAATTTTTAAAAATGAATCAATGAATCAGACAAAACTGAGATAATATATAAAAACAACCATATTTCCATTGATATATTAACAATAAATATTAATCTTGCAAATTCTCTGCTCTTTCCTTAAATAAAAACTCTTACTTGAATGCTGTCTAATTGGATATGATAATAACTTAAAATCTTGTAAAAGCAAATCGTTTGTGTAGTCTTGTGAAATGTATCCAAAAGCTAAATCATGTCAGAGTGCTATTATGAACCGATATGTAACAAAAAAACGGATGTAAACACTACAAACTCCACTCAAAAAGTGCGTTATAAGCCTTCTTTTAACCTTCGTTTTTTGTCTGAACTCAGTCGTCATTATTTTATATAGTTACTTAGCTGGTTTTGTACTCCTGATTGCGGGGTTTTCTCTTACAAACTTAAAAATTTCAACGGAAGGACTTTTACTAACAAATTCGGTCACTGAATGTTTATCACGCACTTGGGTAATATAATAATATATTTTAGACCCCGCGACTTCTTCCGTTTTACCAGTAATTTATTCCTGTGATTCGTTAAATTTGACAAAAACAATTCCGCTTAAATTTGACGTTAAATATGATTTGACGTCACTCTTTTTAGATTACTTTATTTGTGCACAACGTTGTTTTATTTATTTAATTATTTTGGTATTATTCATAGAATTAAAAATGTTATTTTAAAATCATTTAAAAAGAAATTGATATTTAAAGAGGAAACAAAATGATGGCAGTTAAAAGAAGTTGATTGAAGTATACCTATATTGGTAAATTAATTGAAAAGTTATAAAACAAAATACAACAGAATACTTATATTTGGTTTCAAATGTATTGCTAATTTTTTATATTTTTTGTTTTATTTAAAAACACCACTTGATTTTATTAACGCAGATTACTTTAACACTCAGGATATTGTCACAATTTCTTTTTTGGTTTACTTATATACATTTTTTAAGTTTCATTGTATTTCTTAATTACACTCCAAATTTTAGATTTTTATTTAAATCTTTAAAATCTTGTTTTATTTTCTGTTAATTTTTCCAAAAATTAACTGAATTGATTACATTAGACTTCCATGGTTGAATTTGGTCAGTGAAAAGTGTATAATTTTAACGTTTTATTCTTTTGCTATTTATACAATCTTATTTGCCGTGCTGTGTTTTGTTTATGGTTTTTTAGGCTCACTGATTACGCTTTACATTGAACTTGATGTTTCAAACTGGTGCTATTTTTAATTTATTTTAGCTCGACTGCGCGTTAGTCCAAATTTGTGGTGTTCCTTAATTTTCCTTGGCATAAACATAATTAATTTTGTTTGTAATTAAACTGCGGTTCCTTTGGCATGTTTTATGACTTTATAAAATACACAAACCACAAAAAGTTCACGAATAAGCAGACCTGCCTGGGCACTTACTTGAAGCTTGGAAAAATTATTCTGGGCGTTTTTGTACTCCGAACACGCGATGGTGAACCGTTGGTCGCGGCCTGCGAAACCTAACTGATCCTGGCTCTGCGGTTTGCCGAAGAGCTAAGCTCGGTTGCGGCTGGCGGCTGCTGTGGCTCCTCCTCCTCGGCTCTGGCATGTCTAATGAATGCATACTTCAGTTGCCTGGGGAAAACGGGGGTGCTTGGTGCGATTGGGAGGGAGAATAATGGAATTTTTGCGACGCTTCATTCATACATAGCTCAGAAAAGGGGATGGGTTGCGAGTCCTTCGTCTCTGTGCGTGAAGATATGCAAAAGGGAAAAGAATTGGGAAGCAAGGAGCATACGTACGTATACTTGATATGGCGAATTGAATTTTCAACTGTTAAATGCCCGAGCAGATCTAATTTGCTATTAAAATAAAACTCAATTCGACCCCGGGTGTGGGGTAATACAAAGTACGTGTTGTCATAAACACTCAACAAATTACAACACACTGACAGGACAGCAGCCCCGGCATCACACTTGTCCTCGGGGTGCGAAGCGTTTTATTAATAACTTCCGCACCAAATTGAATTATTGTTCAGAGCGTACTTGATAGGAATGGCGGCGATGTCAGATGATAATGACGATGCCAATGGGTCGTTGTCAATGGGTCGGCCAGGACAGATCCGAGGAGCAGGAGGAGCAGAAATAGAAGGAATTCAACGCATTCCTTTCGGAACATTCCGGCCCATTTTCCCTTTCCATCTCGGTGTCCTTTCTTTTTGCCAGCTGCACTGGGCCATAGAATTGTCTGGGACACGTGGCTCCATGTACTTGTCGTCATCATCCCACACACCCACACAGAGAGCAAAACGATTTCTCCTCGTTTTTCGCTTTTTTTTCTCGCTGAAGGAAAGTTCATTAATAAACTTTCGTTGTTGCTGTCGAATTCAGCTGCAGCCTGGTAGCCTCCTCCTCTGCCTCCTGTAACTGGCGGTCTCAGCCTCAACAAGTGGCATCATGCTTCTGTGGTTATCATCCCTCGGTGGCCTCCTTTGCCTCCGACACCAGCAGGATTTTATTTGACGGAAAATTGCTGGGAGGAAGCGCCTGCAGCCGCGTTCATTTAATTGCTCTAGGAATGGTTTTTTTATTGACTTTTACTTGAACTCCTCTTCAAAATGCATTTAGTGAAGGCAAGGGCAGCATTGGTCATGTCAGACGTTGTGTCTTAGAAAAGGGGAACATGGATTTGTTGGACAAGCAAACATTTTTAAATTTAATCAAGCTTGAAATTAGTTTTGAAGTATTATTTACAAATGCTTAAAGCATGGGTATTTCAGAGGTTAAGCCACTTTAGAGACCTTTTTCTTAGTTTATTTATGTGATTTTAGAATAATTAAAAGAAGCATAAAATTAGGAAATTTTTAAAGTTCCTTAAATTTTTCCTAAAAAACCAAAAAATTTTAAAAATTCCAGATATTTCCCTCTTTTCAGAGTGTTCACTATCTTCATTTGTGCCCATAGAGCTGGCTTTTTCTGCGGCTTGTCTTTTCCTGGTCTGTCCTTGATCTCTCTTGGCCCATAAACCAAGCAATTATTCAATTTGCACGAACCGTGACCGGTACATAACTGCTCCGGACAGTTTACGTTGAGTGGTTTGGTTGGCTGTTGGTTTGGTAGTTGAGATTGTGGTCCAGCAGGGACTTTTTTCTAGGTTCCCCTCGCATTCAAGGTTATTGCCCAAGGGCTTCAAGAGATTGTATTTCTAATAGCTTCTTCAACAATCTTATTTGCAGACTCTGCAAAATGATGCACTATCGCAAGGCCCAGAACGTTGAACAGGAGTTGAGCAAAGGCGATTTGCCATTCGAGGACTGTCTGCCCAAGCCACCAAATGATTTCCTGTGGATGCATGTACCTAAGTTCCACCGTTCCATCCGGTTATCTTTGCTAAAGAATTTCCATATCTGCAGGTTAAAGGCGGCACCAAGGTGAGCAATGTGATTGATTTCGCGCAGGCAGCCCTCAACAAAAACGAGCACAGGTGCGTGGTGTGGAGCGGATCGGGCGGTGGGGTGGTCAAGACCATATCCTGCGCCGAAGTACTAAAGCGCAGCCATCCCCTTTACCAGGTGACCCGCATGGCCTACACAAGGTGAGGAGCTTGTAAACATCGTAATGGTGTCGTGACAATTATTATTACACTTTAATAAAGCGTGGAGGAGCACTGGAAGCCACAGATGGATGGCCTCGAGGAGATCATTGTCAACCGCCAGATTCCCACCCTGCACATACTCATGAGCCTGGACGAACTGCCGGACAGTATAGAGGGGTGAGTCGTAATACAAGTCTAGATTGCTGAAATCTTTTACTCTTCTAACAGCCTGCAGAAACCCAACACAGCCACCGACTTCTGGGAGGGCAATGAGACTCATCCGAACAGTCAACCCCGGCAAAAGCAACAGCAACAACCATCGTCAGCTGGCGGTCACCAAAAGAAGCGCCACAGATCCGGACGTACTAAAGGCGGGCAGCCAGCAAAACAGGCGGCGGAAGAGAAGCAACCTTCTGGCAATGGTCAAGGTTGAGATAAATATGACCTGGATCTTAATTTACCAAACGTACACCTACTATAATAATAAAACCCCCAAAACGTTTCGCCCTTTGTAAGGATATGCAAATAAAACTTGCTGTTATCACAAAAGATTTTGGCATTAAAGCAATTAGGGGCATTTGAAGATTAGTGCTGCGGAGATAAGTGGGGGCTTTCGTGATTCTCTTTTATATATTTGTATAGTACAAATACTTACAGTAATTTCTCTTTGAGGAGATAACTTTTAATCGGTTTTAAAGTTCGTTCTAAACGAAGCTTAATTTAATTTGTATTTATTTTCTTGTGATAATCTTATCATATTTCTATTATTGGAAAGATTTTATAAAATTAGATAGTTTGGTCAAGCATTATATTCAATTTTAAAAGCTTAGTCCAAACTTATCACCGCTAAAAAAAGAATCCTTTTCGCAACTGTTTTTTTTTCACTCGTTCACAGACTTACCTTCCGAAATACATAATAATGCATTGCCTTTAGGAAGCTTCCACTGTAATTCTAGTTCTGTTTGCTGTGCACACAAAACACTTACGGCAGGCTGCACAAATCTAATCTGTTTGGCTCCGTTGCCGCTTATCACCGATTTAGAATCCGCACACGAACGAACAGCCCCCAGGTTAGTGTGAATAATGATGCGCCTGGGACAAGTTCTTCGATCGCGTGCCCTGCGTCAAATCCGTTGCCTGAGTGGTGGCAAGTCTCACGGCGACGTTCTACCCCAGAGCTGCGATGTCCTCATTATAGGCGGGGGCGGTATGGGCGCCTCGTCCGCCTTCTGGCTCAAGTCAAGGACACAGCAGTTGGGAAGGAAGCTCAATGTGCTGGTGGTGGAGCGAGATGCTGGAGTAAGTGAAACTTAAAGCCGATAAATACTAATAGAAATATAGGAAACTGTGTGATTAACAAGATCCCTCTCTATCAGTCAGAAGCTTCAAAAGCAGTAAAGGAATCGTTTCCGACCCTATAAATCATATATATTCTTGATCAGCATTAACAGGCGCGTCTTTCTAGCCATTTCGGAAAGAAATCAAAAATTTTAAATTTTTTCAAAATTTGATAAGGGGTTACATCGTTAAAATTCTCAAAAACTGGCAAAAATTTTGATATCCTAAAATTTAAAATTCAGCATGCAGATTTTTTAACCTAGAAAAAACTAGCATAGAAAAGCTTTCCGAACTGAAATTAATGTATTTTTGGCAGAGTTAGGATCGATTTTTGATTCGATGCCATGATCCCCAATGGCAAATTTCGGCTTCCCGAAGTTTCCTTTCTTGTTGATCATATGTTTTAGATTATATTACTAGGCGAGTAAACAAAGTTATTCTATCTATTCAAACTGAATCATTATTATATATATTTCATATAGATATCAAAAGATCTTTAAGAATATAAATGAAAAATAATTTAACTTTCTTTTTATTAAACAAATCTTCAGCAACTTGGACAATTTGTTTTCTTTTTCAGTACACCAGCGCATCCACGGTGCTCTCGGTGGGCGGAGTTCGCCAGCAGTTTTCCCTGGCCGAGAATATCGAGATGTCGCTTTTTGGCTACAACTTTGTTGTGAATGGACAGAAGCACCTGGGAGATGTTGATCTCTGCTACCAACCAAACGGCTATCTGATCCTAGCTTCTGCCAAGGGAGCACATGTACTGGCCCAGAACTCCAAGCTGCAGAACGAATTGGGGGCTCGCAACGAGCTCCTCGGTCCCGAAGCTCTGCGCCGCCGATTCCCTTGGCTGTCTACGGAGGACATCGAGCTGGGCTGCCATGGAATCGATAAGGAGGGATGGTTCGATCCCTGGGCCCTGCTGATGGGCTATAAGAAAAAGGCCCGCGCCCTGGGTGCTCACTTCTCCAACGGCGAGGTGGTTGGCTTTGAGTGGAATGCCTCCGGAGCTCTGTCCGCTGCCGTGGTTGATGTTGGCGACGGAGTACAGCGCCCTGTGAAGTTTGACACCTGTGTCCTGGCTGCGGGACCTCATTCGGGCCAGGTTGCTCGGCTGGCGAACATTGGTGATCCGGAGGCGACAACAAGTTCCTTGAGGGTGGCCCTTCCAGTGGAGCCCCGCAAGCGGTATGTGTATGTGTTCAGTACTCAAGGTCGGAATTGCCCAGGGGTGGCCACACCCCTGACCGTTGACCCTGATGGCACCTATTTCCGACGGGACGGTCTCTGTGGAAACTTTCTCTGCGGTCGCAGTCCCAGCGACGAGGAGGAGCCCGAGTGCGATACCCTGGACGTGGATCACGGCTACTTCGAAACGGATGTCTGGCCCACACTGGCGAACCGAGTGCCGGCCTTCGAGTCCGTGAAAATCCAGAGCAGCTGGGCGGGCTACTACGATCACAATACATTCGACGCGAACGGCATAATCGGCCGACATCCTCACTACTCCAATCTCTTCATAGCAGCCGGCTTCAGCGGCCATGGAATACAGCAGACTCCGGCCGTGGGCAGGGCCATTTCCGAGTTGATCCTCGACGGCAAGTTTAGCACAATTGATTTGTCTCGCCTCGGTTTCGAGCGCCTGGTCAACAAGCAGCCCATGTTCGAGGTGAACATCGTCTGAGGAACGCATTCTTCTCCTGCAACCAGAATCTATTGCGTTTTATAGAGCACTAAGCAGTCGCAGTTATCGTGTGTATGTACTTGTTTTATTGCAATTTTCATTTGTATATATGTATAGTAATTTGTGTATAGTAAAGTTCACGTTTTAGTCACGTACAGCTTTGTTGGTGTTGTTTTGGCTGCAAGTCGTCAGGGGGTAGGGTTTTGGGTCTGGGGGTACTGGTCTGAGTTCGGCCACAAAAGTCGTGAGTCTGTCTACATATAATTTATTTTAAATTAAGAATTAAACATAATCGTAATATAACTTTACGGAATAATAGCGGACTTAAGACCAGATCTAGGCGAGCGGGATGAAGAGGGCCGTCTATCTGGATCTGCCTTGCGTAGCATCTAAACATACAAGATCTGCTTTTGTATTTGAGTTGGGTTCGCTCTGTCCGTGTCTCTTCTGTCGGGGTGAGCCAATAAACAAATCTGTAAGCTAATTTGGTAAATATAAATAAATGTGTGTGTTGAATGGGCGCGACTATGCTGGAGTTATCCATGCCAACTGATGACTGATCCTAGGCTTCGCTCTCGCCGGGTGCCGCGTTCTCGCCCACGTTGATAGGCACGATCAGATTCTCCTTCGACATCAGACTGTATTTGGTCACGAAATGCGTAAATCGGTGGCATAGATACGTTTCGGTCTCGAACTCGTCGAAAATACGACGATGGTGAAAGTAGGCGTGCGAGAAAATGCGATACACGCGCCGGCACACAGAGCCCAGCTTGGTCACCGACGACTCCTTGATGGACACCCTGTGGGAGGAGACACTTCACTCATTATGTGGCTAGTCCCAGCTGGTCCCGTAGCCCAGGTCCGCGTACATACCTGCTCGGAAAGTATTTGTTGCTGTTGAGCAGACAGGCGGCCCCGTCCAACGTGTGGCGAGTATAGTCGATGGCCGGACACTCCTTGGGCGTCTTGTGGGCGGCGCACAGGAATATCCATTGGTCGGTGGCCGTCATCTGCGTGCATGTGGACGGCGAGCACTCCTTCTGCAGACGCACGGCTAGGCCATTCAGCTCCATGCAGAACTGGCGCAGATGCTCGTACTTCCATACCCCCTCGTCCTGGGCCTCGGGCATGGTCAGGATGAGCTCCACGTTGCTCGGGTCCCGCTTGATCAGTTGCTGGATGTACTGCTGCACCGCCAGCGTGCTGTCCATCTCCTCCAGGGGCTCATCGGGCCAGCGACAGAAGTCCTACAACACCGAAAGGGAGATTTACCGTCAGCGGGAGGGTTCGAACTCCTCCACTTCTGCTGCAGCTTACCTTGGATTTGGTGCCTGGCCGGTTCCTACGCAATATGGTCGAGCCGTCAGCCATCTTCATGTTTCACCTTGCTCGGAGCCGCGATGATCCACAACGCCTATGCCTGTGCCTGTGCCCACGCCTTGCACAAGAAACTCGCTGGCTAACGCCGATTTCGACGGAAACACAATAATATCCTGCCCGACTGCAATGCCCGGATCTGGGCTCCCTAACTGTCCTTTACAACGCTGAAAGGGATTTATTGATTAACGTTTGTCCAAAAAAAACTTTGCTTTGTGCGAAAAACAGCGTGACCGTGCGCGGACTGTTAAAAAACCTATAGGTCGATTTATTTATCGATAGACCGATATCATCGGGCAATTAGTATTTCGCCCAGCCCTGGTTGTCTCCAGACCGAGAGCTGGCCACACTGACCGTAGCCAGTCATCATAAATACGAACAGATTGGAAAAGTTACAAGAATTGCGTATTAGCTGTAATATTACGATATCTTAGATTGAGAGAGATTTGCAAGCGCCACCCACTAAGCTGCAACATGTCCTACGCATACTTGTTCAAATACATCATCATCGGCGACACAGGTGAGTTTTGGCTGGGGCTACTTGGACTGGGAACCTTTCCAAATCGAGTTGCCAAAAGCTTGCCATTGTCCCACAAATGAGCCGTAATTAGACAACAAAACAAAGGCGATCGAACGCGCAATACCCGCAGCTCGTGGCCAGTTTGACAAAGTCCACTGAAAGCTGGAGTCTTGGGGCGCACAAACAGGCACCCGAGAGTGGGAGCAGCCGAAGGAAAAATCAATAATACCATAACAACGCATACAGGCGAACGTTTACGGACTCCGCAGAGAGGGGGTTGGGGATGGGCCCACACAGTAAAACCCTGCTGCTGAGTCAGCCAACCACCCCCCAGTGATACTAGTGGAGAGATTCTGGCAAAAGTCAACACCCCCGCCCCGAGGATTTGGGGGCCTTATCAGCATGCAGCTTTTCGGGCAGCTAACAGCTGCTGGCTGCTGCTCATCCTGCTGCGCCGCGGGCTACGGATGCGTGACAACCATTACAGTGGCCCAGTGGAAACCCGGCTGCTGCAGTCCGGAGAAAGTTTCCCTCGTTTGCCAATTAACTAATTAACTGTTCGTTGTTGTTTCCTCAGGCGTGGGAAAATCGTGTCTGCTGCTGCAGTTCACGGACAAGCGCTTCCAGCCAGTGCACGATCTGACCATCGGCGTGGAGTTTGGAGCACGCATGATCACCATCGACGGCAAACAGATCAAGCTTCAGATCTGGGACACGGCTGGCCAGGAGGCCTTCAGGTGAGCAGCGCACACCCCAAAAAAAAAAAGCACCTCAGTTATGTAATCCTTGGAATTTGTGACATTGCAGATCCATCACACGCTCCTACTATCGGGGGGCAGCCGGGGCGCTGCTAGTATACGACATCACGCGGCGGGAGACCTTCAACCACCTGACCACCTGGCTGGAGGATGCACGCCAGCATTCCAACTCCAATATGGTGATCATGCTGATCGGCAACAAGAGCGATCTGGACTCGAGGCGCGAGGTAAAGAAGGAGGAGGGCGAGGCTTTCGCCCGCGAGCATGGACTGGTCTTCATGGAGACGTCGGCGCGCACGGCGGCCAACGTGGAGGAGGCGTTCATCAACACCGCCAAAGAGATTTACGAGAAGATCCAGGAAGGAGTCTTCGACATCAACAATGAGGTGAGTTGATGTGCTACGCGGCGGATAGACTTCACATTATTCTGACCTGATTGTATTCGCAGGCAAACGGCATTAAGATTGGCCAGCAGCACTCGCCCACAAATCCATCGTTGCCAGGCGCCGGAGGAGCCGCCGGGGCAGCCAACAGTGGCTGCTGCTAGGAGTAAGCTACAGATGCCCGACTGCAGCTTTGGGATAGACGTAGCCGCTTCTGTAAAAGCTCCTTTATAGTGACTAACTAATAGAAGGTGACCGACCGATTTCTCGTTTTTGATTTCGATTTCAACAATAACTAATCACGTAAACATAGCAACTTACCAGTAAACTAGCAAGCGAACACTAAGCGTAATGTTAAATCCATAAAGAACCGGCGGCAACTGCAACAAACTGTATTCAGAAACTGAAGCGATCGAACCCGAGAAATAAACCCAAGACCTACAACATTTGTGTACTATATGTGAATGTGTTGTGCGTGATTTCTAAATTTTACAAACCCTATCGAGTCATATATAACAGTTTTATGTATGTATTTTGTGTATATTGAAATTAGTTTGCTAGTTACTTTGTGCAAAGACCGTTGGTTACATGTACACTGGGATCTTGACAAAATGATGTGTAATATATAAACAATACTTGAAATATGTGAATTTTCATTGTGATTTGTTTTCAATGCTGCTTACGTTGGGTATCTGCTCCTGCTTCTTTATATTTATACATAACAAGTATGCATAATTTTACGTTTTCCCTTTCTCAACGCATTTTTGCCCCCCCGTCTTTAATATAGAAATAAATGGGATTACATAATTTACACATTCGAAATGCATCAACAGAGGATACATACACGTAAATGCTGCGATTCAATGATCAATTTAGTATTTTACAAAGTTTATATATTAAATTAAATTAACACGAAAGCTAAGACAAAACGAAAGATACAACTGTAAACGCAAATCAAATTATTTATAATATTTGTATTTGCTAAAACACAATGCAGAATAATAAATAAACATACAATATACATACATATATTACAAAGGAAATGCTTATCGTTTTAATCCTTGGAAAAAATTCTGTTAAACCATTAAAAGAGGTTGCTGATCATCCTTACCTTTTCCAGTTAGCACTTTTGAAAAATTTCTTTATATTTTCGAAATTCCCTTGGTTAGGTCGCTGTTATACAATCAGATAAGATACAAATATTATATTTCTTGATTTATAAATAACCGAATTATTGCAAATCCGTCGAAGCATTGCATTTTTCCAGAGGGACCAAAGGGAAATTTAATGGCTTATTCAAAAATTAATAAGGGAAATTCATGTAATCGAAAATGTTATCAAATTTCTTTTGATTAATGAGGAAATGAAAGAACTGTTTGTTTCGTTTTATAAGTTTATATTTCATAATATATGTTTTCAGTAGATAATTGTATAGAATTGTGATCCTTGTTTTGTTTTTTTTTACATATTTGCTAAGGTGAATTGAACCAACAATTACTTTTATATATAAACCGGCTACGGGACTATAGTGTGTTCTATAACTGTATCCTTACGGCGTATGTTGCTTACACTTTATAGGCGTTTTTCAATAACAATATACTAATTATGTTTATTTCTGTGCTTCTGGGTGAGTTTGTATTTTATTTCCATATTAATAATGTCTGTATTTTGTGTGATAATACTTAAACGTTCAAGAGTTTGTTTGTAAGATTTTATCTAGTAAGAACGGGTATATATTTTTAATGTTAAATTTTCCTCAATTGAACTGTGTGATTGGAAAACTATTCGGATCCGAGAGGTTCAGCGTACAAATATGATTTTATATTATTTTTTTTTAGTTTAAGAAGAAACAAAAACGTTTTTGTGTGGTATATTAGGGAAAATTGTCGCTTGTTATTGCATACGTTACATAGATTGTTATTTTATTGTATTCTATTTAATCAATATTCGTACCAAAGGTAAGGCAATTAAAACTATTTTTCTCCTATAACTTTTTTTTAGTTTTCGTTTTGTAAAGAAGACAATTTTTTGGGGACCCGTTTGCACCTGGCAGTGATGCACTGCATTGATATTGATTGAAATTGAACAGTTTGTCTGCGGTGTGAGCACAAGATGTGATTATTAGTAATTGCCCTAGTGCGTTAGCTATATATATTAGGTTAGTTATATATTAGTTATCAAGTCAAGTATATGGGCTTACAGGCTAGGTCTTATGAAATAGGCTTAGTTTCAGTTACAATGCTGCTCTGATTTTATGGCTGCAACACCATTTGACATAAGAAACTCGTTAACATTTAATGCTAGTCCAGATTTTTAGTACCTCAAGTTGTGTTTGCTTCTCTTCTCTTCTCTGTTTTGGCTTGCAACCAAGTAATGTACGTACAAGTAACCTAGTGTAAAAGTTGAGCTTTTTTAGTCTCTGAGACATCACTATCACTCTCCTTGGGCGCTTTCTTCTCACAGAACTCGATCAGATACGAACAGACGCCGGAGAGTGCGATAAATATGCCGGCGAAATAGAAGGAATCGTCCCATCTGCAAAATATAGGATAGTAACTGTGCATTCTGAAACGATAAAGCGTGTAATCTCAACTCACCTGCCAGTATGCTCGTAGATAACGCCCGCAATGGGTGGGCCAGCGATCATTCCCACCCCTTGCACCAGCAGCACCAGACCGTAGGCACACGTGAAATCATCCAAATCCACAATACTGACCAGAATGCTGGGCGTAAACGAGAATGAGCTGGCGAATGTGAAGCCGAAGATTATGCACATGACCATTAGGCCATTGTAACTGGTCATCAGCATGGGCATGAAGAACACCGAGGCTCCGCAGACTGAAAGATATTTATATAAGTACGAGACCCCAAAGTCTTGGCCAAAACTCACCCAGCATACACAGCGAGTAGCATATGTTGATGTTCATCCAGGACAGGTCGCCCAGGTAGCCCAGTCCAATCATTCCCACTGTTTGGGCAACGCCAACTGCCGATATCAGAACGGCACTCACGCTCACATCGTAGCCGTATTGCTTCATGTAATCGGGGAGGTACAGATAGGGGATAATGAACCTGCGAAGCGTGCCAATGGGTGGATTAGATAGATCTGGATTTTATCTGGTCCTGCTTCAGTTTGAAGTGATTTCAACTAGTTCCTTATCGAGCCAATGAAACACTTACAGCTCTACGAGTTATGATCTTGATCGATAATTTTGTACTTGAACTGCGACAAAATATGCTCGCTTCATGCTAAAATTGTTTGTCAACATTTCTATTTCGAATAGAGCTGCCAAAATTGTTTTTGACATATTTTTGTTGGCAAATGTTCAGGCTTGGCAAAGTTGTATCTATTTTTTGGTTTAGGGTTTGTGCGCAGTTTGTGTTTTATATGTCTTATAGTACTCACCAAATAAACAAAAACAATGTTGACAGATTGAAGAGGGCAAACTTCATGTCCAGAAAAAGGGAGAAGTCAAAGATGGACTTCATGGTGTCCACGAAATTGTCGTACCAGGTCTGATGGAAAAGTGGGAATATGAACATTAATCATAAATTCTGGATTTTTTACGGAAAAATTTATTAAAATTATATGAGCAATTCGCCTGTGTTATTTGATCGAAAAAATAATAACAAATCGATTTTCCCAGTAACTCTAGCTTATCTGAATGAAAAAGAATAACGGAGTGCTGTTAAGTACTGATTATTACGATAGCTTCTATTGTTTACTGCATATATATTTGGTTAGCAATAATAGATAGATATAGGTTAATGGAGTCGGCTGATATTTAATTCAGTAAACATTTACATTTTAGACTGAAAGAATGAGATGTCAAGGTAATAAACTGATCATGAAGATGACGCTTTTAAATATTTTTGCGCTTTGTGCTCTGCATACATAGCTTCACGGAAGTCAGGGCGGCCACCTTATCAGACTTGGCCCAACTATGCTAGGCCGGAGAGGGGTAGCTGATAATCGACACAAACCATTAACCAGCTGGGTCTGTCGCCAAGTGGCTGGCTGATAAGGCGGGGGCAAGGGGCGCGAGGCACATCTACTCACATCTTCCTCCTCCTTGGCTATAGTGGTCATCGAGTTGCGATAGATGTTGGGGCACGACGAGGCTCGCAGACGGTAGCGGTGCGTGTTCAGCATGGCGCCGCGGTAGTGGATCGAGTTGCGGTGGATGCGCATGTCCTTGAGGAAGTTGGAGTTCCTAATCGAGATGTTTCGCCGCAGGTTGGATCGATGCTGGCTGGGCTTCTTGGAGCGCGACAGCCGCCGGATTCCAGTGATGCTGTCCAGGCGGGCTCTTCGCGTGGCCAGTTCGCTGTTGGTCGCCGGCTCCTGCTCCGGAATAGCTATTACCGTGGGACCAGTCCGCCTGCTAGGCTCCAGCAGGGCGAAGGTCTCGTCCTTGGAGTAATAGCAGTGCATGTCCTCGCTCAGGATATCCACTGAGTTGTGACGCAGACCGTTCACCTTTAGGTTTGAGATGGAAGGCGTCGTGTGCTTGGCCATGAACAGATTTTCGTTTAGCGAATAGCGGGAGCTCGCGTGTTTCTGTGTGAGGTAGCCCTCGTCCGAGGAGCGCAGCGACCCATTTGGGGTGCCAGCGCCGATGGAACGCTTCTCCGACGGCGACAACGTCTCTATGGATGCCAGGTAGGTCTTTTTGGCCGCCTCCGAAGCCTCCTGTGCTATGCCTCCCATTAGGGTGTCATCCGGCGATCCAAGGATGGCCGTTGATGGGGGATAAGCGCCCGCTCCTGAGGACATGGAGAGGAGATTTTCACGGGATGGCGCTTCGGCACCCTCCTTGTGACGCAAGGAGCGCCGGCTTAGGCTCTTCACCTCGCAGATGCTGTCCAGCTCCTGTGTGCTCAGGAAGGTTGGCAGAAAGATCTCGCTCCTGTAGCGCTTGAGAACTGTGTCAAGGGGATCATCAATCTGCTGGTTGGCCTCCGTGTTGTTTTTGGTCACCAGTGAGTCGAGCACGGCCTCCTTGGTGATCCCCGTGTCCAGCAGCTTCTTGATCTCTTCCAGGCAGACGCTTGAGTTCGAGAAGGTGGTGACGCTCTGCGACCGGCTCTCCAGCCGGTTCTCCTCAATCAGCCAATCGGGATCCCGCATTAGGGCGCCGCACACGCAGGCGTTGAGCATGGTGCCGCCCAGAATGAGGGTAGCTCCCCGCCATCCATACGACTCAATAAGATAGGAAGTCAGACGGGCGTACACAAAAGTTCCAATGCCCGTGCCCGAGGCTCCGATTCCAGTGGCAAATGTGCGCTTCTTGTCGAACCAGAAGGCGATGGACACTACGGCGGTGACGTAGCCAATGCCCAGTCCCAGGCCGGAGATTATGCCAAAGGTCACCATCAGCATCTCGATGGAGTTGCAGAAGGAGGAGAGGGCGAACCCGAAGGCGGACACCACGCCGCCTAAGATGGTCATCTTGCGACAACCGTACTTGTCCACCAGGTTCGACCAAATGGGTCCCATGAGCAGGGGCACTGAAAAGAACAGCGACGAGATCCAGGCGGTCTTCGAGGTGGACTCACCAAAGTACTCCAGCAGCTGAACGTTGATGAGGCCGAACGAGAAGCTCAGCCCGTCGGCAATAAGAGATACCACCAGGGAGGCGAACACCACCACCCAACCGTATCCGCCATCAGGCATCTTGGGCGTTTTCTTCTCCGTGGTGCTGGAATCGATCGAGTCCCCGGACTCGTTCGAGATCAGCCGCTTGCGCCTCTTTACCTGCCCCCCGTTGCCGTTCATCAGGCAGGTGAGCGTACCATCGCCATCCATGGCGATCATGCTGCTCCTCACCACCCGACTGTGGCCGGCCCCATCTGTGAGCTCCTCCACGGACAGGTTGCAGAAGGTGACCTCCGGAAAGAGGTCATGCTTGATGGCCTTGTTAAGGGGCGTGTTCGCCGGGGCCGGTACTGGGGTGGGCGACAAGGGCTGGCTCTCCTCCTGCTGTCCACTGTTGTGGATGTTGTTATTGTTGTTCACCGCCTCGCAACTATTGTTGTTGGAGCTCGACGTCGTTGGCTTGGCCATTGTCGAAGCAAAGTCTATGTAACGTTATTGTTATTATATAGGGCTCTGGCTACGGCTATAAAAAACGTTTGTAAAATTTGCACTCTCTTGTCCAAGCGGTTGATTATTGGAGTTGAACACAGTTTGCATTAGACTTCAGCATTGATTTTGTCTTAAGTAGGCGGCAGATGGATGATGTTACCCTGGTCTCCGTTGGTCAACGCTGCAGTGCGTGGCTGAGGGGAGAAGGAGGAAGCAACTGTTAGAAACGCTAGTGGTCTAGACCCTAGCTGAGATGGACCTGTAGTTATTTCCCAGAGATCATTTACAACAAGAACAAGAACTGCTCGAAAACATTTCGTTGAAAAATTCGCGCAGAAACTGATTGCTCATTTTGGCATTTTCACTTATTTAATTTTCTGATCGCCTTCAACTTGACCTCTCAGGAAACCAGCGGAAAATTCTCAACGGAAAACAGAGAGAACGAGCCCCACTCGCTCTCCCAAACAAAGTGCGTCACTTGAGCGTCGAGCAGCTGATGTCCCAATAATAATAATGGCCTCGGACTACCACGAAAATTATTTCGAAAATCCAATTTCTTAGGCGGCTTGTTGTTTTCTGCCCGTCAGTCTGTCTGCTTCTAATTTTAGACATTTATATAGGCTATATTGGGGTTTAAGATGCAACGCAAAAAGAAAACAAACATCGGCGGGCCGAAGACCAACTCGAAACCTTTCTTACCTTCTCGGGATGCTGCTTTCGTGGGGGAAACACTCGAACCAAATTGGAAGGGAAACAAAAAACGCGTCACTACGAATTGCGGACACACTTATGATTTCACTGGCACTAGATTCACTTTAGCACTACCACCAATTAATTCACCATAATTGCACAGATCTTCAGTTATGTTTAGCTCGCTCAGGGTGGTGCGATTCAAGGGTTTATTCAGGGTGGCGGTCTTGTTAAAAATTCTTAGGCGCGGATCGCGGGGTATATAGTGGAGGAACACCTTATTCGACTTGCCGCTGTTGTTGTAAGTACGGGGATTGTTGTTCTGCGATTTATCAAACGATTTAGCAGTGGATTTGGCCGTGGCCGACGCGGATGCTGCAGATGTTGCTTTGCCTGCACGATAGAATGACTTGGACCGAATGTCATTCATTAAGAACGATATGGGGTTTATCACAGGCCAGCGGAGAATATATTGACGGGTTGATGGCAACTGGTCGAAGTTGCAGTTGCTGTTGATGTCGCTGCTGCTGATGTTGTAGCAGTTACTGCTGCTGGTAAGCGGATTTAGCCCTAGCAGCCACATGCGGTACTTTGTTGTCACAGAAATCGAACACTTCCTTAGGCCAAGTAAACGCGGCTCGCCCGGCGTAACAATTCGAACTAAATGCGAACGAATAACAAAAACAAATCAAAGCTTGAGGCTCCGATGATAATGTTGCAAGAGGCGTAGCGCTACTCCGGGAAACTCTCCTGTTCCCCGCCTTGCTATCTGCAATAAGTGGTTCTCGGTCTTGGCTCCGCTTCAACGCGTGTCAAGTGCGCGCCGCGCAGTTCGGCGGTGGATGGACAAGGGAATACATATCGACAACGAGGCGGCCAACGCGGCGTATGATTAATTTGTCTCCGGGCTGTGCAACTCAATCGCTGCCGCTGTGGGTGCTGCCTCCTTGCTGGCGCTGGATAATGATTTATGATCTCTGTCCTCGATTAGCAGCCTTCAATGGGAGCTCTGCAAGAAAGTAGGAAGAGCGGTGAGTTGGGAAATCTGATAAATGACTTAAATATGACCAAGGGGCTAATCTTAAATGTAGCACTTAATGCAAACCAAATAAATGAGGCACGAATTCTTCACAACAGCCGCACAAAGGAATTGCCGAATCGCACGCACCAGCTTAATTTCATCTGCTGAATTGACAAACAATACAAAATACACAACAGTGTAAACATACTCGCTGCAACAGTAGCGGTCAAATTACTAGCCGTGCAAAATGAATAATTTATACAAAATAAGCAAAAATAACTTCCAAACTTTATTCCAAATATATCACTATAATAAAATACTGATTTATTGATATACCAATATTTTCTGCAAGTGTGATATATTTTCAACCGCAGCTGTATTTGATAGTTGGCAAAGGCCACGGTTTAAAATGGTCTAAAAATATATACATAAATAGGAAAAAGGAAATAACTACCCCACAGTATCTACCCTCGACATAAGAAACAAAACAATATCAAATCGTAAGCCCCAAGAATGATTTTCTATTTAAATGAAAAGCTTTCTAAGAAGGTCTTGTAGACGTTATTATACACATCCGCAAAATTAAAAATACAATTTACTAATATAAAATAAAATACATTGTTTTCAGACAATGCAACTTACAGTCCAGTCTCGAAATAAAATTAAATAACCCTCCAGTTGGAATGACCCTTGTGTTCTATGGAATTTCTATACAATTCAGAGCTTCTTTTATTATTTTAATATATTCAAGAATATGTAGGTATAATAGCATTGTAAACAAATAACAAAAAATAGCTCCAGTAATGCACTCAAATATTCAAGTTCGAAATGTTTTTCAATATTAACTTTCCATGAAAATGAAGCTGCCTATAACCAAGTTCAACGTTCGATACGCGCGGATCGATTAAATGATAACAGTCAGTGGCGTGTGCAGGATCTCGTAAGAGGGAGGCCAAATAATTTGTATTTGATTTAAGACTTGAATGGGGGGCAATATCACCAACGTACGACACTGATTAAAATGTACATTTCATGTGGAAAGTGAGTGCCGAGATTTTCAGAAAGTACGATTGTCTGATTTCCGACATCGCGATTACGCCTTTGGTATATATACATATATAGCTATATCACTTGTCTGATTATATATTTAGTTGCTTATCTTTACAATATAATTGGCAGAAAATGCCTTTATACTAGGCAACGCGATAGGCAAAGCTAATGCCTAGCCCTCGAATAAACCGATTCTGAATGTATTTGGTTTACATTGTTGAATGGGTTTATATTATTCAGAATGCTCCGCACACGTGATCTAGCCGGAATATTACACAACCAGTTTATGATCCCAAAAGAGTAATTAGTAATTATTTCAGTCTAACATGTTTTATTCCTTTAGCTAAAGTGATAATTCCATTACCATTTTGCTTAGTTACAAAAATAAGCATCTTGAAGCACTTCCAGCTGCCCCTGGCCGTATGCAACACTTTTCAACCGCAATGGCAGCACTTTCACTTTGTAGAACAAGTCACACTTGAAACCTAAAGTCCACATCTTGTTTAGTCCGAAGTAGTTTACTTAGCAAAAGACAAAGAAACTCGTCAGAGGCATCTCGCGCGGTCGCCTGCACTGTCCAGACTTGGACTCGGACTCGGATTTGGATCCCCGGATTCAAGATTGAAGAAACAACAGTCGCGCGGCTCGGCGGAAGGCCGACTGAAGCAACTCACGTTGTGGATGGTGGAATGGGGCCGGCGGAACGAGGCGGATTGGAACATGTGTGGAACGTGGGAAGCGGACAAGGCTACTCGGCGTCTGTAATCGCAGCAATCGTTGCCTTAATCTAATAAATTTCTTATCAAAGAGCGTCGTGCCTATAGTATTTCCTATATCTGTGTGTTTGTGCAGTTACATACATATGTAGCCACTCGCAGTGTCAGTTTGTATGTAGTATCTACGTACGAGCAACACGCGTTGGCGTCTGTCAACATGCCAACGGTCTGTGACGCTGCGCTCTTTTTCCTCTCTTTTTGGCAGTGGTCACATTTGGATTCGGATTCTGATGCAGAGCCTGACATACATAGTATACGAATGTATGTATATGTATTTATGATTCTATATACACCACACATCATGTGATTGTCGGTAATTGCTATACTAGTTACAACAGCATTGCAATCAAATCGGAGCACACATGTCAGAGCAGCCTTGATCGTTAATAAATATAATTTTATCAGACGGATAGTTTTTAATACTCAAAGGGATGAAGGTTTTAGATTGATCAAGACTGAAAAGAAGAAGCAATGCTTGTTATATTCTTATTTTGTAGCTAAATCTAACATTTTTTAGTGGTTATTAGTTATTATTAGTTATCTCTAACCACTTCATTCACTACTTCACCTTAATTCTATTAAAAATATATCTACCATTTACTTAGAACTTGTGGCTTTTTAAATCCAAACGCATCTAGAAGAATCCGCTTTCTTACTTTTATGAGTTATTTGAAATAATCTATGAATAATGACTAGCTTTGAAGCACAAGCCTAATATAGTAGTGATAAGTAAAAAACTTTCTAAGGTGTTCAAGAGGCTCAATAAATTCCTGCAGTCGGCTCATTGTGGGGTAATTCTTTGTTGCTGTGCTTTAAGGGGGCGATAAGCTTTACGATCCTCTGGGTTCATACAGGAGACCCGTTGTTAGATGCTGACCTAGGCCAGCAAATTAGGGGGTTATTAGTCTGATTACTATATGGCGGCGGAGCAGTAAAACATGAATACAAAATATACATGGGAAAAACTCTAAGAAAACACTCATTTACTAATAGTATCTACATATGGTTTATCTGTCGAAACTCTAAGAAAACACGCATTTACTAATATCTCAATATGGTTTATCTGTGGAATACGATTCTGAAAACTGTGTCAGTACGTTTTAATTGATTAAACCCTGTGGTGAAGGCAAGGGCACTTTTGTCGCCTTGAGTGGAATTGAGTTTGTTTTTCCCCCCTTCTCATTCACTTTAAGCATCACCTCAGTTAAAGTTTCCTTGGCCAAAGGGTTGACTCAAAAGCAGGGGAACTATCAGGATCAAATAGTTCCCAGCTGGCATCCAGTGTCCTTCATCGTTTTTGTTGCAAAAACTAAAGAATTCAAGTGAGAACTTGGCCTCGACACCGCTTAAACTTTAATATTCTCTGACGTACCCAGAGAGCTAAGTTCGCTTAACATCAGCTGTCAGTCTTACCCCTCGCCTTCCGCTTAATTGATATCCGTAATTGATAGTGGGCCCAGCTAAGCCCCCCCCATTCTGCTAAAGGATTGCTGCTGGTGGTTGTTAATTGATTTGCGGTTTTCGCATTTTGTTTGTGCACTTCTATTGTTTGTTCAATGCAATTGGTGATGCACTTAGCCAACATGCTTTCATGATCAATTAAATTTACTTTGGAGAATGGGTTTAGGCTCCAATTAGTGTTGCTTAAACCGAGAATCCTTGGTTATCTCTGTATTCATGAGTAATTTAAAATTATATTGGCGACAAACTCATGCTTATTTTTCTACTGTTTCAAAGAAAGTGAAATACAAAACATTAAGAAAGCATTCAAACTTTGGGAAGTTAAAGTTTGTATACGCTTACACTTTGTAATTTGACCAAACCGGTAAATAAGGTATGATATATACGTATATATTCAGACATAATAAGGATTTATTACTAAACGTATTATTTTTCTACACTTCTTTCTATCATTCCTGTGAAAGCTATATGATAATTTAAAATCATAAAAATTTCCATACCTCGCGGATTAGATGAAAATCTACAGAAAATCAACTGACTCGTGATGGTGATATATAATATGTTACCGAGTAAGAGGAAATGCCTCTGTCTGATAGGTTTAAGATTATAATACCTTGGTACCCTATCAGTATAAAAACTGTAGGAGGTTAAGGTTGATTGATTAATTAGGTTGATTTTGGGTCACCTTTACTTATGTATAAATCGAATATTCATACATACCGCATATAAAAACATTATTAAAGGGGCTTACAAAGTGGGTTGAAAAAAATCACTTAGAAAGTTCTTAAGAAACCCCAATGTTTGAGATTGTCCTTGTCCTCTGCAATCAAGCAGAATAAAATAATTTATATAAGAATCTCGCCTGAGACATTCTTTCTTGATTTTAGCCAAAAGTGATGGCGACATCACTTAAAAACCTGTCAAGAAAGCCACTGCATAGGTTACAAAGGAGCCAACAAGGTGCACTTAGCACGTGCAGTCGCACAGTCTCACATACAAGCGTCCTTTTATGTTTTAAATTTATATTTTCTAGAATACAAAGACTGCTAAAAACTGTAACTATGTGAGCTCTTAAGATGTTATTGGAAAATCCCAAAAACTTAAATTTATATGTATTTTTATTAGAGATTATTCGATACTTTTCAAGAAACCTGGGAAACCAGCTTAAGAATACGCTCCGAAATGTCTCCAACTAGTTTCAAAATACATAAATACTTCAAAAAAAACAATATAAACAAGAAATTTTTCACATTAAACACTCTTCACTCTTGTGAAATTGAAGAAAAAAGTACAAACAAAAATGGACCTCACATTTGGACACCGTCATTCTGGTTTCTGTGTTGTTTTTGAAAAGGGCAACTTGGCATAAAACGGACATTTGGCTATGCGTGTAAACCAAACTTCAAGGCTGAGGGCGGTTTTTATTTCTCCAATTTTTGCTCTTGACATGGGCTCCCACGGCGAACCATAAAGGTTGAGTGCAAAACGCCAAGCAAAAAATGCAAATTAGAAATCAACAAATGAACTTTCGAATTGCGGATTTTGCGGTCATATAAATTCATTCTGAATTTAAACAGGTAATGCATTTTAAAGTTACGGCTATAAATTATTCATTTTAGATTTATAAATTATTTGAAATGCTATCGCCGCATTGTATTAAAATTAATTATAACCGGATTCATTTGGCTTAAATCCAAATTGAATTGTATCTATAACGTAAATTGAATGGAATGGGAAGTATTCATTTTAAAGACTCATGACAGCTTAGGCAAAATTTACTTAGCTGCAAAGAGATTTCTGCCACCGATTCTAGATAAGTGTCCTCAAGGACCTTTTGTGGCGGCATAGGGATTGAAAGGGACAAGGTCACCACTGGCGTTCAAGGAGCATATGATGTAATTACAAAAATTTCCCTTTGCTGTAAATTTGCCAAGTGAAATTTAGCGTTCAGCGTCACGCAGTCTGTGACTTTGGGGATAGCGAAGAAGTAGGGGGGGCGAGGAGGTGTTTATGTGTTTTTGCCAAGTTTTTGGGCACTCGTTGGAGCTGTTTGTGTGACAGCTGGGGTATAAATGAACTTTGGTTGCTCCTAATTGCTCCACTTACGCGTTATACGATATCGTTTCTTTGTCAGTTGTTTATTTGTTCGCCGCTCTCCGCCGCGAGGCCAATAAACAAAGCAGCGCTGACTAGTTCAATAATCACTGAAGAAACGCCTTGTTTGCACTTCCTGCAGTTGTGATGCGCGTTGTTGCTCCCTTTCGAGTTTGAATTTGGACTGACATAGTCTTGTGACTCCCTGCCCGCCCTACGCTCCTCATCTCACTCTGCAGTTCAATGGCAGCGTCTCGCTTCCGCCAGTATGTTTGTGTATCGGAGTTTTGAATTTTCACCGCTCCCTGGCCCTACCCACCACCATCAGTGGTTCTTGTTTTTTATTTTTTTGGACGCAGTGGAAAGTTACCAGTTGACAAGCGCTTGATTCCCTTGCATGTCTTCAATTTGTGGGTCTTTCCTTCAGATTTTCATTATTTTATGCAGACGAACGAATAATAACTTAACGATTATGAATTATGATTAATGGAGGTAGCGTAGCATGCAACAGCTGCGTGTTAAATAATAGCCTTAGGGCTTCTTAGCCAAATGAAAAGGTCAGCTCCACCACAGGCCAATTTGAATATAGCTAATGCTATATTATAGATTATATAAGCTGTATAATAGTGATATACCAATTGTAAATTCACTTAAAAAGAAAGAGCATCACAATAATATAAATCCTTCATTCAGTGGCAATTGTTATTAGATTTTTAAAATTTTTGGGTATGACAAGATGTCTTAACTAGCAAAAAATTGTTAAGAGCAGTTCGGAGTTAAGTTTACTTCACAAAATAAATTTAACTTTTACATGTTGAGCTCATCTGAAGGCTACAGCGGAACGAAAGTTGGAGGTACTTTAACTCATAGGTAAATTCCAGTTATAAAATTTTTAAAACCTTTAAACATAACTTGGTAATAACCATTAATTTAGTACTAAAAGTCAGACTGAGTCTTGAATTTTTAAATAAATATTTTACAGTAAAAAGTACAAGTTAGAGAGGGTCATTAATATATTCCTTCTATATAGAAAATCCCCAGTAATGACAGCGATAAAACGTAGCTCTATGCAAATGTGCATGATTTGCGTAGACCAATTTTGATATTTTAGAAAAGTCATTGTGTGCTAATGTGAGAACGGGCAACTAACAAAGCTTCTTTAGAGCAATTATCTTTATTAACACAGTTGTGATACAGTTCGCTGAGGCGACATATGGAAACCGGTTATGGGCCGTCATTTGTCGATTTCGATTTCAACTTCGCAATCAGCTGTTGGCCGCTTCTCCGCTCTCTGCTGACACACATTAACCGACAGAACGAAAATAAAAAAACAAAAATAATGAATGCACAAAGGTCTTACCGGTTTCATCAGCTGCTACAAACAGTTATTTTTTGGTTTTTTGTTCAATCGTTTGAGTTGTCAATTCCCAACGTTTGGCGTCGTTTGAGGTCAATGGCTTCTAAGCCAAGAGTGTCTAGTATCTTGGGCATGTGGCCATTTCGAAATGCATAAAATCAAGAAATCACGAGCTCAAGGACGCCGTTGCCACGAGAACGGTTTTCGATTACAGTAAATCAAATTTGTAGACCCACAAAAAGAGCCGAAAATCGAAGCCAAAAAAGCGTCTGCTAGTCAAATCTATTTACAAACATTGGTAAAAATAATAATATACAAAAAATATATTTTATTTGAAGAATCTGGAATGATATGAGAATTGTATTGGATTTTTTTAAACACCAATAATAAACTTATTCGTTATACGTTAAAATTCATAATGATAAATACTACAATTTCTGGTAAACCCTTTGCTAAAGGTTGGAGATTACTCCACAAAAGTTAAGAGCTAAGTTGAAGGCAACTATTTCTCTCTGTGCATGGACAACTATGGGGAAAGCACCCATTTCAGGGTGGCGGGTGGGTGGTGGTGGTGCCAAAGACAATGGCAATAAAAGCCAAAGCAGCAAAATGGCGGCGCGTGTGTGACAAGGGAACATCACCGAAACTGTGCTAGAGCCAGTGCGGTTCACCAGCATCTCATCTTGCGTTCGTCCTTCAGAACCACTCACTCAACCCACAACAGACAAGAGGCAAGTCATGGGACAAGTCACAGCAAACCCCCCCTTGATGACATGCCGCGAACGCCACTGATTTAAGGGCTTGAATTTGTTATTTATGTCGTTTTGTCAAAACGACTGAGGAGTACTCTATGTATGTAATATAAAAAACAAGAAAGAAAGCTATCTTTGGCCAGCCAAAGTTTGTATACCCTTGCAGGTAACAATTAAAATATATCTAACTAAGCCAAAAATGCATTAATTTCGATTCGGAAAGCAGTTTTGTGTTAGTTTTTATAAATTTAAAAAAACTGCTTACCAAATTTAAAATTTCAAGAAATCAAAATTTTTGGCCGTTTTTGCTAATTTTAATGATGTAACCCCTTATCAAATTTTGCAAAAATGGCCAAAAAATCGATTTCTTTCGGACATTTCTAGAAAGATTCGCATGTTAATGCTGATCAAGAATATATATGGTTTATGAGGTCGGAAATGATTCCTTGACTTAGAAAAATATTATTTTGTATTATAAAATCTGATTTTTTATATTAAAAAACTTCTTAATTTTTTTTTTAATTAAAAATATCACAGCTCGGCCAAAAGAGCATTAATTTTAAATCGGAAAACTGTTTTGTGCAAGATTTTCTACAGTTAATAAATCTGCATACTTCATTTAAAAATTTTGAAAATTAAATTTTTTATCAAAATCAAAAATTTTAATGATGTAACCCCTTATGAAATTTCGCAAATATGGCCAAAAAATCGATTTCTTCCGGACATATCTAGAAAGATTCCCCTGTTGATGCTGATCAAGAATATATATAGTTTATGGGGTCTGAAACGTCTCCTTCACTGCGTTGCAAACTTCTGACTGAAATTATAATACCCTGCAAGGGTATAAAAATGCTAGATATCTGTATGTACATAACACATATCGGGAGTTGTCTTTGTTGGTCTTATCAGGCTGAGTTGAGTCACTCCGAATACTACGTAATGCCAACTGCATAAGTGAAAATCACTTTTAACTTAAACAAAACCATGTATAGTTCACAAAAAGCTTACGGCGTCAATAATTTAAATAAGTTGAAAGCAGGAGTCGTGCCAAAAATGCCGAGCTATAAATAGTTTGCACTCGATCATAGTCGAAAATAAATTAAAAATCGTCAACTCATGGCTGCTCGAAATAAAAGCCAAAACAAATAATAATTTATCACACACATGCACAAGTGAGATGGGTCTTTGGGAATGAGACTTTTGAGTGGGAATTACGCATTCGTGATGGGTGAATATATTTTATATGTATGTACATTATTTATACACACCATCAGCAAGGTCAACGAAACGTTCTATGTTTGGTCTCTCCTCACCTGATATCTCTGCAGTTATTATTTCCAGGTAATGCCAGTTGATTATGGGCTAAATTACAACCATTGCTGGATCTTGGTCCTTTGTCATGGCAGCAGCTTACATTGTTTGCTGAATTATAAAATGATTGCAGTTGTTGGTCGGCGGCGAGTCTTTAAATAAACCGAACGAGTAAGGGCCTTCTCTCCGCTGCCTTTCTTTTTCTGGTTACGCTTTCCGTCAATTTTGTTTGTTTGCCGTTTTGCTTTATGGAATATTTGCCGCCCTTGCACAGTGGAATGCACACTGGGTGCAGCACGCTCCGAAATCAGCTGTCCGCTTGAATTTTAATACGCCTGTCGCCTAGGTGTGTGTGTGTGTGCCGTGCTGGCACAACCGATTGCACAACCCTCCGTGTTTCACTTCAAGTTAATATCTCGACTATGACCACTTCGTAGCCCACTGTGCGGGAGTTTCGATTTTTTACGGCACCCAAGTTTGGGGGAGCGGCGGCGGGGCAGTGACAACACCACCCGACGGCAAAAGTTCACCAGAAAATGTGGGATGTGAGGCGGTGGTGGTCGGCGTAAACAAATGCACACAGAATTCGGGATGCGGAAACGCTCGCTTCCAAAAGCACACAGGAAACGGAAATGGACCTTCAGCTCCAGGTATGCTGCACGCGTTTTCTCTTAATTGATTACTTAACAGACCACAATGTCGGCTGGCAAAATTCTTTTAAAATACAGAAGATTTTAATTTTTCACAAAAAAACGACCGTCCGTACTACAATTGGAAAACCATCTGACCGCCTTTTGGGGTTGTTGATAGTCATCGTCATGCCGATATCGATATATCGATGTTTTTAAAAATATTTATTCCGTGATTTTTTAAAAATATTTATATCGTGCAATCAATAGTCATTTTGAAGAATATTGAACCTTTAAATATAATGTTAAGTGATAATTAGGATTTTTACAAATATTCTAAATATATTAAAGCTGCAAGCAACGTCGTTGCAACATCGATATTTTAATACATTTAAATATATCGTCGTTTACCCAGCGCTATAAATATGCCGCGTAAAAACTGCTATGCACTTAAAATAAACAATATTATTAAGGTTATTACTTCCAGTGCTCACACTTTTAGCATTTTTTGAACGGGGTGCAAATTAATTTAAATTCTTTGGGTACCATGTATCTCAAAGTCGTTTATTGTAGCTTTCCAACTAGTTTTTTAATAGGAAATGTTTTAAAGGAAATGTATACCATTCGCTCTAAGTGAATTAAACTGGGAACTTTCCCATTTATCCTGAGATCCTTACCCTAATTAAAGTATCTTCCTTACCCAAACGAGATCGTTATTAGAAATGCAAGTATTATGTTGTAAATAAAGTCGGCAAAACTTTTTTATATTGCATTCGATATATGTATGATATAAAGAAAATATAACAGTGTAATATATTTGTATGTAAATAGCAGCATATTTTTTTCAAATGTTGTGTATAAACATAACAAAAGCAGCTTTCCACAACTTGGCTTGGAGTATAAATATGCAGCAAATTAAATTGTTGTTTTGTTTTTAGTTTCACATTCAAAACTCCTCCTGCTCTGGATCAGCGTTTGAGGCGGAAAATCCATCCTGAAATTAACAAAAAAGGGATAAAACGAAGGGATAAGAAGAAAGGTTAAACGTAAAAGGTTAAACGTAAAAAAATGACCTACACCAGGCTTGTACAAGATGTCTAGAATGCGCTGCAAAATCGGCATAGCTTGGGCGTCCTCATTTTCATGGCAACTGGAAAGGGAAGAATTCGGTCTATTTAATCTGGTGTTCAATTAGTCCAGGACTAGAGCAAGTCAACTTACAGAATCTCAATGTCACGCAATTTGGAAAAGTAGAAATCGCGCTCCTTCATCGCTTCTACCAATTGCTCAGGTGTATCCTTGCCAACTGCCTGGGCATCCTCTGTTGCAGTGCCCGTTAAGTTAGAGTCGTCGTCATTCGTGCGGGAAGTCACCCTGGCGCCTACTTCATTAAAGAAACGGGAGGGTGTAAGTATAGACAAACTATACCATGCAGATGAAGCTACGTACACGGCTTCACTACAGACGTTCCTGCCGGTCGTCCAGTTGCCACTGGAGCACGTCGGTAGCTGCTGGCACCAACGGAAGCGAAGACCATGGGGGCACCTTCACGGGCCGCTAGGGCATCGTACTTCTTGCCATTGTAATTGGCATCAAAGAATTTTTTAAACCACTGCAAAAATTCTAAATTGTCTTGGAAGCGACCTTTTACCAGTTTATCAATGGGTATAATCTGAGAGGTAAAAGTAAACATTTAGTGGTTTCAAGCAAAGTGATTTGAGTTTGTGGTTAAGAAACAGTAGCCTCAGTATAAGTTGCTACAATTCTTTTCAAAATTAGGATGGTTTTTTGTGTCATTGTTTTTAAATCAAATCCAAAAGTCTAGAACTACAGAACTACATACGTATCTAACAAAAGTAAGAGTTTTACCTTATCGACAGACATCTTTTTGAAGCCCGCCTGCAATATTTTGAAATTCTGTATGTATTCATGTTCCAAATTTGTCCGGAATTTCACACGCTTTAGAGGCACTGAACTGGGAAATAGCATGTCCATAAATTGACAATATGCGGCACCTGAGTAGAGGTAGGTCCATTCCAATAAAAACGCTTTCCAGACAATTTTAGCACTCACTTACCTGTGCATAGTTCCTCGACTTTGGAAAAGTCTGACTGCAGGCAGTCGTTAACCCAAGCCAGCATTTCGTGGCGTGATAGATTCTCTGTTGTCACATTGGTGGAGTGAACATTGACTGCCATGATGACATCTAAAGGAAGAAAGGAATACAACGTTTTTATAGAGCTCGGCGGGCATCCTAACTCTCCGAATCAAGACAATACACTTTTCTTACCAACTGTATTGATCAGGTTTCTTACTGAAGACGACCTCTTTTAATTGTCCTCTCACACTCACGAAGTTAAAAAAAAGATATATATTTAATCTTTTTTGTTCGTTTCTTTTTGCTTTGTTTGAATAAAGACTTCCCTTTGAAGGACTTTCGAGTGAATCTCTATTTGTCAAACCAGGATCTCAGGGCCTACTTCTCGGTCAGAAAACCAATTGTATTCGGAGCCAGTTCAAATATTGTATTTTAAATCATCATCAGCTGCCCTCTTATGCATTCCTTTTATTTATAATAAAACAGTTTTTACTGTAAAAATTATTATTGGCATTTATTTCACAATATTATATGGCAATTAAATTTAACGTTAACGTAATTACTATGACTTGAGTTTGTTCTTTTATTTGATTTTATATGAAGTACCATAAGTATGAAGACAAATGAGTTCTATATTGACGTAAATATGAGCATGAGTACTGACGTAAATATGGAAGTATCCAAAGTATCAAGCTGTTTCAAAAGATATTTCAAAAGCAATGGATCTTGGTTAGCCTGGGACATTTTTATTTCTGGTCCACCAAGCACAGTCGTTTGTATCGGCGTCTAATTTAGACGATTTGATGATAGATTGATGAACATTGATACGCGTATGTGATGATAATCATTTTAGGATTGATTTTCTCGTTTAAGGGCTTCCTCTCTGATCGAAACCCGTCCATGATAGTTGCATAACTATTCAACATGTTTCAGTGCTTCTGTCCAACTTTTACCGTGCTCTGGCCTAGCGCATTCACGACTGCTTGGGGTGCTGGACGGGTGGCGGGGGCGCCGGCTTGAAGCACTGGAGCAGGAAGGCTGTGTAGATGACAAAGGCCACCGCCAGGGCGATCAGGGCATACATGAAGATGTTTAGCTCGGGCTGCCGGAAGCGGTTCTTGCGCAGCCATTCCAGCACCTCATCCTCGGAGAGAAGGTCGCCTTTAAAGGTAACATATGGATGTAATTAAAGCTCTTCGTTTTCATTGCTGGAGTCCTAACTTACCCCTGTATATGCTGGGGAATCGCCGGCGGAAATAGACCATTGCCGGCAGTTTGGTGACTCCCCATTTCTTGGCATAGCGCGAGTCAGCCATTTTTACAAACGTTATATCCAGGTTATCCGTCTCGCTGTCTATGTTCTCGAGCTTTTCCAGAGCCGCTGTGCTGTCCGGTTGGTTGTGCTCATCTGTAAAGTGGGGAGTTGGTTGGGAACTGCAATTTGCTTGGAGTTAAATTCATTGTACTTACAGAAAAACACCGATAAGAACTCGTTCTCTTCAAGAAGCTTGTCCAGCATTTTTCTGTTGACTTCTTCAATTTCGTTTTTGATTTCGAAGACATCTTGTGAGGTCAGCCAGGTTATAACTTTGTCGTGTTGATGCATATCGCCATCATATAGGACAGGCACTTGTTTCCTAGAGTTTGCAACAATTAATCCAAAGTTGTGGCTAAACTAGGGTTTATCAAAAACTAACCTGAAGTAAACCAGGGAAGGTATGTTGACAATTTCGTATTTCTTGGCTGCTTCGATGCTGGCAATCTTAACAAAGTCAATGCCAAACATATCCGCCTCGCCGTCGATCTCCTCCAATTCCTCCAAAATCTCCTCGCACTCAGCACAGTCATCGTCATCTTAAGGAAAGCCTTGTGTTAATATTTTTATTAAAATTAAAAGTTTGCTGAGAACTTACAGAAGAACACAACCAAGAGGGTGGACTCGGCCATTAGACGATCCAGCATGCGCTCGTTGACCTCCTCGATTTCATCGGCCAACTCCCGGTTGTCGTCATCAATGAGCCATTCCAGAACCGACTGCTCATTTTGCAGATCGCCCTCGAAGAGTAAGGGATTTCCATTGCTGAGGGCCAAGTTATTGGGTCATCTATTACTTAATTACTACTCCATATATTTACCGGAAGTAAACCAAGGCCGGGAAGGTCTTAATCGAATAACGTTTGGCCAGCTGAGGATCTTGGATCTTGACCATGTGAATGCCGAACACATCGCACTCATCATCAATCAGCTCCAGACCCTCTAATATCTGGTCGCAGATGTTGCAGTTGATTTTGTCTGGCAAAAGAAAACGACTTGGTTAGTAACTGAATTAAGAAGACTCAGTATTTGAAATTTTGTGGCAAGCTTGAGAGTGGGTTAGCAATTGTGTGAGAGGCAAAGAAAACGACGTAAATAAGGTATTCGCGTCCAAACTAAATTTCCGTGAGTTGTCAAATACCTTAAATCGATCAGTTCCTGAACTCGGTGCCGAAAGAGACATTTTTAAACATTTTAAAATACAATTTAGTTTGGTCGTAATACGGGGAAAGCCTGGTTAAGAGCTGTCAAGAATCGATTCTGGACATGGAACAGAGCTCCTACAAGTGGTTAGACGTGGTTAGGACTCAATCGAACATGCGCCGTCGATGGTGTGCACACGGAATACGGAATACGAATACCTTGTTTTTCGATACGTTTTCTTTTACGTGAAATGTAGCTTTGTACGAATTGACTGGATGAGTGTTTTGTGGATTTGGTGGTAGTCAGGTTGCTTTCTATTAGACTAGAGGGGGAGCAGAAACTGCGACAGAAAGCGGGTTGCTTTCCCTTGCGCTCTGGCGGCACTGAGGATGGTTGTTGGTTCGTTCGGTTTCGGTTTCGGTTCAGGGTTTTCAGTCAGGGACAAGTTTTTGTGGATTGTGTTCGATGGAGTGTTGGGGTCAGGGATACAGATATAATAATTCAGAATGTGTGAGATCATAAGCAGATGCTGCTGGAAGACAGTTGACAGATCAAGCTACTCACAGAAGTACACGGCCAGGTACTGGGTCTCCTCCACCATGGTCTCGAGCATTTGGCGGGTAATAAGCTCGATGCGATCCTCGGTCTTCTGTGTGATCAGCCATTGGAGCACCTCCTCCTCCTCACTGAGTTCGCCTAATCAAAAAATCGATTACTAAGACTAAGAGTGACTGGCAGGGAATCAGCTATATACCCTCAAAAACATTGGGTATTCCTCCCTCGAAGTAGACCAGTGCCGGGTACTCGTGTACGCCATAGCCATCGGCCACGGAAAAGTCTCTGGTCTTCACAAAGGTTATGCCATGCTTATCGCAATCGTCGTCAATGTTCTCCAGCTCCTCCAGGACCTTGGTGCACTGCTCACAGCCGTCCGCATCTGGCAGTCAAAGTGGGATGACACACATTACTCAACACACACACTACACACGGAGCACTGTGATATACAGGGTACTACGGCAAGCACTAAACGTTTATATGTAAGGCACATTAACAGCGAGAGTTGACATTGACGGGGATATGGCAGATTGTGCAGCTAAAGTAGAGTACATAATACATAATCCTGACTCTACCGCATGCTTTGGTCCTTGATTACTGGACGATCAAGCAGTGGAGTCAGTAGAGATGCTGATGGTGCGTGGACACAACAAGAAACATAAAGCACAGAAACGAGCATAGGGGGGACGACTGAAAGAGCAAAGTGAATAGAGAGTCTAGAGAAGGTTTCGGGAATCACAGAAAGACAGAGAAAGACCAGAGAAACAATGAGATAGAGGGGGAGACTGGACTTCACTACGCCGGATCACTAATGGAGGTTTATACATTCACTTTACAAGGCGGATGTGGATGCGAGGTGTTTTTCTGGTGGTGCTAGGTTATGTGGTAAAACATTCTTGGACTCATTCCAGTTGCACGACTTCTACTCGGTAAGATGATGCACTACCATCTTCTTGCTTCCCAGCCGACGCGTCCGGTGGTGCAGCTGCGCCCGCAGTCGCAGACGGTGCATCTGGCGAGGACGCTGGCGACCCATCCGCCCCACCAGCAGCCGCCTCGGAAGGATCGGTCTCACTGCCAAAGGCAGCAGCGGCGCTGGCGGCTCCACCCTCCTGCTGGTGCTGGTCGCGCTCCTTTTTCAGACGCGCCTTGCGCGCCGCTTTGGAATTGCAAATGTCGCACTTTGTCTTGTTCCCTACGTTTTGGGGTACCGTATCGGTTTTGTGTGGTTCGGTTTGATAGTTCAGAGAGCGCAGTCGTAAATAGAAATATAAACAAAGTCTTTTTGGGTTAGATACACAGAGCTTATAAGCCTAAAATAGCTTAAGACCTAAATGGTTAACTACGATTACACAGAGTTCGCTGCAAACTGTTTGCGCAAAAGCGTGATGGTCAAATCCACAAAGTACTTTTTAGACAAATGAGACAGAGGGTTAGGGACTTTCGCGATTGGATGTTTTCTTCCTTAAAGGAAGTACACTAAATGTGCTACAAATATAGAACATCGATCGGTCGGACGTTGTACTTTGTGCGAATTGAGATCACCAAACCGATTGCAGCTCCTAATACCTCTTCGTATGCCTCATAGGTAAAGAGTATTCGCCAGCAGAGACTGCCACCTTTGATGAAAACTTACAGAAATACACGGCGATGGAGCCAGACTCTTCAATTAGCTGAACGAGTCGTTCGCCCTCGAGATCTTCGATAACATCTCCACTTGGGTCCTTTTGCGTGATTAACCAAGTGAGGATCTGTTCTTCTTCGTAAAGATCACCTGGAAGGAGAGGCAAAGGTTTTTCCTGGGAGCAAACCATCTGGCAAGGAACATCCTACCGGCATATATAACTGGCTCCTTGGATGTGGGCTTGAAGAAAACTATGGCTGGCAGGGCAAAGACTCCGTATTCCTTGGCCATTTGCTTGTCGTCGATCTTGACAAAGTCGATGCCCGCCTTGTCAGCCTCATCGTCTATGTGCTCCACTTCGGCCAGGACGCGAGGACACTGCTTGCACTCGTCGCTGTCTGAGGGTTCAGTCAATGGTAAGCCTGGCTTATGTCTAAGATCAAGGGGAACTTACAGAAAATCACCGCCACGTAGTCGGAGTTCTTGCGGATCTTTTCAAACATCTTGCGGTTGACCTGCTCGATGTGATCGGTCATCTCCATGTTGGCAGGACTAGTCAGCCAGTCGAGCACCTCCTCCTCGTCATCGATATCGCCGTCGTAGTTGATGTACTTTCCCTTGCGGAAATAGGTCAGACCCGGGGGGTTCCTGTAGCCGTACTTCTTGGCCATTAGCTTGTCGTGCATTTTCACTATGTGAATGCCATATTCGGCGGCTTCGTCGTCGATCAGTTCGATGTGTCGGAGCACTCGCGGTGAGTCGGGATCGTCTTCCTTGTCTAAAATAAAGCGAGAGTCGAGGCATTAGAGCGGACCAACAAGAAGTTTTCAAGTTTTCTTATGGACTATTGATTGAATTTTGCTTGTGTTGTTGGACGGCAGTTACAGTTTTTAGTGGGCGCCATTAAAGACTACTTAGTTTATGAAATATTTCCTGGATATCGTAATAACCTGTACCTTAAGCACGTCCCGGGCGCCCATTATACTTACAAAACATAACCGCTAAAAAGTCTTTGGTGCCTATAAACTCAAAGAGCTGCTCCCGATCAATTAGCTGTATGCTTTGGTCGGCCTTCTGCTCCAGAATCCAGTTGAAGACGTCCTGATTGCTGGCAATGTTGCCTATATGCGATATAGATGAAATTAGTTTGTTAGATTTGTTTTAACAGAAATAATCCCTTGTTTCGTGTTATCCAATTTATGGCACATACCTGTTGGCTGCAGTTTGTCAATCAATCATCAGCGTATAAATATTGCTTTGTTTTTGCTGCTTCTTTCATACAAATATAAATATTGAAAGTTGGAAATAGGCCAAAACCCACCAGGCCATAATTATTAGCCCATGACTCACCGTAAGCATTTGTTTAAATTTGTTCAAAAACATATGTATAGTGGTCATAATATATCTTCAGGAAATATATATAATATACAGTGTTTTTTTTAATGTTTGAAATTATTTGAAATTGGCTTTTGGCTGACTTTTTTGCTAGAAATAAGAGAACCTGATTGATTTGGATGGTTTTTATTTCATGTTCTTACAATTTTATAGTGAAGTTTGGTTTTACAAAAAAGTGCTTGTGCTTTTGCTTTGATTTGCATTCGATTCTTACAGTTTCGACAATTTTCCATTTGAAAATTGGCTTGATAAAAATACATTCGCTTGTTCTTGACTTAACAGCTGCTGTTCAACAAAAATTGTTTACATAAAATTGGATTTAGTTACAATTGCGTGTAGAGTGGTAGACTATATAGCTTAAGAAAACATAGGCGATAATAGAGATATATAATTCGGTACTGGTTTATACCGATAACAAAAACAACAGCGAGCGGCACGGGTATCGCTCTCAGAAGAAAACAAATGAAACATAATGGCAGGCTACATAGAATGCGAGGCCATTGTTCAGCGAGAAATGGACTTTCGTTTCCATAAATTTTCAACAAAATTAAGTGTGCGCTGCAGCAGCACCTTTGACAACAAGCTTATATTACAAAATATATGTATATTGACTATGGCTGCTCTGTACGAGGTTATTAAGAAAATAGTTGACAGCTCTCGTCTCGAGTGTAAATTGTTTCAAAAAATATTTTTCCGTGTGTGTTCGGTCGTTTGACTTGGTTGCTTTGACTCTTGTTAAAATTAGACTTACGACGTAAATGTATATTGTATATTGTGACAAAAAGAAGTAGTATCAAAAAGGCTGAAGCTGTTGTTATTGACAATAGACAATTTTCGATTGATTGTTAATAACAAAGATTTTCTGGATAAATATACAAGTGAAAGTTCTCAGAAGTTTTTATAGTTTTTTGTTGTTGTTGAAGTAATTGCTTTTAGTTTGAACAAAGTTTGTTGAAATCCGTTGACAAAATGCAACAAATGTGTGTATTTAGTTTAGTTATAGATCTGGGGTCGGCTTCGAGAAGCAGCCTTCCCCCTTTGAAAATAGTTTAAGCGAAAATATCAACGAAATTTTAGTTAGTAAGTTTCTCTATTCCATCGTTCATTATCAAATATCTTGAGTTGCTCGTCGGGACTCTCTGCTTTTCAACGTGGAACAGCGAGCTAAGAAAGGTGTGTGTGTACGTGTGTGTGTGGACAGTGTGTGATCTGATCAGGCACCGAGGATGTATATTGAATATATTCGATATTGTAGTAGCGCCCAGCCCCCGCTCCCCGGCCAAGTATACTCTTCAAGGTTAGTGGGGGAAGGACCTAGACACAGCCATACGGTTGGTTTGGTTTTCTTGGTTGTCTTTTGCAGTCACACAGAGATGTACATTTAGTTATAGAAACCTGTCATTGAAGGTTCTTGTGGTGGCTATACAGGTTTGGGTTGCTTTTGGTAGTTGGTATTTGGTATTCTGATATTCTGATATTTTGATATTTGGTCTATCGGTTGACAACGTGCTACTTAGTATGGCATATCATTCAATCATACAATCACCATTTAACTGTCTGTGCTTTTCCACACATTCAGTTAAATTGTTGCCTTACTCCCACAGAGAGATATCCTGAAAAATGAGGTCATACAAATTTTTTAGTCGATTTTGGAAAAAATTAACGCCTGCAAGACACAAAAAGAGAGAGAAAAGAGAAGAGAAATAAACAAATAAGGTAATGACCAATTTGTGCGTGTGTCTGTACGTGTCTGAGTATGGGCACAACAACAGCAAAAATGAGCAGTTACAGGACAGGTGAGTCTGACTGGAAATGATCTGTGTCTTGGCTTGTTTCTACTACGACTAGCTGAGACTACGGGGTCTAGTCCGATGGTCCGGGGCGACTACGTACCGGTCTTGACATTCAGCTTTCCGGACTTCTTTGACGACTTCTGCTTGGACACCTTCTCCTCCTGGGACTCATCGTCATCGTTGGCCACTGGTTTCTTGCCAGCCTGCGGTTTGTTGCTGCCTCCGGAGCGCTTGTTGGCGTAGGACACCTTGACCAGGGGCTTGTCATCGTCGTCATCCTCATCATCATCATCATCGTCGTCGTTGTCCTTGGCGGCCTTGGAGGGCTTTGAGGCCTTGGCTGCCGGCTTCTTGGTCTGAACTGGCTGCTTGTTGGCCGACTTGCCTGCCGGAGTTGAGGAGGCGGAGCTGGCGAACTGGAAGTTGCCACCGCTGCCCACCGAACGCTTGCCCTGATCGCCTTCGCTGTGTCCGATCCGCTGGGCCGTCATCTTAGGAACTTTCGTTGACTTCTCCAATTTGGTTGGACAGCATTGGAATGGTTTGTAATCGTTGGGCACGTAATTATTGCCGCGCTTAGCTGAATGGCCGTCATGGCCCAATCCAACATAGAAACATTCGTCATCTGTGTGTGAGCAAACAAACAAAAACATTTTGTCAGATTGTTTAGTTTTAAAGAATTTTTTGTATTATTTTTCGGTTTACTATCAACAGAAGGTTCGTTACGATAAGTTATCAAAAAACGTTCAAACAAGAGTGCATCGTTGTAGGCGAGAGAACTAAGAATAAAAGTCGTTAACTGGCTTTCAGTACTTTTCTTCAACAACTCCGACATAGCCACAGAGAGAAGGAAAGAGAGCAGTTAGTACGATTTCCGGTTCAATTTCGATTTCGATTTCGATTTCAATTGTTTTCAGACTCGAAAGATTCTTTGTTCTAAAGTAAAAAGCGTGCTTTATGAATGGAAGATACTTGAATTTGTTTGAGTATAATTTGTAAAACAGATCTATATTAAAACTAATAACTGACAAAATGCTTTTGATGCTGCTGACTGTACAAGTACAAGTTTCGGATTGATTCTAGTTCATACATTAACATATTCAATATCGGAGTTAGGCCCACGGAGCAGTATGTGAAGCCCTCGCGGTTCACTGGATCAAATTTTCGCTTCGTTTCGTATATTGTTTATATGCTTAAATATTTTCTAAGGCACAGCAGGATCGTTATTAATTAATATAATTAAACAAACATACGGATTACTTAAAGATAAAATGTAAATCAAACAAAATAGGTATTAACACATTTTCCATTGTCATTTGTCAGAACAGTTACGTTTTCCAAAATAAAAAAAGGACTCGTATATGTAATTTTGGCCTTGTTCAAATAATTTCAAACATTGTGTCAGCTATGGTTTTAGTTTTTTTTTTTTTTTTTTTTTTTAATTTTTCTCAACTTTTCCCTCAGATGTACCATCGGTTTTAACACTTAGCCACTAAATTGGTTAGCGCTTGGGGATTGGGTTCAAACATTCCTCGGGATCAAAACACAGAAGACATAGGCTGGGGTTATTAATATGTATGTGTATATATATGACTTGAGTTTATCTCTGATTGAGTGTCTTCCGCACATGAGATTTGCTTTAGCACAGAAGCCATAAGCCCGGCACACATGGGCACAATGAAATCAGAAGAAGGCTTGGTGGTTGTTACCTTGATTAAATGCATTTCTATTTGAATTCCTGTTCCCCAAGTCTGTAGATAGACAATAGCATGAACTGTAGTCGAAATAAGGAAAGTGTTTTTGGGGCATTTCATTGAGCAAGGTGGGGCGGGAGTGTGGGATTGGACCAACATGGAACAACTTCAGTTAATGCTGCGAGAGCAACTCACATTCAGGAATTACCTATTTCGTCTATTAGCCGACCCGAGCAAAGGTCAGCAAGGCGATGTATCGTTCGCCCCTTGGCAGTATGCCTATATTTTGGTTTACTTTTAAGATCCATTTCCTCGTCGTCGTCGTCGTCATCGTTATCGTCGTTGTCTTCGTCGTCGTCGTCATCCTTATCGTCGTTTTCATCCCCATTTGTATCTTCGTCATCCTCATCCTCATCATCTTCATTATCATTATCTTTATCCTTTTCATCTTCATCTTCATCATCCTCATCTTTATCCTCATCTCCATCCTCTCCATCCTCTTCATCCTCTTCGTCTTCATCCTCCTCATCTTCATTATCTTCTTCATCCTTCTCATCCCCATTTGCATCTTCGTCGTCGTCTTCATCATTCTCCTCATCTTCATCGTCGTCTTCATTATCTTCTCCATCCTTGTCATTTTCATCTTCATTATCCTCATCTTCATCTTCGTCATCATTATTTGTCTCTTCATCATCTTCATCTTCTTCATCATCTTCATCATCTTTCGCATCTTCATCATCCTCATCCTCATCTTCATCATCATCTTCCTCATCATTTTCATCATCCCCATTTTCCTCATCCTCATCCTCTTCTTCATCATCCCCATTTTCCTCATCCTCATCCTCTTCTTCATCATCCCCATTTTCCTCGTCCTCATTTTCTTCATCTTCCTCCTCATCATCATCATCACCTCCATTCTCGTCTTCATCCTCGTCTTCATCTTCGTCTTCATCCTCGTCTTCTTCATCGTCATCTATTGCTCTACCGCCCTCATCCTCCTCATCCTCATCATCTCCTCCATCCTCCCCCTCTTCGTCATCTTCCTCCTCATCCCCGTCATCGTCAGATACCCGTCTCTTTGCTCGTAGTCTTTCTTTGCGAATCGTATTCTGCAGGCGCTTTAATCTTTCCCTCTTATCCTCATCGCTTTCTTTGGGATATCGCATTTTAACAATCTTTTCATCACTTGCACCGTCATCGTTGCCTATATCGAAAATTTTCATTACGTTCGGTTTTATATATATTGGGCAATATAATCGGGTGTATGATAATTGGATGTATCAATTCGGTGGGATTTCTGGAACCGCTTTTTCGCGGCTCAACTGATTTTGCTTCGAGAGTTTGGCTTATGAGCGTGAGTTAGAAAGCAGAGGAAACATTTTAAACAAAACGGCTTACTCTTTTGATTGATTAACCACTGCAGCACACGGTTTTCATTTTTGAGATTACCTGGGAAAGAGAAAAAACCAATTAAGAGGGGCTCAAAGCACATATATGGTATCCTTGATGATTACTTACCATCATACATGATCGGGACGCCGGTCTCGTAGTAGACCAAAGCTGGGAATGCGAAAATGCCGATCTCATGTGCCAACTTAACGTCATTCGATTTCACAAACTGAATGCCGTGCTTATCGGTGTCGTCATCGATGTTCTCCAGCTCTTCCAAGATGTCCGAGCAGGATTCGCATTCATCGTCGTCTGGGCAAAGAGAAAATGCATTGTTATTAAAGCCCTTCTGTTGGTATCTTGGGTTCTTACAGAAGAACACAGCCAGGTGTTCAACATCGTTTATCAGAACTTGCAGGGTCTTGCGATCGACAGACTCAATGACATCGGCAGTAGACTCGTGCAAGTCAATAACCCACTCAAGAATTTCCTCCTCCTTCATCAGGTCACCTTAAAAAGATTAAGATCAATATATTTGTAAAGCTTTCTAAACACTAAGATCAAAGAAAGATCTCTTCCTATTAGGATACAATTTATTCAAATCAAATTTATTCAAATACGTTTCTAGTATTTGAATTGTAATCACTGTTCGAGATTACCACATCCTTATTCTAGGACACTTACCGGTGTAAATTGTTCTAAACTTATGTCTATAAAATGCAAGTGCCGGCAGACCGGGCAGATCGTATTCCTTATCAATATCATCGTCGGATGTCTTTACAAAGTCAATGTCTTTTTCCTCGCACTCGTCGTCAATGTTCTCCAGCTCGTTCAGGATCTTCTGGGCCTTCTTATCGCCTTCGGCATCTGTAAACGCAGAGGATTTATGGATTAGATCCTCCAAATACATTAACTTATTAATTTTCTTACAGAAGAACACGACAACGTGATCGTTCTCAGCCAAAATTTTATCCAACATCTTCACATTGACCTCCTCGATTTTTCCGGGAATCTCAAGGGTCTCATCGTCCGTGATCCAGGCCAGCACTTCATCCTCATCGTCCAGGTCTCCGGTGAAATGCAGTGGGTCACGGTTACGGAAGAACACCAGGCGTGGATAAGTCTTGACATTGTATTTCTTGGCAACTCCGGTATCCTCAGTGGTAACAAAAATGATGCCAGCCTCGTCCAACTCGTCGTCGATGCTTTCCAAAGCATTCAGAGTGTGGTCGCAGGTCTCGCCAGGCTCGCAGGGACCCGTGAAGAAGACCACCACATATTCGTGCTCGTTGATCAGATTGACCAGGATTTCATCGGTGACCTCCTCAATGGTGGCCGTTTTCTTCTGCACCAGCAGCCACTCGAGGACCTCATCCTCATTCATAAGATCACCCTCGTAGAGAGCCGGGATCTTGTTCTCGAAGTAGATGAGAGCGGGCAAGTGGTCGAGACCGTACTCCTTGGCCTCGGCGGCGTTGTCAATGCGCACGATGACGATGCCCTCCTTCTCCAGCTCATCGTCAATGTTTTCCAGTTCGTTCAGGATGCGCATGTCCTGCTTGTCGTCCTTGTCGTCTGTAGGTGAAAGAGAACATTATTGGCTGCCCGATATATGCGGTATTGAGGTTACTTACAAAATATAACCGCCAAGTGCTCGGTGTTCTCGACCAACTTGTCCTTCATCTCATCGGTGACTTCGGGAATTTCGGAGTAGCGCTTCTGATGCACCAGCCAGCCAAGCAGCTCGTCCTCTTTCATCAGATCACCCTCGTAGATGTGTGGAATGCCACGTTCAAAGAGTACAATCGAGGGTATCTCATCGATGCCCCATTCTTTGGCCTCCTTGTCATCATCGATCTTGACAAAAGCAATATCGTTCTGATCGCACTCATCGTCAATGTTTTCCAATTCTGCGAGGATTTTCTGTGATTTCTTTTGGTCTTTGTCGTCTGCGAAGGTGATTTATGGGAGTTAGTATACAAATTGTGGCTCAAATCGGAAGCTAACGAGAAATAATGAATAAACAAACTGAGGTTTTGCTCAACTTGTAACTTGGAACATACGAAGGACTACTTTTTGAAAGGTCAAGCTATTCTTGGCTTAAAAAAATATATTAAAAAAAAAATATATAAATAGAATGATCTACTAATTCAGGGTTTAGTTCCAGTTAATTAGTTTTTAAAGCGCTTTCGAAAATTATTACTGATAAAGCACACTGAAAAGTCGGCAGATTGTTACATTTACGAAAGCAGACACTCAGACACACCCAGAGATACAACACCAAGTTGGCTTTACAATATCTACAGAGATTGGGAGTCGAGTGCGCAGCGTTCCCGGCACAAAGTCATGGTGTGGGATCTGAAATCACTTACAGAACAGAACAGCTACGTGGGGCATTTTCTCAATGATCAAATCCAACATTTCGTCGGTAATGTCCTCGATTTGATCGGAACTCGTTTGCTCTGTAAGCCATTTCAGGAGCTTCTCCTCATCCTCCAGATTGCCTTCGTAAATAGTTGGAATGCCTTTTTCAAAGTATATCAGTTTAGGAACTTTATTGATGCCATATTCGACGGCCTCCTCGGGATTGTCGATCTTCACGAAAGTAATACCCAACGCGTCGCACTCGTCGTCAATATTCTCGAGCTCTTCGAGGACTTTCTGGGACTTCTTGTCGTTGTTGTCGTCTGGAAAACAGCTTGTGAGCAAAATGGTGGCGACTGCTTAGGCTCTATGGGTATATGTATGGAATATTTACAGAACAGCACTGCAATGACGCGTCCCTCTTTGATCATTGTATCGAGCATTTCGTCAGTGACATCCTCGATCTCATCCCGTTCCAACTGGCCCAACAACCATTTCAGAATCTGTTCCTCGTCCATGAGATCGCCGTCGTACACGTTTGGAATTTCTTTTTCAAAGTAAACAATTGCCGGAATCTGCAGGGCGAATAATATGCGTCAAAAGGCGATTCAATTGTGGTCATTCTGTAGCCGAATCGTACCGAATCGATTCCGTAATCGCCTGCTGCCTTGGCATCGTCAATTTTTACAAACTGAATGCCATGCTTGTCGCAGTCGTCGTCGATTTGCTCTAGCTCCTCCAACACGGTCATCGAATCGTCGTTTCCATGATCATCTGCAGATTGATAGCATTCGGTTATTGTATCACGGCGTACACTCCGCCGACAAATAATCCTTTTACATACAGAAAAGCACAACCAGGTTGTCGATATTGCTGATCAGCGTCGACAGCGTCTTGGAGGTGACGTCCTCAATCACGTCATCCTCATCCCCAGTCGACTTATTCTGCACCAACCACTCCAATACGTCCTCCTCACGCTGGAGTTCACCTAGAGACACAATTCCGATATTAGCTAATTGAATATCGACCTCTGCATGCGATTGATGGATGCTGTTGGTCTGTCTGAGTTTGAGTTTGAATTTGTGGTCTGGCAGTGGTGGTTCTGAGTTAAATGGGGTGTGCAATGGCAGTACCTTCGTATATGATCGGAGTCTGATGACGGTAGTAGACCAGCGCTGGCAGATTGCCCAGATTGTATTCGTCGGCCAAGGCCTCGTCGTGTATTTTCACAAATCCGATGCCAAGCTGATCGGCCTCGTCGTCTATATTCTCCAGCTCCTGCAAGGCCTTCGCGCACTTGCGGCATTGCTGTTTATCTGGCGATCGGTGGATAGATTCAGGCAAACAATATATCATTAGGGACGGCTGACAACAGGGGGAAAACCGCACGGAGGACGGAGGAGCATCATAGTACAGGACAGGGGGTTTGGTGCCACGGATAGGTAGAGCATTCACGGATTACGTTACGTGCGGCTGTAAGTTGCGGGGTTAATACAGGAGTCATCATAGACGGAGGCAAGTGCATGCAAGGGCCATGGAATGCCATACGGCTGCAGTGTTACCCAATCGGTTGGTACCCAGGCGATTCGCTTATTTACACAATTTTTTGTTTACAGCATCCCCAGCTGTCTGCGTGCAACCAACCTGTTGCATTGCGGCAGGCACGCTCTCAGACGAGGCGCCCTGAAAAGTGGTGAAACAGAGATCGGTAGAATATATTCCCAAAAAAAAGCTCTCTCCTTCCTTTCACCCATTCTCCTATCTTATTTTCAATTATTTATCTCTTTCGCTTGCCACACACGTAAATGTGTCTTTCGAAAGCTTCCCTGGCGACGCTGCGTATACGTAATATGTGTTTCTGTTGATTTGTAGGTGAACTTGTAAGTCTTTCGATGGCAAAGTTTTTGGCCGCCTATCACAACACTCTAGCTGAGGGAAGGGGAAGGTGCAGTAAGCCAGTGTTACTCCTCAAAGAAGGAATTATCTTTAAAATTCTGTCTAGAATTTTTGTAATTTTTTCAGCCTCGATTCCCATCTTTCTTTTCTGGCCCCCCGTCGAGTGGGAGTCGCCAAGGCGACAAGGCCAAAGCACACATTCGCTAGCACACATTTGCCTCATAATTTACTGCAGATATATATTTTTTTATATATAGAAAATGTAGAGAATTAAACACGATTATGGTGCTTCGACTCTTCTTCTGACAGCCTGTCCGAATTTTGGCTCTGCGGCAGACATGGGCAAATGTTGCATTTAACTAAAAATAGTGCAAGTCAGTCGGGAAAGTGCATTGCACATATATAATTATATAGTTGTACCGTTATACAGCTGCAGTGGGAAGTGTGTGTGTACCATACACATTATGTAAATTTGCATTGGCCGCGACAACTAAAGAGCTGCCCATAACCAAGCATCGCCGACTAGCACTGGGCGTGGCCGTGCATGTGCCGTGTTGACGAATTGCCATATGCAAAAGCAATTAAAAGTGCTGTCTGTCCTCCCTCAGCCCCCGCAGCTCCCTTCGTTGGCGCTGAATGGACAGAAACTCAATCGAACTCGGATGGACAGAGGCTGAGGCGGAGAACCGGGGGGCGAGAGCGAGACAATGGGCCAAAATTTCTTGTCCTGTCTCACCTACATGCTGTTCGGATCTATGCATAAAAGAGCTTGTATGCCGCCGTCTGCGTCTGATAAAAATACCTATGTGTAGATAATACAGATACTCGGATACTACAGATACTCGGATACGATATTCATCTGTGTTCTCGCTGGCATGTGGATGCCCACTCTATAGTTAGTTGTTTCAGAATTAAGCAAAAATAACAGCAGCAGCGGCCAGAGAGGCAAATAAATTATTTTGTTGGCCGACCAACTGCTTGAGTTTCTATTTTTATCGCCAAAATTGTAGGTGGCTGTGTCGGAAAGAGACGGCAGACAGCAAATAAATAAATAAATAAATCCTCTACACTTTGTTGTTGGCCAAGACATCGGCGTATGTGTTGTCATAGGTATATATGTATGTATGTATATAAAAACGCACTGATTCTGCGATTCGATTTATTTCGGCATTCGATTTATGACTTTCAATATAGGTAAATTCCTTTCATTGTTCCTCCCACTCGTCCAATCATCAGAGTTTTCAAATCTCCTCAGATACCATTTTTCCCATACAAAATTAATATTTCTTGCATTCATTCACTGACCTTAGCTTGGACCTCTTTAAAATCATAATGTTGGGGTCATGACTTCTGGTAATATTGAGGAGGAGATGCCATGGGGACAAAAACATAACCTGGCGCCGAGCCCAGACATTCATCTGCACTGCCTCTGCTGCTGTAATGTTTATTATTATACTTATACGTAATATATGTGTCTGGCTCGGTCGATGTGAATGTGAATGCGAAATGAGAATTGTTGTCTTTCTAACTAAAATTACTAAGAATTACTATGTAAAGATTACATTTCTATACCCTTCCCAGGATAGCAACTTCCAGAATTAAGAAAATCCACCTTTAACTTCTATATTATTGCACTAAAATTCGCCCGATTGGTTCCATTAATTATAGTTATAGGGGTTATGTAGCCAAATATATACACATATATTTCGAGTCTTGGTTTGTGGATTACTGGAATCGGGAGAATTGCATTAAAATGGGGGGATAAAACGATGTGAATAAATTATTTTGTGGGGGAAACAGAGTTTCAAAGTGGGGGAATTAGATGGAGAAGGCAGAACAGAAAAGGTCCCGGTATTCATTCACGGAAAACTTACCCATAACCCTGGGCGGGCATGTTTCATGATCTGGACCTGTAGTCGTTCAATAAAATATACAATTCATTGATAAATGTCGCGTATGTAAATTGGCTTAGAAGGGGGGACAAATACCGCCGGAAGAGAATTGTTTATATAGAGACACATAGAAAGTTAAGTTGGCCGCCATTTCGCTTTGGTTAGTCACAAGTAATATACGTATATATAGAGAGAGATACAGACATACGCATAAGTACTAGATTTACAGAATATACAGTATAGGTAAATATGGTTGTAGTCTATACCTAGTTGTATGATTTTTAGTCACAAGAGAGCTAAACTGTTTGTGTTCGCTAAAAACTGCAACTGCTTTAAAATAGAACATCATCATGTCAAATCACCGCCAATAGACGTGATGGGAGTGGTGAAATTTTTAAGAATTCAGTGTGCTTAAGCCAAGTTCGGGCAGACTTACAGAACAGGACGGCTACAAAGTCGGTATCCTCGATGATCTTCTGCAATATCTTGGCATTGACCTCCTCGATGCGATCGGGCAGATCCATGGCCTCCAGAGAGGTGAGGAAGTCGAGCACTCCCTCCTCGTCCATGAGGTCGCCATCGTAGATGATGGGCTCCTTCTCCCTGAGATTGGGTCGGTTAGGTCTTGTCACAGCGAAATCGAGGGGGACTACCTACCTGAAGTAGGTGAGGGCTGGGAAATTCTTGATGCCATACTGTTTGGCTAGTCGTTTGTCGTTGATCTTCACAAAGTCCACACCGAAGGAGTCGGTGTCATCGTCGATTTTCTCGAGTTCCGCTAGAACCTTATCACAGGTCACACAGCTGCGCGCATCTGAAATCGTAGAAGCATGGGCTTGTGAGTGTTTTGGATACGCGATCAGATCGAATTGAGATACCAACATCAATTGACAGCCAGCAACTGCTGCGGCTGAGTCAAAATTCACATTCAAATCCAAATTCAAACCCCTGGTTCTGCAGAACCGAATGCCCAACAGATTATTCATTAATATAGTAGACGCAGGATGGCTCATCGGCCTGCCCAGAGCGAAATAAGGCTGAATAAATGAATGAAATGACAGCCAAGCCAGAGCAATTCGCTGCTATTAATGCAGCAGCAACTGCCAACAAATATACTACAAATTCTAAATTAATTCATAAAATTCATGCGGCCACTATTAGGGAAATGAATTGCGCCAGACAAAAAGCCAGTGCTCGCCCCGGTCTCCCCAAGCGCCTTCTTGTTAATTATTTTCGGTGGTTAACAGCCAGGAAATCCTAATAAACATTGATCCATAATTTATTTGGCTATCCATTTGAGGTGGATTTCTCTGATTGAAAAGTTATAACAAGCTCGCTGGTCTATTTACAAACTCTAAGTATCCGCCAGATACATGAAACAGATGCAGAAGCTAAATGGTTTGCTAACTGCTGCAGGAAACATCAACAGAATTTAAAAATACAGTTTACTTTTTATATTTTTGGACATATATCTAATTTTTTCAAAGTCTCACCTATTATTTTTCTTTATGTATTTGTCCGAGGCATTGGACTTAAGGCTTTTGGATTAATAATATTTTCATTGTCAATAATTATTTTTGGAATTGCCGCCAATGTTAATGAAATATACATAGTCGCATTGGGGCCTACTTAAAACAACGTATATAGGGGAATATGTTGTCGTTTATATTAACTTCAGCGAAGGCAAAATCGGCTTAAGTTCAAGGTAATTAAAGAAAATATACACATCCATTAGCGATAAGCAATTTGTTTATACGACTTTTTCGATGAATAATTCAGCGGAAGGCACTGGGGAACCATTTTATTTTTGACCCAAAAATAGATCACCACGATCGGCTTATATGTATGTATATGTGCTATGGCACACATACATATATCTGCGAGTGTTTTGAAACAAATTAAAAAGGTCAGTAAATCGGTTGCCAACTGGAAGGGAAGAAGTGCCTGCTACTTTCTGTGCCAAAAGTTTGCGCCAAAAAGCGAGAAACCAAAAGATATATAAAAAGCTGCAGCGGATTCGGAGGCGACGACGACGGTCGGCGGACAAAAGAGCAAAAGAGATTTCTCTACTCATAAACAGAACGCAAAGATTGCGCACCATCGAAAAATATATATCTGAGAGAAATATAAAGAGAGAAAAAAAAAAATATAAAAAAAATTAACCAAATGAAAATCTCGGACGGATTTCGAGCAACGAATTTTTCACATATTTTCATTTGTATGGGAATTTTTAGAATTTTCACTAGCGAAAATTTATATAATATGGCTTCTGATTCTGTTACTATTTCGAGTCGGTTGCCGGGACCGCTCGTTACTTGCTCCACTCAGGCACACACATAGGTGGGGGCACTCGCACATGCACTCAGATTCTATAATTAAGCTGAACTTACACCAGAAAACCGCGACGTAATCCTTGTCGGCCAAGAGCTTCTCCAGCTGCTTGGCATTGACCTCCTCGATGACCGCCTCCGGCTCGAGCGGCGCCGCTGGCTGGGATCCTTTCTTGTTGTTGTTGTTGCTGTTGGCGCTGTTCACATATCCGGGAAAACTCAGTGCCAGCAGAGCACACACGAGCAGCGTCAGAGTCTTAAGGCGAGTGACAGTCATCTTTCGGTGGCACGCACTCGGGAGTCAGTAGGGTTCGCTACCTTCGTTTGGGGTCCTCGCTGCGGTTTAGGCCTTTAACTCGAACATGCGTGCGTGCGTGCGATATTGCGGCTATGGTACTATATAGTTGGTTCGCTCACGTCGTTTGGTTTGGTTTCGTTATTATTAAAATTGATATTCCTTTGAGAGTCGGCCACTATTTTTAGGTGATAATGGTATTTCTTTCTTTCGCAATTTATTTTATGTATAACAACTTTTGGTACACTGATACATACATACGGGGCTCGTATATATACAGGCGATATATATATAGGGTATATATGGGAAAATTATATATGTATTTTTCTTGCTTTCTATTAATTGAACGATTTCCGCGGACTGTACTCTTTGCCTTTCTGATTTTGTTCCACTCCGTGCAGAGGTCCGCTCGCAACTGAAAGTATTTTGGTGGAAATTCGGTGCCATTCAAGAGGCCTTGCCTTGCCCGAGCTTTAGGGATCTTTGCATCTTCGGATCTTCGTTTCGCTTTCGCAGCTTTCACCGCCCCTCGTCCGTCCCCCAGAAAAGCTTTCGGAATGCGGGAGAGAGCGCCGGAAGTCGCGATGCAAGGCAGTGGAAGGAGTGTGGTGAAAGTTTTTCCGGAGATTTTCATTGCAGTTCTCTGTTTATGCCATCGAGCAATAGGATGCTTGCTCAGTGGTCTTGCGAATGGTTTTATAAAAACAAATCCAAACAAAACATTTTCACAGCATAAATACGCTTGAGTAGCGACATTATTATTTCGATTTAAAAATGGCGGTGTAAAAATGCCGGGTTTACACCAATATAATAATTCATTTCCGATTTTTTATGATTTCTAAAAGTTGGTTTTTACTTCTTATAATTCCCTAAGCCATTTAACCGATTATAATTTCCAAAAATATAGAAGTTCGAGTGCTCTTGCACCAAGTTCCTCCAGAAATTATTCTTTTCTTAGCATTTAATATTCACTTTCAATTTTGACAGAATCTTGAGCTACACTATTGCGAAGCTCTATGACATTGCATACATATCTTGTTAAATTCTACTCCTTATATATTTAATTTATAATTATAATGGTTCATCATATATTTATTATTTTAAACAAAAAAGAAAGCTAACTTTGGCCAGCCAAAGTTTGTATACCCTTGCAGGTAACAATTAAAATATATCATAACTAAGCCAAAAATGCATTAATTTCGATTCGAAAAGCAGTTTTGTGTCAGTTTTTATTAGATTAAAAAAACTGCATACCAAATTTAAAATTTTAAGAAATCAAAATTTTTGGCCATTTTTGCTCATTTTAATGATGTAACCCCTTATCAAATTTCGCAAAAATGGCCAAAAAATCGATTTCTTCCGGACATGTCTAGAAAGATTCCCCTGTTGATGCTGATCAAGAATATATATGGTTTATGGGGCCGAAAATGATTCCTTGACTTAGAAAAATATTATTTTGTATTATAAAATCTAATTTTTATACCGTTGCAGGGTATTATAATTTCAGTCAGAAATTTGCAACTCAATTTTTTTCTGCATTTTAAAATTTTTTTCGAATTTTTTAAAATTTTTCTACATTTTTAAAATTTTTGTCTTCGTTTTTAAAATTTTTCTGAATTTTTTAATTTTTTTTTCTGAATTTTTAACATTTTTTTCAGATTTTTTTATTTTTAGAAGAGAATTTTTTGTTGAATTTTTAAATTTTTTTTAAATATTTTAACTGCCAAATTTGAATTTGAATTTAACTGTCAAATTTGAATTTGAATTTAACGTAGATCAGTTTCAGTGTGCCCAGGTGCATTTAAGCAACATTTTAGCCAAAAAATTTACAATATGGTCACATCTGGTTTGAGTCTTCGCTTACTCCAAGATCAATGGTTCGAAACTTGGACTTTTTATAACAGTTTATACCAGTTTACAGTCGCTTGCTGCTGATTTCTGTTCGCCTGGTACCCCAATTTGGGAAACGTGCAATTTGCATGGAAATTTTCGGAAATTTGGATGGGCTGCTGTAGGGATGTTGTTGTAAAAAGGTTGTTGTTGCCATAAGCTGTTGTTGTCGGCAACAAATAGGTATAAATGCATAAAATGAAATATAACAGTTTATACCAATTATTATTTTTGCCCAAATGTTTTTATAACAGTTAATACCAGTTTTCAGTTGCTTGCTGCTGGTTTCTGTTTGCCTGTTACCTCAGTTTGGAAAGCGGCCAATTTGAATGAAAAGTTTTGCTCACTTCCATCAGTGATGCTCACTTCCATCAGTGATGCTCACTTCCATCAGTGATGCTCACTTCCATCAGTGATGCTCACTTCCATCAGTGATGCTCACTTCCATCAGTGATGCTCACTTCCATCAGTGATGCTCATTTCCATCAGTGATGCTCATCTGCATCAGTGATGCTCATCTAGCTATATTGCAATATTGGGAGGCTATAAAATCGGGCTTAATGGCAGTGATGCTCATCTGGCTATATCGCAATATTGGGAGGCTATAAAATCAGACTTTGCATCAGTGATGCTCATGTAGCTATTTTGCAATATTGGGAGGCAATATATCAGGCTTAATGGCAGTGATGCTCATCTAGCTATATTTCTTTATTGGGACAAAATAGATAGGTGAGCATCACTGATGCAAAGTCAGTTTCAGTGTGCCCAGGTGCATTTAAGCAACATTTTAGCCAAAAAATTTACAATATGGTCACATCTGGTTTGAGTCTTCGCTTACTCCAAGATCAATGGTTCGAAGCTTGGACTTTTTATAACAGTTTATACCAGTTTTCAGTTGCTTGCTGCTGGTTTCTGTTCGCCTGTTACCCCAATTTGGGAAACGGGCAATTTGCATGAATATGTTCGGAAATTTGGATGGTCTGCTGTAGGGATGTTGTTGTGAAAAGGTTGTTGTTGCCATAAGCTGTTGTTGTCGGCAAAAAATAGGTATAAATGCATAAAATGAAATATAACAGTTTATACCAATTATTATTTTTGCCCAAAAGTTTTTATAACAGTTTATACCAGTTTTCAGTTGCTTGCTGCTGGTTTCTGTTCGCCTGTTACCCCAGTTTGGGAAGCGGCCAAATTGAATGGAAATTTATATACTTTATAGGGTCGGAAACGTCTCCTTCACTGCGTTGCAAACTTTTGACTGAAATTATAATACCCTGCAAGGGTATAAAAATCTATAAAAATACCTTAATAAAAGCTTACACAAATCGAATATGTTTAAAATTGAAAGCGTTTTCTTTATTTGTTTGCTCAAGTTATCTGAGAACGTTTACAAAGTACATGGAAATAGGACTTGGATACAATAATACAATAAATGCAAATAACCGGTACTTAACATGGACTAAAACTATATTTAAATTAAGCTTAAGGTATCTACATACGTCAGCTTGCACTTGGTTAAGGAGTCTGCCCTGGTCTAATTGTGGCGCATGTTTTGCATGTGTTGCTGTTGTTGCTGCTGTTGTTGCATGTGTTGCATGTACATTTGTTGCTGTTGCGGGTTTCCACCACCACTGCCCAAAGGAACGCTTGTAGTTTGCATTGCATTCACCTGTTGATGTTGCTGCTGCTGCTGCTGTTGTTGTTGTTGCAGTGGGGATTGGTTTTGACCTGATGCTGCATTGCTGTCGGCGCTAAAGGATAAGGTAAATGCTTAATGTTATTTCCTATTTTACCCACAAATTTCTTACATTTTTTCTGTGTGAATATCCTCCAAATTAAGATGTGTTATGAACCGAAGTCGCTTTTGCAACAGAGGACGCAGGCGCTTAATGATGGCCTCTGACTCGTTTTTGATAATATTACCCACGTGAATGTACTTGATGTGATAGCTTTAAAGGGTTAAACAGGTTAAGAAGGCCTGAATTTTAAGCTTTTTCCATTTACTTACAGAAAATCACATATCTGGTCCATGTAAATCAGTGGCTTTGGTCCATGATTCTTGTCCACGATCTCCAGAATCTCGTAAAGCAAGACAGCTATGCCGGCCACTGCGTTCGGTTTCTCCAATTCAATCCGCTGAAGGAAAGGCCCAAACACGTGACACAGATACAACAGCTGCTGCTCGGTGCGCACGCAGGGCTTTAGCTTCTCCTTGAGGTATCTGGTCATTGCTGCCAGCTTAAATGCGCCCATGTGATGGAACACCGAGTGAGCCACGGCCAGGACAGCGGCATAGCTCTTCTCCAGCATCCCCTCGCGCACGGTCTTAAAATTAAAGAGCTCAAATGCACTGAATCTGTACGTCCAATTGAGCATATTGGGCGTGTTGAGCATCTCCTGCAGCCGATCGTAGATGCCACTCCAGTAGGGCTCTGGCAGGGCGGCCAATACGATGCCCACTGCATTGATGTAGCTGTGGATCTCCTTTTGCGGAATCACCGCATAGCCGTTGATTATCACATCGATGATATTGTTGGCCACCACACCAGGTGGCACTGGCAGACCCAGCAGCTCCACACAGGTGACATAAAGCGCATGAGTTGGAGCATTGGGGTACTCATTAAAGCGCCAGTCTGTTGAATATAACACATTCTTTCCACTGATGGCTGCAACATTCAATAGATGGATTAAACCTAAGACACAGCAGATTAGAGTTTAACTCACTGTCTGCCAGACGTCGGATCAAGCTCATATAGTAACTTAGTTCGGGCGTCCAAACCGCGTCCTGGGTTAGCATGTATGCTTTATAGGGCTCAGTAATGCTCCAGTTGGGCGGCCGAATCTCACTAAAGGCACCTGTAATGGTGCTTACCTGAAATTCATTATTAATTACAGAGAATATACATTTTTAAGCAATAAATATGCCTACCAGTTTCTTTTTCAGCGCCGGCCGATCGCGAAGGATCCGCTCATAGTAGTGCAAAGTGTTGAAGAGATACGTAATGGGTCGATCTGAAAAAGGATTGTTGAGTATTTGTATTTCTTATAAATAAGGCATATCTTACGCACCGTGAAACTTGTACAATATGCTTAGATGATCCAATATAAAGCCCAGAATCTGATGGACATTTGTAATGGTCAGTTCGATGAATCGATGCACCACCACATCCAGAACGGGCAGAAAGCGCAGGCAAACGTTGCTAAAATAGACGGGCAGCGGAATATGCGATGCAGACTCGTCCAGAGCGAACTTTTCCGGGTACTTTTGGTGGAATGAGAGATGCTTGTCCTGCCTGAAGAAGAAACAGTCAGCCAAAGCGTATCTTTATGTATTTCTAACCACTTACCAATTGCTTTGCTTCCAATGATCAGGATTGTTGTCCTTGCAGAACTCCTGGACGCGATTTCTTAGCTCGCTGGCCTTCAACAGCAGCAGTTGGATGATTAGAAAACAGACCTGAGCCTCATTGCCCTCGTGGGTTCGTAGGGCCAGGCAGAGTACCACCCTGTCGATGGTCACCACATTGAATTTCCAGATCATATTATTGATCGTATCTACGCATTTGTGGATAAAGTCACGGCCATCCGACGAGCTGGCCACCTCGGCCACCAGATAGTCGCAGAATTTACGCAGGTGCGTGGACAAAGCTCGCGCACTGATGCCTTCCAGGATCCTAAAAAACTCAGAATTAGAGTTAGGCAGAGAGAGCATCGCATAGCTACCCACTTGTAAGCCACTGGACTGATGTTCTCCGTCTCCCAGATAATCTTGAAGAGCAGGCAAAGAAACAGCGGGTTCGTGGTTGGTCGCAGGAAGTGCGCAATGATGTCGTTCTCACTGGTCATGGAGCTCCACGTGCGGTACTCCTCCTCCACGGACTTCTTCAGCTGCTGCTTGTTCTCCGGCGGCTGATTGTTCTGCGTAAAGTACTCATTCAAGGCGGGTGGAAAGCAGGCCAGCGATTGCATGGGCCACGAGTGCGGCGTGTGCTGCATGATGTTGGAAAGGAAGTCTTTGCACCAGCCCTGCATCTCGTCGCCGCCGCCATGGACGTGCATGGAACGAGCTAATGTGAGGATAAGAACTCGATTTAGTTCCTCGCTTTCGTTGGACGCCACGGCTTGTTGATTTGTTGACTTGTCGTTGAAGTAGCGCGAGAACTGCGGCTGGAACTCGGCTGATCCAATGCTGGTGATCAGTCGCAGGGCAGTGGACTCAAAGCTAAAAAGGGCAAGTAAAAGTTAAAAAATTCTACTAATTAGTAACCCTAACTCACCAAAGATTCAACTGCATCTTGTTGGTCTGCGGCACAGAGGAGAGAGAGTGGAGCAGGGATAGTAACTGCACGCGATAGTGGGTGGGGACATGGTGCAGGCGATACGAAAACATCTCCATTAGGGTGTGCAGCATGGACCAGGCATGGTTCTTGAACACAGTCGGCATCAGTTGACCTGCAGAAGAAATTAAGGGAATTTCTTACAATGTTAAAATGATATTCCATCTCGTACTCACTTAGGAATCCCTTGATGCCCAGCGACTCGATTTCCGTGTAAACTAATAGCCGCGCATAGGTCTCTAAAAGCGCCGCCGCTGGCACTTGTCCTTTGGTCTGGGCCTGCTTAAGCATCTGCGTGACAAAGCTGTGGATAAGCGACATCTTGCTGTGCACCGTCAGACTGTCCAGCACCGTAACCGAGAAGGTCACAGCTGGTATCTGGGAGCCATTCGGCGACTTCGAGGTCCCATTGAGGGCATCCAGTAGCAGGCCCATCGGTCGCCCAAAATACTCCTGATTCGTGGAATATGCATTGCATATGAGTATGATGCGGAAGTCATTGCCCATGGTCATGTTCATCATAGTGTTGGGCGTGACCACGTGCTGCAGGAAGCTGCGAGGAACAGAAGCAATTTTAACACCAAAAACTAGAGCATACAAATAGTTCTTACTCATAGTGATTCTTCAGGGCGATGGGCAGCGGTCGCGTGATGTTCATGTTCTCCACTCGGGCCTTCTTCATCAGGTGGATCCACACACAAATCGGAGCCATGTGGCGGACCATAGAGGATTTGTTTATGTCCGGCAGCTTCAATGGCTCCAGTTCGGGGTAGAGAAGGTCAAACAACCGGAAGACGGGCAGGAAGTTTGTAATCTACAAGGGAAGGTCTTTAGGTAAATGTTTTCTCTGTTTAAAGCAATTAATATATAGCCTACGGGGTTCTTCTGTATGCTGCCAGAGATGAACTGCAAGAGGATCCACATCAGCTGATCGCGACCCTTGCGGAGCTCCAACTTAGAGAGCTGTAAAAAGTGCCAAGATAGACTATCACAAAAAGTATATAAATAATTGTAGGATTCACCTTCTCGTGCAACGCCAGCACAATGTGCATGAAGCTCACGAACTGGAAAAGCACAAAGTAAATCAGCTGCGAGGAGAGATGCAGCCACACCCACTCGTACGGTGTGATCTGCTCGTCTGAGGCATTGAAGCCACTGCCCGCAGTGGCGTCGGTCACCTCCGTCATCTCCATTGCCTGGACTATGAGGTTAACCAGCTGCTCCTCCAAGGCATTGTAGCGCTGCTTTTGGTGCTTCTGCAGGTTGAGCATCTGGGAGACCATCTCACGCGAATAGGGCTGCTCCAGCACGTAGCGAAGCAGGGGCTTCTGCTCCTCCAGCAGCTCCGGTTCGTATGGAAGGCTGCCCTTGAAGTTAAACTTAAGGGTGTTGTGGTCCAGGCGCCACGAGTTCATCATATGATCAGCGTAGCCAAAGTGCTCTACAATGGGCAACATGCTGGGGTGCCCGATGATCGACACCATCTGGGCCGTGGTGCGGAACTCCTCAACGAAGTCAGTCATCAGCCGGTTGAGTTTCCAGTGATAGGGAAACGGACGCATGATCTCGTTGGCAATAAAGTAGGCGGGCAGCAGGCAGTTGTTGCGATCGAATATAAAGCGCAGAATCTCCTCCACGGCCAGCAGCTGGGGCATGTACGTGACGTTGACGTTGAGCGGGAACCACTGTGCTTTGTCGCGGCACACCTTCATGATCTCGCGCACGCCCTTGTAGTCCACCTGCATGATTACCCGCTTGATCAGCCGGAAGCTCTCGATCCAGAAGGTCTTGTGCTCGAAGTCCAGTTTCTCGCAGAACAGCACCTTGTCGCACAGCATCCTGGCGGTAATAACGTGGGAATCCACTAGTTTAACTAGCGCTCCCATCAGCACCTTCATGTGGTAGCCGGAGGCGCCGGCGGCTCGCAGAAGGTACTGTCGCAGGACCTGATCCCTATTCTCCTGGGGCACATTCCCAAAGGACGTGACTGAAACGGAAACCTGTTAGCACCGCCAGAATCTCTGAGAGCCGTTTACTTACCCAATTCGTTGGCAAAGTTGGTGGCCCGTTCCTGCTCGCCATTAGGCTTGAAAACAATGACGCTCACAAACGCTTCGTCAATCGAGTCCACCTTCTGGAAAAAAGTAAATCGGAGAGAGCGGTGTAAACCTCAGGCGGTTTCTTCCTTTTCCGGCCTTTGCTATTACCAAGAACTCGTCGACGGCGTCAAGAACTTGAGTTTCCATATCCATTTAAACGTTTTTTTGCATTTCTGGGAGCGTATAAACAAAATCGCGTCTGCAGCCGGTGACAAACAGTGTTACCAGCTTTTAATAGAAATGAAAATCTCGAAAATATTAGCTGCAAAGTAGCTAGAAATAGCTAGGGAAATCAAGAAAACATTTCTTTGGACAATCCTAAAAGAAATTATATTAATGATCAATGGCACACAAAATGTTTGTTTTATAAGTGAAATGTATATTAAATGATACATTTTAATCCAAAAGTTTTAAATAAAATTAATTTCTGGACAGATAACCAAATTCGGCAAGAAAAACGCTAAAAGATCAGCACTGATTGCAACCGGCATTCGCAGCATCTGGTCACACTAATCTTTGACGTACAAAAACTATTTGATTTATTCGTAAGTTTTTGAGCTAAGAACCATGAAAGTGCTTGTGACAGGCGGCACCGGCCTGGTGGGGAAAGCCCTTCAGACGGTCATCAAGAATCAGGACGAGGAATGGTACTTTGCTGGCTCCAAGGACGCCGATTTAACGTGAGTAATTCGAAACCACTGTCCAAAAGTTACATTAAACAAGTTCCTTACACAGAAATCTGGCCGCCACGCAGGCACTATTTGCCCGAGAGAAGCCTACGCATGTTATCCACCTGGCCGCCATGGTCGGAGGTCTGTTCCACAACATGAACAACAACCTCGACTTCTTGGTGAGCTTCATGCATGGCTTGCAACGAGTAAAACAAAATCCAATAAACTTCCTTTCAGCGCAACAACCTGCTGATTAACGACAATGTCCTGCAAACGGCCCACGAGCAGGGGTGCGTCAAGGTGGTTTCATGCCTGTCCACCTGCATTTTCCCGGACAAAACCACGTACCCCATTGACGAGACAATGGTCCACAACGGCCCACCGCACCCCTCTAACTACGGCTACTCGTATGCCAAGCGATTGATAGACGTGCAGAACCACGCCTACCATGACAAATACGGCCGACTGTACACCTCTGTGATTCCCTGCAATATTTTCGGGCCGCACGACAACTACAAGCCCGAGGTGAGCCATGTGATTCCGGGCATGATCAACCGCATGCACCAGCTCATCACCGAGAATCCGGAGGTGCCGCAGAACGAAAAGGTATTCACGGTATTCGGCAGTGGAATGCCTTTGCGACAGTTCATTTACTCGCTGGACCTTGCCGAGCTCATGATATGGGTGCTGAGGAGTTACGATAGCGTCGAGCCCATTATCCTCAGTGTGGATGAGTGCCAGGAGGTTACCATCTTTGAAGTGGCCAACGCCATAGCCAGTGCATTTAACTTTAAGGTAAGCATCTGGCTTTGTTCCGATCGATTTGATGCCAATACACCTCTCTTTCCAGGGAAAACTTGTCTGTGATACGACGAAGGCGGATGGCCAGCACAAGAAGACTGCCTCCAATGCCAAGCTTCGCACCCATCTGCCCAACTACCTATTTACGGACTTTGAAACGGCCATTAAGGCGTCGGTGCAGTGGTACAAAGATAACTACGACGAGGCCAGAAAATAATTCCAATCGGCGAGCTTTAGAATTGTAAATAGATCCCTTCTGTTCGCAGCATGTTTTTTGTACGCCTTTTTATGTCCAACAATATAACAAATGCCTAATGTGAGAGCTCAGTCTGTCCAGGAGTCGCCGTATTTGTTCTTCTTTCCGCCTGCAGCTGGATCCAAGGGTGCCGCCTGGACTGGTCGCTGCTGGGGCGAAGTTGGTGGCTCATATGGCTTCGAGTAGGGACTTTGCTGGTGCTTCAAGTACTCCTCTCGGTTTCTCCGACGCAAGTCCTCGTACGACTGACCCGGCTTGGCCGGTTCCAACGGCAGTTCGGTGTCCAGCATTGTGGCAGCTATTCGAGAAGAAGAAAAGAATCTAAGACCTGATGGAACCAACTCATTGAATGCGCTTACAGTCCAACGTGGGCCGGTAGATGTCGTCCAGGCCGGACATTGTGGGCCGCGACTCTGTGTCCAGGTTCAGGGCTGTGCTTCGACCCGGCTGATAAGCCTCATCGCTGTACACATCCGCCGAGCTGGGCGTGAAGGGCGCCAGGGTGAAGGCCCTGCCCAGGTTCTCGTCCGGCGTGATGGTGCTGATGACGCCGCCGCCCTGCCTTCGCTGCCGGAGCATCTCACCCAACTGGGAGTTGGGTAGGCGCATGATCTTCTCAGCGCACTTTTGCTGGTAGCTGAACTTGCCCACAAAGTAGCCCAGAATGACGCCCATTACGACCTTGGGCACGGCGCCATATTTGCCATTACCCTGCAGATAGCCGTTCTTCACGCCAAAGTAGGCCAGGAGGCCGAGGCCAGTGCCGAAAGGCAGACTCCGCTGGAAGAACGACTCCGTATTGCATTCACGTAACGCCTTCACCTCCTCCGCGGAGAACTGGTAGTCGGCCTGGGAAAAGGGGGAATTTAAAGCTGAAGTTTGGATTTTGTGCCTCCACCGTGCTCACCAGTGGATGGGGGGTGTGCTGCGGAGCCTGGCGAGACCCATCGTTCAGCGGCGAGTCCATGCTGACCCAATTTATTGAAGAATATGTGAAATATATAATACTCAAAGTACCGGCATAGCCCCACTAGTTAGTGATGACACCAAGTATCGATAGCTTCGATAGGTGACTAAGATTTATCGGCAGATTTGCAGATTAGAACAGAACTTTAAATCGAATCCGTCAGAAAATTAATGAAAACTCCGTCTCAGTAATTGACGAAGCGCACTAGCACCTTCCTGTCACCGATTAACACCCTCCAGACAGACAAACCAGTCAAAATTAACCGTAGCGTCGCCGCCAAGAACCGCCGACAATCGAATTCGAAGAGCGTGCAGGCAGGAGGACACGCACCACCAGCAACACCAGGGATGCAACACGCACGACGCGACGATATTATGACATTTTCGCTGTATAGTAAAGTTACAGCTGTGTCGTCTGCTGGCCCCGTTCCTGCGCCTGTTGTTTTATTCAATTAGAGTTTTGTATTTTTGGAAATGTTCTCCACCACCACACACTCTGTGGTAAGTCGCACCGCCGGCCTGTCCGGCCCCCATTCTGTCCACCGCCTGACGTGTCTCGTATCTCCCGCTCTCTGTTTTTCCCTCGGCACCTGCCTTTTGGGATTTCGGATTTCGATGACAGCCCTACCTGTACCTCGGCAACTTCAGCAGAAAGCCGCACTACTACACCGTAAAGCGCACCAAGCTGCAGGGAAGCGCGAGTGCGGTGCGCCTTTCCAAGTCTGCCAGTGCCACTACTCCATCGACTACAACGACGACGACGGGCCGAAGTCATGACCTCGTGCTGGACCTGCGTAACCTGCTCACCCAGTCGGGCGCCAGCTTAAGGGGCATGGTGGAGAAGGCGGCACGGCTGAACGGCATTCTGGACCGGGAGCTGGTGAACGAGACGCTGGCCAAGGTGACCAGCCTGCTGCCCGCCATGCGCGACGTTCGCGTCACGCTGGAGGAGCCGGCCACACAAATCGGTCGTGTCCAGCTACAAAATTATCAGTTTGAAGTTTCGCTAAGCGGCGGAGCTGGTGCCCAGCCCACGGGGGCCACTGTGTAAGTGCATCCTACTCCGAGTATCCGTACAAGATTCAAACATATCTGCGTTCTTTATTTCAGCAAGGTGATTCCAACCATAACGCCAGGTCTTCTCCGTCCGCTCTTCTCCAATCAACAGCTGTAAGTGCGCGGATTGAATCAACGAATTCTCCTCGCTAAAGCTGTGCTTCTCTTTCTCTAGGAAACAACTAAGGGGCTTCAAGACGGATCGATCCATTGAGGCGGAACAAAAGCGCAATCCCACAATGACATCCCGGCTAAAGACTGCCCTGTCCAACGCGCCGCAACGGATTGACGGAGAGACACACTTCCAGGCCGAGAAGCTGCGACGGCTGCTGGCCAAGTCCGACGATCATGGTGGCCAGAATGCAGTAAGCTGAGTGCTTAAATCCGTCTCCTATTTTTGATAATCCTTTGTTTTTGTAGGAGAACCTAAAGATAGCCTTTGCCGAGGGCTACTTGGCAGCCGCCAACGCTGAAGATTCTCCGAAATCTGGAAAAACAATGAAGTATATAAAGGTATGGAAACGTCTTTTACTCGAGCCCAATCCTTTGTTTGAGTTTTCGTTAATTCCCAGTAATTGTCACAAAGTTTTTACAGACTATCGTCGTAATCGTCGTTTTCCTGGGCATATTCCTGAGCTTCTTCACTACCTCGAACGGATCTGTATTTCGGTGAGCCTCCCATTGCTCCTCCTCCACTGTTGCAGCTCTAATTTTGTTACCTTCCAGCAGCATCCAGCTGGGCAATCAGGTGGAGGTAGATCCCGAGGAGATCAACGTCACATTCGACGATGTCAAGGGCTGCGACGAGGCCAAGCAGGAGCTGAAGGAGGTGGTCGAGTTCCTCAAGAATCCCGATAAGTTCTCCAATTTGGGCGGCAAGCTTCCAAAGGGTGTGCTTTTGGTTGGCCCGCCGGGCACTGGCAAGACCCTTCTGGCCCGTGCCGTGGCCGGTGAAGCCAAAGTTCCTTTCTTCCATGCCGCTGGCCCTGAATTTGACGAGGTCCTCGTCGGTCAGGGCGCCAGACGAGTGCGCGATTTGTTCAGTAAGTTAAAAGTCTCATCACTAGGATGCGTTTCATAAATTTTTGTTGGTCTTTTATTAAAGAGGCAGCCAAGGCCCGGGCACCGTGCGTGATCTTCATCGATGAAATTGATTCGGTGGGCGCAAAGCGAACCAATTCCGTGCTGCATCCGTATGCCAATCAAACCATTAATCAGCTACTCTCGGAGATGGATGGCTTCCATCAAAACGCTGGCGTTATTGTTCTGGGCGCCACCAATCGACGCGACGACTTGGATCAGGCTCTGCTGCGTCCCGGACGCTTCGATGTGGAGGTGATGGTATCCACCCCAGACTTTACCGGACGCAAGGAGATCCTGGGTCTCTACCTCACTAAAATTCTGCATGACGAAATCGATCTGGACATGCTGGCACGCGGCACCTCCGGATTCACAGGAGCAGACCTGGAGAATATGATTAACCAGGCGGCGCTGAGGTGAGGATCCTCGAGTTTATGGAAAATTAATAAGTTTTAAATTCTGATTTTCTGTTTCTCGCAGGGCTGCCATCGACGGAGCCGAGACGGTGAACATGAAGCACTTGGAGACGGCACGTGACAAGGTACTTATGGGGCCCGAGCGCAAGGCTCGCCTGCCGGACGAGGAGGCCAACACCATTACCGCTTACCATGAGGGCGGACATGCCATCGTGGCCTTCTACACTAAGGAGTCGCATCCGCTGCACAAGGTGACCATCATGCCGCGCGGACCGTCACTGGGCCACACCGCCTACATACCGGAGAAGGAGCGTTACCATGTCACAAAGCAACAGCTGCTGGCCATGATGGACACAATGATGGGCGGCCGTGCCGCCGAGGAGCTCGTCTTTGGCGCAGACAAGATCACGTCGGGAGCCAGCAGCGATCTCAAGCAGGCCACCTCGATTGCCACGCACATGGTTAGGGATTGGGGCATGTCGGACAAGGTGGGTCTGCGAACCATTGAGGCGTCCAAGGGGCTGGGCACCGGCGACACCCTCGGACCCAATACCATTGAGGCCGTGGACGCGGAGATCAAGCGCATCCTCAGCGACAGCTACGAGCGGGCGAAGGCCATCCTGCGGAAACACACCAAGGGCCACAAGGCGCTGGCGGAGGCGCTGCTGAAGTACGAGACGCTGGATGCCGAAGACGTCAAGGCAATACTGAATGACAACCAGACGTAGTTTCCCAGTCGGTGTGGATTGCAGGGTCAAGGGATACAGAGGGAGACCAGGACCTTTCATTGGACATTCAGCTGAACTGCTAAATATTATTTAGTTACAATATAAACAAATCGAGGATGGAGAGCCAAGCAAGAGCGGGACGCAGACGGAAAGTTAAGAAATAAAATGTTACACATATTTAGTTATGTTTTCCATCATCCACGTAGTATTAAATATTAGTTTGGAGTAATGAATAAAATTGAAGTCACATCCCATCTGAATTTCGCGCTTTTGAGGTATAAGTGTGGCCAGCATGCCGCGAGGGTATATTAAATTAGATTTAGAAATAATAATAAAATAAAATATTGAAAATAAAATATATATTTTTTATTTAATAGTTACGCGTACGTAAGTTTAAAAATCAAATTGAAAATAAAATTTAGCTGCATAAAATAAAATCTAAGCTATCGCTATCGAAGTCAAATAATCGATATATCAACATATTCGATTTATCGAATAGTTTTGTGTTCAGCACTAATTTCCAATTCATGTTTTTTTTCCTACAAGTAAATTGAGAAAATAATCAAAGAAAATGTGCGACTACAAGATCTCGGATCGGGCCTACACCAAGCTGATATTCCATGCGGCCAAGTATCCGCACCTGGCGGTCAACGGGCTGCTGCTGTCGGAGAAGTCCACAAAGGGTTCTGCGGTGGAGATCGTGGACGCGATTCCCCTGTTCCATCAGTGTTTGCATGTCACCCCCATGGCCGAGGTGGCCCTAATGCAGGTAATTATCAATTGCCGGTCTCTGGAACATGTGTGTACTTTAATGAGGACGTTGCCCAGCTTAATGTGGAGCTAGATGGTATGTTTCTCTACTCCCTGCTTGTTACACGTACTGCAAATGAGGGTACGAATTCCAAATATTAAAGAGAATTGTACATTTCAGAGAATTTTTAAAATAATGTGGTACTAGTATCCATTAAAGCAGGAAAATATTTAAGTAAACTCATGATTTGCATAAAATATTTTGCTTTAGGTAGAAATGGTGAAGAATTCCAGCCTATTCTGTTTCTTAAAGGATTACATTTTGAATTCCCTGATTCCTTAAGTATAATCCTTATAAAATCATTCTAATACGAAGTTAGAAACCAATTTTGAACATTAAATAATTGCACCTTACCCCACCCTTTCCCTTTCAGATCGATGCCTATGCCGAGCGCGAAGGCCTGGTGATTGCTGGTTACTATGCTGCGCCGGAGAACTTTTACGACAATCAGGTTGACAAGACCCCGGCCGCCAAGATAGCGGACAAAATTCAGGAGAACTTCAAGAACGCCTGCTTCGTGGTGGTGGATAACAAGCTGATGACTCTCCAGCACGACCGTGCCGCCATCCAGGTGTACAGCTGCGCCGGAGAGCCCGCCACCCGTTGGTCAAAGGCCAAGTTCACACTGTCACAGTCATCGCAGACACTGGAGGGCGTATCGCTGCTGCTGAAGCGCGGTGCTATGCGCGATGTGGTGGACTTTGATAACCATCTGGACAATCCGGAAAATGATTGGACCAATGACTTCCTGAACAAGTCCCTGATTGACCTGCAAAAGCTGTACTAGTCGCCTGTTTTTAACGTACTTTTGTTTTAGTCTAGCAAATGGAGAACACGCCGAAAATTCAACCTTGCAATTTAATTTATTGTAATTACAATTGGATTTCAGTAATCTTTAGAATAATGCATATAAGTTAAATAACATTCAACTAATTAATAAATAATCAATTCTTTCATCTTGTATGCGTCGCAAGTGGTCGAGTGTCCGTGTCGGTCTGTTGGTTTTAAGTAATATCTCATGTACGTCCCAGTTCGGTTCTGTTCTGTTTTTTTGTGTGGAGTTAACCTAAGCGCGTTACATTTATCGTTAATAAATACAGATGAATATATAATATGTATATAATTTTGCTCTTGGTTTGTTTGTTTGTTTTTTCTTCATCTCGTCGTCTGGCTCCTTGTAAATTGAAATATTTTACAACAATATTGTAATTATCGCGATTGCTGATTATACATAGGTATACATAATACGTACTTATGTGGATATATCGGAGATCGAAAGTATCGCAAAAACGTTTATTAATTTCAGTGTAATGTATGTATATTTTCGTATATATATATAATCTGATCTCAACGCATAACGAACTCTTTACACCGTGTACACTGAACGTATATAGTAGGGGTACGGGATTACAGGATAGCGGATCTCGGAACTCCAACTGGATGCCATCCTGCGTACTTTACTCGTATTTGATTTGCCATTTATTGTATTCTTAATGCTTTTTGAGTTCTCTGTATATGGGGGAGTATATGCTTGTGTGTAATATTGCGAGCTCTGACTTGGTTGGATTGTTTTCACCCGGTGTCCGCTGGAAGGGTTGGGCAGGTGTGGGTGTGGTCGTGGACGTGGACGTGGCATGGGGGTACGGGTACTCTGTTCTACGTGGGGGCGCCTTTTTGATTATATCCTAGCTATACAAGTGCGCCTGAACACGCAAGCATTGTCGGTATGTACGAGCCCGAGACTCTGTTCACATCGCGATGAATCTGGATTGGTGTGTCTTGTGTCCTGTCATCACATCACATGCTATGTTAGTTGATCTATAAGAATGCAATAGAAGAGGCAATAATGGATCAGTGAGATGCTGCGTGGGTGGCGACCATGTGGGAGTGAAGTACACCCATAACGGAAGATGTTAGGCAATTTGGAAAATGTCTATATAAGGTTAAGAGATGTACGCATGTTTCGGATGAGCGTGTGCCACTACGGATGTGTATGTTAGTGTCTTTGCGGTTTGGAATAGGGGGGGTTTCTGTGTGTGTGCTGTGGATCGTATCTAGAGCTGGCCACCTCCGATATTTACCATTCCCGCGGACAGAGAGTTGATGGCATCTTCCACCGTCGGCTTGTGTCGATCGATTTTAGATGAGTTTATGGGCGAGAAGTTGTCTACGATTGCAAGCGTGAACGAATACACATATACAGATAGATATAGAAACACAAAAAGCGATTTCAAAGCAAATCTCAAGTGCCAATTACCGAGATCACCACTCGAACTGGAGTCCGTAAAACTGGGTGTGCCCTCTGTCCATGTGGGAGTGGAGCCCTCACCTGAAGCGGGCGGTGTCCAGGCCAATCCCCCGCGGGATCCGTACTGGCTGCTCGATGACGTGTCCACCGCCAGCAGTGTGTCCAGGTGAACTTCCGAGACGCTATCAAATAAAAGTATTAATTTTAGTTTAAATTTTATTGAAAATAGACTCACCTGACGATGTCCTCTTTGTAGGAGCCTCGGTAGGCCGGTCCAATGTTCATCTTACGGTCCAGATAGTACGACTGCTGCTGCGTCTGCGACTGCGATTGCTGGTGATGGTGGTGGTGATGATGGTGGGACCGGCGACCCATCGACGAGGTGCTGGTGCTGTTCTTGTTCGAGCTGTCCTCGGAGATGTCGTCAAAGGCGGGGGGAGGAGTCGAGCTGCATGATGGCGTTGTGCCTAGCGATACAATGGGCAGAGCAGAACATACAGCGGAATGAGTGACAGAAGAACCTAGTAGTAGAATCGGGGATTAGGATGTGTGTGTGTGTGTTCAGTTAGGGGAAAGCTAGATGCAAGCGGGGAGCTACTCCCGTCTCAGTCCCTGTCCCTGTCCCGTCGATCCCTCGCTCTCGGGTATCGTGGATGGCGCTGCCTTCGGCGCCCGCCTCTTGCCTCTCCTCGCCTGCTGTGGCGGAGGATTCCTTGGGAGCGTTACGGCTGGCGGAGGATCCATTAGTTTGGGGAGCGGTCTCTTTGGGCGATGTGTCGCCTCCAGTTCCCGCTTCACCTCTAGGAACGCACTAACCGACTGCAGCAGATTGTCCTCCTCCTGCTGATTCTGACAGTCATCGCCGCCCAGCGCTAGATCCGCGTAGTGCAGGTAGCGATTCCTCTTCTGCTGACGCTTCAGCTTCTCCTGAACTCCACGCCTGGGCGAACGCTGGCTGGGAATGCTGCCCGAGGATCGGGAACGCCCGGTTCGGTAACTCTCAGCTCGGATGGGTGGAAAACTCCGGACTATGGAGCCCACGGAGGATCGCTCACTGCGTGCCACGAAGCTGTTTTGTCGATGAAATATATCCACGTGGTTGAGCAACCGCGGCTGCTGACGCCGGTAGCTGCTCTCCGAACGAGCAGTGGAATATGCCGAGTTCAGGGATTCTCGGCGCCGGAACGAGGAGCTCCGGAGCAGAGCCACTGTTGGATCCAGCAAGGGGGCAGGTGGAGCACTGGGCTCAATGTTAACAGGCGGATCGAAGAGATCGTGCAGCTCCAGCCAATCTTGGACGTTGCTGGGCGAACGACGATCGCCGAAACGCGGCATGCCCTCGTGCTTGGGCACCTGGAGGGTGTGGATGTGTGCTGGTGCCGGGGAAGGATTAGTAGTGTGCGGTTGTTGTGTACCTGGCGTCGAGCGATCCTGGGCATCCTTGCGTCGCGGTGAGCCACGCGGCGGAACTGGCGGTGGAACCCTTGCCTTCAGGTTGCTGGCCGCCGAAGTGCGTTGCTTGACGGGTGGTGGAGCCCGCTCATTGGCGGCACTGCCGCTAGCCGAGCCTGCAGCAGATGCACCTGCTCCTCCCACCGCACCCGCTGGCGTGGGCTCCGTGGTGGGCGGCTTCGCTGGCTGGTGGATTTTGCCACTGCTGTGCGAATGGGAGGTGTGAACCGCTGAGGAGAGTAAAGTGTAAACAGATTATATTACTAATGTATAGAGAGTGCAAGGACCCTTAGGATTCGTAGGACTGAGCTCTATTGGATCTTTAAAGGATATAGTTTCCACTTACGCCTCGTGACCGCCTCGTTTTCGCTGTCAATGGAGCGCTGTATGGCCTTTGACAGGCTTTTTCTCTTCGAGGGCGAATGCTTAAGCGCTGCAAAATGTGGTTTAAATCAAGAATTAGTTATAAACCTTAATAAAGGACATTTGGTACAAAAAGCTTAGCACTTCCGAAGCAACTACGCAAAGCCTTGGAGCAATACGGCTGCCGGGAAGCCAAGGATGCCAGGGTATGTGGACTTAACTAACGTGATATAGAGAGGCATGCTTGGGCGTCCATTTCGAAATCATATGAAAACCAAGAGGTGGACAATATAATAATAAAATTGTTATTTAAACCGCTTAAAAAAGGTGTTAAGTGAAACTCAGGTGAGATATAATTAAAAATAGAGACAGAAAGAGAGAGACATCGATCATTAGTTTCTTTACCTATATAGCTGGTTACCAAGGTACGAAATTTTCTGTGATTCCCCTTGATCTCGGGGAGATCCACTATATGCGTACGTTAGAGTGAGAGAGTGAATGCATTCGAGACATGGTCAAAAAGAAAGCAGAGAACAGAGCGGTTGTTGGATATTGATTTGATTCGATGTTGGTTCAGATGCTCCACAACGGCGTCTACTCAGGCCAAGTGTACCATATTGCATTTTTGCTGCCACCGATCAATCGATCAACCAAAATTAGCAAGCTACAGGTGAGTGTCTAATGGTGTTCGGTGTGTCTGTGTGAATGTAATCGGTAATTGGGGGTGTACGAGTGTGGTTTTTCTACTCAAAAACAGTCTGCAACTGGAACTCGAACTGAAACTGTAACTGAAACTGGAGGAGTGCTTGCATAACTCGGCCAACTGCACACAAAAATGCCTTACAGTACGAGTACTTAGCCCGACTTCCACGCCCACGGCCCACTTACGGGAGGGTATCTTGCGGAACACGGTCTTGGCCATAAAGTTTTGGAATCTTTGAGCATAGAACGAGGGACGGCACACCGAAACGGTTTCCTAAAAGAATCAAAAAACAGGGAGTTTTCATTAGAAACATCAGGAACGAGTTCCTTTAATGGTTTTTTAAGTGATTTTTGTTTCCTGTGCTGCCTTAATAGCTCACCCCATCGTGTATGATGCTTTTGAATGTGTGCTCCAGCTTCTTTTTCAGCCTGTAGGATTGCAGAATGTCTATGATGCCGATGTAGAGGAGCAGGCGTTCGCCCTTCTCACTCCTAGCTGGAATACCGCCAGGTCTGAAAGTTATATAAATCATTAAGTCCAGAGGTCAAGGGAATATAAACTTCAAAGACTCACGGCACATCCTCCTCGTCATCGATGGGCTCACTCTCCGCCTGAATGCTCTCCATGGCCGTGGAATGGGCCACCAGTCGCTGGCGATTGACAGACCTGTAAGCCATACTGGATTAGCTATACAGATCGGTTCCAAGACAACCTATACAAGAGATACCCACTTATTCCTGCTTATGCCCGTGGCCGTGTCACGATCTTTGCCATCGCCCTCCAATCCGTCCAGCGGTTCGTCCACATCCACATCGGAGTCCTCGGCCAGCGGCGCCCTCACCGGCTTCCTGTGCTCACTCTGCTTCTCCTTCAGTGCAATGTCCAGGTTGTGAACGCCCAGGAGCAACGAGTAATCCATGATCTTGAAGGACTCCAGTACCGTGCAGTCGCGCTGAATGGTCTTGATCAGCGCCGAGTACGTCTCGGCCTCCAGGAATATGCCATTGGGATGCTGTTCCATGAAGTCAAGGTCCTTGTACGTGGGCGATTTCTTGGCCCGCTCCGCCTTGTTGGCCTTCCGCTTGAAGGTGGACCCCTTGAGATCGTACTTCAGGTGCATCTTCACGGACGAGGGCAGCAGATTGTTCATGACCACCAGGCGAATATTTTTGGCGTTGCTCGTCTGCAGGCAGTACAATCCGAAGAACTTTGGCAACAGAGTGCGCGGATTTTGATTTAGATTCATATAGTAACTGCAATAACGGTATATTTTAGCTGCAAATATTGGTTGGATTAACGGAGGAAACCCACCCAGGCAGTAGTTTCTGTAAGAATTCACCCTCCTTGTGTTGCACCGTCTTGATGATGAACTCGTCGTCGTCCGTTAGGTAGAATATTGAACCGGAAGCACCAGGATTGGACAGTTCCCGCAACGGGGACGTGCACATGGACATCTGCAAGGGATCGTTAATGGATTTGGTTTAATTACAGATGATTAAGTCTTACCATAAAATCATCTGGTTGGATGCCAAACAGATCCCGAAAGTAGCGGAAAGCGATGGGCGCGTAGATCTTATATCTGAACTCGCTGTAGTGGTGGGCAGGTGTAAGGCTAGATCCCTCTGGCGGAAAGGTGATGCTCTCGATCTCCCAGAAGTCCATCATAAGTAAGTCCCGCTTGGGCTTTGAGGCAAGACTGCCGACCTGTCAAGTAGATAATGAAGGGATTATTCGGAAGTTTTTATAGAGAAAACCTTCAGAAACTTGAACTTGTAAATCGTTTTTTTTTAACTTAACAAGTTGTTAAAAAACGTAACTTATTTAAGGTAATACCGATAATAAATTAATTATCCTTACAGTGTGTTGAATTCCCAACTGAATGGAGCCCATGATCTGCGACGTCTGTATCTTCTTGTACGTAATCTCGCCGCCCTCACCGACTCGTCTGTGGCCAATCTTCCGCTCCTTGTCCGACTTGTTGTTACCCGCACGTAACGGCCGACTGCCCAGCTGGAGGAAGAGTAAGTGAACCGGGATTAGGCACGAATTAATTGGCCTCCGGTGTCCGCTGCCCGGATGTACTTACCTCAGGCGATGAGTTGTTGCCCACATGGTCGTTGGAGGCTAAAAGGAGAACGGACAGAGAGCTTATTATTAGGCATCATGTTTAATTCAGGCCATGACGCAGTCGCCTGGTCAATCACCGCAACTTGAACTTGGCTGGCCAGACCCTCGCCTCCACCTGCTCCTACGCTAGCTCCTGCTCAGCAACCTTGTAACTTTCTTTTGTTATCAATCCAAGAATATAAATATGAACCGATGGAAGTCAGTCGTCTGTCAGGTGGTGGATGATATGGGGTTGGAAACATGCGAGGGCCGGGGTGTAGGTGGCATGCGGGGGTGCGTCGTCGTGCTGCTTGTTCTGCTTGCCCCTGCCTCGCTTCCCTTCCACGCCACGCGAGACACATGCGCCAGGGGCGCACTTCCATTCGCCTGTCATTGATTTTTTGTTCGCTTTCGACGAGACGGGGAAAATTATGTGACGGTTGGTGGATAATAGTTACCATTGCTGGGATCCACCTGCTTGGCCTGCGACGTCGAGGAGCTGTCCATGTCGATGGTGTTGATGGTGTCGCCATCGCCGGAGGCCATTGTGCTCCTCCAAGTGTCCCTCGCTCTCTCTCTCCCTCTTCCTCCCCCTCGCTGCCTGTCTCTCCTCGCCTCTGCTAGGACTTCACTAGGACATGCTGTTGTCGTCTGGGTGGAAATCTGAGCTATTGGTAGCCGTTTTTCGTTTTTCGCCTTTACAGATCTGCAGGGATTATCCAATCGAACGGGTTAACTGGGGGCAGGAACCTTGGCTCTCTTGTCTGGCGCTGGCGTCAACGTTTTTGCCTGTCTAACGGTGATGTTGATGGCTCCTCTGCCACTGCTGTCATTTTCACTGCATACTCATAGGCTCACTGGAAGCGCCTGGAACGGCTGGAAGGGTGTGCGCAGGAAGGCGCGCAGGGCTGAAAACTCACGCAACGCAGGGTTGCTCGGGTTAAGGATTCAAATTCGAAATCTTTTTGATATCGAAATTGGGCGCAAATATTAGCATTCCTATAAAAATAAATAATGCAAAAGGATATAACTTAAATATAGACTATAAAGTAATTATCTAGGTTATAATGATTTAATTCTTTTACTTGTTATTATGATTTATAATTTTCCTCGAGTCCCATCTTCCTTTTTTAAATAAAAAACATTTTGTTTTGGCAGTTAAAAGCCACGACGAAAGCGTTCAGTCTAATGCACTTTTACTTGTTCGTTTCTTTTTTTATTATTAGCGTTTCTGTATCTCAATTAGATCTATACATCAGATATAACTATCATATATATATATATATATATATATTTATTTATTTATGTGGTAAATACGTATGTATATGAATACAATAATTTCTTGTTATGAGTGTTTTCATTTTGTTTCTAATGGGTTCGTTTGCTTTCGCATTTTGAGTTTGGTTTTTTGTTTGTGGTGTTTTCTTGTTTATTTGTGTTTCGTTTCCCTTAGACATTACATGCATGTACAAAATAAGCGCTTTTTTTTAAAAATACCGCAAAAAATTACGTTTATCCGTTAAAAGTCTATTTAAAAATGAAATATCATTAAATATTCTAGTCATCAAAATATATAAAAAACCAATATTGCCTACATCGAAGGACACTACCAAACTAACTGCTTAGAGCTAAGGATGCTATGGACATTACGACGGCGACCGTTGTCCATTTGCGTTGTATAGTTGAGGCCTTATCTGTAAGGAGAATTGGGGTTACAGCAACAGGTATTTTTTGGCCTTTGAGGCAAGTGTTGTTGCCTGCTTTTAGGCGCCAAAAGAATTGTTATAAAACAACGTCAAATTTCAAATTTTACATTCAATTTATTCAATTTTAATTTTTAATACAGAACTCCAGGTTCTATACTCTTTTCTCTCAGCTTACCTGTACTTACCATAAAAAATAGTCTCTCTACGTTTGGTATAGTTGGTGCCAATAAGGATAAACGCACAGGTGATCGGGGTGGGGGATTCGATTTGATCTTTAGGAATGCGCGTGCGCACGGTCATGCTATAGAGGCCACTGGGGTCCTGGTCCAACTGCGTCAGCACCGACTCCAGTATGTGAGTGTCAAACCTGCGGACAAAATTCGTAGTTATTCGATTCCGTGGCAAAGAAAAAAGAAAAAAGCCACCAAATTGGCGTGCTCAACTTACATGACCGACAGCATAGGTTTCGGAAAGACGTGCTGGACCGCACACATAATGTCCACGTCCGTACGCGCGACACCCATCCGCGCCTCCAGCATGAAATCCGACTCAGGAACTGCCAGTTGGGGGGAACCATGGGGGATTCGGATTCAATGCAGACAGGAGCCAAAAACAAAAAAGCCGTGAGAATTAATCAAGTGTCAAACTAAACAACGAGACGAAAAGAAACAACATAAAGGAGTCGAGTCTTCCAAAGAAAAACACAGAACAGGACAAACAAGCGCCGGTGGTTCCGGCCACCGCAGAGACTGCCACATGACACGCATGCAAATATGAAGGGAAATCACACGTGCGCCAAACAGGCGGGGAATCAACGTCTGCACAGCGAGAAAAGTAGCTACCCTTCCTTAAAATTAATAATAACTAATCGGAACTATCAGTTGGGCATTCGGCTTTTTTCTATAAAATTGCATACTCTTAATCGATTTCAACTTCTATAAAAATGTAATATTACTATTATTTATATCCAACATTAACAATAAATATCTTGACCTGATTTTAAATTTAATCTGCAAAAGTGCTTCCAGCTTGAAACAGATTTCTTTGAGTGTATAATGGACGTATAGTTGTGTTTGCTTAAATAAAGGAAAACAAATATTTTTCATTACCCTTGCAAATGGTATGAAAATATTCGCGAAAAGTATAAAAGGGAATGGATTCGTTGAAGGCTATCAGAAGTGAAATTCCAATAAGACTTGAAGTAAATAAAATAAAATAAGACTTTTAGGTTTAAAAATAATATTTTAATTGTGGAAACTGATTCTGGAAATTGATATTCGGTGGAATTTTTCATGTTCATTAGTGAAAAGAAAAGCTGTAAAGTGACCGAATTTTGTGGAACACACAAATAAGTTACGGAGCAAGCTTAAAAGGAAGCGACTTTAATTTATTACTGACGTCTCAACTTTTTATACTCTTGTTTATTACTATGTAACTCATTAAGTTTTCCCCAAAATAGATGAGCCAGCAAAAAAGAGCGAAGGCAAACTTAAATGGAGTAACATGGCATACAGCCAAGATGCGTTCAAAAAGGGGGGTGGGGGGAGAGCGAGTGGGATAACCAGGAATGAACCAAGAATGTCCTACACTAAGCTGCCTCCTGGCTGGCTGGCTTGACTTGACTTTTGTAAATTGGCTCAAAGTACATAAATCATTACGTTGTTCTCTCTGTGTACACATTGTCCCAAAACCCCCAACAAACACCTTTATATGCAAACACACAAGTCAAGACGGCAGTGGCAGTGGGCGGGTCACCCGACTGGGCCACCTTACACCTAACTCTTTACACCTCACACCCTCTACCTACACCATACACCTGGCGCCTGCTCATAGCCCGACACAACCCACACACAGCACACCCTGGATGGAACCGCACATCTTTCAGGTGTACACCGCCGATCCGTGACACCCACCGATTATTTGCAAGCGGGCACTCCGCTTATCCGTGGTCTGAAAGGTCTGCACCGCACACGTGTACTCCCCCGTCATGTTCCAGTCGGGATTCTTTATCGATATAACACCGGGACTGCCCTCCATGGCGAATAATTTGGTGTCTATCTTCGACTTCATGAAGCCCTGCAAGCGCAAGAAAAAGACAAAGTCGAGGGGGGTTTGTATTATGTTAATTAATTTCGTGACCCTTCGGGCAGTGCTGCCAACGACCTATATCAGGGTACCAGGACAGATCAACAAAAGGGAAGCGGCAAAAAGGATAAGAAGCAGGAGGCAACTTCCTTATTCTTGGTAAATTATGATTAATACGAATTATGCTTTTTTCTTTTATGGTATTTTTTTTAAGGAAACATGCTTGGAACTTTAAATTTATTTGGTTATGTATTTAAATTATCAAAATATCTTATATAAAGAATTTTAAATTAGTAAACAAAAATTAGATTGGCAAAGAAGAAGGCTGGCTGTCTTCCAAGACAATTTCCTGTATTTAATTTTGACAAGTCCTTTGAGTTACTCTTGGCCAATTTTTTTACATAAAACCTGGTATTTGTCTACGCTATAAATATTTTAAATATTTTATGCAGCAAATTTACCTAAGCTCTTGAACCTTTTTTGAAATGGAGCTAACCTTTCAAGTGAATTAAAGCTCTTCAGGGAACTAAATAAATGTTGAGATGTGTCAGGTAAGAGGACATAATGACAGCACTGGCCCTTCGTGGTAAGTGACTCGTGACTCACCATGGCGAATCCTTTGACGGAGGGTATCCATTGGTAGATGGAGTGATTGTTGAACAGCCACTTCAGGACGAATCCCTGCTCCCCCTCTCCGATCTCCACCTCACAGTCCAGGACCAAGGGATCGGGTTCCCGGTCACGCACCAAAGTGTAGGTGTGCGGCACCCGCAGGTTGGTGATGCGCACCGAATGGGACACTGGGGGGATGATAGACGGGATGTGATTACTGTAGGGATTTCCCGCAACACCGAGCACCGTGTTTCTGGTAAGGCTCACCCGTGAGGAGCGTGAGCCAGGCCACCGCCAAAGCGCACAGCCTCCGGCCGCGCCAGACCGCCATGAGAGCGGCCTACTTCGAAACTGGTTTCCTTAAACTCTCCAGATCCGTATCTTGCGAGACTTGGTCCGCCGCTGGTTTCACCTCAGGGCACTCTTAGTACCTAATGCCGTTGGACGCTATAATACTTATCGTTGACTATTGTGGACACTGATTTGTATGGATGCTTGTTGGGGGCATGCAGACACAGTCATTATCACCAATCTCAATCACAGCAGCGGCAGGGGGATGTTGTTTTTTTTTATTTTTAGTGGGGGAGGCCTGGCACAAAAACTTTTCTCGCTCAGCACCTCTGCAGCAGCCTCGGCTCCTTGGCTGGGCGACAGGACATCTCGCTACAACTATTACAAACTCCCTTTATGACCCGGGCCATTTAAAAACTTTTGCACATTGCACACACACAACTAACTCGCTTTTTGTTGTCCTGAAAAATCGACTTTTGCACCCGCAACCGTGCGTTATAGTGTCTGTCTCTGTGTGTGCGGGCGCCCACCTCTATTAGTGTGTTGGTGGAGTCCTTTGGGAGCGAATTATTATGCCAAGCCGAGCGGAGTTCGTACTTGTGCCTGGCGGATACCAATAGCTAGTGTTGGTATCTTCTGCGGAGCTCTGTTGTCCCGCTTCCAGGCGCAGCTTTTAATGTTTTAACACTGGAAACCACACTACTACTACGTCGCGTCCGGAGAGCCAAGCTTTTGGTAGTGCAAGCGAGAGCCGAGCTTCGCGGAGTTGTTGTCTCGCCCCGTCTCGCTTCGTCCTTAGCCAAAAAACAGCTGAGCGGCGGCCATTGCGCAGGTGCATGGAAACTAGCGGCACTGATTTACCGTTGAGCAAGGGTTGCCACATCGCTTGGTAAGTATTTAGGCGGTTAAATTTAAAGAGTAAAAGCGTTTTTATGATTTAATTCTATAAAGTTTCATTAAAAGATAAAATGGGGTACGAGGTTTTAGGAATTAACTATAGGATTAAACTTTCTCGTAATATTTACTATTAAAAATATTATGTTTAAAACACAATACATAATATATTTAACAAAATTCATTTCTTACAATTTAATACATGTTTAATTACCTTTTAATGACTATAACTTAAAAACCATCAAATAAAATACCCCACCACTACCACTACTATTGTTATGTTTGTTGTTTATTAAATTTTCAATAACATCAGCAAAATCCTTAGACTAATTTATAGTTAATAGTGTTCTGTTCCACTTGCTTGGATGTGCTACAATTACACGCACGCACACACGCACACTTACACATGAATAGTACTTGTATGGTATAGAGAGATATGGAAATCCAGAAGCTCGATTCCCTAGAATTCGCTTTAAAAGTATGCCTATAAATGTGCAATGCATCAGATTTACATGGATATACGCGCCGATATATAGTACGTAAGTGGACTGACTGTCAACTATAGCGTTGACTTTGATTTGGTCGCATTTAAAAACTCGTGTGCTGGCCTGCTACATCCTACAGATTCAGATATACACCTACTGATCACTACTTGCTGCTCGGATTCGGTTTGGGGAGTTGGGGGTTTCCTGTGGTAACGGGGGGAGCGTTAAAACGTGCTTAGATCGAAACTGAAATCACCAATAGATTGGACTGTACACAGGACACAGGCTTCGACTGATCCCGCCTAGTCGCTGGCCTCCTCCTGGCTGCCACCGTGCCGCAAATGGTGGCCAATGAGCGTTTCGATGCGGAAGTCCTTGGCACTGGTCTGCTTGCTGGTTCGCAGGCTCACCAATGGCTCACTATCAAAGTGTCCTCGTGTCCTGGGACTGCGGCTGGCGGCCTCTGCTTCGGCGAAGATGAGGGATTCAGGCGGAGCATCCAAGCGATTTGTACAGACACTGTCCACGGAGTCCGAGATGTGCGAGTCCTCCTGCTCGTTGCCGCTTTCCACGTCGATCTTGTCCTCGCAGGAGTCGTCATCCGCCTCGCCTTCGGCCTCAGCGTCCACATCCGCCTCTATGTCCGCATCATCGTTGTACACATTGAGATCCATATAGCCGCCACGCGGCATTCTTTCCGGGTAATTCCCATGGCCGGGAATGCCCGCGGCACTGGCCACAGTCGCCACATCGAAGGCGTAGGGACTTTTGTACTTGGCGGCTCTACTGCTCTCAGTTGGGCCACCACCTCCTCCGCCCGATGCACTGCTATGGGGCAATACATCTAGGACATCCACTCCTCTGCCGCGATTTATGAAAGGCAGCCGGTCGAACTTGTCACCGGACTGGCTGCCCTGGTAAAAGGAACCCTCCGCATTGGCAAAGAAGTTAAACTTTTTGTCCGCCCGCAGAGCTGAATCAAACACATCCGCCGGAGTGTGGCCCACATCAAAGTCTCGGCTACCGTTGAAATTGGGCACATTGAAGTGCACCGGAACAAGGGGCACTGGCTTGCGGATCCAGAACGGGGACAGGGTCCCAAAAACCGCCGGGAAGGAGAAGCGCTGCATTGTGGGAGCTCGTTTGTAGCGCTTGCGGCGCCGCAGGAAACTGCCATTGTCGAACATATCCTCGGCCAGCGGATCCAACGTCCAGAAATTGCCCTTGCCCGGATTTCCCGGCTCACGGGGCACCTTGATAAAGCAGTCGTTCAGACTGAGATTGTGCCGGATGGAGTTTTGCCAGGCGGGGAACTTGTCCTTGTAGTACGGGAAGCTGCGGGTAATTAGGAGGGCTTTAATTAGTTTTGATAGGAAATAGTTCCAGATTTTAGGTCATAAATCAAATATCAACTTAAAAATAACATATTCAAAAAGATAATCAGATATGCTGGAACTTTTGATAGACATAAATAAATATAATAATAAATAATAAGTTATTTCTATGAGATTTATCAGTTAGAGCCAAGTAGAGTTGAAATCCGTCGCTTTAATTATTTTTAAGAAAAATTAGTCCTAAGTTTGTATAAAGACAGTTAATTTTTTACTAATAGTTCTACATTTTACTTTAAATGCTGACGAGTTGTTTAAACGTTTTGTTAGTTTAAGGAGCTCCTTTATGTAATTGGTTTCGAGTTTCTTTTTGAATATTGTTATTTTAGAAAGTTTTTTCAAATATATAATACAAAAAATATGCATTGATGGTTATTTTAAGAAACCTCACACCTAATATTATTTTTTATGATATAAGAATATCCTAAAATTGACACTTTGTTTTACTCAAAATCATCTATGCTAACACTTTAAGATCCGTGATTTTGATTCACAAGGAAGAATTTAATTCCATCTTTTTGTTTTATGTCACATTTTCTATGATGTTTGCAGATTAACTCATTAATTGCGATTTCGATTTATCCAAAACTTTATTTTTAGGAACCACAATTTGAATTTGACTGGCAACTATAGCCTTGACTTTGATTTGAAGAACCATTTTCAATTTTATTATAAGAAATTGAATTTAATGCAGCACTTTTAAAAATATATTTCAGAATTGTGTTATTTTATGGATTTTAAGATCTTTTTAATTTCCAAGTTGTTTCAACTTACCGTGACATGATAAAGTCGCAGATCCCGCTCAGCGTTAGCTTCTTGTGCGGCGACTGTAGAATGGCCATGGTGATGAGGGCTATGTAGGAGTAAGGTGGCTTCACCAGCGGACCACCGACGGATCCGGAACCATCACCGCCAGTGGTGCCGCTCGCTCCACTTCCGCCGACGGCCGACGGTTCAATGTCACTGTCATCACAGCCCATGGACATGGCATCAATGGCGGCGGCAGCGGCTCGCGAGGATGCACTGCATCCGGAAGAACCGCGCTGGCTCTTGTGCAAAGGCGGCGGCGGAGAGAGCGAGACACTATCGTGCAGCGAGTGCATGGGATCCGAGCTAGTGCTGGTGTGCATTCTTGAGGGCGATCACTGTGGTAGCTTGCACTGGAGATACGCGATTTGCTTAATTATTTAGAGGACGCAACACTTGTATTTATTTTATTTGGTTTGACTATTTTGCTCAGGAACTGTTTTTGTTTTTTAATTTTTTGTTTCTTCGCTTGTAGTTTGGCTTAGGAGTTTATACGGGTTTATTCGCCGATAGATAACGCAAACCGATATCGATAGCACTGCCTGTAAAGGATAACGGTACAGATGGCCAGCAGCGGAGTGGAATGTGAAAAGTGGAAAGCGGAAAGCGCGTCGTCCGTCGTCGTGTCCGTTGTAGGCGGAATCCGCTGGCCAAATGTTAACTGAATCGCAACGAAAACGAAAATCTTCTCGCCCAAAATGTTTTTCTACATAACTCAAACATTTATTTATGAAAAACCGCTGCCATTGCCGCTGCCGCCGACGCTTCCCTGAGCTTTTGTGTCGCCGCTGCTATGTTTTCGTATCTCGAATAACTGTGATTCTACTGCCGGCGTCGACGGCGACGCAAGCAGCGCTGCAGCGTCAGGATAGCAGCAGCCCGGCAGCATCCTGTCGGCGAGAGTGAGTACGCCATCTCTCTTGTTCCGCCGGGGGATGAGATGACACGAACCAATCTACGTCGCTTTCGCCGTCTCAGTCTCTCTCTCTCACTAGGGTGAGTGTGTGTGTGTAACTGGATATAAAATGGTGGAGTGCTGCCTGTAAATGTGATATTTGTGTTTTCCTCTCCCAACGGCGGCAAATTGGCAGCGACTGCAGAAGCCAAAACTCAAGGGGCGTTGGGTTGGCATCAGGCGGAGAGCGGGGAGGAGGCGGACGGGAGGATAAACATTTTGCGCAAATTTAGATACCTTTTGCAGCTTTGACGTCGTGGCTCTTAATAATGTTTCATTATGTCAGCCACATGGATGGAGGCAGTCGTCGTCGTCGTCCCATTCTCGTCCTCCCGATGTCCCTCTTCCCACCTCTCCCGACGTCCTCTTCTCCCGTCCTCTTTCCCCGCGTTCAAATGTTAGCATTTTTATGTGCGAATGTTTTTCTAACCGTATGTCGGCGTTTCTCGGTTTCTCCTGGTTTCGCATTCTCGTTCTCATTCTTGCTTTCCCTACCTCAGGACACTTGCAGAATAATAACCCTAAAATTCTGTAATTCAAATGCTTTTATGTTTAGGAGAAGGTCGTAAAAATTGCTACAAATGTTGCCTACTTCTTAGGGAAATTTAAGTTTTCTAAGTTTTACAACTTTAAATTGGAAAATTTTGTCATTTATTCTGTAGGATACAGCAATAACGTGGCCAGGATCAATTTGAAGCTAGAACGCTTTGGGAATTCTAGCTCCAACAGTAAGCGACGGGTCTAGAAAACAGAAAACAAATAACCATATTATTGTCCTAGATTATATTAAAATATTTATATAGAATTTCCGCTCTAATAACTTGTCTCCATAATTAAAAAATCTCTGACATAAAAAGGGTACATTTCCAATACATACACAATGGTTAAGCGTCTCTTTTAAGTTGATTATTTTTATTTTTTTGAGTGCATCTTGTCCTGCTTTATGGGGTAAAGAGGCAGGAGGGAATGGAATGCGCCATTTTGGCCAACATCTCCTAAACACAATGAGGAAAACAAGCGCGAGAGGGTGGGATGAGAAGGAGGCAGGGAAACAGTACATGTGTTTGCTGCATTTGTACTTGTATCCAAGTGAGTTTTGTATTATTTCTCTTTTTCATTTTCGCTGTTTTTGTTCTCCAGTTGTTAGACATTATTGTTGTTGGAGCAGCAGCAGTGTTTGGAGCCTTCCCTTTTCAAATTAAACATTCAGTAGTCACTTTTATTTGTTGTACTTTGTTCAAATTAGTTTTCCAGTTTTGCGGAAGTTACCCACACACACACATTGGCTAACACAGACAGAGACAGTTACAGACACACACACACATACAAAGAGAGAGACTGGGACACAACACAATAATGGCCGCCATCTTCGCATTCAGGACAATATTGATATCGCTTCCTTCACTCTTGGCATCGTTTTCATTATTCTATTTTGGCTTTGCCACCACTTTTATCCCCATTTCCCATCCCTTGATACCAAATCCCAAGTCCTCCCCCCTCCGTTTCTGTTACACTTACGAATCAATGATTTTTTGGCCAGATTTTTTGGGGCGTGGCATCGCTATTCCGGTATGTATCTTTATCCCCGTTTAGTGGTGTTGGCATTTACGGGGGGATTTCGGGTATTTTGGGGATAGTCATCCGTTGAGCAATCTAGTTGCGCAAAATTTATTGCGGCTTTCCCTTTGTCTTCTTTATGAGCAAACACAGAAGATTTTATGGCTACCGAACGGGTATTGTTTGGGGCAAAAAAGTAATCAAGTTGCCCTCTCCTCCTAAAGCACACATGTGAATCCAGAAGTTTTATTAACAGGTAAAGGGATGCCATTTTTATGTTCAAAAGAAAGGTTCAATTTAATTAAATAATTTTATATTGCAACATGGCATCAATATCCTCGCTAAATTATGTTTGTCAGTCGATGAAATGTTTGTCATTTCATAATAAATATGCACAATAGGTGTGAGAAATATTTAAACAATTAATTTTCCAACCAAACCAACAAAAAATGCAAATTTTAATAAATACTTTTTAAAATGTATATTTGCAACCGCAGATTTATTAATTAAAACTGCTGTTCAGTATTTAATTATCATCTGGCATAAATGTGTTATTACAAAGGGTGTTTTCCGACTATATATTACAAAAAACAAGAAAGAAAGCTAACTTTGGTCAGCCAAAGTTTGTATACCCTTGCAGGTAACAATTAAAGTATATCATAACTAAGCCAAAAATGCATTAATTTCGATTCGGAAAGCAGTTTTGTGTTAGTTTTTATTAATTTAAAAAAACTGCATACCAAATTTAAAATTTTAAGAAATCAAAATTCTTGGCCATTTTTGCTAATTTTAATGATGTAACCCCTTATCAAATTTCGCAAAAATGGCCAAAAAATCGATTTCTTCCGGAAATGTCTAGAAAGATTCGCATGTTAATGCTGATCAAGAATATATATGGTTTATGGGGTCGAAAATGATTCCTTGACATAGAAAAATATTATTTTGTATTATAAAATCGGATTTTTTATATTAAAAAACTTCTTGATTTTTTTTAAATTAAAAATATCATAACTCGGCCAAAAGAGCATTAATTTTAAATCGGAAAACAGTTCTGTGCAAGATTTTCTACAATTAATAAATCAGCATACTTCATTTAAAAATTTTGAAAATTCAATTTTTTATCAAAATCAAAAATTTTAATGATGTAACCCCTTATAAAATTTTGCAAAAATGGCCAAAAAATCGATTTCTTCCTGACATATCTAGAAAGATTCCCCTGTTGATGCTGATCAAGAATATATATAGTTTATGGGGTCGGAAACGTCTCCTTCACGGCGTTGCAAAATTCTGACTGAAATTATAATACCCTGCAAGGGTATAAAAATAATAATAATAAACTAAATAAGCATTGTGAAACCAAAACTTATTAATTAAGGAAAGTGATGAGAAAAATTCTTACTTAATTATAATTCTTGACGTATTTATTATAATAAAAACAATTAGGACACTGTTTTTTAAACTTCTTAGAGGGTAAATGATTATATTTATATACGTATATAATAATCAAAATTAAAATTTCCCTTTTGTCATTTTTTTATTGATTTTTTTCATTGACCAAATAATCTTCCACTGAGTTAGGATAATCCAGTATCTGGTTCCTGTGTTTTGTCCTGTCATTCAAGTTAATCCCCATGGCAGATCCTTCGTATATACTATATATCAAAAATATTTGCTCTTCCAATCCACTTTTCATTATTTAACTGCCTGCTCAGTAGTTTCCATGGCAATTATAGGTTGCCAACTATGTGCACCCCTCGCATCCCTATCGCTGTCCTTCTCCAATCCCCCGGTCATATCCGTATCCATGATGTCTTCTGTCATACTATGGTTAATCACCGCTTGAGCTCAGCATGAGTAAGGACGAAGGACGAGGGACTTTGGCGGCCAGTTGAGCGTGAGGATGCGGTGCAGTGAAGCTTTCGCAGGGGAACAATTAACTTATGGCCAAACAATAACGCCCAGGAATGCACGCTGACAGGAACCAGCCACCAGGAGCATATCCTGCTCAGCGCTGTCCTCAGGTTTGCTGCAGATATATGTATATATATTCATCACCATCCCCATTCCGTGCTGCAGCAACAGCGGCATGATCCAGCAATAATCCCTCTTTTGTCAGCAAATTTATTGCACACAAACAAACGACCAAAGGATACGCCAAGCGGATAAAAGGAGCGGCAAGAGCAAAAGGGAGAGAGAGATACACCGACTACGGACTTCGGATTCGGATTTGGGATTGGTCTTTGGCTTGGATGAGCGCAGACTTTTCACAATACAAATTTTTATTGCGAAATCTGCAAAAGGCAAATAAAAGATTTGACACTTGAATTGCTTTGACTGCAAGGATCCGGCAAGGACAATCATTCTTTTTCGCCCCGAACAAAGGAGACAGTTGCCAGACCCAAACGATGTCCCGCCTTCAGCATTATACACTCCACGAAATGGTTTAGTTAATTTAATATTTGAATGTTTAAGAAATTTGTTACTAATAAACAAAAAAGGAAGTGAGTTTTTATAAGTTAAGGATTTCCTGAGCCATTTTAAATACTTATTCTTTACTATAATTTCATCGGTGATCCATTCCCTATTTTTATTAGTGTATCTCCTTGGCGTCCTCTAATTTGTACTCGAGATGCCGCATCCTGACATATCCTGCATCAATGGTCCGGATTCGGGCAGGTGGTGGCACCTGCTAGATCGCAAAGGCAAACACTCTCGAGGAGTTCGAGCCGCGGGATGAAGGCAGGCTTAATAGCTTCACTTCTCATGTCATTATTAAATCTTTGAAGTATCTGCAGAAAGGCCGTAAGAGATACACATACAGGCACTTGAATACTTGAGTGACGCTCAATTTGACGGACAAGGATGTGGAACCAACCCCGCCGTAAGGACAATGGGAAAAATCACAGCAGGCAACGGACAAATTGCACAACTGCAGCCGCAAATTTCGACCAGAGTCTCTCCAACCTGCCAACAAGTGGCAGGCACAACAATGGATTCGATTTAACCATTTCGTCCTTCTCCCTCCCGGAGTCGCAGTCCTGCGGGCGAGCTGGAATATTTCACGCTCGATTTATCCGGATTTTTTTTTCAAGCGCAGGGTTGGGACAAACAGCAAGTGCCACACACTGATGTTTCGTGGCTCATTTCATTCAGTTTTGTTCATTTGATGTGGATGTGGATGCGGATGTTGGTGGTGGCTGTGGTGGTTGTGGTGATGTGCTGATGTGCCGATGCCTTTGCCTAAGCCTCTTGTTTGGCGGCAATAAAAATCGAGGACCGTGTGCCTAAGCCTCCTCAGGACCACTCCTGCCCCCGCCCTCTCTCCGTCCAGGATGTCAATTTCTCAATTCATAAATAAAACCCAAAGCCCTTTCAATGTGTCAGCACAAGTGTGGAAATTGCGGAGGGGCGCAGAAGTGGGCATCGGCATCGCTGGCTGAGTGTGTTATTGTTGTTTATTTGCCGGAGCTGGAACTGCCTGGGCCACCTATAACCACAGCCGAAGGATATCACTCCCTTTGCTCCTTTTTTGAATTGCTCTGCATCCGCGTGGAACTCAACCGGGTACTTGGATCGCATTAAGTTGATTTATTATGCAGCGCAGAATTCAATTAAGTGGGATGATTGTCACTTGTCCGTATGCCACGAAAGCAAAACTCTCTGGATGTGGCCTTGGTATCCCTTCGATGCCGTTCGTGCCTTTTGCTCTCTTAACTGTTGGGGCGTGGCAGCAATTTGGACAGTTGGTAATAACTATCTGGGATCCGTTTCCGCCCTTTCCCCTTTCAACTAGGTCACCCAGCAGCCGTGAAAGATAATCGTCTATTTGTTTTGGTTTCAAGGATTATGAAGTCAAAATTGGATGGGATTTGCTCAAATTTGTTTGGGATTATTGAACTTTCTATCTGAAACTCTGGAAGCTGAAACATCTGTTGTAGAAAATTTATATACACCCCTAATATAATATATTATTTAGAAGATCAAAATATAAAATACCATACTTAAAACTTACATTATAAATATAAAGTCTAATATAAGCTCTGTAACCACTTAATTAAAATATTATTTTATATAAAAGTGTATATATTTTAAAACAAATTTTTGTGTTAGAAGACCTTTTAGCAACCTTATGTGTTAACTTTTACATTTAACGATTATAAAGAAATTATTTTAAATACAGAAATAGTTGCTTTAAATACTTACTTACCTCAAAGAGTACCCATACCTGTTTTATATACAAATAACAAATTTAGCTTGAAGATTTTCAGATCTGCTAACATGTCGTATGAGTAATCCTTTTCTTAGAACCAATCAATTATCTTCATAAGTTGCCCAACCGTGAGCATAACAACAATCCACAAAAGGGATAACACATCACACCGAACGACTCTTGAGTGAAAACAAATTTAAATCAAACCAGAAAGAATCAAACAGTGAAAAGTTGTTCTGAATAGAAAATGGGAAATAGGAAATTAGTGGGTGGAAAGTGGCGCAAGACATGCCTAATAAGTTGTCATCGGGCACGTGTGGCACGTGGACGCTCCCCGAATCACCCAGAATCGAAGTGGGTGTTGGGTAATTCACACTTCCTGCCAGGGATACGGAGTGCCGCTTGTGGAATTTCATTAAATAATCGTTAGTGTAAATCAATTCGTTAGATCAAAGCAATGTGGGCGACATGGCGACAAATGAAAAGAAAATAGAGGACACAATGCCCGGATATGGACACGGAGAGTCCCGGTATTACCAATTTGCGCTGCAAATAAAATGCGAACAATAAATATTTGCCTGCTCTGATGATGAGGATATCACAAACAAGTTAACGCGTGCCCAAAGGACCACGAAGTGCGAACACGTGCGGGATGGTGTCGATGGTTTTATCAGAGGCTATCAGTGTCCAAAATCAACAATATTGAATCTGCAATCACCAAGGGAGGGAGAATAAGTTGGCGAACGTCCCATCAGACCTAAAAGCAAGTAGATTTAATGAAGAACATTGTGAGAATATCTTAAGAATTAAGGAAATTTGTTTTTTATATGATTTACCTTGCTACAAATTCAAATTTAATGGTGATATAATAGTGAAATAAATTTAAGGAGACTTGGATCATTTTAAAATGGGAATATATCTTTGTTGAATTTATTATATAGATTTTTTGACATATATTTAAGTTATGTATAACAGCTAGGGAATTTTTATAATTATTTTATTTCAAATATTCCAAATTAAGCAAACAAGTTATACTCCCAAGTTAAAAACAATTCCGTTCTAAGCTTCCATTTTGTTTTCCCGAAAACCCAGTCTCCATATGGAAAGCTGGCAAATCTTTCTTCCCATAATCGCATTAGACAGCCGGATGAGCACTAAATCAAAATCGTCAGCCACTACCCACTCAATCCATTCAGCCATTTGGTTGTCATTGTCCTTCAGATGGAGTACAAGCGTTTGAAATTTAATTTAAAGCATTTACATGCAGCTTAAGATCTCCAGCTCCGGCTAAGGCTTGGGCTCTGCCTCGGGCCATGGTAAACAAATCAAATGTATTTAGAGGAGTGAACCGAGCCCAACTCAAACAAAGGGAAGCGAATGAAATTTCGAGGCCTCGTCCTCATCCTCATCCTCGTCCTTGTCATCAGAGGAATCCGCCTGCGACCCTGCACACATTCACGGATCGGTTCCTGGGGGTGGTTGCTCGAGTCGAGTTGAGTTGAAAAACTCAATATTTGAATAACTTACTACCGTGTGGAGAGCAAACTTTCAAGTGAAGACCGAGGACACTGGCGGGTCGTAAAAGGACAATTATTTGCTTACGCGTTGTCATTCAAATTGAGTTTTAATGTTGGGCGGCGCGCGTAATCCCGTAAATCCCGTTCCCGTTCTAGTTCCCCTTTCCGGATTTCGGCTGCAAGTGAACTGACTGCCCTCCGAGTCCATGTGGGCACCATTATTTGCTCTATCACGTTCACGTATTAAAAGTTATGAGGACATTATATGTACAGCCGTAGTAAACACAAATATCTATAATCCCCGTCGCCCTCACCCTGCAGGCATTCCGTGCGCCATTCCGGCCGGAACTCAGGCTAAAAGTTCGGAGTTCGAACTCAGGGGCCGGGTACACATGTACGGGCGTAATTGCTTGTAGATGTCCTTAAATGTCGTGAGAATATTCAGTTGGTTTTCCACTCCTCCAGAGGAGAGGCTGAGGTCCCGCTTTGTTTTGTGTATCTTAACGGGCGGCAGATGAGAGCCTGTTGCGTCCCTCAATATCATATCGATTATAAGTTTCTCAATGAGTTTTTCAGGAGTTCAAATTGCATTTCGTATCGGGTACTATAAAGCATCGTTGGGATTATCGGTTTTGGGTTTATTTTGAAGAGGTATCAAAACATATATGTATGGTTATTTGAAGTCTGGTTACCTACCATATTAATTTAAAATATTTAAAGGTTTTAAGAATATCAGATCGTTTAAAAAAAGGATATCATATTGAAGTAATTTAGAAAATAAGAACACAAAGAATCTTGCAAAGGCGATCATTGCCAATTCGAAAATTCACCTTACATTTCATTTACAGATTTTCTTTTAACATTAAAATAAAATAATATGAATATATCTTATTTTTATATATATTATATAATATATTTTTTATATTATTTTAAATTATTTTATTTATATATTTTAATCCCAAAATAAAAGACAGCAAAAAAGTATGCAATGATTCTAAAGCAGGATATTGTAATGTAAAAGCATTCAAAGCCAATGTGAATTTTATTAATAAATTAAAATTACATTTACATATAATGGAAGTTTGGGACAAGCTTCCTATTTACCAAAAATGCAATAAATAATTTACTTTTTAAGAACCTAACGGTTATTCAGCTCCCTGTCCCGGCTGTATAATATCCTTACAACCGGTAACATCATAGCTCCGTTGTGGTTTTTCCCTGATTTCCCCTACTTCTTCACCCATCCAACAACGCAGCTTGTGCGAGCAATTTCCATATTATGCCGAATCCGTATCGCCGCTGAAGTCTGAAGTGTTTTTGCGCAGAAAACTGTAATTTTTATTCATTTCCAGGACGCGCTCTGAAGTGCCTGCTAAACGATTATTAGCAATTTGATATAACTGCATGTAAGTACAACACGAGAACAAGTCAACAACGGATTCACCCATACACACACACCTACACGGTCTCCCAAACACACACACACACACAAGCACGTGTGGCCACTTACATAAGAGTGAGGCAGTGGGTGTGTGTGCGACGGCAAACAGTGGAAAATCACTTCAGTTAACTAAATCCTCGCAACAACCATGCGCCGACTGCGACGCGGCAGCACAGCTTCATGGCCAGGACGTCAGGGGATGGGAGATGGCCAGACGGAGAAAGAGAGGAACAGCAACAGCCCAAAAGGAAGCAGCCATTGCTGTGGGCGTGGCCCTGGCCGGAGAGCCAATCGAAAGGCGACGTCCTGGCAGAGGCAACGCTGACGCTGGCAGAGGCTGTTGAAGGAGGAGAGGGAGGAGTGCGAGATGGAGAGGAGAGCAGAGCAGGAGTGGAGAGAGTTAAGCTCATTGCCATATTTTCGCTGTGCTCTCTTTTGAATTTACTTTACTAACAAAACATGACTGTTGGGAGGCAAAAAGGAAATTGTTTTATCAAATGGGTTTCCTTACGCTTTTTTATTATGAAATTAATTTCCAACATCGTTTCGCAGTCGTTGGCGTTCCCTCTCTTCCTCTTATGTCTCTAGCTCTCCCTCTTCCTTTGGTGGCCATTTTCCAGTTTTGCCCCCCCAATTTTCCTCCGCTCGCCTTTGAGCATGTGTTTACTCTAGTTTTCCTTTGGCGCTGCCTTAGCTATTCCTCCGCGCGTTTCATTTCGTTCGAGCATTTAATGGAAATGTTTGCATATCTCCCGTTCTTGTTCCTTCTCCGTTTTCTTTTTCCCCCTTCGTCCTTCTTTCGGCATTAAAATGCAAATCTTGATTATGAATTTAAGCCTGGCTGGCAAATTAAATTCATTCGACACTTCAATTGTCCTGGAGTCCTAGAGCCTTTATTTGATTGCCTTTCACTTTGTCGCAAATAAAATGAGGATTTTAGGTATATCCTTTTTGGAAAATATCTGTTATGAAATGTTATCAAAATGTGTTGCCTACATTTTGGAGCAGAAATACTTTAATGTAAATTTGTTATATTTTTTCTTAATTATACATTTCCTGAGATTATTATTGAATTACATTAGCAAAAATATAATTTTAACAGGGAAATAAGAGAACAATGACATTTTATTTCACAATTTTAATAAAAAAATTTGAGGCAGAATTCAATTTTAGGTTAAAAATGTTTAGAAATCTGAACCCCCAAAAAAATTTGTTATATTGTTTATTAACAAATAAATAATTATTATAATATATATATTGTAATTTTCTCTGAAGCTTCTAATATACTATATTTTCTAGATAATCTTCTCTCAACTTTTTAAAATCAAATATTCTTTATATTGCAGAGCCAAGAGATATACAAACCACTTCTAAAGGTAAAAAGAGTGTGTGTGTAACATATGTTATTTTGTTGTAAGTGCAATGAAAGAAAAATATAAAATCGATGGGCATTTCTGGCCAACACACTTGACGGGCTTCCTCTGCTCTGGAGTGTTGAGTTCAGCATTGGTCAAATCGCCTCAACAAATTAATAACGTGATATGGACAATAAAGGCACTTGACAATTCCCCTTGCACGTCTTCCCTGTTTCCCAATTCTAGTCCACATAATGACCGTCTTGGGGGAGCTATGTATTATGAGAGTAGTGTCATAACAGACAGCGAAAGTTACTCAATGCAATGGAAGCACCTCCGCCAGATCGATAGCCCTATGCTGCAGGTAAGGGAATTTTTTGTAGAGTATTATACGAAATAAATATTTGAGTACTAGAGATTTGTGCAAATTTCTTAACATTATGGCAGTGCTTTTAACATTGTAAACCAAGATTATATAACATATTATTATTTAATTAATGTAATTTCAAAATCTAAACTTAAACATTAAGAACTGAACCTTATTATCCATATGAAATTTAATATATTTTAATGTATGGGACCAGTCTCTAATGATTTCTCCTTCATTCCGAACACAAAAAGCGAACCCCTGCTGACCAGTGTAATCGATACGAAAATCATACTCAAAATAGAATGGCCACTAAGTCAGTTAGCAAGAATGTTCGTCCGCTAATTGTAAAATCAGTTTAGGCGCACTTTTCAATGGACTCAAATCGGGCGCTGCCAACGCGGAATACTTACAACTAATAAAAAATTCAAAATAAATAAAACTATTACAAATAAATTATCAATTAATCTTTGTGTGCACTTAATGTCCGGCCAGTGAGTCGCGAGTTTGGTGTGGATTATAGAGCAATCGATACCAGCCAGCGAGGATGGTTCAGTTCCTGGGGAATCCGGGCGCCAATGGTGGTCAGTGCCCATTGAGTGGCTTCAAGGCCAATTGCTAATCAAATTTTCAGCTAATCCTGTGAGAACTTGACCTTGAAATGGTGGTCTCATGTTCTTGAGAATTAATATCCGAGGAAATTTTGAATAATTAACAAGACTATAAAGATTTACAAATTAAAATGTTCACTTGAGACATTGAAAATCATTAAATGATTATCTTTTTTAAAGGATCATTGTAAAGAAAAACATTTTGTCATATTTTCAAAAATTATGTAACCTTTGAAAACTTAAAAGGAATATACCCGCATTAATGCAATTTACAAATTTACTGTATAGGTTATCCTTGTATTATAATTATACTCAGAAGTTGTCGAAGTAGTGGACTAGTCATTTTCGACCCTATAAATCATATATATTCTTGATTAGCATCAATAGAAAAGTCTGTCTAGCCATGTCCGGGAACACAATTTTTTTTTTAATTTTTTTTAAATTAAAAATATCATAACTCGGCCAAACGAGCATTAATTTTAAATCGGAAAACTGTTCTGTGCAAGATTTTCTACAGTTAATAAATCAGCGTACTTCATTTAAACATTTTAAAAAATTAAATTTTTTATCAAAATCAAAAATTTTAATGATGTAACCCCTTTAAAATTTTGCAAAAATGGCCAAAAAATCGATTTCTTCCGGACATATCTAGAAAGATTCCCCTGTTGATGCTGATCAAGAATATATATGGTTTATGGGGTCGGAAATGATTCCTTGACTTAGAAAAATATTATTTTGTATTATAAGTCGGATTTTTGTATATTAAAAAACTTTTTGATTTTTTTAAAATTAAAAATATCATAACTCGGCCAAAAGAGCATTAATTTTAAATCGGAAAACTGTTCTGTGCAAGATTTTCTACAGTTAATAAATCTGCATACTTAATTTAAAATTTTTGAAAATTCAATTTTTTTATCAAAATCAAAAATTTAATGATGTAACCCCTTTAAAATTTTGCAAAAATGCCCAAAAAATCGATTTCTTCCGGACATGTCTAGAAAGATTCCCCTGTTGATGCTGATCAAGAATATATATGGTTTATGGGGTCGGAAACGTCTCTTTCACTGCGTTGCAAACTTCTGACTGAAATTATAATACCCTGCAAGGGTATAAAAATATACCATGGCTACATCCTATATAAAACCCCAATTACAGAACTAGTTCACATGGTGACCCTGGACAAGACTGGCAGGAAATCCTTCGGCATCTGCATTGTACGCGGCGAGGTAAAGGACTCACCCAACACCAAGACCACCGGCATTTTCATCAAGGGCATTGTGCCCGATAGTCCTGCCCACCTGTGCGGGCGCTTGAAGGTTGGCGATCGTATCCTCTCACTAAACGGCAAGGATGTGCGCCACTCCACCGAGCAGGCGGTCATCGATCTCATCAAGGAGGCGGACTTCAAGATCGACCTGGAGATTCAGACCTACGACAAGAGCGATGACCAGCAGCAGCAGCAGGCGAAGGGAGATCCGCGGAGCAATGGCTACATGCAGGCCAAGAACAAGTTTAACCAGGACCAGATGACCAACAACAATGCAGGCGGAGGTCAGGGAATGGGTCAGGGCATGAATCAGGGACAGGGAATGGGAGGCATGAATCGGCAACAGACGATGCAGAAGCGGAATACCACATTTACGGCATCGATGCGACAGAAATACAGCAACTATGCGGATGAGGATGACGAGGATACCCGGGATATGACCGGTCGCATTCGCACGGAGGCGGGATATGAGGTGGGTTATTAATTAATAAAGCTTTTAGGTAGGTTTTATATTAAAACCCGAGTCCCACAATCCCTCAGATCGATCGCGCCTCCGCCGGCAACTGCAAGCTGAACAAGATGGAGAAGGATCGCGATAAAGAGCAAGAAGATGAGTTTGGCTATACAATGGGTAAATCTCCTCCAGAAAACTAATCTAACTAGCCAGTAAACTATCTTCCCACCCAGCTAAGATCAACAAGCGGTACAACATGATGAAGGATCTGCGGAGGGTCGAGGTCCAGAGGGATCCTAGCAAGCCGCTAGGCATTGCTCTTGCCGGACACAAGGACCGCCAGAAGATGGCCTGCTTCGTGGCCGGCGTGGATCCCAACGGAGTTTTCGCCAGCGCAGACTTCAAGCCCGGCGACGAAATTGTCGAAGTCAACGGCAATGTGCTGAAGAATCGCTGCCACTTGAACGCCTCCGCCGTGTTCAAGAATGTGGACGGGGACAAGCTGGTGCTGATCACCTCGCGGCGCAAGCCCAACGATGAGGGCATGTGTGTGAAGCCAATCAAGAAATTCCCCACCTCGTCGGATGAGGTAAATGGGACAACACTCTCTTTAAATAAACAAGCTATATTAATATTTATAAATATTCCGACAGACCAAGTTCCTGTTCGACCAGTTCCCCAAGGCGCGCACGGTGCAGGTGCGCAAGGATGGCTTTCTGGGCATCATGGTCATCTATGGCAAGCATGCCGAAGTGGGCAATGGTATCTTCATCTCCGATCTGAGAGAGGGCTCCAATGCCGAGTTGGCGGGCGTGAAAGTAGGCGACATGTTGCTGGCCGTCAACCAAGACGTGACTTTGGAGTCCAACTACGATGATGTGAGTGTTGCATACGAAACAATCCCCTTAGTTTATCCTCATTTTTTCCATGACCTCAGGCAACTGGACTGCTGAAACGTGCCGAGGGCAATGTGACCATGATTCTATTAACCCTCAAGAGCGAGGAGGCCATAAAGGCCGACAAGGAGGCGGAGGAAAAGAAGAAGGAGGGTAAGTATTGCTTCTAACAACAGGTTGCTTAAACTTTAGATACCTTCCAACTCGCAGAGGCCAAGAAGGAAGAGGAGAAGCCGCAGGAACCAGCCACAGCCGAGATCAAGCCCAACAAGAAGATTCTCATCGAGATTAAGGTGGATAAGAAGCCGCTGGGCGTTATAGTCTGCGGCGGCAAAAACAACCATGTCAAGGTGGGCCTCACTTAGGTTCTTTTTTTTTTCGAGATTATTCCATTTAATCCCTCCTTGCAGACTGGTTGTGTGATCACGCACGTCTATCCAGAGGGAGCCGTGGCCGCCGACAATCGCCTCAAGATTTTCGACCATATTTGCGATGTAAACGGAGTACCAACCCACGTGGGTGCCATGACCACGTTGAAGGTCCATCAGCTGTTCCACACTACGTACGAGAAGACCGTAACCCTCACGGTCTATCGCGCCGATCCACCGGAGCTGGAAAAGTTCAATGTGGACTTTATGAAGAAGTCTGGCAAGGAACTGGGCCTCTCCCTGTCGCCCAACGAACGTGGATGCACCATAGCGGACGTAGTAAGTTTTCGGTGGAGTTAAACGAAAAAGATACATCTTTGAGATACATTCCATTTCGTAGATACAAGGCCAGTACCCGGAGATCGACAACAAACTGCAGCGCGGCGACATCATCACCAAGTTCAATGGCGACTCACTGGAGGGCCTCACGTTCCAGGTCTGCTACGCTTTATTCAAGGGTGCCAACGGCAAAATCTCGATGGAGGTGACTCGACCCAAGCCCACTCTGCGCACCGAGGCACCCAAGTAGAGACGACGATCCTCCGAAATCGAATCACTCTTGCAGCATTCAATAAAAGATCCGAGACACTTCTTATTCAAAACAATCTGTTTTCCGTTAAGGGTTTTATTTGAAAATGGGAGCTCCTTAGGCTATAGAGCTTGCATTGGATGCGATACGGGGCCACAGATCAGCGCATTCCTTGGCCACGGGCCCGGTGATGGCCGAGCCCTTCATTTCGCCCTTGTTGTTTACTATTACCCCGGCATTGTCTTCGAAGTATATAAAAACGCCATCCCTCCTCCTGAACGGTTTACGCTGCCGAATCACCACGGCAGGCATGACCTGAAATGGGAGTTAAGGAACAGATTAGTAAAGTTAGGTAAGTGGAGAAAGGAATGGAGTGTGTGATTAAGGAGAAAGTTCAGGGAATAAGTTTACATTATAAATCTTTACGAAATATTCAAAATTTTAAGTACTCATTTTAAGACTTCCAAGTCTTAACTTTTCTGTTATTTCTAGTTTATGTTTTTGTTCTAATCCAATATAAGGAATAGGCAAGATACAATTATTTATTTAGCAGAATATTTCTTTTCATGAGAATTTACAATAACAAATCAAAGAAAACGTGCTTGGCAAAGATAAGTTATCTTGCCGGTTATCTTTTATAAGCAAAATACACAAGTTATAGATGATTTTCAATAAATTAAAATGTAACACCGTGCTTTATAATCACCAACTCCTCTTTTTTACAACAAAATGTGTGTCATCTTAATACACAGATAAGAAAAAATACAATATACTGCTGGTTTCACGTTGCAACGGCAACAAATTACAAATGCCCGAAGCAAACAAGCTCACAATTAGCTTCATTTAAAAAACAGTACAAAAACAAAATGTATAAAAACGTGATACATTCACAAAGCCGGCACAATCCAAAAAAACACCTAGTCTTATACACACTTCTGCCCCTTTTCACACATTTCTCACATGGATTTAAACTCACCTTCTTCCTCAGCTCGGGCTTGCCCTTCTTGACGGTGGCCACGAACATGTCACCGACGCCAGCGGCTGGCAGACGGTTCAGGCGACCGCGAATTCCGTGCACGGCAATAACATACAGGTTCTTGGCACCTAAAAGACACGGAGAGCATGATAAAATCCAGGTCCTAATCCTTGCCAGCCATCGTCACTCACCTGTATTGTCAGCGCAGTTCATCACAGCGCCCACGGGCAAACCCAGAGAGATGCGGAACTTTCCTCCCGCGGTACCTCCACGTCCTAGACGGCGAAAAACAGATAATTAGTTAGGTCACTTCATTGTTTCACTCTCGACGGCGTCGCATATTTATGTATCACAAATTTGCCGTGTATTCGCCGATTTAATTGGATTATTTTTTCGCATTTTTACCTCTCTTCGACATTTTGCTGCTTGTTCGGAACCGAAAGGAAGTAAAAAGAAAGAGCTGGTTCGCTCAACGAACCACAGTCAACTTCGCGTGGAACCAGAAACAGCTGTATAAGTTCCGATAACGAACTAAACGAACGAAATGAACTGGCTTGCGAACCATTCGATAGTATCGATATGCGGTTATTTCATTTCAAATGTGTGTGCTTTTTGAGCCAGGCGAAACATTTATTTTCCTTGTATCCATATAAAAAATAAATGGGACACAGAACTAAAATCTGTCTTAAAATAAACATGCAAAACATTTCGTTAAATTTTTTTTTAACGAAGCTATCGATAAATGGAACCACCATTCAAAGAAAACGGTCTCCCTGAAAAGTGAGCCCAGATATTAATACTATCGACATAAATAAAATTATTCACTAGGGCTGCATTAATATTTATATTTAAAAAAAAAACTATTTTCAATGTATCTATTTACTTTTCGAAATTGACATTTTTTATATTTTTAATTCAATGGGATCCATTAAAAAAAAACACCGAAATTAATACAAAAATAATTAAATAGGGGTTTAATAACATACAAAATACAAAAATATTTTTTAATAATATATAAACGAAAACAAAAATAAAAATCATAATTCTACAAATCCATTGGTTTTTGGAAAAACGAATTTATTTCGTATTACGTACATCGATTGTTTCAAATCGTCAAAACTAAGTAATCGATGTTGATATCGATAATTTCCCAGTTGTGTTCTTCGGAGCTCACAAAAAGGTTTTGTTGTCAACAAAAAGACTACTTCTCTGTTCGCGATTGGATTGTTGCTCAACCAACGAGCGCTATTCGTTGCTGTCTTTGTACATTTGTTCATTTATAATTTGGATACTTTGGGACCTTCCTTGTGCTTGTGTGTCTGACTTTACTATCAGTTCCAAGCAACCGGTTGTCAAAGACCGATTAATAAATGCTCTACTCCATTTCGCTCTTTCCGTTGATTGTGTTCTAAAGTGAGTGTTACGGCAACGGTCAGCAATTCCGATGGGTCGTGTAGCTGGTCGAGTACAACTTTTCTTTACGTATGACAAAACAAAAGATCAATCAAAATGCAACATTTGTGGCATAAAATTAGCCGGTCACCATTCAACAAATTTGAAACGTCATTTAAGCAAAAAACATCAGGAAACATATGAGTCGTTATCTGAGGATATCGGTGAGCCAAAAAAGGCCTGTAAAAGAAGAAAAATTGTGATCGAGACAACAGAAGATGAAGTTATATCGGCAGTGGTAAATATTGCTTCCGATGGCGGCAATCCATTGTCGCTCTTTGACAACGAAGGGTTTCGTATGCTTTTTAACCCCATATTTGATGCCCTGGAAATGCCCCAAATCACATCTCAAAATATAATGGATCACGTTAGTGGAAAAGAGCTGGACATAAAACAAGGCATAAGGGCTTCTGTGGAACGTAAACTTGTATCCCTTAAACTAGATGTGGCCACCGGACTGGAAAGGTCTGTTCTGGTGATTAATTTACAATTTATTAGTTCGACCCTGACAGGGAATGATATCGTCGTCAAAACGCTTGGGGTGATCCAGTTATCTGAGGATCTTACTGAGCTATGCTTAAAAAATAAAATAGTAGAGACAATGGAGAGTTATGGCATCCAAATGGATCAGATTTTTAGGTAAGCATTCTCTATTTTTTCTTAAAAAGTTAATTAATTAATCATTGATTTTAGCATAACGACAGATAACGGAAAGAATATGGCAACGGCTATTGAGCTCCTTAATGAGAATGCCGCAGCAGAAAGTGTAAACGATGAGGACAACGGCGAGTATTTTATGGAATTGCTTAACTCCATGACCTTTCCCAACGTGCCGCTTCTGCGTTGTGCTGCTCATACCCTGCACTTGTGTGTCCACGACGTAAATAGACAAAGCGAGTTCTCACAAAAATTCTCCTCTTGCCGCCAAATGTGTAAAGTTTTGCGCATCGGAAAATATAGGTAGTACATTTTTTCAGTTTAAGTACAATCTTAGATATTAAAATATTTTGTATTTATTTGCAGACGCACCTTGATGCAGGAGGACAAACCGATACCAACTCTTGATGTTCCTGGACGGTGGAACTCTTCGTACACGATGCTTGTTCAATTATTTGAGCTCAAGGAGTTCATTACTTCGCAGATTGAAGTCGATTTCAGCATAGACTGGGCCTGGGTTGAGGTGTACATTGAAGCCTTCAAAGAAACCCATGAAGCCACTTTGCTGCTGGAAAAGGAGCATTTTTCCTACAGTGACTTTTTTATTTTGTGGATGGAGCTAAAGCTGAAAGCTGAAAAAACCCAAAACTACCTAATGAAGGAACTATTGTGTCAACTTAAAGTTCGCGAAAAGCAGTTGTGGGAAAACAAAGCATTTTTGGCAGCGATATATATGGACCCGAGGGTCAATCTGATTTTAACGGCGGAACAAAAGGCAACGGCAAAAATACTTTTAAAGCAAATAGCATTTCGTATTTTTAGTTCAAATGGAACAATAAAACCACCTGAAATCAAAATTGAATCCACTGAGGCTGATGTGAAGGAGAAATCCTTATTGGAGTCATTTTTGGACGATATACAGACACTCCCACAGGCAGAATTTGAAGCCGATGTATCGGAAAAGCTAGCAAAAATCTACATGGAAATTGAAAATTTTAGCACAGCTTATGGTCGATTACCTCTCAACAGTGATATAAAGAAGTTCTACCACGATTTAAAATTTAGGTCACCCCAAATAGGTGCACTTGTGCAGGTGGTGTTGGCCGCACCGGCATCTCAGGTGACAGTAGTTAGGTCGTTTTCAGCCCTTAAAGTTATAATTAATTATCCCAAGACATTAACTCCAGAAAACATGAATTCTCTATTAATTGTAAGACTTAATTCTTAATTTAAGATGCTATAAATATTAAAGGATATATGGATATGTGTAAGAAAAGTATGTATATGGAATAAAATTCATTAAGTTTGTATAAATTGATCTATTATTTTGAATGTCATTTGTGTTTGGGGGGATAATTTTCCATTTGAGCACAAGTATTAAAAATTATTCTAGTTATTTACGATAAACATAAAGATATAATAAAAATGACTTGGGCTTTTATTACATTATTCACAATTCCAAAAATAATAAATGCTTTTTTTACGTGTAAATATTTTTTAGAATTTAAGTATATATATTTCATTTAATTTCTTCGATTGTTGTGGAAAGTGGCACTAGAGGGTTAAACATTCATGGGATTGGAACTAATTCCGGAACCAAAGATAAGGTTCCACAAAGTAACAGCTGTTTTCCTATTATCAACTGTTGATTGTTCCCGTTCCGAAACAAAGAGATGTGAAAATACCCGCAGAACATTCCATTGAAAAACTCCACCCAACGCGATGCATTCCGCCCAGGCGCAAGCCCAGGTCCGGGACAAGATCTTCAAGAGCTGGTCGGGTATCAGCGAGGTGACCATCATCAAGGAGGTGGCCACCAAGGGCGAGCACATCGCCCTGTGCATGGAGTTCTGGGCGAAAAAGCGAAAAATTCCCACCTCTGAGTATTGTCACATCTTTTATGACGTCGTCCAGGCCTATGTGCAGCGGCTGCTCTCGGAGCGATTGGTGTGCAAGGCGGAGGACGTGATCCGCAATGTAGACCGGGACGTCAAGTGCTTCTTCTTCCAGTTCGCCTGCGAGTGCCAGGACGAGGAATTGAGTGAGTTCGTCCTGGATCATCTGCGCAACCGGGAGCCACTGATGTACGAACAAGAGGAGCCCGTCCTGGCCTATCACTGGTCGCTGGTACAGCAGCTAAGGGAGTGCGACTCTTTGTTGGCCAAGCACAGGGTGCAGCTGCCCCGCGTCAACATAGAAGCCTTAATGACCCTGCCGGAGGAGGCACTGCAACTGTTACTCGTGGAGCTATATTTTGCCAACGGCAATGAATCTCTGTTGGGATCCCTTTCCAAGGAAATGGTCTGGCAGCATCTGGTGGATAGCAACCAGCTGGAAAAGCTGCAGCGATGGTGTCGCTTCCAGGAGACAGCTGTGGATGCCCAAGAAGCGCTCTCGCCCTTGGAGCAGGGATTTGCGGCCTGGAAAATAGATGCCACCATGTACGAGTATGCCTTGGAGCAGCTGCAGCAGCCCAGCGAGGTGCTTCGTAACTTCTTTGCCCGTGCTGGTTACTTCTTTAGGGACGAGTCCAACGATATTCCCGCCCAGCTGCGACGCTTGTGCACCATGCAATGCCTGGACAAACATGCGGATCTCTTGAGCCGCCAGCCCCTGGCTAAATATCTTTTGGATCGTGGCCTCCACTCACTGCTCCTCATGGACTGTGTGCCCGTTGCCTCGCTGGAGCAGCTGGCGGGCAGTGAGACGCATCAGGAGGCGTTGCTCAACCTGATTGTGGACCTCAAAACGAATTCTTTGGCTGAAAACGAGGGTTTTGAGTTGGTGAGGAAGATAAACCCACTTAGATTAATACACAATATTCATTGAGTTGCTTTTTTACTTGCAGATCTCTAAGAGCGTTCAGACATACCTGGAGAAAACCCACGATTTGGCTGATTCTTTTCAGGGACATCCCCTGCTTACCTTCTACGACTTTCTGGGCCAGGAGCCAAGTGTGCGTTCCCTAGAGGGATTCCTCACTTCGACCAGCTTGGGACGGGTCCCTTATCTCAAATCGTTGACAACTCGCTTCGATCACGGACCAACGAGTGGCAGTTCCGGCCTGCCCACGGCCCACGATCTCTTCCTGAAGTTCAAACACATAAATTTGCCACTCCTGGGCGCCGCTGGACATGGTGAGCTTGTCAGCTTCTCGAATCCCCGCCTGTGCCAACGGTATGCACGAAAATCTCAACTCAATTACACTCACTATCTGAAGCAGCAGAGGAGTGCCTATGCGGTGTATTACCTGATCACAGAGCAACTGCAGCTGTATGGACAGATCACCAAGACGCAGCTCTTCCATGCCTGCGAAACGGTCACCCAGATGGCGCTCCAATACGCTGGCGACGAGGAACTAGTGACCCATTGTGTGGCCTGCTGTGAAATGCTGGGATTCGATACGCAACCTCTGCGAAGTTTTCTGTTGCTGCAGAAGAAGATGCCAAAGCGAAGGGAGGGAGGCGGAGGCAGTTACTCGGATTTGTTGGCTGAATGGGATCGCGATTTGGTTCAGCAGTTGGAGGCGAATCCCAAGGAGTTTCCCCTGGAACTCTACCAGGCTCTGATGCGTCTGGCTGTGCGGGATACGCCTGGAAGACTGCCAGTGGCTTTGCTCGAATATTATGCCTCCAAGAACGACTGGTGGCACCTGTTGCTGCTATTCCAGTACTTTGATCTTCCCCTGAGTGAGCTTAAAAAGCTCCTGCCGCACTTCAAGTCTTCTCCCCTGGGTGTCCATCTGCTGCGTGCTTTGAGCTATGAATCCATTGGAGATCGCCAGCACAAGAGGAACTTCCAGAGGCCGGCGCGTCGCAGCGGAGAGGCCCAGCCCCAGACAAACTCCTCTCAAGAGACGATGACCAACTCTTCACACAGTTCCAATCAAGACACTAGCATGCAACAGCTTCAGAGGAATACGGATCAGTCGCTTTGCACCTTGCTCACGCACACCGCTCGCCAGGACCTGTTTGCCATTATCCTATGCAGCACCAACAATCTGCCGGATGAGGCCATTACCACCATGGCACAGTTTCTGGACATGATGCTGGGCAGTGCTCCTCCGCATTGCAGTAGCATCAATCTCTTGAGGCACTGCATCCGACAGGAACAGCCTGTCTTGGCCGTGCTAGCAGCTACACTAAGCGAACAGAATCGCGAATGGTGCTGGCTCGTTTGGCTGGCGGTGGCCAGCAATCAGTGGAATCACCTGCTGCAGGAGGCCACCACCTTTAAGGCGCGGGAGGAGAATCGACTGGAGTGGGTGTGGTCGATCATCCGAGGAGCTGTAGCTGGGGGTCAGGTGAATGCCCTGCTGCATAGCCTGGAAATCTTTCAGCCGGTAAATACAGTAATTTAAATTTTAGAATTATTATTGAAATCCTTTGCCTTTCAGGACTGCAAATTCACGCATCTGTGCCGCTTCCTTCAGCTGACTGCCCAGCAGGAGGACTTTAGCGATGCCACCATCGTGGAGCTGCGTCAGTTCTTCTGCAGCTGGAGCCAGGATGCAGTGACTCTGCCTCTGTGTGGCTCTCTGCCCCGCAAACAAGCGATGCAACGCTCCATCGGTCTGCTGATCATCCAACTGCAGTCCAACTTTGATTGCATCCTGCAGCAGCAGCGATTCCTGGACTGCATCTGTCGCTCGGATGTGGGAGACATATGCGACTTGCTGGATTTCTGTCTGCTGCACAAAGTCTTTGGTGTGGCAGCCACCTGGCTGAGGGAACTGGACATCAATCTAGAGCAGCTGGTTAAGAGGGATAGCTCGGAGTACAGGCGACTGGTGGACGCTCTCACCGAAGCTCGAGCCTACGAGGAAGCTCTCCAGCTTGCCACCTTGCTGCAGCTGCCACTGAGCGATATAGTCTATGGCAAGTGGCTGGCCGAGCTCGAAGGAGGCGTATTGCGACCCCATCAGGAATACGAAAGGGAGATCCAGCAACATGCGCTGCCACCCGCCATTCTGGTGAACTTTCTGCTGCAGGCAGCATCCTCCGCTGGACAAGTGGGCCTCCGGCGCTACGAGCTACTCCAGAGCGCGCTGGGCGTAATCAAGCAGCATCATTTGTTTCCCAATGAATCCTTTGACCGAGATCAGATAGAGTACGATATGGTTCTGTGCTATCTGCAGTTGCCTGAGGATCAGCTCGCCCAGCTCACCATTTACCACTCGGAATACTATGAACAAATCATGCTGCAGGAACGCTGTGTCCTCTACAAATCCTTTTCTGAACTCAAGGAACTGGCTGGGATCGATGACCTCAGCATATCTGGAAAGACCCCATTAACTTCGGATATGGAAACCCGACTGGACGCACTTTTAAACACTCTGCTGGACAAGGGCGACATTGTGGAAGCCTTGCGTCTTCAAGAACTCTTCGAGTTTCGCCCGAATGACCTGCGGTTTATTGTATTCGCCATGGCCTTGGCCGAGGGAATGACCAGCATCAGCAATCTTTCCAGCAAGGAGCGCCAGCTGCTCGGAGAGATCGAGAAGAGTGCGTTTCCCAAGTTCAATCGAATTACGCTCAACCAGAATGTGATGACACGCTGGGGCAGTGATCTCTCCGACACCTGCTCAGACAGTGTGGCCTTGGAGTTCGAGGAGATACCATCCAAGGAGAAGCAGCAGACGCTGGACACCTTGCTGGGCATTGGATCCAAGTTGAAGTACGGGGTGGAGCTGGGCAGACGCATTGTGCTGGCCTACAGGGCGGCTATGTATCTGGACAAGGAGTATTTGGATGTGCTGCGAACCAAGGATGCCGGTGTTTTGCTGAAAAGCGCCGCTGGAGAGGATTGCCTGCAGCGCCTGCTGGTGGTCAGTGATATACAGATATCTACAAGGATGACGCCAAAAGAGATTGCTGAGAGTTTGGCCCTGGAGCTGACCACTTGCATCGTCCGTCCGCGCTTTTATATCTTCAATGCCAAAGACCAGCCAAGGAATGCCTTGAGGAACTCCGACCTCTGGGGCCACAGCATCGATCGGGATTTCCACTTGTTCCTAGAACTTGCTCCCAACACCACCATCTTGGGTAATTGCCTGCTCGAGTACTGTGATGCCTTGAAGGCCTACCGTCGCTACCAGAATGGCCAGATGTTCGAGGAAACGGAAGCCTTTGAGCGTCTCTCGGGTATTATCACACAGTATGGCCTGCCGACTCCCCCGCCATCTGGAACCATGACCGGGATACCCCAAGTCTTGTCCCACAAAAAGCAAAATCAAATCTACGTGGAGCTGTTGATTAAGGCTCACCTGTGCTTTGTCCACGAGTGCTCCATGGAGGGAATCGTGAGTGTGCTTCAGAAGGCGAAGGCACTCAATGGGCAACTGGCCAAGGCGAAATCCTGGTCACTGATTGTCCGGATGTTGATCGGGATAGCACGCTACCGGGAGATGTTCTACTGCTTCGATGCGCTGATTGATAACGAGCAGTTCGAGTCGCTGCTGGGACAGTTCGATGAGGACCAAAAGAGCGGACTGCGACAGGCCATCCTCAGCTACATAAAGGAATACCAACCGCAGAATGGCAAGGAGCTACTGCGCCTGGCAGCCCTGCACTTTTTAATGTACAAGGAACTGGCAGAGATGTGGACCGAGGAAGCCCAGGATATTGTTAACAAAATCCAGAGCATGGCCGAGCAGTCCAATAAGTTGAGATGCTCAGCGCAGGTGCAGACCCTCTTGCAGCAGGCTTTGGAGAACTACACCCATGCCACTGAGAACTATTTGCTGGACAACAAGCTCCTCCTGGCCCAGCAGAGTGTGTCTCGGGCGGAGTTGATGGCCATGCAGCTGGATCTCTGCAACAAGGCCTTGGAGAAGCGGCACAACAATAATGCCAACCTGCTGTGTGTAAGCGTGATTGGGGTACGAACGAGGGAGCAATTTCGGGAATTAGTAAATACGCATCTCAGGTGAGCAATCTACATATAATTTAGTAATTTGTAATTGTTGAAACACTCTCTTTTCAGTGTCCCACAAACTCTTATCCTGAGCCGCGCCTATAACTATGATGTCAACTGGAGCGAGGCCCTCTTGTCTCAGTTTGTTCTCCTTCAAGTAAGCAACTATCTGCAGGAGTACCTCTGTCACCAGCGCATCAACGACGATGTGATCGAACAGGCAGTTAAGGGGTAAGTGTTCTTTACTTTCCACTCACCTGTAAAGCTAAGTATTCCCACTCCTTTACCAGTTACCTGCTGCACGCTCAGAGTAATGCCACAAATGCAAAACAGGAGGAGTCACTGGCCCAGCTGGTGGAACTGATCAAATCGGTGATCCTCAAGTATAAGCTGGCTTCCATTTTGGGGCTCAAGCCCATCGTGATGTCCCTGATCAACGATTCGCCGGTTCACTATCTGCGCGACACGAACTTTGGTCGCAGCGAATTCCACACGTCCGGGGACACGTGACATAGTATATACCATTGTGATTTTAATCTGTCTTTATACAACAACATAAGCACTGAATACGTTATTAAAAATATACTCTTAAAAATAGTTAAACCTTTCTACGTAAAGTGCAGGTTCCTCCATTGCCTTCACAGGTGTTTCTGCTGTCTTGGGTGCCACTTCAGTTGTAGTTGACTTGGTTTGGGGCTCATTCCAAGGCTGGACAGTCATTTCACCAAAGATTACATACATCAAGTTGCCAAGGAAAAGGATCACAGAGATGCCCAGAAAAACCGCACGCCATTGTGTGCGATCCGACTGCAAATAATACAAGATTATTAGTTTTATTATTCTATTACTCATTTGGTTAACCCACCTCATTGGTGACCGCTAGACCTATTACTATGGGTGATATAACCCCAGCCGCCGACATCAAAGTGTTGCTGATCCCAAAGAGAAGCCCAGCGAAATTTGGCGCCAGATCCACATGGTTGAGGGAACTACCAATGGCCTGTCCAGAGATGGCAGCCGTGGCTGCTACCATGCAACACAGACTGCCCACCACATTCCGTTCGCCCACATAGGACAGGATCACCAGGGCCACAGCTGGGGTCCAGGTGGCAAAAGAATTGATGGTTTTACGCAGTATGGCTAATGATATGTCCTTGCGTCGTGTCAAGTATTCAGCCAGGAAAATAAAGCTATAGGAGGACATCAGCATGATCACAAAAGGCAGGGCTGAGAGCAAAGCATTCACGGCAATGCTGTACCGGAAGATGCCGTGGATATAGCGAGGGATCTGCTGCATCAGAGTATAGAAACTGCAGGCCTGGCTCATCTTCACCAAGGCCAGCACAATAAAGGGACGAGATGTGAGGATTTCCAGCCAAGGCACTGGCGGGGTCTCTCCATGATTAACCTGGCTCTTCTCCAAGGCGAGCTCAATATACTTGCGCTCTGCCAGGCTTATAAATCTGGATTCCGAGGGGCAGTTGGCTCCGTATCGCAGCCATAGGAGGCACCAGGCCATGCCTATGTAGCCTGGAGATGAAAATTGTTAAATAACTAAGGAGAACTAAACAAAAATCTTCAAGTTAATGATATATATTTACTTATTTGACCTCTGAGCTTATGTGGACACTAACCTGGTACATAGAAGGCACTTGGCCAGCCAAGCGACGAGGCTGAGAGCACGCCACTCAAGGCAAAGCCCATTACTGTTCCAAAATCCAAGCCCGTGGTCATCACGCCGCCCAATCGGTTCGCCTCCCGCTTGGGACACCACTTGGCCAGGTGAGTATACAGGCAGGGCCACATGCCGCCCATTACCAGTCCCTGGATGAGACGCACGCAGAAGAGCAGCTGCCAGCCGCCCCAGGCGAGGACGAAGGGTGTGGCTATGCTGATTATGGAGGTGAAGAACATAATGCCCAGCAGCAGCATCTTGGCTCCAAAGCGACTCGACAGATAGCCGCTCATCAACTGGGTGCAGCAGGAGCCCCAGAAGGGACTGCTGATAATGTAGAACTTTTGCTGCTCTGTCAGCCGATACTCGGGATAATTTGGGTTACTGCTATTGGCATTGGTCAAGGCCACGATCGCCACGCTCATGTTGAATCTCTGGGCCACGGTCAGAGTGGAGCAGAGGAAGAGGAACAGCACTTGCAGGTGCCGGATGCCCCATTTGGGATCTGTGGAAACAAAAGACTCTGACTGCGAACCTGGGAACTTTGGGTAATGCTTACCCTTGGCCACCAAGTTGAATGATGTTATCGTCATTGCGACGTGCACAACATGCGTCTAGTGCCACCACCTCGAATCACCGAACTGGCCAGAGATGGGCGGAGTGAGTAGCTGCAACCACTGCGCTATGCTGCGAAACTAGTTTGCCCGCCAAAATAGCAAACAGGCTGCACCGAAACTTGATTTCTGGCCGCGTGCCGCCAAGTTCTATTCCTATCTATTCAAGGGAAACATGCTCCGATGATGGAGATCGGATCTGGATGGGGCTACATCGAAAGTGAAACGAGATGCCCAGAGGACGCACAGATAAAACTAAGAAACGGGAAGGGGCATGCAACGCTTTTAAGAATATGTAATCTAGTTTTAAGTCTAACAAGAATGGAAGAAAACTTCGGAAAACTGAAGTTTATATACTCTTAAATTGGATCAAGACAACCGAAACGACTTTTAGTTATATATTGACTATGTCGTAAGAAAATGTATTACTTTTAAGGCAAAAAAACACGAATGTGAATAGCATAATCAACTGCAGTAACTGCAATAAAAACTCTCTATGTCATTATTGATATTTTAATGACTTAACGATAGCCCTAGGCCAATGGAGAACTACTTGCTCTAAACTACATATAATCCAATGACTCGTGGATCACTGAACTGAGCAGAACTGAGCTGAAAAGTAAATACAAACAATAACAATGACGGGTAGAAACGGTTCTCTCCTTATCAAAAGGTAAATATAACAGCGGCAGTCAGCCCGGCGCTCTATATCAATTGCGGGAGCTAATTACAATCACTTTGGTTCCGGCCATTAGAGTCGGCAGCTTTTTTTTTATCAAATGACAAAGCGATCGTTAAGCGATAATTATGACTGAATTAGCCATCGATAAGATAAGGTTCAGGAGACCTTACTCAATTTCAAAGTAGGCCCGGCGGCGACAGAGATCTTGATGGAAAAGATCTTAATCACTAAGATTGATCCTGCGCAGATTTTAAAAAATATAGAAAAGTATAAGGATAAACCGATTCTTTAGGAACTAGGGAAAAACCCTAAATAAATCTATGATCTCATAGTTTAAATTAACAAACCTGTCAGCTTAAGAAGCAAGCTTTTTAAGTGGTATGCTTAATTCCAAATCTTAATTAAAATAACACCTTTACCTGGCACGAGCAGGTGCTGAAAGTACGCACAGATAAGACGTAAATAGCTTACCCAATCAGAAAGGAGGCTGGTCTAAGACAGAGCCTCCTAAGCGGAGTAACCCCAACTAACCATAGAGAAGCAGAGACCCCTTTTAGCCACGAGCAGGCAAGGCAAATAGAGCAAAGTACAAAGAGCGGAGAAACAAGTCAACAGTTTATTTCTAAGTTATCACAAGTATCACAATTTAATTCCATATATTCATATATTCACAAACAGCTGTGGCAAATGTTTTTGAACCCATCGAGAGCGAGAGAGAGATCGAGAGGCGAGGCAGTGCAAAACACTTCACTCAACCCGAACTCCAGTTCCAGCAATTGACAATTGGCCACATGAGTTCCAATCCAATAAATAAATATGCGTACTTATATACATTTAAAAGATAAATTAACAGATTAGATTACACTGGACGATTGGGTTCGGGCTGCGGATCGGGTTCCTCCTCGATTGGAGTGCCCGAAATCACGAGCGATTGGTAACAGAACAAAGCGAGCGATCCCATTGAAAATAATTTACTTAAGACCCGCGCTACGATCACGCCTTATAAATAGAATAAATATAAATTACAGCCTACTTATGGTTAATACTGATTAAACAAAATCAATTGTTCGGATCGCCAAGTGCCCTGGACTTCCGCCACAAATCACTCCATAACCCGTGCCGTGTACCTCTCCGGCCAGGTGATTTGCTGCTCCAGCACCGGATCAATGGGTGGTGCTATCTCCGCCGGTGGTGTCTTCTCCTTCTTCTTCTCGCTGGCCGCAGACTCGGCATCCTTGGGCTTCAGATAGTCGTCCGCATCCCAGGGCTGTGCCTTGGCTGTGCCCCAGATGACGAAGACCACGTTGCCAATAAAGAAAATGACGGCTGCCAGTCCAAAGACGATCTGCCACTGGCCGCGATTGTGCTGTAAACAATTGGGAAATATATTTATTGATAGGGTTTGTTTTTCGTTGGAACTCTCTTTCGGAATTTCCCCTTATTTTCGGCCCAACGCTGACGCTGACTCACCTTATCGGCCACGATCACTCCGGCAATCAGTGGTGTGAGGATGGGAATAACGTTCGCCACCGTGTTGCTCAATCCAATCAGAATGCCTGCATGATTCGGCGACAGATCGATGGAGTTCAGGGAGCTGCCAATGGTGGCTCCGCTATTAATGCCCACCGACACAGTCATCAGGATGATGGCCAACTTTTTGTGGTCCTCGTTGAGGAAGCCGATACCAATCAAACAGCCAGCGGGGATCCAGAAGGAGAGGGTGTTGAAGAGCTTCCGCACCGAGGTCAGCGACAGGAACTTCTTCTTTAGCAGGACATCGGCGGCTATGAGGTAGACATAGGATAGCAGCCACATGGCCAGGAAGGGCAGTGATGAGAACACGGCGTTGCTCTGGATGTCCATGTTGAGGACTCCGTTCATGTACGAGGGTATCTCCGCCTGCAGGGTACTCAGGCCGTAGGTTTCCGAGCAGCGAGCCACCAGGAGCGCCAGGAAGGGCACCGAGGTCCAGATAGCCCTCCACGGAATGGGTATGCTTCGCTCGTGGAAGTCCTCGTTATGCTCGAGCGAGGATTCAATGTACTTGCACTCCTCCTCGCCAATGAACCGCGATTCCGTGGCATTATTGGCCGCAAAGATGAGCCACAAGAAGCACCAGGCGGCGCAGAGTGACCCAGAGACATAGGAAATTCCGGGCCAGCCCATGGCTCCCTTGGCAATCATGCCACTGATGAACATGGCCAGCACAGTGCCGCAATCCGTGCCCGTGTAGCTGAAGGCACCCAGGCGATTCCTTTCCTCCGGCGGTGACCACATGGCCAAGTGCTCGGTGACGCACGGGAATATTACGCCTTGGAACAAGCCCTGGACTATGCGAATGGCGCAAAACACCTGCCATCCGCCCCAGGAAATGCACCAGGGAGTCATCAGGCTAAAGACGGCGGTGCCGAAGCAGGCCACAAACAAGACCACCTTGGCGCCGTAGCGACGGCACAGGAAGCTGCCAGGACAGAGGGTCAGGATGTAGCCCCAATAGAAGCTGGAGAGGATGTAGGATTTGTGCTTCTCATTCCAGTCGAATTCCTGCGGAACGGATGTCAGCAGCCGCATCAGCATTTGCTAAAAGCTTTAAAGGATCTTTTTGGAAACTCACCGGAAAATTGGGATTCGTGGTGGCCGCATTGGTCATGGCCACAATGGCCACGCTCACGTTCAGCCGGGCGATGTGCATCACGGTGAGTCCGAGGAAGAGCAGAAACGATTGCAGGTGACGGACGCCCAGGCGAGGGCCCTTGCACGGTTTGTGGGTCATGATGAGCACTTTAACACTCTGTCACTGGAAGCTCTAGGCTAGGAGCACCTTTGCTCTTTTTTTTTATGCGAGGTCTGCACTGTTGGGTTGGCAGAATGGTTCTAAGCCCAAACGCCATTGTATTGCCAACATTTATACGAGGGCCGAAAAGCTTCGGGAGATAGGACCGCCACTCAACGCGATATCATTCACCGCCATTCATTATTCCGGCTCTATTGTTTGCCCGGGGGACCCGCCCCAGGTGACTCCCCAGAAGAGAGAGAGATGATCGCCGCGACTTTGACGCACTCCTCGATCCAGAACTGAGGCCGACTGACGTAGCCGATCTATTGTAGCAAGTCGGGCGAAAGCATATGCATATGTCGGCTATATCAGCAAATATTGATGGATTTACACAGAGTTGGTAGCTATTAAAAAACAAAAGCAAAATACACACAAACACCCACTTAATACACACCCGCCCGGAGACGTGTTTATTTGCCCAAAAGATTTATGGCACAAGTGTCAACGCAAAGCCTTTAGGAAAGTCGTGCAGAACACAAATCCAAGCCAATCCGATCCCATCTGTCGAAAGCTCTAAGCGGAAAGCGGAAAGAGGCTAACTTCACTTCACTCACCACTTAAAGTCCCGTCCATCGGTCATAAATGTATAATTTTATTTATTTTTTGAATATGATTCTTTATGGCCCTAATCTGGCCGAAACAATGGAACGCGCTGATAAGCGATGCTACCAGTTAAATAAATAATAAACTAATCGATAATGTACCTAGACCGTCGAGCCACCACCCATTCCGCCGGAGTATTTATATTGTTTCTATCAATTTATTGAGCTTTATTAATTTAAAGAAAACCTTAATCTCTGGTTGATCGGATTCCAGCTCGAGTGATTCCCCTCGGCCACTCAATGGTTTGTGAGGTTGTGAGTGGAAGCCCAATGGGTCTCGATTTTAGATTAGCCTTAGAGCTTTCATTATCTTTTCGAGGGATTCCAAAGCAAAGTTTATTTGTTTCTTTTTTTTTTGGCAAATAATCTTTGAATGGATTTCCCATTGATTGGAAACCAAAATCAAAAATCCTGCGTTGCAGACATAAAATGATTTGTTTGACCATTTGATTCTTTTAAAAGAAAGATCACTTTTCCAGAAAGAATCAAAAAGTCAAACGAATAAAATATGTTATACATAACTCTGGCCAGACCAAGGAACCCCTCTCCATCTTGGGTGTATTTAAATCGTAATCGTTATTACAAAAATCTAACCTTTAGTCCCAACTAATCATTACAATATTATTATAGCGAACCTTCGGGTAAAACACTCTTGAGACTTTACAATCTTGAAGTATTTACAGCCCAGATGAATGTGCGACAACCTTAAGGACTTCTAACTTTAGCAAAACTTAAGCTACTCGTTGTATTTCTTGTATTATAATTTAATAACTTAATAACTTTAATATAAATCTCATAAATCAATAAAATCGCCAAACAATAACCATGTAATCCGAGAGACTTTTTTTTGATAACTTAATCAAAAATTAAAGAGTACTTGTACTTTATTTACATAACAAAAACTATAAACTAATTGGACTTGTAAGGGTTTGTTACTATCTGCTTGTGGACTTTAGCTTTGGCTTTTCATCGACACTCAAAGAGGAGGGTTCTTTGGCTGCCCCAGTGACCGCTGGTTCCTTGGCCAGTTCGGGTTGCTTTAGCTGAAGGTAGTCCTCCGCATCCCAGGGCTGAATTACAGCAGTTCCGAAGATAACATAGACGCAGTTGCCCACAAAAAAGACAACGGCGGCGATAATAAAGATGATTTGCCACTCAGTGCGATCAGACTGGAATTAAGGATAACGAAAAGGTGAATATATAGATATTATAAATCTATATTAAGAATCCAAGGTAACTTACATTATCCTCCACAATCCAACCCACAACCAGAGGCGTGGCTATGGGCACAAAGTTGGCAGCTGTATTAACAATGCCCATCAGTATGCTGGCATGATTGGCCGATAGATCGATAGTGTTCAGGACACTGCCAATGGTCTGAGCACTATTCACACCCACGCTGATGGTCATGAGGGCTATTGCGTAGTTCTTTTGCTCCTTGTCCAGGAATCCGATGCCAATCAAAGTGGCGCAGGGAATCCAGAAGGCTATCGAGTTGTAGGTCTTCCTTAGCACAGTCAGACTAACCAGCTTCTTGTTCAAGAGAACCTCAGCCGTGACCAAGTAGACGTACGACATGCACCACATGGCCAGGAAGGGCAGAGCGGAAAAGAAAGCATTGCTCTTCATGTCCATGTCCAGGACACCGTTCATGTACGACGGAATCTCGGCCTGCAGCGTGCTCAACCCCCAGTTCTCACAGCATCGGGCTGTCAGCAGGGCCAGGAATGGAGCAGACGTCCAAATGGCCTTCCAGGGAATGGGGATAATGGTCTTGTGATACTTCTCATTGTGCTTCAGCGACGACTCGATATAGCCGAGTTCCCGTTCGCCAATAAAGCGAGATTCTGTGGGATTGTTGGCCGCAAATACGAACCAAACGGCGCACCAGAAGAAGGCTAGGCCTGCAGAGACATACTGGACTCCTGGCCAGCCAATGGAGCTTTTGGCAATCATTCCGCTGAGAAACATGGCACTCACGTTGCCACACTCGATTCCCGTGTGACTGAGAGCACCCAAGCGATTCCTCTCCTTGGGAGGTGACCATCTGGCCAGGTGCTGGTGGATGCAGGGGAACACCACTCCCTGGGCCAGTCCCATTATCACTCGAATGCCACAGTAGGCCTGCCATTCTCCAAAGCCAATGAAGAGAGGAGTTAAAGTGCTGCAGACACCGGATCCAAAGACTCCCCAGAACATGACGCTCTTCACGCCATAGCGCTTGCAGAGATAGCCGCCCAGGAACTGGGTGAAGATGTAGCCCCAGAAGAAGCTGGACAGGATGTAGGACTTCTCTGCCTCCGTCCAGTTGTATTCCTATAAAGATACACAGATTAAAGAATGAAATTCCGCTTCCAGAATCGTATCTCTTACGGGAAAATCCGGATTCGTGGACTCTGCATTGGTCAAGGCCACCACGGACACGCCCACATTCAGGCGTCCGATGAACATGATCGTTATGTTGAGGAAGATCAGTAGGGCCTGGACATGTCGCATGCCCACAGCGGGTCCTAAAAACACGCACAGGAGGGAACACAGTTGTTATTATCACGGATACTACTTCCTGTCGGCAAATAACATGGCCAAATAAATCTGAATGGCTCTTGAGACACCGTTATCGCGGCCATAATTTGAGTGATTTACGAGCACTCGATGGGCGTGCGAATAACGAGAATGGTCTTATCTGGCTGCGGGCAAGGTCTGACTGCAAAAGGGCACAGCCAAAGTGTGTCAAGTTCGTGGGAAACCCTTTTTAATCTCAAAATCTGATCCCAGTCGAAGGACTGTTTTTATCTTCCTACCTTTACTGGTTTCGGCAGTCATCATAGATTCCGCTCAGCTTGCAACCGGTCTCTTTCACGGTGGGAATTAAATTGAATGAATGGATTAGCTTGGTTTTCATTTAAATCCGAATCGAATCAATTGATAAGCCAATTTTTCCTTATCAGGTGATAAGGTCAAATGGGGGACGAATTTGTACGCTGGAAGAGACCACGGAATTGATGAAAATTTTAATTATTTCATTCATGAGTTTTTCTTGTTTGGATTTATAATTATATGATTTCAAGTTCAAGGCAATAACTAATACAAAGTTATTAATTATTTTGTAGTACCTGACTTATCTTAGATAATTTTAAACAAGGTGAAACGAATGTATGTGATATGTATGTATATTTTCGAGTCAGTTTATAATTATTGCCTACTTTTTGGTGGCTAAGAACAGAATGTATTTTAAAGAAAAGAAAAAGGAACATCTCTGGTGAACTGATTAAATAAATTTGTATTTAAAAAGTAAGTAAGTTAAAAGTTACAGAGAAGAATATGAACATTAATCTACAAAATACAGATGCTGTCTATGATGGTAACCAGATATATATATAACTCACATAAATTTATTACATTTTCCACAAATATTAAACTATAGACTATAGAGTTTCCTTATTATAATATTAATTTAAATAGTTTTCTTAGCCCTTATTATCTATCCAAGGAATCCGAAGTGTCTTTAATTTTATCATTGACTTCCAAAGCAGGAACTGCTTGGGTCACCTCCTTCCGAGCTGCTCCTTTTCCTACTTCAGGTTCCTTTAACTGAAGATAATCCTCCGCATCCCAAGGCTGAGAGACAGCCGTTCCAAAGACCAAAAAGATGCAGTTGCCCAGAAAGAAGAGGACAGCAGCAATAATAAACACAATCTGCCACTCTGAACGATTACTCTGAAAGAAAAATGCGTTATAAACAATTATATAATAAATAAATCCATTAAAACTCACATCATCTTCGACGATTAAACCAACCACCAAAGGAGTAACTATGGGCACTACATTGGCAGCTGTGTTAACGATGCCCATCAGGATGCTGGCATGGTTTGGCGACAGATCGATGGTGTTCAGGGAGGTGCCTATGGTGGCACCACTATTCATCCCCACACTGATGGTCATGAGGACAATGGCCACGTTCTTCTGCTCCTGGTCCACGAATCCTATGCCTATCAGCGTGGCACAGGGAACCCAGAAGGCCAGCGAGTTAAAGGTCTTCCTCAAGGCCGTCAAACTGAGTTTGTTTCCAGAAAGCAGAAGATCGGCGCTGATTAGGTAAACATATGACATGATCCACATGGCCAGGAAGGGCAGAGCGGAGAAGAAGGCATTGCTCTTCATGTCCATATCCAGGACACCGTTCATGTATGAAGGAATCTCTGCCTGCAATGTGCTGAGACCCCAGGACTCGCAACAACGTGCCACCAGGAGGGCCAGGAACGGAGCTGAGGTCAAAATAGCCTTCCAGGGAATGGGTATGATAGTCTTATGGTAGTCCTCGTTGTGTTTCAGCGAGGATTCGATATAGTGCAGCTCTTCCTCACTTATAAAGCGAGACTCTACTGCATTGTTAGCCGAAAAAACGAACCAGAGGGCACACCAGCCAAAGGCCACTCCCGCGGAGACATAAGAGATTCCAGGCCAACCTATGGAGCTCTTGGCGATCATTCCACTCAAGAACATGGCACACACATTGCCACACTCGATGCCCGTATGGCTGAGAGCTCCCAAGCGATTCCTCTCCTTGGGAGGTGACCATCTGGCCAGATGCTGGTGGATGCAGGGAAATAACAATCCCTGAGCGAAGCCCATCAGCACACGGATACCGCAGTAAGCCTGCCATCCGCCAAAGCTGATAAAGAGAGGCGTCAGGGCACTGAAGACGCCGGAGCAGAATGATCCCCAGAACATGACACTCTTCACGCCATAGCGCTTGCAGAGATAGCCGCCCAGGAACTGGGTGAAGATGTAGCCCCAGAAGAAGCTGGACAGGATGTAGGACTTTTGTGAGTTTGTCCAATCGTATTCCTGTTAAAAAAAAGGTTTTTAAAAATACAAACATTTGGTGATTGTATATATTTTACTGGAAAATCCGGATTCGTGGACTCTGCATTGGTCATGGCCACCACAGACACGCCCACATTGAGGCGTCCTATATACAAGCAGGTGATGTTCAGGAAAATCAGTAGGGTCTGAACATGTCGCATTCCTAGTACAGGACCTGGAATCAATAAGGGAAATACTATAATTTTCAGCAGAAAAATCTGAAAAGCACTTGAAACGTTGTGTTATCGCAACTCCAACATTCCGACACCTGAACGATTTATAGCCCTTTCGAGCGTCACATGGGTGGATGTGTGGGGTTTATCAGTCAGCTGTGAACAGACCCCGAAAAGTATGTCAAGTTTATGGGCCGAATACACCGAGTGCGATGGATTAAAGTCCATTATAAATATGGCAGAGAGTTTTCAGTTAATTTTTATTTATATTTTCGTTACACTTCACTTGTGTTTGCAAGGATATTTGGATAGAGGTTCTAATTACCTGTATAGTACGTTTGGGATTTTTATTGTTTTATTGTTTGTTTTCAAGAACATTTTATTAAATTCCTTTATTCAAATTTATTTGGCACAAAGTTTCTAACTACAAATTGTACACAATTACCTTACACTTCGCATACTTCTACGAGAAAATAATATTTATCTGATATTAGCCTTAAGGATCTTCTGATATTTTCTAGTTGTTACGCTACGACTTTCACTTTTCACGCTTAGTATGGGAAGCTTTAAGTCTCCAACTATATCCCTTACCTTTATTTATTTCGGTAGTCATCCTTTGAAGGTTTTTTTCTTTTTCTTTTCAAAATGAATCCTACAACGTCCGAGTTTGTGCACTAATTGAACCCCAATGAACTGTGGTAACACCACACCCTGCCTCGATTTCAATCGTACGAGCTGATAAGCAACATTTAACTAATCGGTTAGATTATCCTATAATGATAAGGTTTCAACGCGTGTGTGCCAACACTAAGAGATCGTGTCATGGTTTAAGAGAGCCTGGCACGCGATTAGGATCATAAAACAGAAATACCATTTTGGTTATTCCACGAATAGCTAATCTAATGCGCAAATAAAACCATATAACTGATTAGAACTAGTAATACAAATATGTATTATGATTCCATAAATAATCTAACATCTTTTCTTAAAAACTGACCTATGGTAATCATAAGAGTAAAGCGATCTTCATAGGAAAGATTCGCTGATATCTCGGCAGATGGCGAGAAGCCTCCTGAAACAACTCAAAGTTCAAAATCTGAGGAAAACCCATGCAACACAAACACTATGTGATTTTTTTATCCCAACAGAACTTGTTACAACCTTCTTTTCTTATCGATTTTCAATTTGTAGTCTTGGAAACACATGTCAATTTAATTGAAAGAACCATCGATCTTAGTTTCAACTGTCACAGACGTCAATTCTTCGCTTATTTACGATCAGTAAGTACACCCACAACCTCTTTTAGTAATCAGTGTTTTCTGATAATACAAGTTGTTTGTAGAACTTTTGCCGAAACTTAATTCAATGACAAGGCCGCAGTGTAATCAGTTGATATTTCCTAATTTATTTACATCTTAGATTATTCATTGGGAAAAGATTAGACTTACATATATAACCTTACAACTATTTTAACAAAGACTTTTGTAAAACAAAGAGTCCCGGACCAGCCGTGAGTTAATTTTAATGGTATTTTCGAGTTACATCTCCCTAAAGATGCTCTTCCGTGCTCTCCAGACCGGCTTCACTCTCTTTTCGCTTGGCTTCTTGCAACTCTTCGCTTATCCTTGCCTCCAGAGCCTTGGCACCTACTCCTTGCTCCTGAAGATTGAGTGAACGTTGGCTATCCAAAAAGTCAGGTGCATCCCAGGGTTGATTAACCATTTTACCGAAGATCAGGTAAATGATGTTTCCCACAAAGAAGATGACGGCCGCAATGATGAATACGATTTGCCATTGAGTCCGATCGTGCTGAAAGGATTTAATAATAATTAATAAAAATATGAATTAAATTTAAATTTAAGCTCGTTATAAAAATACTTTAAACTCACATCATCCTTGACGATAAGCCCCACGAGGAGGGGCGTCAGAATGGGTATCACATTGGCCGCCGTATTTATGATGCCCATGAGTATTCCCGCATGATTCGGCGACAAGTCGATGGTGTTTATTGTGCTGCCAATCGTTGAGCCCGCATTGATTCCCACATTGGCACACATAAGGACCACGGCCAGGGTCTTCTGGTCACTGTCCAGGAAGCTAACGCCGATCAGGGCAATCGCAGGCACAAAGAACGCTATCGAGTTTACGGTTTTGCGAATGCCAGTGATGGACATGACGCCCCTGGTCAGCAGGATATCGGCAATGATCAGGTAGACAAAGGCCATCATCCAGGAGGTGAAGTAGGGCAGGGCCGAGTAGATGGCATTGCTCTTCATGTCCATCAGCAGGACACCATTCATGTAGGCGGGCATCTCGGTCTGGAGGGTCGAGTAGCCCCATGACTGGCAGCACCTGGTGATCATCAGAGCCCAGAAGGGAACCGATGTCCAGATGGCCTTCCAGGGCACTGGGATGGGTCCATTGGCCTTCTGTTCCGCCTCTTCGGCCTTGCGGCTGGAGTTGATCGAGGTCTCAATGTAGTTGAGTTCCGCTTCGCTGATCAGCTTTGACTCCCTTGGCGTATTGGCTCCAAAGATCAGCCAAATGATGCACCAGAAGATGCCCACGCCACTCGACACATAGAAGATCCCGGGCCAACCGATGCTGGAGGCAGCCAACAGTCCACTGGCAAACATGGCCACCAGGGTGCCGCAGTCTATACCTGTGTTGGCCAAAGCCCCTAGACGATTCCTTTCATTTACCGGACACCAGTTGGCCAGATGGGCATGGATGCAGGGGAAAAGAAAGCCCTGGAATAAGCCCATTGCCATTCGGATGGCGCAATAAGCTTGCCAGCCGCCCCAGGATACGCACCAAGGCGGCAGCAGGGCCAACAGAGCCGAACCAATTGTGGACACAAACATGGTAATCCTTGCTCCATAGCGCCTGCACAGCCAGCCTCCTAGAAATTGAGTCAGTATGTAGCCCCAAAAGAAGCTGGACAGGATGTAGGAGCGCTCCATTTCATTCCAATCGTATTCCTGCAGAAAGGAAGGTAATAAGCCACTTGGACTTAAGGAAACTTATCCTCTTTGAACTTACTGGAAAGTTCGGATTGGTACTCTCGGCATTCGTCATGGCCACCACAGCCACTCCAGCATTGAACTTGGCCATGTAGTTGACCACAATGGACAGGAAGAGCAGGAAAGCCTGCAGATGGCGCTGCCCAATCATGGGACCTGTTGAATCGAAAATAAATATCCTGTGAGTATGGCACTAAAGGGATTCCCCTATTTAAACTTGAATAATTTTAAGTGATCTTTATCCAAAGGCTGATAATTAAGTTGCTTCCTCTATATATTTTCTTGAATGAAAATTATTTAGTTCTTTAGAAGCAACTTAAATCCAATTTTAAAGATAGTTTATAGTCTGATAACCTCACTTGCGTATTGGCTGCTTTCGGAATTATTTAAAAAAAAAGGATCTCCCTCCTCAAAAATGTATAAGAACTCCTTATCCTTTTCTTCAAGGATCTCCAACTAACCCGTATTCGTTTCCGCTGTCATATCCGCACCACTTGATAATTCGCACCGCACGCGCTAGAGATCTGAATGAAACTCAACTCTTAACTGGCAACCAGCTCGCTTTACACCTCGCATTTAACCGTGGAGCTAATCGTACTCCGACCAGACGTCAGGTTTCAAGTGATTCCCGCCTAATGGACACCAAATCAGTGCACTTAACAAACACGATATCGATAAGGAAAGGAAAACCAACAATGAAACTGAGCGTCTGTACTGCTAAAGCCGAACCGATAACAATAACTATGAACGGACAAGCGAACAAGTGATAGCGTCAGAGGATTGCGAACGCCTCCTGGCGCTTGTAATCCGGATGCGATAGCGATGGAAAGGGAAAGGCCCCTTCGGTCGGCCTTAAATCTTTTGAAGACGTCACCGTTGCTCTCCATGGCGGCAATTGTCCATCAAAGTCATGCTAATCAGCGCCAGGGGCTTAAGAGGCTTAATCTTATCGCTGGCCCAGAACTTGCGCCGGAACCCATACTTTGACTTCCATTCCCTTTCACCAGACACCCAGAACCAGAACGAGAACCAGAACCTTTCGAGAGTCCATGTGTGGGAAGTCACTCCGCTGATAGCGAAAGTGGTCGAATCAATCAGGGCGCCAGGCACGAGCGGCTTATCGCCCACAACCCACTCTCTCTGCATACCTCTCTATATACTTGTACTTTATTGGACTATATAACGACTTAGAGTACTCTAGACTTAACATTTATTTGCTTCACTCAGCGGCTCTCCTCCTCCTCCTCCTGCAGACGCAGTATGTCCGCCTTGTTGATAAAGTAGTAGCTTGGCTGCCTTCCCTTCAGATCCTTGGCCGTTCGCTTGGCTCCGTTTTGTATCAGAATCCGGCTGACGCTCTCCAGAGCATTGGTGCCCATGGCATAGTGCAGGACAGTACGTTCCAGCTGGCGGGTATGGTATGGATAAGCTGGATAAGTTGGATCACAGGGGTATCAGTAATATTCCTACTACTCACATTATCGGTGATCTTCAAAGTCTCAGGGCAGATCTTTACGAGATGCTGCACCATTTCCTCTGACTCCTTCAGCACCGCTATGTGCAGGGCGGTTCGACCTGTAGAATAAGATTAGCTATCATCAGGAAGTCTCCTATAAAAACTATGTTCCTACCATAGTAGTTCTTGGTCTTGACCAACCACTTGGCATTGGCAACAGCAGTTAGTTCCATCACACGTTCCATATTGTTGTCTCTGATCATTTGATGCAGTTCCTCGCGGGTCTCCTCCAAGCCTCGCAGATTACCTAGGAACTCGGAGAGGGCATCGTTCTGCCGGGACTGAACAACATCAATAATAGACTGACCGCTTTCGTCTTCCACATCCAGGATGTGATCGTAGCCTTGCAAGGCGAGTTGCTCAAAGGGTTCCACGTCGCCTGGGGAATCAAGAACCCAATAAAAGGTGACCCAAAGAAGAAGCAAACAAGCTTACCAATAACAGCCTGAGCTAGGATATAGCGATCGATCTCCGCCGCATTGTTGGGCTGATTGGCCTGCAGCGAGACATCTCTTGCTGTTCTATAAAGCTCATCTCGGTAGGTGATATCTATGCCCGACTCCTCGATGAGCGTGTAGAGAGCTCCCCTTCGATGGGATCTGGCGCAGGCAAAGTGCAGCATACTCTGGCCATGTTCATCCCGCTCTTCCAAGTGCTGCACTGCCAGGGCGCCCTCGGCATCCTCCTCCTCCACGAAGGAGCGAGCGTCCAGCTCTATGAGATCGGCATTGGTTGGGCCAGGACCATTTCTGGTGCTGTTCGCTTTGGCCATAGCCAGGGTGGAGGTGGAATTCGTGCTGGTCTTGCTGCTTCCCGAGTGGACCTGGACCTCGGTCATTGGCTTGCGCTCGCCCATGAAGTGCTGGAGGTAGTTGGTCAGGTAGGCCACCGGGTCGCGGGGCCGCTTGTTGGCTATTTCGGTGAGAGCCTTGATTAGAGGATCAGCGAGAGCTAAGAAATATTAAGAATTAGTTTGCGAAAGAGATTTGTAGCCAAAAAATACTTACAATCAGCCAGGTATTTGCCCTGCTCCGTCTTGAAGATTGGATTGGCCTGAAAGCTCACCGGCTGCGCCTGACCTGCGAGGAAGACAAGCTGCATTAGTCACTCCAGAAGGCGAGGATTACTTGAGGCACACTCAATGGGTCGAGTCCCAGAAATCTACGTACACAAAGCGAGAGGACAAGCGTTTCCTTGAGAGGGGAGAAGGACGGGGTCGGGTAAGGAGTAAACAAACGAAGATGAGGATGCCGATGCCGGTGGAACTCAAGAGACTTGGCAAATCATATTGAAATTGTGACGAGATCACAGTCCTGGGGACAAGACACTCATACGGACACGGTTACGGATATGGATACGACTAGGTAGGTGTAACTCAAAGCGGCACTTACGATTGCGGATTGAGTTTAAGCGCAGCATGAGCGGAGGAGAACTAAGATGAGGACACGAGTTGAGTTTAGCATACGGATATATATATATATATTTATGGCTTGGGGTTTGAGGCTGAGGGCGTTGCTTTCGTATGTACAGGGAGTTGGAACTGCTCCTAATTGCGGTCCACGATGCTGTTCTTCTTGCGCCTGAAGATCTTTACCAGCATGGTGGCAATGTGCTTGGAGTTGGTCAGCGACATGTCCTTCTCCAGCGACAGGATGTTCGTGACTGCCGTGCAGTAGTCCTGGAACAGCACGTACTCCACCACGCCCATGCTCTGCATATTTACAAGGCGCACGGTGAGCTTCGAGAGGCGGTTGGTTACCATGCTCAATCCTCGGACGGAGCACAGGTGCCGCAGGTTGTCCATCTCCTTCATCAGATTCGGCAGCTTCACAATGGCGGTCATCTTGAGGCCGGTGCCCAAGTAGCTGGGCCTCGACTGCAGATACCCCAGCAGGTAGCTCTCCTTGAAGTGCAGCTGCGTCTCCAAATAGCTTATGGCACGGCCCACTCTCGTGTAGGCAGCTCCCATGTCCGCGGGATCCTTGCTGCTGGTGGTGGAGATCACCCTTAAGTGTTCCTGGCAATTCAGCCAAACGGCCAAGTTGTGGGCCGAATTAACGAATACTCCCCGGCCATAGGGCCACAGGGCTCCATTGAAAGCCGTGGACTCGGCAGCCTGCACCAGATCCTTGGTGTCCAGCAGGGGAATCATCAGGCCCAGGCTGCTCAGCATCATGGCCACCTCCGAGTCGGTCTCCAGGAGCTCGGTCAAGGTATAGTAGTTCCCCGAGTCCGATTCTCCTATGGCATCAGCAAAGTTCGTCGTGAATATCTTGCCCATCATCAGGCGTTCCGCCTGCTCTAGCTGGCCAATTGTTAGGTTCAACGGCAGCTCCAGTTGATCCAAATTCCTCGAGGCCTCCACTAGACAGCGGGTAACCAGCAGGGACTCGTCGTCGAACACAAAAGCCGCCGTGTTGAGCCTCTCGCCATTGTCCATTGGAAAGTAAGCCAGTCGAGGCTGGGGCTTAAAGTCAGCATCGATGCTCAAGCAATGCATATCCTTTAGCAGCGGCACCAGGAACTCCTGGAACACCACAAACACATCGAAATCAGGTGCTATAATCCCGCAGTTAATATCCTCCTCCAAATGGCGAGCCTTTGATGTTTTCCGCATGGCGGGCCACAGGACATCGAAGAGATTGTGATCGAGTCGGGTCTGGCGACGCTTGATCTTCTCATAGACACCGCGTTTGAGGAAGCGGCTCAGGTAGCTGGTCACCGACAGCTGCAGCGAGGAGGCACTCAGCGGCTTCCGGTGGGCCAAAGCCGAGGCCGTGGTGCCACTCAGCAGCTTGCCTGACTCCGAAATGACGCTGTAGCAACGCTCCAAGGTCCTGGATATCTCGCCATCCTGCAGCTCCCGTCGAGCACTGTGCAGGTCGTCGGGAACTGCATTCCGGAGCAGCATTTGGTTGGCAATTTTCGAGTTTGGATTATCAGTTTATGCACACACAACAGGCATAGACACACCAAAGCGTTGACAAGGATACAGATACAAAACACCGACCCCAAATGACACAGAAACGGATGAGAGGATTCAAGGATGTCTGGTGCTGGTGGTGCTCAAGAAAAAGGCGCAGGTGCTTGGCCGGGAAATGTGCAGCTTACGTACCGAATATGTCATCGATATTGCCAATGATTTCATTGAAAAATTCATTGCGATTTCCCTCCATTTTTCTTCTGTTTTTGTTTTTATTTTTACTTTTGTTTTTTCCGGACAACCAATCGCGTATACGCAGTGCTGGACTTGAAGCCGAATCACGTATACGACGAGTAGAACGTGTGCTGCACGGTGCGACCGAAAATCGATGACTGACTGAGTTCAACTGGCCCTCGACGGCATAGAGCGGAGTTTTGTCTAGCCCTAGAGCGACCCCGCCCCCTTCCGGATGTGTTTGACTTGGCAAACAAATGTACTTAATTATTTCGGTTTACCTTCGGCACGCGTGTGTGGGTTCGTCGCTGTCGTGTGTGGTGGCCAGCGAAAGCGAGTGTGAAAACAAAAACGCCACTAAAGCTTGGATCGGGTGTCCCGAATGGAGGGTTTGGATAGGATAGGTGACCAATGGGGGTTGAATGGATTGATGGATGGATGGCTTGGGCGAAGCGGTCAAGCTGGAACAGCTGCAGGTGGCCTCACGCCCCTTACCCTGGTCGTTGAGCAACTGGTTCTCCAGTTCCTCGGCCCCGAAAATGTTGAGCAGCTCGGTGTAGTTGAGTATGTTTTTCGCCTTGTCCCTGTCCAGGTAAAACTCGGCCGAGTGGCCCAGCTGCGTGTGTTTGGTTATTGAATTTTAAATATCTTGTTATTTTTATTCATTTCTGTCTAATCACATATTTATGGCCTATCGATTCCCATCAGTAGTTGCAATAGACATTTGAAAGTCAAGACTGCTGGCAGTGGCCAGCGGCCAGCGGAGCCTTGGCCCACATTGGAGGGCGGGTTTGGGTTTAGTGAGTAATTTAAAAACAATTTTCGTTTTGTCATTTAAAATGCTGAAACAACTGGCTAATTTCCCAAAACAACTAAAGGTACGGGAAGCTTCAATTCTTGAATGGATGCCTTCTATTTTATTTATAAGACAATGTCTTCTTGTACTATTATTTGACTTAAATTGGGAAATTTAGAAAATTAATAATTGCAGGCACTGGGAAAAAAAATTGTTATAATAAAAATATATGTCAGGAGAATTTATATTTAATTTAATTGTTATTTTCTGCTACAAACGCTCAAATTCAAATATTTAAATGTTTGAAAAAATAAAAATATATATAATTAAATAACAAATAGTACATAATAATAATAATAAAACCTAAAATTAAGCCTCACTTAGTCTCAGACATTCTATGGTCCCTTTAAATTACTCCAGCCTTCTCCCGATTTTTTATTCACCTGCTGGAAAATTGCTTGCTCCACTTACCTTGTCCAGCGATTTGGGATTGGCGCCCATTTGCAGAAGCATGTGGTAGAAGTGACCGTTGTCCTTAATTGTGGCTGCGTAATGAAGCGGCGTGCGTCCGTCATTATCCGTAATCGTCATGGTCTCCGGGAAACGGGAGGCCAAGTACCGAACGATGTCTGCGGAAGGGCAATCATCATATATAAATATAGAAATCCAGAGGCAGTGCCAACACCTTACCCGTGTGGCCAAAGAGCACGGCCACGTGCAGGGCCGTGGAGCCGTTGGGCGATATGTCGTCCTTTGCAATGGCAAACTTCCGGCGATCCAGTGCCTGCTGCAGTGCCAGCAGGCCGCCGTCACGTGCCGCGTCGTGCACGCGATGGATTTTCTCCTGTCGAACGGGAAATGTATGTATGATGCATGCCATAATTAGTGGGCCAGAAAGTGGCTCTTCCTTCCCTACTTCCTTCCTGGCTTGTGGTTCACTCACCATATAGCTGGGCACGTTGTTGAGAAAGGCCTGTATTTCCGGCTCCGGCGACTTCAGCCCCATCAGGCGCCCCCCATCGCCGTTCAACACGATCTCGGCCAGCTGCTCCAGGTCGCCGGACTCGACGATCCCCTGGATGCGTGTATCCTGCGGAAGATATTAAAGCAAAACATCTCCAATGAGAGGACAGGATGTGGACACACACATAGACGTGACTTTCGAGTGCATCATTGAAAGCATTAAGGGTGATTTTATTATCATCATTAAATTCAATGGTCTGCATTAATTAGTGAGTTAATTGAGGTGCGAAAATCAAAATCAAGCCAGGTGAGCCAGCAACAGAGAGATAGAGAGAGAGACAGGGTGATGTGACAGATAGAAAATTGTATACTTCATCAACTGCAGTTTGAGACTGAACTGTATAATCCTCGGGTGCTCCCTGGACGAAGCCCTCGATGGCCATGGCTGATGTCAGGGACTCACTGCCATCCTCCTCCTGCGGCTCGGCTGCTCCTCCCTCCGCCAGCGGTTTGCCCTCCTTGCTGTCCGAAGCTATTACATCCTGTATGGATTTATTGCAACGCTTAACAATTATGGCTTTAATGATGGGACAGTGCGCCGGACACATGGCTACAGGGTGCAGAGACACATACATAGATATATGAAATAGGATAAAAGATTAATTTTTACAAGGGAACTATATAGGTGCAGCTACAGGTGACAATGCCAGGCTCTGCTGTTACAGGTTACTAAATGAGTTAACTTAATGTAATGGGAAAATAGCCATACATCTTCTGTAATTGTTGGTTCTGTCAAGGACTCTAGGCAATTAACTTGTTTGATGGCCCACGTGGCGTGTGAGCGATATTACGCATACGCCTGGGAAATGGTTGGTGCAACTGCCATAAAAAAGAACACCGCCCACCAGGCACTGCACTCGATTATCGCTAACAAATCGCTCGAGGGACTGCAGCAGACTTTGCCTACTTCATATATATATATATATCAAATATCACATATCTAATGCCTGCAACTGTTTTCTGACGTTTGCATGTTCAGTTCCCATTCGCATCCACCGACAACTGGATGCCGCCGACTGACAGTTGAGGACCGAGCTCCGAACCCGACTCGACCTCAGGCTCCGCTGCCGTCGCTTTGTCCCAGTTGGAAATGTCAGAGACCAGAGGGAAAGTGAAAATATATGCCGGTCGGAGTGCATTATTATAAAGCCTATCTGCGGGTAAACAGCTGCTGATTTAAGCCAATCGATAAACACAAATTGGGGGCAGACACTGGCATTGGTTCGATCTAAAACAGCAATAATAATAATACAAACACACACACTGAGAACTGAAACTGAAAGGGAAAAGGATACGGAAACGGATACGGAAACGGATGCGGATATGGATAAGAAAACATACGGATTCCGGGGTGCAATAGAATATAAAAAACGATAAGCAAGAGAGAGAGAGAGAGAGACACAGGTTGCACAGGTTTTGCATTCCATTTTTTAATTGGTTACTATAATTGCTACGGCTATATAGATATTTCAGAGCAGAATATGTAACACACTTGCTTTACAAAATATAAATCTATATATATATATATACGCAGGATTTGACTAGTTGCGGGCTTTTTGCTTGAAGTTGAAGTTGATTGCTAAAGTTTCGTTGCGGCTGAAGTTAGTTGATCTTTGCTGTGGCTCTTGCAGTGTTTAAACAAATTGATATGAATGGAATTTTTGGGTGCCTGCGGCTGCAGCTGATTGACATTGAGATATATATATATATAGGTTTTGCGTTTGGTTTTGAAGGTTTTTTCATTTAATTAGTTTCTCATGGTACAGGTTCACATTGACGAGGGGATAAAATGGGTTTGAGCGTACGGCACATATAAAACGTGAACAAAACTACAAAACACGGCTCGAGGACACTTAAAGCACGCCCATCTGTACCTCATCGTCGTCATCAACGTTCTCGTTATCGTTTTCATTTTCTTTATCGTCCTCGTTTTGGGTCTCCACATCATTACTTTCGATAGCCACGTCCTCTGGTTCCTCGGGTTCCTCGGGTTCCTCCTCATCCTGATCCTCCGCAGGCTTCTCCTGAGCAGCCTCTTCTAGCTCCACTTCCGGTTCCTGTTCAACTTCAGTCTTTTTGTTTCCTTCTATCTCACTCTCTGTAGCCGACTCTTCGGGTTGCTCTTCAGTTGGCAACTCATCCTCCTCTGCCTGAGACTCCTCCTTATTCTGCTCCACTTCCGCCTCGTGACCATTGCCATTCTCCAGGATCGCTGCATCTTCGCCTCCGTTCTCCTCAGCCACTTCGCCTTCGCCTTCGTCTGCGCTTATAGCTCTTGCAATATTCTGTAAAAGTAAACAATTGTCGACTGATTGCTTTCCAAAAGTGTTTCAACAGTTTCTTTCTACGTTCCTTCGATCTCAGCCTATATACAGCAGGGTAGAAAGGATTTCTAAACAAAAAGCGCACAGTGCCGAGCGAGAGAGAGTTAGAGAGATAGGGGGGAAAAGCGAGAGCCGACAATGGCTTACTTTCACAGAGTCTCCAGCCCACCGAAAAAGCTATTTAATTATTTAATTAATTCATTAATTTATGCAAAACACCGAAAGCCTCCTACGGAAGAGTGCAAGCAAGCCAAAGCTAAACCATCGAAAGCGAAAAGAAAGTTTTGGGGGGGGAGGGAAGGAGGTGGGTAATTGAGCAAAAAGGCAGCACGACTTACCTCCGCCTCGCTGCTGTCATCGCCATCGTGATCGCCATTGCCGTTGCCATTGATCGTGTTGAAGGTGCCCGGCGTTTCCGGTCGGCGCTGCAATGGCGAAGCAATGGCCTCCACTTCCGGCTCTGCATCCGCCTTGGACAGATCGTCATCCTCATTGGCACTCGTACTGCGATTTCAAAATGCAAAAGATTCTCTCTCAAAAAGCCATGCCACCCAAAACAAAAAATAAACAAAACACCACCGAGAGACACACATACAACTCAAAAAAAGAGGCAGAAGCGCAGGCGGCAGCCAAACTTAAGCCAAGCCTCGGGTCTAAGACCCATGAAGCTTCTCCCCAACTTACCCATCGTTGGTGTCCAGCTCCGAGGTGTTCTCAAGGCTGTCGTCCAGCGATTTGCGACCATTCCCCATCGGCGCCGCCTTCATGTCCAGTTTCTGGGGGAGAATATAAGTGCCAGCAATTAAGTTGGGGGAGTCCCCAAACCCAATCGTATAGTCACCTTGGAGCTGGAATCCCCGCCCGCGACACTGTCACCGCCAGCCTCATCACTCAAGGCCTCCCAATCGGTGACGCTGTCGGGTGAGACACGCGGCGCATCCGGCACATAAACCAGGAAGGCCCGCTCGATTTCGTGCGGCTTGTGGCGATAGTATGAAGGTGTCTTCATTTTCTGAAATTGCCGCAATGAATCATTTTAATTGCCGTCCAAGAACACTTATTCCCCATCGATTCGAGGGCAAGAGGAGCTACTAAAAACTCTATCTAATAAGGTAAAGTAAGAGATATCCTTGGCTTCCTCAAAAACCCCAAACAAAAAGGGCTAATAGTAGGTTTTTGACCAAGAAGGTTATTTGTTATGTGTAAATATGTATTTAGAGGTCAGCTAGCTATGCCTTAATAATAGATAAGGTGTATTATTACTTGCACTAACATATGCCTTCCAAGAAGGTGGTCAAGGCTTCTGAGCTTGACCAAGGTCGGTCATAAAGGATAGAGATACTGATACTCAAACCCAAAAATATTCTCTAGAGACTCCCCCACTCACATAGTCCACGGCCTCCTCATCGCAACCCGCTTGGGTGAGCAGGGTGTAGCATCGCATGTTGTTCTTGGCACTGGCGGCCCAGTGGAGCGATGTCTTGCCTGTGATGTCCGTCTCGTGGGCACCCTCCGGCCAAATGCCCACCAGATACTCCAGGATCTTGGTGTGTCCCAGGCCAGCGGCCTTGTGAATCACATTGAGGCCGTTGCCATCCTTGCAGGTGACCAAGGCACTAGGCACCGGTGGCTCCAAAAGCGACTGCACATTCTCCAGATTGTTATCTATGACAGCCTGATGCAGATCCTTGATGGCATTCTACGATTGGGTGGGGGTAAAATGAAACTTCCTCCCGCCGGGGGTTGGGATAAAGGGGTTTTTCCTTACCATGACATGGGGAACGGCGGCCAGGAAGCGCTTCACCCGCCCATTGTTGCTGGCCTGCTGGCTGAGGCGATTCCCTTGGCCCGCCCACAAAATGCGAGTGAGCTTGCCGATGTCCTTCTCGTGCATCCAGATCCGAATGGTGGATAGCTTCACCGAGAAATCTATTAGCCGACAAAATGGGAAATTGAAAATGTGCAAATTAATTTCGAGCCGGCCCCGCCCCTGATCCCAGCACCGATTCCCCCAGTGCCCTTCTCGATTTCAATCCCTAAACTTATTGCGATTTCCATTTCATTCGCGCCCTCGTTCGTGTCTGCATGCAATTTGCCGAAAAAAGGAAAGTGAAGCCAAAGGAGCCCCAAGAAGCCCAAGAACTGAAAACTAAATTAAAACGAAAATAAATGCAATGAATGTTCAAGTTCTGTGACTTCGGGCCCTCTCGCTTAAAGTGGCATTAGTGGAAACTTGAGACAATTTCCGCCGGCGAAACTTTCTTTTTTTTGCCAACTTGAAATGCTTCAAGGTCGACGAAGGCCTTAAACTTTTATCCACAGAAGGCTAAAAAGTTGCCACCGCCCACTACTGAATCATTTAGTGCAGCATTTGGAAAACAAACAGCTGGAACGGGTATGGTTGGCGGAGGAACTGCAGCCGGCTGCCGTCCCATTCCGAATTTTGTAATACGCACCTTCATTATCGCGACGCTTGCGTCCATTTTGTCCGCCTGCCTGTCCATTCATCGGCATGACTGCAATATAATCGGGTTTTGGGGCTTACAGAAATATATATAGTTATATAGAGTTTGCGAATAAATATGGAGTTGTGAGTTGTGATTTTGTGACAGTTTCCCAGAGCTAGTAAAATCTTCGCCTGCTTGCAGCCAACTCACTTTCCCCGATTGCTTTGCTCTGTCACAATTTCGTTTCCTAATGCCTGTTGTTCTTGCGTCTGGCCAGCTTGAGCCGCGTTGGCAAACTAATTCTTGGCCAGGTCGAAATCGAAAGGTGTTGAATTCGGGTCTGTGTTGTGGTCAGAAAGCAGCAAAGGAGACCTACAGAGGGCAGAGGGAATAATTGCGTCCTGTTCGCGGTCTTCCAACTTCTGACATGAATAAATAACCCCCAGGAGTGTGGATGTATGTGCCGGTGTGTGTTATATAAAGCCGAAAGTCAACGTTTTCATTAGAGCTTCTAGCCAAAACAAATATGTGGAAATAGAATTTCCATTTGGCTGATTTCGAAGTTGATTACCATTCCGCGGGGAAGCATTTTTAAGGTATTTTTATAGCACACTTTTAGGTTTTACTTTTGAATAGTTGAATTATTTTACTGTGCGGAAGAAATAAACTTATTTTCCACGATCATGAGCTGGTTTCTATGTAAGTAATAAATTGAGAAATAGTAATTCTTGGGGCTTAATTTTATATAAATATTACAACGCCTTAACAGAATTAAAATGTAAGTAATACGTTGAAAAAAGATTAATAATATTCATAGAAATATTATAGTTAAGCCATAAAAAAGACTACTACTAAGCCGAAGCTTGAATACCTCCCAGTTTGTAATTGTCTCAGAAAACCTATTTTGAAATCGATCATAAATAAGCCAAAACCAAAATTTATCATTCTGAAAGCTTTACTGTGCTACTTTCTATTTTATTTTATTTAATAAGCACATTAAATTTAAAAATTAAATAATTCTTGATTTATTTTGACAATGAGGAAGTTATAATAATAAAAAGCATAATAGCGAAGAACCTCGCTGTATTATTGTACTTGAAACTAAACTTGTTCTGTCCAAAGAATATATTTTCCTTTAAAAAGAAATTCTTAGTTAGAACTATTCTCCCTAAATTCCTTTAAATTATCTAGATGTGTTTTAGGGTTCTCCATGAAAAACTCCAACTTCGTAGAAGGAAATTATCCTTAGGTCTTCCGCCACTGAGAATTCCTTCTGACATCTAGAAATAGGTAACTAGAATTCCCATTACCAGCATACTTGCAATACTCCAGCTTAGGTATACAACCTATCACCTGAACTTCTCCTAGGCAAATTCCCTTGTGACATATGGAAATAGTTCCCATTTGCTCTTTTTTCTTGAACCTTTTGACACCCCCACCTACCTTATGTGTCAAGGTCTTCACCCCAGCTATTCTTGGGCCTCACACCTCGAGGAATTTGTGCTGGCAGGACATACTTACTGGCCGCCGCAGGACGAAAGCAGTTGAGGTAGTGACATGTAAATTAGGTGGCCGAGGTGAATCATTAAATTTCCATTCCATAACACACACTCAAACTCACACACACGACGATTGAGTGGCAATAAAAAGCGCTCGAAATTGCCACGGAAATGGCGCATTAGTGTTTGCCACTTAATGTGGCAATCGCACCACGACTCCGACTCCCCTCATATTGTAACTTGTTGAGCTGACACCCTTAACGGCACGCAATATGCAAATTTTGGCCAACAAAATACATAAAAAAAAGGGGGAAACCCTTATAGCTTTTCCCTTGGCGTGTTGTCACCACAATTTCCCTCAATTAGGATGAATGAATATATGAATATGAATATGTATCACTCACCTTTTGGCGGCGATGAATGGTAGTAGAGTCCCTGGAACCTTCTTCGGCGTTTCGGCGGCATCGCTATTCCTTCTTTTTTGCCTTGATATATTTTTTTTTGTTTTTTATTTTCGGGGAAACTCTTAGAGTCCGCGACTCTGCACATCCCCCCAGTCGCGATTCATGTGTTAGCTTTGTTCACTTGGCACTGGAAAATCCTTTTTAGAATGGAAAATCCTTAAATGAAAATTCAAAAACTGAAGCGCTGGGCTAAACCGTTGTCCTGGCAAGTTCAACGACGTCTGAACTGACTGACAACTGCACCTGCTCAGCTGCTCAACTGGTCAACTGGTCAGGTCCTTGCGTGTATGCATACTCAATGGGAAATGCGGGAAATCAGGCGGGTTGGGGAAAACCGAAGGAAAAATGGAACAACACAAAATAGAACCTGGCTTGGGGGCGTTCCGAGAGTCACCGCTGCTGGGCCTCTCACATGTGAGTTTTATGTTTTATTTATTTATTTTACAATTGGCCACGACATCTAATGCACTCGGCTTGTTTTGTTGGACAGGACATGGCCTGCTGCAGGACAGGTGCCCAAAAACTGGAAAACAAAACTAGTAAAAGGGCGAGCAGAAACGCGTTGAAAACAAACCAATTAGCTGTGAATCGATTTTTCGACTTCGAAATGGGGGCAGGAAGGAGGAGGGTATGGAAATTTGTATAAAAGAACAGGTCAAAGGGTCCTGCCCCAAGGTCCTGACGGGACAAAGACAGCACGTGCTCCTCGATGGATGAGTAATGGCCGTACGCACTTGCGTGTGGTCAAAATTTAAAGACCAACTTGACACAGTTTCCCCAGGGAGCTGCGTGAGTGGCTTCCAAGGTTTTTTGGCAACTCCTGATGTCCCCCCAAAATTAGGCTTCGAATTGACCTAAATTTTAATTGTGCCCGAAGGAGGCATGAAAATGTCAGTGCCACTTAGTCTGAGGTTAAAAAGTGGTCATGCATATATTTGTCTCCAATTAGGCAACTGGATGGCACTTTACGGCGGTCTTTATAAACCATCTATGAATTATTCATAAGCTTTGGGGCTTTGCTTTTTTCCCCCTAAGTGCACCTGTCTGGTGCTGGTGCATTGAACTTGACAGGACGTGACCGGAAGGATATGTCTTGACCCTGCTGCCTCACACTCCACACTTGAGTCACAAATCACAGCCTTGCTTGCATACACTTCACTAGTTTTTTGTTCAACGTTTCCGATTTTTCCGACTCTCCGATTTGCCGTCGCTTTCCGCTTTCAGCTTTTCCTTTTTCCTGCGTTTTTTTCGGGGCTTTGTTTTTCGTTTCGTTTCGATTTGCACGACGCGCGCTTTCCTTGCAGACTGTGGCATATTCAGCGTTTCGTAGGTGTTTTATCTAATTTTTTCCTTCACGCACACCAACGGCCCCAGGACCTCTGTGTTTGTGGGCGAATGTTTGGGCGATTGCTGTTACCCTTTTTTTCGGTATCGAGTATTGGTAATTGCTGCCATCGTTTGCATGCGAACGCCAAAAAAAAGAGGAGGAAAACCCACACAGAAATATTACAAATGGGCGGAGAGCCACCTCGAGTGTGTAGCCAATATTGAAAAATAAAGTGAGGCGGGACTCCTCCTCGTCAAGGAATTTTCAATTTTACTATCATTAACTGTCAGTGGGTTTTTGCAACTAATTTAATTGGCAATTTCCTCAAAAAAGCTCAAGGAAAATGGTTAAGTAATAAAGGAATAACCTTTCAGGTTTCCTTTTCCTTAATTAGGCTTAAAAAAAAGTATATAAGTATATAATATATCTGTAAAAGAGAATATAAAAATGCTGCTTCAATAATTATATCGTTTATGTATATTTCTCCGGCAGTTTTTTTTCGGGGCAGCCTTGAACTTAATCTATAACTTAGAACTTAATCGACTAAGGGAATTGTGGCCAGGAAGCTAATGGGCTATTGGCTGTTGCTACTCAGTTCGTCTGCGGAGACGTGTATGGGTGGGGTGAATTCGTTGTTTTCATCAAAAATATCTAAAGAGTACATGGAAATAAATAAAAGAAATAATAAAAGTATATATAAAACCAATATATATTACAAAAACCCACCTAAATGTGTTTCTTCAAGGTTCTGCGTTATGTTTAATATATCATTAAAGGCCATGCTCCTTCTCCTTCGAGACCTTAAGCGACCCAAGCTAATGTGGGTCTTCTCCAGGGGCAGATCATCATCGCCAAACTCCAGACACCTGCCGTATACGCAATATCGCTTGCCCACCTGAGAACAGCGCGTGCCCAGCGGAAACTGTCCATTCCGGCCATTGACCAGGTAGTAGCGATACTTGATGTACTCGTCCTGACAGCCCACCCGGCAGCTACGATCCGGTTCATCGATGCTGGGCCAGATCTGGGCCCCGCGTCCCGATAAGCCCCGCACCTTGGAGCGGTAGCGAGCGCAGGTCTGCTCAGCAAACTCTGCCGCCGTCTGCAGACGCTCACAGGGTTGGACACGGTATGAGCACAGACGAATGCTCTCCACGCCCGTCAGCCGCGAGGTGACTCCCTGGACGCCCTTTGAGTCGGTCATGCAGTTGGAGTGGCAGCCAGGATGCCCCATCCACTCGGACTCCTGTGAGGAGCTGCGATCGATGGCGATCAGCGAGGCGGAGGCAGGCGGCGGAGGTCGGGAGATCTCCGGAGGATAAGGCTTTGGGTAGGGCCTTCGCTTATAAGGCGCAGGTGGTGCACTGATGTGGTTGCCACGAGGAATGCCCTTTGATACCTCTGTGGGATTACAGATAGGAAACGATGAATCATCATTGGAAGTTCCTTCAAATCTCCTTACCATTCTCATGTGGACTTCTTGGCGTGATTCCCTGCTGCCGCTCTGCATACCGCTTGTTGGTGGTCTCCTGCCTGCTCTCCTGATCCGAGGAATCCCTTACCGGACGCCCAGACTTCCTCTCGCAAAAGTCACTGTCCATTTTGAAGAAATTCGAGGTGGAGTTGTCGCAGGAAAAGCGCTCACAACGCCCAGCAATGCAATAGGTAATATCCTCCGGTTTGTGTTGCTTCGACCGACAGGATGTGCCATCGGGAAAGATCCAGCGGCGCGACTTGGTGCCATTGCTCCTGGTGCGGCAGAAGATTTTGCATGACTCCTCCAGCGTAGTGCTCAGCTGCTGACCCTCGCCGGTGAGCTCCGGATCGGATTTCCTCGCCTGCAGGCACACCCTAGTGGCAAAGTCCCCGATTGTCTGGAGCGGCACCTTGTGGCACTGGGCCGAGGGACAGGTCACAAACTTTAGATCCCTTCCCATGCAGCGAGATGGGAAATTCAAGCAACTGCGGTTAAAGGTCCTTAGTCCAGTGCTGCCCTCCAGAAGGCGATGAGACTGGCCGTACAAGCAACTCGACTCACAGGCACTCGGCTCGCTCCATTCGCCCCAGTTTGAAGGTAATCCAGGCAGCTCGTTTCCCAGCGGATTATATTCATGCAGCAGCGATGGTATCCTGTTAGGATCATGCCGGATGATCTTCTCGTGCGTGGGCTCGGCCACGTTCTCGTGAGTCCAGGATTTGCGGGAGCGAGCCTCGCAGGTACCGCCACGACACCACTAAAGAAAAGAAGTTGATAAGGATGTCTTATAACTTGGGTAACACCATGACCTACCATATTATCCCCACACTCGGTGCCCTCCAGTGCCGGATGCGAGGTCCAAGGCAATCCATCCTGCCGGCAGTGCAGATCTCTACATATCTCCATCCTGCTTTGACTGCTGGCCTGCTTAAAGTCCTTGCCAAAACGTAGCATACACTGCTGATTGGCATTGAAGCGTTCACCTGGTAGGATTCCACCAGCAGAATGATCCAAGTTGGCCACAAACTGACCGCGATCAAAGAGGCACTCAGCCTGGGGATCCCTGTAAATAAATATTAATTTGATATTTTTTTAGCTTAATATTAGATCCTTTATACTCACTGAAGAAAGTCCTCCAAATAAGTCCTTGAGCATTTGGACCAGGTGACCTTGCCACTGCCCAATTTGGGCGACATAATATGCATGGTGGGATCGCAGCTGATCTCCTTGGCATCGTGTCTCATGCCCAAGCTAAAAAAGAAGCAATAATTAATAAGATCTTCTCCAGAAATCCTTCATATCTTACTTGTGTCCAATTTCGTGGGCCACCACAAAGACGCTCTCAAAGTGCTTGGCTTCGTTGATCGTGCAGGAGTAAATCGAGGTGCACATGCCATTGACTGTGGCCATGCCCACCACTTGGCTATTGGCTTTGCCGTTTTCAAAGGTCACCAGATCCATTCCGGTGAGGACCAGAGCATGATCATAATGCAAGGGATCGGCATCGGAGTAGGGATTCATTTTCTCCTGCCACTTGCAAAAGGTATTCAAATATTTGTCCACATCCCTGGAGCGAGATAATCCCGGTGGATCCCTTGGTTTCCATATTTCCAGGCGTTTTAGCACAAAGTTGATGCGACGACCCAGCGTGGGATGGTGGTAGAGTAGCTGCACTCCATTGATCATGGCCAGGACAAAGCTAATCACTTTGCCTTCCGTGTCGGTGGGAAAATTGTGCTGCATGTGCGCATAGAGATCGCTGTCCACGAAGATGGCCGTTTCGATGAAGAGCTCATCCGGAATATCCGACCAGCGGGAGCGCGGTGGATTCCCTATGTACCGACGCGTCCTCCTCCGATGCCTTGACTCCGAGTGGTGATGATGATTATGATGCGGATGATGGTGTCGTGGCTGAAAGCGCAATCTCAGCGGCGTCTGTGCTCGCAGACGCCTCCTCGGTTCGTTGAACTCCTCCGCATCGGGCTCGAACTGCAACTGACTGTCTAACGGTGGCGGCGTCCCGTCATTAATCCGCCTTGACGACACCCCACCAGAGCCGCTCCTGTCCACCCGCGCCTCGTAAAGCACATGGGCGCCGCTGCCGAAGCGCGAGGGAAGCGGTTGGATCAAAAAGTCGCTGGCATTCTGCTGGAACACGCCACGCTATAGGGAGTCAAGGCGTGAAAAATATTATTAAATGTTGAGGATAAGGGAAAACCCAGCACACACCACACTTCCCGGCTCGCAGAGATCCAGAGCAGCTGCTGGACTCCGGTAGAAGCATTGCTCCAGGCGCTTGAGCAGCTGCGGCGAATGATCCACAAACTGTGTCCCATTTTCGGTGCGCCGGATGAAGATGAAGGCGTCGTCAATCAGCTGCGGCGACTGGTGCAGCTGCAACCTGGCCTCCACTGCCTCGGAGTCATCATCATCATCATCGTCTGTCGAATGCATTTGAATTAATTAAACATTTGCGCATAATAATGACCGCAACTGGAGCAGCACGAACTGCTGCTGGCAGATGTGGATTTCGCGCTCTCTGGATCTGGATTTCGATTTAAATTCTAATACGGATTCGGTATTGGCACTTGTGTTATTTTTTTTTCATTCACCTTGTTGTTCTGCTGGCAAGCTGCGGCGCTGACGTCCTCTTGGGGGGTTACCCTCCTGGTCATTCTCCTCCGGTGTATGCTCCTCCTGCTGTGCCAAGTGCACGAGCTTAAATTCGAGTGCTGCCAGGTAAACAAACAACATAAATGCCTGCCATGAATCAATGCCAACAACTGTGCAGATTTCCACGCCCCTTTGCTCCCTGGGAAACTCAGCACCCTCTTTGCCGTCTCCCCCAAAAACACCTTCAAGTTAACAGTTCAAGTTTAACATTCATTGATTGCAGTTGTTGAAGTTTTTTTTTGGGGGCTGCCAGCCTAATGACACGTTGCAGTTTTGGTTATGGGTCATGGCTAAAAGACTTCAAACAGCACTGAGGGAAAATGTGCTTAAAACAAAAAATTAAAATACAAAGACTGAACTTTTTTTTACAAAACTATGTATTTTATTTTATAAATTACACTTTATATTTTTCCCTGTGCATTACCCGCCCTCAAAATCTAGTTTTATGGGTCACAGTTAAGAATCTTTACAAGTCAGTGCCCGGCGGGCCAACACTTACCCTCTCCCCTAGATCGTGAGCCAAAGATCAGGGCCCTCTCGTGTTCCCTCAGCTCGCCCAGTAGAGCATTCTCGTCCAGCTGCAGTGGGGATAATGGGGGATATATATGAAAAGAGAAAGAGCACAGATAGACAGAGGGCTTAATATGCAAAGCGGAAAGTGTAACATGGCCAGCAAAGCGTTAAACAGACCAAAACAGATGCGAGCACCCACAGAGAAGGGTTTTTTTTTATTATTTTCCTCAAAAGTAAGAAACAAAAATAAAATACTTTCACTCAGACACAATGGAAAATTTGTAGCTCAAAAGAAAACCCCAATTAGACAACTTCAAACATCTGTTGCTGCGGTGCCGGGGTCATCAGTGGAAAGGTTGATGCAACACCACAACTTGGCTTATATATGTAAATACTAAACCAGACCTGGAACCATATAGTATCTGTGGTGCGTGTGCGCCTATTTGTGCGATTATTTAATTTAATTTGTTGTAACAGTTTTCATTTGGTTTTATTTGGCTTTTTCTATTTGGTGGAAAAGCGCGCTTGAAGCCGTCGAAGCGTGAAGAGCGTTTCGGCTTTTCGGATCGAAACTCCGCCTCTCGCGAGGAGAAGGTGTTACAAATTGCCGTTGTGGCTGATGTTTATTACCAACATTGTAAGTTTTTGTGTAAAAAATGGGCGTGTCTGGTCGTTTAGCGCTAAGGAATTTTAATTTCAATTTTAAAGAATGATTTTTGGCTTAATTTGATTTTAGTTTTGTGGGGGATAAAGCTATTATAAAGTGGATATTTTAGGTGGTATATGTATTAAAGGTTTTTAATGATCTCAAGAGGTTTAAATAAGTGACCTCAGCCAAGAAAAACAAACTCACAAAAAACTTTATTACTTGAACCTTTAAATGGTGAACTTGAAATGATGTTTCATTTTCATGTTATAAAATATATGATGTTATAAAATATACTTTAACAAGAAAGAAAGCTAACTTTGGCCAGCCAAGGTTTGTATACACTTGCAGGTAACAATTAAAATATATCATAACTAAGCCAAAAATTCACTAATTTCGATTCGGAAAGCAGTTTTGTGTTAGTTTTTATTAATTTAAAAACACTGCATACCAAATTTAAAATTTTAAGAAATCAAAATTTTTGGCCATTTTTGCTAATTTTAATGATGTAACCCCTTATCAAATTTCGCATAAATGGCCAAAAAATCGATTTCTTCAGGACATGTCTAGAAAGATTCCCCTGTTGATGCTGATCAAGAATATATATGGTTTATGGGGTCGGAAATGATTCCTTGACTTAGAAAAATATTATTTTGTATTATAAAATCGGATTTTTTATATTAAAAAATTTATTGATTTTTTTTAAATTAAAAATATCATAACTCGGCCAAAAGAGCATTAATTTTAAATCGGAAAACTGTTCTGTGCAAGATTTTGTACAGTTAATAAATCTGCATACTTCATTCAAAAATTTTGAAAATTCAATTTTTTTATCAAAATCAAAAATTTTAAAGATGTAACCCCTTATAAAATTTCTCAAAAATGGCCAAAAAATCGATTTCTTCCTGACATATCTAGAAAGATTCCCCTATTGATGCTGATCAAGAATATATATGGTTTATAGGGTCGGAAACGTCTCCTTCACTGCGTTGCAAACTTCTGACTGAAATTATAATACCCTGAAAGGGTATAAAAATAATTACATTTTTTTAAAGCTTTAAGTCCTGTAGTTCATGTTAAGCCTTCTGGAAAGCAGCAACCATATGAGTATATAATAATATTAATAAAATGTTCTACAACGTAAACCGATTTCCAAAGTTTATTATAAATATTTAAACTTTCCCAGTGTAGTTTTATGTCTTGTTTATTATTGACTCAACTTAAGTGCTGCAACAAATATGTTTTTCAAAGTACAAATACCTAGTTCCTAAAGATTACAGCAATGAACCCCTTGCTATAACATTTCCCGATCTCCGGTCTTACAAAACTTTGTCGCTGAACTTTATCGAATGGCAAACAATGCTCAATGAAATGGACACTAATTGGCTGCAAGGGCAACAGCATAATAGGACCAAATCAACATGAAAAGCCCCGGAAAAGCACGGAAAGCAACAATAACCTGTGACAAAAACAGAGGCGGTAAAAACGGGGGTGGAGAAAAGCGGAGTGGAAAATGCAGGCATATATGCTCACTCTAATCGTCCCCACCGAGCGGCGCGGCGCTGATTATGTGATGAAATTTTGCGTGACCCGTGGGCACAATGAGCGCAAAAAATAAAAAAAATAAATAAAAGAAGAGCCAGAAAGAAAAATAAAAGGGGGGAAAAAATAGCGAAAACTAGAAACAAACACGTGGAAATTATATCACAGAAAATTGTCTTCGGGCCAATTTTGCAGGCGGCTAAAAGGAGCACCCGTAAGTGGGGGGAAAATCACATAATCAACAGCGTAACCGAGCCAACGATTCTAAAGGGTCAATAACTTGGCTAACAAAAACACAAAACTGGACTCCCTATTTTTTTGTTACTTCCCAGCTGAGAATCCAGTGGGATTTCGAGGCAGCTGCAGTCGCCAGCTGGTGTACAGATTGTTTTCAATTCCCCGTAATCATGTGTTACATTCCTCCAAGAAGACGCTGCGACGCCTGCTCAGACTCGATTTGGAAGCATAAAAAATATATATAAATAAAATATATATATATAGGAGCTATAACGGGAGGGGCAATTTAAGGAAAAGACATGTGTAATTCGACATGCTGTCGCCTGGTTTATGTTTATTAGGTTGCCGGTCTCAAATTACGAAAACGTTTTCCAAGCCGCCCAATTCTGCAGAGGTCATTCAACGCCTCTCTGTTCTACACATAACCCCCGATTTTGCCCCGGAACTTCAGCTATATTTTTTGCTTAGCTTGGCAAAACCCAAGTTGAGTCAGAGACAATGTATTTTCTTTTTTTTTTTCGTGTCCATGTTCTGTCTACATGGCGATTTTTTAGCTTCTTTATTGTCACCTGAAGCATGATGTGTGGCTGGACGATGATCACCTGTTTTCGCTATATGGGTTAAGCGTATGACTTTCAAGAACGTCTACACTTGGACACTATTGTTTATTGATTTTCTTAATTGATTTATATCGACAATCACTTCCTTGGAATTCACTGGGAAAATTAAAGAGGAAATATAAAAATCTACAATTTACAGAAGAGTCAGAAAGTGATTTAAAGAATATTGTTTGCAGATTTAATTATATATGTTTATGGAATTATAGATTTTTTTAATTTAAAATAATGTATTCTATATTTTAAGAATTTTTAACATTTTAAATAAAAAGAGTATATACCTTTGTATCAATTTTATATTCTGGTTTTAAATGCCTCTTAATAGAAAATTGCAATAAAAATAACATATTGTTAAAACAAACATCATGTTTTCTATCATTAACATATTTTTAAATTAAATAGTTTAGAGGATAACAAAATCACATTAAACATATTCTATAAGCTTTTCTTAGTTTACATTTATTTTGTCCAATTTTAAACCTTGTGTTTCAGTGTAAGCTCACAAAGATATATCACATATCGCGCGACAATGAGGCCAAGAACAACTATTGATTGATAATGGTAGTCACCTCCATGGCATTAGGTGTTTAAAAAAATATCTTATGAGACATTTCTTATTTAAGAAGAATGCAGTAAGAATATTTATACATTAAATATATTTAATATTAATATTTACTTGGGAGAAATTTGTATATTTATTTATTTATTTCTTTATAAAAGACCCAAATATTATAAAGTTATGATTATTAGAAAAGTTTCTAACTAATATTAAGGTTTATTTAATTCAGTAAGAATTAAAAAAAAATAACATTTCCACTTCTTAATAAGTAGTTTATGATTAACATTAATATTTTGACATAATGTCTTTCTTGTTTCCCACAAAATCAAAGCCCCCGCTGCAATTGTCAATTAAAATTACAAAGCTCTATGGCCATGTTCAAGTTTTGATTGATATCGGGACTCACCTCAATGCCATTGTAATGTAAGCTCCTCTTGCGTCGCAGCTCGATGTTGACGGATTTTGGCCGAGTGGCAGAAGCGTAGGCGTCCGCATCGATTAGCAGCCACAAGGTGGTCAAAACGATTAAAGCCAAACGACAATGCCCAATTGCTGAGGCGGCGACACTCATAACGATGCGTTTGACGGTGACAACAGAAGTGAGCTGCGATTTGCTATGATTTTTCTGGCTGTATTGTTGTAATGCTCGAAGCTAATCGCTATTTTTTTTGTTGCTGCAACAGCCAGGCAATGCGACGATTGTTGCATAAATTGCAAATATTTTTATTCCTCGGGGTGCGCTATACCGAATTCGGTATTTTGCGTCATAATTTGTGGCTTCTTGTGTGTGCAGTTACATTTTGCTAACGCTAGTAGACTCCCAAACCCGATTTCTCGAGATATATAGTAGTTGTATATAGAGAGTGAGAAAAGTGAATGCGCGTGTTGCACCGACAGTTAATTTAACTGTTTATGCACTAATTAATTGCCCAGGCATTGCATTACGAGTCATTTGTTGTTTGGGCCACTTTGGCTTTTATTCTCTCCTCTCCACTCTCCCTCTGCCCTAGTTTACTATATTTTTACCGCAGTTTGTTGCCTAAGTTCTTCCTTATTGATCCGTAGCACTCGAGATAAGGCTGAAATGGTGCTTGAAAAGGCACTTTATTTACTGCGCTGCTCTAGCTGATCGCCAATATATAATATGTATAGTATAATAATGCCAGTCTTTTGTTTTGCACATTTAAACGCACTTATTTTTATTTAAACGCCAGCGAACAATTAAGCAGCATACAACACACACGCACACACACGGCCCCGGCTTCCATATAGATCATCGGCTGTGGAGCATAACGCTCTTCTGGTTCATATCCGAAATTAATGTTATATATATTTAACTACGCCATTCAAATCCATAAATCACACCGAAAATAAGTGAGCGTTTTGGACTGTTTAAAGCACTAAATTCTGGCCGGAGGTTAATGTGATCGATGACTTTTCAAAGGATTCACCAGAACGAAGAAAAGCCCGACGCAAATGGGGAGCCACACAACCACTCGCGACGGCTTTTGCGAATGAAATGTGAAAATCGTGGAAAACTTGGAGCATGATACAATACGACGATCGTCGGCGGGCACTTCGTTCTCGCTCGGCTTGGCTTTTCGGCGGCTGGGAGTTGTGTTGTTCGCCAGGCAAAACAAACTCATAAATATATGCTAATGAGCCAGAGCGCCGGAAGAAGAGAAGAAGAATGCCTCAACCGTTAAGACGGAGCAAAGGGCCAAAAAAAGAAAAAGAATTAAAGATCTTACTGGAAAAAAAACAACATTGGCAAAAACTAAGGCGATAAAGTGGAAAGACGCAGTCACTTGGCGATTGTTTTGTGGTCAAGTGCTTGAAAATGATGGAGCAGACGAAAACTTGACACTGATCATCAGCAAAAAAAGGAAGGCAGAGCAGAAGCAAGAATTATGCTGCATTTCCGCTACGAGTTTCGATGTTCTGCGGCCTGTGGCAGCAGGAAATCTTAAATCAGCGAATGCAAATCAGGGAGGCGCAAAAACAAACAAACCGAACAGACAGCCAATTGAAGTGATCAGCTTTTAATTGAGGCAATCAATGCCTGATGCAATGCGATGCAATGTCTTAATTAAAAAGGAGAGTCATTAGAATCACAGAAGCAGCACTGTGCAGAGTTTTAGCTAGTTTAAAAGTCCTATAAATAAATACAAGTTCAACTTTAACAGATAGGATAAGGGATTTCAACCGTTGATTCATTTTGAATTTAAATTTAAATCTTATGGGCAGCACTGTTTTGGTCTAAAGCTATCGATACATAATGAAATGGCTTACGATTTTTTTATACCAAATTTATTTCTAATAGAACAGTTGTCATTTAAAATGCAACAATACAAAAGTCCAAAAGTGCTAATACTTTTTTTAGTTTAGTTTAACCAGAACGTTTTTAGTAATTTATCCTTTTAATCCAATTCTTCAACCTCTGGTATAAATGTGCTAATGTTATCGATATAATTTGAACGTTGAAGTTTTTTAAAATTTTTTTACACAACGAATAATTCATTAAATTTAATTTTGAACTTTTATGTTTTTTAATTTAAGCTGTTTTTATAAAGATATTTATATATTAGCCCTTATTATAACAGTTTATAATTCTTGTGGCGGAACCTTTCCTGTTTTTCAACCCAATTTATGATAGTTTAAAAAAGTTCAAGTCCCAGGGTCACACTGTACTATATACTATCGATAGTCTTGGCCACAGCTACTGTAAAAACGCTCTCAATTTGGGAATTCCATAAGCAAACCCCTGTTAAGCTCTCATTAACAGAAAATGCTGTTACAACTCTGTTACTCTCATCTGTGACCGAGGTTGTAGTATCAGGTGGGTTCGAGTGTCAGATGTGGATTTTTTAGGAAGATTTCACTTTTGAGATTTTTAGGAAAGATTAGCACTGGCCACACTGCCTTTTTAAAAAACATCGGTGCTATCGATAGTGCTATCGATCTCCGGCCGACTCTACTTCGCATCACGAATCGAATTTTAAACTCAACTGCCGGTTTGAGTGCTGTTGCTCTCACTCTGGAAATTCCATAAGCAAAACCTTGTTAAGCTCTCAATTTGGGAATTCCATAAGCAAAACCCTGTTAAGCTCTCATTTTAACAGAAAATTCTGTTAATGCTGTCTGTTAGGCTCTCAATTTGGGAATTCCATAAGCAAAACCCTGTTAAGGTCTCATTTTAACAGAAAATTCTGTTAATGCTGTCTGTTAGGCTCTCAATTTGGGAATTCCATAAGCAAACCCCTGTTAAGCTCTCATTAACAGAAAATGCTGTTACAACTCTGTTACTCTCATCTGTGACCGAGGTTGTAGTATCAGGTGGGTTCGAGTGTCAGATGTGGATTTTTTAGGAAGATTTCACTTTTGAGGCTTTTGGGAAAGATTAGCACTGGCCACACTGCGAAATTGGACAAATACATCGATGTATCGCCTTTTCAAAAAACATCGCTACTATCGATAGTGCTATCGATCTCCGGCCTACTCTACTTCGCATCACGAATCGAATTTTAAATTCAACTGCAGCTTGGCTTCGTTCGCTCCGCTTCGTGCGATCAGATTTTCGTCGAGGCAATACCAATCTCAGCAACATTCGATTTTTAAATTGTACATTACTCACATCGGATCAGCTTAGTTCACAAGCTATTCCATTTCGAAACAAAAAACACGCGTTTTGCAGTATAGTAGAAACGCGCTCTAAAAACAAGTGAAAAAAGCGATCAAGCGTCTGCTCTTTGTGTTACACAGTGTTTGTATAGTTAAAAATACCAATCAAGATGGTGGGCACAACTCTGAAAATGCGAGGCGATGAGGTGAGTTTTACCTATTATTATTAACTTTAGCCAGAATCGGGATAGGTGTCATGGAAGAGTTGGAAAAGTAGCGGGTTCAGCGACGCCATTGCAGCGTGGGCTAGGTAAAAGAGAGGACGAAACAGGCAGACGGATATAGAGAGAGGGAGAGAGGAAGAACGCGTGTGAAGAGGGGGGTGAAAAAGGTGCCGTTTATCAAGAGCTCATGTGTTGTTGTTTTTGCTGAAGTCAAATTTTGGCGCAATTTTTCTAGTTGCGGTACTTGCACCGCTAATTATTGGCCTCTACTTTCTTCCTGACAAATCAAAGAAGAGGTGCAATGACGTCTAAGGTCTTGCGGTTCTTTTCTAAAAATGGCGGGGGAGTGGATTATACATACATACATACATATATATGTATGCATTTTTTTTTTTTTTTAATTTTATAGTCTGTAGTATGAAAATTATCTATAATTTATTGAATTCTACTTAGTAACTAAATTAGTTAGGTTAAAATATTTAATTTTAATTGTTTTTCCAATATTTTCCCAGAACGCCTCGGAGAATTTAAACCAAGTGCAATTAAAGAAATTGACAGCACCTTCGCAGGAGGTGAACACAAAACGCGCCGCTTTAGGCGACCTACAAAATCGTGGTTTAAACCGCGCCATTGCCGCCAAGGATGCGGCCCAGAAAGAGTGAGTTTACTTTCTAGCCATATCTCCACTTGGGTTTTTATTAGAACTATCATAATTATATTAGAACCAAGGACCTTAAGCTGGCAAACGCCCTGTGGAATGCCAAGGCTCGCGTGGACACGCACTGGAAGAAGGAGCCACTGGGCACCACAGCCAATGGAGCTGTTCCAAAGCCCACCGCTGTTTTGCGTTCGAATTCGGTTCGCCACCCAATTGCGGTGAAAACGGCTTTTGAACCCACAAAGGGTAAGTAGAAATATTCCAAACTCCTAATAACACATATATTTCCAACCGAAATCATATGAATTTTGGTTTCTGATATAGTATAGTAGTATAATGAACCTATTTTGTGAAATCCCTTGAACCCCACAGCAAAGGCTAGCTCTAATGAGAACGTAAATGAGCCCACTATAAAGCGCGAGGACAGCAACCTGTCCAAGAAATCGCTCACCAAGTTGCGTGCCGCCTTGGCTAAGCCCGTGATGGGTGTTTCTGGGATTCGTCGGGAGCCTGTGGCAGCTGTTGTCCGAAAGGAGCAGGAAGTTAAGAAGGATTCGGGTGCGTTGTCCTTCCTTAAGGGTCCGGCTGTCACCAGTTCAGCCAAAGCTCCTGCTGCCACCAAGATGCCCGCTGCAACTATGTCACTATCGACCAAGAGATTGGAAGGGGTCGAGGATATCGACGCAAATGACAAAGATAACCTTGTTCTGGTCTCTGAATATGTAAACGATATCTACGACTATCTGTACCAGGTGGAGAAGGAGCAGCCCATCTTTAAGGATCACTTGGCGGGCCAGAAGGAGGTGACGCACAAAATGCGAGCGGTGTTGATCGACTGGATCAACGAGGTTCACCTTCAGTTCCATCTGGCCGCAGAGACCTTCCAGCTGGCGGTGGCCATCATCGATCGCTACCTACAGGTGGTCAAGGACACCAAACGCACCCATTTGCAGTTGGTGGGCGTCACAGCCCTCTTTATAGCCACTAAGTATGAGGAGCTGTTCCCGCCGGCAATCGGAGATTTTGTCTTTATCACCGATGACACCTACACGGGCCGCCAGATCCGTCAGATGGAACTGCAGATCTTCAAGGCCATCGACTGCAACTTGTCGCGACCACTGCCGATTCATTTCTTGCGCCGCTACTCGAAAGCTGCCGCCGCAGAGGACGAGCACCATGCCATGGCCAAGTACTTAATCGAGTTGGCTTCCGTGGATTACGATCTTGCTAGCTACAGGCCCTCGGAGGTGGGTTGCAAGAAATGCCAACTCCAACTTGTTGATAAATCTAACAAAAACACTGTTTTTTTCTTTAACAGATTGCCGCTGCCTCACTGTTCCTGTCGCTGCACTTGCTAAATGGAAACTACCGGGCTGCCACGGGATTCAATGATAGGCACTGGACCCCCACTCTGTCCTTCTACTCGCGGTACTCGGCCGCAGATTTGCGTCCGATCACCAGGCAAATTGCGAAGCTGGCCCGGGACGCACCGCAGGCCAGGCTGAAGGCCGTTTACAACAAATACCAGGGTAGCAAGTTCCAGAAAATTGCGCTTCGACAGGAGCTGAGCGGTCCACTGCTAGACTCCATCATAGGCCGGAGCCTGCGGAAGTAGTCTGACAACCAGACACGCCCACAACACCAAACTACGCAGTTTAGTTTAATTTGTTTTCATTTTTAAATTTGTAGCGTTCCGTATTCTGTTCGTTTCGTGTTCGTTACAATTGTAGTCATAATCATCATCACCATCAACATCTCGTAATCAATCCTCAAATCATCGCAATCTGCTGGAGTCCCTTAATGCAGCATTTCCCCCGCTGCCAAGGGCTAGCTCCAGCACCTTTGCCCCCTGTGCACAAGTGGCTCGTGAGCCGGCCATTGGCAGCGAGTCTTTCCACCCGGAAAGGCTGACTGGACGCCCGCCAGTTCCTACCGCTGGGACTATATCTCAGTGTGGAGTGAGTGGCGGAGCGGTGGACACCGAGAGAGAGAGTGGGCAACGAGTTCATTTGCTGGCCGAACACATCGGCGTTGTCTCTCCAAGCATTTTATTTTATATTCCAAACAACTACATGTATTTGTATTTTTAGTTTTTTAAATTATACGGGAAATTGTTCGTTCTACGTTCTAAGAATAAATCCAAAACTTGTGCAAAATAATATTCACATAACTCCCAATAATAACGATGAGACTAGATTATTTGTAATTTATATTATGTATTCCGCACATATACATTATAATTAAGGTTTATTGTTTACCTAGAAATAAGCAATAATAAGCGGTTTTATGACAAACTTTAATATTTCAGAAACTGTCTCTGATCCCATACATATAACAAATAAAGTTTTGTGCATTTTATATGGAAATAGTCGCGTTTTGTATAATTTATTTTGCGAACACATGGTTTTTTTTTAAAGCATTCAGATGTTCCTTCGACAGCTGATGAGTGTGAGAAATTTTCCACACCCTGAACCGAGAAATCAGGAACAGACAGAGACCCCTTGTCAAGGACAAAGATGAGTTCCCTGTTTCCTTTTGTCCTTCTGCCTTATCAATCCTGAATACACAAGGCACTCACACATACAAGATACCCTACAGAGAAAGGTCATCTTTGCGATCGCAGGTCAGTTATGTACTCTTCATCCGCTCTTTGCGCTTATGTACTTCCTCTTCTCTTTTTTGTGTGCCCTATTCCATGGGCAACGGTAATTGTCCAACCGCGTGGCTGTGTGTGTGCTACTGTCGCTGCTGACTTTCGTGTGTATGCGTGTGTCTCTTTCTCTCCCCCTTTTAATACCCATTAAACTTCGAATTAAAGGCATATTGAACTTGTAAGAATTTCATACACGTTTCTACCGTATAAAAAGAACGTAGAGTTCCCTTTAATAATAACAGTTTCACCCTTTTTAAGACATTAAAAAACTTCTCAAATAATTGCTTAAACTTATATAAAAACTTACGCTAAGCATGGGTTTTACCTAAAGGGCATAAAGTCGTCGAGACGTGCGTTCTGTTTTTGCTTGTGTTTCGCTTGCTCTCTTTGCTGAGCTCCTGTTCGAAATTTAAGTTTGACGGTTTTATGACTCTCATTAATTTCTGTTTTTGTACATCTCAAATAATTTCGACGCTTTTACGGTCAAACAAATGTAATAAAAAGGAAAGTAATTTTTCTTTCCGCCCCCCTTAGAGCTCCTCCCTTTTGGCACATTTTATGCTGACTGCCAGCGGCAATGGGCGTCATAAAAACTTCAGGCCGTATAATTTGGGTTTACTGTTTTTTGGGTCTCGGTTGTTGGGCCGCCGTTGCCGGTTTTGGTTTTTTTGGGGTTTCTTGCTCTCGTTTCTGGCTTGCTGTTAACGAAATATGCACAACACAAAGCACTTGGAATCACCGGGTTCTTTATCATGCTCCTGCTCCTTGCTCCTTGGACTACAGGCAATCGCTCAGGTAGCCCAGCGAGGGGTGGCTAATTTGCACGGGGGTCACGGGGTTAAGAAAAGGGACGAGGATTGCAGACATCTGCTCTCCGGCTGGCGGATCAGCTGAGTGTCAGGACCTAGATTAGTTCAGGGGCACTCCTGCCGGCAACGGGTCCATATTTAAGAGTAAAATACCTAATTCCTGGATACCTTTGCAAAAGGAAATAAAGAAAGTTTCTTAAACGAAATTCTTTAAAACGGAGCCTGTGTAAATTTATGTACATACATATGTAATATCTGCAATATTTAAGAAAGTGAAGGAAACTACTTTACATAAAACCCAATAATTGGAATAGTTTAACTTGAATCATATATTAACTATTATATGTATGCTCACAATATCCACGAGATTCATATGAAATAGTAAACCCCTTTTTTGACTTTTAGAATACGTTTCCATACAAAAATAACTATGGTTTGAATATACAATCGCACATCATATTAATTAAATTTGATATTTCGTTCTACAAAATCGGGTTAAGTCAATCATCACAAACATTTACCATAGAAACTTCCCAGTAAATAAGAAACATTTAAATCCGTATAGAGTATAATTTAGTATCGTTTTTAATTCATCATCGTTTCACAATCATCCACAGACAGTATTTCGACTATTCTCGATTACAATATTTCAAATATTGATTACAATGTAGGTGTAGAAGAACAACGGGGGGATTATCTATCGTTTAAGGAGGAGGAACCGCACGGATATTTCGCTGAAATTCGAAACTGCATCCAAACCAAGGAACCACCAACCAATCCGACGCCTACGCCTGCTCTCTCTCTCCCAAGATTTAGCGGCATGATGGCGCAGAACAACGGATCAGATGGGTTTCCCGGCTGGACACGCAGGAAAACATGAATGTGCAAAGGAGTTTTCTCTTGTTTTTGTTGTATAATTTCTGTTTTATCTTAAGCTTTAAGTTGTTTAATTTTTCTTGTTGATGACGAGCACAGGGACGGCGGCGTTATTCATGCCATCTCCGAGATGTTAACTGCGCACGTGACTGCCTAATTGCTGCTTAACCCTGGAAGGTAGACAAGAACTTGGAGACGATGTCCTTAAGCTTGGCATCGGACGCCTCGGAGATCTGGCCGTCCTTGGCAATGGTATCGAGCAGAGCCTGCTCGGAGGTCTTGATGTGCTGCAAGAACTCCTTCTCGAACTTGGTGATCTTGGCGGGATCCATCTTGTCCAGATGACCGCGCACACCGCAGTAGATGACAGCAACCTGGGAGTAAACGGGAGAGGGGCATTAAAAGTGTTTCGGCAAGGGCATGCATATCCACAATAAATCATTCTTTTAAAATTATAGACACGGATTAACCGACGTTCCACTTATCCTATTGAATACGCACCTGATCCTCAATGGACATGGGCACATACTGTCCCTGCTTGAGCAGCTCAGTAAGGCGCACACCACGGTTCAGCAGCTGCTGGGTGGCGGCATCCAGATCGGAACCGAACTGGGCGAAGGCGGCGACCTCACGGTACTGGGCCAACTCCAGCTTCATGGAACCGGCAACCTGCTTCATGGCCTTGGTCTGGGCAGCGGAGCCCACACGGGACACGGACAGACCGACGTTAATGGCCGGGCGGATACCCTTGTAGAACAATTCAGTCTCCAAGAAGATCTGTCCATCGGTAATCGAGATGACGTTGGTTGGAATGTAGGCGGACACATCGCCAGCCTGGGTCTCGATCACGGGCAGAGCGGTCAGGGAGCCACCGCCCATGGCGGGGGACATCTTGGCGGCACGCTCAAGCAGACGCGAATGCAGGTAGAACACATCACCGGGGTAGGCCTCACGACCTGGGGGACGACGCAGCAGCAGGGACATCTGACGGTAGGCCACGGCCTGCTTGGACAAATCGTCGTAGATGATCAGGGCGTGCTTGCCCTTGTCGCGGAAGTACTCGCCCATGGCGCAGCCGGAGTAGGGAGCCAAGTACTGCAGGGGAGCGGCATCGGAGGCGGTGGCAGACACAATCACGGAGTATCCCATGGCACCGGAGTCGGTCAGACGCTTCACAATCTGGGCGACGGTGGAACGCTTCTGGCCAATGGCGACGTAGATGCAGTACAGCTTCTTGGACTCATCCTGGGCCTCGTTGAAACGCTTCTGGTTGATGATGGTGTCGATGGCCAGAGCAGTCTTGCTGCAGATTGAATAAACCAATAAAAGAGGGTTAGTTGCAAGCCCTATTCTGGGCTAATCACCCAGCTCATTCCTCCTCGAAAGAAGTTGGCCAAAGATTCTTACCCAGTCTGACGATCGCCAATGATCAGCTCACGCTGTCCACGGCCGATGGGCACCAGGGAGTCGACGGCCTTGATACCGGTCTGCATGGGCTCGCGCACAGACACACGGGGTATGATGCCGGGGGCCTTGATGCCGACACGGAAACGATCCTTGGTGTTGATGGCGCCCTTGCCGTCAATGGCATTACCCAGGGCATCAACGACGCGACCCAGCAGCTCATCACCGACGGGGACATCCACAATAGCGCCGGTACGCTTGACGATATCGCCCTGCTTGATGAGCTTATCGTTACCGAACACCACCACACCGACGTTGTCGGGCTCCAAGTTAAGGGCCATGCCCTTCAGTCCGGAGGAGAATTCCACCATCTCATCGGCCTGGATGTTGTTCAGGCCATAGACGCGAGCGATACCATCACCGATGCTCAGCACACGGCCGGTTTCCTCCAGATCAGCCTTGGGGGCAACGCCCAGGATGCGCTCCTCCAGGATGTTGGAGATCTCGGCGCTGCGCTGCGAGCTGGCCACATGGAATTTGCGGGCAGCGAGGCTGGCGGCGGGATAAGCAGCCTTGCAGGCGGCCTGCAAAAGAGACGGAATAATAATATTAGATTATGTAAGGCGCAACGTATTGGATAATCAAAGTGTAGCGTCTACCTGGTATCGCACCTGACACCCACGAACTCATAGATAAATAAAAAGTCTCTTTGGCAGGGTATTTAACTGTCGGAAATACCCAACTTTTCACTCAATCCACCTTCACCACTTGCTTGGCCGCCGGACATAACCTCAAACTTGATCCCATGGGCCGCTCCGTCAAATCCACAATTATGTAATCTGACCACAATAACAAAGTTTATGTAGCGCTTTTCACCTTTTTGTGCCTACAAATTAACCAAAAACTATGCAATTCTTGGTAGCAAATTTCGGCCCTCACTGATTATGTAACCTGGCAACCGACCAATCTCTGGCGGCCGCTTTTAATTCGCCGCATTGCGTAACAAAGTTCTTGGCTAAATCACTGCAAAAACCAGGTATAACTTGTTCCCTGAGCCAAATAAAAGTGTTTTCCGTATGTTTGTATAACTTTAAGAGCACGCTGCACTATCTTTTTCGCAAATACTTGCCACCCATCGATTCGGTTATGTATGACATCTTTTTTTGCCCACTTTTTCGGTGCTATTTTTACGCTTAAATTCGCTGGTCAATACCTGAGTGGCAGCCTTGGGCAGGTTGCGGGCGACCGAGGACGCCAGGCGGGCAGAAATCATCGACATCTTAATGGGTTTTAACTTTTCGCCGCGGAAGTAATTGGACAATTCCTCACCGACTTCCTTTTTTCACAAAGATGGTCGCAAGTGTGCCCACACAAAAATCCAATCGAAAGAGCCTAAAAAATGCCGTACGAGTGTCGAGAAGGGGAGGATTATTTGCTGAGAAGAGGGCGGGCACACAATTATTTTTCCCAGTGACTTATCGATATCGGCTGTGCCACATTCAATCGATTACTGCCAAATCGCTTTAAGAAAAAGGTGGGAAACTTTGATGAACTAAAACGGAACGTTGTGAGATCTGGTACTTTTGGTCGCTCGGACCGAAAAGTCCGGCAACGCTGCTGTACGAGCTACCAGGTGGATTTTATTGCACATTCGCCATGTTGGCCAGAAAGATTATAATGTGATTAGTTGATCACTTTTCGCGTTGGTTAATACTGCTAAACTCGCAAACTTTTCCAAAATGGGTCGAGATATAAAACAGTCTGTACATTTTAAAGAATTTCGAGCGTTTCATTGTTGAGTAGCCTTACTCTCACCGATTTAACTTCCGCCGGGTTTGCGGGTAAAATTTTAAAATAGCTGTCAGAGGGACATTTCCTGTTTCGTGCAGTCAAGACATTTAAATCGTAACTGCTGCTACCATTAAAGATATCGACAAACGGGTTGTCCTTGACGTTTGGGCAGAAGTAAAATATCCTATAATGTTTTCAGAAAATAACAAGTCACAAAATTTAATACTCCCTTTTTCTTATATTTGTGAATTCGACAATTTTTAGCTTATATGTTTTGTCAATTCGGCTATTTTTGCCCAGAAAGAAATGGCCATCACTGCCCCTGCGCAGACGAACCCAGGAGAGCGGACCAAAAAAAGGACTTGGTTTCGCCGCTCTGTGGACTTAAACTATGCCTTGTGGATTGTGGGACTTTGTGGGTTCGAATTGAAATGCGCGCGCAAGTTCAAAAGATTCAGTTATTTCACGCAGCTTCACTTCATCTCGTCGGCGCTTCAGTCTGAGCTTGTGCGGTCCTGTGAACACAACGCGGCGGTATAACGGAACGGATAACGGGACTAAACCGAATGCTGGCTGTCAAATGTAGGAGAAAATTGCATGTGCCATTTAAGTGAGTTTCTGTGCGATTTGCTGGGCGGTTTTCATCGCCGTCAGCCGCCAGCTGTTCCAGCGGGGCCAGAAAGCAGAAAACCAAAGGAATTTCTGGCCACGTGTTATATGGGCTGAAATTCGGTTCTTTGCGAAATCAACGATTATTATGCAAATTAACACAACAGCAACGGAGACTTGGGCCAGCATCCAATCTCCAAAAAATATATAAAAAAAAGGAAACTCTGAAACTGGAAGCGCTCCTTAGAGATTCTTCCTCTGTGTTTTGTTGCTGCTCCTTCTGCTGCACGCAGACAATGACAGATATTTGTCATCACACACACACAGCCTCAGCCTCATACGCACAGAGAGCGTAGAACAAAGGCAACGGGAAAAGATAAATACGCGAAGGGAGTGCGAACGGGAGAGTGGATGGCATGGGAGTGAGAGAGAGCAGAGCAGCAGCCGTCCGTCTCACTCACGCACTTGACTGAACATTAAACTCGCATTTTTTTATGTGGGCGCATGGAGATTTTAGAGGCCTGCTGGTTCTTACTGCTGCTCCTGGTGGCATCCTGGCATCCTTGCCGGTCGCCGCACAGCGTCGGCATCTATATGAGTCCCCCTTTTCATCATCTGTAGAATCCGCATTCGCATTCCCATAAGCATCCGCATCCGCCATCCGCAATTTTTGACAGCTGTCAGCGTGTTTCGTACGGACGTGTGTGTGTGTGTGTGTGCGCGCTTGGTGTGTGTGTCGGTGTATGGCTGGCACAGTTATTTCCACTTGGGCGGCAAGGTCAGCGCGACATGCAAATTGAAAACAGCAAAAAACAAAGGCAAAGGCAGAGGCATGCCCAACTACAACGGCGAAATCAACGGTAGCCACAATAACAGCAGCATCACCTACAACAGCAGCAACAGCAACAGCAACAACCACAACAACAACGGCAACAACAACTAACGAAAATGTTTGAGAAATATGTCGCCACATATGTGCGCGCGTGTGAGCAAGTGAAATTAAAATTCCCGCATGCCTAATGAATTCGCCCCGCTCGTTCGCCGTCCCTATCCCACAACCGTTATGTGTGTGCGAAAGCGAGTGCGTGTGCGTGTGTGTCGCTGACTTCGGAATGACAAAAACAACAAGAGCCACAACGATATAGCAGCTACAACTAAAACAATGGCTTGCTAAGCTGCTCGAGTGAGTGAAAAAAAGAAGTAAAATAAGTAAGAAAGAAAGGAGAGCCATAGAGCGAGAGAGCAGTAGCGTGAGAGAGGCAGAGGAGACAACGGAACGAAAGCAAAAGTGAAACTTGCAGCGAAGAAAGGTGAGTGAGAAGTTAGAAGAGATGCCCCGAAAAAGTGTGCAATACAAACGAGAAATATACCGAGTTTTCAAGAATCATATTTATTTATTTTTTTACCACACTTGTGCAGATTTCAATAAAGTTTGGGTTTAAAAATGCGTATACGTAATATTGGTATTACAATGCCCCAAAAAATATGCTACAAGAATAAATAAAATTTATAAGAGGATAATTTTACATTGTATTTTCTGCAGAACTACTCTATTATCCTTAAACCTTTTTTGATTTTATTTATTTTTCAATATATTTCGTGTTTTTGATGCGAATACTTAATAAAAGTTTAGACATGCATTAATTTTCATATTTATTTATTATTTCGAAGCAATTATATAACCCTGTAACCCTCACAGAATTCCCGTAATTTCTCTTCTCCATCTTGCAACTGACATCAACTGTTTTCCCATTCATCAAAACCAAAAGTTGAAAGTGCAAAACCCACAAACAACACTCACCCACTCACACATACAAAAATGCAAATTTAGTCGAATCAAATTGCAATTGCGGCTGCCACACAAACAAAGAAATAAAACCAACACACAAGCAAAACTTTAATAATATGAATAAATGGAATATGTTGCCATAATCTAAAGGATGAGTGGCTTTATGCCCTATCTGGACTTCAGTAAATTCCTAAGCATTCCAAGCTAATCGAAATCATGTTGACAAAATATCGAAAGCTTTCTACACAAGGAGAAAATTCAGGAATTACATTTTTATTCTGGGAAGAAGCCAATAAATAAACAATATTATTACAAGAAAAGCCCAAACCTCACATATTTTCTTATCATTTTAAGCTAAATTGTAGTTTATTTTCCAGTTTCTCAATGCACTTTGAACTAATTCCAAATTGATGACAAATTTTCTTGATATTTTCTACGTTTGTCTAACCAAAGAAAAGAAAGTTTATCGATTACAAGTTATGGTCTTATGGTTTTCAAACTCTCTCTCTGAATATAAAATATATAGAAATAAAGTCATTACCATCTGGGACGAGGACTAGGGCTGGGGGCTCTCCCCGCCCCCGAAAAAGGAAAACCAATTAAAATTATTTGTGGCGTCAAAGGCGAATGGCAAAGAATGCGGTGAGGCGAAATGGAAACGAAGCGAAATGGAAACGAAACGAAATGAAATGGAGAGATGTGAATGGGCCCTCAGCTTCCTCGTAAATAATGCGGGCATTAGAAAGGACTCTTGTAGCACCCACCACCCAGCATCACTCGACACCGGGTGTCCTTCGCCACCGTCGCCGCTTGCCGCTTGCCGCCTGCCGACTGTTTTGTGAGCCAACTTCTTTTTGGTCCATTGCAGCGGGGCATAAAAATGTTAATTTATGTTCGCTGCGCCTCACAGTTTGCATACTTGCTGCTGGTCCTGGGTGCTCATTTTCGTTTCGGGCAACAATTTTTCGTTGAACACATAAAAAAGATTTCTGTGCTTCGCTTCGAGTTTTTTATTTATTTTTTCTTTTTGCTTTTTTCGGCAGATAAACTGTTTTTCTCCTTTGGTGTTGCCATTGCTGCTGCTTTGAATGGAACGTGACTGTGTCCCGAAATATGCGAAACAGTTGCCAGGCCCCGGGTTTTCCGGTGTTCCCCCCTCGGGCTTCGAATCCGAATCCAAGCCTGATTTCCATCTCTAGCGGAGTAGCGTCATAGAACGACGAAGGATATTATAGCTGCAGTACAATTAACAAGCTGCCATTAATATGGAAAAAAGGATTCCACGACGATTTTCGTGCGATTCTCGGGGGCAAGATTGCAAGGCATGCGTGCGTGAACATTTAATTAAAGCGACTTATTAAGTATGTAAATTTCCGCAAATGATTAATTTGCATATTTATGAGACTAAAATGAGCAGGATAGGGGGGTAGCGTCAGACAACTAAAACAACAACAACAACAAGAAAAGACGTCGGCAACTGTCAATAATAATCAGGCAGGAACGTGAAGAGGGGATGGTTGAGATGTTGGCATGGTAGAAGGGGTTGAGATAGCCAGCAACAGGGGGGGTGAGGGGAAGGCAAAACAACGACGGCTGTAATAACAATTTGAAATTGAAATTATGAATTTAACATGACAGCAAACGATGCGCGCAAGTTTTATGGCTTTTAACTGCAGCTTAAGGAGTTTACTTACGCCGGCTAATTATGCGTAAGACGAAACGCGACAAACATCAAGACAGAACATCGTCTTGAGGGTGGATTCTCCATGGAGATGGCCTGGCAGCTCTGACAAAAATCAGGCAGCAGCTGCTCAAGTTACACAGAATGTATCCTTGCCAAAGATTCTAAGACAATTTTAAAATATGAAAACATTAAAAGATATCAGATTGTCTTTCTTCAAGTTCCGTATATATTTTTTGGTAAATTTACCCTTAATATCCTGCAGTTTCCAGCAAAAAAAGTACGCAAAACTAAGCAGCATAATCATAGATTTCAATCACTTTTTTTGTAGGCATGCTAAACTTTCCAAAAGCGTATCAATCATCTCACGGGACAGTTTCGCTTCCACCACCCGCCAAGTACCTTGCTGTTTTGCCTGAACACTCTCCAGTGGCCACTAATTAATCATAGAGCAATGGCGACGCACTCGCGCTGCCCTCATCGTCGTCGTATTCCAATTAAGTGCATTTCTTCGTTTCCACCTCTCCCCCAGATACACCTTTACTTCGTTTGTAGACACTGAGAAAATCCACTAAAAGTGTAAAAATTAAAAGTCTTAAAATGGCTATATATTTCATAAATGTAAAGTTATAAAGAAGTTAGTAAAACCATACACTTCGATATGGAAAAACTAGTTTTTTAAACTGATTTTAAAGTTATTTATTATGTTAAATACAAATCAAATACTTGCTTCTATGTTTTGCATTTCTCTCTGTGTACGAGTATGCTGCGACGTGCTCCAATTAGCGTGGATGGCCACGTTGGAGCAGCCCCTTCCTTCCTTCCTTGCCATTTCCCCTTCATCAGCCACTGAAAAGCAGGTTCTCAACGTCCTGGTCATGTCAACTGGTTTCTCCATTCAGGACCCAAAATTGCGGCCCTATGAAATACCCACCCATACACACAAACACACCTGAAAGCGTGGCCGCTTTGCGTGTCAATCAATGGCAATAACGAAAAACAGCTTCAAGCGAATGAGTTGCTTTCCTCTTCCTGATGCCGAACCGCCTCCTGTTGGCCACTAATTCTTATTGGACGTCACACTCGACAGCATTTCACATTTTTGCCATCAGTTTTTCTACCATTTTCGCACTTTTAAGCCTCTTACGCAACCTTCGCTGACTGTGTGTGTGTGTGTATGGCGTTGCCTAATTAAAATTCCCCCAAACCTCACTTTCCGGTTCCTGGCCATCACCATCACCATCGCCATCTTCATCGTCCTCGTCATCATTCTGCGATTCTGTAAAAGTCAACAATTTTTAATTTGCCAAACAAACTGTATATAATTAATTAAAGTTTAACGTGGGCGTCACAAATGAAAAAGTAGCCTTATAAGTGCCCTCCCATTCCCCCCATTTCCTTTTTACCAACGTTGGAACCCTTCCATATCTTTCAACAATGTTCCTCAGTCGGTTGTTTTTGTTGTTGGCTGCTGCTGCTGTTGCTGCTTCTGCATTCTCATTTTGTTTTAATATGCAAAGTCAACAACATTCTGTGTCAGCCGAAGGGCAAAATCAACAGGACTATACTATGTTCCGGGTTGGGGCATACAGGGAGTGATGATGGGTGGAGTGTGCCAGAGAGAGAGAGAGAGCGGATGGAGGCGGAAGGCAGGCGGCAGGCGGCAGGCGGAGCAGTTGACTGCCCAGTGGCCGCATTAGCCAAAGGAGACGAAACGAGACTCGTGAGGATGGATGTCAACTGGCCAACTGACCAGTCTAATGGACCAGATGCGTCTCTGTGTGCGCACTGAGCAAAAAATAGGACATCGTTAGAGTGATTACCCTTTGAATAGTGTTACTTAAAATAGGTTTTCACTGAAATATATGGTTTACCATTGATAAAACTCCCAAGTAATAATTATTCTAATTTCTTGGTTGTTTAAATAAGTAAGATTAAAGGTTAAACCAATGAAGTTATTATACACAGAAATTATTATTTTCTTCTTTAAATATATTAAACTTTAAATTCCCAGTTGTAAGCTTTTGTCAACTATATTTTTCTCAGTGCCCTATGTGTGTGCTTGTAGTTTCGGCCGAAATATGCGTAGAGAAATGTGGGTAGCTGCAATTGGCATAACTGGGCCTGCAAACTATGTGTACAGGTGTAAACAGGTATGAAATCCCTTCTACTGGGAACAAGGGTTCTAGCCCGTTATTTCATCATTTCACTCGATGTGCCCAGACAATGGGGAGCTTTTATAAAATATATTCGTATTATTTATTCAAAGCAGCTACTTGTGTTCCAAATAGTTTCAGTGTTAGAGAGGCATTATAGAGACATTACAGTCCAATTAAAAGTCCTAGTCTTGGATAATGCAAAAGTATCCTTTGTATCTTTGCGCTTAGTTTAAGCTGTAGGCAATAATTCCTGACCTCAATTTCAAATATTTACGTCAGCATGTCTAGTTGGGAAAACATTCACGCCTTTTGCTGCTCAAGTGATTGGCATTCATTCAATTGCGTTGAATTGAAAATTGAATTTACCGCAAAATTTGCTTAATCTTACACACGCACACCCGCAAACTAACACGCACACACAATCCCCCCCCCCCCCCTCGCAACTGGCAATTGCAATTTCCTATGAGTGTGGGCTTCGAGTGGGTGGTTTTGGGGGTGTTTTGTGTTGGGCGGTCGGGCGGTTTTCGTGGGTGGCCATATGGCAATTGCATCAGCATCTGAGCTGGGTTCGTGTCATTGACGGTTTGCCGTCAATCAGTTGTCGTTATCATTGGCATTGTTCTGCTGCTGCTGTTGTTGTTGTTGTCGATTCCCCAGCGATGCCTCTGTACATAGATACATGTGTATGTCATGTATTTGCATTTGTATCTTCGACTGCATTATGACAAAGACAATATGTAAATAAGCTTTTAATTGGTTTGTAATTATTATTACTGCGGCTGTTGTTATGTTGCCCATTTGTTGTTGATTTCAAGTGGTCATAGGTGTGTGTCCACAGTCACGAAAATAGCCCTTCGATATTGATTTAATAATTTGTGTATTAATTGCAGCCAAAAACGAAACGAAACTTTTATATTTGCTCGTTAATTATAATGCTTGATTTACTTGTGTTTTTAGTGCGGTTGAGTGTCCTTTAACCCAAAATAAATGTGATTATTGGATTAAGCAAATGGCCCTTTATCGAACATAATTATCTCATTTATTTAATAGTAATTGAGGAGCTTAAAGTTCCAACAATGAATGTTAATTTTCGCATTCATTTGGTCTTTTAAAATATTTGACCCTATTTTAATTATAATTATATATTTGTTACTCACATTAACAGCTTACTCTTGGTAATAAACCGTCCCTCGATTAATTATAAGACTTCAATTTGCTATATCATGCGACATTATATTAATTTATTTTTGTCAAAGGTACATAAAAGTTGATAGACATTAATTAATGCTTTTTATCGCTAACAGAAGCCATTAAGAGTGCATCTTACCCCAAAAGCTTAAAAATGTATAAGCCGCAGCGCAAAACTTTATCGATCATTTCAACGTTAATTAATGGACCCAACAATATTCTTCTGCCAATCTTGGGGCACATTTTTTGTTTATTTTTTTTTCAGAAAAGCTCGTTACGCAGTTTCGGTCATTAATTTCTCCCCGCTTTCTCTCACACACACGCATAAATTTGCAATTAAATGGTATATATATTGCGAGAGGAACGATGTCAGCGGCTCAGGAAGCAATGAAAAAATTGTTGCCTACTTTGGCGGGCACTTATCAGACTCGGCTTTCGACTCGCCGCCAGATCGCGATTCGTTTTGCGACATTTGCCATTTGCGTTTGCGATTGCGATTGCGACCGACATTCCCATTGCCATTTGAATTTGTTTGCGGTCGACGTGAGGCTCGTAAAAAAGGCAAAAACGCATAAAATGCAAAAAGCAAAAGCTGCGTAAAATTGAGCTCCGAACACCGACCTCCAGCATCGTCGCGGAGGGTTGTTGGAGGGGAGGGGAAACAAATCAAATCACGTGCACTTTGAAAGTTTGAAAAACTCTGAAGCTGGCTAAAATGCTTGTATGTTGTGTGTGTGTGTGTGTTAGTGCTGATGTAGATAGAGGAGAGCCAAGAGTCTTTCCTCTGTGCTCTCTGCCTCTCTACCTCTCAGTTTTTCTGGCTTTCTGCTTTTCCGACTTTCCAACTCTCGGCAGCTGTGTGACGCACACAAGCCACTGTGGGTCCTGGACTAAACTTTGGAAACTGGCTGGTTTCGTTGGCCTCAATGCAATCACAATAAAAACCGCACGCATACGCACAATTTTCATTATAATAAAACTGCGCATAAATATCTAAATGAGCAATAAAAATGTTTTATGTGCAATGCGACGGCGACGATTCTACGACGCTACGACATCGACACCGCCTATGAAGTGGGAGGAAAGCATAAAATCAGCAGCAGCAGCAGCAGCAGCTGCCAGGACCACAGGAAAAAGTATATGTCAGATAGCAAAGGACACTCACTCGCCCACAACACACACACACACATACACCCATACGTCTGTGATTGGCAGACAGCATCCCAGATATCGAACGAGAACGAGAACCCAAAAACTTGACCTTACTCCAACTTTGACTCTGACACTTTTCACTCGATATGCGTTTCGTAATTTACAACACAAATACCCATTGGCAATATGCAGCATACCTTTGTGTAAATATTAGGGTGTATGTTTTCTAAATAAATATGAAAGCTTTAAAGCAAGGAACAAAGAGGGATAAGAATAAATAGTAATTTAAACTAAATCTTTCACTATTTTTCATTATAAATATATAAAACTTCTTCTTTTTAAATTTTGAAATTCAAATTGACACTGGTACACCCTACTTAACATATCTGCATGAAAATTCCCAAATTTTTGGCCGTGTCATAAAGTTTTTAAAAGCAATGACAGCCAAAACAAACTGTCTGGCCCAGCAGCAGCAGCATCACGGGGATCGATGCCGAATTTTAAGGCATTACATATGCCTGAAATATTTAAAAGCATCTGCGTGTGAAGGGTGGCCGTGTGTATGTGTGTGTGGCACTATAATAAAAACAAAATATTAAAATGTCGGAAAATATTTCCTTTTAGCTGATAGAAATAAACATTTTTGAAGTGCGCTCATACGAACAACGATAAAATGGCAGTCGAACTGCCAAAAAGCAAATTGACAGCAGGCCGACGACGATGATATTGATGCAAACGGCTGTCTCGGCGTATTATAATAAAATCCATGAATACCGAAAGTTGTTGTAGGTTGAAAGGCTTTATAGGTAAATATTTATAAACGATATACACACGAACATGCCTGATCTGTGTGCAGTATCTTAACTTTCATCGGACTCATTGTCACCCATTTTCCGCCTCAATTTTCAGCTTCACATATATAAATGTCATTAAATGCTATTACTCTGCTCATTGAATGAGCCTCATTCCCTTTGTGCATATATATACTATATCCATGCTGTGTCAGATGAAATTTTTGCCAACGCTTAATTTGCCAGCCTTTGTATGTGAGAAGTAAATTGCCAGACAGTTGATTAATGCATTTTATGGACAGGTGCCATGCGGCAGCCCCCGAATGAAACGGATTACTTAATGACCGCGCCGACGATGGGGCGTATGCGCAATGTTAATGAAATTTCATACAAGTGCTTGTATGCATGGTATGGATATACATACTACATACATAGTATATTCAGAGTCTGGGTAAAAAAAATGTTAATTTGCATTGCAATAAGAAACTTGTAAGCGCGCTCCCAAGCAAACTGCACAACAATGCCAACAAATTGAGATGTCAGTAAAGAAGGGGAGGGGGTCAGTGGGCGTGGAGAAAGTGTACATGTCGTTGTATTAAAACAATTTGCTCTTTGTGTGCGAACAGCGGAAAAGCAATGGCATAACGATGGTCGGGAGGTCGGCGGCGGACAGACCGCTGCGAGGCGCGCTAAATAACTGAAGGAAACACTGGCCCATGGCAGTCGTCATAGGCAGTGCGGCCTGTCAGTTGCAGGCGGCCCGTTGTCGCAGTTGTTGTTGCCCGACGGCCATGTAAAAATATGGCACACGTTGCGTATACGTCACAAGCACGCACACATGTACGGTACCGAGAACAGCGAGCAGCAAGCAAACCAACACACAAGGAGCAAAAAAAATAAACACAGAAATAAAACAAATAAAAATAGAAGAATAATAAAGAAGAGATTTAATAATCAAATGAAAAAGTTTTACAAGTTTTAAAAAATAAAATAAATCAAGAAAAATGTATACTGATTGCTTTGCCTTCCAATTATTGGAGTTTCTCTCAGTGCATGTACTGCCGAGATGTGAAAAATGTTGGCAGCTCCGGGGGAAATTGAGAAACTGACGGGGGAGCCCAGAGCCGAGAGCCAAGAGAATGAAAATGGAAAACAGGAGCAGCAGTAGCAGCGTCAGAAGAGGAAATGTCCTGAGTGAATGAGTCCGTTTTTGGGGTGAGTGTGAGTGTATGTGTGCGAGTGATGGTGGAGCTCGTGTGTGTTTAAGTGTGCCTGGGTGTGCGTATTTGAGGGGTGAAAGTACTGGTGGTGAGAATACGTAGGTGGGCCAACGACATGAGCCGTGACGTTAGGCTCATTTATTTATTATTTCCTCAGATTGAAGCACTATCAATAACCAAGTGCAAACAAGGCGAGAAGAATCCAGCACAGGCACACACACACACACACGCAGAGTCTGAATTTGTGGGGAGCATCAGCTGGATGCTTGGGGAACGTATTTTGGGTTTTGGTTTTATCAACTTTACAGCCTAACTGGTGGTAGGGCTTGTTTATAGATCCATTCTGTGCAATCTGAGAGCATCTGGAGACGCATAAACATGGATATTCGCTTAACAGCTTGATTGAGTTCCGCTTGGTCTCAGTTTTCATATACATTTCCCCTTTAATATTTGGTCATTTTCCTACAAGGTGGCTTTGAACTTCAATCAGGGGAATATTTAATGAAAAATCTTTATACTAGGGGAAAAGCATACCAAGTTGAACCGGAAATTAAACCAAGGCTTTTAAAAATAGTATACTTGGGAGCAATTCCCTGGACTTGTAATTATCATTTGTAATTTGATGACCTATACAACCGGAAATAAATCGAAAATAAGCTTTTTTTTGTTGCCCTGAAAATTCTTACACCGGATTTCCCGTTCAAACAGGGTAATTTTATGCTTTCTGCCCAACTCTTTCGCCTTTGTTATCTCTGTTGAACTGTTTGCATAAATCAAAACTCTTTTCATTTCCCGCCCCGGCTCCTGTATACACGCTTTCCCATGTGTGCCATTCATTTAGTTGTGCATTCACTTTTTTTGTCATATATATGTATGTATATATCTCTTTTTTTGGAAAGGCCGGAACCATGATTTAGTGCCGCAACTAGCTGCTGGCTGGGCCAGGCTTAATGATGTCAATCGGCGCGTGCTTTGGCTTTAAACTAAGGCCGCATATTTGCCAAGTTTATTTGGCCAGAAAAAACAGAAATGGGGACCCGCACACATTCATCATAAATGTGGATGAGATACGAGCCCCGTAGAGGGGGCGGGCCAGGGCGAGGCTGAGGTTGAAGGAAAGGTAACATGGAAAAGCAATCGACGGGCAAAGGGGCGCATATTTCACGACCCATCTCCAAAAAAGGTTCACAAGTGCGCTGATATGCGAAGAGATGCTTGCCAAAAAATTACATGGACCATTGGTCAGCGGCAGCAACAACAACAATCAGTAAAGGCAACGAGCGACCGGGCCGGCAACATGGCCCGCAGCAACCCTTAAACAACATCCCGCATCTCCCCGACTCCCTTTCACGTCCACACACTCACTCGTATATTCATATACGAGAAGGAAAAAAGCAAAAAAACACCTTTGATGTATGTAATTTTGTTACCATTTTTTATGCCTCCCATTCCAATGGCATTTTGTTGGTTTGTTTCGTCCACTTTTTGGCCATAATGTAGAGCCGCCGCCTCCTCTCTGCGGGTGTCTACAGCTGTGGTGAACAAAGTAGTTTAGCACTTAACAGACAACTAAGATGTGGTCATTTCCATTTGTCTGTCGGTCTTTGGGGAACTTGAAGGGCCATAAGAGAGGCAGTAGCCTGGTAGCCAAAACAATTTACATTTGTTTTATAACTTGACCATACCTACTTGCTGTGGCTTTTGTAAGTTTACAGATGCTGGATGTAGGGGAATTGTTAGTTTTTATAGATTTCTATATCTTCATTCTAAAAATTTAGCTTCAGCTATAATTCCCAGCTTAATATATATTCTTAGATATTAATGGAAAATATAATTCTGCCAAAGAAGAAAAGAATTAAATATAAAATAAAGACAAATTTTTCACTGCATATCTTACTTTTTTATTGCATACTTTTAGACACATCTTTCAGTGATTTAAAAACACTTATTTCTATATATATTTGCATCCCCGCTTTTTATAATAATACATATTTTTGTAATTAAATGGAAAATATAAATCTGCAAAAAAAAAAGGAATTATATCAGAAAAAGCTAAATTTTTATCTTACATTTTTTATTGCATACTTTTAAGAGCCTTTTGAAGTGATTTGAAAACACTTAATTTCAACATCAAACAAATTCCCCTAATATTTTGCACACAACTGTATGAGAATGTGTATGTCCCTCTGAGAGTGTGCGTCGCTCTGTGTGCGTGTGTCTGTGACACAGAAAGCCAGTTGTGCGAGGTGCGAAGCTGTGACGTAAGCAGAGAGCCAAAGCAGCGGAGCACTGGCCATCAAATTGGGTTACCAAAAAAAAAAAAAAAAGAAAAAAAAACAACGAAAAGCTGAGCGAGAAAAGGACGGTGTTATGATAAATTTTTTTTCTCAGTGCCTCCCGCCGCCACAAGGGAAATGAGATTTGCGCCTCAGAGCGGCAACGTGTCAGTTTCAAAAGCGGAGGAGCAAAAAAAAGAAAAAACAGCGAAGGATTAAGGATAACAGCGGGCTAGCTGGTGAAGTGAACTGAATTTTATATTGCCAAAAGCATATAAACAACTGAATATAGTATGTATACTCCGGCCAAAGTCCAGGTGATTGATTTGATTGGTAACAATTGCTGCTTGACATTCATGCTGCTTCAGATCTACACGTGTATATAAAGGCAATATGAACTAATTGGCCATCAACAGAATGGAAAGTTGGAAACTTTTGACGCCGAGCGCAAACTTCAGACGAAGATGAAGTTGTTTATTGACTTTTTTCCCCCACAGATAGGCGGGGGGAATTTGCTTTGGGACTAATTGAATTATGGCTATCCCAGCCGCTTCTCCGGCCTTTGGAAAATTGTCATCTCGGCCGTCAGTCGGTCATCGAATAATTATCGCGCAGTAGACAATTTTCCAGCACGGGGACGAAGCGCACTTTGACCTTCGCTCCCAAGGAGCAGAAGCTTAATTACATTGAACTAAATTCTAAGAGGAGCGGAGGAGCGGCATGGCGCGCACACAGTTCGCTTAATAAGTATTTGCCTGGCGACAGCAGTGACTGGCAGAGCGATTGGCGCAATTCCCACAAGCTGACAAACTCATCAAAAATTTCACAGCCACTTGGGAAGGCAGAAAAGCGCAAAATTTTTATTGTGTTTTCATTAGAGGCGCACAAATGGTCAAAAGAGTGTACTCGAAAAAATTTCATGGCATTTACCAGAACATTTTTAAAAAGATTCGATGTATTTTTTACCATAATCATAGTTCATTATAAATATGGGAGAATAGCATTTAAGAAAAGTGTATTAATATTTACTACAATTACAACTTTTGTTTCTATCAATTCAAGCTAAAATGATTAAATTTAAGTTTATTTATAAAGAGCTTTTGTACTTTACAGGTTATGAATATTTGTTATACTTTTAAAGTTTACATAAAGAGTCCTTAAATTCGTTTTAATTTTAGTTTCAAAAACAAAATACATAAATGCTGGACATAATTCCAAGTGTATTGAGTAAAGCAAACCCCCATCGCCTAGGACACTCTTAAGGGGCGTGACCAAGCGGGGGAATGGACGGTGTGGGTGTGAAAACTTTGAACAACTCTGACCAAACACCCAGACACGCGCGAGAAATGGGCATAAGGAATGGAAGACGAGGAGCAGGAGGAAAAGGAGGTGGAGCTGTAGCTCGATTTTGAGCCGGAGAGGCAGGATGGCGCGAAGGAACCTAATGAACAAATGAACAACACACAGATACAGATGTGTATCTCTGTTTGCATATATATGTACTTGTACCCTGTACATAGTTACATACAGATGGCCGAGCAAGGTGGACGGGGGGTGGCAATACTTTAATCTCAAGGGCACGTTTCCGGAAATAAATAAATAAAGCTCCTTGGCAGAAAGCAAAGCAAAGCAAAATGCTGTTTTGGCCATAAAGCAAAAAAGCGAGGGAGAAAAGCTTTTCGGCATAGAAATTTCCACCATGAGCTAGGGAAAAAGAAATTCTCTTAAATTTTAATGATACAAAAAATATTTGCACAAGGAATTCATCATATTTTCCACTAGCAATTTTCATCAACTTGGATGCTTTTCGGTTATTTTTTCTTTGTTTTAGTTTTCTGTCTGGCCAGCCAGCACTTGATTTTGTAATTTAAAATTAATTAAAAAACACAGTTGGTTGTCGCCTCCTTACCCCGAGGTGGTACACAACTTGGGCTGAGGTGGGGTTTGCTGCCGACTTGAAATTTAATTCAATCAGAAAAAGTGAAACGGCAAAACTCGTTTATTCGTTAGTTTCCCAGACCAAAATTCACAGACAGCACAGAGAGTGAAGCTTTTGCATTGAGAAATCTATTTAATTTTTAATATATGCATTTGGAGTACAGGAAACTGTGAACTTTAAGCTGCAGATCAAGGAAACGTAATATTTTATGTAGTTTTTTATTCCCTAAATAATTTAGAACAATTTACTAACAGAAAATTAGCAAATATACAGGAAATTTTTGCAGCCAACCCGATATTGTATAAGTAGTTAAAAGTCAAACATAAATAACTGTAGACACAAGGGATGTGGTCCTGCGGTTGTTAATTATAATGAAAGGACAATGAAAAACTTAATCCAGGGCCCCAGATAGAACAAGTTCTCCTGCTGAGTCTGTGTAATTAAAAGGAAAACTTTTGTGTTTCGCCAAGTCATCGATAAATCAAAGTGAAACAAGAGCCGAGCCTCCGCCCCTGTCCTTGCTCCGGTCCTCCTTCCGCTGAAACAAATCGCAGCTCGACAGCCGACGACAGCTGATTGATGATCCGCAAAATTACAAATTACACACAAATGCTATCCGGGAATGAAATTGGGAGATAAAAATCGGAGACCCAACAAACACACGCCATCCAATTCACTTAAGGCGTTGCACCTTATTTGCTTTTTGCCGAAATGAATGAAATTGATTGATTGTGTTTCATCAATGTAAATGAACGGGGGCCGCAATTAAAACCAAATCCATGATAAATGTGCTCATAATTATCGAATTTTGAAATGTTTTCCAAAGAGCTCTTTGATCAAACACACGCCCAAGCCGTGGGAAATTAAACAGCAGCTTCTACACACATTTTTCCCCTTCCTGTTTCGCCAGGACAAACAGCGAGAAAGCTTTTCTAAAATATCAAATTTCCGCTTGCAATGAAATCAGTTTGCGATATGCCTGTCAAAAATGCGCGAGAAGATGCTCAGGAAAAGCGTCTTGGGGTCGGAGGAAGTTCATAAATGATTTGGTACAAGTAAACGACAAAAACTGACAAGGTTTTTCATCGAAAACTTCAATTTTTAAATGTTTTAAATGTTAACAACTCAATTTATTTGGCACTAACAGAATATTGTCGACCTTTAACCATTAAACATATCAGTACCTCTGTACTCAAAGGTGTGCTGTTCCGTTTCATATCGCCTAAAGCGCTCATAATGCTGGCCAAACGTAAAGCCCTCCAGTTGGTATAGTCGATATGATTTGAAATGATCCTCCGAAATGTATCGACTACGGTACGAAATACGACAAGGGCTTGGAATTTTATGCATTTGATGCTTTCCAATGTCCAATTCGCATGGATGGTGCACCAACATCAAATCAATGTCTTTTAACCTAATTTCGCGCTTTTCCCGCGGAATATGCGTAATTGAATAATTTAAAACGTTTGGAAGTTCGCTGAGCAACGTATTCTTTTCTAAGGCATCCACTGACTCATTTTTCGTGGTGTTACTTCTTTGGATTTGATCATTGTTCGGGAAATTTTTAATGTTAGCATTGTTCGTAAAGTTACTTCTGTCGATCTGGACAGGAGTAAGAAGGTGCTGGACCGAATGAGGTTTGGCATCGCCAGATCTGTACACCTGTAATGCTTCCTTTTATATTATCCGTCGATATATACAAGAAGGCTAAATACTCACAATTTGTAGTATTATAAGCAGGAATAGTGTGTGGATTTCCATTTCATTGGTGAATGCTATGCCTATGTGATTCTATTTTCAATGTTTTTCATAAACTACTTTGAAATATATTGGCTATATATTTAGGCAGATGGGAAACGACGCAAAAAGGATCGATTAAGCTCCATCTGATATTCAAACGCCGATATATTTATATATATATTATATATTATCTGCATAGGATTAACCCACAGTTATAGTTATATCGATTATACCAATATTATTTTCGATTATCGAAGGCTTGTCTTTACCCAACCAGAAAAGAGAGAGAGAAATGTCCAATATCTAACGAAAGAGATCATTCCACAATATATTTGTAACTTGTAAGTCCATAATTAAAATTTTGAAATGATTAATTTTTTGTTGTACGATTACTGAACCTTTTAATTGTAATCGTAGCTATGGGGCTCCACTTCGTAGCGCTTTAGGCGCTCATGATACTGGCCGAAAAAGAATGACTCCAATTGATAGGTCTTATAGATGGCATAGTTGTCTTCACTCCTGTAGCGATTGTTGTAGGCCCAAACGCACTGATTGGGGAAGGCGGACATATAGCTTTGGCCGCCTCTCAGGTCCATATCGCATGGCAAGTGCTTTGTGTGGAAATCCATTGGAATCGAGGGAATTGCCCGTTTCGAACGGCTAATGTGTTGAGGCTGCAATGGAATGGCAGAAGTTGTCTCTTCAATAGCCGGAGTTGTCTCTACAATAGCGGGCGGTAGGCTTCTGGCCACTATTTCTAATGGCAGCTATGATTTGAATTTGGCCCGTTATTATTAAGGTTTTTATTAATCCTACATCACTTACCAGAGCGCCGCAAATAACAAGTAAAATAACCGGATCTAGGGGCAACCTCATCCTGTATTTAGGAAGTAAAGTGAAAGTTATTGTTGACTTTTGATGTGTATAGGGGGGATAGCAGGTAATGAATGTATAGGCATAGCCTACAATGCTAAGGAAATATTGTTTACAAATGATTGTTCGAGTTAGGGAGACATTATTTGGAATGCTATTAGAGAGAGAGAAAATAAATGAAAAGCGTTCTTGATATTTATAAAATTCTAAAACTAAAACCAATTTTACCTCAAACTCTTTTCACAATATATAATTTCTTGTAGGAAGGGACAGCTGCTTTAGCAAAAGCCTTTTATTCTTGTTTAACTTGTTACTATATATAGAACCACCATCATCCTTTTGGCAGCATCAATTACGAGTGAAGGGGGAAGAGGACTGACTGCACTGACAGTCGAAAGGATGTCGGGATATTAGAGCGGCCAGGCACAAGGACTCGCAGCATGTAAAGTGACAGCCAAGTGTCACATAATGGCCAGCATTGATAATGACCAAGAGCGACTGCCAGATCGATTTATATATATATATGGCGGTGATATGTGAGAGCGCCAAGTCGGGCGGCAGCATTTCAAGTGTGAAAATAATATGACAGCAGTAATCAAGGCGCTGATGGCAGGACTAACCCCTCCCTCTCTTCCCCCCTTCCATACCATATTGATTTCAGGCTGAAAGGCTGCAGGAAATGGGCAAAAATATCTGGCGGAAATGTTGAGCTCGAATAGGGAGCAGGAAGGGGAAAGGAATGGGGCAGACATAAGCAAGGGAGACCTACTGTTAACACATGTCACTGGGCCATAATTGCAAGGGAGACTGTGGGGCAAAGTGTGTGTGTGTGTGTGTTGTGTTGCTGCGAAGTGAATTTCCAGCTAGATAGAGATAGAGATTGAGCGAAACCAAGAGCAAAATGAATGACAATTGTTTTGACACGCATGTTTTGGCAGCAGGCAGAATGGTATGGCTACGAGGGGCAAGAGGGGACAACTGTCAGGGCTATAAGCTTGCAACAAGAGCGACACTGAGGAGAGAGAGAGGTGAATGTGGCATTCCACAACGCAACTTAATTGAATTTTTAAGACCCCATAGTGTGGGTGGGATTTATGGGAAAACCATTTTATCAAGCATAAGACATATCTCCCATAAGCCAAGAAAGAGGGATTTTAAGTAGTTTCTAACTAGAAACAAAATGGATTTAAGGTTAATTAAAGTAAATACTAAAACTTATCCACATACCACTTCCCCTTAATATATAAACTTATTTTTACTTACCAAAACCAGTCTCTCTGCTTCAACAAGTTTAAGCAACTTTATCAATGGATAATTCATTCAATTAAGTATTCATTAAATGTTGGTCAAGTTTGAGTATGCTTTCTGCGGCTTGTCTATCCCGTGGCATTGCGGCAAGCCAAGGACAGTCGGCCGTGATGACACCTAAGCCGCAGTCAGCAGCAGCAGCACCAACCTCCTTCTCATCCTCCCCTTGCCTAGCAAACACTAAATGCCTTAACAGTTAATTTTGCATCCAATTAAGCCCGGCAATTGTCAAGGGTCCAAGGAGCGACTGGCAACCTCAGGCCCCCAAAATTCCACCACTCCAAATTTCAATCTGAGCTTTGGTCTAAAGCCCTAAGCCCAAAGGCTTTCGAGCACCGCGAACGCTTAGACCGATGGTGCTTGGATACATGGAATGCAAATATTTCCCCAGCGAATTGTGTGTACCTGCTGCAGATGCAATTTCTGGGCAAATGGGACGCTTAATTAAAGTCAAGCACATGGGGAGGCCCAAAAAGGATGAGACTGAGGATGCTGAGCCGGAGGATCCGGATAAAGGTGGCCTGCCACTCACTCAAAGGCGGCAGTGAAGGCCGTCCAAAAGATTGACGATTGCCGAGGTGGCACAGGTAGCTGACGGATGTGTCTGGCTGGCACTTTCGCACTGCCAACTCCCGTGGGCCCATTCAGCACCCTTTTCGTAGGGCACAAGAGTCTGCACAGTTGGGGCCACAAGAATAGTTCGAAGAGACAGCCACTTTCAAGGAATACAGCAATATTTATAAAGCTGGAATGAAAATAACCTTTAGTGCTAAAGTTTTAACCGCTGCTGTACAAGTCACACATGCATTAGAGCTCCGGTAAGTTCCATGGCTCGCTGGCGATAAACCCCGATCCCGGCCGAAGTTGCATGCCGGCGTGGCAATAACTTGTAGCTGTCGCTGCTGGGCCCTCGCCCGTATACCGACTGCGACTATAAGCGCATTCCATCTTCGACTTTGCCAATAAAGTGAAATATCCTTTCATGAAACCCCGCCATGGCTCCTTTCGTGGCTGCTGCGCTGGCACATATTTTCGCCTGCTGTGCCAGCAAATTTGTTGCAGGACTCCGGTAACACAGCAGCTTCAACTACATGTGCACTCAGCGAATAAATTGGCAGGAAATTAAATGTAGTTGCGGATTAAAGAACACTGTAAAAATATTGAAGTTTGAGTGAGAGACTTTAAAATTTTCAATTAAAGAAAAACCCCTTTTACTACCAATCATTTTTAGTTCAAGGACTAAAAATAAACTGTTTTAAGTACAAATAAACTGGAAATTCAACTGTGAAGCCTAGTATTTTCTTTCAGCGTACAACTACAACTGCCATTGAAGCTGTAGCTTTAGCTGAAGCTGCATCTGAATGTGAAGCCTTCCCCCTCATACACACACAAACCTGGCATTTGTGTTCCCTTTCTTTACTCCAAGTTGTTTTTCATTTTCATTTTGTTTTTCTTTTCCTTTTGTTTTTGTTGTTATTTTCTTTTTTTTTTGCCCGCTTTTCGCACGAAACGCCGCGACCCTTTTGTTTATATGCGCTCTGTCGAATCACAAAAACTGTAGCGCCATCATTGCGGATTGGGTGGGTTTTTGGGGGGATGAGTATAGGTCTGGGGATAAAGATACGTGGATGCGGAAGGGGAAAACTGCAGGATGGATGCCACGGATGCGGGCACCTTGCACAAAGGCAAAGGCAGCAGCGTTGGTCCGAACTAAAGCGCAGCTAACAAAATGTTTATGTGCCACAGGGTCTCAGTCAGCCAGTGGTGGGAAAAATACCATTTTAACCCCGGTAGGGTATAACATGTTTTCCAGAAAGAAAAAAATAGAACGATGATATGATCTTTTTTAAATCAAAGTTAAAGGTTATATAATGCTGGAGAAGTTTTATTTTTAAATATAATTAAGGTGTTTAAAATCATTAAATAGGAAAAGGAAATGCCAGAATACACTTGTCATGTTTTAAAATCTGCTTTAAATACTATGAAAAGTATGCTATTATTAACTGAATTTTAACAGTATTATTTATAGGCATTTTAATGTGATTGTCAAAGCTCAAAACTTGAAAATTTACTTAACAAAACTATGGCTTTCAGAACTAATTTAAACAAATGGTAGACTTAAAAATAAAACCGTTTGAAAATCTCTAGAGATTTATCCAACTTAAATCTTCCGAATCGATGAAATCTATTGGATGCGAAGTGAATTTTGGTTAGGAAGTACTAAATGCAACCAACAGACCTACAATATCTAGATACAACCATCTAGGAACCTCCCATCGCTGGCCTCAGAAAGGGGCTGGTTTTAGGGTTGGGTGGCGCTGGATTTCGCCGCTGGCTTACTGCTCACGTATGTACAGTTATAAATTGCAGTTCGTGCGCCACGTTTGCCCGGTTGCCAAGATGCAGGGGAAGATGTACGGCATCCACAAAGGGAAGGTGGATTCACTGGGTAGTAGTTGGGGTTGCTTGCTTTCGCCTCTCGCCTTGTTTATTTGTTATTTTAGCTGTTATTCTTAGCGGGAGAGAGGAGACAGGAGAGACAGGAAGTGGGCGAAAGTTTGTAGCCCCAGGCCACAGCGGGGCCGTTGTTGTAATAGAATTAACAAAATACACAAAGCTTAACAACAATTAAATATTGGTGCAACAACCGCAATACTCATTTCGAAAATCGCTAAATTTCGTATTAAATTGCTCAATTATATATTTTGCGGCAACAACAAGGGATGCGCCAATGATAATTGCATACAATAACGACATAAAATTGGAATCGATATAAGATTAAAGCGCAATAATAACACATGGATAAAAATAAAAGAAACACAGACCGAATAAACTCGGCGAGGAGCAGAAGGAGGCAGGCAGGCAGGCGGCAGCTGCATTAATTTGCATGGAAAATGTGGCAACGAGTCGAGGCTGATATAATTGCACAAATGGGGCTGCAATGAGGTCGCTCGAGGGGGTCACGATATCGATGACGCAGGCCAAAGGGAGGGAGGGAGGCCGAAACGGAATTTAGCACAATATGAATGGAGGTTGGGGATGGGTAGTTATTGGCAAGCGTTATTTACTTTTGCATTAAATGCGATTTTCAACTTTATTTAACCCTGATACTTGCCAGAGGCGTCAATTTACGGTATGTTGTTGGCCAGCATGTTTTCGTTTGACTTGTTTTGAACTCCGAGTATGGTTTTTCGAACGTAAAATAAGGATAATTTTGCGGTTGGTTTATTTATATAAATTTTTAAAATATATATAATACAAATATTTGCATTTTTGTAAGATTATAAAAAGCAGGGGTACCGCAGCGGAGATACTCAACCCGTATGAGCACTACTGCTTTAGGTTTCCTTAATTTTTTTAAATTTTACTTTTTACTTTAAGCAAAAATAGACACAAGAACTAAGTTCTGTTGTTGTTTTGCATCTATAAACCCAACCTCAGTGGCTTAGCCCTTTAATTAGCGCTTCAGCAAGCAGGGAAAACGGTGCTTCTTTTCCACGAATTAGATTTGCTCTCTCCGGCTTTCTATTTTGACCAGGAAAATGCGTAATTAGGGGCGTCAAATGTGGTCAGCGCCAGATCGTGTTCCATCAACTTGTCAGCATTTCCCACCATCACAGCTTCCCCCTTTTCCGGATGCTGTCACATTCGTGTGACAAATGCGCACTTGGCTTAATCAGATGGAATATGCCCTTGACGGGTGGGGTATATAATCACTTTTAGAATCAGCTTGGAACGAAGCCACATAGAGGCGCTTTTTTTGCAGAAAAGCTTGGGGTTTGTGCTCACCCAGTATCTCGACTCTTGCCTCTAATTAGTAGCCTTTTTTGCCAGTTCTCGGTTGTGTCCTGCAAATGTTTGTTTTTTTTTTTGTCCACGAGATTGATGGCAAGTAATTTTTTATGCATGAAGCTGTCCGTCTTTTGCAATGCGAGCTGGACAAATGGCTGGAGTTCTTGGTTGTTTTTAAGGGAATTATTTCAGATAGAGAAAGGATCGAGGGGGTTTGCATTAATTAGCTAAAAACAAAAGCTCGTTTTTTTACGCTGATGCAGCTCAAATCGCAGGAAAAGCAATTAAATGCTGTCAGGCTTAGGAGCGGCTAGCAAAAACAATTTTGACACGAAAATTGGATTCGTATTTGTGCAGATATATGCATTTTCAATTGCTATACCTATATACATATTATATTTATAAAGTCCATATGCATAGCAGAGGTGGCTTGTAAAAATATTGGCTAAACTTTCACTGGGAATACGATGCGAACTGTTTTTCCACCTTCGATAGCTGCGAATTACCATTTTTTGTGGCAAACGAGAAAGAAGAGAACGAGGCACGTGAGGCGAGGTGTGGGAAATGCAATTTTTACTCCACGCTTCGGGTTACTTTACATCCAAAGCCCCGACGAAGATGCTAAAAATTGCAACGGAATTGCAAATGCTGTTGACACTTGCACAATGCAAACAATTGCCCGAGATCTCCCAGCGTCCCGCCGCTGTCAGCCCCTCGTCCGTTGCCACCTTTTCCTTTTCCCGATTTGCCTGTCATAAAATTTTCTCTCTTTTTCTTTTTTTTTCGGGGGTTTGCAAGTTTTTGAGTCTGGGTTTCCCAGGCAATTTCCATGTTTACGTAGGTTTTGGCAACACTTGATTGCCTTTTGGGCTTGGCCCAAGGAAAGCGGAAAACTGGATGGCTGCCAGGATATTTTTACCACCTTTTCCCCACAGGCTTTTATTGGATATTCGTGCTAATAATTTTGATCGCCTTTATGTAATCATGGCTTGGTGGAAAAACATTGGAAACGAATGTTTAATGGGTTCTTTTGGGAGTTGATATGCAAAAATATAACACATTGAATTATCATCAGGATGTATGTCGAAATTTGTGATTGAAAAGTTTATGAGGGAGAAGATGTAGTTGTTATAAAATTAGTAATTAAAATTTAAAAATTAAAATAAGCAAGATAATGGTATTGATTTTTAATACAGAAATATACAGAATTATATAATTTATCACTGACTTTCAGCCAAGATTTATACTTCCAAATAATTTTTCTTCGATTTTCTCCCTTGGGTCGTGCCATTATTGTTGATCGCCTTTACATAATCATGGATATGGAACCGGATGTGCAATAAGTCAAGCACAAGTTCTTAAGCTGCTTCCCTCGTACGATTCCAATTTTTCTAGCTTGTGTGTTTGTGCAACATCTGCAGTTATAGTCACCGCCTGCCTCCATATGCGATTGGCTTGCAGGCGGCTGCGGCTCATAAATCATATTTGTATTTGGATCTCGTTCCCGTTCCCCCCCACCGCCAACCAATTTCCTCCGAGTTTTCCCGCAGCGACGACAAGATTCAATCAAAATGCTGCAAAATCCCACAAATTTGTTATTCGTCACGTATCCAAAAAAAAAAAAAAAGGAAAGTTGAATGTGTGTAACTGTTCGGGGGTTCTTTTTTTGTGTGTTGGGGGATATTACGTATACGCCCAGTCAAATGGCATTTACCAAAAGAGTTTAAAGCCAGCAGAGGCATTTAAAGTGGCATAATATGTAAATATCGGAATAGAATAATATGCATTACCCACTCCACTCCATGCCACACCACTCCGCTCCAACCCAGCCCCCCATGCGAAGCCAACATATGCTGTACATTTGCCAGAGACACAACTTATCAAGTTTACACTCAACTGAATATTTAGAGTCGCTGTTGAGTTGAGTTGAGTTCCCCTCATTTCATTCGCTTTTTTCCCACTTCCCTTCTGCGCACTGCTTATTAAATATTAAAATGATAAGGAAAAGGACGAAGGACGACGGAAGGAAGGGTCTGGGCCCCTGGTTTTCGGTGTGTGTATGTATGCTTTGGGGTTTCGTGTTCGTGTCTATCATTTGCTTTTGGCTTGTTTCCCTTTGGCTAAGCGGCTTTAGGCTTAAATCCTGGGGAACAAAAAAAAATAAAAATCTAAAGAGTCATAGCGCAACAAGGACTTTTAGTGGGATCTTTGGTCTCATTAGTTAAAGTTTAAGTAAATATCTTTCCTGAAGATAGATTAACATTAAACATTACCTTCATAAAGCAAGGGGGTTTGTTCTACTTTTAGTTTTTACAAGGCTTTATAGAAATTTATCCAAATTGCTTTAAAAATAATAATAAAAATTTTTTGAGATATTATTAATGGTAAGCCACAAGGAAAACGTGACTAAGACAAGCTCAAAATCTTCTTCAATCAATTCAGAGTTTTCCCACCAACTTGACACAATTTTATGACATTTTTGACTGACGCTAAAATCAATAGTAAACGCTCTTTTCAAGGGATTTTAGTTTCATGTTTAAGCCATTAAACGCAGCGTCATTACTCTATCCCCTTCATATGCTAATATCTCCATTCATATTTTCCATGTCGCAATCATTTTGTGCGCTGTTCTTTTATTTTCCTTTCTTTTTTTTTTTTGTCTCGTTCTTCGTCCTTTTTTTGTGTTGTTCTGTGGCATTTCTTTAGCCTTGATTGCAAGCATTTGCATAATTTAAGAAGCTCGCTCCCAGTGTCTGTGACGCTGTCTTGAGCTGGCAAAGCATGAAAATGAAAATTCCAAGCTCCTCCCACTCCCCTACCCCCCCCTTTCGTGTCTTGCCGCTGCTCCAAAGAAATTATCATATCTTTTGAAGCTCTGTTCTAAATTATTAACGAAATAAATAGCGAAGGCAGCAGACTTGCTGCTCGCCAGCACCATGGGAATATTGAAAAAGTTTCGCGTTTCCATTTAACATTTTACAATTTTTCCATTGCAGGAGCGAAAGTGGAGAAGAGCACGAGGAGCAGAAGCAGAGGCAGGAACAGGAGCAAAAGCAGAAGCAGTAGCAGGAGCCGAAGACCTAGAGCCAGGATCGCAAGTCGGGGGCATGTCCACAGCCAAAAGGCTGGTGCTCTCGCTACGTGGACGAAAGAATTCGCAGGGCAACTCGGCGACCTCATCCACCCGCCTGGTATCCGCCGGCACTTCGCCCGGCCATGAGCTGGACGAAATAGCGGTGGTCTCAGGCACCGGATCCAGCAGTCACCACTTCTCCTATGGCGGCTGCATTGCCACCGGCGATGCGCCACTGCCGCGCTACTCAACAGGTGAGTGCCACCCGTTCCCCAGTACCCAGTCCCCTGTATCCAACTCCCTGAGAAATCTAGCACCTGAACTGCAGTTAAGTAACGCCACCAAAGAATGTAGACCCACCACCACCACTGCCTTCAAACACTTGTGTGTGAAAACCTTTGTGAAAACCCCCTAATCAACCTGACCTGCATGCCGGTAGAAGCGTTTTATTCATCTCATTCACACAGAGGGCTCAAAGGGGGGGAAGTTAAAGCTTTTTTAATTGTATTTAAAGATTAACTAGAGTTTACCTTGGCATAATTGGAAATATATATGGGAATATTTCAAAAAACTTTCTTTAGAGTTCAATCTTCGCTCTTAAACTTGTTTTTTACATTAAGTTTAGTACCAAACTTATTGATTCAGAGCCTTCCTCGGTATACACATTAAGTATTCAGCGAAAAACCGCCAAGACACTTAGGGGTTTCCGCCACTTTTTATGGGCTCTCTGCACACTCACACACACATCCAGGAAAAAGTCAGTAGACAAATGTAGATTCAGTGCTGGGGACCCTGCTAAATTATGGAAATCTGTGGCCCTAATGAAAGCGATGAAGATTTGATTTGACAAAAGCGCCTTAGCCGAGGAGAACGGCGAAGACAAACAAATAACAAACAATCTTGGCCAACCTAATGGCAGCTGTTGTTGGCCCTGCAGAATAAATCAATCAAATGACAAATATGCTTAGGCAATTGTCAAGCCAAGTGGCTGGCCGGGTTTTGGCCTAATTTCATTCAGAGGCTGCGGTCGCACACATGCGAGCTGTGGTGTGTGTGTTGTTTTAGCCAAAGCCAACGCCAAAACCAAAGCCGCAAGAGCGTCGGGGCCTTCGTTAGTTTCCTTGTCACATTTTATAGGCCGCATATGTTGCAGACATCTCTCCAAGTCTCTGGGTATCCAAGGCTCCTTCTTGTGTTGCTCGCTTAGCCCCGGCACGTTCCTTTCCCCGGCTTACAGTTAATTTTGAGTGAAATTCAATTTATCATTGAGCGGGGCATAAATCCGTATTTGGGCCACTCGTTGGCTCGTTACGGACACGGTACATGGCACACGGAACCCGGGGCGTAGATTTATTTCGGTCGATCCTGTTCTCTTGTCGCATTGTATTTGCCAGGACATTAGCAAACTGCCTTCAATTTGTCAGGCAATGAAACTTTGGCTTTTTCTACACGAGTCTCTCTCTCTGTTCTTTTCGCAATGCATTTAATGGGAGTTAATGCTGCATTTAGAGGCAAGTTCTCTTGTTTATTGGCCAACACTGTAATTGACATTTATGGCCTTTACCATGTCCAGGACTTTAATGTTGGCTTTAACGCTTTTGAGGGAGAATCATGGCAAAAAGTAGGATATATGTAGATGATAGACCCCCAAACGAAGCACACGAAAAACATGAGCAGGAAAAGTTTTCCTCAACTTTTGTCATATTTTTATACCCACTCCCCCCTGAACCCCCTGCCAATTGCAAATGCTTTCGACAATTTTTAGTACATTGCCCTGCTGTATATATAATATATAGTACATACTTTGTTTTGTGTGACAAAAGCAATTTTGAACGGAGGGCAGGGGGCTTTGATCAAAGTTTCCTTTTCGTTTTTTTTTCTCATGGGCTTTGGCATCAGTAAATTAAATTTGAGTTATACGCAAAATACGCTGTAAAAATGGGGAACAAGTGAGAAAATCTATGGCACACGGTCCTCGTTGAATCGATATCTATGTGTGTGTATGCTCTCTAAAAGCTTGGAAAATTGAATTTGCCTGAACAATTCGTTGCCTACTTTTGCTGGCGAATCGATCAATGGCACGGAATTGCATTTATATATCTATTAGGCGGCAAGATAAAGCGTTTTTGCCATATTCAATTCTATCTCACTCCTCCTTTTTTGTGGATTTTGCGACTGGCTATTTGTGAGCTGGGGAATGCCTTTGTCCGAGTCACGTTTAACTGGAAACTGCCAAACGATATAGCCATCAACAATGGCCAGACTCTGGCTCTGTTTCTCTTTTGTCTTTTGTCTACTATGTGTCTCTGTGTCTGCGTTGTGTTGTGTCCTGCAATAATTGAGCTTAGAGGATCTTATGGCAGCTGCATCATTGATTTGCCATCCGGCCTCCAAAGAGGGGGAAATGGGGGTGTCTCACACCCCTTTCCCCTCCAATCACCCTGTGAAAAGTTTTAGCAAAACTTTCTCGTTTCGTTTTTCTTTCCAGCTTTCGCTTTGCGTTTTTCGTTTTGGGTTTTTCGCATTTTGTATTTTGTTGAATTTTTGCTTTTAGCCCAAACTCAAACCCGAAAAAGACTTCAGTGCCAGACATAGTTGAGTCGCAGCAAAACTTTTTCCATTTGCCAACAGAGTTCACTTCTATGGCAGGACACAAAGAGACAGGAGAGAGACAGAGTGGCAGTAAGAGAAAGATAGAGAGTTACGGCGGGTAGACGACAATTTTAAAGCATCCCGTCGCACTTGCACCAGGCAAAATTGCGCATGTATAATTAGTTTTATTTACCACCTGGCACACAAATTTTAATTAGAATTTATGCGTCCTTCTCCAGTGGCCTCCGCCTGCTCCTGTTGCTCTGCTACTAATCCCTTTGCTGGCTGGCGGAGCTGCTGCTGCTGTTGCTCCCGCTGCAACTTTTTCTTTGTCTTCTAAGCCCTCCACTTTGGCAGTAAGAAATTTCTTCGCTGGCCGGACAATTTAACTTTGGCTAAAATTCTTTGCTCTGAAAGACAAAACGTGTTAAACAAATAGTAATTAAAGGCAAGTCTCCAAGACTTTTCAGGGAAAAATTATTTGGAAAGATTTAAGAAGGTTTAAAGCTGAAACTGTTTACTTTTTATATTTGAAAATGTAGAAAGAATTAAAGATAATGCTAGGAGTTGTTGTCTTTTGGTTAAAATAATTATTTTTCTAACTCTTGCTATTTTAAATGATTTAACAAGGTGTTAAAATAACCTTAAATACTTATTTTGGTTAAGATATACTAGTGTACAATATTATATGATAAATTTCCCATATTACTTTTATTTTTAGACCCTTCAAAACCCATGTTTCCTTGTCAGTGCAGCACTTTTATTGGCCAACTGCAGTTGCTGGTCATATGTAATTTGAGTATTTCAATTATAAAAGCAATTTGCCCGAGGGGTGGTTAAGTTTCGATTACAGCAAGGGTATTAGCTTACCAATTGCTTGGCCTAGATGGGGCAGGTTTTAAGATGAAAGCCCAAAGAAGGGGTATGGATTACTCTGAACTACAAGCACTCACCGGTGAGAGAGAGAGTCAGAGAGGTGGCAGCTTGTCTCGAATTTGGCAACACAGAGAATGCAAAAATAGTTGCCGGCACTTCAGGTTGCCACATTGTTGCGCGGCTTGCCGTTTTAATTGGTATTCACGATGGCTGCCATCCAGTACGACGTTGCGTATACGCCGCGTTGCGCTGCGCTGTCCACATTGTTGCCGCGAAGTGCTCGGTACAACTTTAGCATCGGAGAGGCCACTGCGTGCAGCACAAAGGACCACTTAAAGTTGGCGGCACACAAGCACGCTTTCAGCGAAAGGGGATTTGCTTTGAGCGGAATGAGAATGAAAATACGATTGTGAAACGGGAATGGGTATGAGTATGAGGAGAATGGGGCTTAAAGGTCGGCGCCAATGTTTGTTGCCAGTAATGCAATTACAAATGCAGGTGCAGGAGCTCCGTTCCCAGTGCTGGGTAGCAGGAGCCGCATCAGCTGGAGCCGCATTAGTTGGCACACAGCCAGGTGTCATCCGAAGAGCGCTTGAATCCGTCGCTGGAATGGTTGACTTATCAACTAAAGTGCAGCATTAAAAGGAGCACGAACACAGACAAAAAAAAAAGAAAAAAGGAAAGGAGGGGGAGAAAAGCATCTAGTAAAGCGTTTCGCCCTTTTGCACATTTGCAGGGCCATTGAGCCGAGTTCCCTTCGAGTATCTACCACCAACGTTATCTTCAAGCCCTTTGAGTGTGCATGACGCAGACAAAGGGCATTAGAAATGGTCAGATAAGAAGATATGCAAATGATTTGCAGCTGGGAGCGTGTGCGACTTAGGTTGAGTGCCCAGCGGCTTTGGGGAAATAGTTCTTTCACAGACTGATTAAATGGGTGGTTACTTAAATGGGCTACTTTACTTTTATTTGTGAAATGGTTGCAAAAACTTCTTTTTAAGGTAAATTTCTAAGGAAATTTAAGGACAAACTTAGGACAAATTTATTAAAAGCTCACTTTATCTCCAACTAATTTGTTGTAGTTAAAAATCTTTTACAAAAACCCTCTTCTGATTGTAAATAAAATAGTTTATAACAGCCAACCGTGCGTATGAGTGATAACCCTCTTGGGACATATAACTCATACGCACTGTTACCCATACATGTCACACGCCAAGTGATACATTTTGCAAAACTTTGTTTACCCAACATATTTAAAGCCATTACATGTTTTTATTTTAGTATTTAAGTTATTTTTTCTTTTTGGATTTATTCACACCAATGCGCAACTTTAATAGAATGCTTGCCCAACTTTTCCCCTTCGTCGTCGGCGTTTTCAATGCAAATGAAAGTGTTGGACCACACAAGTAAACAGAGCCACAGTCACACAGAGTGGCAGACATCAAACATTAAGCACTTAAGGCCATGAATTTGATTCTGGTCGGCAGAGAGACAGACACCCAGAGAGAAAGACGGAGAGTGAGTGCAGGACAGAGTTCATGCGGCGACATGTCGGGCATATCAATCACTTGCCCATGCCCTCTGCCATTTCACAGAGCATAAACCTATTATTTTTCAACCGCAGCTCCTTGCCCTCGCTCTGGCGGCTAAGCCTGCGGCAGAGTTCTACTCATGTTTTTGCCAACTCCGCAGCAGCGTTGATAATTCGGTCAGTTCGGTCTGTCCCCGGCAACTCTCGCATACTCGCATGTCGCCTGTCGGGATGTGGGCCAGTTGGCAGGATTAACTTGCAGGGGATTAACAGCGCCAGTGACCGCAGACGAGGATAGGGATAGCCCAGTGGAGCGGGTCTGGAGCGGTGCAAGGAGCCAAACCGAAAATCTCTTTAATGTTTGACCTTCTTTGCGCCAAAAAATATGCTTTTTACTGCTTTCAGTCAGCACAATATCTATGCAGACAGAGAAATGGGGATAATTGCGATTTGAAAACTATAAAAAAAGCGCTTAAAATCCAATCATAATATTTTTAATTTTTATAAGTAATGTAATCTTTATTAAAGTGTAGCTTACTGTCACAATAAATTAGCAACTTTTGCTACAGGGACCTTAACTTTAAATCAAAATCTTATCAAATCTCCAGAAATCTAAAAATATGCCTACGCGAAATAAATCGTAGCATACTTTTAGACACCCTTTAATTAGCTTAAAGCCTCATTTCATCTTATTTAGTGAATTTAAGTTTAAATTAAAATATTTTAAATCATATAAAAGTACTAATAAGACCCTTTTATAGTGTTCTTAAAACTCTCCCATATATTTTTCCCTGTGTGCAAATATCATACAGAAAATTCACGTACACCCACAGCTTGAGGCTTGAGGCAAAGTTTGCTTTTTTTTTTTTTTTAAGGAGCAATTTGCTTCAGAATTTATGTGGTAATTACCACAACGGTCGCGCTGCAGCAAATTAAGTTTTGCCAGCTGGCAGAGTGGAGCACGACACGAGACACTTTGCTGGCCAACTAAGCGGATTACAATTTTATACTTGGCCATCTCACCCACATTTCGCTACTCTATTTTTGTTTGGGTTTGTTTTTTCGGTTCGACTTGGGCTCTTCTTTTTCGGTCTGTGGCGAAATTTGCCTTTTTACAATGCGATAAGCGCAATTTAGGCGGCAACCGAACAAATAAAAAAATAAGTGGCTAAAGGAGAAGCTGCTAGTCATAAGCAGTTTGATCACGTAGCGCCTTAAAGCTGAATTTGGCCAACAAAAAAAAAGGAGAAGCTCTACTTGGTTGGACTGCAGCCTAATCGCATTTTGGCTGCCAATCAGCGGAATTTGTGCCAAGCGTGAGAAGAGCTTAGGAAGCCCAGTTCTCTTACCAAAATTCTCTTGACCATGCGAGTGTATGTTATGATTTCCACGTTTCTCCGTCAACGGTTATAACCACAATTGAGTTACGAGCTAAATAAACTGGGTAAGGGAGTCGTTTCGTTTCGTTTCGCTTCGCTTCCTTCCCTCTCTTCCACAGACTCACTCACTTACTTACCCCTCGCAAAAGTCAAGTTAAAGTTTTCCCCGAGCAAATTATGAAATGAAAATTACCAAATGAACTCCGTTTTTATGTTATCTGTCTGCGAATTGAACAATAAAAAGTTCAAAATATTTTCATGATCCTTTTCAAAAGGAATCTCTTGATAAACCAATATGGCAGCGCGAAGGGAGTCTCGGTCCCCGAAATGGTTTGACATTAAATTCAATGCGATTAGGTTGGACATTTGGGGGGAGTTTTCAGAAATATATATATGTATATGGATGGAAGGAACTTTGAAGCATGCTACCATTGATTGATAACATTGGCAGGACACGATGCCCTGATGTGTGTGCACTTAAATTTGATATCCTTTGTGCGGAGAATAGCTCTGCAGGACTCTTGGCATTTCTTTAGTCGAGCCGTCCGCCCCGGCCCTTATTATACTTTCGTTAAGCTTCTTGCTCTTTGTCCAGTGGCTTTCTCCACAAGCCCTGCCTAGTGTGTCCTGCAGGCTATTAATGCACAGGAGGCAGAAGGGCGGTACGCAGCACTCCGGCACTCAGGCGGACTCCTCTTCCATGTGACCCAAATAGGTTTCGTTTTAGGGCTTAATGGCATAATGACGGCAGCACTGCTGCAACAACATCAACAGCCAAGAGAGAGGAACAGAGTGGAAGCCCCAAGTCAAAAGCAAACATGCGCCCAAAAAAAATGTTGGACCAATTTCCCAGGGAGACACACAGCCAGCTTTCTTTCTGCCGGGTTTCCCCCTTTTTAGTCGTTGTTGCCTTCCTCAATCGAGCACTTTAAAAAGTTGCCGCAAAATGAAATTGAAAAGTCAATACAATGTAATTGTTGTTCTTTTCCCCCCTCAGAAAACATTGTTGTCCTTGCCGCAGCGACGACAAGGACTACCGACGATGTTCATTCAATTTATTTGTAATTTTTTAACAATTTAACAGTTAAAAAACAAACAAGAAAAAAGTCGAAAATAAACTTTTTCGCCCAGCGAAAAGAACCCAAAACTGAAAAAGGGGCAAGAGCGAGAGGCGGCAACACAAATGCTGGCCCAAAGCAAATACAATTATGCTGGCCAACAACAGCAGCAATGCTAAGCAAATACTCGCCACGCCCCCTCGAAAAAGCCGCGTGCTTAGAATATGTAATTCATTTGAAAGTTTTCGCCGCACCGCTCCCCCACACTCTCTTCCGCGATATGCTGTCGACAGAAATTAATTTAACTTTCGGCTCGGACAGTACCCAGTACCAGTACCCAGGACCTCCCCCTTTGTCCCTTTACCAGCAGCCAACCCCCCGCGGAAAAGGGTCCGTCTGCAAGGTCAGGGCCTCAAGTGTTGGATGTGCATTTCGATCAATTAACATTTCCACAAGCGGGTTACAGGGCCCTAAATGCGATTAATGCATGAAATTCACTTAGGCGAAGGCTTTTCGCTTTTGGTTGGGTTACAGCCAAGGATGTGGGGGTAACTGGAGGCGCGTCGTATTTCCCAGTTTACAAAAGGGGCGTGGCCCAGGGAGCAAGGAGATGGTACTCACCCACACAGTGCTAGAAATGATCTTAAACGATTTGGTTAAGTTTATTTACCAAACCTAATTCTATTTGTGAGGAAAAAGAAATTGTTAGAAAATTTGAAATTATTTGGAAGGCAGCATAAAAGTAGACTATGTTCCCTTTTTTCATCTGTGAACACTTTTTCGTTAAATTAAAAAGTATAACCTGGGCCTTGTTATGATAAATACAAGGGATAAGATATTGAAACCATTTAAGAAACCTTCATAATCTCCGGCCATTTTAAAGAAACCATTTTGAAAATTTTACTTTTACAAGTAAATTATTTATATTTGTCTATTATTACTCATTTTATTTCTTGTTGTTATTGTTCTCAGTGCACTTTAAATCTCTGTTTGCGGCCGCCTGTTTGTCTGGCAAAAGTTTTAATTATAGTTGCAGGATCTGCTCTTGTACGAAATACTCATATCCTTGAGCCAAGGCGCTGTGTCGGAAATTGCAACTTGAAGCGGTTTTAGCTTAATTTGACTTGCAGAACATACACACACACATACACACACCCAGACACCCCTGGACTGGCGAACACTTTGGTAATCAGAGCATGGCTGGTAGCCAAAACATTTTTGGCATAAACGCACCGAAACTGTCGAAACAATGAAGTACGACCAGTGTGCCGAGGAGGCTGGAAAACGAACTAGTATTTGCGGCATGCAAAGCCAGAGAATATCTAATGCTTATGCAGCAGTTATAATGCACGTCGTTCTGGCCGTAATAACAGAACAACAACTGTGTTAGCAACATTTTTCCTGATAAAAACAAAAGGTTTTCCCAGCAAAAGTTTCATCCCTATATGTGTTTTTATTGCCCTATTATTCAAAGCAGAAGCTGGTGTATTTTTTGGAGGCCAAATCCATTGGCAATCAGTCTGTTATTTTATGACCAACATAGTAAATTTCTCTGTTATTAAAATTCAGTAGTATTTTTTTGAAAACTTAAAAAAGTTTTCTTGCCTGAAACGGGAATAAATCAAAAAGTTTTCGTATTCAAAACATATATTATATTTGCATGTAAATAAATATTAAACTTGGCTTAACTGGTATTTCCCATAGAGATCTTGTTGAAAAGTTTAAAACATTTCTTGCTTGAGTTTTCCCCCATGCGATTACTTTAAACTTACTTCTTCCTAAACCGATAGACTGCTGCAATCTTTGCAAATTTAAACTGAACTTTACCACTAAACCTTAACCAAAATGCAACGCCCGCTCGAATAATGCGTGTGCTATCGGTTGTAAAAACAAGAAAACCCAAGCTCACTTTTCTCCAATTTCCCCATGTGGTTATATGGTTTTTCCCCCCTTAACTCATTGAGCCGGGAAACTGGGGGGCTGCCTTAACGGCAAACTGCATTTCGGTAAATTATTGATTTGTGGCTGCGGTGGAAGATAAAGAGCTGCGCCAGCTGCTGCAGCAGTCGAGAGCTAATTGAAGTGTTGCGGACCGAGAAGTCCGGGAACAAGGAAGGGCCTCCTGGCAAGGAAAGTGCTTAACTGGCAACCAGCATGAGTTCCACGGGTCAGCTCCTTACAATTATGCCATTGCAGGAGTCCAAATTGAATCTGCTTATTGGGGTTCAGCTCCGCCATTTGCATAATCAGCCCGTGAGGGTAAAAATGCTCATTGCATACGCACGAGAGCAAAGAGGTGTAGGTAAGGGTGTGTGTGTATGGAGATATAGTGTGTGTGTGTGTGCGTTTGTGTTAGGGCGCATATTACGCATACGCCTAGTTGGCGCAAATTGCCCCATTGGCTTCTGTTTTATCGCTGGCAAAAATTAAAATCTAAGCTCGAAGTTTTTCCTTGCCCTCTTCACAGTGATTGTGTCTGCGGCTTTGTCCTAATCACATCACGTGCGCCTGTCTTGTCTCACATTACACACTCCCTCTGCTTGGGCTGCACACTGACAAAAAAAACTAACTAAACAAATAAGTTGACATGTATTTTTGCTGCTAAATAAAAAATATAACAACGATCAAAGCGTAAATCTCTGTTTTTAAGGCTATCGATAGTCATCTAAGAAAATATCTAATCAGCTATCGAAACGATCAATATTTTTAAACATTTTTAAAGCAGTTTATATACATATCTATCTGGCTTACAATTCTCAAGGTGTTTTATAGAATAGCGAATAAACTTTCGAAATAGCTTAATTGTTTTTATCTCTAAATGATGTCAGTTTTCGAGACTATCGATAATATTTAAAATATTTTTAAAGGTGTCTTGTCAAAGATTCTTACAATTTCTGTTTTATCTTCATTATTTTTATTTCTAAGTAATTTTTTGGTATACAAACATACCATAAACTATCCAAAGAAACTTTCTTATTTTTTTCTGCAGTGTAAGAATACGCAGATACATATATGTATGCAACTAACTTTCTGGCCAAAATTACAGGCCATGTGCTGAGAACCAAACTGTACTGGGCTAAGGCTGAGCCGAGCTGTTGGCTGCTGGCCTGGCGTTGTCTGTTTTTGGCATTTGTCGCAATTGCCGTTAACTGCCAGCGCGTGTTGCCTGCCAACGTTTCATTATCAAAGCCGAGTTTGCCACTAAGCACGTCGTAAACAATAAGCTGGTCCCCTCAGCATCTCGCTCTTGGCCCACCGTGGCCCACGCTTATTACTTTCGTCCCATTACGAGGACATGGTCACAGGACATGGTACATGGGGCACGGAACACGAGGCACACCGAGCATGGAGCAGGGACAACGGCCCCTGGACAGCTTTATGACATGCATACGCATCGCATATGGATATATACATATACAAAATATACGCATATATATATAAATTCTGCTTAAAATCGTTTAATATGCCGCATTGTCCTGCGCAATGTGTTGTGTGTGTTTGTGGGCCTCCTGACGTCCTGACAGAGTCTGAGTCTGGAAGTGTGGGAGTGCGAGGAAGGAAGGGAGTCCTAAATAATTACCAGTACAATTTCAATTTGCTCCTTCTTTTTGATGTTTGCCAAGATGGCCTGCGGGGATAGAGCGCACATTTCAGCCTTACTCACTGGCTGGATAAATTAAGTTTTGCAGGCATTAAATCCTTATACATTTCCCCACACCCATTCATTTTACCCCGGCTTATGGAAATTCCGCAAGAGCCAACGAATAATTTCATTTGCCTCCTGCACATGTCTAGGAATTTTCTGCAATTTAGCCAACAATTTGGCAGAGCAGAGCATATTTCTTGAAGGCAGCGAAGTTTCACTGTAGTGTCGTCTGCAATTGACATTTCACTCGCAACTGACTGCTAAGTGCTCGCACTCTAATTTAAATTAAACTAATTTGTAAATCTTAAACACACACAGGACTACTTCTTTTTTAGGGGTGTAGGGTGTGTAGATACAGATGTTTGCCCTCCACATGCCCTTGTGTTTATTTTTAACCCAAATCCATTAGAGAAGTTACTCAAGAATCCTTTAGATATTTATGTGCTGCGAGCGCAGTCTTAACCCCCAGACACAGATACATTTACATTCACAGAATGCAGCTACAGATACAGATACAGAGACAGATAGACAAATATAGAGACAGTTGCAGCTACAGATGCAAGTGCAAGTTGCTTAGCTGAGAGATTCAGAGCGAGCACAGAGGTCACATCAAGTAAATAGCAACGTCGTCGAGGCAAACAAATACGCAAACATTTATAAGACTGCTAAGCTCATAACGAAATGCACTTACACTTGAGTACAAGCGCGCAAACACACACACACATATATGATGGGTGCATGACCACGTCTGCTCCCTCCTGAGTTTTTGTCATGCCAAACATGTGTACACTGGGAAAAAATCACAGAAAAAAAGGTCTTTTCTCTAGTAAAATAGGTTTTAATTGGTTAAAAATGTAACATAATAATTAAAAGTCTGATAAAGAATCACAAAAACATCAAAGTTAAACTTTCTACAAAGTATATTTCCCAATTTGAGTTCCCATATAGATTAAAAATGGTTATTTAATTGCTGACATTAAATAATGATTATTTAAGGCATAAGTAAACTTACGCCTTCTTCTAGTAAGAGAAAATATTATAAATTTCCTTTAAAGATATTATCATTACCACTCCTATCAATATTAACCTCCCAAAAAAGTTCCCAAAAGTGTCAGTGATGTTTTACGTTTTTCTTTGCACATCACGTATACGCCACGCGGGACCCGCGAGCTCATCTCCCATTCATACCGATGTCCCACGACAATGCCAATGCAAATGCGGGGCCAAAGTCGCTTTTCAGCTGGCTTAGCCACCGCTCAGCATTGGGTTAAAGGTCCCCGGTGGCCCGATCGGGATTCAAATTGGTCCGAAAAAAAATGTATATATATAACAAGAATTCAGAGCTGGCCGAAAACGTAATTAACTACATATTCCATGGCAAATTAAGGTATTCAGTTGATGCGGGCAGCCGCCATAGCTTGTCACTCAATTTCAGTATGGCACCCGCATGCCTGTGTCCTTACGTCCTGGCATATCCTGGCGGACAAACTTGCACACTCGTCGTGGCATCCCCTTACCTCACCCCTTTCACCCACATGTCCGCGCATATTAAAAGTTTAATGTAAATGTAATGAGCGCCAGCGCATGCAAATGAACAGTTTGGCTTTCGGCCCCGCACTTTCTCCTCCGTTTTTTTTTTATTGCTTTTGCGGTTTGCAGCAGCTGCACTGCATCCTTGTTGCTCCACTGCTAATGAGTTGAGTCACTTAAATACATTGAAAGCGTTGCAAAATTTAAAGTACATTTAGTACTTTATAGCCGAGGCGGTAGCTGTGATTTTGAGTGCCTTAGTGAAGGGTGGCATGGATAATGTGGGTTTATATTTAGTTTTCGAAAGAGGTAACGGAAAAAATATAGAAAAGATATATTTGATTTTCCAGATGTGAAATATCTTCTTTTCTAAGAACTGTTTTTGGTAGAAAACATTATTTTTATATTTCCTAAAAATGAGAATCTATCTCATTAAAGTTTAATTAATTTTTGAATCCTCACAGTTTACCTCAAAATAAGCTGTGACAAAATTTTAATTAAAATCCAGGCTCATTAGGCTTTTGTAGGTTTTAATTCCCGATGATGGCTTTATTTCACATTCCATATATAACGCCATACTAGCAGCCACAAGCGGATATGCCCTGCTTGACCATCTGCTATTTCCGCCCTCGCCGTTGCCTCTAAGTTCGCACATTTCGGCCAGCTTTTCCCATTGTCCAAACGTTAATTGAATTGGTTACTCCGCCGGCGATTTTGTGTAGCATCTGTGCTCCATCTGCTCCATTTGCTACAACTGCCGCCTCTTCTGTCCCAGCGGCTTCACCTGGCCTCGCCTACACATGCATATAAACAGGCTCGTACATTCGCGGCGTTTACACGCACGTGCGCCCAACTACATAGGCTGTTTATGTGGGTGTATGTAGGAGGTGGCACACCCTCCCTGCCCCCTCCTATCGCACCTTGATACGCATTCATGCATACCAAACGCTCAGGACGAGCGACAGAATAAGATCCCAGCCGGTAAGCACTGGGAGAGTGGGTAATGCGATGGTGGCAATGAGTCCCAATGAGTCGCAATGATGATGGCGCGCCTTCCTCAGTTCAGCGGCTCCTTCAAAAGAGCGTTTAATTAAATGAAGTCGTTTGCATTAATGTTGTCATTACGCATTTGCCTACGGAGCAACAGCTCTCCAAGACAAACGAAATTAAGCAAGCACAGGAAAAGAACCAGGCCAAGATGCACAAAATTCATTACTTAAATGGAGAGCAGGTGGTGCCGCCAGCTGAGAAAGCAGAAAACATAAGCTGGATGGGATTCGCATCCCTGTTCCAAACTCAAAAGACACTCACTCACAATTTGGGGGGAAGGGGGGTGCCACGGCATTCAGGTCACCCAAATTCAATTCTCGCTTACGTCAAACGCCACCAGTCCCAGCACTCTACTACGGGCCGAGCAGTATCAAATTTCCACTTTCGTTTCACAGTTCTGAAAAATCAGAATTTGAGTGCTTGATTGCCCCTTTTTCACCGCCGGTGGAACTTTCAGGAAGGGAGACCACGGGGCGGCAATGTCAATTAAAGCCACATGGACGCGGTGCTTGTGCGGACTTTGGGCCAATTAAGAGTGACATTTTGCGGGGACAGCACCAAGTGGAACAAGTCCTAGTGGTTGGTCCTATTCTGTCCGGGACCTGTGTCACCAATATTGGCCATTTTGGTTGGAAATGGTGACTAGCAGAGGAAAGATTCTTCAATCAATGTTCATTTTGGGAGCCTAGCAAAGGTTTTCTGTAGAAAACAAAAATAACAGCAAGAAAAGAAAAAGGAACCGATTTAATTTTCTAAAAAACAAGAAAAGTGGAAAAATATATCTTTTTACACTGTTTTTATAAAGCTATGTTTTAATGCAGATTTATTACTATTACTACAAAGACCTTCGCCTTGAAGCTTTGAAACTAATGATCTACCTTTTTTCATGTAAATTTCCCAATAACTATGATTCCCTTTCAAAGGACTCTCTTTATGCCCCCAAGGTAAAAACCAGTGCCAGGTTTATATGCTTTTTACAGCAAAAGAAATTCAATCTGCACCAATTTCTGGTACCTTTTTGGCTTGGATTATTTGAAAGGAAACAACACACCTATCGAGGTGGCTTTACCTTGATCCAGTTCATTGGACTGCCAGTTGACTATTTAAATTCCCCGTACTCTGTGTTTCGGCTATGCCCTTTTACCCCGGAGGCTTTCGAAGTTGGTTTTTGCATAATGTTTTTATGGCTCGACTTCCTTTTTGTGTCGTTTAAGTTTCCATTTCCACTTTGAGTTGGGGTTTTGCCACAGCCCTGCCCTGCCCCTGCCCCTGCCCCTACCCTTTTCATTTCTTGGCCGCGTGTTTGTGTAAGGCTCAAGTATGTTTAAGTAAAGTTTGCTCGCAAACTTTTGTCAAAGTATTTCGTGTTCTCAAATATTTTCATTTGCCGTGGCAGCTGCACCAAATAATTGAGGTTTAGTTTTTTGGCCCCAAAAGCGGATGTTCTTTTTCGCTTGGTCAAAACAAAAAAGAAAAGGGAAAAAGAAAAACCCGAAACCAAAACCGAAACCGAGGCCGGGCTGCGATGATTTGCGGCAAGCAAATTTATTGACAATTCATGGCTCTTGGTTGCCCCGAAATCCTGCGCTGTGTGACGAAGTGAGCGAGCGAGTGAGGCGAGGCCGTTCAAGCGTTTTGTTGAACTTTTGCGCAAGTTTGTCGCAAGTTTCCGTTTCCGGCTGGCATGCCATGACAAAGTGCCGCACATTAAGCTGTAGATTTTTCATTTTTCCTCGCTCTATCTCACTCGAGCTGTGCTCGCGCTCCTTCTTATTCTCCATCCCCTTTACCCCGGTTTACCCTGTTTTTGTTATCACTGAGGCCGCAGCCAAGACAAACCGAAAAGCGCAAAAGTTTAAATTAATGACACTCAACTATTAGCAAAATTAAATAGTGGCAAGATTATGTCTGCAAACTTGGAATGCGGTCAGGGACAGGGCTGGGATTCAGGCTCCCCATAATCTTTTGCTAGCTCTTGCTCTTGCTCCTCGCTTTCCATTTCCATATTTCAGACTGTGGCCAAGAATATCGGCCCAATTTGCGTTGACAGCGGCTGGAAGTGGGCAACAGGCTTGTAAATTGCCAATGACGCAATCGCCAGTTGTTGTTTGTTGTTTGCTCGGATGTGTGAGTGAAAACTTTCACTATGCCGTGTTGTTCGACATTGAAATGCACTCTGGCGAACTAAGTTTGTCCGACAAAACTGAAATCAAACAAGTGCCAAGGCTGCCATGAATAATTGGACCAAAGGATACCCTATTGTTTATTACTTTTAGGAACATTTAAAATTGGAAAGAGATCATTAGTCAAAAAGTAAAAGTTCTTAAAGTTTAACTATTTCTTAGTAATGGTTGCAATAGTATAATAGTTATACGTATTTCTATATTGAATATAAAACTAATCTGGCTATAAATTTACATAAAAATCATAGAAACCTTTTCAAAATAGTAAGAGGAAATATTTTAACATTTTTCTCGGTTTTACAATTCCACAAAAGTTGCAGTTTACTCAGCTTTACAGCAAAGTTACTAGCATACAAATTAGTTTCCACCAGTTAATAATAAACAATTACTCAATTATATTTAGCCAACGATTTAAAACAATAGAAACCATTTTCCACTTATTTCTGGTGTCAATGTAAAACTAAATGCTCTGCAAAATTATGCAATTACATTTTCCCCTAGATTTTGCAAAACCAGAGAGGACTTAAAAATAGTTCATTACCAGGAATCTCATTTAATGAGAGAGATACCGAGATAGATATAGAGATAGAGAGAGAGACAGAGAGGGAGAGATGTGTAGTGATAGCCGTGGCATTTATTATTAATGCATTCCCCAGCTAAATAACATTTATTTTTCCGGCTGGCCAGCCACCAGCGAAAGTGGCTCCATGAAGGGCGTGGCCCAAGTGGAATTAGTTAATAAATAAACGCGGTCAAGTTGATTTGTATGTTGCCATTAAGCAGGAATTAATTAGAAATTATTGCCAGGCGGGAGGAAAGTGCAAATTCATGTTGGAGCCAAGGTGTGGAAAGCAAGGGCAGGGATAAGGACCAAGAGCCGTAGCCGGAGCCGGGGCAGGTGGGCCAAAGTAATTGACAATTTTTGCATTTCACTCGCGACACAGACACTCGAGTCAGCATCATTGTTTGGTGGCCTAATTGAATTACGTTGGCCTAGAAGAAGCTGGGCAATAATTAAAAGCGGTCTGCCAATAATCAATGGCCCGGCACTCAGCTGGAGGCAGGTACATATTCCAGTATCCCAGTGTTGAAGCCACTATACTACTAGAAGGAGCAGCTACTTCTCCGCAACAGGCGGAGGACACAAACTGCTAGTAATAGAAATAAATTGGCGCCGCACGCAGTTCGCTGGCGACATCGCAGATATAGACACAAATAGCAGGGAGAGGTAGCGGCTTTGGCCATTCATTGTCTGGCTGTTCGACAGTCAAGTGGCACTTGAGCCAGTCTTTTGGCCAGGAAAGGAGTCGGGACAGGACAGTACAGGAGAGCGGAGCATCCCGTAGCCCTTGCGTGTGGCAGCTCATGAATTTCCAAGTGGCAGCCAGTTGCCAGGCAGCTGGTTAAAAGTAATGAAGCTCCAACAGCGTGTGTGTGTGTGTGTAGAAGTGTGAGTGTGTTGCCCGACTCCATAGCATCCTTGCCAGGCTCTTTCTGGCTTCCTTGCATGCTCCTCCGTTTTGGGCGCACGTAATTAAATCTAACTTTATTAGCACATTTCGGGGACTCGAAATGAAATGGAGGTACGAGTCGAGCAACTTTGGTGCCAAGGTACTTAGCCATCACCTCACCATCCAACAATCCAGCTTTGCATGCAAGTAGTACACAGAGAAAAAAGCCTAATAAGTAATATTAATTAATTATAATTTAAATTTGCTTATTACTTAAAAAGTATAATATAAAAAAACTCATTTTTGGTGTCTGAAAGTATGCAATACAATTTTGTTAAAAAAAAAAGAATTTAATGATTTTTAAAATATATTTACTTAAATCTTTAATAACATCATTAATTATAAATCTTTAGATACTCCAAAAACCATATTTTGTGCCTAAACGTAGGCACTGATATTACTCCTTGAATAAATTAATTAATAGTCTACTTTTAGTCATAAAAATAATAGTTTTCAGCGTTAATTTCCTTTTAGCACACATTTTAAAGAAAGATTTAATCAAATTCAAATATTTAGGTTATAAAAGACCTCAAAATTATTAAGAAAATCCAACCCATTCCTCTGTGTACCCAAGCAAGTCCTGGTAAGATTTAATTAGTTTTAGTCCTAAATAAACAAAAGTCCTAGCCATATACGAATACCCATGTCCCCATGTACATCTCGTTGTTGTTTCTTGTTGAATGCTGTTGCTATTTGATAACGTTATTGCAGTTGAGTTGTTGTTAAAGACCAACACTTTCAACACCACCACCACCAACCACCACCACCAAGCAAGCCACCTGTAGCCACAAAAAAAAATAATAACCACCACCAAACCAATCCTTTCTCACTCGTTCTTAATGTGATTTACTCGCTCATTTCTCTGTGTGTGTGTGTGTGTGTTAAAACCCTTCTAGAAAAAAAAAAAACAAAAAAAAAAGTTATTAATGGAGAATTTGCAATTAATTTTTCACTATACTCTGATCACATTTCTCGTGCTCTTCCCATATACTATATACGAATTCCATAAATCAATGCGAAACCAATTACGAAATTAATCGGCATCGAACAAAAATTCAATGTGAAATGCTTGAAACAATGCCAAGTGCAGCTGGCACGCCCAGTTTGAGGCGGGAGGCGGCCATCGATGGCGATGCAGATGGCCACGACAGCCATGTCGAAGAGGATAACGACAACGATACCAACGCTAACGATGATGATGACGAACGATGGCTGAAGCAAGCTCAGACTCCGGCTTATGCCGCTCACAATGACAGGCCGCAACAGACCAAAACAACACTTGGAATACGTCAGAACAGCAATAGCAACAGCAACGGCAATAGCCACAGCCAGAGCAAAAGCAAAAGCAACTCTGGTAATTGCAACAGCAAAACGGGAACGGGAACGGCAGCGACATCTCAGGCACACATTGCCCACAGATTAGGCCCGCGGGCCAGCTTCCCGGAGATCATGCAGCCCCGTCTCTCGCTCAACGGGCTGCTCAATCCCTCGCTGATGCCCTCGCCCCGGCCACTGTATCGGGACCATAGCTCCAGATCCATCAATCCGCTGACCGCCTACGAGCAGCAGATGGCCGAGCTGGATGGTAGCTTCTATGCCAGCAACGCGGGATATTTGGGCGCCGGCATGGGCGGCAGTGCTGGCGGTGGCACGACCTGCACGAATCTCACGGTGGGCGGTGGTTCCACAGGTATATCCGGGGCAGGTGCCACGTCTAGCGGTGGTGGTGGTGCTGCTTCAACTGGTGGCGGCGGCTTATCCTCGCATACAGGTGGCGGCCATGGTGGTGGTGGTTCCACCATACACACAACTGAACTCTCGATTACACCCACAATGGCCGGCGACGAGCAGTTTATCGATCTGGGGAGCCTAAGGCGCTTCTCGATCGATCGCCAGAGCTTTCTCGGTAAGGCCGCGTCCATCCCAGATCCTTGAAAACTGAAGCAAATACAAAAGTTCTCTATTTGAAATCGTTTTTAACGGTGTCTAAAAGTGGGCTATTATTGATTTTATATGCAGAAATTATAAAGCATACTTAGAGGCATTTAAAGAAATGATTTTTAAAATACGAGCGATTTTTGTAGCTCTTGCTTTACTTCGGCGAAACTAGGTGTAATTTCGTAGGTAAAACTATATTTTTAAACTCCTTGCTAAAAGTATAAGCCTTTAACTTTATAAAAAGTATAGTTATATCCACGAAATAGCCTAATTTTGCTTAAACAATTTAAAATATTACAGACTTTTATCAACCCAATTAAAATTCTCAAAAATCCAACTCAATTTCTTCCCTCAAATCAGACACTATTCTAGGTTTGCCCAAAATTTAATTTTACATTAATTAAAACCTTTATTAATAATTTTCCTTACCATCTACCATCCACAGATCTAGGACCAAAGTTTGGCATGACCCAGCCGAAATTCGGCCAGAGTGTCTCGCAACAAGGTTTCTTCACTTCGCACGACAGCCTGGCCACACCATGCGCCTCCAGGGCCTCCAACTCGCACATGGCCACCGTAAGCACTGCCTCCGAAATGGATCTTCTGCACAACAAGCAACGCAACAAGTCACGCGGACGTCTGAAAACGGCTGCCAGCGGCGATCAGCCGCTGCTGGGCACCTGGAATCGCTCCACGGGACGCGGTTCGCAGGATAACACGCTGGCCGGCGGCGGAGCCACCAGCCTGGCCATGGGCGGCATCGGGCACAACCAGTACGGCGGCAACTACTGCAACGGCACGGATCGGTAAGTGTTGTCACATTGCTGACACAAAAAGGATTTCCAGGATAACTTGGGATTATTCCACAGCTATCCGCGCTCCCGATCACAGCAGCAGGGTCACCACAATGCCGCCCAGCAGCCGCATCATCCTTACCAGCTGCAGCACTCGGCCTCCACGGTGTCGCATCACCCGCACGCACACGGTCCGCCCTCGCAGGGTGGACCCGGGCCACCTCATGGCGGTCATCCGCATCATCCGCATCATGGTGGCGCCGGCAGTGGTGGCGGCAGCGGAGGCGGACCACATGGCGGCCAGCCGCATCATCAGAAACCACATCGCACCGCCTCGCAGCGGATACGGGCGGCGACGGCAGCAAGGAAACTGCACTTTGTGTTCGATCCGGCGGGGCGGCTGTGCTACTACTGGTCCATGGTGGTGTCCATGGCCTTCCTGTACAACTTCTGGGTGATAATCTACCGCTTCGCCTTCCAGGAGATCAACCGGCGCACGATTGCGATCTGGTTTTGCCTGGACTACCTGTCTGACTTCCTGTATCTGATCGATATATTCTTCCACTTCCGCACCGGCTACCTGGAGGATGGGGTGCTGCAGACGGATGCCCTGAAGCTGCGCACCCACTACATGAACTCGACGATATTCTACATCGACTGCCTGTGCCTGCTGCCGCTGGACTTTCTCTATCTGTCCATCGGCTTCAACTCGATCCTGCGCAGCTTCCGGCTGGTGAAGATCTATCGCTTCTGGGCCTTCATGGACCGGACCGAGCGGCACACCAACTACCCGAACCTGTTCCGGAGTACGGCCCTCATCCACTACCTGCTTGTGATATTCCATTGGAACGGCTGTCTCTACCACATCATCCACAAGAACAATGGCTTCGGGTCACGCAACTGGGTCTATCACGACTCCGAGTCGGCCGATGTGGTCAAGCAGTATCTGCAGAGCTACTACTGGTGCACCCTCGCCCTGACCACCATCGGGGATCTGCCGAAGCCGCGCTCCAAGGGCGAGTATGTGTTTGTCATTCTGCAGCTGCTCTTTGGCCTGATGCTCTTTGCCACGGTGCTGGGACATGTGGCCAATATAGTGACGTCAGTGAGTGCAGCGCGCAAGGAGTTTCAAGGTGAGTGGCCCAGAAATGTAATGTAAATTGGGGTCAGGAATATCATTAATAATGTTATATAACAAAGAAGCTTCCCCCCAATACAGAAAGTATTTCAACCCTCGGCTGCAGTTAGCACTTATCTCAAATTAATCACAACTATTGTTTAATATTTGCAAGGACAACAACAATATAGAAAATCCTTTTGCAGGGAAAAATGAACAAAAAAAAAACATTCAGGTCATGGAATATACTATATATATCCCACAGTACTTAGCCTGATTAATTAATGTTTTTGTTGGATGTAAACAAAGAAAATATGACAAATTTCATTGAAAATGCAGAGAATAAGCTTCTGATAGATGACACTGAAACATTGCTTTTTTGCTTGTACAATTTATGGCCAGGGATATTGGAAGCAGGGGGGAGTAGTATGAAAATGATTTGGGAAAATATATACGTTTAATATTAAAAGATGCCACAAGATGTATCCTTGGCATTCTTTGACTTTCCCCTTCCGCAGCTCAAAAAACCCTTATAAACGCAGATGAAAAAGTGAACTTCAACAATGGCCCAGCTGAAGGTATTTCTATGTAAATTGTCATCAGAATTCCGAGTCTTACCAGGACCCTGACCAGCAGCGTTAACTTGTTGCGTATCCCGGTTGTCCTGGTAACGTGGAGGACCTCGAAGCATATGAAATGCGGGATTAGGGGAAAAAAAAAGGAAAACGTTACCCCAACAATGGGCCGAAATACATTCTCGTCCTCGTCCTTATTCCAACTAAGCTGCCTTGTTTGGGAATAAGTCCAAGATTGTGCGGTTGAATGCCGTTACTGCCCAGCTGGGCAAAAATTATATGCAAAATATTGAAATCTGGTGCTGCCATGGCAATAATGATGATGTCCCACTGCCATTGCCAGTGTGCCAGTGCCACTAATGTCCATTGTGGCACACAAGGAGCGCTCGAAGTACCCGAAGGACTCGTGGCGCAATCTCTCTCTCGTAGGCTCAGTTGGGCGTGCGGCCATTAGCTAAATGAACTCGTTTACTCGGCCGAGCCATAAATAACTGGACGAAATGCAAGAGCAATCCAAGTCAGCTAAGTGGAAAATGCCAAGTGAAAGGCAAAGAAGGCCTAGGAACGCATGCACTGGAAGAAACTTGGGTTCTCTCATAGAAAAATATATTTTTATAGTGGAAAATAATAAAATTTAAGCTTAATCTTAAAGAGAAATTAGGGAAAAGTCTGAATCTATTTACTAAATAGGAACTATAATCTTTTGGGTATTCCTTTTTTGTTTGTTTCTTTGAGTGTCAGGCAGGAAGAGGAAGACGCATTAGGGGAAGCGGAAACGAGAATAAGAAGCAGCAGCGGCAGCATCATTTCTAGCTTTCATTAAGGGCAGCGTCAGCTAAAAAAAATTTGTATATATATATTAAAGCCACTCACGGCGACAACGAGTCAAGGTGGTTCGCCTTCAGATGGATCCCTGCCTGGCCTTGCCTTCCGCTGGGGAGCAAACAAAGCACAATTGTACGCCAATGGGCGAGTCCAATGGGGGCGTGGCACCTTCGGCTTTTTCCTTCTGGCCAGGAGGAGGCTCCTTAGGTCTGTAGTCCAGCCCTTGGTCCCCCCCTGATGCTGCCAGTGCTTCTTCTAAAGCCCCGCCTGCAGCTGCCTGCTGGTCAACTCTCAGCTGACTTGTTTACACAACACTTTGCATGTGTGTTTGGCTATGGCCATTGCACATGTGTCCATTGCCATGTCCATGTCCTGGTATGAAGAAGCAGAAACGCCAGCGCCATTGCCATCGCCAACGGAGCAAGAAGGGCGGCGTTGCGATGGCAAAGTCAGCAAGCAAAGCTCTGGCGGCTTAATGGATGAAACGTGCTGTTGAATTAATTTCTGGCTTTATGCTCTCCATTTTTTCTTTCCGTTTTCAATTCCAGGCTGCCTTTGCTTGCTTTTTTTTAGTTCTGCAGACAGAGAAATCTTTTAAAAATAGTGAAAAGTAGTTAAGATTTAATAACCAAGATAATTCATCTCAAAATCAAAACAATTCATCAAATCGAGCAATAAATTCAAGCATAAAGCTCCGAGTAAATACAACAAATTCCTATAAATCAAAAATTAAGTTAGTAATAGTCTTTATCATAGTCAAATTCTTTTAATTATGTCCATCGTCTATCAACTAGTGACAGTTTTTATGTCTTGCCAAAATATGTTATAAACACACATGTTTCAAGTTGAGGATACATTTTTTCACAGTGTCCGCTTGTTGTGAAAATAATAACTAAATGTTTTCGCTGTGTGCAGTTGTGGTTGCTTGTTGTAAGCATTTATTTTTTCCTGCAGGCAAATTTTCAATTTTTACTGCCAGCCTAGCTTATAGGGGGCTACGCATGAAGTTCAAAAAGTCACGCAGACTTATGCGGCCATCGTGGTCCATATCGACCTCACTGCATATATCCCTGAGATCCGCATCGTTCACAACCACGCCCATCATAACCATTAAGGCACGCACATCCATATTGGTCACATAGCCATCACCGTCGCGATCGAAGAGCTGAAAGGTCTTGGTCAGTTTCTCGTCACTGTCCACTGTGGCCAGTCGGGGCGCCATCATTTGCATGAACTCTGGCAAATTTATATTCGCATTCCTTTCGAGACCCACCGTACTAATGAGATCGTATAGTTCTGATTCCGTGTTCTCGTGACCCACGGAAATTAAAACTAGACGCATCTCATGCGGTGAGATGGTGCCATTGCCATCCAGATCGTGCATCTTGAAGGCCTCCTCCAGATCTTCGATCTGGGTCTTGTCCAGGTTAAATGACATCGCAAAAAAGCGGAAGCGCGAGGGTAATGCAAACCCAATAAAAACACCATAAGTAATTCAGGAAAATTGAACACAAAAACACAAATTGGAGTATGTGTGTGTGTGTGGTGTGTCTGTGCTATATATGAGAAAACACTGACTGACAATCAACTCAACTCAACCGAACTCAAACTCTGTTCTCGATGGCTAATAAAACACTTAGCCAGGCGATTTTTGTTGTTGTTGTTGTTGTTGCGACCGCAAACTTTTCCGGAATAATAATGCATCATATATACAAAGGGGAGGATGAAAAAATAATAAACGGAAAGAAAAGAGAGAATAAGAAGAGAAGCCGCTGCCGAAGCATGCAGCATTTTGGAGAACCATCCATCAATTTGTCAATTCAGCGCTTGCCTTTGAGTGGCCGGCGATGGGACAGGAATGATGATGATGATGATGATGATGGGCAGAGAGTAGTAGTGCTGACCATAAAAAATCAACCATCAGGCTTTTGGCTAGAAGCAAGAAATACAAATAGCAAATTGAATAGATGCACTCGCACACATTCGCTGAAAGGAGTGTCTACTTGAGATCCATTCAAATCCTAGCCTATTCTCAGGGATTCATTGAAGGGGAACAGTTAGTCATCTGTGAATTTCAATCACATAGATGGATAGGGAAAATCAGACTTGTGGAGATACTTATTATATTTTAGTGGTTCATACTTTTTAGAAAGTCTTTAAGACTGGCTATTGTATTCCCCAGCAGGATAAGTGTTTAAGTTAAAGACTATTTTCTATAATGTTTAAATCTTATATTCAGCTCCTTCTTCTTGTATAATCTTTAATATGACTTAAAAATAACATTACACACCCTACATCCAACCATTAGAAACTATAATTTCCTTAATTAAAACGCCTCTTCTCCCCAATGATGGCGCTCTTTATTTGAAACCTTAAGCCTCGGCCCCTAGAGGAGGAAGCCACTGACTTGTCACGGATTTCTAGGCTTAGCAATAACTTTTTCCGGCAGCCCATTTGATTCATTCAACTTTGAGGCCTACTCTTGTTGCTTTCGCTCGTTCATTCATTCATTCATTCCCCGAAGACTTTGAGCCGGGATGATAAGCAAATGAAATGTTGTCGCCGTCCCACATGACGAATGATTAATGATTCGCATTCCTCCTGGGAGGGAAAAGTAGGCGAGCCATGAGAGCCGCTCGCTCGTTCGTCTAAAGTTAAAACTTAACTTTAACTAATGCAACAGCACTTTTTCACCCCAACGATGTCGCTGCGAATAGCGCCAGTCACGGCTTACCCGGGGATACAGTTTGCAAAGTGACTGAGTCTTGGTCTTCTTCTCCTTCTTCTGCCACATTAGCCTACATCCTCCGCCGCTGTTCTGCTCTGGATCCTACATCCTACTCAGGACTCAGTATTCAGAATTCCGGATTCCCGCTCCTGCGGGGCTGCAACAACTTGTGCTTGTGTATTTGCTTAAGCCGAGGTCGCTTTCCTGTTTCCTTCCGCCGCTTTTCCACTTTCCCGCTGCTAAGGAGGCGGAGGTGGGGTTTGGGGGGGGCATGAAAATTGATTTTGAAATAGTTGGTCTGCCTTTTTAAATTTGATTGACGTTATTACATTACATAACATCGCACACTAAGAGGAGCGGCGAAGCAGCTGGCTTAAGTTATTCATCCATTTAGCCCCACTTAGGGCCATGGACGGGGGTGCGGGCCAGGCTGGCTGGGAAAGCAGGAAAAGCAGATTAGGCGGGAGGCAACAACAAGTGGAAAACTGTCATTATATTTGAGTTATTGATGGTTCTTTTTTTTTCAAAATCATTTTGCAACAATGTTGCCGCTACCTCTCACACACACACACATTCCGCCACACGCTGACAGGCTTCTCGATTTTCCATTCCCCTTAGCCCTTACCCTTCCCTTTTACATCACATCTCACACACACACACACACTGTTACATTCACGCTTAGTTAAACGCATGGCTGTGGCTTGTTAACGCCGACAAGCGCAAAAGTTTGCCATTCGCCAAATGCTTGCGATAATCGACAAGCTCACTCACACTTTCACACGCAAGGGCACTGAGAGAAATTCTTGGAAATGGGTCTTGGAAATCAAGTGTTATATGTTAAGATGCCTCAGAAATGGCTGTGTACTTGGAATTAAAATAGTTCTGAAAAGTATGCTATAAAAGATATTACGTATACGTAATATAAGGTAGATACCTTGTATTTTTCATTATATCAGTTTTCAGCAACTTTTAACGAGATTTCAACTGACACAGTTTAAATAAAAATCCAGCTTGAGCTTTAAATAATTTACTTCAATATTCGGGAACATTTTTTTGAGCTTTAAATAATTTACTTCAATATTCGGGAACATTTTTTTAAGGAGTTTTGAAACTCTAAATTAAACCTGAACTAATTTCATAATTATTGGCTTATGGATTTTAAATTTCAAGGAAGTGCATCCACTTCTCCCTTAACTTCTCTACAATTAAAATAAGAAATATATTATTTTTAATTTTAAATTTTAATTACAAATTTCGTTCAGTGTTGCATCACACACACTAGTAAAAAAAACCAAACCTGCACACACTTTTATTCAGGACACTCACAGTATGGAGGCTGTGTATTGAATTTCCCCCGCCGTTTTGGCTAAAGTCCAAACAGCATTTCAAAAACTGACATTTAAAATTATGTAAATTCCCAGCGTCCCGGCCCCCCGGCCATCGTAACCCAGGCCCCGCCTTGCCATTATGTAATTGTTATTGTAAATAGTTTTATGCAAATTTTCCCGCTGTCAGCAAAAGTGTCAACGGACCTTGATTGATGCATGTGTACAGTTTGCATATGAATCATCACCCGTGTCCATGTGTGTGTGTGTACTATGTAGTTTTTCAATTTTATTTCTCGGTTTATTTAGTTTTTAAATATTTATTGCATTGTGCTTGGTGTGAGCCAAGCGCGTTTCTCTGGTCGACGGTGAAATGCTCTTAGTCTTCATTTACAATTAACGTCCGTTTGGCGTGGCCTGGCCTGCTGACTGAACCTGGCCTTTGGCCTTGCAATTAAAACAATTTACGCGCTCAATTTAAGCCAGCGCAAGCAAACACAAATACAAATACCAACAGGACGAGCAGGAAGCACGGAACACCGCCATGGATCCAAAGGAGAGCTGCAGCTCAGCTTGGCTGAGGAGAAGATTTGTAGTGCCTTAGCCAAGCGTTTTCATTTTCGTTTTCGCTTTCGACTTGCTAAATGCATAATGGCCAAAGTGTTGCTGTTCGCCCTTGCTTTTGGCTCTTTGTTTTTGTTTTTGCCTGGCCACCACAATCCTTGCACTAAAAATAGCAACGAGGCAAAGTGACGAAAGGCAAACGAACTGAGTCAAGAACGCGCGTCGAGCATTCGACATTGGCCCAGGACCATGGAGCCGGTGATATACTATCCACACACTGAGGGAAAATAAATTTAATTGTTTATTTTCTGTTGGAATTCATATACACTTTGAGAATATATTCTTGAATTTTTGATACCTTTTAGAAATAAAAATTCTTTTTCTTGAAGAGCTTTTCTTAAGAAAGAATATTAAATTTATTGCCCTTATAATTCTCAAGTTCTTTTTGCGGAATGAGCATTATATATTTCCTTGAATTTTTGAGCATTGAATTCTTAACCTGTTTTAATACAACATAAATAAAGTCCTTATTTTGGCCAGTGCTAATCACATAAAAAATTGCTTGAAGCTACAAGAAGTATCCTTCTCAAAAACGGGACATCCCACGAATTCCAGTGGCCAGGGGCTGTCAAAGGACTTTCGCAGACCTTTCCAGGGTATCGCTTTCTTCGATTTACCCAGCTTCTCGCCTTCTCTCTCACTCTCTCTCTCCCTCTGTGTCCCTTGGACCGTACCTCTTTTCCTTACTCTTTTTTTCGTCCTTTTGGATAAAGAAGGAAAAGAAAAGGGGGATGCAGCGGCGTCCATTATCCACTTTAAGTTGCCCGCCCTTGCTGCGTGTGTGTGCCTGGGGAGAGGGGGGGTCACATATATGTGTGTCTGTGTGTGTGCGTTTTCAGCTTGGTTTGTGTTTGTTGTTCGTTTCGCTGTTTGCTTTTGCTTGCCACAGCCATGTCCTGTGTTTGTGTGAGTTTATGTTTGCTTCTGGTTATGCCCCACAGCTGTAACCGTGTGTGAATGTGTGAGTGTGTGGGGATATATATACATATATATGCGGATTCCAATCAATATCGTAGACGCAGTCGCCGCTGGTGGCCGCTTTTGCCCATTAAGCTGCATGTACACCAACTTACTGTCGTATTTTTAGAACATGCTCACTGTTGTTCTTGCGCCCCTTGCCACTTTTTTTTCTGCAGCTTTAGCTGCTTTCGTTGTTGTTGTTGTTGTTGTTGTTGTTGCTGTTGTCGTTGTTACGGCATGTAGCTGCTCTTTAAGGGCAAAGTATTCCATTATCCTTGAATGGGGAATTTCCCAAGGATTTCAACAGCATCAGCGGCAGCCAGTCAAGTCCTTCTCCTGCTGCAGCTGCCATGCGCATTGTTATTGCAAACTGCGAGAGGTGCTCGCCGCATTTATTTTTAGTTACCGCCTGAATAAATCCATCCCCAGCATTTCTCATTCGACCATCATCCGCCTCCTGGCATACCTCCTTGCAGCCTCCTGTATCCTGCCACTTGGCGGCCATTGTTTATTCGTGCTTCACCCCTCACAGAAAACATTCAGATTCAGATTCGCATTCGGTTTGGGATCCGGAATCATCAGCAGCTGTAGAAGCACCAGCGGTAAATGCATAATTAAGGTGCAAAAATCCAGGGCAAAATGCCTTTTTCGCTTCAAATTGATGTTGAATGTACACTATGAGCAGGGGAAAGCTAGAATCCTCTGACTGTTTTTGGTTTGAAACATTTTACTGAGGCAGGTATTTAACATAATTTTCTAGGGAATTTTAATCGCATTAAATTAACCTAAACATAAATCTAAGAGAGTTTTCTATGAATTAATTCTGTAGTTTAACTTTTATGAAATAAACAACATTTAAGTCCTAACATAAATATATAATAATATAATATAGTGTAATTAAACTCATCCAGAATCCTTGATACATCACTCCAAAAGAAACTCCTAAAAACTATGATTTCCCAAACAAAATAAATCCTGATAAAGTTCATATTAATGTTCAATAAACTCTTTTAAATCCCTGATATTCTTTCCCCTACATTTTAGGAAAAAACCCAAATGGAATGGCAGGTGGAAAAGCTCCGCAGACCATTAGGACTCGTTCGGTTTGAACTGTGGCAAGCATTCCTTGCACTCGGGGTGATAATCGCACACAATTCCTTTCGATTCCTGTGCACATTCAGCAAATGCCACCAGCCAGCCAGCAGAGAGCTTTGCAACTCCCATTTGGGGGCCATTGTTCTGGGACCCTGACTCCTCCTGTCCTGTCTCCTGTCTCCTGTCTCCTGTCCCCACGGAGCACAACTTCCGTCTTTGGCATAACACATCAGCTTGACTCTTAAGTGGTTTCTAGTTAGTTTGCAATTTTCACTTGCCCCACACACAGTACACCCGACCGCCCTGCTTTTTTCATATTTCTGGCAGGAATTGTGTGTGTGACGTTTTTATGAAAAGACTCTGGGTGTGGAGGAGTCGCGCAGGAAGAGCAAGTTTTTGTCACGCATATTTACTGTTTGTGTGTGATCCCCTCCTTAGCCGGGGTGAAACTTGGTAGTGCTGCAGTTTGTTGGCAGACAATAGCCTGAACTTTTGCACCCAGATTTCTTTCAAATGCAGACACATACACACACACATGCTCGACTCCCGTCTGCGGTTGATCCTTTGGCGGCAATTGTCCTCGGCTGTCAGTGTGTTGAGACAAAAGTCAAGTCAGAAAATGGTAAATGTAATTATTGGGAAGCGGCAGCGCTTAGTTTGAGGTGACACACAGGCAGACACACCGAAGAAGAAGGGCCCCAAGGACCTACTTTTCGACCTGAAAAACCGCCACGAAAATTGCAACAGAAGCAGATCAAAGTTCGCCCGGGGACAACTGTAGGCGAAGCAGAGCATAAAATGAAAAATAAATAAGAAATAAGCAGAATACGAAGCCAAATGCACTTTTTTCCCTCCTCATCATCATCATCATCATCATCGTCGTCGTCGTCTCCTTTTTGGCCAAGCGCAGCCAAGTGACTCGGGGGCAAAAAATGGCAAATTAAATTTTGCTCACAAAATGCAACCAAATGGAAGAAGGAGAAAGCAAGGAAACAGGATAAGCTCCTCCGTTCAGCCGCAGAGCAAGCAAAGGAATTAAAGCTCGAGTAATTTCTAAAAACACCAAAAACCAAGTTGAGACACACAGGCAGTCAGTGGAAGCCGGAGGAGTCTATCGAAGGCAACCGCAATTACTGAGTCCAACACAGCCGCACACGAAATGCGAATACGAACACAGAATGCCGCAGACTCACTTTCCTATTTGTTTATTTTTACCATGGCTGCTGCCATGGAATATGCAATTAATATTTAGATTGATTTTCAATTGTAACAAAAAACCCGCAAAGGACGTGCCCAGCAAAAATGGTTTGGAAAATTCAATGGACGTACGGGAGGGAGGGACCCAGCTAGCAAGCGAGTGTCGAATGCATTCAAGCATTCAAGCCGCAATAAAAATCGCTGTAATTTTGCATGGCTCACTCGTAGTATCATTGAAATGTTGGATAGAAACTAGAGCAGGAGGTGGCTCTGTCCTGTGTGTGTGTATGCTGCGCCATTTCTATCGTTATCCATATCCGATATGTGTAATGGCTGCCAAGAGGCAGACACTGCCATTCAATAATCTTTCAATTTACCGAGGACTCTGGGGATGGAAAAAAAGGCAAATGAAATAGCAGGGAATAGAGAGGCCATAGAACTTCATTACATAAGGAGAATATAAAGCTTAATTCCTGATTGTTTTCAATATAAATTACTAGCTAATATAAAATCTCTAAATCATCAGTAAGAAATTATGTTTTACTACAAAAATATTAAAGATTTACTTAATATTTAAATGGTTCCATTATTTCCCTGCCTCTTAGTCTTTTAGCTGCTATCCTATTAGACAAGCGAATTGAAATTTGAGTTGGACAACAAAGGACATTTGACAATTGAGAGATGACAAATGACCAACTGGGAAAAACTAGAGTTTGGAGGGAGCTGAGAGGAGCCTTCGAGAGGTTGGGGAGCTCCAGAGAGCTATGAGGAGATCGGGGTAGCTGGCGATTGATTGCATTATAGATGTTGTCCCTTCTGGCCACGCCCTACTCTCCCTCTGGACTTTTAGTCCCGGTAACTGGGTATTTATTTGTATTCAATCTGTTTGCCTGTTTGTCAGTTGGTTTTCAAATGTTTGCACGAGCAAACACAAAAGACGCAGCAGCACTCAGTTCGATTCAGCCGAGTTGCGTTGAGTTCTACCTGTTTCAGCAGCAGCAGCCATCACTCCACATTTTCATTCTTTCCCCGCCGGCAACCGCCGACGACAAATTGTGTCAATATTTGTTACCACTGACGAGCCAAGAGATTTAATTTCCTCTTATCGAACTGGGATGACTCGCATCCAGCTGGGTGGAGTGGCGGTGGGTGCAGTGAATGTGGGTGTGGATGCGTACCCTAACATGGAAACAAAGGCCAGTTGTCATCAATATTGCTCAAACAGAATCGAGTATCCTGTCCTGTTCTGTCTTAGTCCTGTCCATCCCCGGTCACACGGAATACTTCACTTTCCACAGATATGGCCAATTGAGCGAGCAAGCGGCAAGCATCGCTCATTGTTAAGCTGCAGCAAATGCAACGTGCGCTGGTCTGGACCGGAGTGGACTCCACTAAGCCACCGATAGATGTGGTCAGGTTCCTTTCGGCGATGCTGGCTTTGTGCCTGCTCATCCGGCACAAGAGGGATAGTTAATTGCTGGCTAAACAGAAGCTCTGCTCGGGGTGGGTTTCAGTAATCAATATCAAGCATACGCCAGGTGCGCCGGCCAGAGCTTAAGTCCAGCAGCATGCTGTCGGACAGCTAAAAGCCCTATATTACAAATTTATGCAGACCATCTTGATTGACCGATTAGGGGGCAAAGCCTAAGTACGGTGGGAACAATATAATATAAAAACAAAGGGGAAATTGTGCAAGGTATTTTGTTGTAAATTATTAAATATTAAATAAAGTTAAGTTTGTAAACTTGTGATACATAAAACGTTTATCGGAAGCCAGAAATATATACACAATCGTTATATACAATAATCGTTAGTTAAATTATATACTTATGGGCCACAAATTAGATCAAATGTTCTATTAACTCGAATTTAAGTTATTTTTCTATCAAACATTTCTTAGAAAAATAATCAAAGGAAAATCAAGGCCTCCCTTTCCCTTAAACCTATAATTTATGAAAGTTTATCTCAAAGATCGAAACAACACAAATTTGCTAGCAATTATTTAACCTGTACACCCCATTGTACAAAAACCCCTAATTTCCACGCACTTTGTATGCCAGTCGCGTATCCATTTCCAGGAAAATCCTCAGCAAATACAAATAAAACATTTTCCTTTCTCTCTCCCCCTCTTTTCTCATCTCTTTCCTGTGGTTCTATGTTTTTTTTTTCGAATTTTTTTTTGGAACTTTAGCCAAGCTGGATGGCGTGAAGACGTACATGCGGATGCGACGTGTGCCGAATCATCTGCAGGTGAAGGTCATCAAATGGTTCGATTACCTGTGGCTCACGCAAAAATGCTCGGACGAGGAGCGCGCCGTGTCCTGTCTTCCTGATAAATTAAAGGTAAGTACGCTGCCGGAACACGATTTGTCCATTACCTTAGAAGGAGAAATCTATACCAATTCCTATGCCGATGACGATGACGATGACGATGATACTGATTCCGTTTTTCCCTTCGGCAGGCTGAAATAGCAATTAACGTCCATTTAGATACACTTAAGCGGGTGGAGATTTTCCAAAACACCGAGGCCGGCTTCCTATGCGAACTGGTCCTACGCCTGAGGCCGGTGCTCTTCTCGCCCGGCGACTACATCTGCCGAAAGGGTGAGTATCCCAGCTCCTTAATAGCATTTTTCCATTTGAATTCACCACGCTTTCCCCCGGCAGGTGAGGTGGGCAAGGAGATGTACATTGTGAATCGAGGACGATTGCAGGTGGTGGCCGACAATGGAAAGACGGTGATGGCCTCGCTGAAGGCCGGTTCCTATTTTGGCGAGATTAGTATACTCAATATGGGCACCGCAGGTAAAGAACTTGGTAAATATCCCGTTTTAGTGCGACAGGCGGAACAATAACGATAACGTAACTACTACAACAACCTTCCCCCAGAAAATCAAATAAACCAAACCCCACGAAAATGAAAATCTATTAATCAACAGACGACACACTCTACTATTAGTATATTCACACAAAAATCTAGAAAGCATACAACGTATCTCTCTATCTGTGTCCTCTATCTGTGGAATGTGTAATTGTCTATTAATAAGTGTTAACCGGAGAGTCCGAAAAGTGCCCGCCCGCCCCTCCGAAGCTATAGTTTAGAGATCCTTCAGCACATGTAAACCCGCCAGCACCCAGCACTCGAATCAATATTTATAGAATTTACATTTTAATTTATAAATAACTGTCATATGGAAAATACAATTTTCGTTTTTTCTTTGTGTCCCTTTAAATTGTTCATATATACACACACAATACTATATAGATTTTTTATGCCGCCCTAAGAGTGTGCAACGAATTTTTTACTGCACTTCCCCGGCCCTCTCACGCGGTTGAAAAATTAATGAATGTCAAATGCAATTATAGCACCTGCATGCACTCGCACGGGTCTCTCGGACTCCGCACCCTCTTGATTTTATTGTTCTCGACATTTTTATTGTAGGGATACTACTATAAAAATGCGCGAAATAATTGTGGTTGGCATAAAAAACGATCCGAAAAAAAAGTAGTAAACGTCGCTTTAATTTCATTTAATAGTTGCCAGGGCCAGCCAACCGTGAAGTTGATTCGGGATTGGGACTGAAAATTCGATCCTGCCGCGGTCATAATTAATCAAGGGAATGTGTGTGTTTGTGTTTGTGTTCCAACTGCATGTGAGATACATATATGTGTATCTGTGAGTTGCATACTCCAAGGCGTCAACACAAACACCGTGAATCGGGAACCATGAACCGCGAGAGGCAGCTAATTGAGTTTGCCGAATGGCAGGAGTTGTTGCCAACTCAATTTGCAGACAAAAGTTAAGGTGGCTCGAAAGTTTTACGCCTCGAAGGCTAGGAGGCCCTAAGTAACCTCCACAAACACACACACAGCGAAATCGAATTGTTTAAAATGCCTTTGTGTTTCTGCATGATTTAAAAGCATTATTCCTGGTCCTGGTGCCATTCGTGTTCGATCAACGGTGAGAATTGCCTAGGGGAATTTTCGCACTGAAATGCAATTTCTTACGCTAGTTAGTCGCTCCACCTCTCCCTCAATCTATCTACATCTGCCTCTATCTCTATATTTTAATCTGTCTCTCTCTATCTATCTATCTATATATATAAATATATTTGTCTCTGAGTCGATGTTGTTGTTGTATTGCTTTGCCTGGACGTAATTTAAACGTTTCTCTACACGTAATTGTATTGAGAGTTGTGTAATTAACATTAAGTATACGACCCATTGACACAAGCCACAGAGACACACATACACCTGCAAGCGATTCTTCATGTTTAAAGAGAGAGCTGATTTAATTGCATGACATGCACGGAGAGATTTAATAGAATTATGTAAGAACTGGGTTTTAAAGAGACTGGAAAATATTACAGAATAATAATCGAGAAAATAATAAATACTTTTTGGGGTATAAAGCTTCATTTCATAGAAGATTTCATTATGGAAAAATTATAAATAAAATTACCAAGGACTAGGCAGGAATAAAATTATTAGAAAAATTAGCACAAAGTCAATACCATAAAATAAATTTAAAAGATTCCAGGAAAATGTATGAAAATACTACCCCAAATATTATGAATTTTCAGGAAAATGTATGAAAATAACTCTATAAAATCCTGCTACCCTAAATATTTGCTTTTTCCATTAAAAAAAAAATGTTTCGAGAATTATTTCCATGTAAAACGTAAATTTTAATCAAAACATGTCTGCCGTTGAACCCATTTAATATTTACTCGCCGAGAGATAAAATACAGCTTTTGGTCCTGTCTATTTTCTGCCTCGACCTTTCTATCCATATTGTGTGGCATGCAATTTTAATGTCTTTGTGCGGCCAAGTCAACAAGAAGAATCGACAGACACACACTGAGACACACATACACAAACACACACACACACACAGCGACTCGAAGAACACAGCGACTCAAGCCGGGAAATGCTTTTTTGCAAGACCATTAAACTTTTCTCTTTGCGTTGGCAAACATTTGCTTTGGCAACTTTCACGATGCGAAACAAAAACAGGCAACCGACGCACAGCCAGCGTTCGCTCGGTGGGATATAGCGACCTCTTCGTCCTGAGCAAGAAGGACATGTGGGACGTGCTGAAGGAGTATCCGGCGGCGCGTGTTCGTCTGGAGTCGATAGCCGTCAAGCGATTGGAGAAGTACAAGAAGGCACCGCTAGAGAAAGGTAAAGGCACTTGTCTTATTTGCTTCCCTGCCCGGTGTCCTGTTCCCCTTGCCACCTTCCCACACTCACAATAATATCCCATTCCAATAACGAATCCCTGTGCTCTGTCCCCGCCCATCCCACAAAAACAAACACCACTCGAAATTCAAAGATACGAATACGAATACGATTGCCCCAGAATAACACGATTCGATTGTTTTCGCCTTCCGTTCCGTCTTTCCGTCTCTCCTTCTCTCTGCCTTTTTGTCGTTTATCGATTTCATTTGCGTCCGTTTCCGGTTGTGAACGATTTTGATTTAAAAACACAGTCAAATACTTTAATGTAGTTGCCATGGGTCGCTGCCAATCGACGCCGGGCCTAGTCGAGAGCTGTGGCCGCACATCGCTTGAGGAGATGTGGTTGCCACCGGCAACGATGCACCACCATCAGCAGTTACAGCAGCATCAACAGCAGCTCCAACAGCAGCAACTCCAGCAGCAGCATCAGGTGGCCCAGCAGCAGCATGTGCCACATCGGCAAGAGTCCACGCAACAATCCTCTCAGTCGCATGGTTACAGGTGAGCTTTTCCTTCAGCCACGTTTGAATTGTGGTTTCACAACAATAGCACTTCAGAGGGAATGTTTTAAATCGGTTGGGTTTCAGGGGTGATTTTATGGGTCGAACTCGATATAGTTAAAGTGTTTGTTCCTTCATTAAAGTGCTTTCTTTTTCCCTTAATAATTCCTAACTAATATAACATCCTTAAAGTCCCCGCAGCTATGCTGACCGCCTGGCCAGGGCCACAGACTCCCCGAGATCGGTTAGCCCCAGTGCCCACGGGTCCGAGGAGCGACCCCGAAGTCGAGCCACCTCGCACCACTCAATAAGACCCCAATCGCAGCCGAGTCACACGGGTAAGTACAGCATAAATACTTAGATTAAATCTGGCGGCAGACTACAGCATAAGCTATGAATTTCTACCTTCCGCCCTTTCCCTGTTCAGGTCACATCTGCGACTCCAGTTCACAGCTGGAGTGCTATGGAGCGGGCGTAGGTGGAGCCGGTGGTGGTACCACTCCCCTTTTGGGCTCTCACGAAGCTCTCGAGGATGAGATTAAGCGGCTGAGGGAACGCCTGCATACAGTGGAATCAGAGAATCAGGCTCTGAATACGAAACTGTCGCAGCAGCAGTGGGATCTGGAGAATCGACTGGCCGAAATAGAGATGCAGATCTGCGGTGTGTCGTCCACATCGAGCGTGGATCCCGAGAACGAGAACGAGGAGCTGGAACGGAACAGAGAGAGTATCATATAACACGGGAGCGTGCTGCCCCATCAGGCGATCGGTATGGTGTACATATCATGTTCCTCATGACTCCACGATCATCATCGATCATCTGACAACTGACAACTGCATCCGATGAAAGGCTGGCGAGGATTGTCATCATCAGCGGGCGCCATCATTAAACCGCATCATATCGCATCTAAACTCTCGCCCCCTCAATATCTCCACCTCTCTATCTGTCTGTTGTGTTTCTCTCCCTCTCTCTCTATGTTATGTATGTGTGTGTTATATTCTCTCTATGTGTGCGTGTGTGTGTTGTGCATGCATCCTAACGAATGCCTTACTAACGAATAAAAACCATGACCATGACCAGGAGCAGCAGCAGCTATACAGCGGCAGGAGGATCTGGTTGATGACCGAGAGATGCCGATGCCAATGCAGGATCAGAGGCGACCACTTGAATCTGAGACGGGGACTCAGACCTGTGCCAAGTACTGCTCGCTTTAGGGCACAGGAACGAGGAGAGAGATAGAGAGGGGAGGATGCAGAGAGGTGATGGCCAGATATCTACCCCCAAGATGTGCAATTAATATCTCTTATGATCAAGCGACACCAAAAGAAAATATCCAAAGAAAAAAGGTGGCACTGCCAATGGAAAATTTGTTAAAAACGCGCCAAGCCCAAGTGTAAATAGATATAGAGAAAGGGAAACCCACTCAGATCAAAAGCAAATAGTAATTGTAATGGGATGAGTTGGGCGGCGCCAGAGATCGGAAGAGCTTTAACAGACATTCCGAGAGAGAACAAAAAAAAACCCCTAACACAACTTGTAACCCTAAAAACACTAACACTTTTTCCATACTAAAAAATCAGAAATAGATTCGAGATTTATATAGGAAACATCATTAGGCCTAGACGCTCTTAACCTCCTTTTTAAAAATGGTTACTCAACCAAAACACGAAACGGGTACTCGAGATCCCATTGTAAATACTTTCGCTCTAGGAACACTCCAATTAGCATAACCCAAGTCTAGAGATCATCCGAAGAAATAACTAAAAACTTACTTTAACTCATGAGTGTAACAAATGAATACATATATATATATATATATATATCTATTGTAATATTTGCTAATTGTAATTCGAAAACATAAAAAAATTTACTAGATGTGTATATGGGAAACGATTTACTTTAAAACTGAAAATAATGCATAAACAATTTATGGACAACTAAGTGAATATTTGCAAAATATTTGTACTATTGGAAAAGAACTGCCAGAGCATACACCACACACTCCAAAAACAAAACAAAAACTATATTGATAATTATGAAGATGAAAGGAAACTCGAAGGATAAAGCTATAAATATTAAACTATTAATAAAAACACAATTTAAATGAGTAGATCAGTCAAAAGGAAACCACTTTTAATGCAATATTATATTGTACTACTGTCGTATATGGTCGTATATCTAAATTATATATATATATATATATGCCTATATATATATATGATATGGTAAAAGTTTAAAGGTCTAAATGTATTTAACTTTAGTTAGTTGCCCAAAAAGGAAATATAAAACAAAACCAATGCTGAAGATTGTAGTTGAGAAAAAAAAAAAACACAGATTAATTAAGGCCAGAGAGGGTTCTGTAGCAGAACACAGAACGCAGTTCAAGAATCCCCATAATATGGGGCAGCTGCGATGAGAAGAATGAATTAGTTTAGCCTGTAACTCTAGTTATACCTAGTTATACCATTAGATGTGTACCAGAGAAGACCAAAAACCAAAAAAACCAGAGATCGAATCGCGATCGTTTATGAAAATTGTTCAGTGTCAACTCCAAGGAAAAACAAAAGAAAAACATTTAAAAAGCCAGAAGCTGGGTTGATAAGGAAATCTAATAATTATATAGCTAAATCGAATAAGATTCTTAACTTTACAGAATGCGAAAAGCACGGATACGTTTGAGTATCTGCCGTAGGAAACGGAAACTTGAAACTGGAACGAAACTCATTTCATGCCAACAAAAAAGAATATAAAGGCCAAAAACTTGAACTCAAATTTTGTTAGGATTCTCTTTAGATTATTCGCCAACGAGATATATACTTAATTTTTGATTTTCTAGTGAGCAAAAAATAGAAGGAAATGTCTCTTCTTTTTACATATTTTTCAACCTAATTACTTTTCGGAATATCATATAACGGATTAATTAAAAAATTTATTAATAATTACAATAAACATCAAAATGGGGTTTCATCTAAGACAAAGGCTTATACCAGGGGCAAGAGGATAGCGTTTAATGAAAGCTAACGCCGCAACTTGTCAGGATTTATAGCGGAGTTTTTCGGTTCTTTAGTTAGCCAAAGGTTAAAGTTGAATATAAATAACTAAATTAAATTAAATTAAATTTATATGGCTTATTAGCACGCTTACCGGCCACAGCAGGACTCTCTGTCGTTTGTTAGATTCATTATTCCCCCCTGATTTCTCCAAGTGTTTTCCGTTAGAGCGCGTGTGTATAGGACATAATATATCTATTTGTTATATTGAACGTATAATACAAGGAACTACATCGATTCGGTTGTGTTGTTGATGTTGATGATGATGATGATGGTGGCGAGTTTGAATGGCTTACATAATGATAGGTTTTTACATTATTTTATGCATTGCAATCTATATGAAAGAAAACAAAAAACAAAAAAAACAAAACAAGAACATTTATAGCTTTATTTTTACTATAAATTAATTAATTTATAAGAACTACAACAAGACGGTAAATTAATTCAGCATTCATAGCTTACTCAGAGAACGAGGCAGAGTTCTCGCAAGAGATCATCTCATCCGAGGCGAGAGTAAAGGCATTTTTTAATCAGATCAGATCAGAAAAGGCCCCCGATTTGCAGCAGGTAAATCGAGCTTATCGTGCGAGAGTTTCAAAGCCGTTTACATTGCTGAACAACTCTGTAATCTTGAACAAAAACAAAATTAAAACAAAAAACACTAAAAAAGGGTAAAGAACAAATGAAAAATTATAAAATAAAGCCACAGAACAAGAAAAGCGCAGAAAGAAAAACTGAAATACAAATAAAATCAAAAAAACAAAACAAGAAATTCTTAATACATGAAAATCGTGCGTTTCGTTTATGCCTCTGGCTGGGGGTTTGTTTTTTTTTTGGGCGGGGGCAAGCAGGGGAAATCCAACGACTCATCCATCGATCCATCGATCCGACCGAATGCAACCTGCATGTCGTAATCAATGAGATCTGAGAAAGAGCCGCAAAATTGTTCAATTACAAAAGGCACAGCCAAAACCACACACTCATCGCATTGCCGACGCCTGCAATTAACGAGCTGGTTGAGTAGTCGAGTCCATTAGGCCAACACTTGAGTCTCGTCGAGTCGCGTCCCCAGAACGTTACCAACTAACCAACTAACTTTGGTAAGCGGAAACCGAGCAACGTGAGCGAATTGAGAGCCCAAAACAAAGACGGCCAAACAAAACAAGCCGAGATCGCAACGATGACGTCGCTCCGAGTTCCAGTGGAAGCTTCACTGTCCAAAGCTTTTGGCTCAGACGGATCCCCGGAGCTGTTGCCTGTGTCAGTCGTTTTGAGCAACTCGTGCGCGCTGGACGTGTTTTTCCTCCTACTTTAACACTCTTTTCCTCTTGTCCCCCGAAAGCGAATCGAAGAAGTGTAAGCAACAAGTGCCAAAAAAAAAAGAGGGAAACAAAACAAAACTCCGGCTCGTACTCGTACCTACTTGCTTGTGCTGTGCTGTGCTGTGTGTGCTGCGCCCCCTCCAACTTTTTAATAATAAACTTCTGATGCCCGTCGTCTAACGCTAACGTTAACTACATATTTTTTTTTTATGGATCTTCATGTGCCTGGCTCGCTGTTCGCTTTGTGTTTAATTTCGACTCTATTTTGCTGTCTTTTTTTTCTTCTTTGACTTTGCGTGTTGCGAGCGTTGTTCTAATTTTGTAGCTGCTGCTTAAATTAGAGGGGCTATATCTTTAAGTATATATATACATATACTTCCGAGTGGAATTTGTGCTAAACACGTGAACGGCTCTGGCTGCGGGGCTTGCCGTGTGAAAAGCATAAATACCAAAAGTCGCAGTTATAAGATATTCAGATTCAGATATCTGGCCTAGCCCATTGCATAATAGGCGAATGCGAGGGGAAGCGAAAAAAAAAACAAACACAGCAAGCAAAACCGAAAGCGAATCTGAATCTTGAGTCTTGAGTCTCTCGGGTTGAATCTGAATCTGGTTTTTCCGTTGGCTCTGTGTGGCTGTTCGATTGGTTTTCGTTAGCTGAACTAACAAAACAAATAAAACCTTTTTTCCACTGTAATTGCGGCGGCTTTTAGGCGAAATAAACGAGATAGAGTAATGGGCAAAAATTAAAAAACAATAGAACGCGCACTCACTCGCGCCAAGAAGGTTTGGCTTGGCTGCGCTTTGGCGACGCCTAACGGCATTAATCAAGAGACTGAAGGCACAAGCACCTCTACCTCTTCTGGCAGTAGAGCCTCGCGTAATCAAAAGACTGAAGACACAAACTTGGCAGCGCCCCCTAAAATGTACCTAGGCACGGTTTGTCTGTCAGTATGTGAGTATGTGCCGCGTGGAGTGTTTTTAAGACAAACAGCTATAAAGTGTTGCCAAAAATAAACGCTTGTTCGCCATAGAAGCATGCGCTAATGAGCCATCGTTTAGCTTTGAGGCGTGGCAAGTGTTACAATCGCATTTGGTCAACAGGAAATAGAATATGTAATATAACAAACAACAACTAATGGCCCACGTCTACCACACGTCTGATGAAGTTCAAGACCCCTATTCAAACTTAAATGATCTAGCACTAAAAATAGCGAAAAATTGCGGTAGTAATTAGATAAATACATTAAAAGGTTGTTTTTCAAAGGAAATACTTTCTTTCTAACAACGTTTTATAAAACTTTTAGTAAAACTAAAACCTCTTACATCAATAAATAATTTGAAACCCAACTCTGAAAAGGGAATCATTATAAACCCCTTTGGGTAATCCGCTCCAAATTGATATACAACACTCTCCATTCATTTTTCAAAAAAAGATCCATGACCCAAGAACATCCGAGCATTTTATAGTAAATTCCTTAACCCATCCATCAAACATAATTATGGGGTTCACCTCCACACTCCAGTTGGTCTCATATATATTTCAAAGTTAATGACGTTGTCATAGAACATTTAACCAAATATATATTCCCACAGCTTTGGAGCTTAGCTCAAAACAGAGTTGTAGATTCTCACTTGAGAATCATTGAGAAATCAATGGCCATTTGGTGGTGCTCGGTTTTGGCACAAATCAAACTTGAAATCTCACCCACGTCTAGAACGAGGCGTTGAACCACCACGCCGCCATGTGGGTGGCAGCCCGATGACGACGACGACGACGACTCTGACTCTGAGATTTCGCTGATTGTGTGGGTTGGCAAGCAAGGCAAAAAGCGAATATACATATATTCGTATATATTCGGACAGCAAACAAATCGAAAAGTGTAAAAAATGCCAGACACCTACGTGCACATCGCATTCTGTGTTATAGATACACCAATATATATAAATATAAACTCAAATATCCAGCACGATATTCGGGAATTACGTAATGCCCTAAACTAGGTGTGTTCGCTGCTGCCCTCTTCTACCAATTTTAGTCACGACTCCCGGACTCAACAACACTTTCGATGTTTGCTCTCTGCGCCGCTGACCAACTAAGCAAACTGGCCTGCAAATTGGTCAGTGCGTCAGAGACATTCCCCCGTTGCCATTACCTTGTCCATTTCCATTTCCATTCCCATGACCTTGCCTCGAGCGGAATATATAGAACACGGCGAGGAGTGGAGCTCATTCCACTCCAACGGCGAGTGATGGCGAGTGCAACTAATTAGGTTCATTGCCAATGTCAAGTGTCAGTGGATGACATCAGTCTCGGGATCACTCATAAGTTGGAGGAGCAATTCATTTATTTCCACTGTTTTTTTGCTGTCCCCCTTGCCATTTAATTTATGCAATCCAAGCAACGCAGTTTTGTCACTGGAAAAAAATAAATAACAATAGCTACCTATGGTTTGTCATCTTGTTTAAAAAATATATTAAAGTTAATTTTATATATTAGGCTAAAACTAATAGATTAATATACTTTATTAGTACAACGATTTAGTCTTAGTTAAAATCATTTTTGAAAAGTTTAAAGCAAACCCTTTCAGTTAATTGTTGATATTCATTTCACGTTTCTTAAATATTTCTCAGATCTTCTACATTTAAGAGCATTATTGCCTTACAAAAAAATACCTGAATCGATGACCAATTTCGGTGATATTTCTTTTTTAACTCTGTACTCTCCTGTATTGCCTGTTCAAGCTACAACTCATCGCTTTGCTCGGGCAACGGCAAGTGATGATGAGTGATGTCATCTGAGAGTTGTTTACCTTTAGTTCCACGAAAAGTGTTTGTCAATAAATAGTATTTGGAAATCTGCATACCAGCCTCGCTCAGAACTGGACATGCTATGATATATGTGCTAGCCTAGCTGGCTGGTTGGCGCTGGCTTGTTGGAAACGCAACCGGATTTCCTATAATTAAGTCGGTTAGACAGTCTTTTGACGCCTCGTTGTCTTCGCGACATGGTTGTTGGTGTGTGGAATAATGCCAAGTTGAAATTTCGATTTGTTAGCCAGCTTGTATGTTTGTCTAACTTTCGGTTTGCACAAATTGTTAAGGTAAAAGTGCGACGACAAGTGAAAACAGGCAAACAATTGACAATTGATCGTGGCAGATTTCATTACTGTGATTGCAATTGTGATTACAATCATTATCATCGACGGTGGCTCCCACGTTTACACACACGCTGCTGACTGCTGGCTGTTGGCTGCTGGCCTTCTGGCGTGGCGTTTTGTGAAAGACTTGCTCAAACGTCAACATTCACATTCGCAGCCTCAGCCTCAGCCTTAGCCACCGCCACATCCACATCCAACAGCGCTGCCCACCAGATCTGCTCGCTTTTGCTGCGGCGAAATTCCAAACTAAGTGATTTCTGTTATTTTTTCAGACTCTTTTTTTTTTTGTTGCTGTTGTTTGTGTTTTGTTATTTTTGTATTCAATTTTCCTTTTCGCCCGCTTCGTTTTGGCTTGGAAGCGACGAAACCAGTTTTGCTTTATAGCCAGATTCAGAGAGATATTCGCACACACACTCGCACACATTCGCTCTGGTGGAACCCCCCCGCATTTTTTCCTGCTGCTCTCTGGAGCTAAAGCTTTGAGCTTTGGCCATGACGTCATGGTTTGTTTTGGCCAGGCCTAGAGAGGCAGCCTCGCTCGGAGATCGAACTAAGGCTGCGGCTAAAACAGTTCGCTTCGAGCTGCGAGCGTGTGCAAAACGAAACGAAACTGAAACCGAAATCGAAATCGAGTCGCGTCTGATCAATTGAAATTCTTTTGACCAATTTTATTTTCCGATCATCAGTGTTTAAACGAGAGTTACACCTGTACATATGTACGAGCCGAGCTGTGAAGTGCAGTGACACGTGCGAGAGAGCGAGAGAGATTGACGTGCGATGGACGTCAAGGACATAAAGGGCGCCAAGGTGACGCATGCGGGGCTGCTAAAGCATAACTCCGATGGCAGCACCGAGACACAGAAGATCACCCACGCCGGACTGGTGGCCCGCAGTCCCGAGGGCACCGCCGCCAAGGGTATGAATATCCGAGGCAATGAGGATCTCTGGGTTGAGATCCAAGCGAACACATTCCGCAACTGGGTCAACGAGCACCTGCGCGAGACGGGAATGCAGGTGAGCTTATAGCAAACATACAATACTACTACGAACCTATTTCATTCCGATCCCCCCTGTAGCATTCGCAGGCAGTTATGTAACACTTTCTAACCGACTGAGTCTGATCGATCAAGCGCAAAAAAACAATTACCCAATCAATGGGTCGGGTCCGTTGAATATACATTTCGTAGAACTATCAATCGAAGCAGGGCCTGAGAATACAAAGGAAATACAAATCGTTTTAGATTCAGGAATGTGTTCTCGGAAATGTACATACTAGCCTTAGACAAGTGACACTCTATGCTAACAGAAATAATATAAATAAACTAGCAAATGAACATAAACTAAACAATAATGTATGTAATGTATTTATTAACAACAACTCAAGTATTTATATCAATATTTAGATTATTTTATTAGCTATAAAAATATATCTAAAAGCATCAAAATAAGTTCTTTGTTCGCCTTAAATACCAATATATTTTAGGGCCGACTTTTCAAACCCGAATCATTCTACAAACCAAGGTTAAAGATCATTATTTTATATCCATATAGTATACCGATTTCATTCAAGCTAAATATGAGAAAAATTACGACAGGTGACAGAGTCCATAAAAAATATCAATTCCCCATCATAAACTGGAGCTCCGAGCTCTGAGCTCTTCCGCAAGTTGCCTTAAATGGCCCGGGCTCATAAAACTCGGCTCAAACGCCCCCGCAGAGCAGCGATTTTAATGGCAGCCACTGGCTCCAGCGATTACAATTACATACAATTAATTCCAAGAGTACTCGCACGGATTATGTACGTACTCAAAACAATGCATTTCGTTTGTCCAGGGACTTTTCGGTTGCGATTGTCACTCACAAACAGTCGTCGGATTTTCTCACACGCACCGCACTGAGCGACCTGAGGCGACCATATTTGGCCGGTTGAATGCCAAGGCCGACGCATCGCATCGAATCGGATTCCCATTACCAGTTACAATACACAAAACAAGCTATAGCTCTTTGTCCGCGATCTTGTCCAGTTTTGTGTATAATTTTCGGGTGTTTTTTTCGGCTGGGCCAAAAATGAATGCGATGAGCAAGGCTGAAGACCCCCAAGTAAGCAGCGCTAATTGAGAGCCAGGCCGAAGTGACCTGGAGTTTGCGTCTATTTGGGTCAGCAAACCAAAACGAGACTGCCAAGTTTGCGCTTTTTTGCACTGTTTACAAACCACTTATTCTAGCTCATGCGTACAATATGAGACAAATATAACATATGCATATACGCAAGAATAGGAAAGAGGTATTGTTAAGAAGATAAAATACCCTATACCAAAAATAAACTTAAGAAACTTTGATTTTAACGAGTAGCATCCTTCTTAGCCAATTAAAAACCATGACATTTGTTTGCTTATACAAGACAAAAGGGGAATAAATAAAATCAGATTTTTGCTTGTAAATACTTTGTATCTCGCTGATCATTTCGCTCTCTCTCTCCATAGAGTGAGTGTAGGAGGAGGAGACATACATAAATTTCACATGCAAATAAAAATTCACTCTAAAAAAATGGAAAATATTCTGTGTCTGGTGAATAATGCCACTCCCCTGTGTAACTTCATATCATAAAAGCGGGATGAGGCATCTTAAAAATTTAAAGGTTGTGCGCACAGAATAATAATAGCAACAACAACGACAAATAACAACCTGCGGCAGCTTGTTAGAGAGCGATGGCGCAACTATGTGCGAGATTTTTATGGCATCCAATGAATATTTTCCTAGGCACAAACAAACAGCTACAGACACGCGATTGTCTCTGACTCCGGTCTCAAGTCAGCCAGTTCGCCAGTTTACCAGTCCGCCAGTTCTCTAGTTCGCCGGCTGAATGCTGACAGCCACCAGATAAAAAGCTTTATGTCAAATGCTTAAAATCGCGCACAATTGGCTGCACCCGGACGGAGAAAGCCGCTCAGAGTTCCGAGCTCAGCGAACCTGTTGGTTTCCCATGCCCATGCTCCATGCAGGCGGCAGTTCACCTTGTAAAGTGGGCCAACAGTTTGCGGAAGGGGCGGCCGGGCCGTTGCCGTTGATTGCTCATTAGGAAGGCTGCCTGTCAAGCGGCCTTCTTGCATATGAACCGACATGGGAGGGCGGGCGCCTCACACGTTTGCTAATCTGTAATGGGAATTATGTACATACATAGGTACCGTCAAGTCCTATATTTCTAAGATTTGCCTAAACAATTGAATCATTTCTGTAAACACCAAAACTGTCGAGTCAGTTAGGAAAACTCGAGTGAGAGAAGTCGGCTATTGTAGTGCTTAGGTATTACATTTTCCATTGTTTAAGCCAGCGATGGGCACGCAGTGGCTCAATTTGCTCACGCTGCTCAAACCGTTATCTTTTTTCGGAGGCGCCAGCATGTCGCACAATTGCAGACGCACAAGTGCAGTGCTCGCGACCAGCGAACCGTGAAGATTTACAAAAACAACCACACTGACCTTTGGCGCAGGTAGCGAGCCCATCGCCGCGATCCCGAGTTTGCAACAACAAAACACAAGCGACCCGAACTCGCACATCGTCCCAAAAACAAGAACAATTTTAAAGGGAACTGTGCGGCTAGCGTTGACTTCTGCACTAAAGAAAAAAGTTTGGATTTCTTTTGCAGTCGTTTTTCTTAGGCGGACATTAATGCACGTAAAAATGGCTGAAGATATTGATCTACTCAAAAAGTTTTTGTCAGTGTATTTTCTCGGCTCGCACATTCTGTGTGTCGCGTGGGTGCGACGGTTCGCAACGCTGGGGGTTGTTGTTGTTTTTTTTTTTTCAGCGAGCTGCTGCTCAAACCGTTAGATCTCGTGCCCATCGCTGGTTTAAGCTATGAATTTAAACAGATTTGTAATTTCTGAGACAATTTAGAAAATGTTTATTGTTTTTTCACAAGATAATTCATAGGAAATTAGCCGAAATACTCCAATTAAAATGAATGTTAATTGTTGCCTAACAGTTAATTACCTTAGCTCTTTCTACTTGATATTTCAACAACCTATCTAACAATAAAGCAATGCATATCTAAAGTTATTCTTGGGTCTTTTCAGGTCCATGACTGGGCTACGGATTTCTGCGATGGTACTTGCCTGTGCGCTCTCGTCGAGAGCCTGCAGACGCGCCCGCTGAAGCCGTCGTGGAACCGGCGACCGGCCAATCAGCATCACTACCTGGAGAACGCCACCACGGCGCTGAAGTCCATCGAGGCGGACCACATCAAGCTGGTGAACATCGGCAATGTGGACATCGTGAATGGCAATGTGAAGCTAATCCTGGGACTGATCTGGTCGCTGATTGTGCGCTACCAGATCGGACGCAGCAAGTTCCCGCCGCGCAAGCTGATGCTCGCCTGGCTGCAGGCTGCTCTTCCAGATTGCAGGATCACTAATTTGACCACCGATTGGAATAGTGGCGTTAATTTGGCGGCGCTTTTGGATTATTGCCAGCCGGGCTTGTTTCCGCACTGGCGAAGCCTCGATCCCGGCCAGAGTGTGCGCAACTGCACGCAGGCAATGGACATGGCGCAGCGGGAGTTTGGAGTACCAAAAGTACTGGAACCGGAGTATTTGGCTTCGCCCTGGCTGGATGAGTTGTCCGGGATGACGTACTTGTCGTATTTCATGAAGCCTGGCGGTCCTGGCTATAATGCAACGATGCGTTGGGTCAACACGCAGGTTAAGGATCCAGTTAAGAACTTTACGGTGAGTCGCAGAAAAATACAATAGGCAAATGGCTTGTATACGACTTTTGCAACACTGACAAGTAACTGCCGGCTGCATGGGCGTAGCGGGTAGAAACTAGAAGGGGTTAAAGCTGCAAGTTATAGGCGCTGATTAATTACAATGAAAAAAATTAAGGAAATGAGTTAAATGTTTTAATTTATTTGATCTATTTCACTTTATTGTTAATCTGCTTCTTGTGAGTAAAACTGATTTAAATTAAATTAAATTAATTTATTAATATCACGATGCAAGTAATTATTGGGATTTGTAAGTAATATATTTTTGCTAAAAGGAATGAGAAGTCGAATTGTTTTAATGCAAAAAAATAATATAAAATAAACTTTTTTGACTACGCCCATGTATGAAAACGAAAATTAAAAATGGTGCCCAACAACTGCTTACGCTTACTAACACTAAAACTTCGTTGGCGATAAAATGCAAAGTTTATCTAAAAATCGATTAAAAAATGAAGTTTGATTGCTGCATATGCGTTGCTTTTAAAAAACTTCAAACGCGCTGGCGGAGACGGAATACTTATTGCGCTGTATGTGCTCTTGACGCCATTCACCGTCCATTTAACTCTGTGCCGTCCGTCCTTTAATTGCGTTTTAATTTTTATGCGCACTTGCAGACCGATTGGAACGATGGACGCGTAATGTGCGAAGTTATTAAGGGACTTGGCGGCCCTGCACCAGCTCCGGAAAAGCTCAGCACTGATCCCTTCCACTACGAGAACAATATTCGGAAGGCGGTGGACGCGGGCGCCCGGCTGGGCGTGCAGCCCATCCTGACGGCCAAGGACATGGCCAACCCGGAAGTGGAGCATCTGGGCATTATGGCATACGCTGCGCACCTGCAGTGGGTTCCGCCGCGGCCGCCGCTGTCCGACCTGGTCAACGTTTATCTGGAGAGCACGTCCGGTCGGGTGGGCGAACCGGTGAGTACAGCATATTTCGTTACAGTCGTGGTCAAAATAAGAGCACACTTCCAATGTGCGAAAATCACGTGCTTTTATTTTGTTTATATTTAGTATGTCAATGTAACGAAAAACTTTAAAAAATTATGAACAAGAAGTTATACTATTTATAATAATGTCATTCCTAATATTTTGACCATCGCTGTATTAATACTTTGGGTGCAAATTGCAGTACATTAATGTTTAATGTCCCATTCACACGCAGACACATTTCCGCATCGATGTGCTGTCTCGGGACATAAGCCTCAGTTCGGTGCGCTGTCACGTGGTTCCACCTTCCGGTCAACCAGGACAACCTGTGCGACTGAATGCCCACGGCGAGGGAGTCTTTGTGCCAGAGCGCTATGGGATGCACGAGATTGTAGTCGAGATCGGAGACGACAGCCTGGGTGGTCATTTCTTCCGTGTTCTGCCTCGATTGCTACAGGTAGCGCCTCCAGGAATGGCGCCCTGTGCTTTGGGTAGTCTCGTCGAGGTGCTGGTTAATGCCACGGGAGCGCCAAAAACAGAGGATATCCTGGTCACAGCCGTCTCCCCATCGGGCATTTCCCATAACTGTCCGCTAAAGAAGATTGACGAGGGACACAGTGCCATATTCAAGCCGGACGAGGCGGGCATTTGGGAGATTGCCATCACTTATCAGGGCCGTCATATCCAGGGCGGACCTTTTACCTGTGCCGTGTTCGATGCCTCCGGCGTCTCTGTCCACGGTTTGGATGGAGCCATGCCGTTGAGGGCACACACCTTTGAGGTAGATGCACGCGGAGTGGGAGTTTCTGGAGAGCTGCACGTGGACATTGTGCATGACAAGCATTCGCTGGTCTGCTCTGTGGAGAAGATCGTGGAGAACAAATACCGAGTGACCTTTATGCCCAGGCAGAATGGAAAGTACAGGGTCTATATCTACTTTAATGGCTACGATGTTAAGGGATCGCCGTTCATGTGAGTGAAGAAATGATGTATGCCAATGAAATTATTTAATTAATTCGTTATACCAATTACAGAATGCGAGTGGGCACTAAGGGAAGATCTGGAAAGACGCGCAGCAGTCCGCTGCATGACAGCAAGCACCGCTCGGAGAGTCCCTCGATGCATTTCATTTCCACCACGAATACCCGGCACAATGATTATCGAAACTCCTCCTTATCGAGGCACAATGCGGCGGAAAGGAACAACAGCTACTCGCCGCAGTACTCGCCCAAGTTGGATACCACAGATTACCACACTTCCAGTTCCAGGTATTATAAGCGGGAAAGCGAGGTAAGTAGATTTCAGAGGGGCAATGGCATGCAACATACGGCATATGGGTTTTCAATCACCACCAACTACCCCATCAAAATTGAATGTTTTGGCTAACACACACCACACACAACCCACCTCCATCCTTGGTCCCGACCCCAAACATACACACTGAAAACTACCTTCGACAGGAGAACCACACCTCCCCGCCGCCACAGCCTCCGCCAGTTAGTGGTTCGCCAAGTATCAAGTATCTGAACTCCGCTGATCTTTACACGGAGACCTTGAACGGGGCACGCCGTGATTCAAAGACCTCCAACAGCAGCTCCACGAAGAACGATTATTACTACGACAAGGAGAATGAGCTGTACAGTCAGCGGCGTGCAGTGACCAAGCCCAAGTTGACGCCACCGCGCGAGGAGCGCGAACTGACCAGCACCACCAATACCAGCAGCAGCAGCAGCTTCCAACAGCAGCGGCATCAGCAGCTGGCCACCAGCACCCTGACCAGATCGCTTAGTCCAATACCTAGTCCCACACTCAATGTAACTAAATTTCGTTTGTTTCGATTTGCTATCCCAAAAAAAAAGAGAACTATCCGAAAACCCGAGATTAACTCTTGCCTGCTTTGTGTTAATGACTTGTAGTAATCCCTTACTAATCTCCGTCTTCTACTCTCCACACAGACCCGATCTAGCGAGCTGCACACTCACAGTCCCCTGACCATCAAGACGTCCAACCAATATGAGAGTTCTACGCGCAATGTAACCGGCAGTCCACGCCATGCCTCCGTTTCGCCCGTCCAACGTTACTCCCCCAACGCCTATATAACCACTGCCACTCATCGTATGGGCAGTCCTGTGACAAGCACCTTGAACAAGGTATAGCCTGGAATGCTTAGCATAAATCGAACCCCTAACTTATACTACATTTTGCTTTACAGAATGGCTACGAGTCGCGAACGGTGGAGAAGTCGTCGACCTACAAGTCCACCTCCAACTATGTCACAGACTCGAATATGCGCTCCAGTCCCTCGCTGTACGGCACTGCCGAGCGGCTGCGTCGGACTGGATCCCCGGAGCCGCGAATCGACCACTCCTCCAATGTGAGGGTGTCCTCGATGAAACCGGCGTCGGCCAGGCGCGACAGTTGGGATGTCATCAATAAGACAAAGCATATGCTCTCGCACAATTCGCTCGAATCGCTGGCGAACATGACCGAGACGCAGCTGAACACGGAACTGCAGTACAATCGTCCGGATTTGGACCACGAGACGCACCGGAATACGCAGTACAATAAGTTCGCCCTGCACAAACAACAGCAGCAGCAGCAGCAGTTGTCGGACTATCGCCGGGATTCCCCCGATGATGGAGGAGAACGCTACAAGTAAGATTTTGACCTAAATGTGATTTGTTTTTTGCGCAAGAACAACGAGAACTAATTTCCACCCTTTTCCCAGACCCAGTGCCATTACAGTCAAGTCACATTCGAACAATACTTATACGGACAAGTCCGGCGGCTATACGAAAACCGTGAAGGAGTCCAGCGAGCATGTTGTCACCGAGAGCAATGGCCATGGAGCTTCTCCTGGCTATGGCTACAGCTCGTTGTCTAGATTTCGACCCATAGACAGCAATGCCACTGGTGCTAGGGCCATTCGGGTGCAGGATATACCGAATGGCTCCATTGGGCGACCCGTTGAGTTCGAGATCGATGGCTCGAAGGCGGGCTCCGGCAATCTGGAGATCCTGGTTAACGGCGGGCGTGTCACCTCCTCGGTCCGCTCGCTGGGAGGTCAGAGGTTCATAGCCAGCTTTACGCCGCACGAGCATGGAACGCACACAGTGCAAATCACCTTCAATGGCGAGACCGTTCCAGGTGAGTTTCGAGCTGAATAACTCTAATGAATGTGGGTGGGTTAAGCTGTTCAGTTACCTATAAAGGCAGCACACTTAGAACTACATTTTTTGGCGATGATCTTGGATAAAAATACCTTACAGGTTTTTTATTGCTATACTTTAGCGATTGGATGTATCAAGCTGACTTATGTTTGTTATTCAGTAAAGGCAAAAATTGTTTTGTTTTTAGATTAATGAAAAAATTGCTGCGAACGAGGTTCTTATTATTTAATCTACTGTTTACTTTGTCAATTTTGTGGGAGGATGGTATTTCTAATTCTAAATGATTTTCTCAATTTGTTTACTGTATTTTTATAGGAATATAGGAATTGTCTTAGTAAAACGTTTGATCTTCATCTCGAAAGAGTATTTAAGAGACAGATTTTTGAAAACATACATCATACAAGGTTTCCAAATACCTCTAGCCACTGTGCGGCGAATTTGATTCTCTCTGAACCACCATGTGAGTTGCTCTCCGGCTTAATATTCTCCCAGTTTCTGAAGCTCGCCGCTCTCACCTGCGCTCACCTGCCGCGATCTCTCTGGGGCTTACGCTCAGGTACGCTCTAGGTTCGCTTGTACCTGATGGACGGGTTTTGGGCTGCTGGCGCTCCCATCGAGAGTCGCGTTGGCAGTCGAAGATCGCGCTCCAAACGAAACTGACACGTCGGCGGCATCGCAGTTAACGGTCGAACGCAAAAAGCCAGGAAAATTGGCAAGAAACGCACTGAAATTGTGATTGTGGCTCTTGAAAAAATCAGATAAAAGTGAAGAATTGTTTGTTAAAATACGAGACAAGAAGCCCCTAAGGCATAAACAAAACAACAGTTGGCAAGACGAAGAACGGAGCTCTTTGAGTTCCCGGAATGTGAAGCGAATCGAAAAGATTCCGTGTGTGAGATTTCTAAGCCAAAGAAATATGCTAATATTCGCCCCTCCACTCTCTGTTTTTTTTTCCTTTTCTACTTTTTCGGGGTCTGCTGTGCGAACGAAAACCAGTTTAATGAACCTTTAAGCTGAAAATATTTCAGCTCGTCGTAGCTCCCAGCGCTGCATTGCTGCTGTCTCGTTGTGTCTTGGCGGAATCAATATTGCTAGGAAAACTGTCTCCGCATTGCAATTTTATTTACAATTGCCAGTGACAAAGGGGCAGCCATCTTGGTTCGCTCTTGGCCAACTGCAAAATGCAGCAGCTCCGGCTGTAATTCCAGCTCTTGGCCGAGCCAAAGGCGCAGCCACAGATACAGAGGCACACAGGCACAGGCATGGCATGCAGCTGTATGTGGTTCAAGGCGCACTTGTTGCATGCCTTAGCCATTGTGTGTATATATATGTATCTCTTGGTGCGGCGCAGGCCAGGCGGAAATCAAAGTCGAGAAAACCAAGGCGATTTCCCCGTACCCGCATACCTTTATCATCATGGACCTTGGTCCGTGTGCCTTGTGTTCCTGCTGCTGCTGCAGCCCAAAACCCGTTGGGATAGGTTGTCAGTCAGGTATGCGGCATCAGAGGGCGCGACAGGTATGCGGCCAATCTCTGGTGGAGATTGCGATTTCTTGGCCACGTCGGCCAGTTTGCCGCTTAACCACTTTCCACCGATTTACACTCACGAAATATGCTTAAAGTTTAGCCATCGTGAGCAAACATTTCGATTTCGTTTGGCTCCGTTTCGTTTCTTTTTGTTTAACAATGAACGAAGCTGAGTGGAGCGGCCACACCTCTCGCTCCCCCCCACCGACTGAGCCCGATTTTACCCTCCTTTGGCTGCTTTTACCCGCCGCTTTTTGGCCATTTCCGCTCTCAACATATTGGCACACATTCCCACTTCCAGCGCTGTTCGGCTGTTTGGGATTTTTATGAGCCACCGTCATTCAAAGTGAAACTGCCTGCCGCCTGCCAGTCCGTCGTCTGTCTGAGCTGTGCATAATTTAATAACGAAAATTGTCGAAAAGCAGCAGCGGCTGCGGAGGCATTAACTGGTTTTTGTTTTTTTTTCTGACGCGCCTCCAGACCCCCTCCATGTAACCCCAACTCCAACCCCACAACCCAAGAGAGCCGGAGTTCAACTCGAGCGATAAATACATACATATTTAAAACAAAACGCATTAAAGAAACGTATAAAAAAAAGACTAAAGTGTCGTCGCCGGTCGTGGAAAAACGCGATTAAAACGTGCGCCGAATCGTGGTCGTGCCGCGATGTCAATTTGTGCAACGCTCGGCAGATTCTTTTAAGCGTTTTCGCTAAATCGTCTTGTCTTGTTGAAATTCAGATTGCAGCTTACACATAAATAAATCATTTACAACTCGGTGACATAATCGCTTCAAGAAATAGTTTTCACCTCTTTCAAGTTCAGACGTGCCGCCAGCGATTGTGATTTGATTCAACAAAAGAATAAGGTCTACTCCACGCGATACCGATACTGATTCCGTATCCAAATCCCGTCTCACCTCATCTCGCCGCCAGCAATCTCGCACTGTCAACAGCAGCAATCTCCAGCCTCCAGCCACAAAACGTAAATCTCTTTCTTTTGTAAAATTCCAAAAAATAGTTTGGTGTAACGGTCAGGTTCTGAGTCGGATTCAGAATCCGAATCCGAATTAGAATCAGACCTCTGCGACAGCTGCAGGCCATCTAACGGGCTTCTGCGGCCAGTCACGTAACCGCAGGCAAACAAAAACACACCGGTGATTGCACTGAGAGGAAAAACGTAAACTAATTTATAAGAGGAAAATACCTACGTAGTGTTTTTTATATATTTTCTGTAGGTTTTTATAGAATTGTTTCAAGAATTTGAATTTTTAAATGTTTTACTATCATATCATAGATTTTTATTAAATTCTATTCACTCGTTTGAAAGTGTATTAAAGAGACAAGATCAATCCGTTCACCTACAATAATATCTATTATTCATACTTGATTTATAAATAGTACATATCTATAGCATATGAATAATTGATTAATAAGAATTACGAATTGTTAGCGCATTTCTACTCTTCCAATTATTTCCTTTGTCCAGAACTCGTACGTATTCAGTCTACTATTTTTCTCTCAGTATTCGTTTATAATAAATGCCTATGCAGATTGAATAACAGCGTTAGATGCTTACTGCACTTGTTCTCCAACCGGCAGGCAACAACTCAGTGCTGCGATTAGCACTCCTCCAGCTGGGAAAACCGGCCAGAAGAGCGGCAAAAAGTCAGCTTAGCTTTTTGGTTAGACGAAGTGCAGTTGCTCTGCCTCTTTCTACTCGCAACTTGCAACACAGCTTGCCTCGCAGCACATGCAACATATTCTCTGTGGGGAAGTCTGCCGGCCGACAAACTTTAACTGGATATTGCGTTGGATTCTTTAGAGCCGGCGGTCGCCTAACAGTAACTTTTTGCATAGCCGCTAGCCATGAGCAGAGTTATGAGAATGCGATAACTGATTAATGATGGCCCCAATTGGCCGGGCACCGAAAACAAACAGCCAGAAACAGTTACGAGCAACTGTAGTCCAAGTCCGAAGTGCTAAAAGCAAACAGAAGATGGCAAAGGGTGACACTTCCTAGCGAGAGATTTTCGGTTTCCATAGCTTGGGCTGCGAGGGATAGAGGAGGGAGAGATGTTTTTTCCCAGGGAAAGACAAAATGAACGTTAAACTATTCAGCGGCAAGGGAAAACTACCAGTAGCAGTGTCAGGGGACCAATGTTGAGGCGAGTTTTGAGGTATGACAAAGCGCCACAGCTCGATTTTTTTTCCATTGAACTGGCAACTGACCATTGCTGCAGAAATTTTCATGGAAAGCCATAAAAGCGGCAGCACAGCAATACTACACAGCAACACAGCAGCAGCAACTGCAAACGAGCACTAAAAGGAAAAGTGCAACAATTGCAAAAAGAGAAATGCATGGAAAGTTGCAAACAAAAGTAAATTTGAGCGCCAGACAACCAACACCAGCAAAGACCCAACCGTGTCCAATAAAAATGCTGTGAGATGTGAGATGCGAGTGCCAACAAATAAGCGAACGTTTAACGAGCCAATTGCCAATCTGCCCCGCCATCGCAAATTGGCAGCCGCATTGCTCCGAGCCACTCGATTTCGCGGCTCCTCCACTAGTTTAATGATGCTTTCGGGTTCGTTTCGAAACATTCCTGAACTAACTCTGGCGAATTATGTCGCTCTTGTCTAGAGAGACTCGCAATGTGGGCGCTGCCACAGATACACATATACAGGTGCAGAGGCAGGGCTCCAGATACGCAGCTTTAGATACAGATACACAGCCAAAGATACAGATACGCACTTGTCGCTGGCAACGAGGCGGCACAGATGGAGATTGCGACAATTATAATGAGAAGCAGCGAGAGGCAATGCAAAGTCGCAGCGGAAACCTTGCCGCTGTGTCGCCGCCTGAAGAATGCGAGGCTTGGTTGAGAAGTTTTGATTGAGCAATCTATTGGCCGTCTTTTGTGACTTTCCATTTGGGATTTGCCAAAGTTTTATATCTAATAAAATATTAATATAATCAAGCCATTAAGTATAACTAGCTAGTTTAACAGTAATCAGATCAAGACCACATCGCCACAAGCTCACGTAAATTGCATCTGAATAATATCACAAGAGCTCGGCTCTGACTTGGCTTAGTAATCTGTTGTTAAATCTAAATGATGATAGAGAAAGTAGGTGAAATGTGTGTTTCAAGACAAGAAATCTTTGACCCACCCTCTGGCAGTGCGGCATCCATCTCAATTACCTGAGCTGCAGGTACATGCGATGGCTTTGTGGGTCAAATATCGTTACATGGGCTTGCCGTCGCTCGTTAAGATTAGCTCTTTAAGTTGACAACAATCCAAGTCATTGTAGCCCATTAGAAACTAATGCGTCTTTGTCTTTCTCTCCATTTCCATTGCAGGTTCACCGTGGCACGCTGAGATCATGTCCTCACCCGGCCTAACCGCTCTGGGCGAATCCACTCGCCTGGTACCCGCCAATACACCGGCGGTTTTTGAGATACTGCCGCCTCCTGGACAAAGCCTAAGTAAGGGCGAGTGCGTGGCCACGGTTCTGACTCCCAACAAGTCAAAACTCAACGCCAGAGTCACCCATGAGGCGGCAAATGGTGCTGCTCGCATCGAGTTCGTGCCCACCGAAGTGGGCACCCACGTCATCGATGCGTCCATAAACGGCACGAAGATCGCTGGCGGCCCGCTGATCGCCAAGGTCTACGACTCCAGCCTGATCCAGGTGACGGAGGTAAATGGCGGCGTGGTCGGCCAGCCGTGCCAGTTCCGCGTCGATGCCAGCGCCGCTGGCGAAGGCCAGCTGGAGATATCCATCAACGAGGGCGAGGTGCCCAATCATGTCCAGGTGGTGGGCGGTGGCCGCTGCCTCGTCTCCTTCACGCCGGAGCAGGCCAAATCGCATCTTATAGATATCAAGTTCAATGGCGAAACGGTGCGCGGCTGTCCCTTTGTCTGCGCCGTGGCAGATACCTCTCGTGTGCTCCTGAATCTCTCCAATCTGGAGTTGATTCCGGTCAACCGGCCCTCCTCCTTTCACATCACCGTGAGCGGAGGCGGTGCCGCCGAGCTGGCTGTCAGTGTGCGCGGCCCGCAAGGGGAGTTGCCAGTTCGAGTCACTGGAGACATCCATGCTGGCTTCACCGCCGAATTCACGCCCACCAACGTTGGCGGCCACTCGATTAATGTGGAGTACAATGGCTTTGCCGTCCAGGGAACCCCCTTCTTGGCCAAATCCTATGATGCCAGCAAAGTGGTGGTGGGCAGCGTATCGCGCGGCACTATGGGACGGCCGGTGCAGTTCACGGTGGATGCGGGCGATGCCGGTGAGGGCAACTTGGAGATAACGATTTCGGCCAAGGGACAGAATATTCCCACACAGGTGCATCCGCAGGGCAGTGCAAGGTGAGCAGAAAGATACTTTAGTTGCAAAATGTTTCCCATCTCCCTATCTTTCTTTTTCCATTTAAATATTTTGTATTTCTTTTTTTATTGAAGAGCTTTTTTAATTGAAATGTTTGCTCAATTTATTTTTCCGCTTGAAAGACTTGATTGAATGCATGTTTTCGTGCAAACATTTTTAAAATCCACCATAATGCATTTATATTCAATTTGTTTGTTTAATGTTAGTAATACATGTATAATTATTAATATAAATTAAATTTTAAAGTTTGCTACTAGTGAAAGCTGAAAATTTAAGTTTATATTTAAGAAGGCACCGTAGCTATTATAAAATAAGAGCCATTTTCTTATTATTTAAAAAAAATCACTTTTAATAAATAAATTGTACCTTATTTTACAGATTCTCCGTTTCGTTTGTGCCCACCGAGTCATGCGAGCACACGATCAACGTATCCTTCAACAAAATGCCCGTTCCTGGCTGTCCGATAACGGTCAGCATCAGTGGCGGCGTGGCCGGGCCTCAGGTGTCGCTCGGCGGACCAGGACCCGTGCATCAGACCAATTCTTTTGTAATCAATCACAACGGCGGCCGTCTGGAGGATATCGAGGTGAACGTGGAAGGTATGTAGGCGGCCAGTTGGGCTGCTAGGGCAGTCATGTACCCACTCCTCCAGCTCCCGCTAACCCACCAGTCATCATCAGTTTGTGTGTGGGGTGCGATTTGCCACCCTCTCATTGCCTCTATTTGTGTTTTGTGCATTGGTTTTTAGCATTAAGGCTCGTAATTTAATTGCTCGTTTGCTAAATGTTTGTGTCTGCCAAGCGAATTATTCGATTGCATCCATTTGCATACATATTCCCCACTCCCCGCCCCCCGTATCTGGTAGCAGTAACTGTAGCGGTATTTGTATCTGTAATTCGTATCTGCAACTCGTATCAGTATCCGCATCGCACACACTCTCTCTCACATTTCACGCACTCAGACTTGTACAGCAAAATTTGTATGAGCGGAAATCGTTGTGGAAACTTCCAAGCATGCCACACCTCCCACTTCCCACTTCCATCTGCCATTTCCTTACCCCCACCAGGCCCCCCCACTAGTAGTAGTGGTTGATGTCTCAGGCTGAATCTAAAGACAAGGTGCTGCACTTACAAGAGTGGATTTATGAGATGCGCAGTCCCCCGTAGAAGTTGTGCGTGTGTTTGTGTAATTATGCTGCCCATATATCATTGCTTATACAGTCGAACTTCGCTAAATATGAACATAGGTCTTGAAAAGAACTCAAAGTTGAAACAAATCTAAGTTTTATAAAGTGTGATTTGGATTAATTTTGTTAACTTAATGAGATTCCCATGTACCTTTGGGAATTCCACATCGTACAGCCAATTACAAGTTTTTTGCATTGTTCTATAGCACAGGTTGACAGCTTTTAGGAACCAAGAACTGGAATACGCTTTTTCGATAGTTTTTGATGCACTCAAATTCGGTCTCTGAATATGTCCTATCCGTCAGGTTTTCGAAATATGTAAACCTAAAAGTGCAGGAAATAAGGTTTTTAGGTACTTATGAGGTGCTGTTACTTCAATACTGTTCTTGCCCTTAAAAATCGGTTTTTTAAATTTAGAAAAATTATTATTGGTCCCCGATCGTTTTAAAAAAATAAATAGTATTGAACTTACAGCATCAGAAAACGCTCAAATGCCGTATTGTTGCACTTTTAAGATGGAATATCTCAAAAACCTGACTTATAGGATTTTCTGGGCCGGAAAAGTATATTCCGGTTCTTGATTCATAGATTTTTTACGTTTTGTTGGCCTGTGTAATTGTTCTTAATTAAATCCTATTCAAGTTATCCAAAGTCAAGCCTTAGTTAGCTTAGTTCGACTGTTGTAATTTAAGAAATCCGGGTCCGTCCGAGGCTTTTGTTTGATGGGTACTGCCAGGAATAGCCCAATGTATGCAAATAAACCGGAATGTGTAATCCTCACACAATTCCATAGAAACCATTTAGTTGCTATTATTCCATGTAGTTCGACCAGTATTCCCTGTTTGTGTGTTTTGTGTGCCTTTAATGATTGTTGCTGTGTTTGCTCTCATTGTTTGTAATGATATGTGTCCTTTTTGTAATAATGTTGCTCACTTTTGTATCTGTATTATATATTTCAGGACGGCGAAATCTTTTGTACTAGACTATATCTTTATATATATATGAATATATATGCATATACTTACTTATATATATATTACCTATACTATTAAATGCGGGAGCAGTCTCCGAGCTCTCCCCTATACATATTACATATATATATACTATTTACCAGGTGTATATATACTTTGCTAACAGTCCGAACCACAAGATAATAACCCAGAGTAGGGTCTCCCTCTCCGATGGGGGGGGAGGCTCTCTAAGCCAATACCATAACACAATGAAGTATTTACTAATGTCCGATTGTTTACTAATTTGTTTCTTACTGATTAATGTGTAGAATTACTCGAATAAAAAATAAAAACAAGAAACTCTATACAATGTAGGTTGAATATATCCAGCAGGGTCTTGTATAGGGTTATGTGGGAGTGCTCGTATTTATTCTGTACTGTCTCTGACCTGACCCCCTGCTCCATGCTCCGTTTACTAACCGTTTCTGGCACACTGAATTCAATATTTAACCCAAGATTAACCGCACTCCTCCAAGTAAATGACTCTAACTAATCCCAAGACCCAAACACACTCAATTAATATGACCATTACTAATCGAGTGAACATTTTTCCAAATTTTTTCGCTTCATTCGCGACTGAAAAACAAACACTAACCCCCCTCAACTCAACACAACACATCTGACCCAACTGAAACCGAAACCGTTGCCCAATTATCGAATCGAATTTCAACAAAACAAACAAACGAAATCAATCTCAAACTCGTTTCCGGCCGCGTCGCAACCGAAAATCCAAATCATAATCAAAATCAAACCAAATACAATAATTAATCAATACTAAAATCGAACAAAAACAACAACAAACAACAAATGCAAATCACTGGCCAAATCAGGACCTGCTGGCCAGTCGGTTCCAGCACAAGTGCATCAGTCCGCTGATGGCGTCTTCAAGGCGGAGTTCGTGCCCAGAGTCGTCGGCGAGCATCGCGTCAATGTCACGGTCAATGGACTGGCCACCGCTGGGAGTCCCTATGCAGCCAAGGTAAATGCAGGAAGAGGAAACCAAAGCTTGAATTTTATTCATTTATTTTTTTACTTAAAAGGTCTACGATGTCAGCGCCATCAAGGTGAAGAATGTAAGCAGCGGTACCGTGGGCAAGCCGGTTACCTTCCTGGTTGAGACCTCCCAGGCTGGACCCGGTAATCTGGAGGTAACCGTAAATGGCGGCAGGGTTCCCACATCAGCCCAGGCCCAGGGACAGCACACCTATGCCATCAGCTTCACTCCTCGCGAGGCCGAGAGTCACACTGTGGAGCTGCGATTTAATAGCCAGGATGTACCCGGCTCGCCATTCACTTGTCGCGTGGCAGCCGCCGCTCGTATCCAATCCCCGGAGACGATGGACAAGGTCAGCGTGGGCCGTCTGTTTGAATTCGTAGTGGAATCGGACACGAAGCCAACGGTGGAAGTACTGGGTCCTGCCAGGCGGAGTGTACCCGTCAAGATTGATTCCCTGGGCTCTTCAACTTTGGGCTACAATGTCAAGTTCGAGCCCATGGAGGTGGGTGATCATTCGGTGGAGGTCCGTCTCCCAGGCGGTGGCCATGTGGAGGGCAGCCCGTTCCTCCTGAAAGCCTACTCCGCTGAGAAAGTCATCGTCACGGATATCCGAGCCGGAGTGGTTAACAAGAGCGTTAGCTTTGGAATAAATGCCTCGCAGGCCGGAGCTGGCAACCTGGAGATCATTGTGGCCGTCAATGGCAAGAATGTGCCCAACTTTGTCCAATCCGAGGGCAATGCCCGGTTTAAAGTGAACTTCAAGCCCACGGAGGCGGCCACCCACTCGCTATCCGTACGATTTAACGGACATCCGGTGCCGGGCTCACCCTTCAGCTGTCATATAGCCGCCGCAGCTGCTTCGCCTTCGATGGGCTTGCCCCGGGCCATGGCCATGGGTGAGTGCCTGAAGCAGGCTGCCGTCAAGATGGACAACACCTTCGAGCTCGAAGGCTTCGAGGGCACGGAACCGCAGATCTTTGTGACCTCGCCGTCGGGAGACAACGAGCATTGCCAGTTGAGTCAGCACGACGGAGGCAGTTACTCTGCCTCGTTCAGACCCACCACTGTGGGTCGTCACCTGATCAGTGTGACGGCCAACGACCAGCACATCAATGGATCCCCCTTCAGCTGCAACGTCTTCGATGTCTCCAGGGTCAGCATCAGTGGCCTAGAGCAGCAGTATGGACCGGCCAGTCTAGGAGTGCCGGTAACCTTCAGTGTGGATGCGGCAGGAGCTGGCGAAGGAACCCTGGAACTGGTGGTCTCCACAGACAGCAGCACTGTCAAAGCAGAAGTGGTTGCCTGCGCCCGGGGACTCTATGACGTGACCTTTGTGCCCCAGAGCACGGAACCGCACTACGTTAACATCACCTTCAATGAGGTGGCCGTGGATGGTAGCCCCTTCCGCGTGGACATTCAGCAGCACACGCAGCATATACAGATTGGTAGCTTGGCGGCCATTGACTTCCCGGCGGATGACCAGATTGTGGAGATCTTCTCGCCGGATCAGAAGTCTGTTCCCTACTCGATCAACAGACAGACGGCCGAGTTCCGTACCCACATGACGGGGAACTATACGCTGCGCTTTATAGACCGCGAGACGCGACAGCATATTGGCTCCCGCACGTTGTGCGTTTTCGATCCTACCTTGGTGAAGATCACCGAGGTCAGCGAGGCTTTCTGCCATCGTCCGGCCAGCATTGGAGTCTCCTTGAATGAAGCCGGCCAGGGGGATCTCTCGGCTTTGGTTCGTTGTGGCGCCACCGAGGTGCCGCACACCATACGCGGACCCAGCAAGGCCGGAGTCTATGAGATCGTTTACCAGCCCACTCGAGTGGCTCCCCACAAGATCAGCATCCTATTCAACGACGTGCCCATTTCCCTGAAGCCCCTGGAGATAAACGTTCTGCCCGCAAGTGCTGGCAAGGAGATCAGCGTCAGTGGATTGGGATTGTATCAGTCTCGCGTGGGCAAGACCACGTCCTTTGCCATCGACACGGTCAAGAGGCCAGCTAGGGAGTTCGATGTGGTGGTCTCTGGTCCAGGAGGACAGGCATTGCCTGTGAGGTGCTATCAGACCAAGAACGGGCACTTGCAAGCCGAGTTCACCATCAACAAACCGGGACAGTGTGTGATTGGTGAGTCCACTAATAAAGTAACAAAGTAACTTGTCATAATTCCAATATTCTCCGCAGAGGTGCTCCACCAATCGAAGCCACTGCCTGGCAGTCCCTTCACCTGTGAGTCCTTCGACAGCAGCAAGGTCACAACGCAGGGTGTATCCAAGGAACCGCTGGCCCTGCACAGTCCCAACAGCTTCACCGTGCGAACCGATAATGCCGGAACCGCCGAACTCGAGGCCTTTGCCATCTCCCCCAGCAACCAAAGTCTGCCTGTGCTAATCAGCGAGCAGTCAGAGGGAGTCTACAATGTGGAGTTTGTGCCCTCGCAGCCGGGCAATTACAAGCTGACGCTGATGTACGGCGGAGAGACCATTCCCAGTTCGCCGCTAAGCTTTACAGCCTCCGCCAGCGGAGTGAGAAACGATGCCCGGGCAGCTGGCCATGGACTGGAGGTGTGTCATCGCAACAAGGAGGCCTCCTTCGTTGTCTACTGTCCCATCGCACCCAATGTTCAAATCGAGCGTTTGGATGAATATGGCGAGCGGATAGAGCCCAAGATCAAGGCCTTGGGTAATAATGAGTGGCGCATCTCCTACACCATCCTATCCGTGGGCAAATACGAGATCCGGGCGAGCTGTCCAAATCGAGGAAGCTTGCCGGGATCGCCGTGGCACATCAGCTGCGTGGAGTCCAACAAGGTCACACCTGTGGGTGGCTGGGGAACATTGGTCGATCACGATGGCCGACTCATACTCCCAGCTAGAATCATCTTCGAGGTGGAAAATGCGGGTCCTGGCAAACTGGTGTGCAGCATCGATGGAATCGAAATACCCGTGGATAAGCTGGCGGACGGCAAGATGTGCCTGAACATCACAGGCGAAAATCTGGCTGCCGGCGAGCATGATTTGGATCTAACCTGGAGCGGCTTGACCATCACCCAGTGCCCAAGAAGTGCCTTCGTGACCGGCCAACAAGCTGCTGATAAGGTTCAGCTGATGGGTCGCGGATTGGCTGCCGCTCAGGCAGGAGAGGCGGCGCATTTCACCATTGATGCTTCGAATGCCCCGGCAGGCAGGCCGGATGTGATCCTCACCAGTCAGGACAACACATCGCTGCCGGTAAGTCTGGCGCAGCCCAGACCCAGCGAGAACATTTGGCTGGCCTCATACACACCCCAGAAATCCACCACGGGCACTCTGAATCTCTCCGTGAAGTGGAACGGCAGACTGGTCAAGGGATGCCCGCTAACGGTGGCCGTGGGCTCCTCGATGGATGCCTCAAAGGTGATTGCTTCAGGCGAGGGACTGCGTCATGGAATCGTGGGCAAGGATATCAAGTCCTGGATAGACACAAGGAGAGCCGGACCTGGCGAACTCACCGCCCACTGTGCTGGCGTTCGCAAGGTTGCCTATTGCGAGCTGTACGATCATGGCGATGCCACATTCACGCTGAACATCAAGCCGCAGGAGCCGGGAAGGCATCTGTTGACCATCAAATATGGAGGACAAAATGTCCCTGGATCGCCATTTGCACTTAAAGTGGCCGGCGCTCCCGATGCCAGCAAGGTGAGTTTCTGGAATTATGCATTTTAATTTCTGAATTTTAATGATTTTCGTTTTGAAAAGGTTCGCGTTTATGGCCCTGGCATCGAGCATGGTGTGCTGGCCACCTTCCAGTCGCGCTTTATCTGCGACACTCGAGGTGCTGGTGCTGGCCAGTTGACCGTGCGCGTCCGCGGACCGAAGGGCGCCTTCCGCGTGGAGATGCAGCGTGAGAGCCAAAAGGATCGCACCATACTGTGCAAGGTAACAACACCAAACAACGAATTTTGGCAAGTTTTCAACTAAAAACCTTTTTGATTTTCCAGTATGATCCAACCGAACCCGGAGACTACCGCGTGGAGGTCAAGTGGGCGGGCGAATTCGTGCCAGGATCACCCTTCCCCGTCATGATCTTCGACACTGAGGAGGAGTTACGAAGGTATTTGCAGGGCATATGAGGCCAGCTCAACCACCATGTCATCGTCTTCCCCAGTGGCCTCAGTCCATTGCCCATAGCCCGCGATCAAGCGCGCCGCAAGGCATCGACCTGTACTCCGCTGTAGCTGATCCAGGACCTAAACCTTTGTAGTATATTTAAATAAGCTAACAATGATACCTAAAGAGTTGCATAAATATGTTGTACTAATCGAAGCTAGCTAACTGAAAAGCAGAACAAATCGAATAACGAAATCATACCTAGGCTAATCCAAAAAGAAGGATATATTAATATAGATTAAATAATAATAATATGTTGAGCAATGTATAAACTTGCAATGAATTAATTGGTTTAGTTATTTAGCCTTGTATGCAATACACACACTTAAATACATAGCTGCGTTAAACATAATCCCATTTATTTAATTTGGTAAAAAACTAAGTGGGCGTAGGAATATAGGGTCATTATATAGGTAAGAACTTAGGATACCTAAGCCTAATTCATAAAAGTTCACATAACTTAAGGGTTGGGACAACAAAAGTTCACTGATCTACTGCGAAAAATATTTCGAAATTTTTCTCAGAATCCACATCTTCGGGCAGAGCGAATTCATGGTTGAAATCTTCGCGATAGGTTCGAACAAATTCAATTACATTCTCCTCTAGCTTCTTTCTTTGCGCCATATCGACACCGGACACAGTATCCGTAATCTTGTTGCTCATGAGCAGCATGGATAGCAGGACTCGTCGGTTCTTCAGCTGCAAATCCTCGAATCTTTCGTGCATTATCAGCTCCGTCCAGGGCTGCTGGAAGAATTGAAGAAAATTGGTAATCCAGCCCGACTTGTAGCGACCGCGTATGTCGTTAAGCAGCTTGGCGTGCTTGCCGCAAAAGTATTCCAGGAAGTAAAGTCTCTTCTCCTGAAAGGGAAGCATGGCATATGTAAGTGAGAATTATAGATTTTTCTTGTGTTATTCAAACCTTCTTGGTGACGCACACAATCTCCGTGACAATCCTCTTTAAGTTGAGTCGAATACGCACAAAGTCTCCATCCTCGTAGGTTGTCATATTTTCGGTAAAATCCGCCGGAAGTTGGCCAATGAGCAGTGGTTTGGGTTGAATGACCTTGACGATGTGATAACCCATGGGCAGCATGCCCGTGAACATGTAGGGCCTTATAAAGCGCGGCTGCATCACTATCTTCAGCATGCCCAGCTCAAAGGCCACCTGGAAATGAGATTTAAATAAATTCAAATACAGTTTTCCAACGTAAAAGAAGCCCTTACCTTCTCGGCGCATTCCTGTGGATTGGTGTGTTTGAACTGATAGTTGGGCAAGGGGTCTATGACTATATTTTTGCCCGCCGCATAGATGTCGGGATCAACCGTACAGAAACGTGTATTGACCACAATATTCCTGTGCCACATTTCAAGGTTCGCATCGGCAAGAACTGCAAGCGATTTAAATAAGGATTCAGTTGGCTTTATGCATTTCCCACTCACTTTTTTCCAACGACGAGGACATGAAATTAGAATTATAGTTGACGAACAGAGTGCAGTCCAGCAAAATTTTGTTTTTACGAGGAATCGTTATAAACTCCACGCGCTCGATGGAGTAGTCTTTTTCGTTAAAGTAAAACCTAGAGTAGTTGGTCGATACATAAGTCGTGATACCCAGATCAGCAACCATTTCCAGTATGATAGGATCTAGTGTGTTATCGGCACAGGGATTACCCTGCTCCTCGGGCGCTGTCGACATGTGGGGCTGCACGTACGTAATATGCTTGGCCATGCAGCCGTGGGTCACCATAAAGTGTAGGCACTCATAGGCAGCTATTCCATAGCCGTACACTATAACGTTGAAGGGTTCCCCCCATTGAACCAACTCTCGTAGCTTGTGGTAAAAGATAATCCGGTCCAGTCGATAATTGTTCGCCACATAGTTCGCCGGTGGCTGACGACCGTTGAACTCGCTATCCTCAAAGCCAAACTTTGTGTCATCCATTATGACGAGTGTCTCGTAGTGAAGTCTGCATCCGTCCACCAGATCTACAATTTGCTTTTCTCTGTCGGAGATTTAAGGATCACTACCATCTGTATCCCATTGGCTGCGGGACTCACTCACCTATCTATTTTCTTCAGTGTTCCGGGGACAAAGCGGACCCAGTGCCTTATGTCCAACCGTTGCGTAGTATCCCTTACATAGGGATGATCGTTGCCGGTATTTACATAACAGTTTCTGCCATTGTGGCAGTAAGCGCACCTGAATTCGCAGTCGTAGGCTGCCTCCACAACTCCCTGCGGCACCACTATCGTGAGATCCATCTTGGGCAGGCAGTTAAACTTTCTGAACTTGTCTAAACTGAATGGAAATATTACGTTATTGCCAATTGAATAGTGTGTAGTGGTCTCACTCTTTAGTGTTCCAGGAAAAGATAATAATGCGCAGGAAGGCACGAGCAATCTCAGAGAAACCTATGATCAACAGGGACTGCTGAGTCCCCAGATGCTTGGTAGGCATCAGATTGTAACAGAAGGCACGTAGTCGACTGGTGGTCTTTTCCGCGCCATGCAGGTTGACCATGTTGGAGGAGCGCCTCCGAAAGATGGCTTTTTGGAAATGGTTCTTTTTCATGCGTCGCGGCTCCAAGGGCATCATGTTGGACGTGAGGTCATTGGGCAAAGAAATACCCTGTAAGAGACCTTTAATTAACTTCCCCCTAGAAATCTTTAATCAACCCTGGACCCACCATAAAGTAATTGATGTAGTAAAGTTCCTGGTAATCATCGTACAAGGCCACCGTCCGAAAGATGGTACTGCTCCACATCTGGAAGAAGGGATGTAGCTTGAAGATGAGGACCTCTCCCCGGTTGTTGGTTAAATTGAACTGATCCCGAGGCAGCATAAATAGCCTGCACAATTCCTTATAGCCCAGAAAGGGTCTGCAGGACAATCAAGGATCGGCTGAGTTGATCGAAAAGTTTCCAAACTCACCTCAATATAATGAACCCCACAATTGGACATTCCGCAAGCCATTTGGATTTACCACAGCGAACGGTGAAGCAGCTGAATTCACTGTCGGTATTATCAAACATATCCTCGAAGATTTGATTAAAAAGATGAAGAACCTCATCTATGTAGTTGTCCCCACCGTTTGTGTCCTCCTCATTATCAGGCATGTGGGAATACCTGCTGGAGGATTGCGCGGAGATGATGTTTCTAATATCATCGACCTCGTGCCTCTCCATACGGAATACGCGGATTTCGCCAAACAAGGTGCTGCGATTGGCAACGAATACGTTCTCTTCGACTGTGCAATTTGGCCGTAAGTAAATGGGCTAAAATGGCGAAATCAATAAGCCAACTCTTAGGGTATATTCCAAGCTATAATAGGCCTCACCAGAAAAAACCGCAGCAATTCCTGCTGACAAGGACTCATGGTCATTATGGTCGGCACCGTTGTCACGCAGTAATCGAGATCTGGGAAGGCACTGAATACAGCCGACAGCGCAAAGAAGGTATACTCGGGCCGCACCAAAGGATGCAACTGGAACATCTTGAGCAGGAAGGCATTGGACGCCTGGGCCAAAACCTGGGACCGATTGGGGTTATGCGCTTTTTCACCCTCTGGCAAGTCGAAGGTGATTGTCAGTTTATCCTTGTAGGCATAGTAATAGTACCTTGCACTTCGGAGTTCTGAATTTAATTGAATTGAATTAATTAAAACAAGATTTGCGTATTTTGACGGGTTTACTACTTACCCTCGTAGATGTGTTTGAACTTGGCGAAGAGCAACTTCTTTGAAGCAATGTCCTTTTCATTTATATGCAACGCGGATTCGGCCAGTATTTGAAACATTTCTTCCATTTGCGATGTTGTGTACAGGTTCTTCAATGACCTATGCTCTGCAGAACTAAACGAAAGGCAAATCGAATTCATTTGTGAAACACCAAACTCACACAACATTGTATTCAAAACGGGCATGCTTGAGACCCGGCGTATACTTGGCCAGATTACCCAATCGCTCCAAGTGAAAGCTCGTGGCCAGCTGCTCCACGTCTACATAATCCGACAACCACATAAGACCCGCTCCCTTGACGCCCTCAGTGATCTCTTCCTCAAACTGCGCACCGGTTACGATTACTATTAATTGGGGCACACGGATGCTATAGGCTCACCTCAGCAATAATAATCTTTTCAGTGCCCTTGGCTCCCTCCTTTGATCCCTCCATAGCCAATAGGTGCTCGGCTATGTAGAAATCCCCGTACTCTTTTCTTGGATGAGGATCCTCGGAATCAATCATCTCCACAATGTCGTCGTTATCCTCCGGTCTGCCATAAAACAAATTATTAATTAGCAAATATACATACATATAAATCCGAGATTAAAACGAACAGGGCCTTGCGAAAGGTCAGTACTGGCATGATGTCCCGTCGTTGGATCACGATGATCGAGGGCGCAGATGCCATCTCAGTGACAGTCGAGCTCTCGGGATAGTAGCATTTACCGAACGCTTCAACTGCCTCGTATGCCACAGATGAAAGTCCCGGTGGCTTGACCACAATCATATAGTTAACCCTGTGCTCGTTGTAGAAAATCTCCATGATAATCATCTTGGTGATCAAGGGCTGGTTCTCTTTGCAGATAAAGAAGTTGAAGAATATCGTGTTAACCAGCGAGATATAAAAGTCTAGGCTTTGGTCCAGAAGTGACGTTAGGAAATCAAATCAAATCAACCGCGGTACTGCGATTATAACCTACCAAAAGCGACTGTTGAGCCAGTGCAGCCACATATCGTTGGTCAGCACTGGGACATCTGGGTGATTGCAGAACGTGCCGAAGGCCAGTAGTTTGTGGAACTCCTGATTGTCGTAAACGAGCAAGCGATACGCATGACTTTTACAGAACAATATCTGAAGCGGCAGCGCATCCTTGAACCCAAAGTGCCATGTATCCTTGGCCATATAGAGATCCTCCATACGCTTGACATCCTGAATTCCCGCTACATTAATGACAATATTTTTTTCCAAGCTTGCCATTTTTTTATTATTGTTTTAAATAAAAAATGTGAGTTGTGTATCTGAGTTGAGAGCACTACACGTGAAAATGGGAAGGTACAGAAACCGACTGCTTCGGTTTTACAAATTAGTCCTTTGACGCACGATACAATTATAAAAGGTAGTCTCGTCGTTCGAATTTGGATGATTTTTGGTTATTCGTTAACAAATTAGGTTGTGTATGTCACTTACAAGGAGTACTTCTTTTATCGACGGGACTACCTTGTATAATTTAATCTTGCTCTGACGTCTCCGTTGACGCGTCTGTCTCTTCCGTGCCGGGATTCCATGAGAACGGGTTTATCGCAACGAAATCCTCGGGTAGGGCAAACTTGTGCTTGAATTCCGCCCGGTGCTCTCTTAGGAAATTTAGCAGCCTCTGCTCCACGTAGCGCTTGTTTAGAACGTAAAAGTCTTGGTCGGTCACATCCTGGAAGGGACCACGGTTCACGTTTTTCTATGGATTGAATGGTGTAACCGGTTTATAAGAGGGAAACATTACATCCTTATTTATACCCACATTTTGGGCGGCCACCGCCATGGTTTTCAGTATGCCTCTATTCTCCACCTGCAATTCATCAAAATTCTCGTGCATTATCAATTCAGCCCAGGCCTCTTGAAACCACATTAGAAAATCTTGAATCGTATTTGCCTTATAGCGAGCATTAAGATTATTTAAAAGCAACTCGTGCTTGCCACAAAAGTGCTGAAGGAAGTCCAAATAACACTCCTGAAAACCATCAAGGATTCTAGAGAAAGCTAACTAAAACTACACACACACACGTACAAGTTTCGTGACGACTACAATTTCTTCCACCACCATTGTCTGCGAAAGGACCACTCGACAGAAGGTGTTATCCTTGTATGTGGTCATTTTATAGGCGAAAGTGCTGGACGTGCTGGCGAGAAATCTCCGCGGCAGAGTGATCTTCGTGATGAAATAGTTCAGTGGCAGTCTGGCCTGAAAGTGAAGTGGTTCCGAGAACCTGTCCTCAAATTTGTTTATAGGCGCAATGCCCAGATGATGTAACAACTGCAAATGATCATGGGACATTTTCGGATGGGATATATGAAGGACTCGTATCCCTTACCTTGCGGGCAGTCTCTCGCTGGCTAACGAACTTGTACTGATAGTTGCACTCCCGTCGCAGCTTGATGTAGTTGCCAGCCGCGTAAATATTCGGATCGTTGGTCTGGTAGCGTTCGTTTACCAGGATATCGTCTCCCTCCATATCAATGCCAGCACTTTGAATCCCTAACTCAGAATATAATGGGTGCTTGGGAAAAGTAATATGAAAACTAGGTAGGTACACTCACATATCTTGTTTTGTGGTGCCATGTAACCCTCCTCGAAGGAGATGAAGATATCGCACTCATAGCTCACCCGATGGCGGCGTGGAAAATGCTGAAAGACCACCTGCCTAATGAAGTCACCAGACTCATGCAACACCCAGTGGTGGAATTTGTAGTCCTCCAGGACCTTTACGCCGCTGTCAGCGAGGATGTCGTTCAGAATGTATTGCAGGTTAGTGTCCCAGTACGGACTCTTTAACTTGGCCTCCATTTCGTTACCGGTGGATCGATGCGGCTGCAAGCATACTATCCGGGAGCTCTCAACGCCGTGGCTAATTAGGAACGTGACGCACTCGTAGGTGGACAAATTGTTGCCGTAAACCACGATATGGTAGGTGTTCGGCATATCCTCCAGCAGAGCCCGTAACTTGTGAAAAAGCATGAGCTTGTTCAACTGACAGTTTACCTCTACAAAGTTGCACGGGCGAGCGATGGCCACCTCAGAACTCGGCACCCTTAAGACGAACATCCGGGCGCACATTAGCAACAAGGAGTCATAGTAGATATCGCAGGCATTCGCCTTCACGAACTTCTTCTGCCTGTGTGCGATTGTGAATAGATAATAAGATCGAAAATAACTGGTAAAAGCTTTCCCACCTGTTCACCAGCTGCACTCTGCCGGGTATAAAGTTCACCCAGTATCGCATATCCATGCGCGCACAACAGTCCCGGATGTAGCAGGGAACGTTCTGGTACGACAGATAGCAATCACGGCTATAGGCACAATAGGGACACACGAACAGGTCGTCGTACTCCGCTTCCACAACCCCTGGGTTGCAGATAACCGTAACCTCCGGCCAGCTAAGACAGGTGTAGTTGTTTGCGTTGCTGAAGCTACATAGATATGCTCATAGAGTTTAAGAGTTCCGAATTTATAAAGTCCCTAGTGCTCACTCTTTGGTGTTCCACTGAAATATGAGTCGGCGGAGGAAGGCCTTGGTCATGGGGGTGAAGCCAATAATGACAATTTTCTTGCTATTGGTAAACCACTTGTTCGGTTTGAGTCTGTGTCGATAGATGATCAGGTAATCTCGGTCGAAATTCGGCTTGGGAATATTCAACTGGGCCGTCGATGACATCACTTCTATGTGGTCCTTAAAAGGCACAGGAGCCTTCTTTATGGGCCTTGGCTCTAGGACCATCATCATTTTCTTCAAGTCGTTGCCGAACTTGCTTTTCTGCATTTTGTGTCATAAATCATAAAATATTTTATATTAAAATATTATAATATATACCTTGAACGAGGAGATGAAATAGAAGTCGAAAAAGTTCGTCTTCCTGGCCAAATCCCGAAAGATCTGTGCGGAGCTGACTAAGAAGAGTGGGTGGAGGCGCAACGATATGATCTCCGCCCTAAGATGATCCAGATGATTCTCTTGCCGGGGCAGGTGATAGTGATCGAACAGCTTCGAATGGCTGTGGAACTGCCTAAGCACCACGTATCCAATGGGCGTATTACGCTCGATGGATTTCGTTGAGTTCCCGCACCGGATGGTAAATACCAAGAACTCGCTGAACTCGTTCTCCAGCACATCCATCATGATATCCTCGAGGACTCGCAGCTCGTGCTCCAGCTCCGCCCGCTCATTGACCTTGGAGCAGTAGGTGACACTGGCATTCTCTGAAGAGAGAGAAGTATGATTCTTCTCCGACATGTTGCCTATAGCCAGGCTAAGCACCACCGGCATATCGTCCTTTGTCATTTCGTATATGCTGATCTCTCCAAAAATCGTGCTGCGGTGGGTGATGTACATTTCGTCCAGGTCGGACACACTAGTGGGCCTTGCCATCACGGGCTAAGCTCAAAGCAATTATCAAATCCAAAGCCAAATTCAAACTTGGAGCTTACCATGAAGTAAGACAGGACCTCAACGTGACTCCTGATGTTCCGGTTTTTCTTCTGCACTAACAGAATGCAGTAGTCCTTTTCCGGATAAGCGCAGAACGTGGCCACCAGGCAGTTAAAGAGTCGTGGCAGTGGAAACCCCTCACGCGCCACAATGCACTTCAGCAGGAAGACATTCGAGGCCGCCTCAATGTCCTTTGGACCGGAAGGACCAACACCGGTGGGGTACACGAAGTTTATGTACTTTGGTTCATTTTGCATATAGTACTCGTTACTAGTGAGCTCTAAAGGTTATGAAGCACACAGATAGATTAAGCAGGCTATTATCTCTACAACTGAAGATCTCACTATTAATGATGTATTTGAACTTGGAATGCAGGACCTCCCGAATATAAAAGTTATTTTTTTCGTCGTCAACAATGGTGCCTCTAATCGAGCTCATCTTTATCTTGCCCGCACTGGCCACGCTGTCGATAGATAATTTATCGAAAGGTTTTGTTGCAGTCTTGAGCTATTTAATACCTACCTCATGCAACTATCAACTCTCTGTAAACCTCCTAGAATCGTCACATTGTACAGATCCGTGAGGGCATCCGTCGTGAACATGCTGACCGGCGCCCTACGGTTAATGGAACTGCAGGATGCACATGTATATTAGCCGAAAATATGCCTGCCACTCAGGGACGCACACTCACTATACCGTTAAAGCTTCGTATTGGCAGGAACGGCCGTCGGCGCTTTTTACCAGATTACCATAGGCCCCGACCTCGTAGTTTTGCACATAGAAGCGAATGTCAATGTCCGTAGATAGCCACATAAAAACATAAATCTCGGCATCCTGGTCATTGTTGCTCATCTCGCCCACGATAAGGATGTCTTTCTCCGACCCCAAACTCTGGCTCATTACCACTTCGGCTATATAGAAGTCGCCCAGTTCCTTGCGCAACTCAGGTATCTCAACCTCTTGGATGGCAATGATGTCATCGTTGTCCTCGGCTCTGGTGAATATACGGAATATAAAATATCATGAGGACTCTTCAGCTGGAACTTACAGAGCCTTTCGATATGTGATCTTTGGCAACAGCTCAAAGCGATCCACAATGTAAAGCGATTGCGTGTTGTTGTTATTTTCCAAACAATATTCCCGGGGATAAAAGACCTTTGATAGCTCCTCCAGATCATCGAAGGTCTCCATAAAATGTTTTGGTTGTCGTACATTCGGCGTCTTTACGGCGATTAGATACCATACCCTATTTTCCATGTAGAACACTTCGTTTATGATCTCAGCTATCACACACGGATGGTCATGTTTGTAGATGCAAAAGTTACAGAACAAAGCGTTAAGCCAGCTAATGGCGAAGGTTAAACTGCGAGGCGGGAGGCGAATTAGCAACTAAGACATATCTAGATTGTATTCCGGAGGATACCAGTATCTTACGGACAACCACTCCATCCAGCAATCCGAGGGCAGAGCACTAATGCCGGGATAATTGCGGAATTCGGCGTAGGCCACCAAATCAGAGGTTGCCTTGACACGAGCCACCAACCTGTGGGACTGGTAGTTCTGAAAGAGGGACTCCTTGCCCCGATACTTTGGCCGGATATTACCGAACCACTTGATGCCCGGCGACCAGATCAGCTTGTTGATCTCTTCCAGGTCCTCCCCTCTGGCCAACAGCACCTCGAAAGTCATAGTGTGTGTATGTATGTATGTATGTGGAGTATGTATTTTTTTTATTTTTATTTATTTATATTGTGTGAGAAGTATGTCATTGAAAAGCAAAAATATTTTGAAGTGACACTTGGATTTGGGAAAAATAACGTTATATTTTTGCTTTTGTGTATGTATAGGGTTTATTTTATAGAGTTATCCCGTCGATTACATAACACTTGGCCTTGGCCTGCTCGCATTGATCCTTCGTGCCCGCCTTGCTGCTGCCCTCCCATTTGAAGTAGGGGCACTCGTGCTTCTGGTGATAATCGCTCATGCACATGAAAACCATCAATAGGTAGGGACGACAGGCGCCTTTCAGGAGCACCTTGGCTCCGGGACTGGCCTTAAGCAGGTTGTAAACGCCCACAGCATCCTTGCGACAGAAATCGTACATGGCTATGTGGTAATCCTTCTCCTTCGGCCGATTCTCGTACATATTTTCCGCATCCAGCTTGACCATTTTCATATTAATGGTGTCGCTCTTGCCAATGTACTTTTTCTGCTTGTACAGGCACTCCACAAAGCACTAAGAAAAGAATTTATTTGAATAAGTATTTATATAAAAAACACTTTAATAAATATTTAGATACCGAAAGAAAGCGAAGGGTCTTGCTAACGTCCGTGTCTCCAGCCATGGGCAGTTTAGGGGAATGTATAACGAAACATTTCGTCAAGTCTTCCTCTTGTCCAATATAAAGCTCAGAACAGCAGCCATCACGCTGGGTTAAAAGTTAAATTAGCATTTATAATTCTTTAATTAACCTCTCTCACATTCTTGCCACACGTTTCCTCGTTTAATTCCCCGCTAGAACTAGCCACTGCGGTGCCTTCCTCAGGATCCTCTGCCCCCGAAATAACCACCAGGACTAAGGTCAACCAATAACAACTAAGTTTGACCATCGTTTGCCGAATGGTTGTAATTTACAATGGCCAAAAACATTTATAACATCATGTGCTGCCCTCATTATGTGCATAAATTGGATTGCTTAATTAAATGTAACAAATGGCAGTTGTAATTCCCGAAGTGCAATGAGCGGAAAAGCTAAAAATATAATTTATTTTTCGACAGTTTGATGATTTGGCATTTGGAAAATTGGCAACAATTTCCTGCTAATACTTAAACCTAATTTATCAGTTTACTATAAAAGGTGTCAGTTGTAGCTGATTTTGTAGGAGAAACCAGCGCAGAGTCATGAAGTTAATAATTCTTGCAAGTTTTGCCTGTCTGATATGGGTAAGAGTTTGCATTAATAACGATTAATTAATATTTACTAAAGACATATTTATTTTTCAAGTTTGCCAGCGGCATTAAGATTGACTGTGAAAATCCAGAGGCCATTAATGAGGAGCATATCCACTACTGCTGCAAGCATCCCGAGGGACACAATGACATCATTGAGAGCTGTGCCAAGGAAACGGATTTCATGCTGCCCAACCATAACGAGGAGGCACTGGTGGACATCACCGCAGACAAGGCCATTCGGGGCACCTGCTTTGGCAAGTGTGTCTTTGGCAAACTGAAACTGATGAAGGACAACAACCTGGACATGGAGGCTGTGAGGAAATATTTCAATGATAAATTTATCGACGATCCGGAATATGCCAAGGAAATGATCAACGCCTTTGATCACTGTCATGGCAAAAGTGAGTATTAGATGAGCTTATAAACTTGAATATCTTGTTAGCCATCATTGTATTTCCTTCAGGCGAGGAGAACACTTCCAAGTTCCTGTCGAAGCCTATTTTCAAGCAAATGTCCCAGCACTTCTGTGAGCCCAAATCCAGTGTGGTTCTGGCCTGTGTGATTCGTCAATTCTTCCACAACTGTCCAGCGGACCGCTGGTCCAAGACCAAGGAGTGCGAGGACACTCTGGCCTTCAGCAAGAAGTGTCAGGACTCGCTGGCCACTCTTTAGATTTCACTTTAAAGGGATTTGCAATAAAAAATATTATTTCAATTTAATTTTTACAAATTTTTAGAACACTTAAAAAGTAAACAATTAGGGAAGTGTATTTTGAATTTTGTTAAAAAAAATATATAAATAAAATAAAGGAAATAAATCAACTGTTTAAATAATTTACAAATTGTTTGGATCAAATAGCAGCCCGTTTGCGTTTTGGTTTGTATGAAAACACCTTAAGAAAATCTATATTTAAGTTGATATCCTTGAAATCCTTTTCAATATTTTGTCCTTTTCCAAAATTTCTTTTCTTCGCCATTTATTGAATTATTATAACAATTATTTACAAATGTTTACATGGTGGTCAGCACATCCTTGCATCTCTTGGCAAAAGCCAATGTTTCCTGGCATTCGGTGGTATTGGACCAACGATTCTTCGGGCAACTATGGAAGAAGTTATAGATCACGCAGGACATGATGATGCTGGAAGTGGGCTTGCAGAATTTGGCCGTACCAAAGGTCCTTACTATTGGCAGCGACAGGAACTGCTCAGTGGCTGTTTCGGCTTATAAAAAAAAGGGATTTTTCTATTATTAAAAAAAAAACATTTAAAATTTTAAAATTTACTCACTCAGCGAATGACACTTCTCGTAAGCATTCAGCATTTCTGTCTCATACTCTGGATCCGTCTTGTGGTATCTCTTGTAGTAGGATCTGACCTTAATCATGTCCAAGGTACCATTCTCCATCAAATTGTAATGATCAAAAACACATTTGGCCCAGCAGGTGCCCATCATGGCCTGGTCCACGGTCACATCCTCTATGGCCTCCTCGTTGGGATTCGGCAAATGGAAATTGGTTTGTTTGGCGCACGATTCAGTAACATCGTTATGACCATCGGGATGCTGGCAGCAATGGTGAATGTTCTCCTCATGAATACGCTCCGTGTGGCGGCAGTGGACGCGGATAGCTAAGATGCTAGGCTGAAATATAGAATATAAATAAAATATATAAGATAAGTTTTAATTTTTATAATTAGGAAGCTAAGACATGGTATACAATTTCATTAAAGGAGAGGCAGGAGCCCAAGGCAAGGATTTTTTGTTCCTTCTAGTAGTTTCCATGGTAATTTTTTCTGTCTTTGTTTAAAAATAGAATTAGATCTCTCAAAATACACACCAATAACTGCGACAGAATCACACAGAGAATCACAAAGCCAGTCCTCATCATGTTGACTGCTTTTCAGCGAGTGTCCCCTCGTTTTATGTGTCAAATGGTTCCCCTTTGATGGACACAGTTCTCCCTCCTAATGGCATTTTGCAATGTTCCGCATTAATTTAATTCGCATCCATTATTGTGACAACAAACGTGGCAACGGCCAGGTGAACAGGCGGCCACGGAAACTCGCGTCATGGTAACGCCGGCAATCAAATCGTTATTTATTTTCCAAAGCGCGGCTTTCGTTCGCTTAATTAGTCTGAGATTGGCCTTTGAAACTTGATAAGCCGATTTAGGGTAAAAAACAGCAGCAGCAAGATGGGCAAAAAGGGTAAAGGCAAAGGCAACAAGTTGGCCAAAATGTCCGAGGAGGAACGCGCCCGGTATCTACAGATGCGGGCCGACCAGGAGGAGGAGACGAGGCGCCGCAAGATGCAGCTCATTTCCATGTACATGAAGGTATCCATTACTGATTTTTATAGAAAATAATGAAAATCACTTAAGGCATTCTTCGTAATAGAACAAACTGAAAAGGGAGGATGCCTTTGGACGGTTGAACATGGCCAAGATAAACCAAGAGTGGCGCAGCATTTTGCGGCAGGTTAAAATCCAGGAGCTGCGTCGTGAAATCGTCGATGTGGAGACCTTCTTCCAGGAGGCCCTGAAACGCAAAGACCAGGTTATCCATCGACTAATTGCTCATATTGAATCCACCGAGGATATGTACGCCAATCTGCAGCAATCGCATATGGAAAATATTACTAAAATTGTTGGTGGGTTTATTTTTAACATATTTTATCCTTGACAATAAGGATTAAGACTAACAAACAGAAAACTATAAAACCAAACACCTAAATAAGTAACAAACCATCTTGTTCCAAATCCATTCCTATAAACTAAGACACCCATCGTGAACGCATCGAGTTCCTTCGAAGGATCTACGAGGACGACAAACAGGCGGTGCTGAGCGAGTGGGAGCAGGACTCTGCCGGCTTCAAGGATATGCACGCCCAGAAGCAGCAGCAGCTCGAGTGCGTCTTTTACCAGTTGGAGGAGACCACCGACACCGGGATCCGAGACAACCACGAGCGCTTTTTGGACCGCTGCGAGGACTTAAAGAGCGGGGTAAATGGGGGTTAGGAGCTAGGTGAAGAGCATGTTGCCGTGCTCCTGCCAATCCTCGCACTGCGCCTTCGCGTACTCTGACATGCACTTGACCAGCTCCCGGGAGACGGCGCACTTGTTCTGCCTGCTCCGGCCGACGTTGTCCAGATACCGGAAGCACTGCTGCACCGTGTCCGTAAAGAAGCTGCGGAGCTCCCGGTCGCGCAGGTCCTTGGTCAGCAAGTAGCTCACCTTGCGTCGGTCAGGCATTCCATTGCCGTCCACCTGGGGGAGGATTGGGGATGGCGAATACTTATAGTCCAGGCCTGGTATTTACCATTAAATCCAAGGAATAGTCAGTGATGGGTCAACACCTACCATATTCATCTCCTCGAAAAAGCACTGGGCCACACACTGACCTCCATCGCCTCCTCCAGTGTTGTTCCTGCTCTCCTGCTGCCGACTCGGGCTTCGCTGCCACCGGTTCCCATAGCCACTGCGGCCTCCCTGATTCCTATCCCGGTCTTGGTCCTGATCGTCATCCTGATTGCGTCCAAAATCATAGCCATGTCCACCTCCTTGCCTGCCTGTCTGTCCGCGTCCTCGATCCTCATTATCGTCCTGCCGGCGCATGCAGCTCCGAACGGTTCTCTTCAGCTCTGCCTCACCCAATCCCTCCTGCGATCTGCACTTCAGGCTGGAAATGGAGTGCGAGCAGATGCTCAGGCAGATGACCAGCAAGATTAGCAAGCGCATCTCGGCAACTGATTGTGGAAGCAGTTCACTCAACTCCATTTATAGTTGCCGAGAGTGACATCCGAAATGACCGCCTGACTGACACACAATGCTCCACAGTCACCCATCAATCCTCGTTTGGGAATCGCGTGCCGTTTTTAATTCCTAATTTAATTTAATTCCCTTACCCAGATGCAACTGCAGTTGGAACAGATCACCTCTAGGGGAGAGGCCAGGCTGGAGAAGCTATGGCAGGAGTACCAGTCCGTGCTTGCCGGCTATTGCCAGCACATCGAGGGCTTCTATTCGGAATATGTGGACCTCAAGCAGCGGGATGAGGAGGCAGCCCTTCAGATCAGCCAGCAAACCCACGAAATCGAGCATTTAGTGGACCAACTGGCCAATCTGCGCCTAGTGTCCGAGGAATTCTACAACAAGCAACAGGGTCAAGTGGAGCAGCGGCAGTCCATCAAGCAGCAGTTAACGGAAAGACTCCAAGAGCTGCGCACCTGCGTGGAGGACGAGATGGCCAGAGATCATCAGTCCTTCAAGCTTATGTCCGTGGAGAGCTACAATGCTCTGGAGTTTCTCCAAGAGACGGTGGGCAAGGGGGAGATACTAATTCAGCTCTCCGCCGTTTGTGCCAAGATGGAAACAGAGCGGGAGCGAATGTTCCAGCTGCCTGAGATTTCTCGTGAGATTATAGAGATACGGGAAATGGATGATCAACAGGCTGGAGTGTCAAGTGATCCGGCTACTGATCTCTTGAAGGTATTTCTTTGCATTACAAATATTCTCTTATTAGTCCTACTTTTCCTTTCATAAAATGCACTCCTCTCCCAGGACGAGGTGGGTGTGGTGCCTCAAATGGACACCTTCTGGCGGCGGGTAAACAATGTGGCCGTGGATGTGGCCTGTCTGAAGCAGCAAAAGCGTCGCCTGGAGTCAGAGAATGCCCAGCTGAAGGCTCAACTGCAGGATTATCTGGTCAATCTGAATATCGCCAACGGCTCCAACAGCCACATCCACCAATATCTGGCCCGGCGGCCCAAAAGCATGTCCGTGGACCGAGTGTCGCGATTGCAGCTTCAGCCCAAGCAGGTGAGGAGCGCCCTGCCCACAGGTCGTCGTCCTCAGGCGCCCACTCCGCCCACATTTCATTTGCATTCTGGGCGCAGCAGAGTGCCTGCCTTCGAGGCTAATTTTACGAATGTTGTGCGCTCGAGGACCTTAGTCAGGGGCAGGGTGGAGCTGGCCAGGATGGACTGAGATTGGTGATTGGAAAATTGATAAAAAGAAAAACAAAGAAATTAATAAAAAAAAACAAATAATTTAAATTACCAAATAACTGAATAGACCTTCCTAATAAAATAAAATATAACTACTATAATTATTATAATTATTATAGCAAAAATACTTAACATTTTTATCAGAGTTATAAACCACTTACAACGGTAAAACGGTTAAGCGGCGCTGCCAGATCAGCAAAATACGGGGGTTTTTACTATAGCTTAGTATTCTTTTTCATATCGTTCCGCAGCAGAGTTGCCGACTTAGCTACTTTAATGACAAATCGGACTATTTTCAATTGAAAGCCCCTAAATATTTATATTTTTTTATTTTACACATTACTTAAATGAACTGCATTAGGCCAACCCACTGAGGATTTAACTAAAAAGTATCTACTGATCTGTATTAAGAAAGCTGGTGTTGGAAAACAGATATTGGAATATATCCAATTAAGTCATAATAACTACTATAAGCTATAAATTTTAAAGTAAACCAATTTATTTTGCATATTTTAAGTATTTTGTATTAATATTTTGAATTGAAAATAAAAAAAATTGAAATTTATTAAGAACTCTAGCTACTTTTGGCTATTGTGTTGCACTGCTATAATCGCCGACGACGAATAGCGGGCATCACTGTCCCGTACTACCATATCGTTCCGCTGCGCCCTGCACTTCAGTTCCGGTTGTTCCATCTCTCCGATTTCCACAATCCAATTGCGAGTTCACATCAATTGCACGGAAAAGGAAAATAATTAATTCAGCTAAATAAAAGTAAGTGCGCTGTAAGGATATAAGTGATCGAAACGCGAACCTAAAGCCCCCAAATAAGCCCCAATATTGGGGATATGTGTGTGTAAAGTGCAGCTGCTGTCGAGATGTAAAATATTACAACGCGGAGGAGTTATAGATACAACACACTGTTATAGATACAACAACAAGCGGAACGAGGGGGAAAGCCGAGGAACGGCTGGCAGGAGAGAGTGGGAAGGCGCGAGCTCGGGGTGTGGGAGTGCGAGCGAGAGGGTCGGCGGGTTCTTGTTCTTGTAAAATTACCAAAAAGAAAATTCGTTCGGGAAATGTGGAAAATGTGCGCGAGAGCTGCTGCTGCCTCAGAAAACAACCCCGAAAAGCGAGCAATCGACGAGTAAATACCAACAAAACTTACACTGCGCGGCTGATTAATAAGAACTAAAAAAGCGCAATAAAACCGATTTAAACGATGCCCCAAAAAACGGTGGAGTTGAATGAAAAATATAAAAAACGTTATAAAGAAAGTGTGTGAGAACATCATCGTGAAATCAAACTCCGAATCAGAATTTGGATTGTAAATTTTCGGGGCTCGCCGCCATCGAATGGCAGATAAACACACAAAGAGAGATAAATACAGAAATAAAATTAATGGAAAACCAGCATAGACACATACAGTGGAAGCTCGGTGAAGTGAACCATCTGTCAAAGGAGTCTTTGTGAAATAGGGGACGTGGGTAATTTTTAAGAAGTAAGAATTATAATAACATAGTTAAAACTATGATATTTGCATTTATATCCGTTTAAAGTATCTTATATTGCTTTTTAAAGATTTTAAGTTTAGACAGCTAAGTTTGGCTAGCCAGTTATACTTTTATTAATTCATAAATAACAAATAAATAACATAATAAATCGATTAATCAGATCTTATGATAGTTAATGCTAAAATATCTTTTTAGAGTTTACTATAATTTTCTATAAAATAAAAAACAAACTCAGGATAGGTTTTTAACTATATCTTTTCTTAGGTTCAGCAAAAATAATCAGGCGATTTAACTTCAATAGATTTGACTTGAATTCATTAAAAATTAGTTTGTTCTTATTGTTTGTAGCATACTTTCAATTGCAAGTTTTTTTTATAGTAACTGCTATTTTTATTATAAATATTAAGCTAATTACTCCGATTAGTTACAAGATATATTCCCTGCCTCGAGTACGCACTGTACGTGGGTGTGAGTTTGGGTCTGAGGAGTGTGCGGTGTCCGCGTGTGTTATGTGTGTATGTGCTTATCACATGGAAATGCAGGCGGCGTAAGTGGAGCAGTCGAGAAATAATTTGGAATTTTGGACAGATAAAAAGCACATAACACCACACATAAACCCCTTGAAACCCAAAAAATATAATAATAAAATAAAAACGAAAGGCCACGCCTTGCCATTATCCTAACAGCTGCCCATAACATTTCGCTAACTCATATTGCCACCATCAGTCGTAGGAACCACAAACGCTACAATGATCGCCGCTCCATTGAACCATCTGAATAATCAGCTGTAGAGTCACCGCCAGCACCTCCTCCTATGCATACCGATCTTCATAGCATCGCCATCGCCTGGAGCACGACTAGCACAACTACTACTATTAACCCTTGTCCGAGCAGCCGGGGGAGCAGGATGCTGCTTCTGCCGCTGCTCCTCGGCCTCCTGGTGGCGCTGCCAGCAGTTAGAGGTAAACTACCGAGCTCATCCGGATTTCCCCTGTCATCGCATTGCCATGTATCCTGAAACCAATCCTCCTCCTCCTTGCAGGCCAGTACCAATCGCCGCGCATCATCGAGCATCCCACGGATCTGGTGGTCAAGAAAAATGAGCCAGCCACACTTAACTGCAAAGTGGAGGGCAAGCCGGAGCCCACTATCGAGTGGTTTAAGGTACACTGTTATAAATATTTACAAAATTCATGAATTTTAATGTTTATTATTGGGAAATTTTAAGGCTTATATGGGGACAATTGTAGGTTAATAAGCTATTAATCATTCCATAAATCAGAAATTATTATCAAAATTATATTATATAAATATGAGGATTTGTTTTGTTTATACGTTATAAATTCATTAATCTGACTGACCCTGAGAGCGAATAATTTATTTATATAATTCCAGACTGACAGATTTTGATTAAAAATGCAAGAAAATAAAATGTTTATCAAATGAGAGATTGTATGTTTGCAATAATTAAAAAATATACAAAATAATTATAATTAGGATAATAATAATTCTAAAATAGGGCGCCAAAAACCCCATTTTAACTTGGGGATGGTGGGTTAGAAATAGCCAAAACTATCGGTAAGAATACTGTTCTTTTAGCCATTATAAAACAGGTTAATGTTCAAGGTGAATGGCTTATGAGTTTTGCCTTCCTATTAAATAATCCTTTATAACATTTTATATTTGCATTTAATTTGGCCAAATATAAAGTCAAAAATTTATAATATAATGTAATTACGTTTCGGATTTTATCTCAAGTGTAGGGAACAAGCCGAAAACTTGAACCTTTAAATCTCAACTCAATTTCTCACTTTCTCACTCTGGTTTTTAGGATGGCGAACCCGTCAGCACCAACGAGAAGAAGTCACATCGTGTCCAGTTCAAGGACGGTGCACTCTTCTTCTACCGGACGATGCAGGGCAAGAAGGAGCAGGACGGCGGCGAGTACTGGTGCGTGGCCAAGAACCGAGTGGGCCAGGCCGTTAGCCGTCATGCCTCGCTCCAGATAGCTGGTAAGTCCATGTTACTCCACTCCACTCTAGTCCGTAGACTGGTCTGCCCACACGCGAGGCTTTGTTACTGACTATTTTGCCTTTTTTTTTTTTTTTGTTGTTCGCCAGTTTTGCGCGACGATTTTCGCGTGGAGCCCAAAGACACGCGAGTGGCCAAAGGCGAGACGGCTCTGCTGGAGTGTGGGCCGCCCAAAGGCATTCCAGAGCCAACGCTCATTTGGATGAAGGTGGGTACCGAAACTAGTCTCACCCAAAATCAGTCAAAGTTTCGCCAGCTAAACCGCTTTTTTCCCCCCGACTAGGATGGCGTTCCCTTGGACGACCTGAAAGCCATGTCGTTTGGCGCCAGCTCGCGCGTGCGTATCGTGGATGGGGGTAACCTGCTGATCAGCAATGTGGAGCCCATTGACGAGGGCAACTACAAGTGCATTGCCCAGAATTTGGTGGGGACACGCGAATCCAGCTACGCCAAGCTAATTGTCCAGGTCAAGCCCTACTTTATGAAGGAGCCCAAGGACCAGGTGATGCTCTATGGCCAGACAGCCACTTTCCACTGTTCCGTGGGCGGTGATCCGCCTCCGAAGGTGCTGTGGAAGAAGGAGGAGGGCAATATTCCAGTGTCGCGAGCTCGAATCCTACACGACGAGAAGAGTTTGGAGCTCTCAAATATCACGCCCAGCGATGAGGGCACCTACGTCTGCGAAGCTCACAATAATGTGGGACAGATCAGTGCCAGAGCTTCGCTCACAGTTCATGGTAAGTCTAGCTTCTTTACAGCCCTAGAGAACCTTCTAATCCATGGTTTTCAATTCCTTAGCTCCACCCAACTTCACCAAGCGACCCAGCAACAGGAAAGTGGGACTCAATGGCGTTGTCCAGCTGCCTTGCATGGCAGCCGGAAATCCACCGCCCTCGGTTTTCTGGACCAAGGAAGGTGTGTCCACACTAATGTTTCCCAATAGCTCCCATGGCAGGCAGCATGTGGCAGCGGATGGAACCCTACAGATCACAGATGTACGGCAGGAGGACGAGGGCTTTTATGTCTGCTCTGCGTTCAGTGTGGTTGATTCCTCCACTGTAAGGGTATTCCTGCAAGTCAGCTCGGTGGACGAGCGACCGCCGCCCATTATTCAAATTGGACCTGCCAATCAGACACTGCCCAAGGGATCGGTGGCCACGCTGCCCTGCCGAGCCACTGGGAACCCTAGTCCCCGCATCAAGTGGTTCCAGAATGGACTTGCCGTGCAAACGGGCAATCGTCACAGTGTCATCCAAGGCAGCTCATTGCGGATTGATGGTAAGATGGTGTAAAAGTACTTGTTTTTTGGATTTCTTATTGATATATCATTTTTTTATAGATCTCCAAGTGAGTGATTCTGGATCCTACACCTGCACGGCTTCCTCGGAACGTGGAGAGACTTCTTGGGTGGCTACCTTAACGGTAAGTTTTAATATTTTTGTTTTAATTTCGAAGTGCTTAAACCCCGAAAACCTTCTTTTTCAGGTGGACAAATCCGGCTCAAATACCCTGCACCGTGTCGCTGATCCCAGCACATATCCTGCTCCGCCAGGCACACCCAAAGTCCTGAATGTCACTCGCTCTAGCATCAGCCTACGTTGGGCCAAAAGTCAAGAAAAGCCTGGCGCTGTGGGACCCATTATCGGGTAAGATTACGCGGCATACAATAAGTTTTCAATTTAAATTTATTTTTATTTACTTTAATCACAGCTACACTGTGGAGTACTTCAGTCCGGATCTGCAAACTGGTTGGATTGTAGCCGCGCATCGTGTGGGCGACACTCAAGTCACTGTAAGATTAACTACAAGTAGCTAAAATTGAACTGTGATTAACTTGTATTATGCTTTCCTTTCAGATCTCTGATCTCAGCCCGGGCACTTCGTATGTCTTTCTTGTGAGAGCCGAGAATTCGCAAGGGGTATCCGTGCCCTCGGGCTTATCGAATGCCATTAAAACTATTGATGAGGACTTTGATGCAGCCTCGGCAAATGATTTGTCAGCCGCAAGAACTTTGCTAACTGGAAAGGTAAGTTTAACCCCCTAAATTACTTAAAGTAAACCATATTAAATGTATTATTATTTCTATTTAAACAGTCCGTGGAGTTGATAGATGCCTCGGCCATTAATGCCAGCGCTGTTCGTCTGGATTGGATGCTGCATGTGAGCGCTGATGAGAAATATGTGGAGGTAAGACCCATTGATTTACTGGTGAAAACATAGACTCAAACCCTTACCTTTCAGGGCATTCGTATACATTACAAGGATGTGAGTTCAGAAGCAGCCCAATATCACTCGATCACTGTTTTGGATACCTCGGCTGAATCGTTTGTGGTGGGCAATCTCAAGAAGTACACCAAATATGAGTTCTTCCTCACGCCCTTCTTTGAGACCATCGAAGGACAGCCCAGCAACTCCAAGGTGGCGCTGACCTATGAAGATGGTGAGTTTTATTATATTTATAATAATTTATAAATAATAAATATTTATAATACCCTTTTCAGTACCCTCTGCCCCGCCGGATAACATACAGATTGGCATGTACAACCAAACCGCTGGCTGGGTGCGCTGGACAGCACCACCCGCCCAGCACCACAATGGCAATTTGTATGGCTATAAGATCGAGGTCAGTGCCGGCAACACCATGAAGGTTTTAGCCAACATGACGTTAAATGCCACAACAACCTCGGTGCTTCTAAATAACCTAACCACCGGAGCCGTGTACAGTGTGCGACTGAATTCCTTTACCAAAGCTGGTGATGGACCCTACTCCAAGCCGGTAAGTTAAATTTTAGAGTCTCGGATACCTCGACTCTTATTAATATTCCTTCCGTTCGCAGATCTCACTTTATATGGATCCCACCCATCATGTGCATCCACCCCGTGCCCATCCCAGTGGCACACACGATGGCCGACATGAGGGTCAGGATATGACTTATCACAGCAATGGAAATATACCCACCGGCAGCAGTAATCCCACCACGCACAAGAAAGCCACTGATTACCTCTCCGGCCCTTGGCTAATGGTGCTGGTGTGCATCTTACTCCTGGTCTTGGTCATTTCGGCAGCCATATCCATGGTTTACTTCAAGAGGAAGCATCAAATGACCAAGCAACTGGGTCATATGAGTGGTAAGTGTTGAAACTATATTTATATTAACAAATCTTATGGCTTTAATTTCCCATTTCCAGTGGTCAGCGACAACGAGATCACTGCCTTAAATCTCAACAGCAAGGAGAGCCTTTGGATTGACCATACCCGTGGCTGGAGAACCGCAGATACGGACAAGGATTCGGGGCTGAGCGAATCTAAGCTTCTTTCCCACGTTAACAGCAGCCAGTCGAACTACAACAACTCTGATGGCGGTACTGACTATGCTGAAGTGGATACCCGCAATCTGACCACATTTTACAACTGCCGCAAGGTGAGTTTCGGGATTACCTCATTAAAGTCTGTTGGTTATCTTAAACATCCTTTCAGAGCCCTGACAATCCCACACCGTATGCCACCACCATGATTATTGGAACCTCCTCGAGTGAAACATGCACTAAGGCAACTTCCTTGAGTGCCGACAAGGATTCAGGCACACATTCACCCTACTCGGACGCCTTTGCGGGCCAACCACCGGTGGCTCCGGTTGTGAAATCCAACTATTTGCAGTATCCTCCAGAGCCCATCAATTGGTCAGAGTTCCTGCCGCCACCACCAGAACATCCACCGCCGTCTTCCACCTATGGGTATGCCCAAGGATCACCGGAATCATCGCGGAAGAGTTCCAAGAGCGCAGGCTCCGGTATATCCACTAACCAAAGGTAAACAAATATTTCTGAAATTTTTGTTTTTTAAAGCTTTTTAAGTATATGAATATGTTCCCTTTGTTAACACACCTTTTCTCTTCTTCCAGCATCCTTAACGCCTCGATACATAGCAGCTCCTCTGGCGGCTTTTCCGCCTGGGGCGTCTCCCCGCAATATGCCGTTGCCTGTCCCCCGGAGAATGTGTACAGCAATCCACTGTCAGCTGTGGCTGGCGGCACACAGAATCGCTACCAGATTACGCCCACCAGCCAGCATCCACCTCAGCTGCCGGCCTACTTTGCCACCACAACTCCGGGCGGAGGAATACCCCCGAATCACCTGCCATTTGCCACCCAGCGACATGCCACCAGTGAGTATCAGGCGGGATTGAATGCAGCACGATGTGCCCAGAATAGGGCCTGCAACAGCTGTGACGCCTTGGCCACGCCCTCGCCCATGCAGCCCCCACCGCCAGTTCCCGTTCCCGTGCCGGAGGGCTGGTACCAGCCAGTGCATCCCAACAGTCACCAGATGCACCCCACCAGCTCCAGTCATCAGATCTATCAGTGCTCATCCGAGTGCTCTGATCACTCGAGGACCTCACACGGTCACAAGCGGCAGCAGCAGCAGCTGGAGGAGCATGGGAGCAGCAGCAAGCGGAGTGGACACCATCGCCGCCAGCCGGCGGTGCAGCCGTGCTTGGAGAGCGAAAATGAGAACATGCTGGCGGAGTACGAGCAGCGTCACTACACCAGCGACTGTTGCAATAGTTCCCGCGAAGGCGACACCTGCTCCTGCAGCGAAGGATCCTGTCTGTACGCCGAGGCGGGGGAGCCGGCGCCACGTCAAATGACTGCTAAGAACACCTAAGGAGGTGGATTAGTCTTAAAGGTAGCATCTAGTCTAAACTCTTCATTCATATCGAACTAGAAACCAGTCGCGTAGTCAAAGTTTCTGCCACAACTAATGGATATGAGATCGAATACGTACGAACAAGGCCCTGGAATGCCACCACAACATATTTCTCCAGGTCATCCCACTATTCTAAGTACTATAACTCGTTTTGATCAAGGAAGGATTCATAATGGAGAAATGGGTTGTTGGGGAATCCAGGGTGCTGACCACCAAACATACTTGTCACAATCATGGGGGCATTGTGCAGCTTTAGCAATTACGAATTTTCCATTATCACATCATCATCATCATCTACTAGCGTAGACACTCATATAGACAGGCACAATGCTCCCCCATCATCCCATGTGCACTACAGAAATGTTCCGCCAGCGGAAACCTTTGTACTTAAGAGAGACGCGTGAGCTGTACGATATAGATATTGCTTCGAGTGGGAGAAAGAGAGACGGTAATCACTAGATGACGGCAGGGATCTGGGTGTCCCAGCAGAACTTCATAAAAATACGTACTCAAAAGGAACTTATAGAGAGAAGACAGGAGAAGGATAAACCAGATCAGGCCATAGCAAGTACACCACTTACGTATGTAGTTAGAACCAGCATGTTTTGGGGCTCTCGAATTGGTCCTAGTCATAGGCTTGATAGCGATACAATACCGATAACTGATTACGATATATAGTAATTGTATGCAAAAACAAAACCCTTTCATATCTACGATCACAATCGAGCGAGCACTTGTCTCCCATTCAGAGTCGAGTTGCGGAGACGAGTGAAACGGCAGTTGCAATGTTTAATGGTTAGTGCTTTTCTATAAACAAGGAATAATATACTTCATTGACCCAGTGAATATATATAGTATATATATTACAAAAACTAAACTACACACACAACAACTACTTACATAGCATTTAGACGAGTTGAGGAGCCAGTCGCACTTGGGGCCGACATAACCGTTCCGTTGTCCAAGGCCCCAGTGCAGATCTTCCTCCATCATGACACACACAATGTTTTCTACAATCTTGCATTTTGAAAAAAGTCTAAAATGTACCTGTGATATAACCCCCATTTATACATTATAGTATTTTAATAATTTTTTATGTATTTATGGTTTCTTGATTTTGAGTAGCGTCAAGTCAAGTTGAAGTTTTTCGTTCATTCTGTTTCGAACAACGAGGAATGTCTGTTGTTTGTTGGGAAACCGCCACGCAACCAGAGAAGCGAATATAGCATAATTTAGAACTTAGGCACGTAACACATTAGAAATGCAAAATGAATATATCATCAAATCGAATCGAATCGATGCGAGGCGAAAGAGATACTTCGCTGCAAGGCACTTTTCTCCCAAAAGACCCCGGATCGTGAGCTGACTCCGGGACAGGAGGTGCTTTCAGAGTCAACGAATCGTTTAAAATAATACTAAATACACGCATATGCATTACATTACCTATATAGAGATCATATAGCACCTAGAACCGCGCATGTATCAAATCAAATCAAAATATGCTTTAGCATACCACTCACACACACATCCACTTCCTTGCTAGCCACATGTACATATATATATATATATTATATATATATAGAAATACATACTCATAATCCTAGTATCGACGAATCCAACTTGCTTGAGTTGAACTGCCCTTCCGTAGCCATATATAGTGCATATATAGAGAGACAAAGCATAGTTGGGTCTGGGTTTTAATAATAATTAGCAACTAGTTTCTAGAGTTGTGTAACGGGAGTATTTTAAAGTCATAGCGTAAACGAATTTTAAGAACGAACCGAAAACAGAAAACCTACAAACCTAAAAACCTTAAACCTAAAAATCGAAAGCGGACATTTAATTTTTAGTGCGTTATGCCATAAACGAACTTTTTCAAAATGCAAAACATAACTGACATCTTACTTACGATATATAAATACTATATCTAGATATATACATATAGCATTTAAAATTACATAAACAATAAAGGAACATTTTACATATATGTGGATAAATCAAGTGGCCGTTTGTCTTGGATTCATTTTCCTTAATTTAAGGGGTTCTTTGGAATATAATGGCTTCCTTTTTCCAGTTGCAGGATCTCTTAAGTTCTTTCAGTTAAAAGGATCTTGGTTCTTTGATCTTAAGTAACCTACTTGCACTTCCTGGTAATACTTCATCCGAATTCCTTTCCTGTTACGCTCCTCGATCGCCTTTGCGGATATCTACACACTTCGCCAGAAATCTCCTTGAGTTGCAGCGGAACTTTGCACTTGAGACAACCCTTGAGATTGTTCCATGACCTCTCAATCCGGTTTCAGCTTACAGCAAGAGCGGTCTGCTGATCATGTGAGTGGGGTGTGGAAGTGGCGGTCTTTCCGAGAGCTGGACAAGTGTTAATTCCCAACGGGACACTCGGGATTCTCTGGCGTTCTTTTTTTTTCCTGAAAGAAATTCACTTGAAAGTAGAGGACACGCCCAAGGATCGGTATCTAGAATCTATTCTTCTTTCTGCGTATTGGAAATTTTAAAAGATTGTGTGAAGATAGGTTTTAGATTGTAAGTATTTGTGTTGAAAGTGTAAGATCTAAGAAGGGAGTATTCTATCTGAGATCACATAGATCAATTAAAGACTATTTGGTTCTTCGATCCTTGAATTTTTTAATTTTTAAGTCCTCCGGTTTATATACGCTTTTGAAATCTTATTTATATTAATTTAAACATTAATATTGTCTTGTCTTTTTTTCACTTTTAAAGAGGGCAGCTTTTCCAATCACAAATCACATGCATTTGGTGGGTGATCAGATTGCCATCAGAGGCAAATTATGTGATGTTCTGTAACAAATCTGTCACAGCTTGACGCCGTTCTGATGCCGGTGTCCAGAATACCACCCCACCTCTAACTCCTCTAGTCTCCTCTGGCTCGGCTCACACCCTTTCGGTTGAGCTGAGTGAAATGCGGGCAGACCACAAATTGGTCAGAGATGGCGATAGCATCAATTGAACAACTTGATGGCGGCTCCTTTTGTATTGTTTCTGTCCCTCCCGCAGCAATGGGCTGGCACCACCGCCTCAATCTGGATCTGAATCTGATGGATGGATGGCAAGTTGAAGCATGGTGACACACAATGCCCCGATAGATCTTGATCCTTTTCATCGAAATAAAATTGGCTTCGTGTTTCTTAAACCCTTAAACTAATCCTAAGTTCCATCCTTTTCTAAGTCCTAAGTACTTTAATCGTCTTACAAGTCGTAAGATACATTCTAACCCAACTAAGCGTGCCTTAAGAGCATGCAAAATCACATAGCCAGCGATTTAACAACCTAATCATCTTAATTTATTCAACATCATTTGGCTTAAGTCGGATGACAGCAGTAAAACCACCTCCTTTGATCTTGCCTTGGCTGCAATAAAGTTCTCAAGCTCCGCTTAATCGATAAGGCTCGAGGGGGCAATGAAGTTAGCAGAGACATCAATTGGCAGATGTGCCCATTTGCAGATATGAATATGCAGATGCGGCCGCATCCGTGTATCTTGTATCTGGTATCTGCAGATAAGACAAGTAGCTGAGCGGATTGCTGGGCCTTCCCTGGCCCAAAACCGCGACATGGCTGCGTGGGTTTGGTCCCGCGTTCCCTCATTGCCTCCGCTGCCCACGGTGATTGCATTTGGCCCGCTTGCATTGCGTCTGCGCGTGTTGCACCTTTTCCGCTGGCTTCCTCTACCTTCTGCGAGTATCTCCTACCTGTGGCAGCTTTAATGATCGTGATCATAGTACGCAATGCGCAAAAAAAAGAAGGAAAAGAGGAAAGGCGAGAGGAGAGGCAGCCGAAAACCAATCGATTATTATATGCGCCGCACTATATTTCAGAGACGCATGGGTATCCGTGTATCCGAGGCAGCGGCAGCAGCAGCAGAGTTCCAGCGAAGAGATTATTTTTATTTTCGTTGGCCGCCTTGACACGTCCGAAAGACTGATAGAGGGAGAGATTGGCCCTTTTTGGCCAAACCAGTTTGACAGGTAGAAGAAGCATATGAGAGGATAGGATGACGATGAGGATGTGGAAAGAGGACGGGGAGAAGGGACAGGACTGAACTGAAGGAGGGTTGGAGGAACGCACGCCTTGCCCTTCTGCCCGCCAGGATAATGACTGTACGACTGCGAGGGTCCTCGGCAGGAGACCGAAGCCTAAGAAATCAACGGAGGTTCGTTTTCCTGGCACTGAGAAAATAATAAATAAAATTAAAATAGGGCTTACACTTTGAAATTAAAGACAACATATTTGATAGTATTTTGTAGATTTGTATAAAATCAGATGTATTTGTTCTGTAAAAATTTAAATTGAATTGCATAAGTGCTTCGACTTACATTAAGATTGTTTTGAAATTATGTATATATAATTGGAATTATATATTGGAATTTTATTGGGTTTTGTTTAGGTTTAAACAATAATAAAATATTCACAGATCTTACGACAAGAATATACGGGAACCTGAGAGTATATAAACCCAAAAACACCTAATAATTTTTTAAAATTTAATTACAATCCGATTTATAAATTCAAGGTTAATAAATTGGTATTGAAGGCATTACTTTTGTAATCCTTTTTTATGAAAATATTTAAATGAAACAAATGTATTTATTTATTAAAGATTTATCTTGCCAACGCTATAATTACAAATATATTTAATAATTGTACTTACATTGGTAATATTATTGATTTAAACTGTTATCAGTGTAATTTTAAATTTATATTTTTACTTATGTTTGAACTTTGCTGTAAAACAAGAAAGAAAGGGAATTATTTTAGTATGTAATCCCTTATTAAATTAAAAAAAGTGCTTTTTTTAGAGAACATGGCCATTTTGTTTCGACTGATTTGATTATATGATTTATAGGATCAGAAATACATCTCCTTCACTGCTTTGCAAACTTCTGACAAAAAGTTTAATACACTGAAAGAGTATAAAAACTGCGCTAAATATGATGCAAAATTGAGAGAAAGAGTATTCTAATTATCCTCCAGACACTTTTGTGCTTTGTGAATAATTTTCCAGGATGCTGATGTACATATGTACGTGTGTATGTTTGAGGGTGCGGGTGTGAGCGTTTCGGGGTCAGGTAGCGACACAGATTTTCCCAGCTCGCAGGCCCCTTTCCCGACTTTGAATCCCGATCCTGGTCCCTCTTTTCTTTTCCTTTCCTTTCCTTTATTCTATTTTATTTGATATTTTTTTAGAAGGCAACCAAAGACGGCGGCGTTTTCCTTTTTTTTTTTTTGTTAGGGGGCGACTTTGCTGCAACTGTGTGAGTGGAGAGGCGAGAGATTCGCTTTCCTAGTATCAATAACAATGCAAGCACCGCTATTGTTGTTGCCATCCGTTGTTGCACTCGGATTTGTGCATCCCAAGCTGAGTTCCTTTGTGTGTGTGTGCGGCAACGTACTTTTTTCTCTTTTTTGGAGTTATCGTTAATATTTTCCTGGAAACCGGGATTGTGTTGTTGCTGCGTTCGCAGGTAGCGAGCACCGATCGCACACACACACACACACTGTCTCAGACAGAACGCACACCGATGCGAAAGATAGAGAGGGAAGACAGGTACCTGCTCGACTTCGGAATGCAGCAGCAGCAGCAGCAACAACAAATGCGTCGGAGTTTGGCATTGAGCAAAAGAATAACCTGAAACCACGGAGCGAGCTGGGGTCCAAAACCAAGCACAGAAAGATAAATCCAAGCCAGATCTAGCACTCAGAGTTAGTCGCTTCTCTAGATACTTTCCTCTCTTCGTCAATCTAACAGTCAGTCTGCCATTCTCTCGCTCTCTTTACCAGTGATGGTCAGAAATAACTATATTTTATATGAGACAATATAAAATAAAATATAATTTTATTTGAAAAAGTCTTAATAATTACTATACTTAACTAACTTAGATTAAAATGACTTTGTAAAATAGCTCCGGAATATATTGATAGGCTACAATAATGTGCATCCGAAAACTCCAATCTTGGGACAAATTAATGTATCTAAACATATTACATATTTTAAAGATATATTTCTTTTAATTTTTCAACGGGTTCACACAAATTTCCAACATTTTCATATCGGGTTTTCCACCCCCGCCTAAAATCTAGCCATAAACAAGCCAATCCTGACTAAAAGTCGCCGTCAAGTCAGAACCCCCAGAGCGAGAGAGAACAGTTTCGAGAGAAAGTTATTGCTACCTGCTCTGCAGCACGGGCAATCTTACCGCTGAATACGTGCTGTCCTGCTCCCACAGATAACACTCGCTCTCCCGCTCTCTCAGCAGTGCTGCGTCACTCCGAGAGAGCCGTAGCTGCTTGCAGGCTATAAGCAACGTTACTTGGCGTTCCGAGCTAAGTATCTTTTCATCTTTCGGATCGCGCGCATCGCTCCGCATCAGTCTCTGCCGCAAAAAGAGACTTGGACTCACTAACTAAGATTAACTCACAAGCCAAACCGAAGTTAGTGCAGCGCGAGTGAATCACAGTGAACCAACTACTAACTAGTCTTTGACCACGCGTAAACACGGAAAATGCAGCTTATATAAAGAATAGCTAAGGAATAACTAAGCAAAGCAGCCAAGCGAACAGAGAAGTGCTAGAAACTAGAGAAGGACATGGCCACCAATACGGAATTGCTGCCCTTCCATCACCAGACGACGCTAGCCGTGCTGAACAACCTAAACAACAACCACTGCGGCGGCTCCAACAGCAATGGAGGCAACGGAGGAGCGGCCACCTCGGCGGGAGGCGGCGCCTCTGTGGGAGGAGCAGGAGCGCCCAGCTGGGCGGCCATTGACGAACTTTACCAACAGACTGAACTGCCGGTATTGACGCGAGCGGGTGCAACCGGCACCACGCATCACCACCTGCTGCGCTTCACGCCCTATGCCCTGCACCACCGCCCGCCGCCACACCATCATCACCAGCTCCAAACCCTTCCGCCAGCCTTGTACCTCCAGCACGCAGCTGCAGCGGCGGCGGCGGCAGCAGCAGCGGCCGCCCACGCGCAGCACCACCATCATCACCACCACCACCTACCGCACAGACCCGCTTCGCCGGAGAGTCCACCACCGGCGGAGGGCACACACATCAGCAACCTCTTCCCGGAGCTGCTCGAGCAAATCTTTGAGCACCTGCCCGTGAGGGATTTGGGCCGTGCGGCCCAGGTCTGCACCGCCTGGCGGGATGCTGCCTACGCTAAGAGCGTGTGGAAGGGTGTGGAGGCCAAGTTGCATCTGAAGCGTTCCAGCCCGAGTCTATTCAACTGTTTGGTGAAGCGGGGCATCAAGAAGGTGCAGATCCTATCGCTGCGGCGCTCTCTAAAGGACCTGGTGCTAGGCGTGCCCGCTTTGACCTCCCTCAACCTCAGTGGCTGCTTTAACGTGGCGGACATGAACCTGGGCCACGCCTTCAGCGTGGATCTGCCCAACCTGAAGACCCTGGATCTCTCCCTGTGCAAGCAAATCACGGACACCAGTCTGGGCCGGATTGCGCAGCATTTAAGGAACCTAGAAACGCTGGAGCTGGGCGGCTGCTGTAACATCACCAACACTGGTCTGCTGCTCATCGCGTGGGGTCTGAAGAAGCTGAAGCACCTGAACCTGCGATCCTGCTGGCACATAAGTGACCAGGGCATTGGCCACCTGGCAGGATTCTCCCGGGAAACGGCGGAGGGCAACCTGCAGCTGGAATACCTTGGATTGCAGGACTGCCAAAGGTTGAGCGACGAAGCGCTGGGACACATCGCCCAGGGTCTGACCTCGCTCAAGTCCATAAACCTGAGCTTCTGCGTCTCGGTGACGGACAGCGGGCTGAAACATCTGGCCCGAATGCCCAAGCTGGAGCAGCTCAACCTGCGCTCCTGCGACAACATCTCCGACATTGGAATGGCTTACCTCACGGAGGGCGGCAGCGGGATCAACTCTCTGGACGTTAGCTTCTGCGACAAGATCAGCGATCAGGCGCTCACCCACATCGCCCAAGGACTCTATCGGCTGAGATCCCTCTCACTGAATCAGTGCCAGATCACCGATCAAGGCATGCTGAAGATTGCCAAGGCGCTGCACGAGCTGGAGAACCTGAACATTGGCCAGTGCAGCCGGATCACGGACAAGGGACTGCAGACGCTCGCCGAGGACCTAACGAACCTCAAGACCATTGATCTCTACGGCTGCACGCAGCTCAGCTCCAAGGGCATCGACATCATCATGAAGCTGCCCAAGCTGCAGAAGCTCAATCTGGGCCTCTGGCTGGTGAGATGATGTGTCCACCACGACTGCAACGCCTGTGCTGAGGAGGAGGCGGCAGCGGCACGCAGTACCAATAATTCCCAACCTTAGATTCCTACATCGGGACGGAACGGAAGGGGGCGGGACGGGGCGAAGTCGGTCTGAGCAGACAAGATACACTGAAAACTCATAGCTTTCGTTTGCCATACCAAACGCTGTACTACATTTTTTTATACGAACAGAGTAGAAACAGGCGGAGAAGCTGAAAACAACGCGGCAACAACAAAAAGCAAACAATGAAACACACACAAGGCGGAGGAGAGTGGGGGGACAGCGACAGAAAGAGAGAGCGGGATGGAGACAGACGGCGTCAGACGGAGAGTGATGCCATTCTGGCTTTTTTAATATCAAAATTGGGTTTCCTTTAAAACAGGGCGGAATATAAGGAAATATCTAAAGGAGAGCCAAGCTGAGGTCCTTATAGTTTATTTGTATTACCTGAAATTCTCTGTTTTCTGATGCCAATTTTTGACAAAAACAGAATCTCTCCCCATCATGTAGTATCCAAGCCCGCTAGATGTAGCTTTTTCCCGCTAAAAGCCAGGCAACACTGTTCGTGGAGCTTGCTGCGCTGCGTTACGTTGTGTTGTTGTGTATGCCGCAGGTTCCTAAAGGGGGGTAAGTGTAGGCCAGAGCAAGAGGGGCGACAGCCGCTGGCGTCGGCTTACACGCACGCAGCAGCGATAAAAAATAACGAAAAACGAGAGAGAAAAAGAAACAGCAAGCAGCAGCAACAACAACTGCAGCGATGGCCGACAGCAACAAAGTGCATGGCGATGGAGACGCGCGATAAGCAGCAGGAGGGAGCGAGAGGGAGCTAGGACTGCGAGTAGAGTGGGCAGCGCATTTATATACACATATGAGCGTATGTGTGTGTGTGTGCAATGCAGGCCGCAGTTAAGCAGATGCAAATAAATTTAAATAGTTTATTTTAATTCACGCTTCGGCTACAAAAGCCAGCGTCCTCCATTGCCACAGCAACAACAACTACAGCAGCAGCAGCAGAAACAATAAAACAAAGAGCGGGCGACGAAGGCAGTGTGGGGAGTGGTAGTGGGGAATTAAAGCTCTTTTGGAGACTTGACTCTCCGCTCTTGTGTTGCCTTTGTTGCTCTTGTCTCTCCTCTCCGTCGCATATTTCTTGCTCCCTTTTTCGTTTGTTTGTATCTTTTTGTTATTGTCTTTCTCGACGTCTTCTCCGCGTCTCTCGTTCGTTGCGAATTTGTTTAGTACAGCGTCGTTAGTTATGCCGTTTAATTTAGTTGATTAAAACGTAAACAAAAAGTAAAGGAATTTAAGCAAAAACAATGTTAATAGTAGATGCGTAAATGTAATTCTTAGTTCTTAAACATTTGTCAAGCCACAATTAGTCAAATAACGAAAAACGAGGGGAGATAACAAACCGTATTAACACAAGTTATATAAAAAAAAAAAAAACAAAACAAAAACATACAAAACAACCTTGTTTAATAGCAAAAAAACTCAACTACACATAAACACACACGACAACACACCCACATACAAACGTTAAAGAAAATTCTGTAAATTTTTTATTGTTTAATTTATAAGTAAGCGAAAAAAGCAAAACAAAAAAGCAAGTGGGAAAAAAGCGAGAAGATAACGATTGAAAAGAATATGCGAATTAATTCTTTTTTCTATTGTGATATAAAATGTATTGTATAAAAAAGAGGAAACATAAGCAAACAAAAAATTAACGCTAAAACAACAATTACGTAATTTTATTTAAGCAGCGACGAGACGAGGCGAGATAAAAACAAAACAAAAAACACTTGAAGCAAACAAAAAGCGAAAAAAAGAATAAAAATTAAATTAATTAAAATTAAATAAATATGTACAATGTTATGTTAAGTCCGGTTTCCACCACCTCTCTGTTTTTGGATTAGTTAAATGATCACACGATTCGATAAACTTTTGTTGAAAACTGCAATATACTGAATGCCTTAATTCTTTTGCAAAACTATCTATGTATATTATTATTAACTATGTTGATTCTGCGAGAACCCTTTGAGTTTCGATTTGCAAGTTTTCCCTAGATCTAAGTTTTTTTTCGGTCGATTGATATTTCTGTTTTAGGAGGCGAAAATCATCCTCCCACCCACTAAAAATTCGAAAGATGATGGCGACGTGAAAGGAAAAGAAAATAAATTAAATATGTATAAAAATCCAACAACAAATGCCTTTACTTTTATTGATTGAATAAAGGGAGAGTCTTATGCTGTGTTTATCTTGCCAAAGAAATGGGTAAATATTCAATGCACACAGAGAAAATAGGGAACTAAAAAAAAGAGAAATATGAAACTAATTTAAGGAACTTTTAAGAAAAGCTAAGATATTATAAAAGGGTTTAGGTAAAGTAAGGTAATGAAAAAGACTTTAAACAAAATGATGATGGATGATAATCACGGTTTCTAAATACTTACTTGGGAATTATAAGCTTTGTAGAAGCATACTTACCGTTTAACTTACAAAATTTATAAAATTTCTTCTATTCCTGCTAGCTTTTATTTTGTTTTAATTTTTTCCAAGTATTTAAAGGTATTTTAGGCATGGATAGAATGTGACTATAGATACTTTTTACTCTTTCGAACTTCTAAACTCCAAAATAGAAGGCAATATTTTCGCCAAGTGTTTAAAATGTATTTTATTCAGACATGCATGGAATGTGCGAAAGTGTGGGTGCTTCTGCATTTTGTAATGAACAAAGGGCCCCTTGCACTAATGCAATTGCAATGAAATGTGCAGCCAGCCAGAGATGCAGATGCCGATGCCGATATATGTATATACATATATGTTTATATATATATATGTATATGTATATATAGCATAGCAGATATGTGCGTATATGGCATATGCGGTTATGCAACGCACACACGCACTGATATGTACTGCAATTATTTATATTGCCTGCATTATGTATAAGCATCGATGCATTTACAAACACATGCAGGCGACCATGTACTGCCAGCCTCATATCCCTGTGTACACATAACGGTTTTACTTGCTTGCTAACTGCTTAAATTTGCATTAAATGTGCGTATGCGTCAAGTGCGTGTATGTGTCTGATTATGTACACAAAAGCCCAGCTATGTGTGTGTGTGTGTGGTGTATGGAAACCCACCCAATTGGAAATTTTGCATTTATTCAATGGTCAGAACCTCAAAATTAAAGCTTTAAACAGCAGAGGCAGGACTCAGTCCCAGATTCAGGCATTATCCGATTGAAAGGATCTCCAAGAGAGATTTACATCCTTTGGGGGAAGCCCAGAGTCCTAGGCTTATTTTATATTTTTATAACAAAGGAAATTAAAGGATTATGAAATGGTAAAATTTTAAATATATTTATAGTCTTATAAAGGTTATATTTTTTAATTCGTAAGTAACGTAGGTGATGTTTATCTTAAAGATCTAGTATAAATCTCAACTATGAAATACTAAAGTTTCAGATACATTTTTCGATTTACAATGAATGCGTTTTACTAAACCTTAGACTGGTCTTAGGTAGAATACTAGCTAGTTTCTGTCTTGCATTTTAAAGTAACACTAAAATAATATCTTTCCACAATGTTTTAAACTAAAAAGAAATTGACTAAACTTCTGTTTCTTACGGCCATGCCTAGATCGACTCGGCTGTTAATGTTGTATACAGTTTATAGGGTGGAAAATAACTAATTTACTACCTTGCACTCTTCTGACTAATATTATAATACCCTTCAACGGTATACTAATTCAGATATTCTATAATATTAACTAAAAAAAAAGTACTTTTTAATATGGAAAACTTTAGTTGTTATTTACTTAGCAACTCAAGTTTAAAAAAAACTTTTCCTAAACCATTAAATAGATTTCGATCTGGAAATACCCTTATTCGGGGCAATGTAAATCCCGGTTAATTCCAAGTTGGGTATTTCTAGTGCTATAACCTGGACCCGAAGCTGGAACTGGCGTTTAAGTTAGTTTTTACTTAAAATTCAAGTCACAAAACCTGACTCAAGCACCGCTGGCCGCCCCTTGTTTTCCCCCCCAGTTGCGAGACCTGAATCGGTGTGGTCCCAGTTTCTGTTTCTATTTCTATTTCTGTTTCTGTTTGTGCCTCAGCTGCGACTGCGACTGCTAGTGCGACTGCGACTGGAACTGGGAGCGCGGTCGTGTGCCGGGCAAAATGTTGTTTAGCCAACATTTGCATTCTATGAATTTTGAATTTTCTAAAACGCAGCCGTAAGATATCGTCGGTCGAGTCACGACAACAACAGCTACGGGAACAGCGATGGGGTCCCGATTCCCAGTTGCCAGCGCAGTTCCACGTTTCTGGGGGTCCATGGGGCTGATGTCAGAGCTCCCGAGCTCCCAAGCTACCAGCTCCAGAGCTCCAGAGCCCAGACCTCTAGAGTTTCCATTGCCTATTGCTTATCTTATCAATGCGTCGACGTTGGCAAACAAACAGAGTCACCCCCCCTATGGGCCAACACCACCCACCGAACGGGCCTTTTGACTTATCGGTCACAGCGGGTGGAGTGTGTGGAGATTGGAGTACAGAGTGTGGAATGGACTCCGGGGGTAGGAATCAACTGGAGTGGTATCGCATGCAGGGGAGCGCTGCAATTGCATTTGCGTCGTGCGGTGGGAGCAGCTGCAATTACTGCACGGGGAAAAAATAACTCTTTTATATAAATATTAATTATAAAAATGTTATTTAACAATACTCTTATTGTTTAAAATTAAACTAAATATGATGTTTTTAGATTCCTTAAGCATAGTTTTTGCTTGTATATAAAAAAAGGCTTATTCATCAAAAGGTCCTTCAGGTTGAAATTAACTATAACCTATACGAATTTTAACTTTAAAGGCATCACTTTTTATTTTTCAAATTTAAATACATCTAAAATTCTAGAAAATTGTTTGTCCCACGCTTATAAAAAAGCTAATTGGAGTCTCTTGATAAAGAAAATTCTCAAACCAAATATATATTTTTTAAGACAAAAACCAACAGCAAAAATAGAAAGAGTTCACCAAAAACTGTCTTATATATTTTTTATTATAAAAGAAACCTGTCTTATTTTTGCCATGTGTGCGGCCTTCTTGTGGGGGTCTCATTAGCATGGCCGTGGCAGTGAAAGTCGTTGAGGGGGGATCCGTATCCGGATCCTGAGAGCTGGGAGCTGTGCGCTGGGTGCCATGTCCCGAGTCTAACTCCCATTTATCAGCATTTTCCACACACTCGCCATGAGACGAATTTCAAAATCGATTCGATGTTGCTGTTGCTGCTGCTGCTGCTGTGTTGCTTGGCCGTAATGTCGCACAGGGAGTTTTGGGCACGGAGTTTGAGTTTGCGACTCGACGGCAGTCTGGCATCCAAATGTGTTCCTTCCACACACACATACATATATACAAACACACACATACACAGGGACTCACAGTAACAGCGAAGCAAGGAAACTCGAAGGGAGAGCCAGGGCCAGGGCCAGAGCCAGAGCCAGAGCCGGCGAGCAACCCTTCGCACGCTGCGATTCGTTCGGTCTAGCGCTTTGAATTTGAACCCCCGTTTTTTCAAAGGACTAACTTCAAATGCCGAAAATAAATGCCCCTCGCTCCGCCGGCCACGCTGCCTTAGCTGCCTTCGCTCCCTCTGCCTCTGCGCCAAAGGGAAATGCATTCTACGTACATAAAAAAATAGAAGGAACGAAGAAATTTTAATCCACAACGGACCCGTCCCCGTATGTGTGTCCCATGGATACCCCTGTGTGCTGTTGTTGTTGCTCTGGCTGTGTGCGTGCCAGGGATACACATTTCGTGAATGCCGCCCAAGGTGACCAAGGAATGGCTAAAGGATATTCGAGGCACCACCATTGGTAACACCACCGAAACAGCCCTAGCACCACCACCATCTGCAATCGCGGCAAGGCTATCACGGCAGCTACAAAATACAGCAGAAACAACAGACACAGATACAGATACATCTACCTGCCTCGCTGAAAGACGGATGCTGCATGCTGGGGATCGGAATGTGGAAACAGGTGTCCTTGAAGCGAGAGCAGGAAGCGTTCGGTGACTAATCTGGGCAGGCACCGAGGCCTGGACTGAGAGAGTTTTCCTGGGAAATCTCAGACAAGTGACTAAGCTGAGCTGAAAGTATGCCAAAATCTTAAGAGAGTGGATATGGATATTCTTTGAAATTCAATATGTTAAGTTTACTGACTTACTTTTGGGTAATTAACCTCAAATTGTAGAGTATTGAAAATGAATTAAACAAGCTTAAAGATACAAGTTCAAATAAGCATTAATTTTAAATAAATAAAATGTAATAATAAGTATACTTAATAACAGAACATACAGGCAGCTTAAAACTTATTTTTTAAGAACATTTCTATAAGAAATAACATAGCCATTCTAAAACTTCCCACCTTAAATCCTTAGTTTAACTCAAAGTTCTCAAATACTTTATTTGTTAAAGCTTTTTTTGCATTAATTTTTCACTACAGAATTTTCCCTCAAGGAACTTTAACTTTTGGAAATCCATTTGTTCCTTCTACGTCTAACATGAGAAGGAAAATCAGTGAAGATATCGCCGGGCAAATGGAATGTGGGCAAAACAGCAGCGTCTGAAACAACAAAAACAACCTGAGCGAATGTGAAACAAGCGCTGAGATACAGATACAAAACACTTATTTTTAATTTCGATGAATCACCATCGGTTTGGTTCAGTTCGCTTTGGGTTCGGTTTTGGTTTTCGGTATGGTTTGGTTTTGGTTTTGGTTTTAGCTTTGGCTGAAATGAAATTCAGCGACGTCGCCGATGACTGCATGCCTCGGAAGACAGGGGAGACAGAAGACAGGGCACCGAAGACGGGAGAACGGAGAATTGGAGAACGAAGAACGCCGAGCAGGGGACAAAGGCGCACACAGAGCGACGCGGGCAAAACAAACTGAAAGAATGCACAAAGAGCAGACGACGATCGGGGCTGGCAACGAATCGAAACGAAACGTAACGAAAAACGTTAAAAAAAAAGTCGGGGGAACATATCCCCAGTTCGGGTCCCCAAGCCCCCACCCCCCCACCACAACCTGAAATTCCAGAGGCCCTATGGAAAGATAAGGGGTTATCGTAGCCCTCGCGCGTCTATAGGTACGGGTTCAGCCTCCTCGCCCGCTGGAAATTCAACACGCTTTTGGTTGCCGTGGTGAACCCTCCTCGCTCGTTGCCCCCTTTCTATTTTTTTGCCACATCACGAGGTCTTGACATGTGCCGCCGAGGAGTAGAATTTGGCCTGATTCTGCAGAGAAGACGAAGCTATTCCAAAAGGCCATAGGATCTCCGGTTCTAAGAGGGAGTTTACACTGAGGGAAATGAAGACATTTAAAGGTATTATTACAGCGAATATCTCTAGATTCAAATTCCGGGAAATCATCATTATATTCTTTAGAAATATTTGACTTTGTTTTTCGTTTAAACAATAAAGTTATTAATATTTATTATCTAATGGGAAGTGATTAAGAAATCACAGTAAGTTAGCCTTAACAATTACAGATGTAAAAACATTAAGTAATTGTTAGCTTGCGATAAATGACCCTGTTTTCGCTGAAGGTAACTGCATAAACATCCACTTAAATGTTTAGATTGATCATAAATTTACGTATCTATTCTCAATTTTCAATTCTACATAGAATTCCCAACTCCTCTTTTCCCTGAGTGGCAACTTTTCAGCCAGGATGCCAGGCAGCAGGCAGTCGCTGGCAGCATCCTTTGTCCTTTCGCGCGAGCAGAGCTGGGAATAGAGGAGCGGAAGTGCTTTGTCGCCATTGATGTGACAACGACTTCCGCCGTCTCAGCCTGTTGTGACCTGGGCAGCGCCCGGCTTTCGCCTGGACTTGGACTTGCTCGCAAATATTGATTATTCGAGATTGCGTGCCATATGGGCTATATAAGGCTTTATATACGGGTCTGAAAGGTGAGAAGAAGGCCGGGAGGAGGGGAACCAGTGGCTGACTTAACCCACAATGACAACGGCGCACATCAAAGGCTTCGTCAAAGTTCTCGTTCTCGCCAGTTGTTGTTGCTGTTGCTGCTGTCGTCATTTGCATTTTGGCGGGTTCCCAAACGAGAAGCGAGCGAAGGTCTCTCCAATTGATTGTGAGCCGCACAACCTGGGAAAGACCTTTGCATATGCATGTCAAGAGTTGTCCGGCAATTGCCATTGTTGTTGTTGTTGTTGTTGCATGTTGCTGCTGCTGCTGCTGGTGTTGCATGGTGCCTGTTGCTTGGCTTCGCTGGCAGCCGGGTTTCTGTGTCAGCCACCTGCTCGCCTGCCAGCCAGGTTGATCCGCCTTAGGATCTTTGCGACTCGTTTTAACCCCTTGCTCCCCAGCAGCTTACTACGCCTGCCCCAATCCTTAACCCGCTCCATGCTCCATGCCTCCACGCTCCTGTTAATTGCAAAGGCTGGACGTTGCCACGCCCCGAAATGAATATTAAAATGTGTTGCAACAAATGCAAAAATGTGGAAAGCGCATAAATAAGTAAAAACTGTTGGCCACCGCAGCCAGGAGACAGGATAGCACTTCCCTTAAAACCGCAGAATAATCATCGCAAAGAGAGAAAAACTGCCCATGGTTGGGATCTTTTTTAGGGCATTTTTAGATACTCTTGATATCAACATGTTTTATATATTTTTGGTTGGAATATAAGTAAATACTATCAATTTATATTTCTTTGGAGCCCAGACCAAGTTTTCCCTAATATGTTTAAGTAATTAAGATAACTTTGGTATTTAACAAACTCGATAAAAGCATCTCATCTCGTTATCCTCTATCCACAGGCAATTGTAAAAGTATCTCTTTCAGAAACAAGTTAAACAGCAGGTTAAGCGAACATCAATTGAGTTTCAGAATGAAAGTACACACAGCTACCGGATGCATCCTGTGGCTGGCCAAGTTATAGGGTGTATTCGTGTTGCATAAAAATATATAGGCGGGCAAATCAAATGTAACCAAATCATTATCCACAGCCACACAAAAATTATGTGCGTGCAACAAAAATGCAATCGGAATCGGAATCGGAATTGCTGATGGCGATGCTGCACGTTGCTCCTGCTGCTGTTGCTGCTGCATCAGCTTTTGATGGAGTTGCTGCTGTTGTACATGGCCGGAATATATTGTATATGCTTAATGATGGGCGGCGGGGCGTGTTGTGCGTGTGTTTTCCGGGGGAATATGCAGGATTTTGGTGGACAGGAAACTTGATAAGTTGGCCTCTGTACAAAGGAAATGCATGAAATGTGCATGCAATGCATGGTGCGGCATGTGTCTGCATCTGCTGTGCGTGTGTGCTGTGTGTGTGTAGATATAATGGCCATGTTTGATTATCTCACGCCTGCCCCACAAAGTAGGCAATGGTTATTTAAATGTGGTTTTTCAAATGATTTCAAAGGCAGAATTTAGGTTTTTAAATTATGAAAAGAGAGGAATTTTATATAATAATAACAATATATTTTTAGGGGTTTTTAGTTGTTAACAAATTTAAAGAAAATTTTTAAGTTACAAAAAAGCTATAAAAATATAATGTTTTTTGCGCTTTTATGTAATTTTAAATACTTTAATTTATTTATTACTTAATACTCATTTGTATATTATTTTTCCAATTTTTTTTAACCCTTTTAGACCTTCTCAAAACCCCAACAACCGTTGTGTTTTCAAAACGTATTTCAAGCTCATTCAGCAACTGAGAGATACATTCAGCAGGCGCCCTCACAGATACTGCTCTCTCGCACACAAACATGTAACCCCATACAACACACTCTCTCTCTCTCTTGGGCAGCGCTCCCTCTCTCGTGCTGTCGCTCTTAGCTACCCACCACTTGGGTAGCGACAAGCGAAGTTGGTGGGGGGAAATAAGCCCCAGAAAGTATCTCGTTGGCTGCGCTCTGCGACGTCCACTCGAATTTCCTTCTACTTGGCGGGGCGATCACCGCCAGCAAGTACAGAATTCGTTGCCAATGCCTGCTTGGGCCACATTTATACGGCGCATTTTGGTGGCGGACGCGCCATAAAGTAGCGGGTTCTTTTATCTGCCGCCTGCCTGTGTTGAATTTCATCGATTCGCAGATACTTTTCGGGGCGGCGCGCCATCAAGTATGGGGAAATGTCAAACGCTCGGCGCTGTGGCGGCGAACTCGCTACTTGCTGGCTGCCTCAAATGGGCGCTGCGCCCCCCGCTCCGTGTTCCCGCTCGCCGTGCTCCCTTGGAGCTGTGGCTGTTGTTGTTGTTGCTGCTGTCGCTGTTGCCTTTGCCGTTGTAGTTGTAGCTGCTCTCTGTAGATGTATCCGCAGCTATATAGCTATAGCTATTGCTGGAGCTGTAGCCGTAGCTGGCCCAGCCTGATGGCCGTCTTGCCTGGCCGCCTTGCTGCCTGGCTGCCTTGCCTTTCGTTGCCGCCGCCTTCCCTCCATTTTGCTCCAATCTGCCAGGGCTGCATTTGAAATATTCTATATAGAGTATAGGGGGACTCCATGGGAGTTACTTGGACTTGGATGCCTGGTAGCTGGGGGTATAGTGTGTCCATTGAAAGGTCAGCGATTGGCAGAAGTGTTTGTATTTCGTCTTGGAGGAGCTTATTGGGAGTATGATGTATTTCCAGGAATTTCAAGAAAATATCTTTAAATATCTAAAGGAACTTTAATAACATCAGCAGCCGAGGCGATCTAGTTGTATAAACCAAAGCCAAGAGCTATTACCAAGTTGTACCAGGAAGTTGATTAGATTTTCTACCCAAAAATGGGATCATTGAAATTTGTACTTTAGAACAATTACTTATACCTCAACAGATCACCAGGTCCTGGATATCCCCTAGTCGAATCACTCATCATTTACAGTTGCTTCCCTAGTCTAACTATTCCCGGAGGTATAGCGGGTCTTTCTTATCGGAGATCCGTCAGCTGTACAAATCGAAAAATATCATTTAATTTTTGGTGTTCACTGATAAAGCAGCACACTTGGCTATGATCACAGATAGGAGCTGCTCCGCCGCTTTCCGGATGACCCATTTTGGGGAGCTGAGCGATGGTCAAAGGTGTCCCAAAATAGTGCAGTTTATGATGGATCGAATTGGACGTCCTGTTGGGTAATCAATCGTATAATGAAAGCTATGCAAAAAGTGGAATACATAGAGTATATAAAATTGAATGACTAACTACATTTGAGAAAGTTTAAACTGATATTATGAAGGTTTTAACATATTTTATAATTTTTAAATAATATAATTCTGAGAGGAAATACCTTTAATAAATAAATAACTAATTATACAAAGCTATTCCGGGAATTTCTCTGTTATATTCCGTGGGTTCCCCGCTTGATAATTTTAGATTTCGCTCCATAAATACGGCCCCCCTCGAAGTTGGTTCAGCTGGTGTTCTTGTGGGGGCCTTGGTGGGTGTCAATGTTAGTCCAATATTTGCTCGGATATTGGATATATCTACAAGCATATATAAATATATAAAAATGTTCAAGAACTGCTGCAGCCCTGGAATATCTTTTTTGCTGGCTGTTTGTGCTGTGCTGTCGCCTGGCAAGTATTTTTCTTTCTTGGACTTGGACACATAGCGTTCGTCCGTGAATTTTCTTCCCCGTCAGCAGCTGCAAATACAGGGTGCCCCACCGATCGTGGACGACCCCCGCTCGGTCTCCATATAGGCCCCCCGTTTGCACCGTGAAGCAGCAGCCGCAGCAGACGAACTTCGCCCCAAGGCTGCGTCTCCGTTTCTCCACTTCTCCGGTTTCTCGGCTCACGCAGCATGGGCAGAAACAACAAAAATATTGTTTTTTCTCTCCAGTTGCTCGTGGCCCTGTATTCCCAAATATATGTATGATTCAGAGGCGTTGACTGGGTTTGAATTAAAGGGGGTTTAAGTTTTTTTAAAAGGAAGATTTAAGGAGAGCTTTTATTTATTTGTTAATTAAATAAGTGTCTAAGTGTCGCCCCTTTAAAAATCCAGTAAAAGCTATAAAAAAAGGCTTTATTGAATTTAATTTAGTTAAAGTAAAACCTCTATTATATATATTATTTAGTACAAGAACATACTTAATTTCTTAAATATTATTACACTCAAAAAATTCTATTTAAATAAATAACTAACAATTTAAATAAGGGTTGTTTTAGCCCCCAAAACCCCCCTTTAAAGTCGCCACTGCCATGCCCAGTGTGTGAGTGCAGTGACGAGGGGTATTTGTGTGAGTGAGCGGCAGGGGTTGTGAACGTGTGTGCGTGCAAGTGTGCGAGAGTTTAAGCTTAAAGCTATTGTACACTTGGTGTGTCGTGTCTGCCTCTCTGCCCCCCTTCCCTCAGCGCCTTTCTTCTCAAATTCTCCATTCCCCATTCTCCACACCCCCAAGCCCAAGCGCAAGTCAGGCCCGGCCCTCCCAGCCCCCCAGTCCTGCCGTCGCTCTTCTTCGCACTCTCCTTCGTCCTCGTCCTCGGCGGCCTGTCGCTGTCCTTTCAGCCAGAGCAGCAAGCAGCCAGGCAGGATGGAACAGCTTAGTGGCCTCATTCAGGACACTCTTCGCAGAATACTCTTAATTCGGATTAGATTTTAAAGAAATATATAAAAATATCTGACAGATCTTTAAGGGGTTCAAAGGATTTATAGTTTGAATTTAATTTAATTTATAGAATAATAAATTTCTTATCTTTAGAAGAAATACAAATAATTATCAGAATATTTAGGTACATACATATGTATATACAAATATATTTCCAAGAAGTCAAGATAGCAAGGTATCAGCATTTTATATATATCTATTGTAGAAAATGCTTCCTGATAAGATAAATACTATTTAATTTTTGTTTACAACAAGTTTGTGTTATCCATCACGTTCTGATATCATAATACTTTAAATTTGAATCCTGGTTAATGTTAGACGGTGCACTTAAAATAAATATTTAGGTAAGATATTGGAACATTAAATAAAAAAATTTAAGTAGAAATTTAAGTAGAAATATCTTCCTTAATTTAAACATACAAGAAAAGAACATATTTTATAAAGTTTAAAAGCACCTTAAGCCATATTTTTGAGGTATTTCTTACTATATAAATTTCCTTTTTAAAGTAAATTTTATATTTATAATAAATAATAATTTTATACAAAGTCATTTCATTTTTAAAAATATTTTAAAAATATATTTCTCCATATCAGCTTTTCTGTTTCTTTTCAGTTCTTCCTCTCTTACAAGTTAAAGGTGCCTTCCCTTGGACATAGAGTATCTTCACTAACGTTGCCTTTGCTGTTGCCAGTGTCGCCATCACCATCGCCATCGTAGTGAGCCAGCTGCCTTTGCCTCTGCCTTGTCCCCTTGGACTTACTCCGGCACCATTGCCGCCGCCTGCCCCATCCTGCCGAGCTGTGGAGCTGTCTCCCTGGTTATGTCCCAGGTCCTACGCTTTTGCCAACGCATTTTTGTTTTGTTTATAGCGCAAGTTATGCGGGCGCCAAGGAGGAGAAATCGAGAGGCGAGAGCCCAGCAGAAGAGATGCCGTTGAGGGCGGGACGAAGAATGCCTCTTGGTGCTCGACACATGCCGACAGGTATCGAAAATGTTACCCCGAAATGCAGCTTTTGGATGGTAAAAATGAAACTGAAAAACGAAAGAATTGAAGCTGGCGGCGGCACAAAGTTTCGTAGGCAAAAGTTGTTCTTTAAGCTGACTTCGAATCCACCTGACGTCAGACAGCACGCCGGAAGAACCAACAGCAGTGGAGCAATCGCACCCCCTAAAACAGCGCCCAAGCCGCCACCCCGCGTGCCGCTAACTTACAGCCCCCCGCCTTCGTCCTTTTCCCTGCTTGTGCTTCTGCTACTTTTTCCCCGGCACACGCACCTTTACACATTTTTCCACTTCCTTTTCATTTCTCCGCTGGGCTTGGGCTTGGGCTTGGGCTCGGGCTCGGGACTCTGGCTCTCGGGCCAAATGAAAAATTGCACACGCGGGAATTTGATTTTAACATGAGAAATAAACACAATGAAGCTGACGGCCCAAACGGGGGCAGGGCCGCCCAAGGAGAGGGGAAAAGACCCAAGGGGGTGGTAGCAGCGGCAGTGACACTGCGAATGTCGTACATTCCTTGCCTCTTTGGAAAAACTTTAATTTTCAACTTTAATTAAGGAGAGAACATAAGGCATTTAATGGGGGTCTGGTTTTGCTTAGAAATTGTTGAAGAGTTTGTTTTTTTAATAGTACAAGGTCTGGAAACGCCAATGAAAATAGGAAAGAGGAGTTAAAAAGGATAAACTATTAAATGCAAGGACTGAAGGTTTGAAATCATCAAGGTTAGGCCAAGCTGGGATCTGGGTTTTATTTTAATGTAAACTGTGATTATATTATGGTCTTACTTGGTCTTAAAAAATGATATATTCAAGTAATTGAAATTTATTTATAAATCCTAATCAAAATACTTGTGGAGAAAGTCCCTTAGTAGCTTTTGTTAAATATAATGAAACCACAAATTTTACTTAGTAAACAATGGAAATAAAACGGTTCATTAGAACTTAAAATAACTCATTTAAAAATAAATCATCTTCTTGTGAATATCTAATCGGCTTTAATGATTAATATCATAATGTATTGCCTAAAACTTATAATTCACCTTATCTTAATTAATAACTTATTTAATAACATACTTAAAATGCCATCTTAAAGCCTTTTAAATATATCCAGCAGTTCAATTTAAATTTCCAATGATTTATTTGCACAGACGCTAATGGGTGATGAATAATAATTTCTTGGTGCATAAAATTCGACGTGCTGTGGCACATTTGAAACAGATAAGCGCCACCCCCGCCCACGTTTAGCAGGCACCCTTCTCTCTCTTTGTGTCCTCTATCATCCAATCCTTTTTAGGTCTGCCACCCCTTTTTCAGGATAGATTGTGTGTGTTTTACATTGGTCCACATTCCTTGCCTAATGCTGGAATTTCAATTTTAAAGACTGAACTTGATTACCACGGGGGATGAGGCTGGATGGTGGTATGGCAGGAGACTACTCCTCGTACACCAAGGGTAGTTGTCTCCCATTGTCTCGCGCATGAGTTGGCCCAAAAGTAACTCTAACTCGCAAGGATCAAAGTGACATAAGTTCGCCGTTCTTCGACTGTGCCTTCTCGTGTTCATCTTCATCTTCGGCTCCAATTTATTTAATGCCAGCAAAAGTTTTTAATGTAATTAAAATGGCTAAGGCCTAAAGAGTGTTTAAAACCTGAGAGATATCGCAGCTTTAAGCGGGGATTTGCCCCTATGCTTTCCCCCCCGCCCCGTTGGTGTTAGATAACTCACACGCACACACGTACCGATTGGCATACACGTGCGCTCTGTGCCATAAAGTGCTCAAGTTACTTGCGGGGATTACCAGTGGCACCACCACCCACACCTCTAATCCTGCTCAGCACTTCCTACTCTTGGCCAGGCGATCCTCGGGCCGGACAACGCGGCGTATGCGTCATGTGAAAGCAATGCCCGGCAGCCGCAAGGAGTTTTAACATTTTCCAAATACTGCAACGCCTTTCTTTCTTTCTTTCTTTATTTTTTTTTACTTTTTTGTATTTAGCCCAAGCAAAACGAGAATTTCCAACTACACACAAGGACGAGGGACGGGGAGGTAGGGCGCTGGGTGGCACAGGATGTGCGGACGGTCGCACAGATGAGGCGGAAGCATGGACAAACAAACGGATAAGAAGGCGGGGAGGGCCACGAAGGACGAATGGGAAAAAGGACGAGGAGCTGCCGGAGCTGGAGCCACGAGAACGAAGCGCACATGGAAGATAAGCGCACAGAGTGTGGCGCTGATAACGCAGGTCCTGCTGCTGCTGCCTGTGGGGCAAAATGGAAGAAGAGGGCGAGCACGGGTGGAAGGGAGGTCCTGCGAATTTTAACATTTTAGAGAAAATACGAACGGGAGATATTCCGAACGTTGGGCTAGAAGTCTGAAGCGAATTGTGTGAGCTTTTCGCGAGGGGAAGGAATTCGCTTTGTGTCTGTGTGTAAGCACAGTGGAGCCTGTATTTAAAGAATAAATTTAAGAACTTGAAGTTTATTTTTAAAGCATCCACAAACTTATATAACTCAGCTACTCTTGGATCTTACATTGTTGTAATGTTCCATAAAACAAAATCAAATATTAATAAATGGAGAAGTTTTTCTTTTGATATAAAGCCTTATTAACTCCTTACAATCTTATTTACAACAAATTGAAGAAGCAGAGCATTTTTTTGATAACCTTTTACTAATTTACATAAGCTTTAAACTCGCTTTATGACAATTTAAGCCTAAAGTCAAACTGCAACCGTTTGAAATGTACACTATTTGCCTAAGTTCTCTGGAAAAAACTGCGTATATTTGAACATATTGCGTTGCGACAGCCGAGGGGTTGATTGTAAAGAAGTTGGACTGTGGCAGCATTGCTGGAACGAAACAATTTGTAATTTATTTGCGAAGCGTGCGATGTGCTGCTCCGGCTCTGTGCGAAAAGTTGAGGCAGCTGCCAAAGGCGTAGCCATCGACCAGAGACAGTGGCTCCGGTCTTCCCGAAACAGAAACAGAGACTCTGGTGTGATCTAAGGCCCGAAAATTCGAGGCTGGGAGCACGCGTAAGCAGATACTCAGCTACAGATACAGATGATGTCGCCCCCATCCAAGCAGAACTCGCACAAACACACACACACACATATATTCGTATAGACAAAGGGAGGGAAAGGCAATGCGTGGGTGGTCCTGGTGGAAGAGATGGGGGATGAGGGGGATGGGAGGATGTGCTGGCATCCCAGCGAGGGTGGCTCGCCTTGCCTGCGCTCCTTTGCTCTTTAAAGACCTTTAAACTTTAAGCCGAATGTCAGCCATAAAAAGAATCAAAAATAAAAGTTGGCAGCCAGCAGAAAGTTTAGCAAGTTGGATAAGCGCAAATAAAAAGAATTAAACTCAACTCTGGGCAGTAGCAGAAGAGAAGACAACGATTTGGAATAGCATTTTCGAAATTTATTTAATGTATTTTATAATGCTTTAAAAGTTGATGCTTTACAATTTGAATTTAAGTTTTAACTATCTGTGGTTTGGGGTGGCTTTAATTGCGTTAGCTTAAGTTTCCGTTTTTGTTGCTGCTGATTAATGCAAACTGTTGATATTAATTGTTAATGTTTAATGTTTGAAGTTTGGTGTGTCTATTGGAAGTTATTTCATTGACTACAGTCGGCAGTTTTGAGTATTGTTTGTGTATTAGGTGACCTCGTGTGTGTCAGTGTGTGTGTGTGGCTAAATAATCTATCTCAAAATACAAATATCAAGCACATTATAAACCATTATATCATTTATCCAATATTAAATACAATCGTTCATATCAAAAATCTGTTTGTTTTGTTTGCTAAGTAATTATTTCTATGGTGGAAGAGCCTTTAAGCTCTGCTAAGTACAAAATTCACTTTTTGCGAGTTCGAGTATTCGTCTATTGTTTTGTTTTTATGTTTAGCTTGGATCAACTCCTCGGGTGAAAACCAAATGAAAGTCGGACTCGGGCTTGGTAACGCTTAATCAGTCTTGTGTATAAACAAATTAAAATTAGCAAATTGTCTACAACCAAGCAAAGGCTCTCTTCACCTCGTACTCCCTTTCATTCTCTCACATCTTTCTTCGTTGTCAAGCAGCATTGTCTAGTAGGTAGTAGGACATAAAAAAAAACATAGATTAAAAACTACAAGTTACACAAACCATTTGGAGTTGGGAGTCGCTGCTAGTGGGAACATTGAGATTTGCTTGTACTTAGGTAAACCATATTTTAATTCGACACTTACGAAACAAATGATATCTTTGTTGGACATGTACATAGAGTTGCCTTCTTCTCATCAATAAATTAGGAATTAGAATTAGAATTATAGTAGCTGGATTACAATTACAACTAAAATTACAATAAGAGACAGAGATATTCATGGGGGAACGGAACTCATCATGCATCGGTATGTACAGGGTTTCTAGCGCATTTCAAAGATTGGATACTGGAGAGCGTCGTGTAAATGCAATCGACTCGTCGCTTCGCTTCTCTTCGCTTCTTGGCCTGGGCTGGAAGTCATGAACGTTTTTGAGGGGCGGGGCTTGGCGCATGCTGCTTCTGCTGCTGCTGCTTTGAACGTGGCCTAATACTTGATAACTTAAATGGATTTCGATTTACAATTGTTTTCCGTTTTGCGCCGGCGGCCTAACACTTAGAATTTACAACTTGTAACAGGGAATCGAGACCGAAACCGGGATCGGGGACCGTAGAGCAGCAGGACTCGGATCCACAGAGCTCTGGGTCTGGCTCTGGGTGTGCCTGGGGCTGGGGGGCCGAGGCCACGGATGATCCTCCCTCTAGCTCCGGCTATCGTTGCTTTCGCTGAAGCTCTGCTCGCTGGACTCCCGCCGGCTGCTCACTGGCTTGGCCTTGTACTCTGTAATGAATACGGTCACCGAATTGACCGTTACCTCGCGCGTTTGTGCTGTGGATCGATCCACGTTCTTCAATCGGGCGGGATAACGTTTATGTCGCTGCCTGCCATGCCCGCTGCCATGTCGCGATCCCGAGGCGGACTTCCCATTGGGCATATTGCCACTGGCTCCCGGCAATGTGGCGGCCTGCTGGGCGACTAGCGCTGAGTTCAGGCGCGGCTTGCGCGTGGAGGTGCCTGGGAAAGAAGGATAAAAGTTAGAACGGGGTTTCCTTTTAAATATAATAAAATACCAATTAGAGAGGTTTTTAGGGTAAACAACACCTGAACCTAAGCCATTTGAATTATTTATCTTTTGTAAACACTCAAAAATCCGTAACGAAATCAATCGAATTGGCCACACAGAGATTGGCGATAACGAAAACCGGAACGACGGGGACTGCGGGTGAATCGAGGTCACTCACCTTTCCGCACGTCGCACACTTGACACTTGAAGGCCTCCGCCGAGTTTCTGTAGGTGCAAACGCTGCAGTCCCAAAAGTTCTCCTCGATCACCTTCGCCTGCCGCTTTTGTCGTCGCACCGGCGAGGATTTCTTGTCCATAATTCGTGGGGGGGCAGGCGCTTTCCGTTCGGCGGGGGCGCGCTGATTTGCAGCTGTATGCCGAAGAGAGTTTTTCCTTTACGTGTTTTCCCCTGCCGCCGCTGGTGTCCCTCTGCTGGGCGATGCTGCTGCTGCTGCCGTTGTTGTGTGCTGCTGTGTTGCTCCCACGCCCACACAGACACACGCACACTCGCACGCACGCTCGACGGTGGCTTAGAGGTTTATAGTGCTTTTCGCAAACATTTGGTTGCTTAATTTTAGCGTTTTCGGTGGCTTTTTGTTGTGAAAAAAACTTTCTGCACAATGTTGCCAAATGAAAATGATGGCTTCCTACCTAAAAAATCTCAAGAACCCGGAAAATGCCCGCTTTCGCGGCTGCTGGGCACACTAAAACGCTGAAACGGGCGGTCTGGTAGCACTGGTCGCTAATGAACGCGCGGTCTGGTAGAAACGTTTAGATTTAAACGATCTGGCAACTCTGTGACATTATTAGCCGCCAAAACTAATTTGAAATCATCTTCTGTTTTGTCTTTGCTTTTTGAAGCGTTGCTTACGCCCACGCTTTTATTTTTATTAGGAAGCTAAAGGCCAGCCACGAAGGTAAGCAGATGCTTTTGTTTATGTTTATTATAGTGATTATTGATTGGTAGAAACTAAGGAAATGATGCCAAATGCCAAATGCTTTAGTTTTTCTTGTTTGCTTAGCTTCTTTTTTAGCCAAAGGTTACTGTACAATCTTAATTTATGCGGTTGAGAAGCATCAGCTGATTTGCGTGTGTAAATAACATCTTTAAGTTGTATATTATTATTTTATCTAGCCACCAGATCACATCTTATCTTAGTCTTATATTCATCTTCTCCCTTTTGGCTCGTAGGAACCCAGGAAAGTGTTGCATTTTCGACAGTAATGATTGGCAGTGCGGCAACTATTCATGCAGTAGGGAACAAAACAAGCACAGCAGCACCAGCTAAAAATATAAAATAATATTTGTAGAGTAAATAGAATATTTAGATGGTTTTACGATTTTAAATATATAACATTATAACATTATAACATGTTAAAACTTATTTAAAATCTTCAAATACATTTTTCCAAAAATTGTTCTTAAATAACAAGGCTTTTGTTTAATTCTTGTTTAATTTATAAATTAAATTTCAACGTTTTCTGTTAGAAATGTTGAAAAACAAAAATAAGTTTATAGTTCCCCTAAAAGTAAAAAAAAATGACTCAACTTTCAAACAAATATTTTACCAAAATCAAAAATCAGTTTAAGATGAATCTTCAAAATCTATTTAATCTATGACTAATTGTGGACCTTATTGATAAGAAAGTGTGCTAATTAATGACCATTCAGCAGATTTTATATTTATATTTCTGGAGCTATCTCCCATTATTACTCACCCAACTAGGCAGAGCAGACCTGCTCCCATGTGGGTCCTATTGTTGGCAGTAAAGGTCATCCTGGTGGTTTTCTGGGCCCCACAGGCAGGACACAGCACCCTGCTTCTATTTGGACCTAAATTCAGAGCATCTGCAAGCAATCCGAATGACGTAAGTTAATAGTTTTGATAGTAACTGCACACAAACACAAACACTCACCTGGTGTCTGCACCACTGTAGGCGGCAGCTGTGGGCCTGGCTGCTCCACCACAATAACTGGCTGCGATTGTGGGGCAACCATTGGAACGGCGGGAGCTGGCAGCGCTGGAACGGCCACCGCCACATCGTAGGACGGAGGAGCCTCCACGGGCTGGCCCATGGGATAGGGCAACTCCCGAGTTGGCGGTGGCGTCGGTGAAGGTGCACTCGGGGAGTTGAAGTCCACCTGGGGATAGAGCATGGCTCGCTTCTGGTCCATCTTTTCTGGGATGAAGTGACTCGTAGCTTTTAGAAACTAATCCAAGAAACCCTCGTCGGTGCAAGGTTCAGGTATTTTGGGTTTTCTTTTTTTTTGTACTTCTGTTCGTAATGAGTAAGAGATTCCGGTTTTGTTTACTTTGCGTATTTACAACTCGATTCGGCGTCTTTTGCACTTCGCTCGCCGCTCGCAACTGCCAGTGGATTCGGATTCAGACTAAGATTCGGACTCCGATTCAACAAGTTTTCAAACTCGATGATCTGAGCGAGCTTGAAAAAGCTCTGCGCATGTTGAGCAATCATTTGGCGTTGCAAAACCGAAAGTATCTTTCGGATCGTGTGTTTTGCAGAGCTTTATCTTTAGGCACACAATGACAATCGTTGTTTGTCCAACTTATCACACGTAAGAGAAGAGGATGTCCGTTATAAGTTTGGCTACAGATAGAGCATTTTAGGTACATAGAAATATCTAAAAATAATGTAAAGCTGCGGGTAAATAATTGCAATGTTTTTCAAGAGACCTTGAAAATAATACAATAAAAAACTAAAATATAGAACTAAAGTGAGGCCTAAGTTTCAAATTAGGCTGAGAGTTAAGAAACTGACAGCTGAACTTCAAATTTATAATGCTAACAATAAGGAAAATTTAAATAAGAAACCAAGCTTTTCCCCGATCTTTTGAAAGCTTAATGATATGAAACCAATACAATATATATTATCCAGAACAGCTGTCTTGTGTTGTAGGAAGAAAAGGTGAAAAGCTGCGCCCGAACATCAACTTAGATTGATGTGTTTTCCTCAATTAATCTTGTAAGAGAATTTAAGAGAGCTTTCAGCTCGAAGCTGAGATTCTTTTGAATCTTTCGGATTAGTTAGATCAGAGAAAGATACGCAAAAGCGGAGAATTTAAATAGAATTTAAATACCAAACAAAATGGATTTAATTCCTTATTTTTTGCTGCTAATACCCGCTCTTGCTCTGGGTATTAAAGCTTCAGATGTCGATGAGGACTACACCGAGGAGACCAATGCAGATCGCAGGGAAGTTCATCTGGACAGATGCAGTAACCTGACAGAGAAGGAGCTTCCAGCTGACCTCCATACCTTGGCTTTAAGGAAGTGTTCGTTGACCAATCTCGCTGCGATCGACTTTAATGCGGTGGCCAATCTCAGTGTATTACAGTTGCGAGGCGGAAACCTATATATTCTGAAAAGGGAGCTCGTCCCCAAGCTGCCTCATCTGCAGATTCTCGAGCTGCAAGATAACCGCATATCTGATATTTTCTTTGGTACCTTCGAGGGACTCTCCCAACTAAGGATGCTCGCTTTGAACCAAAATCTATTGGACCTTTTGAACGGGAGTGTGTTCAGGCCTCTGCCGGAGCTGCGACACCTTGACCTAAGTGCCAATCATTTGATCGGTCTGTCGACATTGATGTTTACTGGCAACCCAAAGCTGGAGGTATTGCTCCTCAGGGGTAATCCCTTTCTCGTGCTGTGGCTCACAACATTTATGGCTCTGAAGAATCTGGTTCTCCTGGACCTACGTAGCTCTGGCAGATACACGGACTTGGAGCTCTTTAGTGCCGAGACAATAATCCTGAATAACAACAAGATATCTCGACTTGAGGTTATGGGTGAAGTTAGCAAATTGCAGGCCCCAAACAATGAGCTGGAGCATGTCCGGCTGGAGGAGAAGGCTCCCGTCATCGAACTGGATCTGCATGGCAACAAACTGGACACCTATGATCTCTCCGAACTACTCAGGGGCATGTGGAGACTTCAAATCCTTGATATTTCCCAAAACTTCGTCAAGGAGCTTCCTGTTCTCAAGCCTCGCCTTTCGGAGGTCTTTCTTCTACCCAATCTGAAATTTGTGAACTTGTCTCGTAATCAACTAGAGCACCTGTATCAGGACTCACCGCTGCTGTCCCCCAGTCTCACCCACTTGGATGTGTCCTACAACAGGATTGATGGCATAGAGGCGCATACCTTTGGTATGGTGGAGAATCTTCAGTACCTGTACCTTCAGGGCAACCTCATCAAGAGCTTTAGACCAGAACTATTTTGCAACCAAAAACGAGGTCTTAAGGAAGTGGCCCTCTACAATAATCCCATCGCCCTCAACAAATTCTGCCAGATCGTGAAGTACCTTGAGGAGAATGGTGTTCACGTATTAGAGAAGGTTTCCCTGGCTCCCCACTGCGAGCGAGAATCTTTAAAAAATCATATTTTCGATACTGAAGCATTTCAGCCTAACCAAGATCTTCTCACATCACAGAAATGGAGCACATGGAATGCCTTGATCCTTTTAGGTCTTTTGGCATCCTTGGCCCTTGATGTGTTCCTTATCCTGCAGCTTCGACGCTATCGAGTTCAAAGATACTGGCGGAAAAACCGATCCTCTAGAGTTAAAGCCATGTTTGTGAAATCTGAAGGCTCTGAAATATTCATTTAACATTTTAAACCGTATTCTCGGTAATTTTTGTAAACGAATAAATGATTAAGGCGTGACAATAAAAAATATATTTGATTAGTTTTTAATTTATAATTGATATTTTTATTTTATTTGTTTTGTTTATGGAAAAATAATTGTAAAAAAATAATAATAATTAAATGTATTGCAAAACAAGAAAAAAAGCTAACTTTGGCCAGCAGGTAACAATTAAAATATATCATAACTAAGCCAAAAATGCATTAATTTCGATTCGGAAAGCAGTTTTGTGTTAGTTTTAATTAACTTAAAAAAACTGCATACCAAATTTAAAATTTTAAGAAATCAAAAATTTTGGCCATTTTTGCTAATTTTAATGATGTAACCCCTTATCAAATTTTGCAAAAATGGCCAAAAAATCGATTTCTTCCGGACATGTCTAGAAAGATTCCCCTGTTGATGCTGATCAAGAATATATATACTTTATAGGGTCGGAAACGTCTCCTTCACTGCGTTGCAAACTTCTGACTGAAATTACAAGGGTATAAAAATATATTTGGAGACGTGGAAGTTTATTTATAAATTACAATATAGTATATATGTACCTCCTTACGACTTGCTTAATACGTATTGTAAAATTTTCCAATATTTTTTTAAAATCTATAATTTGTATTTAATATTATCGATCTATTGTATTCTCTGTCAGTATTTTTATACCCTTGCAGGGTATTATAATTTCAGTCAGAAGTTTGCAACGCAGTGAAGGAGACGTTTCCGACCCTATAAAGTATATATATTCTTGATCAGCATCAACAGCCGAGTCGATCTAGCCATGTCCGTCTGTCCGTCCGTCTGTCCGTCTGTCCGTCCGTCTGTCCGTCTGTCCGTTTCTACGCAAACTAGTCCCTCAGTTTTAAAGCTATCTCAATGAAACTTTGCATATAGTCTTCTATATACTCTCACTGCTATATATGTCGGAACGGGCCGGATCGAACGACTATATCGTATAGCTGCCATACAAATGTTCGATAAATTTTTAGAAAAAAAATTATAACTTGGCTGTTTTCCAAAATTTTTGCATCATTTTTGGGATATGGCCATTTTATATTATTCCAGAATTTTGGTAAAAATTTTATGAAAATCGGACGACTATATCTTATAGCTGCCATAGGAACGATCGGGAAATTAATAGAAAAAAAATTATAGATTCGTTGTTTTTCAACGTATTTTCATCTACTCCGGGATATAAGCTTAATTTATTATTATAGAATTTTGGTATAAATTTCAAAAAAATCGGACAACTATATCATATAGCTGCCATATAAACCGATCGGTAGATGTAGAGAAAATGTAAAGCTGGGAATGCAAAACTGTAACTGTCAAACTGTAAACATAATAAGTATAGGTAAAATGTATTGAAATAATATCTGCAAGGGTATACAAACTTCGGCGTGCCGAAGTTAGCTTCCTTTCTTGTTTAAGGTCACTTTAGATTGCATTCTGCGTGTAGAGCTTTTTGGCAAAAATTAGTAATAAGAAAGAGCGAAATCAGGGCGACAACAAAGAATAAAATATACCATCGATTTCGTCAGGCAAATCAAAGACAGGTAAGAGATCTTGATCGACTATACAACTTCCAAATGAATAGCCATTATCCTTTATTTCAAATTCTCTCCCAAAGCAATATGGGAAATATTATCTATTCACCGCCTCCCTTGTGTTTTCCCTCGCCCGATGATGATGATGATTCCCATTTGAGTTCACGTCCTTTTCCACCTGTCAAGGTGGAGATTTCGGCTCAAATACAGGTTAAAGTTGAAATGGAAATATGAACGAGAATTCAAAAGGACGTCTTAAATGTATTAGTTTCTTCTAAATTGATGTATTGTTCCAACTGTCTTTTCATGTGAATCCCCTATTTCAGATAATAATCCATTAAAAGCAATAAAACTGATAAACGAACCCGAATTCTTGATTACAAAAACTCATTTCTTAAACCACACTGGCTGAAGCCTTTGCAATATGATTGTTTTTTAGGCCATTTATTAACTAATTACAAGAAAATGTGTAAACATGAATGGAGCGACAAGACGATGCCGAAACCCTCATCCGCAGCTCACTTGCGGTTGTAAGTGCCCAGGTAACGATCGCACATGCCACAGTAGTGATTCGTGTTCATGCAACTGGAAATGCAGTACGGCAGGCACACGCAGCAGTACAACCTGTAAAAGGAAATAGATAATGAAATATTAGTCATAGAGGAAATGGGGAATACACTGGGGAAAAGAATCTTTGAGGTGCACAAAAATTTTAAATTAAAAAGTATTACTTTATATCTCTGTATAGATAAATCCTATAGTAGAAATTTGTACTATTCTTTATTAATTCTTTTTTTCTTATTTCTTTTCGTTATTTATTTATTTATTTGTAGATTTTACTATACCTATACACATAATAGTATATATGTATTTCTTAATAAATCATATCTCCTGCTCCCATTTCCAGTTCCAATAAACTTATGTGAAATACCGAACAAGGTCGACAGTCAAATGACAAAATACCTCTAGTGTTTGCCATATCGACTTTATTTATATCAATCACTCTAATTATTGAACTTGCCACGAATTCCACATTATTCCTAAAGGTAAACACACGATTCATTCACCGGAATTACAATGGCATTGTGAGAAATTGGAACAAAGGAACAAAATTTCTGATTATTTTAATATTTTTTTAAATAAATAGCCATATTCTTATCATATTTTGAATATACGGAATATACAAAATATTCTATTTAATTTAATATTTAACAAAACTAATTAAAAGCTCATCAAATGAAGCAAATTATCATAATTATATTTCTCAAATTAAAAATGAATCTTATAATATTTTCTTTAAAATCCTAATTTCCCTTTAAACTCAATTTAAGAAAACACTAATTTCATACAAGTATTTTGTTCAGTGTTTATGAAACACTAAAGGCGATAGCCGAGTTACTCACTGGAAGAGGCACAGAATCAAGGCTATCAGGTGGGTGCGCGAGTTGGGCTTGTAGGAGATCCGGGTCCGGGCGTAGTTGTGGCAATACGGACACTGGATATCCATGGGTTCTGGGCCGTAGGGCGAGCTGGGCACCACCACCACTGTGTGGTGGGTGGTAGTGGTTGTTGTTGCTGGAGTTGCTCCCTGTCCCGGTCCCGTGGTCTCTGCCGGAGTGGCTGTGGCCTGGTCATAGCTTGGCGGTGCCGGTGGCGTCAACAGCTGCTGATGCTCCGGCGAGGCAGGATGGGCCTCCACATCTCCAGAGCCCTTGGGCGCCTCCAAAGGTGCAGCCGGATACACTTTCTCCATATTGTTAGTGGTAGTTTCTGGGTGTGTGAATCGCTGGAAAATGACTCAAGGGAATGCCGTGGAAAAAAAAAGAACGCCCGTATCGCATTTATGGTCTTATCAACTAAAGCCAAAAGCTCGCAGCGGCCCGACTGTTTACCTGCTGCGGAGCGAATTTGGTTCGTCTGTCGACACCTGATCAAAAATGTTCGCTTTCCCGGTGATTGGTATTTGTCTGGAGGTGGTGATAGGTTCGATGAGGTTCGGGTACGGTTTCGGTTTCGGTTTTGGTTCGTCTTTGGCTGGTTGTGTTTACTCCGAGATACTACTCGTGCTGCTAGTCGCTGCTGTAGACACCTACGAACTTGTTGCAATTGCCGCAAAAGTGATTCGCATTCATGCAGCTGGGCCAGCAGTAGGGCAAACATACGCAACACCAGAGGCTGTTTTGGGGATATTTCCGTTACCGATTAGATAAGGTGGAACGATGATAAGAGATCCCAAGATCTCCAGACTCTCATATCTTACCCCACAAAGCAGATGAGGGCGGCCATGCAGTGGGTTTTCACACTGGGCGAATACTCCACGCGGGTCAGCTTCTGGACATGACAGTGCGGACACATGACAAAGCTGGGATCGGGGCCCACAGGAGGTCCAGATTGGTCTGCAAATTGGGGTAAATATTAGACAGGAAAATAAGAGGTTTTTAAAGGAATTTCCTAGTGTGGCTTGAACCTTTATTGTTCTTAATCAAACGAAAATTCTTAGCTTTTAACAAAAAAAAAAAAAAAAAATCTCTATAATTCTATACTAAGTTCAGCACTTTCCAGTGTATTTAAATTATAATATATGCCAAACCCACGTTGTATGATCACCACCGGAGGTGGTACTGCGCCGTGAACCACTCGTACTGGCGCCTGGACATGCACCACCTGCTCGTAGCTCGGTGGTTGCGATTGGTAGGGATAGCCCGTCGGACCCGCCGGCGGTTGGTTGTACTGCATCTTTCTCTAGCAAACCGATGACTAACCGAAACTAAGGCCGGGCCTCGAATTTTCGTCACAAATCGCTGTTGCTGTTGCTATTGTAGTTGCAACATTGCTGCTGCTGCTGATGTGTGTTGCTGGCAACAAAAGCTCTTTGAAGAGCCAGCTTTTCGGCTTATCTAGATATAATCAACAATACATAAGTATTTATTTACGTAGTTACTTAGCAGGTTGAACAACTCAATTAGGAAATGAAAAATGAAAGTGCAAGAAACTACCAAAAATAGTTTTTTAATTATGTATTTATTTTTAAATTATTTTGGTAGCCTATTTATTATATTTTAAGTGTATTATCTTGTTTAATTATTTTAGATTGCCAAACAAAAGTTGATTCAATGCATTGAGTACATTCTTTTTCATTTACTCTTTATTAAATATTCCAAAACACTGTTATAAGTTATTCATTATTTTACATAGTATTCAAAACATATAAATCTTTATAATTTTCACTTTTACAAGCCTTATTTTTTCTCTCTGTAAAGCTCAAAGCTTAAGGGACCCAAAGTTCGCTCTCATTATTACATTGCTTTGACTCAATACTTTTGAGTAATCAACAGGCAGAAAATGCAACAGCTGATAAAAAGCTGATACTGCAATTATTTTTATGTATTTGTTAATATTTTTTCATGGCTAATTTCCCCTCCAGTTGCATTTACGACACCTGTACTCTATTTTATACATGCCCACCGGACAATATCGGCGACAGCAAAAAAGAGCCCTAAAAGGAAGAAAAGAGTGCATTGAAAAAATAAATATTTAAAAAATATATAGTTTTATAATTCACCCGAAATCCATCTTAAGCTTCTTGATGCGCGATATAGTCAAGTATCTTTTGCGAATCAAAGGTCCGCTATCGCAGTGGGGACAGCTCTCAGACATTGCAACTTCTTATTGTTGCAAGCTCTGTTTACGCACTGAGATGAATTTTCTTTTTTAAAGACTAAAACTTGCTATATATGTACTTATATATATGAATCATGAAAGCTTATCTTATTATGTATGCTGCAATAAACGGAGTCGAATGCGAAATAAATGCAATTTCTTCAAGATAATAGGGATACCCTTTTAGAAATATAAAGTTTGCTTGAACATTTAACTTTTGGGCTTATGATTTATGCTGAAATGCATTAGTTTTTCATCAAACTTTTGTATTGTGGAATATATACAATCAAGTCTATATTACATACAAAATCCGAAAGGTATACAAATGATATGATACAATATAAATAAAACTATGATGTAAAACAGGGTAATTAAAAGTTGTTTCCTGTTGTATTTTAATTTCTGCTATTTAGCAAGACATGCAATTTGCTCGGAAATTCTAATGAATCTGGAAAATGCACATATAGATTCTGTGAAATCAATTCATGGCACACACATACCAACTAAACTAATTAAAAAAGTTTATATATATAACTGAAATAGTTAAAATAAACATTAGTTCTTGAAATCTTTATTTACATTTTAAAATATTTGTAATATACAAGATTGATCATAATTAATTAAAACAGTTAATTCGAATACACTGGGATACATAATTATAAAATACATTAACTATAATTTTTGGCATTCATGAATAATCACAATTTTGATTTGACTTATCTCCTAGTCTTGATTTCAGCACTTAATTAATTTGTTTACTGCTCCAAGGGCTTGCCAAAACAATTTAGAGAGCTGCAATTTTGATATATAATATTTAAAAATAAAACAAACTATAAAAATACCACTGAACCCACCGCAGATTAAACAAGACTCTTCGATACCAAGATAGTTTGAAGTCATCAGAGATAAGAGATCCTTCCGAGGACCCTTTTTTTGGGTTATCCCTTGGAATTTCTGGGTCTGGTTCACTCAGATTTCTGTAGACCTCTGGAGATCGCTTTGTATCCTTTTGTCTGCCTTTGGTCGACATCTTTTAGGTACTAGTCGTAAGCTCTACTTGTTTATTTCCGCTCAAGTCTGCCTTCCGAAATTCTGAGAATAATACAAGCCCAGCTGATAAGCTCGAGTCGTTATCAAGCGCTTTATTTTTTGATGAGCTTATGATGGAATGCAATGCGCATTTATGAAATAAATATATATATTTTCATACTTGGGCAATGAAATCGAAATCTAAAGTATATATTTCGGTCTTCTAGGCAACAAAGCTTTGGTTTCAGCGATAATGTTTTATACTTTCTAATATTCTTATCAATTTCATTTTATTTTAATCATATGTCTACATAAAAATCCCCTAAGTCCAGCTTCTTCACTTGATTATTTTTATTTGAATGTTTCATTATGGTGCACATATACATATATAAATAACATTTATTATTTATTCATATTGATAAATTCCATAAAACAAACATTTTCTGCCCCTCAACTGTATTTCTTCGGTGAGAATATATATTTTGTCTGTGTCAAATTGGGAGGATTCCCATTTTTAGATTCGTTTTAAAAACATTAATTGTTGTAGGTGCCCACATAAGCTCCACAGGCACTGCAGGTGTGATTTGCCGACTGGCAGGAGTCGGTGCAGTAGGGAATGCAGCAGCAGCAGATTCCTCTGTGGGAGAGTAAGATTAGTCCAGGATTCTAGGATTACCAATCAAATACGTACCCAATCAAGCAGATTAGCAAGGCCAGCAAATGGGTCTTGGTACTGGGCTGAAAGTTTACATTAGTTTGCCGACGAGCTCCACAGCTGGGACAGGTGGCCATGCAGGGAACTCCACCCAAAATATTGGCCTGAGGTGCTGGATAGAGGAAAGGGGAATTTTAATTAATTTTGTAAATTAAGAAATGTATATTTTCTGCTGTTATTTTGTCAGGTTTCAATACAAAATTATTTAAAACGTATTATAAAAGATTTAAAAATGGCATGAAAGCGTTGGAATTAATTTTGTTTTAATGAGAACGGAGGCAAAATCATTTGTTTAGTTTTAAACAATAAATAACAAGGAATTAAAACTGCGTCATTAAAAGAAAATTCAGCAAACTTTCCTTTTACTTTACGTAGAATAATTATTAAGAAATATAATATATTTATATTTATTATTCACTTTACTAGAAATGTGTTTTTATTCACAAATGTAATTGTTTCTTAAGTGAGACAGAAAAAAAACTGTATTTGGTTTACACATCAAGCGTGACATGACACTTAATTTCACATTTTCTATATAATTTTTTTAAATCAATTTAAAAAAATAATAACACCCTCACATTTCACTCAATTTCTTTGTTTTAAAAACTTAATTTTTGCACAATTTGTTAAGACGCAGTTTCCTTATTCACCTTGGACAAAGGGGGCTGGAGCCACCGTCACAGGCACCTGTGGATATACATGCTGGGTGTTGTCATAGGATGGCGGTGCCAGGGGGATGGGCTCCTCCCGACCGTATGGCATATTCTTCTCCATTCCGCGATGTGTTGGTAGTTCCGCTCGAGAGGTGCTATGCGTTCGGAGTTCGACACGAAACTGATGTGGTAGGTATACTTGGCTTCCAGTTGGGGCTTCGTTCTTTTTCTGTTCTCGGTATAACCGCAGAGCATTGTGGGATTCTCCTCAGCTCAGTTTCCGAGAGGGGATTTATTATTATTTTGTGTGAGTGCGATTGATAATTATGCGATTAGCTTGGTGTTGTGAAATTCAAACTGTTGCTCGTTGGACGCTTAAACGGATATTTATTTTTCTTTTTATTTTCCTAGAAACCGATTGCATTCGCTGCAAAAGTGGTCTGCATTCTTGCAACTCTTCAAACAATACGGCAAAGGCACCAGGCATAATAGTCTGCGAAATAGAATATCAGTCCTTTGTTTTTTAATGTAAACAAAATCGGGTTTTCGTAAATGATAAATGGCATCAATTAAACAATTAACTTTCCTTTTGTGTGTCATGTTTCCAGCAATTTATGGGAAAAACTCACCCCGTTAGGCAAAGACCAAGGGCGAAAAGATGGGTTTGCTTGGTCACGCGCATTTCCAAACGGGTTTCCATCATCTTGTCACAGTGAGGACACTTCATGAGCTGGGGCACTGGTCCTAGTTTATTTGGAGTACCGCCTTAAAAGTACAGATTATACTTAAAGCAGGGGATTGAATTTATTTCTAAATATTTATAAATACCATTTGGAGCAATAATAACAACAGAATTCGGTGGAGCTGTGGGAGGATTAGTCACTTCCGGCGCTGCTAGATAGCGAAATTCGCTACCCTTTAGATCTGTTTCCATTTTGAGATATGAACCAAGGGAAACATTACACGTCTCTTTATAGGCAGACGCGACCAGCAGGCGGCTGCCTGTAAATAATGTCCTCGAATTTCAACTAATTTTGGGTCAATTAGGCTGCACTTTCACTTACCTAGTAATGATTTTCTGGGTGGTCCTTTATGGATTATGTATTCATAATGAATGGGTTCGATTTTAGGGAATTGGATTAAATTAAATTAATTCATTTATAGGATATATGGAGTCAAACCAAGATCCTTAATGCTTCTGAAACTATTCTTAACAAATTGAATTTGCACAAAAATAGGAATAGGAATTTGTTGATTTTAAATTTTAGATACATTTTGAAGTTGGCGAACTTTTACTATTTAATTGTAGGTTTGTAATTATTTGTAATTTATTTGTTAAATTCCCCTTCATGCATCCTTTAATGATTTTATACTTAAACTAAAAGAAAATCTCTTTTTCTTTTGATATTTCCTCAGAAAACGCCTCAAAAATCTCCCAAAGAATAGACATCGTTTTCTTCCTTGAATCTTTATTTTATTTTTATTGCTGTGCTGGGATTACAAAAGCCTAAAATGTTACTACAATTTTTTGCCTGACATCAAAATATTGCGTAAGATTAAATGTGTGTTGGTGTGTGTGGTGTGTGTGTGGGAGAGAGAGGTAACTACGGAATTAGTATGAAGTTTCGTCCTGCATTTTGACTTGGCTGCTAAAGCTAGGCAAATGCATCAATTTCCGGCTGGGCGAAAGATCCTGTCTAGCGCTCATAGGTGCCCACAAAGTTGTTGCAGGATGGGCAGTAGTGGTTAGTGTTCCTGGCGCACTGGGTGCAGTACAGGCAGCAGGCGCAGGGCCAGAGGCTACGAGAAGGATACATTTTAGTAAAATTAAATTGTAAAAGAAAAGCGATCTTAATAACTCACCAAGTGAGGCACATGATCAGTGCTATCAGGTGCGTCTTGGTGGTGGCCTTTGGCTCCAGGCGTGTGGTAACCTGCTGGCGGCAGCTGGGGCACACCAGGTTGCAGGGCTCGGGACCCACTGGGCTGGACATGTTGCTTGTTGCTGTTGGGGTTAAACAAACAGAAAAATAAATCACGCTTTCTAAAAACTCTCTTATCGATCGGGGAGTCAAGGGGTGACCTTGCACACTTCGCGTGCAGTTGGTATATTAATGAAAAGAGCACCAAATTGGTTGTGCATTCGGGTGAATTTAATTGCCATGCACCAGGGCTGTGATCAGGCCTTATCTCTGCCAGAACAAGCAGAACAAGCCATGAACTGTACAATCTATTTCGGAGTGGACCCTCCTCCTTCTCCGCTCCTCAACTCCATGAGAAATGTGTGAGGTCATCCGCTTTGACAGACAGAAAACGAAAGTGCGGAGTGCCGCCATTTGGCCAGTGAAATGCCGAATTCCGAGTGTCGATGTCGTCATCCCGGTTTCATTCCCCCTGGCCACTGTTCCACCATTTATCATCTCGGCACCGAGCACTTGGCCAATTTGTATACAATTCCAGCCGCAAGACCCTGCCCAAAACCAACACAATCTATTTATATTCACACTTGGCCGGGCCCCGGTCTAGTATCTTCATAAGGCTAAGGGTGTGTCCGGCGCCAGTGATTAATCCTGCCCCCCAGAAGTCCACCTGCCCGCTGCTGTGCGTGCCTTGGACCCGTTTTGCCCCTCAAAATAAACACACAGATATATGCGAGTGACTGGAAATCTTCTTCAAGGCGTTGTCATATTTGCTCCCTCTCTCTATATAAATTTTTTGATATGGAATTTGGATTGAACTTGACTTTGAATTTGGATGGATGCTTTTATCGCGCGCCAACTGTACGCTGTCTGCATTTATAAATTCTGGTCTGGCGCACACTCACTCTATCACTCACGTACTTGTATGCACTGTGTCGTTATTTGAACAGAAAACCCGAAGTGGCCAATTTCCGGAGAGTTGGGAGAACTTGTTGCGCACTGTTGGAGCAACGAATGTGCTTTGCGGTTCACGATTTTCACCCGACAAAGACAAGCCGCACGACAGAATGGCGATTTTCTTTCGAAAAATTCGGAATGTTGCTGCAGCAATGTTGCCAGCAACACGGTGTGAACTGGATTCCGGAGTCAACGATACAGAGTTTTGATAGAGAGTACTCGGGGGGATATATGTACATATATGTATTTGCATACCCTTTCAGGAGGTCTCCTTGGTTTGGAGTTTGGAACACTATTAAAAGGGCGATATATACCTATAAAGAACAACTTTATTGGTTAAGTTTATGTATGAAACTAACTTTATTTTAAAATTACAATTCCTTAAACCCTTTTGATATCAGCTTCCTTGTGTTTCCAGTATCATGTTACATGCTTTATAAATAAACTTTTTGTAATTACTGATATACTAAAAATACAATATAATCATAAAATAATAAAGTATATTCCATTTGTGAAATTTAATGAAATGAGGAGAAAAGGAAGTGATTCAGCTGTTTAAAATATAAATATGAAATATAATTATAAACTGTTAATGTTAATTTTTCTAAAGCTAAAAGGCTGAACTGAAAACTATAATATGGGTAGATGATAGATAAGCTATAATTCCCTGAGATTCTTAGCCATTGGTTGTATGTTTGATCTTTTTCTTAACGGGCTGCATAGTCTGTACATACCATACAATGCCACCTACATGGGCAGCTGGCGTTCTCAGATAGTTTTCCATTATAGTGATATTTAATTTGTAGAGGCCTAAAGGAGGACTGATCGGTATAAACGTCTCGTCGATATAGGCGCCGCGAGCCAATAGGTGACCCGCATAAGGACAGCTGTGATTGAAGTTTGAAAATCGCTCGGCTACTCTCAAAATCATTACGCCATATGGTATAAAGCTTCGTCTGGATAGTATGTCACATACATTTATATGAACATCGATAAGAAACGGCTGAAACTGATTGGAGTAGTCCTTTTTGAAGACCTGAAGCCGAACCTAATAAAAATCGAGCTTAAAAAGGAAATACAGTGGTCATTTATCTTGGTATTAGCTTACTGATATATTATATAGTGGTCTTACGAGATCCACGTCCATTTGAGCCACTGCCTTATTCCAATTAATGGCCTTAATGAAGCAAGAAGCGTTGGCCGAAAAGCCAGGTATTGTAATGCACTCGATATTCTTCATTTTGTATACTAAAGAGGGTTCACAGAGCTTTCAAATAATACAAAATTAGTTTTTAATAAGATATTTTAAATATACAGATTACTCACAACCTTCCAGGAAAGGCAACTGATCAGAACGACCTTTGCTATGGAGATCATGTCTATAAAGAATTTTGAGTTATAAGCCACAAAAACAGCCAACAAAATGTCGTGGTTAAAACTTAATATGCTTTTAATTGGCTTGGTTTAAAATGTTATTATGACATTATATTTATAGTCATTTGATTCTAATTTTCATTTAATTGGTGAAATAATTGTTTTTATTATTTATATCCTAATGAACCATATGCTTGATCAAACCCCCAAAACACAATATAAGGGCATCCCACGAATGGCTACCATGTTGTCTGGTTCTTAACGATTTCATGGTACCCCTGACAATTAAAAAATATATGTACATATATATTTAAAATTGAGATTAGAGCTGCGATAGTAAGAGTAAAATTTTTATGTAGACCAGAAATTGCAAATGTAACGTAACCGAAAATAAAAATGCATAGGAATTTAGTCCCTTGCACGAAGTTTGGAATGTTAATAGAAACCTCTTCAAGAACTGAATAAGACCTTTGATTTTAAAGAGAAGATTATCTTCAAAAATAATGTTTATATACATACGCAATCTTTGCTACAAATATTGAATATAAAATCTAAGAAATGTATTTTCAATCAAAAGTGCATTGTTCAGCATTTTAAAAAGCAAAACATAACTATTTTAAACCACCATTTTTATTTTTGTTTGCTACCTGTAAGTATGCAATAACTTTAGCATAATTTATTCTAAGTTCGGAGCATTCAAAGGAGTTTTAAAGTCAATGTTAATTTATGAAATGGTAAAAAGCTAAACTGAAAACTAAAAGATGAGTAGAACATCCAATTATTTAAGCCATAAATCCTAGAGATTCTTAGCCATTGGTTGCCTGCTTTATCTTTTTCTTTACTGGCTGCATAATCTGTGCATGCCATACAATGCCGCCTACATGGGCAGCTGGCGTTTTCAGATAGTTTTCCATGATAGTGATATTGAATTTATAGAAGCCTAACGGTGGACTGGCGGGTATTAAAGTCTCGTCGATGTAGAAGCCACGAGCAAATAGGTGACCCTCATAGGGACAGCTGTGATTGAAGTTTGAAAAACGCTTGGTTACTCTCAACATCATTACTCCGAATGATCCAAAGCTTCGTCTTGATAGTATGTCGCATATATTAATATGAACATCTATAAGAAACGGCTGAAACTGATTGGAGTAGTCCTTTTTGAAGACCTGAAGCCGAACCTAATAAGAATCGAGCTTGAAAAGGAAATACAGTGGTCATTTATCTTGGTATTAGCTTACTGATATATTATATAGTGGCCGTACGAGATCCACGTCCATTTCAGCCACTGCCTTATTCCAATTAATGGCCTTAATGAAGCAAGAAGCGTTGGCCGAAAAGCCTGGTATTGTTATGCACTCGATATTCTTCATTTTGTACACAATTGAGGGTTCACGTTCACAGAGCTTTGAAACATTGCAACATATTTTAGTTTTTAATAAGATATATTAAATATACAAATTACTCACAACCTTCCAGGAGAGGCAACTGATCAGAACGACCTTTGCTATGGAGATCATGTGCTTTAATGTGCTTTTAATTGGCTTTGTTTACTATGTTTTTATGAAATTATATGTAAATGATGCTTGCAATTCGATTGTTTTTATCGATCAACTAATTGTTTACATTATTTATTTGCTAATGAACCTTATGCTTGCGCAACATCCCAAAGCTCAATATAAGGGCATTCCTCAAATGGTTTGAAAAGACGTCTGGTTCTTAACGATTTCATGGTAGCCCTGACAATTAATATATATAGTAGGTACACAATATTTCAAATTGAGATTAGACCTTCGATTAAACAAATAAATAACAGAAACCCAGAACCCGAAATTCAAAATGCTTAGGAATTTTAGTTAATGATATTTCCCAATGCCTCGCTTTATTTCTTTATATCTTGCCTCTTACGATATTGTATTCTGTGATGCAGTCTTATGATGCTAATATTTTTCGTTGACGTCTTCAAAACGATCCCAAACAGGCGTTGCAGTTGGGGCAGAACTGGGAGGTCTTGTAGCAGCAGTTGCAGCAACATGGAGCACAAACACAGGGCCAGCAACTGACGGATGAGAGGCAATAAACAGAGTATTAATTACCAGTCACGATTCGGTCATTATCTTAACTGTGATTAGAAAATGCACATGTATTTTATACTTACAGGAAGAGGCAGAGCATCAAGGCCAAGCAGTAAGTTTTTCCAGTGGCATGGCGCTCCACTCGAACTCGAATCCTGGCGTTGCAGTAGGGACAGATCATTCCCCCACCGGGGGTGTCCACCACAACACTGGTCTGGTGCACAACGGTCACTGGAAGAGTTGGTGACAATTGTGCGGGCACCGGCACCTGCGGATATACGCCATGTGGCGATGCAGTATCCAGCCTTATCTCCGGCTGTGGATCGGTATCAGGTTCATCAGAATATGGTGGAGGGGAATCACCAGATTCCGAACTCAACTGATTGTAACTCATTGCCGATACGTTAAGACAACTTATCCTAATAAAACTCCTGAAGCGAATGTTGCAAATAGGCAAATGGCGCCTTTTCTGAGCTTGGGAGAGAGCGAGACAGCTATTAGAGCACGCGAAGTTAGAGTTGTAAAACATATATCGATGGTATCGATAATATTTATGGTACAGTCCACCATCTTTAAAATAATAATACAAATAAAAATTACCATTAATATAAAGGTTTAATGGTTAATTTAACCATTGTGGTAATGTTAAAACTTTAAAGTTTTCAAAAATTTGTTTCTAGATATAATAACTTTTGGATAAACTTAAAAATGCCATACCTAAGCACTTCAAGCCACAACGTTGCCAGATGCAAATAAATACATAAATTCAAAGCAAGAGAGTATTGGGAATCCCCCTGATTGGCTTTAAAATAACTTTATTTCTTTATTTTCTTTACAGCTTCTTATAAATACATATGCATGTACATATGTATGTATATATTTATGAGTATCGTTATCAGTGTTCCAGCATATATATGTAAATACATATATACTAAATATAATAAAAAAAAGCATTACCTTTTTAATGTTTTTCGTTTATGGAATTCTAAATTGAATATGCTTGATTCTGTCAATGTTTATGAATTGGAACAGTTCTTAATATAAACTAGATTGAAAACACAGATTTTAGAAAAGTTTTACTGTTTTTGGAGAGTTACCCAGATGTACATATGTATGTATGTACAAAAATAGGATTACATACATATTTAAATCCATATAAATATAAATCATATTTGAGGATATTCATGCCGGAATGTACATTTTATTATTTATAAATATATATTAAATATTATATATGAATTGTATGTATTAGTCCGACCCACATTTTTTGGTGATTGATGTTCTTCAATACGTTGACAAGCGAAATTGGCACTTGGAGCAAATCTGTGAGGTTCGATAGCAGGTTTTCATATAGCATGGAACGCAAACGCAGGGCCAGCAACTGTGTATAAATTAGGGGGAAAATAATAATTAAAATGTACAAGCATAATAATTAAAATTACACATATTTATGAATCATTTATGACTAATCGGGTTCTGTTGAAAATACGAATTGATAACAGCATACAAACAGTACGCATTCTACAGAAAAGTAATAATAATGTTTTCTTGTTTTATTATAAAGAGCCTGAGTTTTTTTTTTTAATATTTTTCCTTTACTTACAAGCCAAGAAAGAGGAGCGCTGAAAAACAGTAAGTTTTCCAAGACGGATGATACTTTGCCTCGACGTGAAGCAGGGTATGGCAGCGTGGACAGTGCGTCTCACTGGATGAGTTCATAACAACACTGGTTTGTACCGTGTGCACCGGAGCCCCAGCAGAAGATGAAGCCACAGTCATGGACGAAGACTGGGTCGTCGTCATATGAACGGGCTGGTGGACATGGTGTTGTTGGGGCGGCGGCTGATACACATGATGTTGCGCCTGCGGCTGATAGTGGAAAATTTCCTGCGGCGGCGCAGTCCCTGGGTACGGCGGCGGGGGAGAACATTTTTTATTGTAATCCATTCCAGCGGCGAAGCCTATTTTGTAATTCCGGGATCCGAGTCAGCAGTACCGCTTCCCTGAACAGCACAGAAGCTTATGCTGTGGCAGTACAATCGTTGAAAGCTCAGCTCAAAAAATGTTTAAAAATTATCAGCAGAGTAGTGTTGGCACTTTTGGTTTGTTGAGAATTCGTGAGGAACTATCGGATTAATAATATAATGAAAATATTCAAAAGTGGGACTCCCACAAAATGCTTTGCTTGAGAAAGCTTTATTTGTTCATCTAGTTTAGAGTTTTCTATGCATTTAGTTAAGATGATTTCGATTTGTAGTCTTAAGTATATTATTTTATTTAAGTGATCCAGCAAATCTTATAAATATATGTATGCATCGGCATACAAATGTATTTGAGGATATTCATATGAATATGTAGCCGAGTTTGGCGAATATTTTTCGCTGACGTCTTCAAAACGATCCCAAACAGGCATTGCAGTTGGGGCAGAACTGGGAGGTCTTGTAGCAGCAGTTGCAGCAGCATGGAACGCAAACGCAGGGCCAGCACCTAGAGGATTAGAGAGGAAGGGAAAGATTAAAATATTGTATACCAGACACGATCGAATACCCATTTCCTGTGAAAAGTACATTCATATGTACATACTTGGTGCAGTTTCGTTTTTGTTTACATTTGCTATAATGGAGTTCATTTATAAGCAATGCTATATTTGTTCTTTAACAGCTCATTGGGGTTTTTTATAGATCATTTATGACGAATATGGTTCAGTAAGGGTCCTTAATAAATTGTTCTTAGATAAGAGAAAAAGTAGTAATTATATCAGAGCCTGTATTCTTTGCTTTATCAGCACTTCATGGTAAAAAAGTTGAATTTGAAGATTGAAAAAGGTATTCACAGTGGGCAAAACATATACTTCAAGATTTGTAGAGTTATAAGTAATCATTGTGCCCACTGTATGCATGCTCAATCAACCGTAAATCACCACCGTACCCCAAATATGCCTGATTTAAGGTGACGAAAACGGTGTTCAGGTGCTATTAAATTGACCGTAGCTACACATATGCATATGTATGTATTGTATTACTTACAGAAAGAGGCAGAGGATAGCTGCCAAGCAGTAAGTCTTGCCAGTGGGATGGTGCTCCGCACGCACACGAATCCGAGCATGACAGTGGGGACAGATCATTCCGTGGCCGGGTGAGTCCACCAGAACTGTGGTCTGGTGATGCACCACGCTTACCGGCGGCGGAGCCGGAGCTACGACCTGGGCCGGAACCATCGGCATTGTTGGAGGCATCGGCATTGGAGGATACAGGTGCTGCTGCTGTTGTGGGTGATCCATCTCGTGCGGTGGGGCTGTGGCCATGTCATCCGAGTAAGCCGGCGGAGAGTTCACCCGTTTGTAGTCCATTGTCGCGTTATCTATAATACTTGGAATCCCGGCACTTGGGCTCTGAGTCAACAGTACTGCTGCCGACGCGAATACAAAAACGAATGGATTGGCAACACAAAGGTAGAAAGCTCCGGTGCCAAAATGCATGTGCTTCGCCAATGGCAATAAAAAACGACAGTTGCTTTGCTGCGCGTTGAAGGGAGACGACTATACGATCGCGTGGAGCTTGCACTTATCGATAAGTAATCGCTGAATTACAGCGATAACAATATCTAATTTAAACTTGGAGAAAGCGGGTAATTAAATTATCAGCAGGGTGCTTTACAGTAGATCCTCGTAAAAAAAGAACTGGTTTGAATCTGGGTAAGTTTAACAATAAGTTAATATTTTATTTAAATACACTATTTATTTTATAAAATCCTTTATTCCTGTTTTCGAGCTTCCTTGGTAATTGCTTCTTTAACTCCTTCAAATGGTGTATGATCCTATATGGCACCCACAATTGGGACAATAGTGTTCAACATTCTTGCAGTAATTGAAGAAGTACGGTAAACATACAAAAGGCCAGCAGCTGATGGAGAAGATCCATTATTTATACTTGTCCAGCTAGGTGACAAACTCCCCACACCGACTCACCAGCAAATATACAAGGTCAGGGCGCACAGATGGGTCTTCCGGGTGGCCGAGGTCAGCAGACTGGTGACCACCTCTCCCTTGCAGGACGGGCACCGTACCCGCATTTTCTGCCAGCCAACTGTCAAGGGTAGTGCGGCGCCCGCCCCCACTCCGTTCAGGGTGTAAACAGGTATCTGGGTCACCACCACGCCGCAGTCCGCAGGCGGCGACGGTTCCGTGTCCGTAGTCGGAGCAGTGGTGCCCACCCATGTGGTGTTCATGTTTGCGGCGGGACAGGCACTGAAATCGGTGGCCACTTAATGACACCGACGCTATATCGCGGCTCGTTATCTCATTTCTGACTAATCGACAGTTTCTTTTTTTTTTTTTTGTATATGAAAACATTTCAAACCCTAATAGCAGTGGTGAGGGGGAGTTGTCATTTGCAGCACCTTATCGATTGCCCCTCGTTCCAGTGACTTTGTACACTTTAATCGCTAACATTAGGATAGTTCAGATTAGAGTACATAAATAAATAGATTTGGTTTCCCAAAAATGTAAAAATATAAGAAAAAATGAATAAAAAAAACTAGAAAAGATTTTAAAGAGATATAAGAAAAGGATATAATTTTGATCTTATTGATATTATCTGGTGGTCTTTGCAGGGCAGTGATTGTTTTTAAAGATTTTATGTTTATTTTAACTTGATATAATGCCCCTATTTTTTTCTGTGCATGTTTAGTGTTTCATTTTAATTTGTTTACTAAAAATAGTAACTGTTGTACTGTAAGGTCAGCGCTCAATCGATGCCAGTCGGAGTAACAAAAACATAATAATGAAGTTCTTCGAAGTTAGAAAATGGGGTTCACAGATTACTTAGACACCTTGAATTTTTCAGATAACTAATCAGGTAATAGCAGGTTTTAGACTTTTGTGAGTGGTTTATAGTAATGAAGTCATAAATTAATTTGCTTAACTCCTGAAATTTTGGTTTTATGGAATTGAACTTTCGTAGAATTTTTTGAAAATATATTTTCTACTATAAGATATTTTTTGTAAATAATGTACATATTCTAATCAATTTTATGGCAATTACAAGGATGTATATTTTATATAATTATTTTAAGTAAGAAAATAAATTGTAGAGTCTATAATATAAACTGCTTAAGATTCCATAAGAGTTTATAGCCCCGTAAAATCAGGTTTTTATTATATCATAACAATACATTTTTTAAAATACTTTATGAGGTAATAATCAATAATCCTATATACCTTTATCGTCATTATCAATCTTGAATTTTAAGCTGCAATATGGCAGTTAAAATCCCCGTTGCAATTATCACCAAGCTACAGGTGGCTATGACTAACTGAATGCCATTTGAACCTTCCTAGAATTTTTTCCAAGATATTAAGTTCCATCTAATCAGAAGCTGGCGGGTGTATTGTGGCTGCTTTTATGACCAATCCAAGTGATTAAGTTGCCACCACCGTTAATTAAGTTAGGTAAGCAAGCCAAGTTAAACATTCGCATTTCCGTTCTCCGGCTTGAATCTCATGTTTAATGTGTGTGATTAGACAAGAACATATTTACAGTTTTACAGTTTTTCGTTGAAATATGGCATGGTTAATGGTTAGGGATCTCCTATAGATCAGATTTTTAGTTCTCGTAGGTGCCAATATAGGCACTGCAGTTGGGACAGTAGTGATTGGCATTCTGGCAGGAGTCCATGCAGTACGGCAAGCAAACGCAAGGCCAGCAGCTAAAATATAGAGAGATGGAAACAAATATTGATTACTTATTTAATTAGCTAGTTTGTCAGAGGTTCCTCCTAATTGCCGCACTAATTCCTATTGGTACAATACAAGGCCCCCGAGGGCACCCGTTCCAGTCGCTCGGCTTGCTTGTTTTCAGCCCGGCCCCATCAGTGCCAACGCTATCTGACTCAACTCCAGTTCCAGTTGCGATAACAATGTTTTCTAGTATATAGAAACCTATTGTACTCGCGATAAGGTGTCGCAAGTGCTCGACACAGGCGTAGCTTTAGCTATTTTTAAGCAATAATAATGTCTACACAGACATAATGTCGTGGAGTAAGGGGGAGTTGTAAAATTTTATAGTTGCTATAGATTATACATTTATTTTGCTATATCCCCTTGCTTTGATGTATCTGATAATCTATATAGTCATGTTTTCAACTATTTATATAAATATTAAATATCTGTCTTCAATTTTCCATCCCTCTTAATATTTTCCTGGCTACGCCCCACCTGCCGTTATGTACATTTACCAACTGCAACAGGTGCGGCAACTAAAAAAAGAAATCTGCGATCAGATGACATGGTCTACTCACATGAACAGGCACAGGATGAGGGCCCAGCAGTGCGTTCTGCCGGAGGGTGTGCTCTTAACGGTGGTCAGGACTTCGGCATGGCAGGAGGGGCAACGGATGCGGGTTGGACCATTGCCGATGGGCACCAAATTTGAGGTGGTCGTGGTCTGGATGATCACAGTGGAGGGTTGCGGCGGCTGGGGCATCGGTGGATACAGCGGCGGCTGGGTGGGGCCACCTGGCTGGTAGGTCTGGGCGGGCGTGAATCCGGCCTGCTCACTGTACGGCGGAGGCTGCTTGCTGTCCATAATTATATGTCTCTCTCTCTGGATTATCTGGACTCTCGATTTTATTTCGAACGAACTGAACCGATCGGGTTGATGGTTAGCGCTAAACTGAGGAGAGAACTGGAACTGGAGCTCCCGCAATACCTTAACATACGGATTCCTATCTTATCGCTGCTGTCTGATAGCTCCTCCACAATGGGGGTTTTCGTTCTAACTCATAAACGGATATCTTCTTTATTGTGCACTTGATTTAGTGAATGCCGTCGATGTTCCTCTAAATGCGAGATGGATGACTCACAGGACTGATACCCGATGATTAAGTGCTAGTTGAGGTGACAACTTGGCATGTTTGGGAAATTGAATTACTTGGGTTTATTTGTTTTGGAGAAATAACAAAGGGAGGAGAGTATATATCCCACAGGTTATTGCTCTCACGCTCTCATCTGAATACAAATTGTAATTTAATCTTTTCAGCAGGTGCGTAACCTGCTGAGATATAAACTTGTACCGGTTTCAGCATTGCCATGCCATTTCTCCAGCCTACATTTGATCTCATGAGCACTGCAGTTTATTTTTTACTAAATTCAAATTACGTATACGTTTGAGAAATTACGTATACGTACGAAAATTACGGGAGATTTCTATTTCTATTTTTGTTGAATTTTTAACCATTTACAGAATTTTGAATAACTGCAGCTGGCTAGATCGACTCGGCTGTTGATGCTGATCAAAAATATTTATGATTTATAGGGTTGAAATTGATTCCTTCTTCTGCTAAAATTATAATACCCTGCAATGGTACAAAACTTCAAGATTTACTTTTATTTATTTTGAAAATTTACCTTCACACCTTCCTGGCTCCCAATGGGTTAAGCTGACTATATTTTAACCGTTGCTTTTTATGGCCAAAAAGCTCGATTTGCCACCCACTCGAAGGCAGCTTTACCCGAAGCTTTTGGCATTGACTTGGCGTTCAAGTGCAGCCGTTAACATCGCAGCCATGAAAATAGTGTTAGGCAAATACTAGCATGGCAAACACATACTCCGGGGGCTTGACAAAACAGATGAACAACTGGTTTGGCCAATTCCAATACCCATTGCCCCCTGCTCTCCCAACAGACTCCCCCTCCACTGCCACAACTGCCACTTTTTGATGTTTTCAATGTTTCAATTGTAAAACAATAAAAAATAACCCAATTTATAGGCAAATAGAAAACCCGCTTCGCGTCAGTTCGACAACATGAGCCGGCAGCTAAAGTTCCACCTGCAAGCGCCCGAGATGGAGGAGGAGTTCTCCACGGATCTGGTGGAGATCAATCTGAATCCCAGTTGCGGCCAAACCAAGCCATCGTCTTCAGCCCAGGCTCTGGACCAGCTGCTTCTGGCCACGCCCCCGCACCGAGGCTATCCCTACGGCTATGCGGAGGACTCTGAGCCGGAGACGTACTTCTGCCGGAAGAGCAACTCTACGGGACAGTTGGCTGAGAAGGTATCGCCACCGCCGCCGGCGGCCACCAACATAAGCTGCCTGCGTCAGATGTACTGTCCGGAGTGCAATGAGCGGTTGCACGAGCAGGGAGTCCGACTGGAGCGACTGCTGACCATGTGGTGAGTGTGGCAATAAGTGGAGATAAATAGGGGAAGAGTTATCTAAAGGATTTTAATTAAATTACCAAGATTGCCTTTATAAACTTAGGAAACGTGACTTTCCAGTTAAGGCACTCCAGCCTTCAATATCATGAAAAACAACCTGTTCTTCTCTAATTTTTCTTTAGTTCTTTCTTCTTTTCACAATATTATTTTGGTAAATAACATAATTTCATTTTCGTTATAATTTCCAGCTGCTTTGCCATGCTGCCCATTTATCCCTGCTGCCCGAGACGCACGAATAACGATTGCAGGGTCATTTGCGGCAAATGTGGCTACCTCTTGGGGGCATGGAAAAGACAGTGACAAGGAAGGCAGCGGCGAGGGAATGGGCATGGGAACCGGAGTGGGTGCTCCGCATTTAATTATTTGTTTTGTTTAGTTTTTAAGCATTTTTTTGCTGACCTTGCGGCGAGTGAGATGAGCGTTGTGATGAGACTGAAGAGCCGAGGCCAAAACAAAAAAAAATCAAACACAGAATTGTTGATTTCAGCATTTACTCTCTCCGTGTTTTTCTCTTTCGATTGAAGAATTTCTCTTTATTTGAATGAATTTATTAAAATGCCGCTGGGATTTGCCAAAATATTCGACTGGGCCAGTCGCAATGTCTCGTGGGAACGACTTGGATGCGGATTTGGAGGTGGATCTCCAAGGAGCGGGGGACACCAATTCGGCGGCCACCACGGCCACGCTGGACGAAGGTCCTCGGAAGCCGCAGGTGCGATTTTTTAGCATTGGACCGAGTAGCTATCAGGTGCGGTGTCCTCTCTGCCAGCAGAATTCCAAGACGGAGACTGTGGAAATGACCGGGGCTTTGGGTCAGCTCAGCTGTCTCTTGTCCGCCTTGTCCTGGTAAGGATTCATAACATTATGATTCTATAAATATTTACCTTATTTCCCTTTAAATTTAGTTGCTTCCCCATCTTCGCCTTGACCTTTGTCTACTCCTGCCTCCAGAGTCGCCTCAAGACAAAGCGGGTTTTCTGCAGCAGATGCGGTGGCCACCTGGGCTTCCACTGGCGTCCCACTTAGTCGGACTTCCACTTAGTAGTAGCTCTCTAACGATCTATAAATAAACCGGCAGCTGTTGTCAAATTTTTTAATAAGTTAGCGCACACTTGAATTTATTATTCGATCATCACTTGGTCAGGCAGTTAGGCGGTGCCTCCAAAGAAGCATTGCGATCGCTCCCACTCTCTGGCGCGCTCTTAGCACGCATTTCGATGTAGATACAAATGCAGATACAGATACATTTTTCGGGGGTCTCTCGATTCAGTTACCTTCTCACCGCGCTATGGCCAGCACCGAGAGTCTGGACGGTAGTGCCTTCGAGGGCGACATCTCGCAAGTGCCTCAGGTGGGCCACCTAAAGACCGAGCCCCAGGAGCTGGAGTGCCCCGCGTGCCAGGAGCTGCAGATCACACGCGTGGAATTGGAGGCGGTGACCGTTCTACAGAAGATTGCCTGCTCGCTGAATGTGCTCCTCTGCTGGTGGGTTTTATATAGTACAAGTGAGGTCAGAATAATGGCACAAATGAAGATATATATAAAGATTTAATTCTTTTAATTTAAATTAAAACTATTGTAACTAATGAAGAGTCTTAAATATTATCAGGCTCATTAATTATCTATACTTAATTCGTCATAAACTATTAGATAGTTCTTTCAATTTATAAGACTGTTTTAACTGTTCCGATTTTGTGCCAGAATTGTCATCATTATACAAGTGATATATATTTACTATAAAATTATATTATGTTTCTTAATAGAGTGCTATTAATTTGATTATTTATGATTAAAATCCTTCAAATATCATTAACTTTTTATATATACATATATCCAAATCGTTTTGATGGTAGCTTATGTTGTTGGACTTCTCTTTAGTAAGAAACTACATTTTAATCAGTTTTTACCAAGTTATAGTATTTAGTTCCCAATTTGTTTCTTATATGCTATTATTCTGACCTAAACTATATATTTCTACGTGTATCACCACGTGTATAATCCTATATAACCACATGTTTTATCTTTAATAACTATTCTATAACCATATCCCTTAGCAATCCCATACGCTGGCGGGGACGACATGATGTCAATCATTACTGCAGCTCTTGTGGCTGCTTCATAGGACGCAACATCACCCTCAGTTGGTACAAGCGGACCCTGTTCCGCCTCCAAAGAGGTGAAGTGGAGGACAATGGACGCTGGCAGAGATTCCGAAAGGTAGAGAAGGAGCAGCTAGACGAGAAAAAGTTGGGCAAGCAGCGAAAGGCTCTGGAATCAAAGCTGGCTAATGAGAATAAATAAATAAATTAAACGAAAAATTATTTAAGTAATATTTCCAATTAATTTATGGTTTTAAATAATTAATTTAAACAATTTTAAGGTCCTAATATTTATTTTTCAACACAAAGCATTGTGTGATTTATAGAAACTATGCAGGTTCTCCGATCAACAGGTAGTCTCTCCGCTCTTTAGGTTTGCCCTGCTCCCTCCTGAAGAGCCGAAAGCTTTTTCCAGTTCGGTTTCGTCTGGAAGAGAGTGCGAATATTGGCAAAACAAAGCAATGAAATGGAATCGCCGTTTGCTTTGGACTCTCATTCGTAATGCTTATCGGGAGGTGTCTCGGGACCCATAGGAACCGGGCCCCATTCAGTAGAATCGTACAGTTTGTGGGGAGAAGATCACGCTCTAACTAATTTCACCATCTAAAGAAACGTAAAAACTAAAGTTTCTCCTTGAAATGTGGGCCATTCTTCTACTTCTGCTCCTGTGCCTGGGCCTGCTGTACAAGTATGTGAGGCGTCACTATACCCACTGGCAGCGATTGGGCGTGGACGAGGAGCCAGCTGTAATCCCCTTCGGGATAATGGACACGGTGATGAAACAGGAACGGAGCTTGGGCATGGCTTTGGGCGATATCTATGCCCGGCACGAAGGCAAGATTGTGGGAATTTACATGATGAACCAGCGGAGCATCCTAATCCGTGATGCCCAGCTGGCACGCCAGATCATGACCAGTGATTTTGGCAGCTTCCACGATCGCGGGGTCTATGTGGATGAGGAGAAGGATCCGCTGTCGGCCAATCTCTTCAACCTGCGTGGCGCTTCCTGGCGGAATCTGCGCCACAAGTTGACGCCATCGTTCTCCTCGGGAAAAATCAAGGGCATGTTCGGCACCATTGACGAGGTGGGCGATAAGCTGGTGCAGCATCTGGAGGGGGTTCTGGACCAAAGCGACGAGGTGGAGATCAAGGATGTGATGACCACGTATGCGGTGGATATTATTGGCTCGGTGATTTTTGGCCTGGAGATCGACAGTTTCAGCAATCCGGAAAATGAGTTTCGGGAGATTAGCAGCTCGGCGAATAGGGACAAGTCGCTGCTGCTCAAGATCCACAATATGTCCATGTTTATATGCCCGATGTGAGTAATAGTTAGTACTTATATATATGTATATATATATGGTGTATATGCGCAGTACTCAACACTTTTATTTAATAAATTATTGTTCGAGAGATCAGCAGCTCGGCGAATAGAGACAAGTCGCTGCTGCTCAAGATCCACAATATGTCCATGTTTATATGCCCGATGTGAGTAATAGTTAGTACTTATATATATGTATGTATATATGGTGTATATGCGCAGTACTCAACACTTTTATTTAATAAATTATTGTTGCACTTAAGTTGCTATACTTGCATCTATATTTAGATGAGTTTGCATTTCAAGAGCTCACATATTCTTAGCTAGAAGAAAATCGTACACAAAGAGACTCTTTATTTTGATATCAGTACTTCTATTAAAATATACAAATAATATTTTCCACACATGGTGAAATTAGGGATTTATGGTAAGCCTGAATACAAGGATTTTCTTTGTTTTGGGACACTGCATTCACTTAGAAATTAAATTTCTCAAAATTGATTTCATAACAATTTTACTAACTATATTTATTTCGATATCCTTTCAGGATTGCCAAGCTAATGAACCGCTTGGGCTATGAGAGTCGTATCTTGACTTCCCTCCGAGACATGATGAAGCGCACCATTGAGTTCCGGGAGCAGCATAATGTGGTCCGCAAGGATATGCTCCAGCTACTCATCCGGCTGCGAAACACTGGAAAGATAGGCGAAGATGACGATCAGGTGTGGGATATGGAGACGGCCCAGGAGCAGCTCAAGTCGATGTCCATCGAGAAAATTGCCGCCCAGGCTTTCCTTTTCTACGTGGCTGGATCGGAGTCCACTGCTGCCGCTTCTGCCTTCACCCTTTACGAGCTGTCCATGTATCCGGAGCTATTGAAGGAGGCGCGGGATGAGGTGGATTCGGTGCTTCAGAGGCACAACCTAAAGCCCAAGGATAAGTTCACCTACGAAGCTGTGCAGGATTTAAAGTTTTTGGATCTTTGCATCATGGGTGCGGTTTGAAATCAATTTAAATTGTGTGGAAAAGTATACTTTTCATAATACTTTTGGACATATTTTGATTGATTTAAATTTACTGATTGTTAAATATTTATTTTCTTCAACAGAAACCATTCGTAAATATCCCGGTCTGCCCTTCTTGAACCGCGAGTGCACTGAGGACTATCCTGTTCCTGGCACAAACCATACCATTACCAAGGGCACTCCCATTTTGATCTCGCTCTTTGGCATTCAACGTGATCCTGCCTATTTCCCCAATCCCAATGGCTATGATCCGCATCGCTTTGATGCGGACAACATGAACTACGATCAGGCAGCCTATATGCCATTTGGAGAGGGTCCCCGTCACTGCATAGGTGAGGAACATTGATCTCTATGGCTATTTGGACTTTAATTATAATTCTATTTCGGTTTGTACCAGCTCTACGCATGGGCAAGATCAACTCCAAGGTGGCGGTGGCCAAGGTTTTGGCCAATTTCGATCTGGTGCAGGCTCCACGCAAGGAAGTCGAGTTTCGTTTTGACGCTGCTCCAGTTCTGGTGACCAAGGAGGGTCTGAAAGTCCGCTTGACCAAGAGGAAGTGGGAAAAGTAATATAAAAATATTTCTTTTTTTGGGATTTATAAAATGGTGTATATATTTTTAAAGGTTAAAGGCAAATATATGGTAATTATTTTACTAATATTTTTGAGTTTCTCTTTAGATATTGTAGATTGATTTACAAGCTGTTTAACTAAGAGTCCAGTCCAAATTTGTAATAAACTTTTGAGGGTATATAATATATGTAGGTAATATGGTTTATAGCTTAAAGCTCTCTCTTAATTGAATTCAGCTTAAGATTTTGTGAGAGAAAAGTATACAAACAAAGCGAAACCAAACATAAACATAAACAAAAACTAGTAAGCAGCTGATTGACCCGCAAACGTGTTATGGGTTTACAAAAACTATACACTGATCATGAAAAGTATTAGGCCGCCTAAATAAAATTTTCTAAAATGTTATAACTCAAATCAATTAAAAAAAAAAAAAACACATCAAGCGAATATGTATTCCATATTTATGTATGACTAATATCTCGAAAGTCTCAAAACTATTGAACATTTGGAGGAAGTATCCAAATTTCGAAACAATCTCCATGTGGTTGATGTATTTTTTTTTAAACTGCTCCATTTATTGAATAAACAAATATTCGCAGAATGTTTGGCTGTCGATCTGGTTCTGGTTGAGGGGCCACCGCACAGAATAGATGACATCATGGGCTCCATGGTCATCGACAGAAGCATGCCATTGTTCTCCCTCTCTCTCACTGGCTGGGAATCATTCTCTTAGATATTTTGACTCTCCCGATCTCTTTTTCGTTCTCCACCGGCTGGGCCTGGCCTGCTCGCGTCTGGTGGAGATCAGATAGTCAGTGAGCATGGAGCAGCATCAGCAGGTGGAAAGGTTGCGGGTGAGATTGGTGCCCGCCAAGACGGCAGAGGAGCGCTCCAGGAATATCATAGCCAATGTGGTGGTGGACGATGGCCTGGTGCCCTTTATCGATGAGCAGGCGGCGGAAAAAGTGACTCTTATCCACCAGGAGGCAGCTGCTCCTGCTGTCACCAGTGCCTCCCAGCAGCCACGCCTCCGTTACTATGCCGTGGGCCCATCCACCTACAAGCTGCAGTGTCCCCTGTGCCGGGAGCGAAGTCAGGCGGCTGTGATGAGGGCAGCCAGCTGCAAGGATGCCAGCATGTGTCTCAGTTTGCTGTCATGGTAAGGGGGTTCCCTTGATGTAGAATATTCTAATTTTTAATATTATTTCTCCTCTTTTATTGGTAGTATCTTCCCGCTCTTCTGGATCTGTTGCGTCTGCACCTGGTGTGGCTGCAACCGGGAGTGGACCACCAAGGGAATCTATTGCAGTTCGTGCGGCGGCAAAGTGGGAATCCAGCGCAAGGCCAAATAGTTCATTCATCGAATCAATTAAAATAATGTTTATTAATGCCAAATATTTCACTTTTCTGCTATAATTCTATTACGCACCTAACTCAATTAAAGTCGCACCATAAATCAATTCTCTTGAAGCTCTCTTACTTTGTTCTTGGACTCTTTAAAGCTCTTATTTTTAAGACACTTGGAGAAAATAAAACTAAGTGAGGGGAAATTATATATTATTTCATTTGGAACACTATTTAAATACGAAATTTAAAGTTTAATTAGTTTTCCTTGAAAGTATGATAAGAAAAAGTATGGATTCTATTCTGATTTTAAAATACGACATATTTTCATAACAAATAGAGATACAAATATATTATAAAGTTTTTTCTCTCTGTGTATTCCCGCTCTCTTTCCATATCCAAAACAGGTTGTCCGCTTGTCTGGCCAAAAATTCGCTTTCAGTTCAATTGCAGAGCAACCATGACGACGACGCTGCCGGAGAAGGCGACGGAACAGGAGACAGAGCAGGAGGCCCGGGAGAGGGCGGCCAAGGCTCTGGAGGATCAGCGGGAGCGTAAGATCTACGAAAACTTTGCCACACCGCTGGCAGGCACCTTCCTCAATCTGCCCCGCGAAGCTGTGGAGATCAAGTGCCCCGCCTGCGGCATCAAGGATCTGAGTGTGGTCCAGAACGATCTCAAGTGGTGGGCCAGTGAAATCAATCGCATTGTGGGCTGTCTTTTTGTGTGGGTATCTTATGATATTTAATCCTTGAAAAGTATACCTCATTGAGAAAGTCCTTTTGCAGGACCTGTTGCTGCTGCTGCTGCTTCAATTACTATGTGCCCTGCAAGCAAACGGACAGGAGTCACTATTGCGGCAACTGCGGCTGCTACTTTGGACGCTCCATGAAGCGACGGGCACCCCTTAAATTAAAGGCAACCACCGACTAATTTTCACATTTTTCACATATTTTCAAAAAACCAGCCAGGAAAACACCCACCCACAGCGACACCATATGAGACGAAAATAAAACCAAAATAAAACAGAAACTGAATCATATTCTCTTGTATTTACTCTAACTTTCTCTTGGGGTTTCTCTCTTCTGTGATTATTTATTTATTTTTTAATTTAATGGCTTTTGATTCTCTTCTTCGCTGGCCTCAGTCTTCGTTTGTTTTTGAAACCGTCAACACCGCACCTCTCCGTCCATTAAAATGGCTCAGGATCCCAAACCTCTGTACTTTGCCGTGGGTCCTGGCCCTAATGAGGTCACCTGTCCCTACTGCCGCACCAAGGCCACCACTCGGGTGGTGCGATCCTGGCTGCGTTGCTGCACCAAGAGGCATCACTGTGGCGCCTGCGGGGAGTATCTGGGCGTGTACCGGCGCCCACAGCTGTAGGAAGCCAGCGAAGATGTCATACGATCCACACATTAACCTGATTGATCATCACATGGAGAGAAAAATATTTAACGAAAATTGATAGCTTTTTCCTGTCACTTTTTTTGAATAAAATATATTTTATATATTTATTAAAAAGGTATTTAATTTTCTTAAAAAGATTAATTACAATTTAAGTAAGAAAGAAATTTAAAAACAAATATAAACCCAACAAGAAGAGCGGAAATTCTCCGTGCATCGTTTGAATTTTGTAATCGAGAGTAATTTAAATATTTTCGATGTCTTAACTTAATTACTCGACCAACGCCTCTGCGAGAAACACACACAACACACGAGAGAATTAGAGAAACACTGAGAATCTGCCCAGAGCAAGAGAAAAATCTCTGATTTTCTACATTTCCGATCTCTTTGAATCGATTTCGCTTTCAGTTGCCGCTCGTTCTCCAAAGAACTCACATCGCCATGACCGTCGACGAGCCAGAGATTGTGGCCATTAGTGTCAGTCACAAACAGCAGGTGGGTTACCTCAGGCAGGACTCCACCTGGCTGCAGTGTCCTTCCTGCGAGAAGTACGGCATGAGCGTGGTGCAACTGGAGGTGGTGACCTGTCTCCAGAGATTCCTGGGATTCACCAAACTTTGGTAAGTAAACACAGCAACTTTAAATGGTTAAATACAGTAATTAAATATTTTTTTTAGTAAAAAATGGCCTGGTCGTCAGGACATCAATCACTACTGCCTACACTGCGGCTGCTTCATTGGGAGATTTGTCCCCGTCAACTGCACGGAACGTTGCCTCTCCCGATCCGCCCGCAAGCAGGCGGCCGTGGATGAGATGACCCTGAAGACACGCCCCAAGGACTGCGCCGAAAGGGCTCAGAAGTCCAGGGAAAAGATCCTGGCCAAGAGGGAGAAAAAGAGGGCCGAGAAGGCGGCCAAGGAGGCGGGCAAGGCCCAAGAGCAAACCCAAATAGCTGTGCACCAATGAGGCAAGTCAAGTGGTTTCTGTATTGACTAGGGCAAAGCTCTGCGCGGAAAGCTCTCCCCCCTTGCATTACACTTACTTGTTGACACGAACAATTTGATTATATTAAATATAAAAAAAAATTAAACACTATTGCTCGGCTTAATATTCGTGCAACTTCCCGGTTTGGTGGCCACGAACTCCCTGCTGGGCTTCACGCATTTCTTCTCCCTGTCGTAGATGCCCAGGAAAGCGCGACAGTTGGAGCAGTACAGGTAATCGCGAGTCTCTAGGAACGCCAGGCAGCACAGGGGCCAGCAGGCGAAGATGCAGGTGGCCAGAGCTCCAGTGGCCGTCATCTCCGAGGCGGTCTTGATCAGCGGCCGTTGGCTGAAGCCGCAGCTGGGACAGAAGATGTTGCCCTCCGCCGGCGCCCAGTGCGTAATGGATGCCTTGAAGCTCTGCTTGCGGGTCACCTTCTCCTTTTCTTCGAAACAGGAACAGGACTTGGACCCGGAGCCATGGTTGTTGTCCACATAGGCGTTAGCACTTCCGCAGTTTTTTTTCTTGTTGGCTAAATCTGGTTATATTATGATTACCCGAAGGTGTTTCAAAGATCTTCCTAATAAATAAACTTTCCCACTTACAATTGCTGACTGCCGCCGTGGCCATCTGTGTCTCAGAGAGATCTGTTCCGTCGCAATTTTTCCCTATCAGAGTGTGCAAGTTCTTGATCTTCTCCTTGGCCACTGCAAAGACCTCGGGATGATCCCGCTGAATGTGGAGCACCATCTGGCCAGGGTCAACGGGAGAGCACTGGATCTCCTTCATGCACTGCAAACAGCGCAGAGTTTGCACGTTGTTGAGTGAAGGCATATTGTTGCGTATGAAAAATCTTTGTATGTATGTTGTTTTGTCTTTTCTGCTTGTGATTCCTGGTTCAGGTTACCTGGTGAGTGGAGAACCTAATGACACCTACGCCTGTGACTCCTTAGCTGCTATCAATCAAGGTTTTCTTTTTTGAGAAAATTTGATGGATTGGCTTTACTTGGGAAAAGAAAGAACCCCTTGCCTTGTAATTATAAGAAATTTTCATTATATTCACGAAATTTGATCTTCTATCCGAAGGATATTAAATTTTGTTTATAACTGATTAAGTTTAGCATAAAACAAGAAAGAAAGCTAACTTTGGTTAGCCAAAGTTTGTATACCCTTGCAGGTAACAATTAAAATATATCATAACTAAGCCAAAAATGCATTAATTTCGATTCGGAAAGCAGTTTTGTGTTAGTTTTTATTAATTTAAAAAAACTGCATACCAAATTTAATATTTTAAGAAATCAAAATTTGTGGCCATTTTTGCTAATTTTAATGATGTAACCCCTTTTCAAATTTCGCAAAAATGGCCAAAAAATCGATTTCTTCCGGACATGTCTAGAAAGATTCCCCTGTTGATGCTGATCAAGAATATATATGGTTTATAGGGTCGGAAATGATTCCTTGACTTAGAAAAATATTATTTTGTATTATAAAATCGGATTTTTTATATTAAAAAACTTCTTGATTTTTTTTTAAATTAAAAATATCATAACTCGGCCAAAAGAGCATTAATTTTAAATCAGAAAACTGTTCTGTGCAAGATTTTCTACAGTTAATAAATCTGCATACTTCATTTAAAAATTTTGAAAATTCAATTTTTTATCAAAATCAAAAATTTTAATGATGCAACCCCTTATAAAATTTTGCAAAAATGGCAAAAAAATCGATTTCTTCCTGACATATCTAGAAAGATTCCCCTGTTGATGCTGATCAAGAATATATATACTTTATGGTGTCGGAAAGCTCTCCTTCACTGCGTTGCAAACTTCTGACTGAAATTATAATACCCTGCAAGGGTATAAATATAAGTGAAAACGAAACTTTAATTATTTTCCTTACCTTACCTTTTTACCTTTTTTCTTCACTTGATTTTAGGGTATTTGTTGGCGACCTTTTTATTTGTATATTTTTCATAAACTTAAAACCAACATTGTGAGCATTAGGATTTATTTTATGCAGATGTGTGAAGTGAAGGGCTCTCAGCATCAATCAGCTTAGGCTGTATGAAAGGACCCGTCGCGCGGCGCCTTCAATAAAGCAAGGACCAGCAGGTACTCTGAATGTTATTGTGTTATTCGGGCGGGATACAGGACCTCGGGCCCCATCATCCCGGGGAACCGACTTATCGACTTAATCCAATCGCCTGCGAGCACCCTGTATCCATAATGCTCTTTGGCTGCGTCAACATTTTATTGTCAGTCATTTTCCAACGCGCCCCGCTGCCTCTTCACCGCAAAACGGTTCCGTTCACGTGCCACGCCCCTCGTCTCACGCCCAAGTGATTTTCAAGGGGCGTCCTCACATCACACATATCCCGTTCCCGGTACACCCATCATACCCATTCCCATTTCATTTTCCTAAGGCTTTTCGAGTGTATTTTTTCACATTTTGTCAAAATTGATTTTTTACTGCACTTACGGCATGATGCGACCGTTTTAGGGTTCCACATGGCTCCACATGGCTCCGTCAACTCGATACACTTGAAATAAAAGTGCTTGCGTTTGGTTTTTATTTGTGATTTGATGAGAATTTAAAAATTGCTTTAAAATTAGATTTATTTCAAAGACATTTTCATGGGAGAATAAGGGGTTTTAGCACAAATTTCCCCTCAAATCCTGGGCTTCTGTTTATCAAGATTTCTTTAGAATTTCTTTATGTGTAGAGTTTCCCGGCTGCTTCCCGCTTTACTTTTCTTCTTAAAACCTTTATTTCTACCTTTTTTTTGCGGCATTGGCATTGCTCATACGCCGCGTGGTACGTTGTACACACAAAGAAGTCGCACCTAAAAAGCCAACGCGTGTTGCTGTCATTTTCCCCAATGCGTTTGCATTTATTGACTTTGTTGGTGTTTTCATATACAGTTTCCCTTTGCGTTTTCCCCTTCCTCTGCTGTTCTTTTCTTTTTTGTCTACAACGCCCTCGAAGATGTCATTAGAGTCGGTAAAAAGAATCCTGCCAGGGAGAGCGAGAATCCTTTGGAGGTAATGCGTGGCCGGAGGCTGTGGGCGATTTGCATTTACCTGGAACTGAGAAAACTTTGGAGCTGTGGAACTGTGAAGCACTTGCTCCGGATACATTTACGCCGGCATATAAGTGCTCCAATATAATTTGACTCGATTCTCGTTTATTTTGTTGCTTTAGCCGTACTTACACATAGACAATACATCGTACATTCAATGTCTAGGACTAATATAAAAATACATTTCATTTGTTTATCTTTTTGCTTGTTGTTTTTGTGTTTCTTGTTTTTGTTTCTTGTTTTTCTTGTTGTTTTCCCCCCCTCGTGTTGCTATTTGCCTTGGCTTGGAAGCTTTGGAAGCTTGTTAACATTTGCTTTCTTTGAATTCGATTTGTTCGGTTTGATGCCATCTAATCCTGCTGCCTTATCCCCTAACCTGTCTCCACTCTGTCTCCCTTCTCCTAAGTAGTTTCAGCAATGTCTACGGTTTGGTCAGTTTGTTGTGTTGGCTGATCTTGATCTGATTTTTGGTGCACTTAATTCGGTATGTGTGTCCTTGGTGCTTGTGTAAAAACATCCTAGCCTAGGCAAACATTCGCTGTTCGCATGTAAAATTGGACTATGCTTAAAATATGTACACTGGATCGTAGTGGGTTAACTTTCTTTCTCTCTTTTTGCCTTCCTCCCCATCTGTTCCTCCCCTTAACCTAGCTCTACTCGCACACACACACGCACACACTGTTTTTTGAGGCACATTCAGTTTTGAATCATTTTACAAATTTATAAAGTCTGCACCCTTCCGCTTCGCTGGCACCCTAACGTAACTAATTGTAAAAATTAAAAATTGATTTAACGTTACCTTTGCCCGGCAAAAAACAGATTCATGGAAAGTTTGGCCCGGGGCCAAAGGTTATACTCCTGCAAGTTTAATGCATTTATCACTATTTTCCGGCCTCGGGACGGGCTAAAGGGTTGGGTGTTGGGTTGGGGGTTTTTCCCGGGGCTTCACCCGGGGCTTAGAGCGTGTTCTGTTTGGCAGCCTCGCCGCTTTTGGCAGTGGCATCGGGTCGCGAACGTGGGCGCCGCTTCGGCTGCAGCGAATAAAGTCGTCCGCTGCGTACTCGCGTCTGTGGCTCGCACTCTAGCCGCCACGTGCCAGGACCTCCACTGAAATCGAGGTTGAAGGGGGTTAAGGTCGGGTCAGGGGGAAATAAAAAGCCACTCACTTCATCTCCAGCTTGGCCAAACGCTGCTTGATCTTGGCCTGGCTGGCCGTGTACTCCGCCAGCAGACGGGCCAGCCGCATGTTTAGGTTCTCCACGGAGAGCTCAAGCTTCTCAATGCCGCCCTCAATGCTGTCGTGGACTCGTTGGGAGTCTAAAAAGGTGGAGGAAATTTTCAATATTCAATTAACAACTTTCCAAAGTTACCAATTTGCCAAAAATTTAATTTTAAAGGGAATTCAATTTGAAGAAATATAAAAGTTAAGGTAATTTATATTGATTGTTTGAGTTGAAAAAAGAGAGACTTTCTGTTGATAAATCTAGCTTTTAAGATATTCTTTAAGCACGCAGATAAATATATTTATTTCATTCATTCATAAGCCACATCCATTAAGAAAAATGATTTTCACAGCTCAATGATTATTAAATACACATATTTATGCTATAATTCTGACAAATTAAACAAGATTTATTATAGCTGCGCAGGCTAAGTAGGCCATAAATTAAAACAATTTATTTTGCGCTCTCAAATCCATTGTCCAAGGATTAAACTCAATGTTTTTCCACCACGCATTTAACACTTCATGAATTATTAATTAATAAGTATTTACTTAAGTGTTTTCACCAAGCAGAACAAGTTCATTAGGACCTAATAAATGATAAATAATTCATAGCCCAAAACTTACCAGCAAATATCTGCTCATCCAAGAGCCCATCCTTGCGCAGCAGCTGGCATCCACGCTGAGTGAGCGTGGATCTCGCCTCCGGATAATCGGCCAACGTCTCCCACAAATCCCGCTTCGCCAGACAGAACAGATCCGAGTAGCCCAGGGATCGCACGTTGGCCGTCCTTCGGTTGCCCGTCCGATTGCCGGCTATCTCCAGCACGGAAACCTCACCGAACACGGAACCAGCACCCAGGGTGGCCAGCACGGTGATGCCATCGTCTCCCACGACCGAGAGCTTTCCGCGCTTCACAATATACATCTCCTTGCCCACGTCACCCTTCCGGCAGATATAGTCGCCGGGACTGAAGACCTGCAGCTTGAGCTTCAGCACCAGAGCCTCCAGGAGACCCGGTTCCGTGTCGTGGAAGATCCGCACCTGCTTCAGTGTGTCCATGTGCACCTGGATGGCTATCTCCGCCTTCAGCTTATCGGGCAGAGCGGCCAGGACTCGCTCCTCGTCGAGGGCGCCACTCTGCGACCAAGTGTAGGCGAACCATCGTATAACACGGGCCTCCAACTCGTGTCCCACGCGCCGGAAGGCCATGTACTGTTTTACGCCGTCCATGCGATTCTGAAACTCCACGCGGGCCACGTTCATGTTGGAGATCATGGAGCCAATGTTACCTGGGGGAGGGGGAGAGGAAGAAAAGGAAACTCGGCTAATGAATGCAGGCGGCAGGCTGGGCCGGAATGGCCATTCATCTTGGCCGCTTCATAACCGGCTTGTACAATGAAACTGAAGCCATCAGTGTGCCGTGCCACTCGGGGATTCCGGCATTCGGCTAATGCGGCACAAAGGCGACTAATGGCGGCACTTCCGGTGCCAAACTCACCAACACACCAAGAACATACATAAGAATAAGAAAGTAACGGGGTGGAATGGCGGAGTGACCTCCGAGCCACTTGGCAAAAAATAGATTTTGATTCGATTTGGTCTCAAAATAATTAATGTCGAAGGACGATTTAAGAAGGCTTTAAGAAGTTCAGGAAAAAATGAAGCTCATAATTTATAGAATATAGTATATGGGAAGCATAAAATATTGTAAGAAATCTAAAAATCAAATTAATGAAGACAATTGTTAAAAGAATAAACTGATGGATTATTAAAAGGAAGAGGAATAATCTGTCATAAATTAGTCTAAAATGTAGGAAGACAACCAAACTAAATGGCTTTGTTAACGTCATTGAATTAAACAATAAAAACAACACTAATTAAAATTGTGAACCAATAAAGTCAAAGGATTGTGGTTGGCTAACTACTTTCTTTTTCTGCCAGTGCATCCGTCAAATTGTCCTGTCCAAACGAACTCGGCATTCATCACAGTAAGTAAATTTGTTTGCACAGCGAGGTCGTGGATGTGGGATGCGAAATGTGAGGCTTCGAGCAGTCTGGCAGCTGCCGGGAATGCGACTTGCTCCGGGGACGGTAATGGCAGCGATAAGGAGGACGACAAAAATGATAAAAAGGCACGTTTGCCAAAAAAAAAAAGGAGGAGCAGGAGGCAACAAATCAACCCGGCAAAACAAAACAAAACGAGCAACGAGCGAGACGAATACAACAGACTGCGAGCGTAATGAATAATGTGGGTCGCCGGAGAGGAATGGAGGCGGAGGCCGACCCACACGACCAACGACCCTGACGTGCGTGGCTGTAAATTAATACCCATTGATGTCACAGATGTCACTCTGGAACCAATTAAACGATCAGACAAAATATTTGCGTAAACAGGCGCAAACAGAGGACCCGAAAAGGATTTGCCAGGGACACCCGCTGACCCACTGAGGTCCTGGAACCTGAACACTACTATAAAAGCAGCAGAGGAAATTGGTGAGAATTATAATAATTCCTAAATGAGGGCAGACACACACTTTTCTTTGAAATTAATTATAGGTATAAAAGGATATTTTTTAAAGGAATGTATCCTTCTATTTCCGCCTTAAAAAAGCAAGCAAAAACTCACCCACAATGGTGGCAAAGATGAGAACTCCCGCCAGGAAATCGGCCACCACGAACAGATACTCCACATCGTTCTCCGGCGTCGGAGTCTCTCCAATGGTGGTCAGTGTCAGTGTGGACCAGTAGAAGCTGTAGATGTACTGCCGCTGGAGCGTGTTGTTCCGCGTTCCATTCAAATTATAGACCCACGAGTCCGAGCTGAATCCGATCTCGTAGCTGATGGCAAAGTACATGCAGGCATTCCAGTGAATCAGCACCAGGATGGCCAGGACCACCTTGCAGATGCGGAAGGCATTCGGATATCCAGTGGCCGTCTCCGTTCGATCAAACCACTCCCACAGCCTATTAATCCTCAGGAGGCGGTTCAGGCGTACGATGACGGGACATGGCAGGTACAGGCTGGAGCAGGTCTCCGGTGGCCACCAGATGTAGGCCAGGTCCGTGGGCAACATCGATAGCACGTCCAGATACCAGCCCTTCGTATGGAAGTAGTGACTGCGCAGCCGGTATGCGTCCCGCACGAGGAGCCCCTGGTCCAGGAATCCTGCCAAGGATAAAGGCGACACACAAAAGGGGGGTTAGCTTGGGCTTTGACTTGCTCTGTGGTAGTGGTGACCCAGAGTCCGGGTCCGGGTGGAGGTGGTGCCTTCTTTTGTTTCAGTCATGCCTTTTGCCTGCGCCATGCGGCGACAGTTTTTATAGTTCTCTGGATTTTTTTAAGGGTCTTGTGGGATTGATGAATGTGGGAATACCCTGGGATGTCGAGGGGTTTTAGGGGAGTTACTTTTAAAAATTATTAAAAATTTTTGAATATTTTAAAGGTAACAAATTAAGCTATACTCTATATATGTAAATTTCCTAAGTCTACTTTATTTTTCTTTTAGCAAAAGGCTATGATAAATCCTTAATTTTCATATATTTTATGTAAACCTCAGACCAGCATTAATTAGCCTAAAATAAACCAAAATATTTGAGCAGCAAACAGGAAATTGCAAATTACAACAGGGAGAGAGAAGCTACTCATAAAATACAAACACTTGTGAAAAAGTTTAGTTTGTTTTCTTGGGATTGCGGAGTTTAAAAGCAAATTTGACTACTTCCAAGCTTCAGTAACATTTAAAATGAACTTTAAGATATTTTTGGAAATATATCCTTTAACCCATAACTGTCACATTTCTCCCATCAAATTAGTTATGCCTTTCACAGCCGTAACTAAGGGGTACCAGAACGTTTGTTGCCATTGTATAAAATGTCAAGGTTGGCTTATCCCCTGCATTTGGCAACTGAACCACTCCCACAATACCCCATTCGGACCCGTACCCACACCCGGAGCTGAAGCTGGCAGGACTCGTCTACATATGTGGGATTCACGGACAGAAATGGGTTTCATATGCGTGGCAAATGGCTTTGCCGACAGCATCGCTGCCATTGTCTGAAGGCGGCTTAGTGCCGGTCTCATTTGCATAGGTAAATCTCAAATCTCAAACACGCAACCGAGAGGGAGTTGAAATGGGATGGAGGTTTCAGTGCTTGCGATGTTGCCAGGATGTGTGACGGGTCAGGTGCTCACCCTCGTGCATGTGGACGAGCGTATCCAGCAGATAGATGAAGTCGCAGAGGTAGTCCAGTGTGTACCACACCGCCGGTGCGCTCTTGTTGATCTCCCAGAAGACGGCCCGTCCGACCACGAAGATGATGTTGTACAGCACCGCCAGCGAGACGATGGCCAGCCACTAAAAAAGTAAACTATTATTATTAACTAGTTCTATATCCTTATAGAATTTATTGTTTTAATTTAAATCGTCTTTAAGTAACTGCTTAACAACTTTAAGCTTTCTCTTGTCTCAAATGCAAGTGGTAGTAATAGTTTTCTCCAAGTGACTCAGATTTCATTTGGCAAACTCCAGTTGCGAGTTCACTCACCCTGTAATGCGACTGCAGAGTGGGATCCACGGAGAGACGATTGCACAGGACACTGGAGCCTCGAATTTCGCTGGAGAGGGCCGCATCCTCCATGGTCGGACATCCCTTGCCAATCTTGTCCGTGTTGGTGGTGTTGGAGAACTTCTCGAGGAACCAATCCGGCGGTTTGGGGCGATTCCTTTTAGTCAGACGCTGGCGAAGGGCTTGAAGGGTGCGTCTCAAAGCCGATGGCTTGCTATGTTTGCTAGGTTCCTGCAGGGAGAGAAATTTATGGGAGAGGTTAAGAAAATTAATTCAAGGTTCTGGATTATACATTATAGCTTGCAATATTTTATAAGTATTTATATATACAGTATATATCCAGATTATTGTGATTTTAGATATTTTAAAGGCATTTTCTCTCACTGCAACTAAGAGTAGGGTTAAAAGTGGGTGGTTGCTCAGACATAAGTTCTGGGATAAAAGTTTTCCCCGAACGTTTACTAATTGAAGCGTTTTAGTGCTCCGGTTATGGGCATCTCCTTTTTCTGGTTCCTCCTCCCTCTACTTGCCCCCTCCGTTAACCACATTAAAAGTTGGGCAGCATCCAAGTTTGGTGCTTAAATTTTGTTATGTCTGCCAGCTGAATGACGCGGACAATTGCTAGACAGCAGAATAGCAGAAAATCGAATAAACTACAGATTTAATGCGGTTTAAAAAGCATTTCATCTGCTCTGCATTTTTTATATATTTCGAATAAAGAAAATCATTTCGGCTGAATTAAATGCAGCAAAAAAGGATTAAACAAGAAATGAAATGAATTAATGTATGTAAGGATATTTATGTTGGTTTTTATGATTGCTGGTATAATAAATTGTAAACGGATAAGCCATAAAAGTATAGTAACAGCAGGAGCAAATATATAAATTACAAATTAAATTCAATAAAGAAAAGTTCTTGAATAAATATAATAAAATCATAAGAAAGGAAGGAAATTAAACACAATCAAATATGTTTTAAATTTATTTGTATTCATCGAAACTTAAGATTTCCAGCTAAAGCTTAAATATATTCAAGCAATATACAATTCTTTTAAGTACTAGATTCCACCAGACCAAAAAAAAAAAACATTACCCAGATTATACACTTTTCTAAGCCTCAAGAAATCCCTTACTTTTACTCTTTCGCAGGCTTCAGTTTCCATGATAGCTTTCTAGGCATTAAGGGCGTGTGTTTGACAGTCTAATAAACGCTTATCAGCCGCCGGCAGCGGTTAATCCATTAAGCTATCCTTAGCTTACAAAAAAAAAACCAAGAAAAAACTAAAAAAAAAAAAGGGGGCTACAAGGGCAAGAACAGAAAATATGACGCATACGCCTCGTTGGGCGGGCAATGGCAAATGGCAAATTGCGAATGACAATGCAATGCCACGCCCCCCGCTGTGTATGTGTGTGTAGGGGGTCTGAAGGTCACATGTGTATCTATGAAGGTGGATTTACCGCATCTGTCTGCTGTCCTGTTATGGCGGATATATCCAGAGACTGCACCATGTCTCTGACTTTGAAATGTCGCATGCAAATCGACGGAGCTGCTCCTCCTGCTGCTGCTTCTCCTCCTTTCACTTGCTCTCACTTCCTTTTGCGATTTCACTTCCACTTTTACACTTTTCCGTCTATCCACTTCTGCAGCGTGATTCTACCGAATTTGGCCTGCGGCAATAACAATAAACGGCGGCAATTGCGATTACTTATTTGGCCAACGGCTGCGCGCATGCGCTCACTCAGCTGGCGTCGAGCTTCTCAAACTGTTCGTGTCGTCAGATGCCGCCAAAATGCGGCACTTGACTTGACTTCGCCCGCTGCTATCGAAGGCCGGGCAGCGACGCTGGCAGAGGCAACGCCACTGACCAAAGCCACGACATCCATACGCAATATGGTACAGTGGAGACTCGCTAACTCGCTTGGCTTTTGCAATTAATTTTGATAAATCAAAAATCATACTGAGAGATTTTATAGGGATGAAAAAACCCTTGTAAAACCCTAAAACTACTCCTAAAACCCTCTTAAATTATTCATAACATGAATAAGGGATGGAACTCTGTATTTTTGTTTTTTTATATTTATATTTTCCTTTCAAGTTTAAGATATCCCTCTATTTTAAATTATATTTTATAAAACCCTCCCGAAACTCTCTAAAGTTCCCTTTAAAGACCTTTGACTGTACTAAAATCGAGAGGTTTTCGTTTTTTCTAGCTTGTGTTGTTGTCAATTCAAAATGCTGTTTTGCCATTTTCTTAATTTGCATCGCCACTCATCGAGCTGCCGCGTTTTAATTAATTAACTTGCAGCCACAGCGGATGATGATGATGTCTCCAGTGACCGAGGTCCTTCATGGCACCGAAGATCCCGAACGGAGCAAGCAAGATTGATGACACTGCCCGGCGTTTGGCGTTTTCTCTAAATGCTTTTTAATTGGCCGGGCCAACACCGCCGCTTCAATTAAGCTAAAAGGCGGACCGCGGTCAGCTTGGAGGCGGGAGGGTTAACTTGGGCATAAATTAATCGCAATTGATTTGACGGATAGCCGGTGTTTTTTGGGAAGATCATTCTGATTTCCAATGAGCTCATCAGCCAAACGGTCAAGCGATTCGCCAAACGCAAGGTTACGCACAAAAATCGAGCGGCTTTTAGTATTATTTAACTTATTTTATTTTATTTCTTGGCCGTACTTGAAACACTGACCCAGCAGCAGCATTGGCATTATCAACGGACCACCGCCTGATTGGCATTCGAGGCACAAAGGGCCAGCGTGGAGCTCACAATAAATTTCCATAATTGCGAGTCCGTTAGGTCGGAGTCCGCCCACCGCCGCCCGTCAACTCCCCCACCTGTCCAGGTAACTTTATGCTAAGCGAATTAAGCGTTTTCATATCGACCTTTATGGCACGCGTGGGCATTTTATGCTCACTCCATAAAAACATGACAAAGCTGGCATTGCACCATAAAAATCGGGGGTTGGAAAAGACCAAATAGCTAATCCGTAATTGAGGAAGTGAAGCCAATAGAGTTGTAAATTCTGAAGTTTATTAACGGCCAAGCCAATAAAGTCTATTTAGGAAACGTTTAGGAGTTATTTTAGGATAGGTAAAGTGCCAGGGAATTGAGTACGGGTACCAGTATATGGAAATTTAAGTTGAAAATGATTCCCCTAAACTATATATCCTAACCTATCTCTTCTATGTTGTTCTCTGAAATCTCTAATTGATGTAGTGAGTGTAGTGATTAACCTGTGCTTATCATCTCCCAAAGAACTGATATATTAAAGCCCTTTGTTTTTGTCGATAGTTTGCATTAACAAACCTTGGACTGATTTCTGGCCTGGGAAATGCCTGAAAAACAACACCAAATGGGATGAGAAAAATCGCTTTGTCGATATCTTATCACAGAACAACGAATTCAAAGGGGGGCCACACCCCTTTTCTGTTGTTGTGGATGAACTCGTGCACTTTATCACTGGCCTGTTATTGATACAGGCGATAGTTGGATATTTATTTGATTGTGATTTCGATGGGAACGTGGGAAATTATGCAAATTGCGACGCAGATTGGATGACCATAAGCCCTGATGTTTATCGGATGGCAACAGGCGTTGAACATTGGTCTAAACGATAACAAGGTCCGTTTAATAAACTGACTAATGCCTCCCCAAACTCCTCCCCCAATGTCCTGTTTGTTGTCTTTTTCCACCCGAAAAAAAAACAAGCTTCGAGGGATCGAATCAGAGGAGAGACCCTCATCAACATGGAAATCCATGTCCCTGCAGTTGTTGCCATTGTTTTTTCTTTTTTTTCAGTTTCTTGTTATTGCCGCTTCAGTTTTAAGCCTTGTTTTCAATTGTTTACCGAACGCATTAGTTGACGAGTTCAGCATTGTTTTTGCCCTTAATTCCGGGAGTTGTGTCGGTGTTTTGTTTTTGTTTAAACGATTATTTAGTAATTTTATTTATTGCAAAGTTAGACTGTCCGCGAGCTAAGCTGCCGCCTGCGAGCGCGTTTTTTTCGTAACTGTCGATGGTGCAAAAAAAAAAATTTGACTAAACGGAAAGTCCGCGAGACAGACCGCACTTTCGCTGTTTGCTCTCGCTCCTTTCTGCTTTCTCCCACTTCCCCTTTCACCGACCTTCTCCGCCGCCTAGTGTCATCATCATCGCGTTGAGTGTCCTGCCGCCTTCTCAAATTGCACGGCAACAACTACATTATGGCAAAGACGGCAGGACAATCGAGCCAACATCTACAGGGAAAGAAAAAATATATATCTAAGAAATTTCTTAGACTGGATTTCAAATAATAATTATGTAATAAATTAGGTGCTAAGAACATAAATAAATAAATATTTAAGGATATCTTTTAAAATTGTTTAGGAGACTTAAAAACCCTTCTTTTTGATGTCTAAAAGTAGTCAATAAAATGTAGAAAATCCACAAAACTATATGGTTTACAGACACCAAACAAAAGCATGAAGCTCACTCCATGTTAGGCTAAAACCCTACCTTTTCGCACCGTGTATGTACGCAGGTATGGCCCAGGCAAATAGAGTTCATTAATCGGTTTAATGGCATGACTGGATGACTGAATGACTGTACGACCAGCTGACAAGGATACACAGCCCTGTGCCGTCCTGTTGTCGGGGCTATTCAACTCGAGGACTTGTAACTATTTTGGATTGGCACGAGACTTGTCATATTTTCAATGCCAATTCTATAAAATTTCCCACTTTTCCTGCTCTTATCCCCCTCGCGCCTTTCTTCTTTTGAGTAATGGACGTTTATATAACCACAATGGCAGCAGTTTGGGGTTTCCTTAGCTTTTCTCCGCCTGTTTTGAGCTGGTGCTGCTGCTGCTGCTGGACAAACACTTGGAACACACCTCAAAAGCATTAACAACAACCAACCGAGCGACCAAGCCAATATTTGGACGACAACCACAACGATATGCGGGCGTGGAAATGGAAAATTGTAAATGGGAAATAGGACAGAGGGGGCTTTGGGAGGATGGGGACTTTGAGGGCTTTTCATTTGTATTTATTTCATTGCGTTTTTCTTTTGGCATTGGTATTGGTATTGCTGTTTCTGTTGCCATTTATGAAATGACATTGAAACAGTTTGTGGTGCTGCTCTCTCTGTCTCTGTCCCTGTTCCCATTCACTTTGAGCGGAGCACTCGAACTCGACTCTCTTATCTATCAAATTGGTTGTCGCCCTTGGCTCTGCACCGCATAGCCTCTGGTGGACCCCGCCCCGGATACCACGAGCAGCTGGTGTTGTCCCTGCTCTTCGTTAAGCACACATCCAACACCCCCGACTCCGGGCCGAAATATACACTCACTTATTTATAGCCCTGCGGGTCGGAAGAAGTCTGGTTTCCTTCTTCTGCGTCTTCTTCTTTCATAAGGAAACCCAAGTAATGCAATTATCCTGGACAGGACATGCGAGATCTGGTGGGTGATGAGTCCGCCAGCTTGCTGATGAGGCTTGCCGATGCAGTCACGTTAAGTAAGTAAGTTGATTCCGGCCAGCGAGAGATGTGACAGGTTTGAGATTCAAGATACGGAAGTCAAGGGAAGTCACCTTTTGGATTAGTTTTGTGCCGGCCAAGGCTTTGCATTTAAAATTGGGAAATGTAAATATGTGAAATTTGCATAATAAACTTGCAAATAGCTTTAAACTAAAGCCTTGTCAGGCTAAGTTAAAACTTGTCATATTTATTTTAGGCAAATTGTTATCAGTTTATTAGTTTAGTTAAATTTGTTCTACAGGAATTTCTTCAAAAGGTTTACATTTAATTTTAGAATTTGTTTTGTATTTGCAATAAATTCTTAGATATGACAAATATAATTTGGGTTTAGAATAGATGTGTTTGAAAAAGGTAAAGGGATATCTTCTTTAATAATCTTTAAAAATAAAAAATATATATATTTCATTGTATGTTTTATATATTTAACTGAATTTAGACTTTAACCCCCTTTACGAACTCAAAGCCACTTTAAATATCTTTCCTTTATTTATTTTCCTAAACTCTTTTCACCTTCAACTTGGTTATTCAACCACTTCCTTTTTGTCAGAGTATCCCAAACAGTGTGCTTGGCCTAATGGGTCTGCCCAAAAAATAAAGACCCCAACACCTCCAATCCCCCTTTCATGACCAGCAGCACCTAGCCTTTTTTGTCTCTCTTTTTTGCAGTGTTTTAAGTCAATTGACACGTGCTAATAAAAATTTCTGCGGGTAACCGAAAACGGCATTCAACTGGCGACGCCTGACAGAGCCCAAGGGTCCCAAAAGGCAGGAGAAGGCGACTCGGGGCGATGCCTTGGCTACGTGACAATAGAGGAAGTAATTAAAACGCGATTTACGGCAAGGTCAAGTTTATGAAGGTCTGAGCAGTTCATTTGCATTAGTCTGGCAGATGGAGGGAGCCCAGGGGCAGGGACAGAAACAGAAGCGAAGTTATGCAGACAAAGCGGAGTTGGCCTGGCCCGCAGCTCCAGAAACTGGGCCAATAGCTGCTCCTCCTCTTCCCCCTGCTGGCGAGGCGTCAATCAATTAGAGCAATTACTTAATTACATTTCCACATAATTGAATTGTGGCCAGGGACAGTCTGAAATTACAACCTCGACGGGACATAATGCATCAGTTATTGGCCACGGATTATTGGCCATCGTTTATCAGTGAGCTTTTATCTGAATCTACTATCAAATTGCGCATACGCCACGTTGGCCCTGCAGACAAATTGATTTACTCATTTTACGCCCCTAGGCTGGCATATTTTGGAACTATTTAATATGGAATACTATATCTTTTAATTCTGCATTAAGTTTACGAATCTTTTGATTTTATTTAAAGAAATACTTCTCAGCAGTGTGGTTTTCCACTCACCTGTATCAGCTTCCTGCCATTTTCCACATAACTGGGATCACTGGCATGCGGTTGATGGTGATGGTGGTGTTTTTGCTGATGGTGCTGCTGGTCAGCCCTTGCAATGGCCTCCTCCGGGTTATCCTCGCCTCCAGCCTCTCTAAACTCCTCCTCATCCTCATCATCATCATCATCATCTTCCTCGTCATCGTCATCATCGTCCTCGTCCGCCCCTTGACCCGTCTGCCCTTCCGCCTGGCGATGATTCCCCTGACGATATCTGCGCTGCCAGCTCCTGGGCGGATAGTGGAGATGATGCACCTCGCCCTCAACGGCCATCGGTATCGAGGTGGCCGCCTGCTCGACCGTAATCGTCGCCGTTGGCGCAAAGGGTGCGAACAGACCGCCGCTAATCTCCTCCAGCGGTGGCGGTGCCATGCCGCCCATGCTGACTGCTTGATGGGAGCCGCAGGGCAACTGCAGTTGGGCGGGCGCCGAGGAGGCGGGGCCCACGAATCTGGTGATTCGGTACATGGGACGAGTGGAGAGGCTGATGGCACAGTGACAAGGAAGGTATATGGGATATAGTTTCATATATTTTTATAGTAGGTATTATTCAAGTAAAAAAGGACATTCTCTAGTTTAAGCAAAACTTTCTTGAAGAAAAAGATTTAAAAATAAATAAACTAAATCTTAATTATTTTTTTACCTTTTATTTACATTTAGTTTGAATAGTTAAGCCTTAAAAACTACTTTAAAATTTTGTTTTTCCATTAATTTTTTAATTTTTGAGCCCAATTTAAATTAAATTCATTAATTTTATTTACATTAAACCGTAATAAACATTTTAAGAGGTAAATATTTAGGTTTAACTTTAACTGATCCAACTTTTAAACATTTTAAAATTGTTATTTAATGTATTCTGAAATACCTTTCACGAAAGTTCCTTGTCTTTGTGGAGACTAAAACACATAAATTAGTTACAATGCAAGAATAATTTAATAAATACTTTAATAAAATACTTTTAACATTTTTTAATATAAAACTAATTGTAATTAATACATTTTTGGTTAAAATTGCAGATTAAATTTAACTTTAGCTCTTTAAAAAGAATAAATAAACGTTTTTCTCTTTTCATTCATTCAATTTAGATTTTATTTTCAAGAAATGTTATTATTTTTCAGATATTCTAATTATTTAATTATTTTTATAATTAATACGAAATTTTATAAGGCAATCAACGAATCAAACTCACTTGTAACCGTATTTGGGGGACTCCGTTTCGGGGCGTCTCCGGGTGGACATCATCGTGTTGACCCGATCTCCGCGAGCGGCAGCCATCATGTAGGTCCACATAGCTGGGCGATGTCCGGACGTCGGATGGGATGTCGCTAGCTACGCGGGAAACGAACACACCACCATGGTAAGCATGATGACCAGCGGGCAGGGAGTCTGCAAGAGGAGAAAGAAGGAGAACAGGTCCAGGGTTAAGGAGGAAAACTTTGCATTCATGACGGCGGCTGGCGTGAAAGTTGTTTGTGGCCCAAGTGTGCCTAAACGCCCACTTGGCGGCAATTGTGGTCTGGCTCTGGCCACGCCCGCCAACACAGTTGCACCGCCGAGGATCCGGGGACCCGGGGCAGTCATAAATGCTCCTTTCTGCGAGGCCATAAAACAGTTTGAGAGACGTAAACATAAATGCCAGCCGCTTAGTGCCCGGGAGCAGAGGTTGTGGGTCAGGGGCTCCTCCAGAGTCATTCCACCGCCTCCTCCGCCCCGGGAATGTCTGCAGAGCAGCAGTAATTAAGCAATTAAATGCAAAATTCTTGGCTTACAAAATTACGAAACACACAGTCTGTGGCGGTTTGAAATTTTTAAAGGGCCCCTCGAGGCAGGCAACAGAAAATGTTCAGCCTGAAGCTCGTGTGGCGATACTTGCTAAAACGAGGAGCTCCTTGCTCCTGCCTCATAAAACTTTCCCGGCAGGTAATCAGAAAAGCATTTCAGACTGATAGTAAATGATTATGAGCCACTACTTGGGCGGTCTTCAGTTTAAGCTGCTCAACTTTAAGGCTTTTGGGGAAATTAAAGAAACTGCATGGAGAACTCAATCAGCGAAGGTCGGGACATAACGTTGAAGCTATATAGTATAGTGTTGAGAAAGATCTAAGCTTTTAGATGTCTTAAAAAATAGAGTACAAAGAAGATAGATCTATACTTTGATTTACTTTAAGTTCCACTTTAATTATTAGAAACTTGCGGAGTAAATTCTAGGAAAATAGATAACACTTTATGAAATTTAGCTTAACAACTGAAAATTACAGCAAATAAATTCAGGATAACTATTTGGACTTTCAATTAAATCTGCTAAACTTTAATCGTTTGCAAAAGCGTAGAAAAGTTCCAAGGCAAACTCAAGCACAAATCCTTGATTAACGAAGCACTTTTTGCACTTCACTTGGTGTTAATTGAAGAGTTCTCTGGATTCTGGGGCCAGCCAGAGCAGCAGCACCAGCAGCAGCTGTCCAAGTAGGGAAAGTTCTCACTCGGGCAAATAAATAATTCCGTTTAGACGAGACCTAATGATGCGCAAATGATAAATACAAGCTGCCAGATGAGCGAAAAAATTTCAACAGATAACTAGAGCGAATGCAGCTGTGACTCATACAGAAAAAAATCAAAAAGGGATTCGGTTTTGGGCAACGAACAGGAAAAATGGAAAGGGAAAGTGGGTAAGGGAATGGGATTGGGAATGAAAATGGAAATGCGACTGTGAATGCAAATGCAATGGCTGATAATCAAAACGAGCGAAAAAATGAAGAGCAAATGCAAAGTTTTTTCTTTATGTAATTTCCAGTCGAGTGGCTGCCACAAAGAAGGTACATGGACAAATACGCGTCCCTTTTGAACAGAGAGAAAGCTACACTCAAGTTGCAGTTGGTCCTTTGTCCTTTCCCTTTGTCTGGCATTAAGCGGCGTTTACTGTCGCGTGATTTTATGTCATAGATTATCTGTGGGTTGCACGCTCCTCCAGCCAAGCATTCAATTTTAAGTGCAATTTCGGTTTTTGGCCAAGTAGCCAAGATGGGGCGAACGGGAGCCGGGAGCCGGGAACCTTCGATGATTCAGACACGAGTCTTTGACCGCCCTTTCGGTCCATTGTCTCGACGGGCTCTCCGGGCTCTGACTCCTGGTATTAGACAGATTCAAATGGGAGAAATACTCGCTCTACGTACCGCATCGATTTTTAGCTGTAAAATCAAAGTAAATCCATTTATCAACTTCAGCTGCAAACATTTTTCGTGCAGATAAGAATTGACTTTGATAAAATGTGGCTGATGCTGCTACTGCTGCTTTGCTGTCCTGGCCAAAGCCACTTTGCCTGCCCCCGAGAACCAATCAAAAATCCGGGGAAATTGGCTTGCAGCGGGATGCCCGGCCAATTAAACCATGAACCTCAAAAGCAACCGCAGCCGATGTGGCAACAACTTCAAAACTAGACAAAACTTTTGGTCTTGCCTTTGGCCATAATGCCCGTCGATCTCCACACCCCTTCGAGCAGCAAGCTGCGAGTCTCGAAGCTCGAACCTCGAACTGAATTGCTAACGAGCCATAAATGTTACCCGCTGAGCGTGTGTGGGTACAGGGAGAGAAAAACAATGTCATAAGTAGAAATATCTCGAGACTGCTATCAAGATTTATTTGTTTTCTTTTAAACTAAAATAATAGGATTTAGATTTGGACTATGGATTTACTTCTTAAGGTCTATATAGAAACAAGTTTAAAACTGGATAACGAATGATATGACTGCATTTATAAGTGACTTTTGAAGATACAAATAAGTCGTATCATTACCTGAATGCCATACTCATGCGGATTATATTTTGTATATAAGAATCCATTATCCACTTCCTCTCCTACACCTCAAGGCACTCTTCCTTATATAACATTTAATCGATTTGAAATTTTTGCCTCTGCACATATGTGGCTTATTTGTAATGATTAAGTGGCACTGCGGGTATAAGCAGAACGATACTGGGGGAATGTGTGAAGTTTATGCCCCCAAGGAATCGTTTACACTCGCCTCGCTTAGCGGGGATTATGGATTGTCCGAGCGGGTGGGACGGTTTGTGAGATACAAAGGCCAAGAGGAGTCCTAAATAAGTAAACACATGTCCATATTGAAAACAAATTTCGCTTGCTCTTCCTTACCAACCACCATCTAAGCTCTACACTTTGTGCTCTGCCAGGGCCTCTGTCCATTTCCGCTTTGTCAGCTTTGGGGGGGGGGATCAATTAGAACTTCCCCCAGTGACCGAGAGGAGGGGCATAAAAAAATGTTTATTCAATATAGAAAGAGAACGGATCCCACACTGGCACTTCACTTTACTGCCAGCTATCGTTTTGTAATCCTCTCAGACGCATCACGTATACGCCATGTGGGTGCTAGACGGGAATTTGAAGTTCAATCAAAACGTGGGAGTGGGAAAAAAAAGAAAAATGAAGAGCAACTTGAAAGCATTTTCTAAAACAGGATATCCCTAAGCACACACACAGGCACACACTCACAATCGACGTGTGTACGGGGATGCACAAAATATGCTAATGCCAATTATTTTGTGCGTAATTTGCTGTTCATGCTTCGCCGGCAAATGTGTAACTGGCGCCTCATTATGAATATTCATTTGCCGTCCCTGCTCCGCCCCAGAGTCTCCTCCATCGACATCTCTATATCTCTCTTCGCCAACCCTCTTTGTCCGCTAATCATTTCCACAGCCACCAATCGCCGCCATCGACTTATCTAATCTGTTTTGGTGGTTTTGCTGCTGGCTTGATAAGTGCTCAGGGTGGTTCCGGGGGACGACAGGTGTATGGATGGGTATGTATGGGTGTATATATCTCCCTCTGGTCCTGAAAAGGTGAGGTGACTTCAATTAACATTCGTGCACGTAATCGCAATAACGCAAATGGATTCGGGCTTTGTTTAATAAAATGTGATATTTATGGAGTTTACTGCTCCTCTTGAAGCACCCCTCCCCCTCCCCCCGAAATTAATATGGCCACCGAGCTAGCTCTTTATTAATTCGTCTCTGTGGGTGTCCGTCCCATGGGCTGTAGCTAACAATTAGCCGGATAGCGATACGAGTATCAATATCGAAATGAGCCAGAGCCTGGGCAGGGGCATGGAAATCACGCATACGCCGTGTGCGACGTCCTCGACAAATTAGTGATTTTGATTAAAAGCCTGTTGCACTGGACTGCGCTAATGCCTGCTCCACATCCTACCTGTTTGAAGTCGTGGGGTTCGGGAGGAAGCTGAAGCTTTCGAGTGGATCCTTGCTAATCCTCCGAAACTGTCAGCGGCGGAGGTGATGCGTAATCCTATTAGCAAACGCTTGGCGTCGCCTTTTGAGTCTCGAGTCTCCTTATTATTTGCACACTTGTGCCAGCATTGGATTATTTAAGAATGCGTGCAGTAATTCCGACATGAAATTTGAATATTTTTTACGCCTCGCGACTTACGCAAATCTTTGCATATTTCCACACACAAAAACACACGCACACACACTTTTCTTGGGAACCCAGAATAGAAATTGAAACGACCAGGCGGACATTTACATTTGTTGCTGCCCGGTATATATCGCTTTTTATTATTATTATTATTATGATTCCCGCGTTTTTGTGCACTTTTTTATTGAATTAAAATTCAAATGAAATGTGACGGCTGTGCGCCCGTTATTTCCTTTTGAACGGAACCGCGCACAGGAACTGAACAGGGATCTCGTGCGGATATGGGGATCTCTACGGAGGAGTCCGCGCCGTGTACGTTCGCTGGCCCGGCTGGCGGCGCAATGAGAGCTCCGGAAACTGAAGGCAGAAAACAGAAGCAGCAGCAGAAGCTGAAGCTGAAGCCGAGAGCCCATCGGCGGCAGCAGCTTCTCCGCTTTTCATTCATGAGTATGGTCTTCGTTGTAGTCGACGTCGTCGTCATCGTTGGCTGAGCTTTTCCCGAAAAGCTCTCTTCGCACGGAAGCTGGCCAACCTGTTGCATGGCCCCAGCGAGGAGCGCCAGGAGTCGCTGGGCATCCTGGCCAGAGTTACCAGAGTCGGCTGTTGCCAGGCCCGCAGCGACAACATAAATTAATTAAATCAATGCTCCTCCAATGCCCGTTTTTCGGTTGATCATCTGACACATTGACAAATCGACGGTGATATGGGGGTGTGAGCTGGAGGAGTGCTAAGTCCAAAGTTCGAGATTTGAGGTCATGGCTTGGACTCCCTCCCATTTGGGTCTTGGACCCAGGGCCAACTTGGTTCATTTGCCGAAGTTGATTAATGCATGTATCGCTCCTTTATCGCTTTTTGTTGTCCTTGCCTTGATTTAAACTTGTCTGCCACATATGTTGTTCCCGGAGATGGAGAGTGGGCATAAGCATCCTTGGCAACTTTCTTTGTTGACAAAAAAGGTGCACTGACATCCCAGCCGAATCGAATCGAAAAACACAACTAATTCGGCACGATTATTCACACTTAAACTTGGCCAGCAGATTATGTGGTTGAGCCCGGTCCATTGGGTTCTCCCCCCTCTTCCATTGTGGCGAGATAGAGCTAAAGTTTTCCTCGAACATCTGTGCATGTCTACGATTATTGCCTTTGCCTTTATTACACTACGAAAAAGAGGTATTGAATATGTACAGGAAATGTTGAACAAATATTGAAATGAACTCTAAGAAACCAAAGACTATTGTGGTATTTAAAGGGAATTTTTTAATATTTCAATAAAATATAATAAATTGAAAAATACTCCTAACAAGGAATATATTACTTTAAAAATATATTTCTTTTAGTAAACTTAGTTAGGAAAGGTTAAAACTCCCCCCTTTCCCGCCTCTTGGTAACTTTTCTCCTGGTGTACGCTTTCCCCATCTTTGGAGGAAGAGCAAATAGTAAGGACAGTTCATTGTTTGAGCCCAAAGTTCAATAGTTCGAGTCGCAAGTTCACTCACCAAACAAGATGGCAAAGGCCAACAAGTGGAGCTTGTCAGGCTGGCGCAATGTTTCCATCGCAATCCTGCGGCACTGACAGCTGCATACATATTAATCCCGATTCCCGAAACCATTTCCAATCCTTCGCCGAAAAGTACTACATGTGTTTAGTATGTGTTCATGCGTCTGTCTGGCTGTCTCTCTCCCAGTGATACAATGACTTTCGCATTCACAATTTCCAGTAATTTGTTATTCAAACACATTGCGAATCGATTATCCGCTTGGCATGCTCCCTCCAATCGAGCAAATATGCTGATTGACTTTTGTCAAGGCTTGTGTGTGCGCTCGGTCCTCCTGCTCCCACGCCTGCTCCCAATCAGCGCCCGGAATCAGCCCCCATTCGATTCGATTCCATTCAGCCTTTGTGCTCGGATGATGGGTGAAATGCCAAAGCAAATTTAAATGAGGAAACGCGGGAGGATATGGGCCCTTGTGTTGGCTTTCACTTTTACCCGGATCCAGGGAACTCCGACCTCGGAGCGAAGCACATAGTATATGTATGTATGGACGAAATGCCTGACTGGTTCTATATGGGTGTGTTTCTTGTACGATAAGGCAGACAGTGTCGCGGAGAAGGTGGAGCGGCCACAATGGCAGCCGAGAGCAGAGTTCCCATAAAGTCAGTTGTGAAATGCCTGTCAAGGACTCCGGTTTAACCTTCAGCGGAGGTCTGTCTCCTCGACGCTTTAAATATTCGTCATATGCTGGATATTTATCTTGGCCAAATGGCCGAAGGCTAAACACTGAAGGAAGCAGGAAGTGGGCCACCACGGATGCCTCCTATCTGAGCCCCGTCTCAATGTCACTTGTTGAATGGAATTGATTGCCACGCAATAAAATGTAATTGCATTGGCCCAGCTTGAATTCAATGTTAAGGTGCAAGGACATTAATTAACAGCAAGCAGCAGCTGCGGTCGGTCCTGGGGTCCTGTGGGCCCCCCGAGTTCCTGAAGTGGCTCTGATTGCTCGGCATGCCACTAAGCGGCCCGCATATTAATTAGAGCGCCAAATGGAATGGAATAAAGTGAGCTGCCAGCAATGCAAATATGCAAATTTTTTCGGGCTGCATGTCCTGCCGATGCTTTATCATCCCTGCTAGTTGGGGGTCCATGGAAATAAACGGCAGCAGCAGCAGTGACAGGAATTCCACAAATACTCGAATATGAATGGAAATATATGAAATACGAGCAGTGCAGTGCCAAAGGTTAAAGTTAAGCTTGACAAATGTGCGCACTTGATCCAGCTCAAGGCGAATCCTTGGGGGAGCAACCCGTAATAGGATTGCTGGGATAATGGCACTACAATTAAGGCGATATATGTGTATTTAATTTATTGAACGAATTCGCTAAGTGTGTTCCGTGTTAATTAAAGTAGTTGAACCGATACCTAGGACTGGGTCCTGCTCCTAATTGACCTGAGCTGCTGCTGCAGCTGCTCGCAGCGCTGGCACTCGCGGGTGAGCTGCTTGACGGCCAGCGCGTATTGCCGCTGGAGCTCCAGCAGCGACTGCAGCTCCTCATTCAGCTCGTCGCGCCGCATCCGCTCCTCATTGTACTTGTGCCTCACCTTGTCCTGGGCGCTCTTCACCCCGTCCACAATGGACTCGAACTGGCGGATAAAGTCCTCGCGGCCGTGCGGACTCATCATGCCCTCGTTGTAGGCCTCGCAGATGGAGTTGAGGAGGGTCAGCTCCTTCTCCAGGTAGCGCTTCTTGTCGTTGAGTGTGTTGTACAGGATGTAATATTGCTTGGTCTCCAGATGCTTGCCGCTCATCTCGTTGTGCAGTTCATGGAATCGTCGCTGATATTGGGCAAGTTCCGTCCGATCGGGAATGGCGTCCAACTTTCTTTCGATGGCCACAATGCCGCGATTGCGTTTGGCCAGCTGCAGGCGCAACTCCTTGAGCCGCTGCTCTTCGCCAGCCAAGGCTGCGGCTTGGGTTTCCGCATCTTGAGCACTGAAAGCCTCCAAATCGCTGTAAGGCAAAGGATTTGAAAAGTAAATAAATTCTAATAAATGATGGAGACAGCTTATAGCTAGACCTTACTCAATTTGCTGCTGAAGATTGGCCAAATCCGTGCGACAGGACTCCTTGAACTCCGCCTCGCTCTTCTTCAGCTCTTCATGTTGCTGTAGCAAGCTTTGAACTTTATCCAGCAGCCTAGGAAATAAATCATCATTAAAAGGTCTCTATAAAACCATTTCTTATTACAACTCACTTTGGATCTGCTTTATCCGCCGTGTCCTTGTGCGCCTTCAACTCAGCGTTGAGAGTATTCAACTGTTCCTCCACTTCCTTGGTCTTCTGGTCTTGCTCCTTTTCCGCTTCCTTCAGCTGTTCGTTGTCCTTGCAGTAGCGTTTCACCTTGTGCTCCAGGGCTATTTTGGCCGCTTCCAGACGTTTCTGCTGATTTTGAGCCTTCAGCTCTTGGGCATCCGTTTCCATTTCCAGCTTGAATTCAGCATAGTGCTGTTGCAGCTCATGTCGCGCTGATGGATCGAGATCAATACGCTTCTGGGTGCCCGTAAGGTCTTCTTTAGCGAGGGATAAACTGCGCAGGTATTCCTCCAAATCAAGCTGTGGAAATATGGGAAATTTTAAACAGGAATTCCACTTTAAAATGATAAGGATTAAGTACCTCTTCAGCTTCTCCTGCAGCCTGAGCGGCCTTTCTCTCTGCGCTGCTCTTGAACATCGGCCCGGGATCTCCGTACTCAAGCAGAGTAAGACGGACTCTTGACACATCATCGTCCCCGGGGGCTTCCTGTCTCTCGTATAGTCTCTTGGGACCGTACACCTCCTGTATCGCTTTGATGTGAGTGGATGCCAGGCGTATTTTAGTGAGATTGTCCTTGTCGCTTTTGTACTGATAGTGATTGTGGAATTGACCAATGGCAAATCTCTTCAGACGCTGGCCACGCTCAGCACGGTTCTCCACCTAGAAAAGTCAGGTAAATGCTAATAAACTTGGTTTTGGAGAGCTCAGAAGTCCACTTACCGAAGTCCTGACCAGCCACTGGATGACTGGGTGAATGGCCAGGAACTCCAGGCCCTGAACTTGATGGGGCTCCAGGCTATGTGGGCACTTCATGTCAATCAACACAGAGACTATCTTTTCTACCAGAGCACTGTGAGAATAGAAAGGGAACTTTAGTGACCTTCACCTTAACTAGCTGCAGATATTCCCTACATCTTCTGCCCAATGGAAAGGCTCTCGTGGAAGAGTAAATCCACATCCACGTCGTAGTCGCAGCACTCGATGCACCAAGTCATTCCGCCCACAACTTTATCGAAGGCAGACAAGCCCTTTATGCGGGCACGATAGTAGCCCGCTGCCACCAGAATGTCAAAGGTGTCCTGCTCCTTGGCAGTGGCGTCCGAATCCTCCCGACGCTCCACCTGCAAGGGAAAATGAATTAGAAACTGGTAATTCCCACAGGATTAAGGCAGCTGACCTGAACTTCACGTCCATCCTCATCGTAGCGAGTGCCCAACTTGACATTTGGCAGGATCTTGGAGAATACATCGCGGTTAGCCATGAACAACAACGATAATTACATGCTATCAGAGAGCTGGAAGCTATTGCTTATCAAATAAAATTGGCAAAACACACAGAAATGTCAACAATAATTGAATTTTTGTGATTTTAAGATAATGAGCTATGGCCACACTAGCTGAAGCACACTGAGCCAAATACTAAGTAAATAAATATTTAGAAAACTCATAAGAGAATTTTCTTAAAGAAGATTTTTATTGATTAAAAAGAAATATTTTGTTATATTAATTGTTGAAATTAAACCAACAAAGCTTGATTTTTTTTTACAATATAAGCAAAAATAAAACATGTTCAAAACTGTCACCATAATGTGACCAGAGTTGTCCATTTCATGGTATTCTCTAAATGTAATGGTTCGGCCACTCTTTCGCCGGTCACCGCATTTTTTGTTAAGTTTAAAGAGGCTGAGCGGATTGTAAAAATGGTTGCCTACGTTTGCCTGCTCCAGGAGGGCATCAGCAACATCCCAAAGTTCATCGAGAAGGCTATCGAAAACAAGTACTCCGTGGTGGCCACCTCAATCAACGCCAATATGTTGCCATTCGAGCCCCAGGAGTCGGATCCCACATACCCGGCCACGGTTCTGGGGGCCCTCGACTGGAACTCGAAGGTGATATTCACGTTGTCCGACGTGAATGTGGACTCGCCGAATGCCAAGCTGCGCGCCTATGCCAAGGAGGTGCTCCTAAGGGAAGCGAACTGGGCGGAGCATCTACAGCACTCGGGCAATGTGATGGTGAGTCTCCGAGGCCCACAAAACGAGAACCTGGCCGCTATTGTGCGGTCCAAAACAAAAGGTAAGCTGTATATAAGGAACAGCAGCCCTGACAACTTATAAAAAGACCTTTTCCCCGCAGGCAACTGGTTAATCCGTGTGCCCATCACCAACCCGGAGTTGGCCACCTTCGAGCATCGCAAAGATGCCACCGAAGAGGACATTGCCAAGGCGGAAGCCATTGATCCGTGGTCGTGGTGGAATAACCTACGCCTAGCCGTCGACCACAACCCCAAAGTCAAGGTGGTGATCGAGCTAAATGACTCTGATCGGCCCTGCAAGGAGACTGTGCGTCGTTGGCTGGGAGAGCCCATCGAAGCCATCATCATTCCATCCTCGCTGTTCATCAGGAATCGCTCCAACTACGCTGTGCTCAAGAAGGAGTGGCAGATAATCATCGGGCACTTTATCGCGGTGCGAGCCAACATCATTATATCCACGAATCCCAACGACAACGCCTTGAACCAGTATGCCGATTACCTCAACAAGCTCATTAGCGAGAATACAGATTGTCACGCGATAAACAGGTCAGAATGAGTTGGGCTAAAGGAGAGCTCGCCTTAAATTTTCCTACTATTTTTAGTTATGAACACGTGCTTGAGATTCCACTGCAGCCGCTTGGCGACAATCTGGATACCTATACGTATGAGATATTCGAAGCGGATCCTGTGAAATATAAGCTTTATCAAAACGCCGTGCAGGCTGCTTTGCTAGATCGTGTTAGCGACAATGAAGCCAAGAGCAAGTTGGTAGGTAGAAATCAACATTTTGTTTGGAAATTCAATTACCTTTCTGATTCTCTTTTCTAGACAGTGATCATGTTGCTGGGTGGTGGACGGGGTCCGCTTGCCCGGGCTGTTTTCAATGCCGCTGAGCTGGCACAGCGAAAAGTCAGGTTGTACATTATCGAAAAGAATCCCAATGCCATTCGCACTCTCTCCTACATGGTTAAGACTCTATGGGCTAACAAGGGTAAGCTTTGGAAATCAACTGCCACAAGTTAAGTCATCATCTCCATGGAATCCTTTCAGATGTGCACATTTTCTCCAAGGACATGCGCGAGTTTAATCCACCGGAGCTGGCCGATATTTTGGTTTCCGAGCTGCTGGGCTCCTTTGGCGACAACGAGCTCTCACCCGAGTGCCTTGATGGTGCCCTGAAACTGCTCAAGCCGGACGGCATCAGCATACCCTACAAATCCACCTCGTACATCAATCCGGTGATGTCTTCCGTTCTGTATCAGAATACCTGCGCCTTGCCCAACGCAACTGCCTTCGACTGCGGTTATGTGGTGCTTATGAAGAACATTTACCACATCGACGAGCCGCAGGCCCTGTTCGAGTTTATGCATCCCAATCGCGAGGAGAAGATCGACAATACGCGCTGCCAGGTGCTCAAGTTCACGGCGAAAAAGAATTGCGTGATGCACGGAATTGGCGGCTACTTTGATACCCATCTGTACAAGGACATCTGCCTGAGCATCAACCCGCTGACCCATACGCCTGGCATGTTCTCCTGGTTCTCCATGTTCTTTCCAACGGTAATGTGATCTGATCTGATCTATAGAAATTTATATTAATAATGTTGATTTTCTTCAGCAACCGCGAACATTGAAGGAGGGCCAGACTGTATCCATCAAGTTTTGGCGCTGTGTGGACGCCACCAAGGTGTGGTACGAGTGGCAGGTGGTAGACTCTCCCGAGGACTGGGAGCACCACAACATTTGCGGCATTGGCTATAGCATCCGACTGTGGACGGAGTAGGAGCTGGCGAATGCAATACCGAGTAGTTAATGTTTTTTTTTTCTGACTGGAAATATAATCAAAACCGAAGCGACCTTAATTTGTCTGCGACTTTTATTTAGGTTTATGTTTGAAAAGTTTATAAATACTCTTAACGTACATAGATGTCCTTACATATCTGTGGGTTTTATTATTTTCGTTTTGTAAAATTTAGTTAATTTCCGGCTCCACGCATTCATTTAATTAAATAATATAAAATATGTATGTTTATTTAAAGCGCTGCACACGATCGCGACACGAAATCTCTCTAAGCGAAGGCAATTATCAGTTATGTTAAGTATGTATGTTTAACGTAATCCACATAGTTTAGTTTAAAGCGGAGCTGAACTGGGCGGCGACGGGTGACGGGGCGATCGGATCTACGAGTTGACAATGTTAGCCTGCGGCGCTGCTCCGCCACCAACGGCCCCACCGCCACGGATGGCGATGGCGCCCTGGCCGGCGCGGATCGGTTTGGCGATCTGTGCCTGCGGCCCTCTTCTGCCCAGATGCTTCTGTCGCACCGCCTCCTTGATGCGATCCACCTCGTACTGGTAGCGCTTGCGGTCTCGCATTGCGCCCTCCTTCGCCTCCTTCAGTGCCGTCTCCAGAGCCTTTACGCGTTCCATGGTCGTGCGCAGGCGCTTCTCCAGCTTGGGCAGCTCGCAGCGCAGGTCGGCGTTGTCCCGCACCAACTGCTTGTGCACCTTGGTCAGCTGGTCGAGATTGTTCTCCAGGAAGGAGATCTTCTGCTTTTGTGCAAGGGATCCGCCGTCCTCCTCGCTCTCCTCGTTCACCACGTTCTTGCGAATGCGTTGCTGAAAGGAGAGAGAATGAGCATACGTGATTGTGGGCAAGTATATCTGTTATTTACCTGGAGATCCTGGACGAAGAGCTTGCGCAGGTTGTGCAGCGTCTGCAACTCCTTGGCTACGGTGTCCTCCAGGCCCTTGAGGTCCTTGCGTGCCTGTTCGCGTCGCTCGGTGGTGAGAATGATGGTCTGCAACTCGTTGGACTTCTCGGCCTCCTCGTGGCGCAGCTTCTCGTAGTCGACGGTCATCTGCTGGTGGGCCAAGAGCAGCTTCTGGTGGACATCCTTCATCTCGTCCAACTCGTGCTGCCTGGCGGCGTTCTCGTCGCGCAGCTCGGACACCTGGCGGGTATGGGCCTCTCGCAACTCGTCCATCTGTGAGTCGAACATCGAGCGCAGCTCCACCGCCCGTTGCTTCTCCTCGGCATTAACGGCGGAAACGTGCTCGGCGGCCTTGAGCTTGGCGCACTCCTCCCGCAGCGAGTCGATCTGCTCCTCGAGGGTGCGCTTCTTGTTCTCTGCCTCGCGCATCGACTCCTGCAGCGATTTCATGCGTGCCTCGTGCTGGGAGATGAGTAGACGCAGCTCTGCCAGCTCTTTCTCGTACTCCGAGATCTTCTTGTTGGAATCCAAATGCTGGGTTTCCATGTTTGCGCAACGCTGCGAAATATTCTTCGCCTCCGTCTTCATCTTGCTGATGTACAGACGAGCCATGGTGAAGTCCTCCTCCATCTTGCTGGCATCTGTGCCGGCGAGAGCGCTCATCTTGAGGTCGATAGCCGATTCGCCAGAGGCAAGAGCCTGGCCCACATCGCCAAGTTCGCGCAGCAGATTGGCCAGCATTTCGGAGAGACGCTTCTTCTGGTGCGAGGTCATGTCCTTGAGCTGCTGCAGTTCCGTACCGGTGGTGTTCAGCGCCGTCGCCTTTTGCTGCAACTCCTCATTGAGGGCGTCGATGTCCTTGTTCTTGTTCTCGATCTCCTGAGACTTCTGGTCGTAGTTAACAGCCAGCTCTTCGAGAGCTTGGAGCACCTCCTTGACCTCCTCCTTGGCCGACTCGTTCTCCTGCTGGCTGCGCGCCATTTCGGTCTGCAGAGCCTCGTACTCCCGCCGGGCATTGGCGATGAGCTCCTCCTGCTCCATCACCTGCTCCTTGAGCTGCTCGGCGTACTGGCTCTGCTGGTTGATTTCCTCGTCCTTGTCGTCCAGCTGCTGGTACAGTCGCTCGCACTCTGAAGCCAGCCTGGCTTGCTCGTTAGCAGCCACCGAGGCGGACATGTTGGCGAGGGCGGTTCGCTGGGCGGCCTTCGCCGCTTCCGCCGCAGCAGCGGCAGCCTCCACATCGAGATTGGGCGTGCTGGCCTCCATGAGATCCTCCATGTTGATTTGCTCCTCCGCCTTGACGGTCTCGCCGGCTCGCCACCGTGCCAGCTCGATTTCCAGCTTCTCCACCTTGCCCTTGAGCCGGCCGTTCTTCTCCTTCTCCTTCTCGTAGCGCCGTTTCCATTCCTCGGCGGTGAGCTCCTCGTTCACACAGACCACATTCTTGACGGTCTTGGCTCGTCGACCAAAGTCCAGGGTAGACTTGGTCTCCGATTCGTTGAAGCTAGCCGGTGAGCAGCAAATGACGATGGTTGTGCGTGCGTTGCCTCCCAGCGACTCCTGCAGGATGCGCGTGAGCTTGGAGTCGCGATAGGGGATGTGCGTTTTGTTGCCGTCCGCCAGCGCAGAGATTACATTGCCCAGTGCCGACAGCGACTTGTTAATGTTCTTGGCTTCATCGAGGACCGTGCCCTCGGCGCCTGTCTTGGAAACCTTCTCGGAACCCGCCAGATCGACCAGGTAGAGTTTGCCGGAGAGCTTCTTTTGGTTCTCCAGATTCTCCTGTTTGACGTTAATGAGGAATACTGAGTGCGATCGTGAAGAGTGCTCGTTCATGTCTAAAAGGAAGAGATTTTTAGAGTTTTTATTTGTGCTCCTTGAAGGATAATAGAGTTATGATCATTAGAATATTATGTGAATCAAAGGAATAGTCGGGTAAACCCAGACAAATGAGGTTTATAACAAGAAATTAAAGTAACTTTGGCTCTTCAAATTATAATACCCTGCGAGGGTATAAAAATAGTTTAGTTTTTCGAAAACAAAATGTTTGGGAGTGACAATGGTCGCTTAATTGAAACCAAGCGGTTAACAAGCTAATTATAATATTGTATCATTGTCAAGCTCAAATATACACTGAAAAAAACTATATTATACTATTATTACAATGAAATACAAAAGCAATTACGAATACGCGCGTTTTCTTTGAATTTTCGCAATTTGGTTTGGGTTTACTTTGGTCTGGCAACTAGAAATATTCAAAACTCACTGGTTACTGCGATGTGACGATTGGATTTGCCCTCCTCGATCACCTCAAAGACATCCTCCGGCGATGAGACGAACCGCTCCGTGGCTCCCTTGACATAGGGCACCCGATTCTTGTCCTCGTGCACGCTGAGGTTCACCTTGGAGACGTCCAGCAGATCACGGATCTTGTCCATATAGATCTCATAGTAAGAGACCTTGATGTGGAACTCCAGGTTCACCTCCATGGCGTAGATGTGGTTGAAGATGTCATTGACGATGCGCGGTATTATGCCCTGCTTCACGGAATCCCCGATCACGCCCTCCATCGTGTGCGTCTTGCCGGACGATGTCTGGCCGTAGGCGAATATCGTGCCGTTGTATCCGGCCAGGACATCGGTGACAATCGACTTGGCCGCCTCATTGTAGACCTTTTCCTGGGAGGCGTTCGGCTTGAAGACCTTATCGAACAGATAGACCTTGCCCTGTGGGTAGACGGAGGGAATTGAGTTGTAGTTTCTCCCGGTGTATGTATGGTTGCGGTGAAATTTCTTTCGGAGATTCCCTCCTGCCCTGCTCCCTGCCTTTCCCGCCGACTGACTAACTTTCAAATCATTTTCAACGCATGGCCGCGAAACAGATTGTAATTATGAGCATCAAGAAATGTGGACGGCGATGGCGGGGGGGAAGAATAGTGAATAACGAGCGGCCAAAGCAGAAGAAGGTAGAGGAGAAAGAGAGGCGAGTGGAGAGCGCCAGAAGTGCGAGTAATGATAATGCATATGTATGTATGGAGAGGTCTCATCTACTAGTGCTGTGCCTCTGTTTTATTCTTTTTCTTTTTTGGAACTGGTTCAATTGCTTAAGTTTGCTTCCAGGAAAATGATGAATTACACCTGCTGCCGCCGTTTAGCGGAAAACTCGGTTATGAAATATGGTCTGCATGTCGAAGAAGAGCGCCAAAAAGCATTAATACGGCCAGCGGAATGCCGTTGCCTTCAATGTTGCTCTTATTGTTTTCTTTCTTTTTGCCTTTTTTTTATATGCTTTGCGTGTGCATGACTCACTGTGGCACGGAGCGGGATGGGGATGACTGGCGGGGAAACGCTCTAAGCGTGTGTGCTTGGGTGTGTGTTGGTGTTTTGCCGTGTTTTTCTGTGTACTGTAAGTGAGGTAAGCGCCCGACCGAAGGCGGACTGGAAACTCTAGAAAAGCGCATTTTTATGCGGCCCCCAAAGAACGGCCAGCTTTCGAGCATGGCTTGTGGGTGGTATTTCTCTTCGTTTACCGCCAGCACACACCCCCATTCCGGCTGAGCCCGGGGAAAATCAATTTCATGCAAAGTGCTATTGATTTGGAGCGGTTTCTGTGGATATTTCCCAACTATTTTTGTTTTTTTGGGGCTCCACTGCCGATTGCGAATAGTAGTAGTAACGAGGGGCCTCTCTCTTTCCGCCGCTGGCGTTCCAATTGCTCAGCGAATTGGGGAAGGGTAATGTACGCTAATAGGCATGACGTCATGGCACGGCACGCAGAGATTAATGCATAACACAGTGGCGGCACTCGAGCAGGGGGTATGGTGGGGCAGACATCAAAGGGACACCGAATAGGGAACTAGACTGTTATTTACCGCAATGGATATGCAGTTCTCCTCCACATTGTTGGGGAACTTGACCACGAACTTGGAGCCGGCCTTCTCTTCGCTGTCGTTCAGCGGTCGGAAGCGGCAGACCACCTTGATGCTATCCTCGGCGGGGATCTCGCGTTCCGCGGACATTTTCACAGCTCTGGCTCTTTCTGGCGCTGTTCGGATCGGAAGGGCTCTAGGCGCGACCTCTACTCAGGCAGCTGTTTACGTGGATAATCCTCGCCTGGGTCGCTCCGGTCATTTAACGAGCGAATCACTCACTGCACTGGGTTTCTTCCACCGAAAACCGATACGGATGCGAATTGGGGTCACTATTCTGATTGCGGGAGTCCGTTTTGTGTTTATTTATTTTGTGTTATTCGATTTCCTAATTCCTGGTTCCCGATTCCCGATGCTAATTCCGATACCGTCGTCGCACTCGCGAAAATTTGGGGCGGCTCAGAGGAGAGGCGCAGCAGTGAAAAAAGAAAATTTGTGGTTATACCAGACACACGTCTCGCCCCTTAGGTGATGAGGGCCGGAAATTTCGGTTCTGGATGCCCCGTTGGTTTACATAAGCCCGGAATGATTAATGCAGCCGTTAAATGCACTCGCATGCGACAATGGGAACGGAATTTGTGTCACTCGAAATTTTATTTGCCTATTTTCGCCTAATTCTGCCCCGTGTGGCCAGTGTGACCGCGATTGTTGCAACGCAAAATGCCACGACGGCTCGGAAAAACATACCGCAACAATCGCGTTGATTTGTCAAAAATACCACACAAAAATACTAAAAGCTTTATGTATGTGACGCTGAGGCCGACTATTTGATACCCTAAATTGAAAGCTGTAGCTGGTGGAGAGATTAAGTGCAATTTGGGCAAGAATATTAGATATGGACACAATGTTATGTTCTCTTGAAAATTAAAAAAATAATAAATTAATAATAGCTTTTAAAATGAGCAAAGATGGAGCATTCTGAGTATGGAAATTCTTAAGATTATTCAGAATTTTTAAAAAATATTTCCACTACAGATTTAGTTAGTTTATCTTATTTTAAGAAAATAGACCAATTATACATTTTTTGAAAATCACTCTGAATTTGCTGTCAAACATTTTCGGCTTTAAAGCCTTTAAATGTTTGAATAGTCTATTTCGCACTTACACACCACTTAAAACCTTAAATTATTCCGTTTAGAAGGGACTACACTATGGTAGATTGATCACCGATCGATTGGGAACGAGTGCGAGGGATTGTGCGGCAAAATGGCGTCAAGCGAGAGTCAAACGCAGAAGCTCATCGGTCTGTATCGCTCCTGCGAGTGTCTCTGGAATCAGCAATCTCCAGGATACCTTAGTGGTACTGTGCAGGAGGATGCCTGGCGAAAGATCACGCGAGGAATGAACTGTGGTTTGACTCTCGACCAGGTTAAGCTCCAGGTGTTGGCCCTGCGGACCTACTACGATGCAGAGTGTGCCGCCATCCGGCAAAACAAACTGGAGGGATGCAGCTATGAGCCGCGACATCCCTACTTTAAGGACCTGCGCTTCTTAGGCAGCGTTCTACCCGAAGAGACCGAGGAGGTGAGTGAAAGGCAACTAACCAATTAGTAAGTCATCCTATGACTCGCTTTTAATATGTACATAGTCAAAGGTTAGCTTCTGCCTGGGTCAATTGAACGGTATACTGGAGGATTCGCTTATCCAGGACGACTATAACCTAATTAAAAGAGATTATCCGCCAAACTTTTCAGAGGCCACCTTTTGCCAGGGTACAGGTAACTCGTTTTTCTCTTAAAGCTCCACCTCTTGACATAATATAATCCTCCACCAGCTTCCTTGTGTAGCCGAACCAAAGATACTAAGCCCGATTACACCTTTTATAAGCTGATTCTGGAACCAGAGAAGCCATCAACCCCTCAGGATAAGGAAAGTGGGGCTGTTATTGGAAAGCTCAATGAAAGATCCGTCTCCGGCAATGATAACCCCAGATGGTATCCCACGTCCTATTGTGAGCCGTGTAAGAAGCCCGAGTGCTGCCGGAGAGACCCATGCCTTTTAACCGACTCAGAAAGTTGCTGTTCAACGGTGGATAGTGTACCTTGTGTACCTTGTGGCAGGCTCAGAAATCATCAAGCTCAGAGGGGCTCTTCGTGCTCGTCGAGAAGCGTGCTCTCCCAGTCCGAAAGTTGCTGTCTATCAACCGGAAGCAATGCATACACATGCCGCAATCCGTGGCCAAGGCCCAGACCTTGCTGTCAACCCCGCCCCAAATATGTTCCCAGGCCCCGGAGAGACCCTATGGAAACAGGCAAAGACAAATCTTGCTGCGGCTACCAGTGGAGGCGGAACAACGATGCCGTCGGCCGACGCCGACGACAGGAAGCCCGGAACCCACCGTGCTGCTACAATACACATGACCGCCGGCTGTCTGGCGAGGACCGAATGAATCTAGGCCCACAGAAAGGGACGCCGCAGAACAACTACCAGCCGCCCATTGGTTCACCTGGCATTGACACCAACCAGCAGGATCCGGATTGCGGTTGCTATGATCCGCAAGAACCAAATCAAGGAAACTACTTCGACAACCAGCAAGCACCGGAAGCAAATACTTACATGAATAACCAGCAAATGCAGGATCCTGGTCGCTACAATAATGACCCGCAAAATCAAAGAATATATTCGAACGAAAGGTTTCCACCAATGCAACCCGCCCAGACAGCCTACTACGACCCGCAGCAGCAGTTCAACCAGAGTCCTACGAGCCCGCCGCAGCCCAAGAGCTTCACTAAGTCAAGCCAGCAGTACGGCAATGCGAATTATGTGCCCTACCAGCCGGTAAATGATTACGGCCGACCTTTATCTTCGGATCAGTCGAACGTTTACAACTATGGTGTGGATAACACATATCGTGAAAAACTTCAGTCGGCAGCTCCAGTGCCTGCGACGTGCCTTCAGGACTGTCCGGCTCCCTGTGGTACTTTAGGACCCCCGGATCTGGATAATAGGTACCCAGCTAACCCTAGCATGTATACCGAGCAGCCGGCAGTAATAGCAAACGGACAGCGGGAAGACTATGAACCTCGATTTTATCCTAACAATAAAAAAGATCTCCAATGGCAACCAGACGATGACCGTAAAAATACCCAATCCCGAAGAGGTAGCCAAAATCAAGGTAAATACCCCAACGACCAGCAGAGGAGGAGGTCAAATGACTATGATCAAGATGTTGATAGAGTGGATCGTGTCCCCAGAACTCAAACCAAATCCAATGACTATGTGGAAGATAATACTATAAGTCCCGAATTTTATGATGAGATTAAAAATTTCAGGACACCTCGCAATACTGGTATAGATAGGAATTATGAAGAGTTCCCCGCCGGAGGGAAACCAAACATGGCAGAAAGAGAAGTGTGTCGTCCTGACTGTAACTATGAAAAGTGCCCTTCTCCGAGGCGACGGAGACCTGATGATTATAATGATTATTCCGAGACTCTGACCAACAGATCCCCGGGCACTGAGACACCTCAGAGAATAGACTCAAGAAAACCCACTCCTAAGTCTCCAAAGAAGACAAAGAAAATTGATTATGTGGAGTGCAAAAACCCGGACTGCCAGCGTCCAAAACAAGCAACAAAGAACTACAATGGTTCCCAAGAGCGTAATTCTTTTTCAGTACCCGTGGCGGATATGCAGTATGTGCCATGTCCAGCTTATAATCGCCAGAATCCAAAGGAATACCCTTATTACAGTCAACCGAACCAAAATTGGCAGGACGGCGACGATAGGATTGATGCGAACAGAAAACCTCCCTCAAGGAGCTGGGACTACGAAGATGACAGAAAACCAACTGCCAGGGATCGAAGTAGACCCCCTCCAGAAGAAATCGAAAGCGAATTCGAATCGGATAGGGAGAGGATGGCCCCTCCCAAACGCAGGACAAGAAGATCTTACGATGAAAAAGTCCCCAAAAACAGGCAAGATCGGGATGTGGAGAAAGGAAAGAAAAAAAGGGAAGTTATGGAGACTTGTTGCAACGATGACACGTGTCCATACAGATATCAAGAAAAGTCCTACGATGACGATAGGGAGGCGAAGAAAAGCTCTAGAAATAAATCTCCGACAAGAAAGAGTCATCGGCCTGCGGACGATGCCGCAGACTACGAAAGACCCAAGAAGAGTTCCTCCTCTCCAAAGAGATCGAAGAAAAAGAAAGCTCCCATGGACGTCGACAATTGCGAATGCTCTACAGATGATAATAATTATGACCAGGGAGGATATGGTAGATACGATCAGTACGGCGATGAAGAACTTGTCGGTCGCTCGTCCAGAAGAACTAGCAGGAATGAACCTTATAAGAATAATGCCACACTTCAGAGGGGATATACTGATAAAGACGAGGATTCTTTGTTTTATGACGATTATAGAGCCAAAAGAGGCAAGAAAAATCCGAACGATTATTTCGACGACTACGCTTGCAGCTCAGATAGTGATAAGTATGCGAAGAAAATGGACAACCGGGATTATCGAAGAAGGGGAGAGTCGGCTAGGAACAGCCAAATGTATAAGGACTACAAGGAATGTAAAGGAAAACGGCCTTCGAATAAAACAAACTCTTCTCGCCGTCAGTCAAATGAAGCCGATGTATACGACTCGGAATGTGACTGCCCAACAACGTCTCCGAAGCGAGGTGATAAAAAGAAGTCTTCAAGGAAGCGAGAATATGTGTCAAAGGAAAGCGATGTATACGATTCGGAATGTGACTGTCCAACTAGTTCTCCCAAGCGAGGTGATAAAAAGAAGTCTTCAAAGAAGCAGGAGTATAAGTCAAAGGGATTCGGTGTATACGATTCGGAATGTGATTGTCCAATTAACCCTCCCAAGAGAGGTGATAAAAAAAAGACTTCAAAGAAGCCAGAGTATAAGTCAAAGGCAACCGATGTATACGAATCGGAATGTGACTGTCCAACTAACTCTCCCAAACGAGGTGATAATAAACTGTCCTCAAGAAAGCAAGAGTATATGTCAAGGGAAAGCGATGTATATGATTCAGAATGTGACTGTTTAGCTAACTCTTCTCCCAAGCGAGGTGATAAAAAGCGGTCTTCAAGAAAGCGGGAGTATAAGTCAAAGGAAGGCGACGCATACAAGTCGGAATCCGACTGTTTTTGCAGTAGCGATGAAAAACCACAAAGAAATGATCGGAAGCCTCCCCCATGCCGCCCGCGACGTCGGTCTAGAAACGATCAAAGAAAGCAGAAGAATGATTCACAGGACCAAAAAACGACTTGCAGAAAGAACCCCGTTACTATCCCAAAAGATGAATTCAAAGATTGTGATTGCCAATGCCAATGCGGAGGAGAAAACAACACAACTCCTAAACCAAAGAGTAGTCAGGCTGAAAATGGTTGTTCGTTCAGTTGCTGCCACAGTGATCCTTACGCGCCACAGCCTCAGTCCTTCGACCGCAATCCTGCAGGAAATGGAATTGGATGTGGATGCCTTTTTGATGATACAGTTCAAGTTCAGGCGGCTCTGAAACAACCATCTGCGAATGCCAACAATCCATGGCAGGCATCCTATACATTTAACATCGACTTGCCTCTCCCCGGGGAAACGAAATTAGCGCCGGAACCGGAATGTACTGTTCCTCTTCCTAGCAAGAAAAAAAAGCCTAGACCGGGATCCGTTGGTCCCTCAAAGAATGCCAGATCCTCCAAGCAGAAATCCAGAGCCGCCAGCCCCACGCACAACTCAGCGAAGACGCAGCCTGTTGAGCCGGCCAAGAAAAGAATAACCTCCAGTTCGAATGGAAGACGTAATGCCCCGGATGGAGCCAAACGGACCACGGACACAAGTGCAGCTGCCAACAGCAAGTTGCCCAATGACTTAAACTCAGCCTTATATTTTATTTGCAAATTACAGGACGACATTAACAGCCAGCAGTATCTCGTTGTCATACCAAAGGAGCCAAATGCACGATCCGATACGCACCGGGCTGACCCAGGACAGGGATCTTGGAAGCAGTTGCACTGCCAACGGCAGTTCTCCGGCTTCCAGAGCGTGTCCTGGGGCAATCCAGCGTTCAATTCAGTGTTGTCATCGCCGCCAAATCCTCCACTGGAGATCTGTGACATAAGTTCCTATGCAATGCCACCCGACATGACAGACACCACGATGGGCATCGTGAAGAAGTATCTATCGCAGACCACTATAAAAACCCAAGACTGCCTCAAGCCGGTAGTTCCTCCTCGACCGAAGCCGAAGACAGTTTTATCTGGGCCAATACGACGCATTCCCGTTCAACGGCCATCTACCAAAGCGAATGCTTCAATTCTGACTGAGAACCGGACCGTTCTGCTCACGAACAGTCCCTTTCAGAATTTAAGTTTGGCTGAAGACAAGAAGGAAGTGATTGTCCTGCATCCTCCTGATCCAAACTTTCGGCCCTCGAAAAACTCCCTCAACATGGAAGTGCAGCGCATTGCGGTGCGAAGCAGTGGCACCGATGTGAAACCCAGGCCATATCCAACCAAAAAACTGCCTCCCAAACCGCCGACAAAGCCCAAATGAAAGACGCTTCTGTGATCAGTCCATAGTTGTTATGTCTTCACACGTACTTCCCTGGCCACGGCCATCGAATCATATAAAGAATAGTACCCAACCGAAGCGCTGGACTCAGCTGCCTTTTATTCAATGAGACAATAAGGACTTTTGAGCCAGGACTCCAGGGGCGTCATGCTTCGCCGCCCCATTTGGTGGCGGGAAAAATTCAAAAAACTGTTTCGGGGTTAGCCCAAAACTTGCATTCCCCTATCAATGAACTTTTTAGTAATTAATTTACGATATGTTTACGTACCCATTGAAGCGTAGCCAACGATCTGTTGGTCAATTGAATCAGCGTTTCACTTGAGGGAAGATGTGATCTTTATAATGTCTAACCATTTCTTAACCCTCAGCCTAATTGAATCTACAGCACCAAACAATTGCACAGTATGCGTCTAAATCCGCATAAATATAGTTTCCTGGAAATAAATCTACTGATATCTGATGAGCTCGACAGCAGCTATTGGTTAAAAAATTTGCTGTTAATTGAAAAAGGCTTATTATAAATCATTAAGATTACCTGTGAATGGCACTAACTGAGACAAATTAAGCAGGGCAATATCATTGCCATCTGTGGGTCGCAAAATTTTAGTGTCTGTCATATTAATAGTTGGGCCACCCTCTGTGGTCGAAGTATCATACTCCCCCAATCTTGCAATTCAGCCAGTTAATATTTTTGAAATGTTTCATTACTCACAAGTTATTGGTTGAACTTGCACAACTATTAATTATATACATATGTGTATATTCGATTTTTTTCAACAGTGTAAGAGGTAGCATCTTTAAAATCGTCAGATAGTAATTATTTTTATACCCTTGCAGGGTATTATAATTTCAGTCAGAAGTTTGCAACGCAGTGAAGGAGACGTTTCCGACCCTATAAACTATATATATTCTTGATCAGCATCACCATGCGAATCTTTCTAGACATGTCCGGAAAAAATCGATTTTTTTGCCATTTTTGCAAAATTTTTGATTATGATAAAAAATTGAATTTTCAAAATTTTTAAATGAAGTATGCAGATGTATTAACTGTAGAAAATCTTGCACAGAACAGTTTTCCGATTTAAAATTAATGCTCTTTTGGCCGAGTTATGATATTTATAATTTAAAAAAAAACAAGAAGTTTTTTAATATAAAAAATCCGATTTTATAATACAAAATAATATTTTTCTAAGTCAAGGAATCATTTCTGACCCCATAAATCATATATATTCTTGATCAGCATCAACATGCGAATCTTTTTAGATATGTCCGGAAGAAATCGATTTTTTTAAGTTAATAAAAACTAACACAAAACTGCTTTTCGAATCGAAATTAATACATTTTTGGCTTAGTTATGATATATTGTAATTGTTACCTGCAAGGGTATACAAACTTTGGCTGGCCAAAGTTAGCTTTCTTTCTTGTTTTTTATAATTTTCAAATTTCAAACCCAATATTCTGCTGCTTTTATATAATATGAGCAAATTCAAATTAAATTTTAAGTTAACTTATATCGTTTTATTTATTTTCTTTTATCTTTAGACTATTCTACAGTAAGATGAAAATCACAAAGCTTAACGCTAAATACAGAAAGAGAATTAGAGTATCCAATTACTAGGAGGACCCTCCGCTGATTCCAAAGCTACTCTCGCTGCTGCTGCCATTGCCGAAGATCGAGTAGGCAGCCGCATCCACCTCCACATCTCCATTGTTGAGAAGGTCACACAGGGCCAGAATATAGGACTGGGCCATTTGTAGGGTCTCGAACTTGGACAATTTCTGGTCGATGGATGGAGCGGGCACCACTTCCCTCAGGCGATCGAAGGCCTCGTTCAACCCATTCATCCGTTTCCTTTCCCGGGCATTGGCCGCCTGCCTTCGCCGCTTCTGGACTGTGGGACTGAGATGGGCCTGTTGACTTCCGGAGCTATTTTTCTGGTCATCCGACGACTCCCCAGACTTATCCTGGCGACGCCTGCCAGGGTGTGGTTCCAATGTGTTGAGATCCGACTGCGCTGCGATTTGCACAGAGGAGGCAGAGGAAATGGTGACCAGTTGGGCTCCAGCCGAGGCATCCAGGAATTGCCATTCGGGCGATAGGTAGGATGTCTGGACGTAATCCTGCGTGGCAGCGGAAATGCCAGCCAGGTTGTAGTTCGGACTGCCAAGGTACTGGGAGCTGCAGTCCTCTTCGGACGCAGATGAGTAGTAGTAGCTCATGGCAGAAGAACCGCGCGGCTCTGAAGTTTCGATGCAACTGAATGCTGATCGGATCCAAGACGTCGGAACTCAACCCCCGCGGATGCGTTCTACAAATATTTTCACCGCCGCTGCTGACCAAGTTTGTGTAAGCGGCCCGCAAATGACCCCGGGATCGAGAGGGATCCTTGCCGTTATTACCATATCCCAACCGAAGGATCTCCTCGCGTGGAGGGGTTACTTTAACCCCCTGCCACACGCTTAGGGGTTAGAAGTCGGTCCTCTCTCTCTCTCTCGTTCTTTCTTTAGAGCACGCCTACACTCGCTGGTGTTCTCATTTTGTCGGCCATCCCGCTTTGGCTCACACTGCGCATGGGCCACGCGTCATAGCTTGCCAAATTGGTGCTATCATGCCAGTGATCTCCTGGCCTCCCTCTCCTCTTCGCTTTTATTCCTCCTTTTTTTTTTTTTTTTGTAATTTGTGACTTTCACGCTCAACAGCACACGAGCGAGAAGGAGACAGAGTGTTTATGCGAAGCAAAATTCGTAAATACAATTCATGAATTGCTACCGAAGCTATACATGAAGTTGTTAAGAAATGTAAGTTGATTTTCTTTTCCTACTGGAACTCCACGGAAGATCGGAAATTGTAATTTGTCTTTGTCGCATAAGCTAAAGATACTTTTGATTTCATGTATCCACGAATTCACGAAATGCCACGCATAAACGCCGTAATAGCAAGGGATAGGGAGCGGAGCAGCAGGGCTGCGAGGATGAGCTACTGTACTGGATAGTTTGGGCCATCAATTAACTCGCCGACCGAGAACTGCATTGTGGCTCGTGTCTAGTGACCATATGTTGCACCGAGCCACCTTCGGTTGGGCCCTAACATATGGCCAAGGCGCATTCAGATGAGTAGTGGATGTCCTAAAAGTCCTGGAAAGGTAGAAACCACCGCAGACACACGACATTTGCCGTCTAGCCAGCAGTCGCATCAAACTATTAACTGGCATGGAACAAAAAATTAGAAACATTAAAAGGTATTAGAAACCGAGCCTGGAGATCCTTTAATAAAGACATGACCCAAAAAAACTTAATAGAATATAAAAAAATTAATGCCCAATACAGAAGAGAAATCCGATCCAGCAAAAGAGATAGCATGCAAACACTTACATCAAGTATATCACCAGAATCCAAACCCGAAAAGATTTGGAATAAAATCAGACAATTCTGTGGCGTTCACAAATTAACAAATATCCACTGTATACACGACAACCATGTAAATACATCAGCTACAAACGCAGTAGATATTGCTGCCATATTCGCTAGACATTGGTCATCTCTTTCCGATGACAGAAACTTCTCCCAGGAATTCTTAGATGCCAAACAGAAAGTTTACAGACAAAACAATAATGAACAGACACATAAGGCAGCTGATTTTATGGAAAAACAAATTGAATATCTAGAATTCTGCGTAGCTCTAAACAGCCTAAAAGGACACACCCCTGGGAATGACAAAATCACCTATGACATGATACAGCATACAGGGAAAGCGGTAAAAATAAGAATAATTAACTTTTTCAACTCTATACTAAAATCATTTATCCCCCAAGCTTTTAAAATCAGTACAATAGTCCCAATCCATAAACCTGGAAAAAACAAAACGACCATAGACGCATATAGACCAATTAGCCTCAACCCATGCATTTCTAAAACGCTTGACAAAATCATTTCCAAACGACTGTGGTGGTTTGTTACTTCTAACAAACTCCTTAACAGTCGTCAGGTAGGTTTTAGAAAGGGGAAATCTGTGTCAGACTGTCTACTATATGTAGACGCTCTAATCAACAGGGCCCTCTCTGAAAAACGACACTTGTCAGTAATATCTCTAGATTTCGAAAGGGCTTTTGAGAAGATAGGACTACACACAATACACAACCAACTTACTAAATGGGGCTGCGGGCCAACGATACTAAGCTACGTAACACAATTTATGACTAACCGGAAAATCAGAGTTAGAGTTAACCAAAAATACTCTTTAATTCACCCCCTACATAATGGAATCCCACAGGGATCTCCATTGTCTGTGATTCTATTCCTCATTGCCTTTAACAGCCTATCAGACACAATAAGCATGCACAAAAACATTAACTTCACTGCATACGCCGATGATTTCAACATAATTATTGACTTAAAAAAACAAAAGAATCCACAGATAAATGTTGACAATCTTTTCGAGGACATAAGGAACTGGTGTAACAAATCAGGAGCGTCTCTCTCCATTTCGAAATGCAAACATATACACGTATGCAGAAAGATAAACTGTAGCTGCCAAGTATCTACCCATCTCAACAGAATAGAGACAGTACAGGAACTTACAATATTAGGCCTATCATTTAACTCCAAATACAAATTTAACCCTCACATACAAAAACTTAAAAAATCCCTTACGAAGTCGACCAACATTATAAAATGCCTCTCAAATGAGAAATATAATTGCCAGCCACTGACGCTCATTGAAGTCGTTAGAAGTTTATGTATCTCAAAAATAGATTTTGGGCTTCCAATATACGGATTAGCACCGAAATCAACCACAAAACCAATACAAACCGTATTGAACAATGCGATCCGAGCAGCGTTAGGTGCCTTCTGTTCGACACCCACGTATAATCTGTACATTGAAGCAAACCTATCCCCGGTAGAAACCAGGATAAAACAGCTTCAAGCCAAACTTTCTCATACAATTATACACGCTAGGGACACTCCACTAAAACCAATAATAGATAAGATAACAAAAAAGAAAAACCGGAAATTTAGGAACTCAGCACTTCAAAAAATTATAGAGTTATGCAAAAAAGTTGACATTCCCATAAACCCAATAAAAATGCAAAAGATAAAAAAGCCTCCATGGCACCTAAAAGCGGATGCCATAGACACACGCTTAAGTCAACATCACAAATCAAACACAAACCATGCAATATTTAGACAAGAATTTCTGCAGACCAAATCTGAACTTAAAAACTACACATTTATATACACTGACGGATCACTTAACAACGACACAATTGCATACGCAATAACCACGGAAAACGAAATATTAAAACAGGCCATTCTCCCACCCTACTCATCTGTATTCACAGCAGAAATTGTTGCTATATTGGACGCCATTGAGATTGGACGGAAAATAAAAGGAAGAACGTGCATCTGCTCCGACTCCTTATCAGCAATTGACTCCATTCGAAACATTGACAATCCATCGTACCTCCCCTCGAAAATCAGAGGACTATTAAATGACTTGTATCCAAAAATAAAAATCTTGTGGGTTCCGAGCCACGTCGGAATCAAGGGCAATGAGTTCGCTGATGACATCGCAAAAAATGGAACAATCTCACCTTTGATCACATCTCCTAACATCAACCGCTCAGATATCAACAGATACATAAAATCAATCTTCTCTAACAGCCATCTCAATCTCCTACAGTACTCTTCTAGTTGGTACCAAACCATAAACAAAAACAACTACAGTATTAACGATTATTCAAAAAAACCAGACATTATCAAACTCCCCAGAAAAATTCAAACCAAAATTATTCGATTACGCCTCGGACACACTCGGCTTACACACAACTACAGACTATTGCAGGCCATAACCAATACCTGCCAATTCTGCGGCAACAACACAAAGTCAATAGAACATATTTTAAATGAATGTACAGCATTTCAAAATCACAGAACCTCTATTCCTAATTCAAACCTTACCCTGCTTCTCTCCAATCCTACAACGAGCAACCTCCTCAAACTTCACAATTTTCTTAAAAAAACAAACCTCCTACACCTCTTATAAAATAAAATCAATACTTAAGATAACATAAATTTAACCAAAAATCAAAACTTATACGTTAAGAGAAAAACTTTGAATTATAATATTTGTTAAAATAGAATAATAAGAATCAAACCTCATAGATTTTAAGAGAAAACTTTGAATGAAATCCCTAAATCCAGTCAGCCTAAAGCCTAAGTAGCTATGGCTGCCCCCCATCTGTTGCTTTAGTTTATAACTTTAAGCAAACAGAATGTAAATAAATAAATAAATATTAACTGGCAATGATCACATATCCTTTACAATTAAATATAAATGAGGAGTAGTAACACATTAAATAAAAGAAAAATACAGTCTGAACAAATGATGTTTTATTTTATATTTAGTTTATATCTCTGTTCTTTCTTTAAACTTTGTTTAATTCGTCCTTTTTTAAATTATTTGTAACTTTAATTAGTTATAAATAAATTCTTTTAATTTTAAACTTTAACTAGAGTTTTGTTGTCCTTTTTTGATATCCTTTACTTATAATTAAGATACTGTTTTTGATTATCCGCGATTTTTGAACGTTATTATTAACACAGCAAAGGAGTAAAGGAAGAACCTGTTTGCGCATGCACCGCTACTGGCTGGCAAGCATCCCACATCCTTGTTATCCTTGCTCCTACTCCCACTCCCTCTCACTCTCTCTCTCTCTCTCTCTCTCTCTTTGAGGCACTTGTTCGGGTCTCGTTTTGTTTTGTAGAGAAATGCGATACGAGAACGAAAAAGGACGACTTCGTGTTTTCAGCCACAGCAACAGGATTGAATATAACGGGAGGCCAGCAAGCGGAGTGTTATCATTTACAGCCAAGAGTTTGTCGCTTATAAACATTGTGCACTTTATCAGTGGATTCAGCAGTTAAGTCAGATCCAGAAGCTTAGAGTGCAGCGACGGAACCAGCCAAGGAGCCAAGGATTAACTGCAGCCAGCGTATACCCTTTCACCAACCCTCGCATGTGTCTGTATTTGGGAGTCGTGGAGCACCTGGTGGATGTGGTGGCCTACTGCATGTGCCGCGTCCTGGAGCTGTCCCTCTTCACCTGCATGATGGTCTGCGGATCCCTCAAGTCCAAGCTGACCCACGGACCGTCCAACGAGCTGGAGCAATGACCAGGCTACTATTACGAGAGTTGCTAAAGGATGCGACGGCCAAAAAGGATGCAGGAGTGTGCGTACGTGGGTGCTGGTGTTTGTATTGGTGTTTGTGTTCGACTAAAATTTAATATAAGCAAACTTTTCTAGTGGCGAATAAATTACGGCTTATACTATGTATATGTGTGTAAACGATTGTCTTTCTTTTCCTGCTGTTCTTGTTGTCCTGAAATTGAGCCATAATTCAAGATTGCCCACGGCAAGGATTTGCCCCTCCCGCTGTCGCCTTTGTTGTTGTTTACACATCCCCCTTTATTTGTTTGTGTTGCGGAGTCGTTTATCGTTCTTATTAGCCAGGAATAACGGAGGCGAAAAAAAGGGGGCTCAAAGGGGGTTCCGTGGGCCATTTGCATGATGATAAAGTATCGACTTGGGCTTACATGCCAGTACTACACACTGTACTACACACATGGCAATTGTGTGTTGCGGCCTTTGTTTCGGCGCCTGCAAATATGCTTCACTTCTGGCCAGACATTTTATTGCCACCATAGAGGGGACTCCTCCGCATCCTGCTTTGGCGCTCCTGTTCCTCTGGTATTTATGTAGTTGTTTACAGCCGCCGGCCTAGAGCATAAATTTATTCAAATTGTACGTGCAAATGGGAGGACATAACGTTTATTACAACACACACACAGACACACACCGCCCGCAGCAGGCACTTTGAATCTGACTTCCGGCTCTCACAAGTTTTTCATATTTTTGATAGCTCGATAACTAAATCCCACTAAATTTACGCCCCTCGCCCCACATCCCGGTCATGGAAAAACAAGCCATGCCGCTTTTCAACTTCAAGAAACTGGCAATTAGCAAAAAGCAGGAGGAAGATCCGGTTCATTCGGCATCGGTTGATAACAAGAAGGATTTCGATCATTTGCTCGATCAGCCGATTGTTTACGATTACATGAACTATCCTTCAAACAAGAAGAAGAACGCCAAGCTGAGCAAGTGCACAAAGGTCCAGAAGACCGTTTCCTTCAATGCGATGGTGGAGCTGGTGACCTTCACTGACAACTGGAAGATGAAGATTATAAAGGGCAAGTTGCGCACAGAAGAGGAACAGGTCTGGGTTTACTTAGTCTACTTTTTCTTATGCATTTTGGATATATTTTTTAAGCATAAATCATTTAATTTCCTATATTATTGGGCATTTCCCTCTTTCGCGGAAAACTTATATTCCAAATGCATTAGAGGGAGTATTTTTGGTATTGTATAATTCATAATTATTGACTATTCTTACGATCCCTTAGCACAAGTCCTCCATAAAGCGGCGTAACTTTTAAGGACTTTTGGGGAGAGTTGTTTAAATAACCTAAATTTATGTTGATTTTTGTTGTAACCAATTAATACAAGTTTTCAGTAAATTCGATTTTTATTAAATAAATTCAGCAGAAGATTTCAGGAAAAGAATTTAATGAGTTTTTAATAATTAATATTACCGATTGGAGTTAACCATAATTTTCATGTGCTAGAATTTAATCTATTGCAGTTACAGCTACTCGGACTTCTCAGAATGCTCGTCTCCACCCAATCCCGTACACTTCAACTGATTATTGATGTTACTAATCACATATTCATCGGAGTCCTTGCCTCCGAACTCAACCGTGCAAATGCCATCGTCCATGGTGCGCATCATCTGGTCCCACAGTTCGTTGGCGCAATGGCGGTGGCCCAGGTACTCCAAGAGGTCTACGATGGTGGATATGATGCCGTAGGCACTGAGATTCGAGTAGTTGGTCAACGATAGCTTCGTCTGCAGGGGCTTGAACACGGCGTGATTGTCACCCATCTCTACAGCGCTGAAGAGATTGGCACCGCCGCAGACTCCGCTGCAGATGGTCGCAAGGAAGGTGGCATAGCGATCACTGGCGAAAAGGCAGTCGAAATAGGAGGGGTTCGTGACTAGCCTGCTGATGCACTCCTCCACCTCCATTAGCTCTAGCTCCAGGCAGTCCTTATACTTGCAGTGGATCTCCTTGGCATCCTCCACCATGGCCCCGTCGTTTAGGGGCCACTCCTTGGCCTTGTTGACCAGTGTGACTCGCTTTCTTCCGGCATCCACTGCCGCCGCAAAAGCGTGCTCCAGGTACTTTCGGTTGCCCGCCTGGGTAACCACCGACAGGGCCTCCACTACGCCCTTTACCGGTGAGTACTCCAACTCCGAGTAGTTTCCCATGTTGTTCTGCCCAATCATTTGGATGTCAACGCACGGAAACCGGCACTTATATCCCGGAAAGCTCCGCGTCCGCGTCTTGAACACATACAGGTCCAGGTCATTACAGATCTTAAGGGCTCTCGCCTTGGACTTTTCATCCGCATTTATGTCCACATGAACGGCAGCCCTATTCCGGAGAACCGATTTGAAATACTCATCCTCCTCGCCAATGGGCTGCACCTCCACGGGCACCCGACTGCTCTGGAGCAGCGAGCTGACGAACTTGGCGCCCTGCTGGCCAATGATCGAGCTCCCTGTGTACAGGGTGACCATGTGGATGCCGCCGTAGTAAGGCTTGGGCAACACGTTGACGGGGTCCGTACGCACATGGCCCTTCAAGTAGGAGGAGCTCAGGCTGGCGCTCACCTCCGACTTTGAATAGTAACGACAACCACTGATCCTGGCCAGCTGCCTGCCGACTTTAGCACCTCGAAGCATTCTTATGGTCGGATTTAAGGTGTGAGTCCAAAAGGTGAGCCTACAAATATAAAGCAATCAATATACAAGGATGACAGCATAAGTTAAGCCTCCTTAGATTTATAAGTAAGAAAAACCAATTAATGCTAAATTATTAAACTTAAAACTGGAATTTTGTCCAACAAGGAGAGAGTATTTTGTAATTGTATTCATTGTAAGTCTTGGAAATTATTAAATATTGCTATCCCAAAGCTATATATTTTAAAATTGATTCTAAACAAATATGCATGTCTTTATTTTTACAAAATTTCCATCTTTATTTTTGCCGAGATTAATAGATCTTTTCCCACCCGTGACTTTTGACTCATTCTTATTCCCTGCCGAATCCTGTCCAGACCTACATATCGTAGCAGAGAGACTTGTTGGTACACGGACAGCCATCGATGCCGTATTTTCCGATGGGAATCTCCGTCTGAGTCTCCTTGTGTTGCGGTCCGGGCAGGTTCCAGGCCGAAGCACCGGAGAGGTACCGGTCTGGTAGATAGTAAATGGGGTACTCCTGCCGCAGACGCTCATGGTCCTCCTTCAGGCGCTGGGCCAATTCCGGAGCTGCTCGCCGAGCCTCCAGGCGATACTGCTTCGGCTTCACCATTCGAATGGGTGGGACCAGCTGCACCTTCCAGGGCGGAAGATAGGACATAAGCTCCTGGTCCATTTTCTGGTTCTGTTCCGCCTTGATCCTGGCACAATGTGAGCACTTGCACTTGCCACCATGGTAGCAGTACCGCTTCCGTCCATCCTCGTCCACCATTAACAGCGGCACGCAGACGGGCGCATAATCAGGCTGCGCCTCCGTTTGCGTTGCCTGTGACTCCTGGGAGGGATCGGAAAACATTGTGAGGTCCGGGTCTGGGGTTTTTATTAGAGCCGAGTACTTATGATTTGGATTAAATGCTGACCTAAACTGAGTCAGGAGATCAAAGATAGCAGCAGCAGCAAAGGCAAGGATTGCTAGGGGTCGTAAAACGATAAATATAAATATTTAACATCATTCTCAGTTGAATAAGTAAAGATATTGATACATTTTATAATCATTTCCAGGCATTCATATTTTTTTATTTTATTCTAAAATACCACAAGTTCAATTGTTTTTAGGAAATTAAGAATACCTAGATCTCTTTACATGGCAATAGAGCCGCCTTCACTCAGTGCTAAGTGTAGACCTGCGAGGAAGGAGCTCTATCGCCAGGCAGAATCCCCATATCTATTACAAGCCTTGTTCATAGTTTTATTTTGTATTTTCTTCATGCTCTTGGCGCCCGAGCAGTAGATATTATGAGAACAAGGCTCCCAGTTGGGACAAACAGCGGGAGCCCTCGAACATCTCTCCCCGGCCTTCATCCGAAGATAGTAGTCCCTAAGCTGCCGCTGACGCACTTCGGCAAAGAACTCCCGCATTTGCGGAGAGTCTGGAATGCTAGGTGAGTCTACTCTGGCCCCTGAGGAGCAGGTATTTACTGGAACGGTTTTAGTAGCCTTAATCTTCTTTGACAATTTCTTCCCGGTGCTTCGGCGTATGCTTCTCTTCTTGGCCTTCAGTGGCAAACTCATTTCCGATGCCATGGGTGAGATTTTTGGCCTGGGGCTCTTCGCCCAGGAACACGACATTGCCACCACGCCGCGTCGTTCCGATTCCTCGGTGTATTTCTGGACGTATGTGTTGGCCCTGTTCAGGGACCCGGTCACGTACAGTAAGTACCATTTCACAGGCGTCATCATCATGCTAAAGGTTAAGCTTAAATTTGTTTAAAACTATAAATTTTGACAAAGAATCCCCAGACTCTTTCGAGCAAATTAAGAGGTTTCTCTCACCAGCCAAGCCTCATTATCACCGTATTTGGGGTTCTCTTAATAAAGAGGGATGGGGTTGGGGTTCGCTCTTCTCGGACAGAGCATGACCACCCGAGCGTATAAAGTGCCTTATCACCGCCCGCTATTGTTTATTCTTTATCCGCCATTCAAGCAGTACGGATCGCGTAGAAAAAAAAAAACTAATTTACTATATACTATACATGGCAATGTCATTTATCGAGGAGGAGAACCAGTGGCTGCGCTCTACGATTCTGCCAAAGATTCTGAAAAGCGGACGCTTGGTGGACAACTACAGCGATGCAAAGGCGGACACCTTCCAGGTCGGAGACATCGAAATCGATGTGATAGGACCTGCTGAGGCCTTTATGCTGACGACGTGCTACAGGACAACGATTAACTTTGAGTACGATGGCGAAAAATTACAGCGGAAGATGGTGGTTAAGGTATAATTTATTACAAATTTATTTTGTCGAATTTAAGAGCTACAAAAGATACAAAAGTAGCTTGCATATTATATCGTGTGCGTTTGCGAGAAAAAAGCACACATAAAAACATCTCGAATTGTGAAATAGTTGAGAGATAATTAATTTTTATTAGCTTTTTATAAAAATCATTGTCCAAAACCACTTGCCAGATAAGAAGGCAAACCTATTACTAAAGTGTTTATTGTTCTTTTGAAACGCAAGTGACTTGTAATGAATGAAATACATTTCGTATTTCTAGAAAACACCGAAGGTTCCGCCGGAGGTGTTTGACTCCATTCAGTTTGGACCGCTCTTCAGCAACGAAATCAACTTCTACACGAAAATTCTTCCAGAGATCCAGAAGGTGGCTGCTGGAACGTTCGCGGCTCCCAAGTATTACTACAGCGAGCTGAACAAGCATTCTGCGGTGGCCATTCTGGAGGACTTCGCCGAGCGGGACTGGCGGGTGACCAAGGATCGGGTGGGTCTGAGCTTGGAACACGCCATGATTGCGGTGGAGTACTTGGGCAAGTTCCATGGCTTCGCCTACGCCATAAAGCACAAGAATCCGGACCAGTTCACCCAGCTTACCAGCGAGCTGAAAGAATCGCGGTACGCCAACGATGAGATTCATCACGACTGGAACCTCACCTTGAAGACCAGCCTCAAGCGGGCGGCCAAAGCTGTGGCCACCTATCAGCCCAAAATCGAAGAGGAGTTCGTGAAGAAGTTATTCTTCCTAATCTCGGATTACAAATCGTATGGTAAGCAAAGAGTGGCGCCCAAAGAGCCTCTGGCGACTCTCTGCCACGGGGATTATGTGAGGAACAATGTGGCCTATAAGTACAATGGCGGTGAGGAACCGCAGGAGATTATGATGTTCGACTACCAAACACTGCGAGTGTCCTCACCCATGATCGATCTGGCTGTCTTCCTGGCCGTATCCCTTTATGCCGACGTCCGATATAAGAAATTTGATGCCATTTTCGAGAGATATTGCTTCGCACTTTATGGCAGCTATACAAAGCACACCAAGGACACCACGATTCCAGATTTTATGAGGTTATTATTTAATTACAATTTATCCTATAGATCAACTGACATAATTTATTTAAATATCTTACAGTCATGCGGAGCTGTTGAAGGAGTACGTGCGATTCCTGCCTTATAGTGTGTCCATTACAGCCAGCTTCCTTATGAGCTTGGTTGAGCCAATGGACATGTCGCCCGAGGAAATGTTCAGCCTGCAGGTTACGGATGAGGAGATCATCGAGCGGGTGATGACCAAGGGCGGAGAAGTGGTGGATCGAGAGGTTGCGCACCAGATTAAGGAGATGCTGGAGCTAAGCCAAAGGTGTGGGGTCTCTATAGACGATGGCATTGATGTCGATAAGCTGCCGAAAGTGTAATATACTTTCTAATGTATAATTAATTGCTTGTCTATCTATGAGCTTTAAAATGTAATTCAATTCTAAACAATACTTCAATTTTAAATAAACACTATGTCATTCCAGTTTAATTTAGATGACCCTGAACATGATGTAATAATAATAAAACAAATGCTAAGAGCATAGATTAGTACCTACAAAAATCTTAACTCTCTTATTCATCCGAGAACATTCGGTGACGCTCTTTAACGATTTGTCTAATCTTCGAAAGAGCAAGACCAGCAGAGCGCACAAAAAGCACTATCGCCTCTTGCCGCTGCTCATTCAATTGCCGAAAGCAAGCCAGTTTGGATCGCAAATAAAATTAAGCACACGCCATGTCGCAAATAGAGGAGGAAACCCAGTGGCTGCGCTCTACGATTCTCCCAAAGATTCTAAAAAGCGCACGCTTGGTGGACAACTACAGCGATGCAAAGACGGATTCCTTTCAAGTGGGAGACATCAAGATCGATGTGATAGGACATGCAGAGGCCTTTATGCTGACCTTCTGCTACAGGACCAGCATCACCTTCGACTACGACGGGGAGAAGTACCAGCGGAAAATGGTCGTTAAGGTAGAGTAACTGAAAAGTCGCCAAACCGAGATAATGAATGGAGGTGTGGCACGGATGTAGATGGGTTACTTTCAGCTCAATAAGCCAGTCACGGAATAAACAAATATAAATCTTGCTATACGTAGCGTAGAACCCTATTAATAATACCCCATAATACGTGTACATTTGCAAGTCCCCGTAGACAGTCGCTTGCGGATAAAATATCAGCGTTGTTTTCCAGACAAAAAGCAGATAAGAGCGGCACGACACGCTCAGGGGGTTCATTGGATTTTCAACAAACATTGTGAAATAGGCAGTGAAATTGAATGTTTGCAGGTTTCTGTTGGGTCTGCCTAATCACGCTAGTATTATAGCAATTATTATTTGCTGATAAGGTACCCCATACTATTAATGATTACTAAACAAAAACAATACTTAATAATGAAATAATTCCCACTGTCTTACAGAAAACACCAAATGTGCCTCCAGATGTTTATGAAAGCGTTCAGTTCGGACCGCTCTTCAGCAATGAGATCGAATTCTACACGAAAATTCTGCCAGAAATTCAAAAGGTTACTGGTGGAACGTTTCCGGCTCCCAAGTATTATTACAGCGAGCTGAATCAGAACTCGGCGGTGCTCATTCTGGAGGACTTTGCCGAGCGAGGATGGCGGGTGACCAAGGATCGAGTGGGCCTAAGCCTGGATCACGCCATGGTTGCAGTGGAGTATCTGGGCCAGTTCCATGGCTTCACCTACGCCATAAAGCACAAGAATCCGGGGAAGTTTGCCCAGCTTACCAGTGGGTTGAAGGAGTCACGCTACGAGAGCGATGTGGTTCACCCGGAGTGGGATCTTACCAATCAAACGAGCTTTAAGCGTGCGACCAAGGCGGTGGAGACCTACCAGCCGCAGATCGACGGAAAGTTTGTAAGACACTTGTTCTTTCTGATCGCGGACTACAATTTGTATGGCAGGCAGAGGGTGGCGCCAAGAGAGCCAATGTGCACACTCTGCCACGGGGATTATGTGAGGAATAATGTGGCTTACAAGTACATTGACCAGGACGAACAGGAGCCGCGGGAGATCATGATGTTCGACTACCAAACTCTGCGGGTGTCCTCGCCCATGATCGATCTCTCATCCTTCCTGGCCATATCTGTTTATGCTGATGTGCGGTATCCCAACTTTGATGCCATCTTCGAAAGATACTGCTCTTCATTGCATACCAGCTACTTGAAGCACTCAAAGGATTCTGAGATCCCAGTCTTCATGAGGTGAGCAAACACCAAAGAAAAAGGGAAATAATATTAATATTTGCAATGCTCTTAGTCAAGAGGAGCTCTTGAAGGAGTACGTAAGGTTCCTGCCTTTCGGCCTCTTCATCACAGCCACTTTCCTCATGAGCCTGGTGGAGCCCTTGGACATGTCGCAGGATGAGATGTTTGCCCTGCAGCTGACGGATGAGGAGATCGTCGAACGCTCCATGAAACAGGGTGGTGAAATAGTGGATCGGGAGGTTGCCCATCAGGTTAAGGAGATCTTGGAGCTTAGCCAAAGGTGTGGTGTATCTATAGACGATGGCATTGATTTGGATAAGTTGCCAAGTGTCTTTCCTATGAATTAACTAACTTTCGAAGGAACTATTTAAAAGAAAAATAAAAAAAAGAAGTATTATTCTGATTTCTTAAAAAATAAGATAAATTACTCATAGCTTCCAAACTCCTTTTGTATTCATCCACAAATTTGAATCTCCGCTTCTTCTTTGTTGTTCTCTTAAAGCCGAAAAGAGCATTGAGCTAGCCTACAAAAGCAGCTCACAGCGCTCAAGACTGTTTATTTATTAGCTGGAAGCCAAACAGCAAATCGAAGAGAGTGTTCAAAATATATTTATTGCTCTCTCTCGCTATTAACAACAAGTGCTGACTCTGCTCTTCGATTTTCCTTATCTGAGAGCGTGACTTGCCTAGCAGAGCCTACAAAATGAGCTGACGACATCCGAGCATTTTCACTAAACTGTTTGAAGCCAACCAGTACGGACACCATATCGACACCATGTCACAGATCGAGGAGGAGACCCAGTGGCTGCGCTCAACGATTCTGCCAAAGATTCTGAAAAGCGGACGCTTGGTGGACAACTACAGCGATGCAAAGACGGACACCTTCCAGGTGGGAGACATCGAAATCGATGTGATTGGACATGCGGAGGCCTTTATGCTGACGACGTGCTACAGGACAACGATTAACTTTGAGTACGACGGGGCGAAGTTCCAGCGGAAGATGGTCGTTAAGGTAGAGTAACTTCAAAGTCATAAATAAAATGAAGAATGGAAGGTCAAGGCGTGGGAAACGTAAAGGAATATGCTGCAACGTTTTAGAAATAGCTAAAATATACTCGAAATACGTATCAAGTGTTGATAAGACAGTCCTATCAGTCGTATAATAGATCAAAGATAAGGTTTTATAATCAAGCAGATTACAAAATTAACAAATAATAATGAATATTAGTTTTAAATCCCCAAACGTAAGCAGTTAAGTGAATATTATGGCTTTTTCCCAGAAAACACCCCAGCTGCCGCCACCCATCTATGAATCCATCCAGTTCGGAGCGCTCTTCAGCAATGAGATTAACTTCTATACACAAATTCTGCCAGAGATCCAAGGATTGGCTGGCGGCAAATTCGCCGCACCCAAGTATTACTACAGTGAACTGAATCAGTATTCGGCGGTGGTCATCCTGGAGAACTTCGCGGAGCAAGGCTGGCGGGTAACCAAGGATCGGGTGGGTCTAAGCCTGGAACACGCTCTGAAAGCCGTGAATTACCTGGGAAAGTTCCATGGTTTCGCCTACGCCTTGAAGCACAAGTATCCAGAGCGTTTCGCCCAGCTGACCAGCGGTCTAAGGGAATCCCGCTATGCCAGCGATGAGGTGCATCCAGATTGGAAGCTGACCGGCGAGACGGGTATCAAGCGAGCAGCCAAGGCGGTGGCCACCTATCAGCCCCAGATCGATGAGGAGTTTGTGAAGAAGTTCAGCGTTTTGATCGCGGACAGCACGCAGTATGGCAGGCAACGAGTGGCGCCAAGGGAACCTCTAGCTACGCTTTGCCACGGGGATTATGTGAGGAACAATGTGGCCTACAAGTACAATGACGGGGAGGAGCCGGAGGAGATTATGATGTTTGACTACCAGACGCTGCGCGTGTCCTCGCCCATGATCGATCTGTCGGTATTCCTGGCCATATCCGTTTATGCCGATGTGCGGTATGCCAATTTTGATGCCATCTTCGATGAATATTGCTCGGCTTTGTATGGCAGCTACAAAAATCACACAAAAGAAGAGGTTCCGGAGTCCATGAGGTTAGTCTGAAAATGTGTGCGTAATTATTGTATTTAAATATATCCCATTCATTGTCTTACAGCCGGGCGGAGCTCCTGAAGGAGTACGTGCGTTTTCTGCCGTACAGTGTGTCCATCACGGCCTTCTTCCTCATGACCCTAGTTGATCCTATGGACATTTCGCCGCAGGAGATGTTTGCCACGCAGTTTACCCCAGAGGAGATTATAGAGCGCACGATGACCCAGGGCGGCGAAGTGGTGGATCGGGAAGTGGCCCACCAGATTAAGGAAATGCTGGAGTTGAGCCAAAAATGTGGGGTCTCCATAGACGATGGCATTGATGTCGAGAAGTTGGCCAAGGCGTGAAAAGTAGATAAGAAATAAACATTTCTTTGCTTCGGTGCTTAACAATGACTAAAAATCGATTGTAATCATTACGGCCCATTTTAATAGGTAGCTGTAGGAAGCGTATTTTCGGTTGTTAAATCTTATCTGTTCGATTATTTGGGAATTTTGTTATCAGCTTTGTTTTTGTTTTGATTTGGAACAGCTGATTGCGGCAGGACTGCCAACCCGTGTTAGTTTTGAGCCACACATGTAAGACGCTCCAACCCAGTGTTGTAAAAGGATCGGGCATAAAATAAAAATAAAAACCGAAAATGTTTCAACCTTCCCGGCAGCAAATCCTGCTCCTGTACAAACATTTAATTCGGTACGGAAACCACTTAAAGCTGACCGACAAGAACTACTTCCTGGGTCGAGTACGCCACGAGTTCCGGGACAACCGAGCCCTCACAAATCCGGTGGAAATAGAGTTTAGTTTTAAGGTAAATATCAGCTAACTATTTCATAACACCTGTTTAATTCGGAGATATTTCCTCATGTTTAGAGAGGAGAAACCCTGCTGAAGAAGGGACGCATTCTGTAGGAATGCTGCGGGGTCTGGTGCGTCTCCTGGCGCTTCCTCCGCCTGCCGCGCGCTACAAATCCACTGCCAATCTGGACTACTCCCGCTATCCGACCCTTCAGGAATCCGAGATCGAAGAGACTTTTACGCGGGGCAGTGGTCCTGGTGGCCAAGCGGTCAACAAGACCTCAAACTGCGTGTTCCTGCGCCATCTGCCCACCAACATCACCATCAAATGTCACACCCATCGACTGGCCTCCAAAAACCGCGTGGAGGCCAGGAAGTTGCTGCTGGAAAAACTGGACGCACATATAAATGGAGAGCATTCGATAGCGGCGCAGATCAAGGCCCAGGAACAGAGGAAATCCACAGAGCGGCGTCGTAGGCAGGGAAAACTGCAGGAGATGAAGAAAAGCTGGCAGGAAAGGGAGCGCCCGGATGGAGGAACAGAAGGCAAGAATAAATAGAAAATATACCGAACTTTTATACGATCTAACATATATTTTGGAGAACATTTACCAACTGGAAAAATTGCCAAAGCCACCGCCCAGTTTCTTTTTCTTGGCTGCTTGTGCGCCGGTAAGTGGAGTCTCAGGCTTTTTGGCTGCCGCTTGGAGTTTCAGGTACTTGCCCACACCTTCTCTGTAGACTTTGAGGGGCTCTTTCATTCGTTTATGTTGCTCCTCCTTCTTCACCGTCTCCTCCTTGCTGGCAGCCTCCTCCTCGCGCTCCTTGGCCAGCTGCTCAACGGCCTCGGCAAAGGGATTGACAAATACCTGGGAGTTCTCTATGATTATATCCTCAATTGGTCTGTCCTTGTTGTCCACCTCGATATTCTCCATTTTCTGCAAGGTTTCTAGGCCGCCAACGAGCTTGCCGAAGATTGTATGCTTGCCATCAAGATGCTTGCAGGAGCGGTATGTGATGAAGCTACCAAAATTAAGAGGGAAATGAGTAGTTTGGAGTACCTTAATTAGGGGCAAAGGACTTACAACTGAGAGCCATTGGTGTTGGGTCCTGAATTAGCCATGGAGAGCACGCCGCGACCCGTGTGCGTGAGATTGGGCTTGAACTCGTCCTCGAACTTCTTGCCCCAAATGGATTCACCGCCTGAACCGCTGCCAGTGGGATCGCCACCTTGTACCTGCAACCAGAAACTTAATATCTCTCAGCACTCCTTCACAGCCCTTGCATACTTACAATGAAGTTTCTGATAGATCGATGAAACATTACGTTGTTGTAGTAGCCATTGGCACAGTGCTTGATAAAGTTGTCGCAGGCTCGTGGCGTTTGATCGCAAAAGAGCTCCAGGTTCAGAGGGCCGAAATTCGTGTTTAGCCGAACGTAGCCCTTCTTCTTGACCCTCTCATACTTGACCAGATCGTCGTCTATTATGGCTGCCTCTATCTGGGACACGGGCACCATGGCAGTGGACGTGAAGCTAGCGGCCACAGCTCCTGTGGAATAGTGAGCGGCATTGAACTTGTCCGCTGTACGCTTGGACGTAGATGGCTCCTCCTCCGCCGGCTGGTAGTCCTTTTGCAGCTGAGCCAGCGTTTCCTTGGTCTCCAGATTCATCGTCTTGATACGCGTGCTAGCCGGATCCTTCCGCTCTAGCTGTTCCTCCTCCGTAAGCACCCTTAGGTTCTTCTTGATGTGATGAAAGGTAGAGATGTCGTACTTTTCCAGCTTCTGAGGATCCTGTATGGTGATGATGTCCTTGCGCTGAAAGGGCGTGTCGTCTACCAGATCCTTCCAGTTTTTGGTCTTGATATTGAGCTGATCGATGGCCTCCCAGCAGTAGACATTGCCTGTGGTGGCCACCGCCACGATGTGCGAGTTCTTGCTGAAGGGCTTAAACAGAGCCGGGCAGTGGTACTCGTCGTTGGCATTCCTATAGAAGTTCAGCTTCACGAGGGACTTTGAGTCCATCTTCTGGCCGGTGATGGGATTGATCTTGAAGGTCTTCAGGAAGTTCAGAATGGCCTCATACTCGAAGACATTGCCCTGCAGATCGCAGTAGGGCATCTCAAAGGGCGCCATCGTGATGCAGCAGTGCTCGAAGGGCAGCCGCTTGAACTTGACATGGTTGTTTTCCGCAGACTCGGTCTTTTTCCCTCCATAAAACTCACTCCACTCCGTGTACGTAAGGTACCTGGAAACGAAGGGGGTTTATAATGGGATGTTGCGTTTTTGGGACTTGGGAAACTTGCATTTTATCCTTCTGGTGCTGTCTTTTACCCATCTTGGCTGTCTTTTGTTAAAAATGGATGAATTTAACGAATCAAGAGGAGATCCCAAAACTTTGTTTACAAAAATTGCAATGGAACTGCCAACTCGTGCGCAGATCATCGATTGCACTCGAACACTAGACATCAAAGTGTTGCATTTTGTTAAACGTTTAAAATTCTAAACATAAGCACCAATTAATTAGTTAATATATTTATATTGCTTAATTTATTATACCTTACAAATCAGTTTATTGGTATTAAATAAAGTAAATCTAGTGTTTTATATTCAAACTTTTATGATTTGCTAAAGAAATATAAATATTGTACAGCATAGGAAACCAACCCGAGGTTTAAATAATATAATAGCTCTTCAAATATAATATTATAACTTATTTAGGGGTAACTGGAATTATGAATGCAGTGACTTGCAAAATTGCACGATAATTAAAAAAATACCAAATCATAGAAAAGAACTAGACCTTGTTGCACAGTGCTATTGAACCACACGAACAGCTGTTCTGCAGGGCGCTGCAGCCCTGGTTCGGGAGGTTCAGTAAAATCAAACAACAAAGGCGAGCGAAGAATTTTCCAACGTATAATATACGACGATAAAAATAGGCAGCACGGTTGACCTTGGGCGCGATGTCTAGCCCCCACATTAACTACCGCTCGCTGGACGAGGAGATGGCCAGTCCCTTCCAGGAGCAGCGTCGCCCGCCCGTCACAGTCATCACAACAACAGAAAAAGCGAAAGACGCAAAAACGCAGGCAGCTGCTGCGCATTTAGACCCCCTCGACGACCATGGGTTGGAGCAGGCGCTGGAGGAGCCCGACACGGAACACGAGGCCGAGGACACGCCCCGGAACAGTGGCGTTATGATACACATGGTCCCAGAGACGGGACGGGCGCGATGGAACCACATCGAAGACCTTGACTCGTTCTTCTCGCGGATGTACCAGTACCAGCAGAAGCATGGCTTCCAAGTGATAGTGCTGGACGAGGTGCTGCAGGTTCTAGAGTTCGGATTTGTCGTCTGGCTGCTGGTCTTCGTGACGCACTTCGTCCGCTACGACGAGCTCTTCGGCGATGTGCCGCACAACGGAACAAAGACCACGCTCTCTGACGTGATCTATCCCACGTCGGAGTGGGGAAAACGCGTTGGATTTTTCACCTACCTGATTGTGTTCATTGCCGCCATCTACCTGGGCATTCGCCTGCTAAAGATGGTGTATCACATCACCCAGTTCGCGGACATCCGGCGCTTTTACAACTCGGCGCTGCACATCGAGGACTCCGAGCTGGACAACTTCACATGGCATGATGTGCAGCAGCGCATCCGACGTGTACAGGCTGAGCAGCACATGTGCATCGACAAGGAGTCGCTCACCGAGCTGGACATCTATCATCGTGTGCTGCGCTTCAAGAACTACCTGGTGGCGCTGATGAACAAGCAGCTACTGCCCGTTCGATTTCACCTGCCACTGATCGGGGAGGTGGTCTCCCTCAGCCGTGGTATGCTGTTCAACATAGACTTTATCCTGTTCCGTGGACCGGGATCGCCCTTCCAGAACAACTGGCAGCTCAGGGATGAGTTTGCGGTGAGGAGCAATCAAACTGAGCTGGCCCAGCGCCTGTCCAAGCTGATCCTGGGCGTGGCGCTGCTTAACCTTCTGCTAGCTCCTGTCATTTTTGTGTGGCAACTCATCTACTTTAGTTTCTCCTATGCCAATATCCTGCGCAAGGAGCCCGGCGCCTTGGGACTACGCACATGGTCCAACTACGGACGCCTATACCTTCGGCACTTCAACGAGCTGGATCACGAATTGGATGCGCGGTTGAACCGGGCCTACGAGTACGCTGACCGCTACCTCAACTCCTTCTCTTCGCCGCTGCTCGCTGTGATAGCCAGAAACCTGCTCTTTATCAGCGGAGGCTTGCTTCTGTTCCTCCTGGTGCTGACTATGTACTCCATTCACGTCGCGGAGGTGGAGCACGTGGTTACTATCATGGCTGTGCTCACCACAGTGGGCGTGATTGCCAGGACTCTCGTTCCCGATGAGAACCTCATTTGGTGCCCCGAACAGCTGATGACCGCCATCTTAGCGCATGTTCACTACCTGCCCTCGGAGTGGCGACAGCAGGCACACACAGCTCGCGTTCGTCAGGAGTTCGGCCACTTCTTTCAGTTCAAGGCCGGCTACCTGCTCAGCGAAGTCTTCAGCCCGTTTGTCACACCCTTTGTGCTGATCTTTGTGTTCCGGCCCAAGGCCATGGAGTTGGTACGCTTCTTCCGCACCTTTACCGTCTCCGTGCGCGGCGTGGGCAACGTCTGTTCCTTCGCCCAGATGGATGTGCGCAAGCACGGTAATCCCGACTGGCAGCTGGCAAGCGAGCTGGATGAAATGACCCGCCCAGGGACCCAGCAACCGCACCACCAGCAGCAGCAACAGGATCCACAGCAGCGGAGTTTGGCCGGCGGCAAGACGGAGATGTCGCTGCTGCGCTTCACTCTTAACAATCCGGAGTGGCAGATGCCCAAGGAGGCCAAGCAGTTCCTGCGCGGGGTCCGAGAGCATGCCGTAGGTGAGTTGGTGCAGGCCAAGACCTCGACGGTGCAGGAGAACCCGCTGACCAACAGCCTCGTCTCGTTCGGCACCATCGGCGAGGAGTACTGCTCCCTGGCCAATTCGGTGCTGGCCGCCCAACTTACGCCGCACCAGCTGGAGATCTCGCAGTCCCTGCGCCCGGGCATGGCACCAGGACAGAGTCGTGGTCCTACTTCAGGGGGATTCCCAGTCGCCGGCAGCGATTTCCGCCAGATGCTGCAGCAAAACCTGTCCGCCAGCATGGGACCCACGGACAGCATGCGTCACTTGGGACTCAGCCGTGCCGAGGGACGCGTGGAGGGTCCTGGAGAGACCCTGCTTTACGGACTCTGCGGCATGGAGCCTCGCGTTGGACGGACTCCGCTGAACGTGGGCGTGGCCGATATGTGCCTGAGCGCTCTCTACCTGCACGAGCTGAGCCAGCAGAGGCGACAGGCGCGCCAGTCGCGCATCGACGAGGCAGAGGACGAGCGTCCTGGGCCAAGCAACTGGCCGCCAAGGCCACCGCCGGCTGCTCCGCCGGCCACTGCCGGCTCCCGCCATACCGTGATCACCTCAAAGGCTGCCGAGAGCACGCCGCTGCTGGGTAGCATCCGCTCATAGCAGCGGCCAGAGTGGATCTAACCACTTGTAGAGCTAAGGACCACCCCCCATTTCTGCTATTAGTGATTAACCTTTAATTAAGTTTTAAAGTGTGAACGAACGAGCGAGCGAGCGAACGACGTCGTCTAGTGCGTAGCTAAACTAATGTCAAACTAAGCTAAACTAAACGAGAAGCAATAAACATAACTGCATTATCAAAAATAAAGGGTTTCTTTTATATTAATACTATTCCAGGGGTCTGTTCTTATAATAATTATACACTTTTAAGTAAAATAACTGACAATAAATTTTCATAATCAAGTAATGCGTTAAGTCTGCTTAGGGGCTTTCTTAAATAAATTATTTCTTTGTATTAAACTTACCGTGGGAATATAGATTTAGGTATAACCATAAAGGTTAAGCCCCCAAATATGTCAAAACCCCAGCTAGCAATAGATAACACTCTCCTTTGTCAGGATAACATACCTAAAGCCTATTGCCTTTTATCCAGATCTCACTTCTCATCGGGCTGTGGGAATCCTGTGCCTTTACATCTCCTGGGGCTCTGATGTATGGCCTCCATTTGCCGGCATTGTTGGCACACCACATCCACCAGCCACTAGCTGGAACCGAGATCAAGATGCAGCGAGAGAGAGAGAGAAAGACGCATCGCATCCAGCTGTGCTGCAGCGCCTCGTGTGTCACTTGCCACACACGAACGCCATTTGGCGATTGGTGTTGATGGCATATGCAGCGAGCAGAGAGTGGACACCGGAGAACTCAGATCGAAGGAGTGAAGTGTGGTGGCCAAGTGCGTGCCTATGAATCTCCCCTGGCCAGGCCAGACACAGATATACAGATACCGCCAATCCCCGCCAGCTGCAGCGGCTGCAATGGTTGTGGCAACATTTATGAATTATGTGCGTGCTGCATGGAGCTAAAGCTGGAGCTGTAGTTGGAATCTCTCTGACTGGATCGCTGGAGAGACTCTTGGATCACGTTGTCTCATTTTTCCGCTGCACGCCAATTTTGGGGGGAGCATTGGCCAACAGTACACGAATGTACGAACGGCAGGCCGGCGGCCACTTGCCCGTTTTGGATCCATCCTCCGACTCGGACTCTGAATCCGACTCCAGCTCCGATGGACGATGGAGGATGGAGATGCAGTTGCAGTTGCATGTAGTACTAATTGTAGAGCTTGTGTTATCCGATCCTGCACAGGGAAAAAATTATAAATAATTATGTTGTTTAGATTTTATAACTTTAAAAGTTTTAAACTTTGAAGTTTAGATTCAGGTTTAATTTTAAAATGAGACAGATTCTTTAATAAAGTCTCAATTAGAAGATTAAGAAGTAAAATATCTTGATTTCTTTATCCCAAAATGAAGTGGTTATTCCTTTTTTTGGCCATATTTTTCCTTTCGTGTAAATGATATGGAGTGGAGTGAGGTGACGCGTCGCTTATGGCTCAAATGGAAACATTTCGCGAGCCTTGTCAAACAATCGAATTTAATTTATGATTTCCTGCGCCAATCGAGTAATGACACTGCATGTGGTAGACCTCGGCGGACCCCGAAACTCTGGATATCTCGTGATCACTCGATACGCAATTTGGTCACAGCAGGGCCCGAAAATCGTAGCTTTGGCTGCGAATTGGAAAGGCCCAGAGAGGGAATGGGAATGGGAATGGATTGGATTGGATTGGAATGGACATGAACGTGAACGTGGACGGGAGCCACTTGCATATGCGGCTGTCTGGGATTCTGATGGCTGTGGACCACCGCGTCGCGATCGCGGCGGCAGTAGAACCAGTTCAAGATCAGGCGTCACTTTGCGGCGCTGAGTGCCGCTGACAGTTGGATAAGGTTCGAGTTCGAGTCGCCAAGCTGTAAGACTCAGTTCCCTGAGACTCCAGATCGCAGCTGCCATTCCGCAATTAGAGCCCCGGCCTGTTGTCGCAGTTGCACGTCGTCGGCCGCTATCAAACGTGTCTCTATGTCTCCGGCAGCGACTAATGATGATGGTCCCTGTCCCAGTCCCTGTCCCGATCCCCGATCCAAGCCGAAGCCTCCGCTGATCCGAGTGTCGAGTGTGAAGCATCAGCGTCGTCGCCTTTGATTGACAACTGATCAGCGTTTTGGAGCAGCGTTTCCCACTTTTGGAGCCAGCACGTTCTGCCTGATAACTTATCGGCTTTTTTTCATAATTAAAAAACCGGCTCGGCCTCCTGGCTCCTTACAAATAGATGAGTCCCTGGTTAAGATTGACCAGATGAGGTTCAAATAGTTTAGTCGCCCCGCCAAGCTCTCTCTCCCCCTGCCTCCCTGGATTTGCATTGCAAATTAGACGCGGCTTCATTTGCTCCTTTCGGACTGTTGCCGTGTAATCGAGCTGCGATTCAATAAAACATTTAAACATTAAACTGCTTTTATGCAAATTGCCGGCATGCGCTTAATTTTCGATCAGCAATGGTATCTGGTTTTGGCCTTGCATCCGCTTGAATTATCTACCCATTGCATGCCTGCAACACCTTACGATCCAAGCCGATTCGATGCGATTCGATCCCCGCCCTCCTCCGATCCAGGAGATGATAGCATCTAGAGTGGATATGTACATAGTCTGCTGTTCGGCTGCCTCCATCGCTCCTCCATCTAATGGCGGTTGCTAAAATGCTAATCAATAGCCTTATCGCTATTAATCTCGGCTTCGATTTACCTTCTGCCCGGATCTCTCTGCCAGCTACTTGTTTTTCGAGATGGGATCACTGGAGGTGGGTTTAGCTTGGGGTTCGGCTTAGTGGCTTAGGGGAAAGGGTACTGATTGGTACTGGACCATCATTAAACATCCAATTGCTGTTGCCTGTTTGTAAATGTTTGTTGGCTTAAATTGTAGATCATTACGTTAATTAACATTGAGCATACGCCGTGTGGGTCACAGAGAGAGGGGTAAGCTGAGACCCCCCCGCAACAACCTGCCCTTCATTAAAGAACATTGTTGTAGGCCTTGAAAGGTGTTTTCATTACCATAAGTTGATTAAAGTTGACCAGAAGGGAACTGACATTGGAAAATCTTTAAGATCGTTAGAAGTTCTTGGATATTTGAAAAGTTATCTCAATCAAGTTTTACTACTTTTTTATTGATAAATTCCATAAAAGAGATAAGATATAACTCCTTGTGACTCCGAGTTAAAGACCTCTCCCAATTTTTAAGCCAAAGCCAAGCCTCCTTCATTTTTTCTCCCATTACAAGATGATCAAGGAAATGACATTCTTTGGACTCATTAATTTGGCATAAGCCCTCCAGCTGCAGGTCACATGGCTGCATAAGGAGCACAAGGAAAAGTAGCAGGAGGAACGGATGGAGGCCAAGTCATTGGCATATTTATGAGCCAGCCGCTCCCCATAGACGCACAGGCAGCACTGGAGCATCGAACATGAGCCTGCCGGGCGGCAACGGCATCGCAGTCTCATCGAAAGACCCTCTTCCAATCTCCCAATCGCACCGATCTCCCAACTCCCATTTGGCCGGATGACTTGGATTGGCTTCAGCTGGGTCCCATTGGCGCGTGGGCTGGGTTTGCTGCGACGCTGGGATGCTGGGATGCTGTCGCCCGAAGTGGATTTTCTGTTCAACAAGTAGTTTATGATGTTTTTGTCAATTCATGGCAAAATTAATGACGCTGCAGAAAAGCACACGCACATGGAATCTGCAGCACAGAGAGAAATAAAGGGGTTGAATCTCAAAAGTTGAGTTAATTTACTGGTGGTATAGATGGGTTTTACTTGTAGATTTATCCTAAATATCTCCATGTTATGGTTAGCATTTAAATGTAAAGGCTCTGAAGGAATTGTGTTTTACTAGAATTACCCCTGAATTTCTTTCAGTTTACAAATTCCTCCATATTTCTCTCCCTGTATCATACCTCTCCCTGGCAAGGCGTTAAAAATTGTTGCCCATAAACTTAAAGAACTGCAAAGGAGTTGCCTGCTCGCAACTCCCCCTGCGGGACCGCATCCACCAGGTGCTCGGCTTGGGGCTGAATCTGCATTCAGAAATGCCATTAGTCACATTTGTGGGCCACAGTCGCAGGCGCTTGTAGCCACGACGACTTGTAATTTTCTCCTCATCCGCGCCGGAACCCGTTTGGATAATGCCGAGAGGGGTTCAGGGTCGGGTTCTGGCTGGAGAGGATTGGGTATGTGGAATGGGGCTTTTTGGCCGGCCTGCACAAATATTTCTATTGCCGTTAATGGCGTTAATAATTTTAGCGTTCCAGGCCGTTGGTGTGGATGGTGGCTGGAGGATTAGCCCGCGTCTGTCATGTTCCGGGATGACGTTACATGGCCCCAACTGACAGCCAGCAGCAGCAGCTGGGAAATATGAATAAGCAGCTAGCCAGAACCCAACTTTGGGCGGTGGCTAATGCGAAGTTAATTGGAAAATGCCAGCCCAGAGTCAGAGCCAGGCCAGAGTGGGCCGAGTCGGTGCACCGCATCAGGATTAGTCGGAGCAGCAAATGGCGTATCGGATTTCAAGCTGCTCGCTTGGTAGCCACCGCCTGTCACTCGGCAGCGGCAATGCCACCACTGCGCAGAGATAACTCCCGATTCCGATTTCGATTCCGATCCTGAGCACTTGTTCAACATGCCGCAGCAGGAGCAGCCAGAGCATCTAGAGGAGATGGAGCCGCGGTAACGGGAGTAGTCCCAGCTGCCACCGCTGCCACTGGCGGAACAGCGGCCAAGTTGACGACATGCAATGCATCCGATTTCAACGAAAATCCTTAAGATACTCCACGTTTTGCAGGTGCGAATTCCATAAAGTATCTGCTGACAAAGTTTCAGTTACCTTTCTCCTCTACAGGTTATATGTCACTAAAGATTGCTCCTTGAAATATAATTTTTATTGCAAAGCATTCAACTTTTGGAATAAAAATTAAATAAATCACAATTAGTTATTTATTATTTAAAAAAAGGGCTTTGACTTGTTTTATTTATAGGTGCTAATTGACTTTTGAACAAAGAAATTGTATATTTTGGTTTGTATTTAATTTATTAATTTTATTGAAGCCTTTTTGTTTTCACAAATCGATCATAACTATGCCAAAAATTCCTTAATTTAATTTAGATAAATTTCTATTAGATAAGAAAATCGTCCAATTGGATTTTTTTTTTTTTTATCAATGAAATAATTCCTTAACTATTTAACTATGCAGATACACACTTATATTTCAGATATTTAAATTAGTTGTAAATATTTATATATAGAAAAGGTCCATTAAGCGATTTATAGCCTTATCCCTAACCTTATCAAAACTTTCTTTGTAGAACCAAGTTATTTCCCAAACTTAATAATCATTAAAAATATTTTCATTTAATTTTTAATCAGTTCCATCTCCTGGGAACAACTCTACTGAATTTTATGCTGATCTCACCGAATAAATCTGAACAATCGCCACCTGCGACTCGGGCGATTTGTGTCACTTTCAAGATTGGCGTTTGGTTGCTCAATTTATAAGTTTGCTGCCCGACGATATGTTCGCCATTTTGGAAAGATGTGTGTGCGTTTTAAGGCCGGCTAATGAACACGCCTACTGCCAGCCACCTGTGCCAGAGCAGGTGAGTGTGTGCTGGCCGTGGTGTGTGTGCTAGTGCGAGTACGAGTGCGTGAGCTATGGTAGTTGTGATTTGCAATTATAAAAAACACGCATACGCCGCATAGGCCAAAGTCGAGCAGCAGCCATTGCAGCCAAACGGAGTGTGTGTGCCTCGTGTTTTTATGGGTATTTGTGAGTGAGTGGCTCGAAGCACTTGCCTTTAAATTGAGAGAGCGAGAAACGCTGACAAATTCGGCAGGCAAACCCCCCAAAAAAAAAGCTCTCAGCTCACTGCAAAAACACAATTTATTTGCGAATAAAATATGCAGCGTGTAAACTCCAATTAGACGCTAATTTCAGCCATAAAATGCAAATGTGCGTGCAGGAGTTGTACTATTTTTTTCTCTCTATTTTTTTTTATTTTTATTTTTTACTGTGAGCCACATTCACCAGCGGCCTAAGGCTAAACCCGCGCCACTGGAGGCAAAGTGAATGGAATTGCAATTAATAAATGGCCGCTAGCCGCACCTGACCATGCCCACTAAACCGATCAATAAACAATGAGCCACAATGTGGCATTAGTGCATAAATCCTGTGCACACACTGAGACAACCCGCAGGGATTGCGTGCCACCTCAAAGAAGAAAATAAAATGAACAAGAAATAGAGGATATCGCCCACGTCTCGGACCACATCGATAATTGCCAATTATGCGACGAATCAAAGCGGCCAAATTTGGCAGGGAAAAAGTCAAAATAAAGCCAAGTTTTTATTACAATTTTCCAGCCTGTGGGACTCGACCGAGACTCCTTTGCTCTTTTTGTGACTTTGTTTCCTTTTTTTTTTTTTTTTTGTAATGAAGTCATTATAAAATATTGGCCCAGCTCCAGTGCCTGCTCGAGATACAGCTCGCCTGGCATTGGCCATAAATTCTCATTCGTGCGCGTTTCCCAAACTCCAAACTCAGCTCTCAACCTGTCACGACAGCTGCGCGCCGTCTAATCTAATCCCATTGAGTTTTTCTCTATTTTTTCCTTTGGTTTCTCTTATTTTTATCCAAGTTTTCCTTTTGGTTTTTCCCTCACATGGCTTTTGGGCCCGCATTATGGATGCAGGCCGCTCATTAAGCTGACGCTGGGCAGCCCATAAATCCAAATTCGAATGCGAATGCTATGCCGCCCACCCGTCCGAGTCCACATCTCATGCATGGGCCATATCCACAGCCAAATCTAAATCCCAAAACCAATTCGCGTTCGCCGGGTGACTGATCGCAGTAGCTGACACGGCATCGGCATCGCCACCGTCGATCTGCGGGATCATGGAGCTTTATGGCTCCACTTGACTGCAACTGACACACACTTTGTTCAGCTGTCGCCCGGGCGGTCTCGAGGTTTCAGCCCCAGTGTCCAGTGTCCACCTCCTGCTCCAAGTCCCAGTGCCCCGGACATGAGCTGGCATTTCAATTGGGCGGCTGGGGCCACTCCCAAGGGCTTAATTTGGTTCAACTGGACCGACATGCACCCAATTTTAAATCAGCCAGCCGGAGTATATTAAATTGATTAATGATTGCGACCACAAAAGGGGCTATAAATCCTTCAAATGCAATGAATAGGTTAACAATTAATTGTCTGTTTAATAGATAGATATTATTATGTCCATGTTTTTGAGCCAAGATTATATGAATATCAAATATTCAGGCAAACGAATAAAGAATCTAAGCCAATTTATTTATGTTTAAATTTAAAGATATTAATATGGCTTCGACTTATCCTTAAATAATCCTTTATTTAAATCTAAAATTGTAAAAATATTGTATAATACTGATGATATATTTCATAAATTTCATAATAATTTACAATATTTATTAAGCTACAAAATTAATTCCAAACAAATTTATTATTAAAGAAAATTTAGTAAAATTCTATTTAATGTACCAGAACTTTTTAAATATTAATTAGATTTGAATTTAATATGCTTCTAAAATAAGTTTTAATTAAAAATAAGTTTATACCTTATAAAGATCACATTTTTATTATAAAAAAACTTAAAAATCAATTAGTATTAAGCCAGAAACAACCTAATATCTGCTTTCAATGACTCAACTATTTTTCTCCATCAGCAATCAGCTAGGAAATAATTTCCGATCAGCTTTTTATCAGTGCAAACTGATAAATGACGTGAGAGATATGCATGTTGTGATTCCCGCGGAAATCAAAGATTCTTTTACCTGTTCACATTACATTCAATGAAAAACAATGGATTTCCCCTTGATTTTACAATCGCAGAACAAAAATCACACGCAAATGAGGTACGCTGGGTGATAAAAAGAAGTCAAGGCAGTCTGACTCTGGGCTCAATATCATAATATTATCAATACTACTAGAGTGTTCCAAGTGTCAACAGTGCGTATGCGCAATGTGCCTTAAGAGAGATGCCAGGCATTTATGACTCACATTTTGAGATTTGAGATGCCTGCTGGCTAAGTGAAATCCGCACTCTGGCTGCCCCATTAACCATCCAGCCATTACCACCAACAGATCAAAGTCAATCTTCTGCTGATCAGTAAAAAACTCACGTAGCTCATGAGCAGCTTTTTTGTGTAGATCGATCTGGACGGGATGAGGGGGCAGTAGCTGGTTTTCCAGCCTATGGGCGGTACTTACTGCTCTCATACACACACACACACACACACAAAAACACTCGAGACAGATATAGCTGTACGATGCACGATGTAGATATATATAGAAGGCACTTTTTGCGCGCCTCAAAAATTGTTATTGCACATTTAAAGGCGTCATTATTAGCGCTACATGGAGGCACTAACAATTGTCCATGCATTTCCAATGCAGCCGCAGTCCACGCACTAATTGGACCCAGTTGGAGGCGGAAGGAGCCAGGAGGAATGGAAAGGAACGGAACAGCTCAGCACAGATTTCGCATAGCAATTGCTTGGCTCTCTCTCTCTGTAGTATTTTTTGGGCTGCTCTTAGTGGGTTATCACATAAATTGTGCTCACAAATCTTGATCTGCAAATCATTTTCGACAACTTTACGGCCCCGAGGCGGAATTGCCCGAGAAGCCGGAGGAGCCAGTGCGGGCTGGACCCAGGGTCTATATGCATATGTATGATCGTAACTTCGGTCCGTTATCTGTCGCTGCAATCTCGATCAGAGTGCGCATGCCACGATCCACGAATCGCGATCGGCGGCAACAATATTTTCTTGTGACTGCGTTTAGTGGCCTTTTTTTATTATTTTTCTGGTTAGCATTTCCTGAGCTACTCTTAACCCATTTTATACGAGGAGTTGAAGTTTAAAAATATTTTATAAATTTTGACTTATTACTCCTTAAAATAAAGGAAATAATATAATTTTAAATATCACCTTGCATTAATTATGCCTGGATATATGGGATTCCCTTTCTATATTTTACATTTTGATTCATTTTGTTTTGAATTGAATTGCCAGTTAAAGTTATTCAAAATTGTTTTTTTTTTATAATGTGCTAAAAACTTTAAGAATTTATTATTACTTATTAGGTTAAATGTCAAATTCAGGCCGCTTTTATTGCTGGTAACAAATTCATTGGCTAAATGACTGCGAATATTAATTTTTAATGCAAGTTAAAACAAGAAAGAAAGCTAACTTTGGCCAGCCAAAGTTTGTATACCCTTGCAGGTAACAATTAAAATATATCATAACTATGCCAAAAATGCATTAATTTCGATTCGGAAAGCAGTTTGGTGTTAGTTTTTATTAATTTAAAAAAACTGCATACCAAATTTAAAATTTTAAGAAATCAAAATTTTTTTCAATTTTTGAGAATTTTAATGATGTAACCCCTTATCAAATTTCGCAAAAATGGCAAAAAAATCAATTTCTTTCGGACATGTCTAGAAAGATTCCCCTGTTGATGCTGATCAAGAATATATATGGTTTATGGGGTCGGAAATGATTCCTTGACTTAGAAAAATATTATTTTGTATTATAAAATCTGATTTTTATACCCTTGCAGGGTATTATAATTTCAGTCAGAAGTTTGCAACGCAGTGAAGGAGACCTTTCCGACCCTATAAAGTATATATATTCTTGATCAGCATCAACAGCCGAGTCGATCTAGCCATGTCCGTCTGTCCGTCCGTCTGTCCGTCTGTCCGTTTCTACGCAAACTAGTCCCTCAGTTTTAAAGCTATCTGAATGAAACTTTGCATATAGTCTTCTATATAGTCTCACTGCTATATATGTCGGAACGGGCCGATTCGGACGACTATATCATATAGCTCCCATACAAATGATCGATAAATTTTTAGAAAAAAAATTATAACTTAGCTGTTTTTCAACATTTTTGCACCATTTTTTAGATATGGCCATTTTGTATTATCCGAAAAGTGCTTGTCAAACTGTAAAAGTTGAATCTCACTTGGACCAGTGCTTATCAAACTGTAATCTGAACTTCCGCCTAAAAGATGCCACGTTTTTAATAGAAACCCCCAAAAGTATGCTTTAATTTTTTAATAATGCTAATGAGCATCACAGATGCAAGTGAGCAAAATTTTTCATTCAATTTGGCCGCTTTCCAGACTGGGGTAACAGGCGAACAGAAACCAGCAGCAAGCAACTGAAAACTGGTATAAACTGTTATAAAAACTTTTGGGCAAATATAATAATTGGTATAAACTGTTATATTTCATTTTATGCATTTATACCTATTTGTTGCCGACAACAACAGCTTGATGGCAACAACAACCCCTTTACAACAACATCCCTGCAGCAGTCCATACAAATTTTTGAAATTTTCCATGCAAATTGCCCGTTTCCCAAATTGGGGTAACAGGCGAACAGAAACCAGCAGCAAGCAACTGAAAACTGGTATAAACTGTTATAAAAAGTCCAAGATTCGAACCATTGATCTTGGAGTAAGCGAAGACTCAAACCAGATGTGACCATATTGTACATTTTTTGGCTAAAATGTGGCTTAAATGCACCTGGGCACACTGAATCTGACTTTGCATCAGTGATGCTCATCTATCTATTTTGTCCCAATAAAGAAATATAGCTAGATGGGCATCACTGCTATTACGCCTGATATATTGCCTCCCAATATTGCAAAATAGCTACATGAGCATCACTGATACAAAGTCTGATTTTATAGCCTCCCAATATTGCAATATAGCCAGATGAGCATCACTGCCATTAAGCCCGATTTTATAGCCTCCCAATATTGCAATATAGCTAGATGAGCATCACTGATGCAGATGAGCATCACTGATGGAAGTGAGCATCACTGATGGAAGTGAGCATCACTGATGGAAGTGAGCATCACTGATGGAAGTGAGCATCACTGATGGAAGTGAGCATCACTGATGGAAGTGAGCATCACTGATGGAAGTGAGCATCACTGATGGAAGTGAGCATCACTGATGGAAGTGAGCATCACTGATGGAAGTGATCATCACTGATGGAAGTGAGCATCACTGATGGAAGTGATCATCACTGATGGAAGTGAGCATCACTGATGGAAGTGAGCATCACTGATGGAGATGGGCATCACTGATGCAAGTGAGCAAATTTTTTCATTCGATTTGGCCGCTTTCCAAACTGGGGTAACAGGCGAACAGAAACCAGCAGCAAGCAACTGAAAACTGGTATAAACTGTTATAAAAACATTTGGGCAAAAATAATAATTGGTATAAACTGTTATATTTCATTTTATGCATTTATACCTATTTGTTGCCGACAACAACAGCTTATGGCAACAACAACCTTTTTACAACAACATCCCTACAGCAGCCAATCCAAATTTCCGAACATTTCCATGCAAATTGCCCGTTTCCCAAATTGGGGTAACAGGCGAACAGAAATCAGCAGCAAGCAACTGAAAACTGGTATAAACTGTTATAAAAAGTCCAAGTTTCAAACCATTTCGGAGCCGGCGGAAGTAAGCGGAGACTCAAACCTTTTGAATCCAAATTTAGGTCTTATTTTACAACTGCACCTGGGCACACTGAAACTGATCGTCGTTAAATTCAAATTTGACAGTTAAATTCAAATTCGAATTTGGCAGTTAAAATATTAAAAAAAATTTTTAAATTCTAAAAAAATTTTAAAAATCTCTAAATAAATTTAAAATATTAGAAAAAAATTTTAAATCTAATTTGAGACATGAGCTTCTGGTATTTTATCAGAATTTTGGTATAAATTTTATGAAAATCGGACGACTATATCTTATAGCTGCCATAGGAACGATATGGAAAGTAATAGACAAAATTATAACTTCGTTGTTTTTCAACGTATTTTCATTTACTTTAAGACATGAGCTTATTTCAGAATTTTGGTAACAATATTATACAAATCGGACAACTATATCATATAGCTGCCATAGAAGCGATCCGTAGATGTAGAGAAAATGTAAAGCTGGGAATGTATAACTGTAACTTTCAAACTGTAAACATAATAAGTATAGGTAAAATGTTATGAAACTCTGTTTTGTGTCTGTTTTCGGCATTATAATTTATGATATAAATATGAAAACCAATCTGCAAGGGTATACAAACTTCGGCGTGCCGAAGTTAGCTTCCTTTCTTGTTTATATTAAAAAACTTCTTGATTTTTCTTAAATTAAAAATATCATAACTCGGCCAAAAGAACATTAATTTTAAATCGGAAAACTGTTCTGTGCCAGATTTTCTACAGTTAATAAATCTGCATACTTCATTTAAAAATTTTGAAAATTCAATTTTTTATCAAAATCAAAAATTTTAATGATGTAACCCCTTATCGAATTTCGCAAAAATGGCCAAAAAATCGATTTCTTCCGGACATGTCTAGAAAGATTTGCATGTTAATGCTGATCAAGAATATATATGGTTTATGGGGTCGGAAATGATTCCTTTACTTCGAAAATTATTATTTTGTATTATAAAATCGGATTTTTTATATTAAAAAACTTCTTGATTTTTTTAAAATTAAAAATATCATAACTCGGCCAAAAGAGCATTAATTTTAAATCGGAAAACTGTTCTGTGCAAGATTTTCTACAGTTAATAAATCTGCATTCTTCATTTAAAAATTTTGAAAATTCAATTTTTTATCAAAATCAAAAATTTTAATGATGTAACCCCTTATAAAATTTTGCGAAAATGGCCAAAAAATCGATTTCTTCCTTACATATCTAGAAAGATTCCCCTGTTGATGCTGATCAAGAATATATATACTTTATAGGGTCGGAAACGTATCCTTCACTGCGTTGCAAACTTCTGACTGCAAGGGTATACAAAGCTTTCCTGGTTTTCAGAAAATTAGTATATATTTAGCTTCATATTGTTAAACCTTAGAATACCAGCCAAAAGGTGCACAATCAATAGGTTCAGTATTAAAAATCTCACTTAACACTCTGCTAAAAAATCGATATAAAGTACAAACCACGAAAAAAAGGGTTAACAATCTCTAATCATTAAAAGCTGAATTATTTAGTAAGGCCGGTTATAGGCGGACATTTAATTTAGGTGCCCGACACTAGCGGGAAGCGTTCCTGCTGTCAGCGACTAATGAAATTTATGCATTTATGCTGGAGTGCTCGCCGGCTCGTACTCCTCCTGGCAGCACGGAGACAACGGCCGATGATCCATGTTAATGTCCATCAAATGTGCCAGGGACAGGGGGTAAAGCAGCTGTCAATTCGATTGTTGGACATGTCCACTTGTCCATGTTGCAATTTGCAATTAGCCGCACTAGCAACGGATATGGGTTGGGAATGGGAATCAGAATGGAGGAGGATGGAGACCAGATCCAAAGGATGCCCTGCAAGTGTCGCGATGCGCGTTTCCCGTGAGAAATTTCAATTATTTTAATTAGCGTGGCGATCGCGGTCGCTTTATTAGGCGAAACCGATCGATGTAAGCGCGTCCGCGGCTCTGCGGAGTCTGAATCCGAGCCCCGACCGCAGTATCTGTATCTCTCTTTGGCCAATTTCCGCTGCACGCAACGGCGACATCTCAGCCAGCGTCGCTGCCGGCAGCTCCGAAGCTGGAATGCCGAGTTGATAGCGAAGACAGTCGCTGCAGAACAGGATTCTGGCACTGGCACTGGCACTTGGGCATCTTCGCGGCCGCCTAATGACATGTTTTGGATAATGATGACGGAGGAGACCGGAGATACTGCGCCGAAGAGGAGACTGCTGGACTGGTCCGCCGAGTGGCGATAAAAAGCTGGAACTCGCCGGCCACTTGGAAAATTGCCCACAAGCGGCGGTCGTTTGCCGAGCAAATCAATCTGCATGCCAGCAGTCGGGGATTCGTTTAACCATGGGACCACCCGGCGGATGACTCTGTGTATCTCTGTCTGTCTGATGGACGATGGCCAACTGCAACTGCAAGTCCAATTCCGCGGATGTAACTGCGGGCTTAATTGGCCGCAGCGGTGTCAATTGCAGCGCCACCGCTGCCATCACAATGAGGGACCAATGACCACTGGACGACAGTGGCCAATTCCCTGGCCACCAACGGGGGAGCTGTACCTCTAGATGTAGCTGTAGCTGTGCCAGCATCTGTATCTGGCGAATGCGACTTGCTGACCAGCCAAGAGTGTCGCCCGCTGCGATTGGGAATGCCAATTTCAGCAATTAACAATGGCCATAAACGCACACAGTTGGCAGGTGAGTTACTTCGGTGTAAGCCAAAGTGAGCTAAGCCCGCTAAGCTCGCCGGATGTGAGATATCCAGATACCGGGAACAGGCACATGGCTCGGTTCCATCTACAAGTGGCTTACACATGCAGCTCCGGATTAGCCGAGTGTGAAGCGGAGGCGGAAACGATCTGAATCTGTATCTGAAGCTGAAACTGAAATTGAATCTCATGTCTGTATCTGTATCTCTTAATCAGATTCCGATTCCGTGCGGGCCAGTGACCTGTAAACAAAAGCCAAAGGCCGCTGTCGAACATTAATCAGCAGATCACCCCGCTCTTTGCACAGAGAAAAAAAGAGGTGAGCATAATTAGTCATAACTTTTGGGTTGTTTTTCATATAAAAGAAAAGGATTTACTATTTACTCCTAATTGCATATCTAACATTTTATTAGAGTTCAGTTTTAAAGGTATCAAGTTTTTATTATCCTAAAACAGGGTTTATTTACATACACTGGATATAAAATTCTAAATAAAATTGATAACCAGATATTTTTCTTTAAAAAATTAATAATTTTTTTACTTTTTTGATTAGAAATAGATTAGAAAAGGCACAAAAGATACCCCTAAACAGAAGGTATCCGCAAATATACATATATTTAAGATATCAACCTAAAGCTTTGTAAGTTTTCTTTTTAACAAAGAGTAGAAGAAATAGTAAACCATTACAAAGTAATTTCTGAAAAATTCAACAGCTAGGCACTTTAGGAAGCCTATTTTCAAGCCAATTTCTTTTTGTGTATCATAAAAATAGCGGCATTTAGGAAAACAAGACACGAGTCACACTGCTCTGTTGATCTACAAAGTATCCGTCAGATTGCCCTTTGGCGGAGCGACTTCACAGCTTCAGCACCAACTTCAACTTCAACTTCAATTTCGATTTCAAGGCGCTGCAATCGCTTGACTTGGGGCCTGGGAGGATGGGAGGTGGCGGTGGTTCAACGACTCGATAACAATACATTGTTGAAAGTAACTAAAGTATCCGCAGATCCAGCAGAGTGTTGGGCTCGACCTTGAGCGGGATTGACCGCTTAGAGCTCTTGAACACTCATTGAATTGGCTACGCCGCTCCAATCACGCACTCACTCTACTCACTCACTTCCTGGCCAATCCGCCGGGGCTTGACCCATTACGCGATGATGAGTTGCTGCCAAAACTCGAAGCAGCAATTCCGATTGCAGTCCGAAACAAAAGCGGATCGGCTGGTATGTGCCGTGCACTGCGACTCCGGGAATTCGGAAATAGACACGTTCCACGGCAGCGGCACATAAACACAAGTTTGATTGGTTACGAAACACGGGCGTTGAAATTAAAAAATGAAGACGTCGCCACCGCGCCACCTGAATTATTTGCAGCCCTTATCGAATAAGTACACAGAAGCTCGAATGAGTCGCGAAAACCAAATTAGAATATCACGGAGCAGCGGCAGCAGCCATTTTATGAGTCGGATGCAGATACAGATACAAAGATACGCGACGCACTCGCACAAACACACAGGTATCTGTGTATCTGCTGGAACGTCGTCCAGTTGCACGTCCATTCTAAAACTCGCTCGCTTGGCAGAAGCCTGAAATAAATATATATTGAACCGATATATTGGGCAAACGCGTTTTTTTTTTTTTTTGTAAAGCGTCGAGCGCCATTTCGGTCTCGGTCTCGGTCTCCCGCTCACCCATACGCATGCACGCCACCTGCGCAGCTATAGCACTCCGATCCGATACGATCCGAGGCCCTCACCTCACCTGGCTCGTGCGTCCGCCTGGCTTTCGCTTTCAGTTGCTGCTCGCCGCTGCCGCCGATTGGTGTTGCTTCTTGCTTGGATCGCGTCGTGTTGCTCCCGTTACGCTGTCGTGTTGCTCTCGTAACGCCGTCGTTAAGCCTTAGCCCCCGACGCGAGGATAATTTAGCTCCTTGCAGAGCAGTTAAAGGAGATTTGAAGATTTTAAGTGAAGATTTATTATTACTTCTGGCAGAAATTGCCAAGTGTTGCTGCTGTGTGTTGCTCCTGTAATATCTGTAACTCAAGGATAACTCCTTGGGAAAATGTGGTGAACTTTAAAGTCGCTATTAAATATAGCTTCTTAAGTAAAGCTTTGCAAAGTGTTGCTCCAGTACATCCTTAGCCTTAGGTTCCTGCCGTCGCTATTTTGCTCTCGTAACCCCGTCGTGTATACGTCAAGGATAATCCGCTCTTCTCAAACCTCGGGCATGAGTCCCAGCCAAGTGTAGAGTGCCTCTTGTGATTCCTCCAACCCCTTAACGAACATGGACACCGAACAGGATTCGAGTAACCACCGCGGTTCGGTGTCCTCTAGCCGTTCCCTCGAGATACCCGCCACACCGTCGCGTTCCCCCAAAAAAGTGTCCTTCTCGGATGAGCTGCCGCAATCCCAGACACCAGCCCAGCAGCCCATCCAGCCGCCAGCGACCACTGGTGTGAGTCACGTGCTCCAGCAGGCTGCACAGTATCTGGAGCGATTGCATGGAGCACGCGATTCTCCCCCCGTGGAGGAGGAGGTAGTGCAACCAAATAGTGATAGCGAGGAGAGCGAAGCGGCCGTTCTCGACTTGAATGATGTAGTAGATGCTGCCAGTGCAGATGAACCGGCGGCATCTATGGCCAAATCGCCCAGCATTCTAGTTGCCAGCGTTGGCAAGCAGGAAGCGATTGCCAGAGCGACTGCATCTACGAATGGAAATGGCAGTGGAAATGGAAATCCGAATCAGCGGCAATCAAATTTGTACATGGAACGATACAACCTCAATTTAGATAAGAACTGCAGCTCCATGGAGCTGGAGGCGCGCCGGGAGAAGCAGCGCTGGCTGCTCATATCCGAGTGCAGTGCTCTGTTCGACGAGGGCGAGGGCAAGCATACCAGGGAAGCCTTCCGCAAGCTCTTCCTGGATGAGGTGAGTGTTAAGTGGGGAGTTCCTAAGGGAAGAATATGAATAATATTTAAATCTTTTTGAAATTGTTAAAGATGGAAAACAATAAAGTTAAATTTGTAATATTATTAAAAGTAAAGTGAGTTCCTCCAAAAGTGAAAGAATATCCCAAATTTAAAAATAAAATCAAAGCCTGTAACAGAAGGTGTAAATGTACCCCGTGAAATCCCCTATCTAGATCCCATAAAGTATCAATAAAAAATCATGTATTAATAAGAAAACGAAGGCACTTGGGGAACACGATACCCACTCAACTCCGATCCCTCGATACAGATTTAAAAGCGATATATTGAGTTCTGTGAGTTATTAATTACATCAGTGCCAATGCAAAATGAGAATGCGAATGGGGAATGGTAATGGATATGGGTCTCCAACTCCGATCAATCCAGACTACTAAGGTGACCTTGTGCCACTTATTCTGTGGTCCTTTACCCGGTCAGCGAGCTGGCCGACCGATCGATCGTAAAACCCGTTTTTTGATGGGCTCAGCTTGTATTTACTTTGTTGCGGCTTTGGTTTCGGCCGCAAGTATTTTGTTTTTATGGGCTCCCCGAAAGCTGCCTAACCAGTCAGGGCTCATCCGTTAAATATGCACATTTTTCATCATCGGGAGATCTCCATCGCCATCGGCATCGGCATCGGCTGGCCAACTGTGACCAAATGCAAAAGATGCTGCCTGCCGCCGATGCGCTTTGAGTTTGCAGACAATGTGATGGGCTCCCATGATCGTGAGATCGAATGTCATTAAAATATTAATAAGCGGGTAATTTATGCCAGGCATTTGTCTCAATCACTGCCGCATAGTTAAGATTTGAATTGGATTCGATGGGGGATCGTGGGACCAGAACACCTCTGCCCCTTAATTATGCTCATTACGTGGTGATCTCCGCGAACCGCGAGCAGTGTAAACACTCTTTCGTGTATATAAATCTCCAGAGTGTGGGGTATAAACAAATGCTTCTCCAAACAATGCAAACACAGATGAGAGATAAATTAATTAACACTTTCACAGAAACGGAGACGCATAAATTCAGATCTTTACAACTTGTTTTTTTTTTTTTTTACCAACTTGCTTACTTACAGGAATTCCAGCAGAAGCTCTTCCAGCTGTTCGATCTCGAGCGGAATGGCTATCTCCTGCAAGATCGCTGGATCGAGCACCTCAAGGGTCGTCTGACGTAAGTTTGGGTTTCACTACCATCAGCTCCTCTAGCTATATAAGCTCCTCTAGCCCTGTAAGCTCCTCCTCCTCCTCTGAGATCGCTGCTGCGACGGTGCCAAAACAATTAGCTCGCCTTGGAAAAAATAGCTATCCGATCCAGTCCGCTCCACTTGGATCCACACACGCACCTAGTTAAGAGCTGGAGAGCTGGCTGGCGTGCTCCAGGCATTCCAGCTGCGCCGACCAGAAGCCGCCGCGAATGCCTCTCGCCACCGATCCCAGATGCCAGCCTCGTTCCCAGACGCTGTCCGTTTGCCCATGGCGATGCTATCTGCGCCGTGTGTTAACATATACAACAGCTAACATAGTCCGCGTGCCTCGACAGCGGCTCTATGTTAGAGTTGGGTCTGGGACCGGGGACTTGGACTGGGATGGCGACTGCAGCCACAAACTGTCATTGCCTGCCTGTCGTAATGAAGTCATTCAAATACAAATATAGTGCGAGCAGCAGCAGCAGCAGCGACATCGGAGGCATCACAGGGTGCAGACGCAGATGCGGGGGAGAGCACGACCTGGTGTTGGGTGCACAGAAAAGAAAATGGTTGGTTAAATGAAGATGGAAATAAGTTACTTAACGGGAGTCAGTAAAAGATAATGAAGAAGTCTAAATAATAGCAATTTGATTCCTTCATAAAGTTGAGACTTCATTAAATTTGAATTTAACGAATTAAGGATAAAAAACCATCTCATTTCTTTCTGTACCTTAATAATTGAGGAAGTGGAAGAGTGCCTACACTTATTGGAGTACTTCAGTTTGAGTAAATCGTATGCATTCTTTTAGAGACGACCGCCAGATGGATTTTGCCGAACAGATCGAGTCGGTGGCCTATGTAATTTGCGGTGAAAATAGTCGCGTTAGCTTCAAAAACTTCCGCGACATCTGGCACACAAGAGGAGTGAGTGAATAACAATCCTTGTCAGATATTAGACTAACTCGAATCCTATCTAATCCCATGTATTAGATCTTGGATAAACTCTACCGGCTGATAGAGGTGGATGGCAGCAATCTAGTGTCCACCAACCAGGTGATGGAGTTCATCTCCCATTTGACCAACTCCCGTCCAAGGACGGGCTTTGACAAGAGTTCGCTGGCCAGGTTGGAGCAGCTCTTTCGCACCACAGTGGGTAACGAGCAGGAGATACGAAGGGAGGAGTTTCAGAAGATTGTGACCTCCAAGAATGTGAGTAACAATTTAAATATTTTTTTTTAAATCCTATATAATTCTCATAACTCTCTTTAGCCCTTCTTCACGGAGCGTGTCTTCCAAATCTTTGATAAGGACAACTCGGGCTCGATATCTCTGCAGGAGTTCATCGATGCCATACACCAATTCTCGGGACAGTCGGCGGATGACAAGATCCGGTTTCTGTTCAAGGTCTACGACATAGACGGTGAGTTTACATATGCGACTTTTGGGATCTATCAGTGTTTACCTTTTCTTAACTCACCAGGCGATGGTCTCATCCAGCACAAGGAGCTACACGACGTCATCAGGCATTGCATCAAGGAGAACGGCATGGAGTTCTCCGAGGACCAGATCGAGGACCTCACCAGCGCCATGTTCGAAGACGCTGATCCCCACAACAGCGGGGAGATCACCTACGAGGCGCTGAAGAACCAACTCAACAAGCATGGAGGCCTCTTGGAAAACCTTAGCATAACGTAGGATCTGGGGAAGAATTGAAATTTAAATTATTTTTAATAATTTAATTATGATTTGTAGGATCGACCGCTGGCTGGTGCCCATTGCCGAGGACCGGCAGGCAGGTGGAGCAGCCAGGAGCGGATTCTGGAGCTCACTGCCCCACCAATTGTCGCTGGCTTACATGAAGAACAACCAGGTCTTTGTCACATACTTGTTCTTCTACATAGCCGTCAATCTGTGCCTCTTCATTTCCCGCGCCATTCAGTACCGTGCCAGCAATGGGTTCGTCATCATAGCCAGAGCTTGTGGTGAGTCCTGCTTCACGCCGGAAGCCTCATAAAAACAGGAACTGAAAACCTAAACTAGGATCTTAATTCTCTGTTTCAGGACAATGCCTTAACTTCAACTGCGCCTGGGTCCTGGTGCTAATGCTGCGACACTCACTGACCTATCTGAGGGGTCGTGGTCTATCCTCATACCTCCCGTTGGACCATCATGTCTATCTGCACAAGCTAACGGGCATCACGATATCCGTGCTGAGCTTAGTCCACACAATAATGCATCTGTTCAACTTTTCGATCATCGTGATCAACGATCCGAACATCAATGCGGGACACTACACCATCGGAGAGTGGTTGCTCACGGATCGGCCGGGACTCTTTGGCCTCATTCCGGGCTGTGCGAATCCCACGGGAGTGGCTCTGCTCGCCATCCTGATGGTGATGTTCGTTTGCTCCCAGCCCTTTGTCCGGCGGAAGGGCAGCTTTGAGGTCTTCTACTGGACCCATCTGCTATACGTGCCCTTCTGGGTGCTGTGCCTCTTCCACGGACCGAACTTCTGGAAGTGGTTCATGCTGCCGGGATTGGTGTACATTGTGGAGCGGGCGCTGCGCTTTATTTGGATGAAGGGTGAGCACGGAAAGACCTACATCAGTTCTGGCCTGCTACTACCCTCTAAGGTTGTACACTTGGTCATCAAGCGGCCGCTGCACTTTAACTTCCGGCCCGGGGACTATGTCTTTGTGAACATCCCAGCCATTGCCAACTACGAATGGCATCCGTTTACTATTAGCTCCGCGCCGGAGCAGGAGGACTACATGTGGCTGCACATACGCACCGTGGGCGAGTGGACAAATCGCCTGTATCGTTACTTTGAGAGGGAGCAGCAGAAACTGCAGCAGGGCGGCTGCTCCCAAGAGGTGAACCAGCACATGCACGCCATTCCCACGCCCAGTTTCATGCTCCTGAACGAGGCCCGTAATCCGGCTATGGCTAGCGAAAGATCCTCTACTCCGCAAACGGATTTCCTGGCCAAGAATCTGGCTGTACAGGCGGTGCCGCCAGTGCGACCTCCTCGCCAGAACCGCAAGCCCGTGGCAGGAACTGCTCCTGATCCGCCAGCCACAGGGGTGAACCGCATTCGGAGCATCAAGAAGAGTCTGCAGCGTACTTTCTCCAGGAAGGAGACGGCTGAGCCCAAAAAGGGCACGCCCAACGGGGCTTTCCTAGCCGACAGCGAGCGCGAGGACTCCAGCCTAAAGCAAAGACCCCTGGAGAAGAGCATCTCCCTGCCGGACATCAGTGTGAAGAGCAAGAAGCGCAGTCGTCTCAAGGCGTAAGTATTTATTCAGGTAAAGCTTTCGCCAGATACTCACAATTAATCCATAGACTTCGTGCTCTGGGCCGTTCCGAATCCGAGTCCGCCTTCGATGAAAAGCGGGTACGACGGGCCCGGAACAACAGCGTGGGATTGGCCTACCTCAGCCCGCAAAACAAGTCGCTGGCGCAGAGTTTCCGCTACATGCGCACAAAGCCCACCATAATCGCCTTCAAGACGCCCAGCATGGAGGAGCGGGAGAACCAGCTGGCAACGGGAGAGGTCATCGGTGGAAGCCCAGCCAGCAGGGCAGAGCAGGGTATTCCTGTGGGTGCCAGGATGGACTCAGGTGATAAGTTGCAAATGGCCAGGCTCAGTCTGGCCGCCGAGGTGGCCTCCAAGCCACTGGAGGTAAGTGATTGGTAGCTGAGACCCTCTTGAAAACTAACCCATCTGAAACCACTAATGCATATTCAACAAAAGGATCAAGTACAGACGGCAGGATCGGGCAGCAGAAAGTCCATTCTGCGGCGTCCCACTTTCCTGCGCACCCTATCCACCTCCATAAATAACAGATCAGGCGGAGGCGGCGGTGGAGGATCGACTGGTAGCTCCACAAATAACAGCGGTGGCAAGGTCACACTCGATGCGGGCGTCATGGAGGTGCGGGTTTACACCAAACATACATACACTTGGCCACCTAGGGCTAACCCACTAACCCTTTGCTAATGTTCATTGCGTTAACCTCCTCGCAGATCTTCATCGATGGTCCGTATGGGGCACCCTCAAGTCACATCTTTGGGGCCCAGCACGCGGTGCTCATTGGCACGGGCATCGGAGTCACACCGTTCGCATCCATCCTTCAGTCCATCATGCATCGGTACTGGAAGGCGCGCCACAGCTGTCCGCGGTGCCAGTTCGAGTGGGCCAGCGAGATACCCAAGTCTGTGATGAACCTGCGCAAGGTGGACTTTTTCTGGATCAATCGGGACCAGCGCTCCTTTGAGTGGTTTGTCAACCTGCTGTCGCAGCTGGAGATCGAGCAGGCGGAGCTTGGAGGAGCCATGGAGCGGTGAGTACGCCGAGGAAGTATATCTTAAGCTTATTTGACTTGTGGACTATTTATAGCTTCCTGGACATGCACATGTATATCACGAGTGCCTTGCAGAGAACAGATATGAAGGCAGTGGGCCTGCAACTAGCTTTGGATCTGCTGCACGAGAAGGTAACCTCCGGGAAATCTACATGGACTGGCATTCTAAAAAGCTCTTGTTCTCTATCCCTTCCAGGGAAAGCGGGATCTAATTACGGGCTTGAAGACCCGCACCAACGCCGGCCGCCCCAACTGGGACAAGGTCTTCAAACAACTGCAGGCCCAGCAGAAGGGCAAGGTCACCGTCTTCTACTGCGGCCCACCTCAGTTGGCCAAAACGCTGAGATACAAGTGCGACCAGTACGGATTCGCCTTTCGTAAGGAGTGCTTCTGAACAAGCCACATTTCTCGTTCCAAGTCCACCTCTTCTTCCCTCATCTCTGTATCCCTCCTTCATTGTGTTCTCATTTGCATAAGCAACGGGTTTATTTTCGGGTTTCGGTTCGGTTTAGCTTAGCTTAGATGGCTATTTATTCGTCACTTGTCTCTTGTTGCCTCCTCATTGTCGAGCGTGTCCCCGTCCCCAACATGTAAATATCTATATCTATATGTATTATCTATGCAATAAAGTTTGTTACCCAATATGTGTGCCGTCCCAGCTCCCGATTGCATCAGGATCAGCAGGAGAGTACATTGTCAGCATCTTTGCAGGCGGCTCCGAGTTCTACATTTGATGTCCACCTCCCCCCGTTCGCTTGAAAAACCATTTTACAATTCGGAAAGTCTAATAAATAAAACAAGAACAAACATACATAGCTGAGCTACCTTGAGAGGTAGAGCGTTTACACGGCGATTCACTGCTTCAGCCAGGTGCTAAAGTTGATGTCACTGGGCCTGGAGACGCGAGCAATGGTAATGGTCTCGTCGTCAATGTTGTCCACGTTATAGAACTCCCTGAGCTCGGCTATGGCCGTCTCCTCAATCTGCGTATGAACTAGAGATTTGTTGCGCATCCGTTCGTATGATTCCCTTTGCTTTCGCTCCTCGGCCAGGATGCGCGAGAAACTCTGGCCCTTCTCTGTGGGCGTTGTGGCAGCAGCAGCTTGCTGACCCCTCATCATGTTGGCAAACGAGGTGGGATCCGTGCTGCTGCCAGTGGTCGGGGAAACGAAGGCATCGTTAAGCGAACTCGACGGCGTGGCAGTGACACCCCAGGCATTCGGAATGGCCACTGGAGTGGAGGACTGCTCAACTAGTGGTGGATTATTGGAACGCCAACTCTTTGATTCGGAGGAGAGACGCTTTCGCTGCTTCTGGGACAACTTCTGCGACTGGGGAGTGAAGTAACTTAAATCGAGATTGTAGCTCTTGCTAAGGGGTGTGCCGGGTTCCGTGCCAGGAGACAAGGGAGGTGGTGTTTGCTCCTTCACGGGCGTCCTCTCCATGGCCACTAGTGCAGGCGCCGGTGGCTCCTCCTGCTTGAGAGTGTTGTTAACTTTCAAAGCCGTCTCGGCCTGCTTGCGTTTCTGTTCTTTTTTGTCCACCACCCGTGACCAGTTTTTAGCCTCATTGTAAGCAGTTTCCTTGGGAGATGCAGGCACCTCTGCAGCCTCACTGATACTTATGGATCTCATCATGCTGGATATGGCCTGCTGTTCGTAATGATGGCGGGCATCCTGCTTGCGCAAGTCCTTCTGCTTATGCTTAGCAGCCTGCCTGAGTTTTGACTCCTGAAAAAAAAAAACATTAGAAAAACGAAAAGCCAAGCTCCGGTCAGCCACAAACCGCATCCATTCGATACTCCAGATCCACCTCGCAATCGTCCACGAAGCTGAGCAGCAGCTCATCTTCTATGGCCTCCGAGAAGGGCGTGATCTGCCGGTAGTCGAAGACCCTGCTGAACATCTTTCGGTAGTGCTCGTTCAGGCACTTCAAAGTCTCACCATCGCACTGCTCTATGCTGCGGTAGCAGAGCACCCTGGCCAGGTTCTGGCAGATGAAATCCATGCATCCCCTTTGCAGCAGCTTGCAGTTGTACATGGCTGCAAACTCCAGCATCTCGCCGCACTTGCGTATGCTAATCTTGTCCAGAATTAACAGCTCGCACACATTCTGCAGCGACTCGATAAAGTACTGATCGCAGATGGTGGTCATGTTGTAGAGGAACGTCTCCAGGTAGCCCTGCTTGCAAAAGGTCTCGGTTTCCAGGCTGTAGAGATAGTCCAGCACAGGCTCCATATACTCCGAGGGCACTCCCTCCATGGTCACCGAGGAGCGCTCCGCCCACATGTGCATGAACATCATCTCAAAGTACTCCAGCCGGGCCACCAGCATGCACTTGTGGGCTTCCAGTACCTTGCCGTCCTCGCACACAATCCGCACATCGTAGAGCTCTGGGAAGTCGGAGCGATGCAAGCGACTGAAACGCTGCCGGGCATTGGGCAGTGGGAATTGATGATCAAGCACATAGCTCTGCACATACTTGGCCAATTCCACCATTTGGAACTTTTCCAAATGTGGCAGGAACATCTCGCAGGCGCGTCTTCGGTCCTGGGGATTCGCCGGGCCCAAACTCTGCTGAATGCAGTCGATATCTAGACGGGGAAGATGTGAATACTAAATAGATTCTTTAGAGGACTTGTAAGCCTCAACTCACCATCCTCGGTGGGCCAGTAGCTAGAGTAGATATGCTTGAGGACCAGTTCAAACATCTTTCCCGTTAAATGCTCCAGGTTGAGGTAGATATCCTTGTCCAGATAGCAGCGTATTAGCTCCCTGAGCCCCGGAGCCCTGCTGTAAATGATGAACTTGTGGGCGGGAAACTTATCGCCGTCCACATGGAACACCACATCGTGGACGGCATCGCAGTCGCTGGTGTCGTGCAGCAGCTTTTTGAAGCTGTGCTCCCTGCGTGGCAGTTGGGGCTTTCGGAAGTACTTGCTGTGCGACTCCTGGAGTACAGCAAACGAGGAAAAGCCCTCGTCGCAGTATATATCCTTGGCTCGGTCTATGTTGGGCACACGCTGCAGTTCGATGCGGATAACATGCTCCCGGGAGATTTCCGTCTTATTCTGATCATTGTTTTGCCAGATGTCCAGGTTGGGCCTGGACCGCTCCTCCTGCAGCGCGGAGGCGGGCAGAGCGATCTGATTGCACTTGCCGCGATAAACACAGCCATTGTCGGAGAGAACCAACACCTGATTGCATTTGTAGAGGATTTTCTTAATCTCTGGGAGCCGGATGGGCGAGAAATCGCACCTGCAAAGGAAAGTAACGTAAAGACCCTAAGGATTTCAAGTTATTTCAGGGACTTGCCTATAAAATTGCTGTGTATTCTCGTACCAGAGATACACCACATTGGTTTCAGTGAGCATCAGGAGCTTCAGAGCTGCCGCCGAGCCCTTGGCGGAGTTTTTCAAATGGCCGCCCATCACCGATATGCTCTTGAGATCCTCGTAGCTGAAGTTGGAAATATATTTCCATTAAGTTTCTTGGAAACCGCTAGGGAAGCTTACTTGGGCGTCTTAATGTATCTAGTCTTATCGGCGTAGAAGAGCGTTATCATCTTCTCTTCGCTGTAAATTACCGTGGCTGCATTGTTAGCCTCTACAAAGCGAATGGTGGTCCTAGCTGGCAGCTTGATCTGCGCGAGAAAAAAGATTAGTTTTATCTACATAGAAGCGAGTACAACTCACCATTGTGGGAACCATAATGCTCGGCGTGTTAGCACTGATGCCAAACTGACCCTGATTGGCCCCCCAGACGTAGACACACCTGCTGCCGTAGGCTATGGAGTGCTGATCGCAGGCAATCACGCGCATGAGGTCGCTGGCACCCTTGTCACGCAAGGCGACCACTTCTTTGAACTGGGCGAGGTGCTCCGGTGCGTCACGCACGCCCAGCTGATGGTCGCTGTTGAGGCCGCAGGCGAAAACCAGCGAGCGGTGCGTGAGCACCAACGAGTGTTGGCGGGAGACACTGATGCAGCGTATGGAGTCATCGCCCAGCTTGGAGGAGACCTTCACGCGCTTGGGTGCTGGCAGGCTGTTCTCCACTCCGATGCCCAGGCGACCACCCTTGCCGTGCCCCACGGCGTACAGGTGCCCCTTCTTGTCGCAAAACAGACTGTGATAGGGGCCCAGGGCAACCTGTTCCAAGTAAATGCTGGACTTGCGGAAGAAATCCACGACTTGCGGCGCATTGGTGTTCTGCTCGCTGCCTACGCCGAGATTGTAGTTCTTGTTGGAGCCCCAGACCAAGACGTCGTTTCTGGGGAGAGATTAGATAGCTGGTTAGATTGAAACCCTATCAATCAATACATCTCCCCGAACTCACTGCGAATCTGTGGCCAAACCATCGTCGTCGTCGCACTTCCGGCAAATGGCCTGCAGGGGACACCTTGTGTCCTCGTCCAAAAGTTCCATGCTGGCGCCATACCGCAGCAGCAGCACGGCACAGTCCAGGGAGCCGTAGTACAGGGCTCGGTGAAGTGGACTACTGCCAGACTCGTAGTCCTGGCCGTTGATGTAGGCACCGTGGTTAAGCAGCCACTCCAGGATCTCGTACCGCCCCGTCGAGGCGGACATGTGTACCGCCGAGCGGCCCTGCGGCAAGGAGGAAGAGGAGGATTGGCGTTGGACAGCTGTCGCCCTATTTCACCACCTTACCAGGTCATCGAGAATATTGGCGAAATTGCCGCAAGTCTTGAAAATGAAAGCCGCCAGCTTCTGGTTGTCGATTGAACGCTTCGTTAGCGCCGCTGTGATGCTGTTGCCATGCTGGCGGTGTCTGCACTTTGTGGTGCAGTCATATTCCTGGCTCCTAGCTGCTGACATCCGGATAATTATAAATAATCGCCGTCGAATTGAACCTTTTTACGTGGATTGTTGTTTTGCTTGCGGGGCAAGTGTGACCAGGTGGGTTATACTTTTCCGGTTAGACACTGAAATTTTGTTTCCTCCTTCGGTACGAATTTTGTATACCCTTTTAGTCCACATTGGAACATTAAGAATCAATCCATTTTGATGAAAAGAAAATAAAAACCTAATAGAATAGTGAGAAAAGTCAGAAGACTACTTGCTAAGTTTCATTCATTCACTCCTTTGCAATCTCCTGACCTAAATTATAACACCCTGCAAGGGTATAATAAAGATTTCTCACCTTTAAAATGGATACACAATTTAAAAATGTATGAAATAATAAATATAGGCATATAAAATTAACATTTTTTTTAATAGTTATTGGCATATTCCGTAATATACAACCGTTTTCAAGGTATATATACTTTTTAAGGGTCAGTTTCCCAATATGGAAATACATGTTATAGAATCGAAATAAAAACTATACTAGATAGTAAGCCTTTTCGATAATTTAAGGTGACGAATAACCTTAACCGAATGTTCCTTTAGCCTAAAACTAATGATGGTTCAATGTTTGCTTAAATAAACTCATAATTTTCAGCTTTTCCTTAGCGCTGGAAGGCGCAAGGATCGCTTTTTGATTATGACGTTTTCCTTAGTTTCTTGTTTCTCCTTAATGACTAAACCGCCGGCGATTGAGATGGATTCATCCTTCCGAATTATGGAGTAAACACAGACTTCGTCCGATGCAGCTCTGGATGGCGTGTCGAAGTTGCGAACTCGCGGCACCGATTTGGGCTTAGGCTTACAAATGCCCGACAATTTAATATCTTCGAATTTCTGCTTGATGGGACTGGTAAAGTTGCGAACCCAAACTTTTTTCTGTGGCTGCAGGATCTTGTCTGGCCGGTTCTTTGGCGCGGGCGGGGGCAGAGCCGCAGGCGCTGGATCCGAAGCAGGCAGAGGGACTTGATCGGGTGACGGGGAGGCCTGCCTTCCTACACGAGGATCATAGGGAGGAATTTTACCCTATAATAGAAAATCGAAGTCTTTATACTGATACTGATTAATCGTTGAGACTTTATCTACCATGCAAATATGAAGTTTTTGGGCTTTTGATCCGTCATGAATGAGCAAACCGCATTGACATTCCTCGTAGCCGAAAATCCTGTAGACAGGACCCGGTCGCCTGATGCTGAAGCACTTTTTGGCATGGCTGAAGGGCTTTTTCAGCGAGGACATATCTATTCCACAGGCGGGACACTCGGATTGCTTGACAATGTCTTCAGGTGTGTAGCGAATGATCTCCCGGGGTTCCATTTCGATTTTACTTTACTTAGTTTCCAATTGAAAATAGTAGAAACGGCTAAAAGGAAGAAAATAAATATGTAAACAAATGTTCTCAAGTCGCTGGTCACCATATTATAGCAGCTTACCACTAGGAGAAGTGCTTTTCGGATAGCAGGATAATTTCTTATAGCTGATATAGCACGGGAACTGAATATTTATTTGATTAATGCTATATATTCATTGTAAATCGTTAATAATAATAAAATATCAACCGAATTATAGTCTAGAGAGACCAGATTCGATTGCTTTGGAAATACACACACTTAATCGGTATCATATTGTTATCGCCTATCGGTAATCGATGCTATTGTGACTGAAAACAGCTGGCGTCCTGAGTGCAACTGCGGCTTTAAACAAATTAGTAAATAAAAAAGTGCATTTTATACAAAAATTCTTAGATGGCTAGCAAGCCCACTTAACCCGGACCACGCTTCACAATGGGTAAGACCTTTGGGAGCCGAGAGGCAGCCCGCGAAGCCAAGAGGAGTGCTCCTCCCAGCCTATGATGCCACAATTTGACATTTAACTATTTAACAATAGATTCCTCTTCCTGCTGCTTACTCTGCATGTGCGAGTATCCGGCGATGATGGGCGACTACATAGACGTGCAGTCCGCCAGGGCGTTGCAACTGGATGTGGCCAGGATTGTCAACCAGCACTTCCCCTTCCAGATCTCCCAGGAGAGTCGCGAAAGGATCTGCGGACGCTGCTGGAAAACCGTGTCCGACTTTCACACACTGCACGAATTCGTGAGCCAGGCACAGAACTCTTTGCAAGAGACGAAGGTACTGCTAATGGAGGATGATCCGCTCACCCAAGGCACTTCCTCCTTTCTGGCTGAAGCCGCCAAAGTGGCCACCAGTGAAGAGCAGCCTTTGCAGGAGGCGTCGGAACTTGGCGGACGCAACTTCTTTTACCCGGAGGTGAAAATAGAAGAGCACGAACTGGATCACTTGCCGAGAATAGAAATTTTGGAGAGCACGGCCAACTCACAGACCACCCCAGACCAGCTGGAAGCCCCGCCCAGACGCCTGAGGAAGCGCTTGAAGGCCGAGGAGGACTCCTTACCAGATCCTGAGGTAATAGAGGAGCCTGTTGAGCCCACGCCGCCCAAAAAGCGTCGTGGACGTCCCCGCAAAGCAGATTCCGCCACAGCAATTCCCCAGAAACCAAAAGAAGACATTGAACTCAATCTAAAGTCCGAAGAAGTCGACGAGTTTGCCGACGAGGACCCGGACTTCTCCTGCAACCTGGACGACGGCCTGGTGCCCAGCGATAATTCATCTGAGGACGACAACTACGGAGGCAGTGGAGGAGGCTTCGACTCCGATTCGGACTTCGAGCTGGACAAAGAGGGGAAGCAGGAGTTCGCTGTGCTGCCCAAGCGAACGGTGGTGCGTCCGAAAAAGTACAAGAAGCGCACGAAACCGGCGGAGCCGAAGGTGCGCATGTCCCGCGAGCTGCTGGAGCAGCGCAAGAAGCAGCAGGAGGAGTACGACACCATCATTGCCAAGTTCTTTACCAGCGTGCTGCCGTGTCCGCTCTGCAACCTGATGGTGCACAACTTCACGGAGATGCAGCGCCACCACCGACTGACTCACCAGGTGGATCCCGGTTACATGATGTGCTGCGGCCGAAAGTTCACGCAGCGCAAAGTGCTGGCCGAGCACGTGCAAGTGCACTGGAATCCAGATCACTTCAAGTGCAGCGTATGCGAGAAGTCGTTCCAGAACTCGCGGCACCTGGAGTCGCACCAGCAGGTGCACCTGGATCCGGCCATCAAGCTAACCTTCAGCTGCGACCTGTGCTCGAAGACCTTCCTTAGCAAGACGGCCATTGACTATCACAAGCTGAACAAGCATGTGCCCAAGTCTGAGTTCAAGTTCACCTGTTCCGAGTGCAATAAAAAGTAGGTCTAATCTCGGCTCCTTAAGACTCTTGACTAACCTCAAGCCATTCCAAACAGATTCCTTACCGAACGCAAGCTGAAGAACCACATGAGCTCCATGCATGACCCGGAGAGCACCATTATCTGCGACAAGTGCGGCAAGCAGATGCGCACAAAGATCATCCTAAAGAAGCACCAGGAGCTGATGCACTCGGACAAGCCGCGCCCGGAGCCGGAGCTGAAGCAATGCCAGATCTGCGGAGCCTGGCTGAAGGGCATGACGGGACTGAAGCAGCACATGAAGAGCATCCATGTGGAGAGCGTGGGTGAGCATCGTTGTCACATCTGCGCCAAGGTGTCGCCGAATGCTAGGGCCCTGAGGCGTCACATCTATCACAACCACGAGTGCGAGCGAAAGTTCAAGTGCACCATGTGCGAGAAGGCCTTCAAGCGGCCGCAAGAACTGAAGGTAGTTACAGGAAACCCACTTTTTGTGTAATTTAAGATCGTAACCTCTTGTTTCCCTGCAGGAACACACTTCCACCCACACGGGCGAGGTACTCTACACCTGTCCCAACTGCCCGATGACCTTCTTCTGCAGCGCCAACATGTACAAGCATCGCCAGCGGCTGCATCGCGCCCAATACGAGGCGGACAAAAACCAGCCGAAGCCACCGAATATCCTAAAGATTTCCCGTAACGCCTCCGCGCACACGAAAATCTCCAAGCAGGAGATGTAGCCCCCCAACGACGGTTCTCCCTCGCACGGAATTTGATCTTATACAAACATTTGTAATTGTCCCCTTATACAGCCTAACTTATTACTTTAATTATTTTTGTTCTAATTATAGATTTAGTTTAATGTTTAAGACGATCAAAGTCCGTGCAAACCCACACATTTGGTAATTTAAATGTAAGATTAAGAGATAAATAAAAGCGACAACAAAACAACAAGTTGGGAATGTCTTTCTTTCTTTATAATTATTTACAAGGATGGCTTAATTGCACCTTATATAGAACGCAATGACATTTACATGGTTTCTTTCGTTTCATTCGTTTTTACACATAGTATGAATAACTTTAAAATATTTTTATATATATATAGGTAGATACTGTATCTCTCTCACAAACTGAAAAAACTTTACATACGAGTAGAATATTATTGTTCACTTCTCCATCGCCATCTCTCGCAAGCTAGCAGAACCATAAAACGCTCGATAGGTTCTCCTCAGCGCACATGGGATTATCAGCGGTTAGTATGCAAAGACAGCGAGAGCGGGTTTCAACATTTATAAATACAATACTTGCGTTAATTAATTGTGTTTGTCTTTACTCGAAACGTTTTGCGACACCATCTTAAGCTTATTTTGGACATGTTTCTTTTAGTATATCGCTGGTGGTTAGTCACGGATACGAATACAGGATTCCAAGCACGAAACGAGACGAAAGTGTTCATTTTAAAACGAAGTGTAACTCAAATGTTTATTTGTATAGCTACCAAAAAACAAACAAAAATGGAGAATCAAAGCCGAGGCGGCTTCAGCGACAAGACAATGTGTGTGTGTGTGTTTAAAATGTGTGTAAATTTGGCTACGGGTTAAACATTCTGTTCATCATTCATCGAAAGCCATTAAGAACAAACATAAAATACTGTTTAGCAAACTGAAGAGGGACAAAGCACAATCGGGGAATAATTGCAAACGTTTTTTCATGACTTGGTACGGTTGACAGAATTTAACGGCAACGCGCAACAAAAATAACAACAATAATTAGATAACAATGACTAAAATTATTTAAAGTATTCTATTAATTTTGTTTCATTTGATGTCTGCGAATGGTTCAGCTGATTTTAAGTTGGTTTCTCTGTAGAGTAAAGTATATTTTGTGTGGCTGGATGCTAGGATGCTTATGCAATGTTGGGGGCTTTAGATCTTGGCCTGCTCCACCATGTCGATATTGACCTTGTAGAACACATAGGGATAGTATTCGGACTGACCGAAGCCCAGGCCGGGGATATCCACGTTCTGTTTGAAATAAATTCAAGAAAATTTATTAATTTAAGAAGGATTTTGGGGTCAAATTCAAAAGGTAAACTTACATCAGCACTGCTGACTTGACCGCCGGCGGAGGCGCCATCCAAATGGCCGTAGAGCTGGTTGAGCACATCACGCAGACGCTTCACACTCTTCTTGTTGGGCTCGATCAAGATGGCCTGGAAGTTAACGGGCAGGCCGTATCTGTGTGTAAACACAAATTTATTAGTAACTATAAAATCTCTTGGAAATGGAAACCTAAAGCTTACCTTAGCACAGATTCCACGAAAACGCGCAGAGCCTTCACGTGGATCAAGGCGCAGAAGGCCTCACTGAAGTTCACCTTCAGCCAGCGCACCAGGGGACCCTGTATATTAAATATTAATTAGAATTTCTCCCTCTGAGAAGAACTCCTGCCGAGTGATCTACTCACAAACTGCTTCTTCTTGTCCGTCATCAGCTTGGTCATCTCGTTCTTGCCGGCGGCCAGCTCCTCCTCGTTGTAGACAAAGTCGCGTACAATGAACTTGCGCTCACGGGCATGGAGCTTGAATTCCTCAGCCACCTTCTTGAAGAGCGTCACATTGAACAGACAGTAGTCGCTGTCCTCCTGGATGAGCTGCGTGGAGCGGGGCACGATCATGTCCGTGATCTTCTCGTAGTTGGTCAGCCAGTCGTTGGCCATAACCCTTTTTGAGGGACAAGAAAGGCAATTAAATATTTAAGAAAATAAAAAATCAAACCGAAACTCACTTGGGCACGATGACCAGCAGAGTGGTCAGGTACTCAGAGTCCAGGATGAAGTGCTCCTTCTTGACCAAATCAGCCAGATTCCTGGTCAGCAAGCTGCCACTGTTGTGGGGGAAATAAATTAGGTAAATTAAGTAAATATTATGGTAAACCATTCCCTTCCACTTACGTCTTCTTCTTTTCCAGGTTCTGCAGATTTCCCTTTAGGTTATTGTAGGCCTGCGACTTGGTCTTCAGATCTCCATCGATCTGGCCAATCTGCTTGGAGATGATGTCGGCGATGTTGCGCAACGACTGCTTGATCGGGTACTTGGCCATGTCCCATTGGAAGCGGGTCAAGTACTGCGGCAGTTCGGCTATATTAAATCGAAGGAGATATTGTTAGTGAGGTCCGTAAGGCACAAGGCTTCGTTCGAGATAGTTGACTTAGTTGGCTAGCAGGAACACAAACAGGTTGTGGTTCCCATTAATGTTTAAGTAAGTACAAAACGAAATCAAAAAGAATACATAGTAATTGATCTAAAAGTTGTATAGAATTAGTTGGAAGAAAACTATAGGCTCGGAAGCTGATATAAATTAGAGTCGTACAAAAAAACTATAAAGGTAACTGAAAAAAATGCTGGTTAGTTGTTCACATAACATTACAAATATATATATATATATATAAGGGAATACTCAGACACACACACGCTTACACACAGGATATATAAATATTAGGTTTTTAAGATTAAAAAGTAACAAATTCGGGATGCAAATACATAGGCTACGGGGTTTAGGGGGATTGGGACTACGCATATTAGTCGCAATTGGAAATACCTTTCGTGTCACACGGCAAAACACTTTAGCTGGACTTTGAAAACATAATGCTGTGTGTGGTAATTATAGATACTCTATATAGACACTCAAAGGTAAAATAAAAATGCGAACAAAGCAAACACAGTAACTCATTTGGCGCTGGGCAAAGCGGCTTTTATTTTATTTTTATTGGTGATTGGTTGGGTGAGATATATAGCAGATATAGCTTAATGGAAATCGGCGTTAATCGTGGCTGTAATGATGTGGAGCGCAGAACAACATTTGGTTGGTGATTTTGGTGGTGAGCGTACACTGAAAGAACAACATAATCGCTTTTACACTTTTACACTGGTACAAATAATCAACGGATCCGTGGTGTGTGTCTTTTTTTTATACAAATATCATAGAATCATATCGAAATATCGCCAGAAAGCAAAACGAAGCGCAAACAAAAGGTGTTTGCAAATATATATATCGAATATACATATAGTATATATATGGTACAGAGAGAAAAAGGAGAGTGAAAGGCAAATCAAAAGTGGCGAAAGTAGGAGAACTTCAAAACGATCACTTGGCTAAATAGTTGCTTCAACAAAAAGATAGAACAGAAAGAGTCCTCTGCAATTCACTTCCGAGAGTGGACGACGTCAAAGAAAGTGAGTGGAGAGAGAGGCGGTGGTGGTTGGTGGGTGGTAACACATCAAGTTGCTCGGGAAAACAATAATTGGAAAATCAGAAAGAAAAACGAAATGAAACGAAACGAAACGGAAGGAACGGAGGAGAGCAACGGCAACATCAACATGTACATACACTTATAGTAGGTATATGTCAACGTCGATCACGATCCGTAGGATCGCGATCTGCAAAGAGTGTCGGGTCGTGGACCAACCCAGGCATGCTAACCTGGACTCAGCGGAAATTCGGGCGGCTCGGCGGGATCCGTGTCCGGACTGGATCGCCCCTGGCTACTACTGCCACAACAACTACTCACTGGAGACGATCTATGTGTTGGTGTTAAATTAAATCCATTGTTTATATTTAATTGACTCGGTGTAGAACGTTTGCTATAAATTTGATCGGCAAGAGAATTGAAGAAAGAGCGATAACTAGAGCGCGGTGTGGTCGATGCTTGATGCCAAAATGTCATTGCTTTGGATAGGTGTTGTTGTGGTGTCTGTTGGAATAGTGGTGTCTGTGTTGTCTGTTGGTGTATCGTCGTTGGCTGTTGCTGTGCTGTCTGTTGGTGTCCTTGTGGAGTCTCTTGTTGTTGTGACTGTGGTGTTTCTGTATTGCGTTGTGCACTGTCGTTGTGGATTGGTGAATTTGCGCATTGGTGTATTGGTGAGCGGGTGGCAAATGTGCGATTGTCGATGGAGTGGGAGTGATTTAAAAAAGAAATACATTATTATTGCATTTGACTCGGTTTTCGGTTCTTAATCAACTCAAACATTTATGGACTTTCAGGACTTTCGTTTTACTGGTATGTGTGTGAGTGTAATTTTGGATGAGAGCAGGCAAAGCGGGTGCACCATTGTTTTAGTGTTATTTGTGTGGTGTTGTTGTATCTTGTGTTTTTACAGCAGTGTTTAGTGTTGTGTTTTTTTTTTTGTTTGGTTTTGTTGGCTAGCTTAGCGGGATGACAGCGGGTGACTGGCTTTTATATATTTATTTTTTTCTGTTTTTCGTTTATTTTTGTTTATCTGGGGTGCTGGCGATTTGGCAACGTTCTACAAAGTAGGTAATGCGATGATAAGGTACCTGCTCTTTTTAGAGTTACGCTTGGGCTTATTGAACCACCAGTCGAAGGTGTCCGACAGATCGGACTGCACACTGTTCGGACTCTTGGGATCCTCGCCGTCCGTCTCCCCATCATCGGGAGCCGCCGCATCGCCCTCGTCCTCCGATACGGACTTTTGCGTGGGCGATTGCAACGGATTTGGCTGGGAGTGATGATGCCCTGGAGGCAGCGGATGATGCAGCTGATGATGCGACTGATGCTGCTGATGCGTGGGCAGGTGCAGCTGGCTCACGTGGCTGCCGCTGCGGAAGCTGAGCTTGTTATTGTTGATGCTGCAAGTGTTGTTATTCAGCCGCTTGCTGTTAGATCGCGACATGCTGCTGTGCACCGAACTGCTGGTCGTTGGCGCCGACGTGGAGAAGTAGGCCGAGGAGCAGGCGGAGGAGGAGGCCACGCCACCAGTTGAGGCTGCCGCTGCCGCGGCACTGGTACTGGGTCCGCTGCCCAAACCACTGCCCGTGGCTATCGCTGCCACCGTGGACAGGGCACAGCGGGTAGCACTCAGCATGGAGGAGGCGGTCTGTGAGTAGCACTCGTCCGCCAGGAGCGTGCTGGCCGTGGCGCTGGTGCTGGGCGGGGCGCAGGCGAAGCACTCATCGCACGGACAGGCATCAAACTCCGGCTCCGGGTCGTGGCTCGACGATAGGTTAGTCAGGCTGCCGCCAGATACGGATCCGTGTCCGTGTCCGGGAGCTAGGGCATCGGCGGAAATACAGGCACAGGCAGGCGTTGGCGGCGGAAGATTAGGGGGCGGAGGAGTGGCGGGGGAACAGGCAACGCCCTGTGACGCTGGCGCGGATTTACCCTTGAGATCCTGGGGCAGCTGGTGATGGTGGTGGTGATGGTAGTGTTGGGGTTTGTTTTGGTGGTGCGTGTGCTGGTGTTTTCGCTGGTGTCGCAGGCTGAGATGCTTGATGCGCTGGTGGTGGCGACACGGCATGCTGTCGTCGGGTGGCCCAGGACCTGCATCGGCACCAGGTTCGTTTCACGATTCATTTCAGTTGGAGGTTCAGGTTCAGGTTCAGGCGGGCACGGGGTTCGATTTAAGATGGAGTTGGAATTGGAGTTACGAGTTTCCGGTACAGACAATACAACACAAGGCATTTAGATTCGGTGGCAGGACTTAGTCTACGTTCGTTTTCAGTTCGATTTTCGCGGCTCCGGAGGTTCTCAGGGATTCAAAATAAATTAAAAGTAAAACTATATAGCATACATATAGGGGCTAATCCTGACCGCTTTACCTAGACAGAACTCTAAAACCGAACTGCTCATCATCATCCTGATCAATCATCGTTGTCAACAAAAGCGAAACCAAAAGTTACTCATCTTTTTTTTTATAAATATTTTAAAAACAAAAGAACGAAAATCATATGTGGGGAAAAATGTAAGAAATTTGATACTCATGTGTGCGGGTTTATATTGCTTTTCTGGATCTGGATCTGGTTTTGGTTTTGGCTTTTTGGAATGTGTGTGAGTGCGATTGGGAATATCTGAATCAAGGAGAACTGAATGGCATCCCATGAACAACAGTGGAACAAAATATATAGTATGCATAATCGAGAGGGAACTCTATGATTCCATGGCTGATATAGATAGATAGATGTTGCGTCTCATTTTGTGCTTTCATTTGGATATTTTCGGTAGTTTTTCTTAGTTGCAGTGTAAAAGCGTTTCGTTGTTGTTGCTGTTGTTGTTTATCCATACGTTTTTCCAATTAGCTCTAATTGCAATGTATCTCCCCATCTTACCCAATTAGCGAAATGCGATGGTTTTTTGTGTGAAAAGCGCATGAGAACAGGTGCACATACACAGACACACTCCCACTCATTTCCACCCAACCACAAGCCCACACTCACAGGCAGGCTTTTCCGGGGAAAACCAACTCCGGGAAAATGCATCTCCCAGCCTGGCGACCGTGTGGGTGTGCTTGTGAGTGAGTGAGTTTTGCTGGAGAAAAATGTAACAGAAATAAGCGTTTTTCCAAGCGGATCGATGCAGGTGAGAGTATAAAATGAGACAACACAGATACGCACGCACACACACAATCAGGCACACACACAATATGTAGTTACAACAGTCTATATATATAGAGAGAGAGAGGATACATATGTATGTACAGTACATATTGTTATATTTATACAAATAATAGTTACATGTAAACTCGAAATAAAAATTAAAAGATAAGTAAGTATGAGGGAAGAACGACGGCACTCGCGCAAAAAGTCATAGTCAAGAGTATATATATATATATATATGTTTATATAGTACGAGTATATGCAATTTATGGGTCTCTATATCTTTACACATTAGCTTTCCTCCGTTCGCAATTTCGTCTCATTTTTTTGATTTTTTTTTCGTTCTCGTTCTATTTTTTGCGGTGAATGATTTAAAAACTAATGGGCTTTCAAATGACGGAAAACCACAAATAACTTGTCCAACTCAATCGTATCCAACAAACCGAAAAGAAACGTACAACAATATATGTAAAATATACAAAGTGTTCACTGTACTCCTCCTCTCCAGCTTGTGTGTGTGTGTGTCTGTTAGAGTATCTCTTAGTTTCTTTTGTATCTTTTGTTTTGTTTGGGGCGACCTTAGACCGAACACGGAGTAATTGACCGGGGATTCGGGGGCGCCCTTGGCTGGGGCCAAAAATATATAGTGTGTGTGTGTATCTGTGTCTGTATTTCTGTAGATCTTTGAGATCTTTATAGCGTGTGAGAGGTCGGTGCGTATTAAAATGTACAACAAACGCAACACAAAATAAACAACGCAAATTGCCATTCCGGCTATTTCCATAATTTCTTTTTCCTTTTCATTGTTTTAATTGCAATTTCGTTCCCGCTGAATTTATAGCTTTATAGTTTGCCGTAAACTTTAATTCCATTGTTGTTGCAGTATACATATCTTTCAGACCATTTCGAACTACATAGATTCCCAAGGGGAATATCCTTCAATATCCCTCATTTCTGTGGTGATGATTGTGCGCATGAGTTCAGAACAGAAAATCAAAAAGGAACCTCAACTCAAGAGATAGTAAATAATAAAATGAAGAGAAAATAACTAAAAAGGTTTTCAAAATTCGAAAGGAATAAATAATGTAAAGCCTGAGAGGGTTTCGGCTGAAAATCGATTAGTTTTTAAATCTGTTTCTCGCTTCGCAAAGTACTTTTGGAACTACTGAAAACGTAATTATCGTAAATATATAGGGAATGTGACGGGATTCGTGTTAGTTGTAGGTCGGGCGCATCTCAGAGGGAGAGGACATAGATATAGTAGATCGAAAACATTCCACAGAGTAACTGAGTTCTGAGGAAAAAGGGAACCCGGTTCCAGGTAATCTCTCATTGGTTTCTTTTTCTTATTATTGGTTTTTTTTTTTTTTGTTAGTTAGTACAGAACAGTCGTGGGTAAACAATAGTAGATGTGGGCAATACACATGGTACGATTATATCAGAGCAGCATTCCGATTCAACAGTGTCTACGGTCAGAAGAACTGCTTAGAAATATGTATATATAGTAACTAAAGAACTGAAACGATATAGATTCGTGACTCGGAACAGGCATCACCTAACCAAACTAAACTAAACTAAACGGAACTAAGCTAAGCTAGACTATAAGCTAAACTAGTACAACTTATTAGTGGCAGGCAGACGACTTACTGTTGTTGGCCATCAGGTTCTCGTGGAGCTTATCCCGCTGATCCTCCAGCACCTCGCCCAAATAGTTGGCCACCTTGCGGGTGATCTGCTCCACATAAGTGTCCAGCTTGCCCAGATCATCGGACAGGCCCACCAGTTGGTCCAGGGTGCCGACCTAAGACAATAGTTTATGATTAGCCAGGGGGTTTAGGGGTTAAAGGCCACCACTCACCTTTAGGTCTGGTATATGGAACTTGTAGTTATTGCACAGATTGTGTTGCTTGCTGGTCAGGTTGTTCATGGTGTCGTACGTCTGCTGGCAGGTCTTGTCGCCCGGCGCCGAGATAATCCAGTATTCGGACATCATCTTGATGGCTATTATGTGGGCAAACAGATAGATAATGGGTGGGTGAGTGAAGCAGTTTGACTGTGACCTTGGCTAATCGATTTCCGGCCCCCCCTTGTAAATTATGTAAGTATCTTCCCCATTGCATGTCTTGAATGTTTCAGGCGATGAAAATTTAATTGCCACTGGCCTTCGGTCAATATTGAGCTTTTTTTTTGCGATCGACCACTGGAAATTTGCCATTTTCACGGACAAAGGAGAGTGTACCCAATGTCAGCCATTACAGCCCCGAACTCTGGCGCCAGACTGTCCAGCGCCAGAGTGTCTCTATGCTTCTATATACACTTGCACACACGTATTTATCCTTGGCGTGCTTACACAAACACTTGATCCTAGCACTCCTTGCGTCTCAACAGAATGGTCAGGAACTTTTCCACCGGGTTTTTTGGCATTTTTTCACCCCTTCACCGCCGTTACTGGGGTATTCCTCTACTCCGTTTGTGTTTTCTCTATTCGTACTCAGGGTGCCGCCACATTTCCGTGGTTCTCGGTCGGTGTTTCGAATTGAAATGAGTGCTGGCATAACGACCAGATGCCATGAAAGTCGGATACTCGGAAAGTCGGCAAGCCGAGGAGCCGAAGTGTCCGCGATCCGACCGTACCCGAAAAAAAAAACACTTGATGACGAAGCAACGAAAGGCGCCAGGGCCAAAACCAAAACGAGTGCTCAATTTGGGTAAGTGTCGCTGACTCCTGGGCTGCTTCGCCTCCTTCTGTCCCTGCTTTGTTTGCTCCTGCCACAGGGCGTATGAGTAATCACACAGCAAACGCCACGAGATATAAATCTAACTTTACCCAATTCGGGCCTATGTTAGGCTGTTATTACATAACCTCCACGACGATGGCCTTCAGAAAGAGACACGAAAACATAACACGAGCTCAAGGAGTGACAACAGGCCAGCTTTGGAGTTGTACCCTCCTCCCTTCAAAGCCGATCTCCGCCCCTTAAAAGTCAAGGCAGTGCATTGTCCTCGCCCAGGAAGCGTCAGGAGCAACAACGATTATCAGAAAGAAGGGGCAACAATCCTGGCAACAGCCAACGAGGCAATGGTAAATGGGAAACGGAAACACGCACAGAAAAAATGATATTAACAAAATTGGTTGGCGTAAACCTACATATAAATGATATCATATCATAGAGAAAGAGAGAGAGAGAGAGAGAAAGGAGGTTGCATAATTATGGCATATAATCATTATCAGTAATATTGGGAATATTTCAGTCTTGTTGAATCTGTTCCAATGACTGAGAACTTGACATTTACAAATATGCAAATCATCATTTATTATCTCATAAAGATATACCAGCCATACGTCACTTTTCATTATCTTTACATTACATTACATTATTTGATAAGGATATATGCATGACTTTTTTACAATCTATAGGACTATCTTTATTTGTGAGTTATGTAAATTCTTTAATCTATTACAAAGCAATTTCTTTGTATTATTATACAATTTGGGAGGTAGAGAAATTTATAACAGCAGAATTAGAAGATTATTTTCATATATCTTTAAAACTTTAGATTTTTTAAAGCCATTTATAAGCTGATGTTAAGAGTTTTGATTATAAAAACTAATAGATATTTTTATAGTTTTCAAATGATAATAAAAAAAGGCTTTTGGAACCTTATAATGTGGCACCTAACATTTCAAAAATAATCCAAAAAGAACGCATATTAAATGTCAACTAATACAATAGAGTTTTCTTTCAGTGCAAACACTACGTATGTTTATTTTTAGCAACGAAAGCTAAATTGCTTCGGGGGAATCGAAAGGGCGGTGAAAGTGAAACAGAGACAGGAGGAGGAGCACCACCAGGAGGAGGAGTAACTGTTATGCTGCCATGCTGGAATGGTGACGTGGATTGGCCCCGTCGAATCGAAAAAAAGGCAACGAAAGCCCGAGGACTGAGAGGCGCGGAGCGGAGGGCTCCAGCCAAGGCGTCGCCAAACAAGTGGAGACAGTCTGACTGGCCAACGGCTGTCGCTAATGGTATGGGCCCCGCCGTTGTCCTGATCCCGATTCCTAGTCCCGAGTTGGGGTAGTCCGGAGCCAATACAGGAAATTGCAATGAGGAAAACAGAGAGAAAGAAAAACAATAAAAGGGACACAAAGGAAAGCCAGGGGGGAAGCAGAAAGATGGCCACAGTGGGTGTGCGCCCAAATTAATTAATAATAATGTGCCTTCCGGGGGTCGGGGCAGCGGCAGCAGCAGCAGCAGCAGGAGCACGCCAGCAGGAGGAGACCCACAGATAAGCACGCGCTGGAATTCCAGCAGCTGTTCGGGGTTCTTGGCCATTTGAGTGAGCTCTCGCCGCATGTATTGGCCATGTTTGACTTTCGCCTCTAAATAAATATGTGGTCAGCTTTCACCAAGGTCCTTGTTGCACGCAATACAACTATTTATTACGAGTCCTTGTGCCGCCGCCGCTCTAAACAAATGTGGAAACGTTGTGTTTGCTTGTTTGCACAACATTAACCATTCATCATCGCTGCATGTCCGGGACGTGCTTTGTTTCCACTTGGCCGAAAATGTTTAAATTTTTAAGCAAGAATTTTTCACTTATTTATTTTGTTTACCCAGAGAGGAACACAGTAAGTGCGAGCGAGAGGGGTAGCTGTGGAGAGCCAGAGAGAGACGGCTCTCTGGCAGTGGAGAGTTTCGCTCGGCCTGTCAGCTGTTCGGTGACAGTCACATGACAGTTTTCGATCGATAATTTTCTGCTCACGGGTTTTCAGCACGAAAACCAAAACACTTTTCACATATTTTCCAAGCCCGTCGCTTCCCCCCCACTATCCCACCACCTGGATATTTCCAGATATATCCGCATCCTCACGGGATGCTTTCCACCGCCAGATGCAGCACTTGGGGCCCCGCAGGGGGGGCTCCGAGTCCGCAGAACTCAATTTTCAGGGTCACTAATATAACGTAGACACATTGCAGAACGCATTTTCTCACACTTTTGGGCTCATTATAAAACATTGATTGCACGGTCGCTGGGTCAGCAGACCTACTGCGATGCAGTTATGGGGGTTTTTTCCGACTTTTCACTTTTCCCGGGGCGACGTGGAAAGACTGCCGATTCCCTGGCGGACACTTACGTTTTAGCGGCTCTGGTTGGTTGGAACGACACAAGTGTGCTTTTTGTGCTATTTAAAAACAGCGAGCTGTCTTTTCTGTGCTAAAAATCAGCAAAACGACCGCCACCCACAGAATTCACGTGATAATAAGTGTGGCCAGGCGACACTAAGGCGGATAGCCTTAATGTGTCAAATGCAACGAATCGGTTATGTAAAACGGGGTCAAATTGCCACTTGGTACGTAAAATGGTGTAAAAATCCCAGAAAAGGTGTGTAAATATCCGCTTTCGCGGCGTCTGGGCAACTCGATTCCGCGAACAGCTGTTGGGGTGGCGGGCGCTTACCAACACTGCCCGGCTGAGGTGCCGCAGTTTCTTTGCCCAATTATTTTGGAATTAGTTTAGTTTAAAGCATATCGCCCGCCCTGGACCACTAATATTAGCAAGTGAGTGGAGTGTTCTGCATGCAAACGTGTCCCCGTGGAGTGCGACGGCTGGCGCAAGCGGCCAACAGATTGGCCGCTGATGTAACCAGAAGTCGGCTGATTGGGGAATAGAATTGCCGTGGCATTGGGATATGTCATGGCAATTAAGGAATAATTTACTTGTCCAGCTGTGACTATCTCCCCCTGAAAGATAACGGCTTTCAGTCACGGCATCTGCATCTGTGTCCAGTTTTTCCAGCCGGGTTTCGTAATCTATGCTCTTGAAATTCAGCTAATCGCACCGGTTCCCGTACTACACGTGTGAGTCTTTCGGGAGCCCCGACCTTTGGCCTCCCATCGCCTCCCCCTCCTCCGATTCCTCCTCTTCGGTTCGCCCATCGATTCCCCGAAAAAGGCAATGAGTCAAGAGCAAACAATTAGCCAAGTGCGCAACAGCTCCAGTACGCTGTGTGTTTACTCAAATATTTCCCAATTCCGAAGTGCTAAAAATAAGCGCCCAAAACCACAACCCCTCCTCCGGCTTCCCGATTCCCGCTTTTGTTCCCTTCCGCATAAACAGTGCATCCATTTCCATACCTTAACCCAGGGTCTAATTAGGAGCAGCGGGGTTAGGCTTAACTTTACATGAGGACACGTAGAGGAAATAGATTAAAATATCATAAAAGGTTCTGGATATGGTGAAATAGAAAAGATATTTCGAAAAGAGGCCAAGATATTGCAGTTATTTATTCCATATTACTCATAATTGCTTCAATATAAAGATCATACAATCGTGGTTTTATATTTTAGCTCTGGAATAGTTTCTAAAATTGTAATTTTCTGATTTCTTAGTTAGTATAAAAGCCAAAATATTGCAGTTATTCATTTCAAAATACTCATAATTTCTTTAATGTAAATGTTTACAATTCAATTTTAATGCAGTTGCTTAAAATGAACGCTAAATATTACGTGCTTTTATAAAACACCTTGTATACTTTAATTTTATTCATTTTTTATAATTATATTAGCATTTTTATAGCTTATTTAAAACGAATGTTACCCAGTTTTCTTTTATTTTGTTTCAAATTCCGTATAAATAATGGTATTGTATTTTTTAAAAACTAAATGGTTGTAATCACCGTATTAACAACTTCAATGACATTTCCTTTTTAATTTTTGTCTGTTACTCATTTAAATTTAAAATTTGTTATTAATAATTAATAAGCTTCCCATTTCTCCAAGTGCATTTTCAAGAAATCGGCCATATATCCTATCTTTTCGGTAGTATTTTCTGCAGTAAAAAACTCTTTGTTCCGTCGAAGCTTATCAGTTAGCAGCCTTTGATCTTTAGCCCATCGCAACAGCAGCTACAGCAACAGGGGCTATCTATAACTATATAGTGATATACGATCAGTTGAACCGACTTAGCCCCAAACGTAGACGTTCGTTGGCTCGTGCTCGGTGGCCGTATCTAAGCGATAAATATTTCCCGTAATTATGCACGATCGCTATTTGTTCGCAGCGCGCTTTCAGCAATTGGCATTGACTTACAGCGCCTCCATTGGCGCTTCTGTTTGCCGTTCGCGGCTTCTCCGCTGGCACTGCCAATTCCCCACCGTCATGGTCATATTCATATGCCAGTGCAGCGCCTTGATGGCCGTCAGTCCGCAGAGTGATTCGATCGTGTGAGCTTCGCGCTTGGCGCTTCGTAGAAACCCGCGATACCCGAAACCCAGTAACCAATACTCGCCGCGGCACAATAAGGCCAAAAAGTGAAAACCAAAAAGCTAATAGGCCTTCTTCGTGGTCGTCGCAGGTGCTAACAGTAACGGTAAACATGTCAATCGCTTTTTTGGGTTTGGATTTGGGTTTGGGTGCCGCCGCACTCTTATCAGAGTTATACAATATATAGACGACGCGTGTTCATTCCCCCTCGCTGGAGCGAGCAAAATATGCTCCCAGTAATACGGGGGCATTGGCGTAGCGAGAGTGGTTTGTGGGTATGACCTACATCTGGGTGAAGAAGAGACGCTCCCAACCTGTCCCACAATAATGCACAGAACGAAATTTAAAGGGGTTTTAATGGGAAATAAAATTGGATTATAAAAACACTGCTTTTTAAGCTTTAAAACTTCCGAAAACCTGCTTTATTTTATAGAAAACTAAAAGTGTTCTTAAGTTTTCAAGTTTTTATAGAACATTTTAACAATTTGTATTCTATATATTCAGAAATGCTTTTAGAATCGTTCTCGTTTCTTTTTTATTTCACAAATCAAATGATATATAAACCCAAAATCAGTGCAAAATATATAAAATTAACACTTTTCATTGGCTTAATTCATACAAAAACTTGAATAATTAGCATCTCTCATTAGTATTACGTTTTAATTTCTTGTTGTGTAGCTGTCTCAGCTTCCACGCCGCTGCCCGTTCCCCCAGTTTTCTGGGCTTGTCTCTGACTTGGCTTACATTTATTGTGATGATGCGTGTGTTTTGGTTTACTTTGCCCGGGCTCTCGCTTTGCTTTGGTTTGATTTTGGGTTCTCCTTTGTGAGCTTCGGCAGAGCGGTAAACTTTCTCCGCTATTACACCGATCTCTCTCTCTCTCTCTCGTTGGCCAGGGTCTCATCGCGGCGGGGAAATCACTTGGCCCCCTTCTTCTCAAGGCGGCGCCTCTGCCTGGCGCGACTTTGATGACTTCTTCAGACCAACTCAAAGTCACTGGCTTACCACACGTCCAACGCAGCTCGAGCGTGCAACAGGTTGTCTTCTGCCCTCGTCCAATTTGTAAGCAGACAAAATACGCAGTGATTGCGCGGGGAGAAAGTTAGCCCAATGCCAATCGTCAGTGGAATTCGGGCCACAATTTTGAGAACGCGATCGTACAAAGTGGATACTAACTTAGGACTGACTAAAGAACCATTACGAAAAGTGCTGCCACTTAGTTAGTAATCTTTACCGCATAAATCTCCATGAAATCTTGGTCATTACTTGGGGGGAAAAACTGAAAACATTTAGTGAAAAATTAGCTAGCACTTAACTTAAACTGTTTTTTTATGGTTTCCGTTTACTCGCGTGATAAATCAACCTAATATATAGCTAGAAAAATAGTTACTTATACTTAATTTTTATTTTGATTTTGCAGCGCTCAGGATTAATAGATTAAACCAATAAACAATCATGGCATCCCAGTGGCCCCAGAACGTTGGAATACGCGCCATAGAGGTGCTCTTCCCCTCCCAGTACGTGGACCAGACGGAGCTGGAGACCTTTGATGGCGCCTCCGCTGGCAAGTACACAATTGGTTTGGGCCAGGCCAAGATGGGATTCTGCTCGGACCGCGAGGATGTCAACTCGCTCTGCCTGACGGTTGTGAGCCGACTGCTGGAGCGGCACCACATAAAGCACTCGGAGATCGGGCGACTGGAGGTCGGTACCGAGACCATTGTGGACAAGTCCAAGTCGGTCAAGTCGGTGCTGATGCAGCTGTTCGCCGAAAGCGGAAACACGGACATTGAGGGCATCGATACCACAAATGCCTGCTATGGCGGCACGGCGTCTCTCTTCAACGCCGTCAATTGGGTGGAGTCCTCCAGCTGGGATGGCCGCCTGGCCCTGGCCGTGTGTGCTGATATTGCGGTGTACGCCAAGGGCGCGGCGCGTCCCACTGGCGGAGCGGGAGCCATTGCCATGCTGGTGGGCCCCGATGCGCCGCTGGTCTTCGATCGCGGCCTGCGCGCCACGCATATGGAGCACGCCTACGACTTTTACAAGCCGGACCTCAGCTCCGAGTATCCCACGGTGGACGGCAAGCTGTCCATTCAGTGTTATCTCTCCGCCTTGGACACCTGCTACCGACTGTACCGGAAGAAGTTCGGCCAGCAGAAGGAGAATGCCAATAAGAAGTGGAGTCTGGACAACTTTGATGCCATCCTGTTCCACACGCCCTTCTGCAAGCTGGTGCAGAAGTCCGTCGGCCGCCTGAGCTTCAACGACTACCTGCTGAGCAGCGAGGAGGAGCGGACCAAGCAATTCCCTGGTCTGGAGCGGTTTAATAGCTCCACGCTGGAGAGCACCTACTTCGACCGGGACGTGGAGAAGGCCTTCCTCACGCAGTCGTCGGAGATCTTTGCCAGCAAGACCAAGAAGTCGCTGCTTTTGGCCAACCAGGTGGGCAATATGTACACGCCATCGGTGTACTCCGGCCTGGTGTCCCTGTTGATTGGTGAGCCGGCCAAAGATTTGGTGGGCAAGCGCATTGGTGTGTTCTCCTACGGATCCGGACTGGCGGCCTCCATGTACTCGATAAGTGTCACTCAGGATGCGGCGGCCTTTGAGCAGTTCGTTTCGAAGCTGGACTACGTGCAGCCACTGCTCAACTCGCGCGAGAAGGTGGCTCCAGAGCAGTTCTCGTCGCTGATGGAGGTGCGGGAGAAGAACAACCATGCAGCACCGTACACTCCAACGGGCAGCATCTCCGCCTTGTTCCCCGGCACCTATTACCTGAAGGATGTGGATGCGCTGCACCGGCGCACCTACGAGCGAACGCCGACCATCAGCAATGGAGTGCACTAACCTTAGGTTAAATGGGGTCCTTGGTTCGGTTCTGGTTTCGCCTTCCAACTTGACAATAACTTTAATTTCCCCTTTCTCTCTCTCGACCAAACCCATGTAGACGGTATTTATAGCTGGTATGATGATCACGACCCCAGGGGTCGCTTTCCCTTCTCTTTCTTCTTATTCTACGGGTCCTAATCGCATATATAGTAGACTAAACCCATTGTTATTATTTATACAAGCTTGCGAATCAATATTTTCATCCAGTCAGACCTTATTTATACCATGGAACAAGTCTTAACTAGTGTAGTAGGTACACTGCAATTTATGCCTATAAATGTACAATACTTATACCTGTGCGTCAATCAATTGATTTACGAACAATAAAAATCAACAAAAAGTCAAAGTAAGACCGAGCTCTTCAGTCATTTATTTACCTGTCTTTATCAGTAGTTACTTAGCTCATCCCAAAGAGGGGGGAGGAGATAATCCATGGTGGAATGACGTATAAAAGAGGCTTATTCGATTTGATGGCAAAGACTGATTTGCATTTTCACAGATCAGAGCGCTGTAAACTTGTAGAAAGTTACGCCTAGGGCAGATGGTGAAAAGAGGAAAATAAAATAGATTAAAACGTTGGGCTTGGGCATCATCTCACAAGCGACATTTACCATTTGGATTGACGCGTGTGAAGAATTGGGCGTCCGTTTGGTAGACACCCAGCTTGCGGTTGGCGTACAGATCCTGCACCTGATAGCCATTGGGATTGTTCAGGCCCAGATCCTTGACGGTGAATGGGATCCTGTAGGGAGCACCATCGTCCCGACGACTCACAAAGGCCACGGCATACGAGTGTTGGCCACTCTTGGTGACTGGGGTAATAGGACGCTGCCAGACCTCTATTAAGTTGCGGGTCAAAATTCGACGTCCCTGGATGCCCAGTTCATCCTGATCCACAGCAATTACAGCTCTGAGCACAATATTACAAATATTAAATAAAGTCATTGTTGATTTTCAATATCTCTACGCACCGATTCTGCAAAATAGCCTTGATCTCTGGACGCACTGCAGCCAAGTCATTGGACATAATAAGAGGTGCGGCCATAATGGCCCAAATCGCCATCTGCAACTTGCTTTGATCGTAGCTGAGACCGTAGTTGCCCAGCAGCAGCATATCCGGATCATTCCAGTGTCCTGGTCCGCCATGCGGCTGAATTCTGTCCTGATTCTTTCCAAAATAATCTATGATCTGCATCAGAGACTCCAGGGAGTCTTCGATATCGTCCCAGTTGCGCCACAGATTGCAGTGTTTCTTAAGAGACTCATAGTCGGGTATTTCGCCCGCATCCTCTTGGTAGGCAGGCCAGCTGCAGGAATAGACCATGGGACGACCAGTTTCATTTAGGAGGCGTCCAAACTCGGGATAACCTTCCACCATGTCGGTTAGATTGGCATAGCACCCATCTAGCTTTACATAGTCCACATCCCAGTCGGCAAAGGTCTGAGCATCCAGCTGCATGTGTTTAATGACGCCAGGATAGCCGGCGCAGGTATTGGTGCCGAAATCCTGGTACAAACCAAACTTGAGCCCTTTGTCATGGATCTGTTAAAAAGGGTATTATAGGAGGTTTACAAAGTTGGAAAAAGATAAGTTACATGATCAGCTAGGGTATTTAGGCCATTGGGAAAGCGTTTCCTGTCTGGCACTAGTTTCTGGGTCCTGTTATCTCGATCCTTCTCTAGCCAACAGTCATCGATGATGACGTATTCGTAGCCAACATCAGCATAGCCCTCGGATACTAAAAGATCAGCATGCCGGCGGAAGAGGTTTTCACTGAGAAATTAACTAGTGAGTAAATGTTTGGGTTGATTATAAGTGTAAAGCTTTACCTGATGCATTCGTCGGGATATAATTTGCAGTCTGTTATGCAGCGGAAGCTAATAGAATATAATAAAAATAATACATAAGAAAATAGAGCTTGAACTTGTATGAGATTGTCAAGAAGACACCTTGGAAATTCCTTATTTGTTTGAAAATATTATTTCCTTTAAGATATTTATGACAAAAAACTATAAAAGTACATAAACTGTTTAATAAATCCAAACTTTAAACTATAAACACTCACCGCTCCCAAGACATCCAGCCCATAGGTGGTCTGTAATCGAGAGGAGGAGTTTCAATTAGAAAAAACAATCTGTTAATAATTAAAAAAATCTCTACTCACTTCAGCGCCAGACCATTGTCGAGGCCCACGGCCACCTGCAGCAGCAGGAGGAGGCAAAGGCCGCCCAGAAAGATTCTCCTCGTTCCGTACATCGCGAGCCACAAGCACAGACTGAATCCTGGCCTGTGAGAAGCCAGGGAATTTATATGCTCTTGAAGCGGCACTCCAGATAAGTTTGTTTGCCACGAGGAGGTGGAACCTGAAGAACGCCAAGAGTGGGAGGAGCTGTAGACCCGGCAGAAGGTTAGTGGCTAATTGCTATTGCAGTGGAGCACACCCATCGACTGATTTGGTGTTTGCCGGGTGGAACAAACAGCAGGCTTTCGATTACAGGAGGAGAGCCCCAGTCCCTCTTATCACGCCAAGTTCACCGCGATCACAGGGAGCAAGTAGCTCAGAGCGGCGGGCGTCGAGTGGAGCAAAGAACAGCGGCTTTCTGATATGCTTTTGTTGTTCAATTGCGGCGCAGGTTGCCGGTTAAACTAGCCTACAAAATGGGGGAACGAGAAAATGTACATATTCAGTGGATGAATCCTAAAACAGCTGTATTTACTGTTATAAGCAAGCTGTCTGTTCAAGTTCTAAAAATAGGTTTTAAATTATAATTATGTTTAATTAATGTATTAATCGATATGCAAGGCAAAATAGCAGCGAAAATACACTCAAATTTAAAATAATAAACTTATTTTATTTATTTAAATATTGACTTGAGAGTTTTTTAAGCAATTCGTTATGACAGGCGTACCTTTAACCCAATTCTGCAACACTTGGGCCGCCTTTTTACCTTACCTAAATTAAGACAAATGTTACTTTTTCCATTACTGCACTCAAATTGTACACTTGTCTGTATGTTTAACGTAATACTACCCGTAATGTATGTATGAACTATTTTGCTGAGTTAGCAAATGCAATTAGTGAACCCAAGTGTCGTTGCACTTCTGGCTGGGTAATTAAATTCTTGACCCAAATGTAGTCTTATCACAGTTTTCACTTACAGATAGCGAAAGGTGACAAATTAACACTGGGGTTGGGTTTGTTATTGATTTTAATCGGACACCTTTAATTAAGTGTTTTTGTTTTGATTGAATTGATTTCAAGCTCCGCGGATTCTAACTGTGAAATCCAATCTGAGGCTAAAAAATACCAGGAACCCAGTGTTGATGGTCGCATAGCCAAAATAAATAATTGATTACCATAATTTTAAAATTACATAAATTTGTATTAAATTAAATTTTAAATTCATGATATTTTGACTTAGTTATGTTGCCTTAGTCACCTGTATATTTAGTTTATATGCCCAGTGTGTGCTCTGTAAGCCACACTACCCATTACGAACTTGCAGTCACATATAAAGCAATCAGAAAATACAAATTAAAATATGGAAATATAAAAAGTTCCTAATAAACTAAGAAATCGACCCTCTTGTATAGATTCAAATTAACGCGCCCCCAATTCATATTTCAGCTAGAAAGTGGCTAACGTAGCAAGGCCGCTTTCCAACACTGACAGCTGACGAATAATAAGCGAACGGGGTCACACTGACAGATTTGGCGTGTGCTTCGTTTAATTTTTAATTTAATTTTCTGCAAAACCCGAGCCATGGCATTCCAGTTGCCCACCACCACATCTGCTCCAGCGGCAGGTGCGCCCTCGTTCTCCTTCGGCCTCAACACCGGATCGGCCGCACCAGCGCCAGCGCCTGCAGCAGCCGGCGCCGTTCCCGCCACAACCGCATCGTTCTCGTTCGGAGCGCCAGCAGCGGCTGCCAACATTGGTGGAGGGGATGCCGACACCGCCAAGGCACAGGCGCCGCCACCATTCAGCGGCTTTGGACTGGCGGGAGCCACTTCCACGCCCCTGAGCCTGGGGGGCAGCCAGCCAGCAGCCAATCCAGTTTCCACAGCTGCGGCAACGATTGGGACCACAGCAGCAGCGGCTCCACCTGCCTTTGGCGGCTTCATGGCTCAGCCGGCGGCGGCAGCGGTACCATCTGTTGCTACCAGCACGGCCAGTGCTGCTCCCGTAACAGGAATACTGGGCGGCATTGGATTGGGAGCCGCCAAGAGCACAGCCGCTGCTCCAACCACTCTGACAGCAGCTCCAGCAGCCAAAGCGCCGCTGGCGGGAACCGGAGCTCCCCTATCTTTAGGCACCGGTGGAGCCTTCGCTAACCTGACCACCGAAACCAAGACTACTGATTCGGCGGCCGTCTCCACAGCTTCCCAGCTGTCGTACAATCAGCTGGAGGAGCACATCAACAAGTGGACGCTGGAGTTTGAGGAGCAGGAGAAGGTCTTCACCGAGCAGGCCACGCAGATCAACGCCTGGGACAAGCTGCTCATCAGTAACAATCAGAAAATCGTCGAGCTGAACGATGCCGTGAAGAAGGTGAAGACCGACCAGCAGGTGCTGGACCAGGAGCTCGAGTTCATAGCCACGCAGCACAAAGAGCTCGAAGAGAGCCTGGCACCGCTGGAGAAGGAGTTCATAAATCTTCCAAGAGTTGATATGGAGCGCAGTCAGACCTATTTGATGGTGGAGAACCTGGACACGCAGCTGAAGCAGATGTCAGAGGACCTGAAGGAGATCATCGACAACCTAAACGAGACCAACAAGGGACAGGACACCACCGATCCTATCATCCAGATCGGAAAGATTGTCAACGCCCACATGAGCTCGCTGCAGTGGATCGAGTCGCAGTCGTCGAACATCACCAAGAAGCTCGACGAGATTGGCAAGATCCACGACTCCCAGAAGCGGGATGTCTACCGCCCTCAGTTCTAGCGATAAGTTTCCAAAAACCTTGTTAATTTGCAATTAAAATAAAATATCTTTGTAAACCTTCGTCTGTTCTGTTTCTTTATGTTTATATAACAGTTGCATGTTTTTATTATCGGAAATGCGTATAAAAATCGAACAATCTTCGATTAAAGCTAATAATTCTTGTAGTACTTAAGCCTATAGAGCGGCACCCGCTTGCCCTTGGTGGCGAAGGCCACGAAGCTGCTGTGCGGCGAGAAGGCCATCGAGGTCACAAAGCCCACATTATCCGTTTGCATGGGGAAGTTGGAGTAGATGGTGGCGCTGGGAAAATGTGCCAGCTTCATGGCATTTGGCGCTTCCTTCGAGCTCATGGCCAGCAGCTCCGAAGAGTGATTGAATTGCAGATCCGAAATGGCCGTCCTCAGGTTCATGAAGCGCTTCTCCGGCTGCGGCATGGCCGAGGCAAACACTGTGTCGTAGTCGTAGATATTCACCACACCCTCGTTGCTGCCGGTGGCCAAAAGGCGTTGATTGGGGGCCAGCTGAATGCACTGCCCGTTGATGCAGCCATCGTCCAGGAAGGAGTGCTCGATTAGGTTTTGCCGCAGACTCAGCACACTGACATTAGAACTCGAGCCGCAGACGAGAACCTTGCGGGAGTCGCCGGACCAGCACAGGCCTCGCACCTCGCCCTCCTGCTTGAAGCTGTGCAGCAGCTCGTTGGTGTTGGCCGTCAGAAGGTGGATGGCTCCATACTTCCCGGCTGTGACGATGAATTTCCCACAAGGCGACACTTCGAAGCGGTGCATCGAGTGTATGTTGCTGGGCAGCACCAGCTTGGTTTCCGTGGCCTCCAGGAGGTCATAGGCATAGTAGTGTTTCTTCATCGAACCAAAGAACGCCTTGGTGCCGCAGGGAGCAATCCGGGCGCAGAGTAGGGGAAACTTCTTGAAGCGCATGCTGTGCAGCTTTTCGTTCTTCTGTCCGTCCACCGTGTAGATGGTGGCCACGGAGTTCTCGCCGGCCACCAGAGCTGCCGTGCTCGAGGGATGGAACTGCACGCTGGAGACGCGGCCCTCAGCGTAGGAGGCTCTGTTCAAATCCTTGACACGCTTAAAGTTCAACGTTTTTTCCGGCAGATCAATGCGCCTAGCCTTGCGATCAATGAAGCCCACTGTCCGTAGCAGCTCTTCGTCGGATGACAGGTCATCGTCATCCTCCTTGACCCTCTTTTCCGCCCATTTCGGTTGGTTTTGGGTGCGCTGGAATCGTGCCGTCAGGTACTCCTTGTAGGATTTATCCTTGCGCAGGTGGTTCAGGGGTCCCGTGTGCTTGGTGGGCTTCTTCACATCGCCCACTTGGAGGTCCTCGTCATCGGAATCCGACCAGGCAGCTTTCCTCTTCTTCCCCGGGCCATCATCATCGGATTTTTGTTCCCTCTCTTCATCGTCTTCGTCCAGTACGGGACGACCTTTTACGGAGGCGGCAAGGTTCTTGAGGAATCGCTCCCTGTCCCCAAAGAGTACCTTTTCCATGGGCACCTCCACATAGTTCAAATTTTTCGCCTTGGAAGCCTTAGGGACGTAGGGTTTTCTTTGATTCGTGGCCGGTGGCTTTTCCTCCTGCTTGTAAAGGGCCATCAGGTCCTTTAGGTCCTCTATCCCATCGCTGTGCTCGTCGGAACTCATGGCTGCGTGTTAAAACTGCACAAATTATTGTTTATTTCGGGGCACAAAATTTACACGTGCATAGTGTGACCGCAGCTTGGCCGTTAAAATATACTGCCCTAATTTCAAAAATATACCAACTTCTAGTGGTTTTTAGTATACAATTGTATTTTTTATATAAAATATACCAAAAATATACAATGTATCGAGAATCGAAGGCTTATCGATTTCAGATATATAGGAATTGGCGCGTTTATTTAAATTTTATTGAAACCATAATATAATAATTTTATAGGAATTGAACATAAATAAATGTTCCTAACAAAGTGAATTTTATAATCAACTAACGGCTAGCTGTCTTCGCGGCACTCGTTCTCGGACTTTATCTTGGTGACTTCGCGTTTTTCGCCCTCTAGATAAGCCTCAGTGCATTTGTAGATTTCGTCCTCCGTCTTAACCTCGGTGGCCTTGGGAATTTCGTCCTCTTGCTTAACTTCAAGGACCTTTTGGGCTTCGTCCTCTGCCTTAACCTCGGCGACCTTTTGGATTTCGTCCTCTTCCTTAACCGCGAGGACGTTTTGGATTTCGTCCTTCAGCTGAACCTCGGTGACTTCGCTCTTTTCCCCGCACTTCTTCTTTGGGACTTCGTGGATCGTGTAGGAGTACTCGCGCTTCCTTTTCAGGCAGAAGCCCTGGCAGACCACCTGGTGGCGCATGAGAAAGCCCTCCAGCTTGTACTGCTTCCCACAGCGATCGCAGGTCAGCGTCTTTTTCTTGACCTTGGGATTTTTCTGGCGTTCCGCCTCCTCGGCCCTGGCCCTCTGGCCGCAATCGTCGCAGGCATACCGACGCCGTTCTTGTCCGTGCTCGAACTGTACCTTGAACTCCTTGCGGCAGAAGATGCATTGGAATGGGACAGGAAATGACTTGCTCCAGTGCTTAAAGTCCGGAACTGATTTCTCCAACTTCAAATGCTGGCGAGTAGCTGGTTGCGGGATTAACTTAGCTGGAAGAAACTTCTTGTGGTCCACACCGCCCAGGCGTCGTTGACAGGCCCGAAGATGCATGCTGAAGGCTCCGGACGAACCGATGCCATTGCCACAATGAGGGCAAAAAAACGGCATTGGGTAATTCTTGGGTAAAGCTAAGGTATCAGAATTTTCCACCTTCTTCGGTTCCGTCAAGGGTGCTATATACGTTCTGGTAACGATGCCGTTCTCTTCCGTCTCCGACAGCAGGATACCCTTATCCTCCTCCCACGAAATCCAGATTTCAGCGCTTGCCATGATTTGTGGCGTCAAGAAGGAAAAATTAAATATTGTTGAGTCATTCAACCTGATAGAAAGTAGGACCGTATATGAGGCTTTCCAATTTAGAGAAGGAGAAAGTAGTACCCTGAAAAGTAGACTATAGAAAATAGATCTTTAAAATTTCGGTTTTTCCGCCAAATTTTAAACATAATTTACTTTTAAAACTAAAATTCTTTGATAAATAGGTAAGGAATACGACTGAGAAATGTATCAAATAGAACAAGGAACTAGTCTCTTATGAAAAAGGGAGTCTAAATGTTTTAAAAACAATATTTATTACAAAGCTTTCAAAGGGTTTCAATGTTAACGGATTAATCGCTCATTTTATCAATAGGACTTCGATTATTTTTAGTTTACATGGTAATGGCAACATTTTACAGAAACAAAGTGTTGTAAAGAAATAATTAATTATTTGATTTGTGTTCTGGAAACATTTTATCTAAGATTTAGTTCATTGCTTAGGCCTGTCTCTTGTTGCCTTCTAAAATTCCGGAACATGTTTTCCGGATGTACCACCTCCTGTTCCACCTCCCCCACCTTTATGCTGTGGTAAGCTACGGATCCCTGCTTTATGACACGCGTAATGCGAGTCAAAATATGCAATTAAACAAAAACTTCTTGACTGGAAAAATATTTGCATAACTTGGGCAAACAAATGTCGGAGCACGTCGTCCTCGTCACCAGTCGCCGACCGACAATGCCGGAGTTGTTGTTAAACTTGTCATTACACACGCACAACCAGCTAAAAGCCACCACCCACTATTCATCCAGCCAGCCACCAGCTACTCTCCATTCACCGGGGGGGTGTGGTGCTCTTACTAAAGTGTAGATTAATAGCTGGGGTGGCCCTGGCTGCCAGAAATCAGAATCAGCGCTCGTAAAATTTACGTAAAATTCATTAAGCGCAACAAAAGACGCTGCCTGCGAGAGAAAGGGAGGTGGGAGGAAGGTTGGGACGGCCAAGGGGGCGGCTGCAATCGCTTAGAGACAAAGCCCTGCATAGTTGATAAGGCGCGTCCTCCAAAGGATACGGGGAGGTGGGTCGGAGGTGGATGGGGAGCCGGGTAACTGAGTGGGTGACTAGGTGATGGCATCTGGCATCTTGTGGTGCCCGCCAGTGTCTCCTGGCGTCAGTCAGGCGTCAAGGCCCCGCTGAAAGCAACAAATTTTTGTCGTTTCAAAAGGATGCGGCATTATTGTTGCACCCATCAAGGCAGAGCTACACATTAAGAAATAATGATCTATAAATATTTATAACACTGTTCCGTAAAATTAAAATTGACCAAAATTGTATTCATTTTTGGCTATAATTAGCTTGTAATTAGATAGAAAATGGGAAAATAAGCCTATATATTTGCTAATAAGGTTAATCTGAGTTTACCAAAGGCTAATTTGAGTAATTTTTTAAATTTTAGCTGACATTTGTTGAAATGCTTTCTAAAAGTATGTTTGAAATATCTAAAAGTTTGGAAAAGCTATTAGAAAAAATAAATTTGTAATTATTTTGGAACCTTGAAATAAGATTTTTAATAAACTGAATAATTCGTGATCATTAATTTAAATTTTACTTATTTTAAAAGTACCTCTGAGGCTTTGTTTTCATTAATAATGTAATTAAATTAAAATTCAGTTTACTTTACCAATATATTAAATATTCAACTTATTTCTTAACATATAATATTACCTACCAAACTTTTCGAATATCCATCTTAAGCATTTCACAATTTTGTGTGGTGTTTCCTTACCCCTATAACCAACCCGTCTCCGTTATCCTTGAGCTTCTGTGCAGCGAGGCAAGGCGGCAGAGCGCTCCTTAAGTAGCCCGACATTGCGGCAGATCCTTTCCCAATCCCAATCTCTGCTTAGAGCTCCCAGTCCCAGTCCCATCTCGTCGACTTCCACTGACTGACAGATTAGCGTGTTGACATTAAGTTTGTCCTTTGGCATTGCAACTCTACCGGCTGGCTTTAAGTATCGGGAGAAACCAGGCTCCAGCTCCGCATGCAAATGCTGATGGGCCACGCATTACGACATGTTGCGGTGGCCTTTTGTGGACGCGGGCTGTTGGGATGTGGGAGCTACTGCCGCCTCCTGTCGTCTGTTTGCTGTCTCCTGTCGCCTGTATTCTGTCTCCTGGATGATGGTTCCTGTGGCATGTAATGAGTTTTCCATTGGCCTGCACACGGTGCATCGGGTTGGGCATATGCCGACATCACCGCTGATTTGTGCGGCTGATAATCGGGCCGCGGTAATGCTGGTAATTAACGTCTTTCAGGCCACCGATATCGGGATACAATTGACAATCATTGTCAAGAGCGGTCCGTGCTTTATGCAGAAGCCCTCTAAAAACGCTGGCGAATAAATAGCATTAAGCCAAATGGAAAATCTGGCAACACAAAGCATAATACTACTATACTTTGTTGGGAAAAAATGATTAGCGAACAATGGGATTTGGGGGGACAGTTGGAGTGAAAGGAATAGTAACGATATATAAAGTAGTAATTTTTTGTTTATTAGCTTTAATATAATAGATTTATTAATTGGTAAAAGTTACAAACAAACGAAGAATACATTGATAATATCAAAGCAAAAATAAACAATAAGAGTGTTGATTTCGATCTTAACGATTGAGTACCTTTTCTTGTACAAAAAAATATATTTTTCCTATAAATATAACATAAAATAAAAACATTCTTAATCATTCAATATACTATAAACTATTCCCACATACACTTCAACTATCTTATTTACAAAGCTATTACTCCGATCGCTGATGTTACTGGCACTACCATAATTTCGCCTAGAGCAAATGAAAATGTTCGTGAAAAAAGCTATTGAAAGCTAGCTGAAAATGGCCACAAAAATTCGAGTAAAACGCTTTCGGCCAACGCTTTCATGTCATCCATAAAAATAGCAGACGCATAAAAAATTAATAAGCGGTCGCCGGTCAGCTAGTGAGCGACGCATTGCCGTCGTTCCTGTCTCCTGTTCCTGATAAAAGAAACATAAAGAAAAAACAACAAAAAATAAAGGAAAACCCTTCTGTCCCTTAACCCTCCTCCATTGTCCTGTCCACTGTGGCAGACATCATTAATGCATAATTCAAGCGTTTGCCAGTTTTGTGCTCGATGCTTTCAATATTCAATTTGAATGCCGCCCAAAGCGATTCGAAGCGGTTTTGTGTCTGCAGCATTGTTATATCCACCTTTTTTTGCTGTTGTCCTTTTTTGCTTTGCCGTTGTTTTCGTCTTCGCTTTCATGCTCGCTTATTTATTTGACCGCCCCCACTGCTGCTTTTCCACTCCCACATTTCCATCACCGAACACTACCTGCTGCATTATTCAGACGCCTCGACTCGGAATCGAACAAAATGCATGATAAACAATTTCCATGGTGGGCAAACGCGTTGAGGGAGGAGACAAGGCAGCAGGCGGAGACAATGGCCGCTTAGTCTCGTCATCTTACTGTTGTTTTTCCGAGCTTTCCCCCTTTTCTCTGCCTTCTAATCGATGGGCATACAGTGGCGATTGGAGAATTAGAACTTAGTTTATACTATGTATTTTCCAGCACAACAATTTACAAAATTCAACCTAATGCTAAAATTACACAAAGATATTTTCACAAAAAAGGCAGAAGTTTTTCGGAAGAGAGTCATCTGAGTCTTTTTTCATCAGGATCAATAACGAACAGTTTTCAGTGATTACTTTTATTTATTTTGAAATGAAAATTAATCAAGCAATTATTATTTATTAAATTGTTTGTTTGTTCCCACTGCTTGCTATTCTTGTGAATCCTGCTGTATGTCCTGCATGCGTTAGTTGTTTATTAAATATAAATGATTGTCACTTGCGGCATGTTCCTGCCGTGTCCTGTTTGAAGTAAAACAAAATGTCGATGGGTGATGATTGCTCGAATTTCCGAGAGGCAGCAGGACATTGGAAGCTCTTATTGCGATTCCTTGTTTGTGCTGCAATTGCTTGCAATTTTGACCCCCGTAAAGTACCCCCTTACAAGCCAAAAGGACATGTGCCCGGCACTTTTCTTCCTTATAGGCGGGCGTCGCTTTGACAAGTCATGCAATTGATATCGATACCGGCCATTTGGTCGTCATAAATGTGGATTGTCATGACGGCATCCCGTCATCAAAGTTCAGTTGAGTCCCTTTCATTCCGCCAAGCCACCGCTGTGCAATCATCGCCAATCGCTCTGATATTGACCACAAAATGCCATTAAAAAATAATTACGAATTTTAATTGGCATTTAGTTGGGGGCGAATAAGGAAAAAATTAAGTGCATTTAACATAAAATGTGATTACACCCGTTGCACATATAACAAAAAAAAAAGATAGAGGATGAGATCAGCAATTAACTTTCAATCGGTTTCTCATACCTGATAAGCAGTTTTGGAATTTACATAAAATTTGTGGGAATTATAGAGGTATTTATAGAGCTATTCTTTAAATATTGATGATGTAAAAAAAATAAAAAAATTATTTGCAGAATTTATAATATACTCCCTTATTATAATTAGCGAGAAAAATATTTATATAGAAGCATTTGACTGAAATAGTTATCTTTTAAATATTTATAAAGGTTATTCATGATAATAAACACATTTTAAATATTGCATATATTGCTTTTTACTTAAAACTTTTATTAAACATTCTTCTTGCTGACTTTCTACATCCATTTAAAGAGCATTTCCAAGTCTACAAGCTCTCCCATCGACCATATTTTTTATCACTGATTACATTAAGGTTTTTATTTGATGCTGAATGGCTGTAATATGAGCCTGCATGTGTCACCTGATGCGTAACCGAGAGTATGTGCCTGATTGTAGTTGGCACTTAAAAATCAATTAACACTGGCTGCACCATCGCAAATCATTTCAAAAAGGCCAGACGACTGAAGAGCTCTTCAAGCGGCGGACAGTGATCAATAAAGGATTCCCCTATGTTAAAACTGGGTGCATTCCGTGTGATATTTATGTAAGTGCCGGCGGGTAAAAGGCATCACCTCTGCGGCAACTTTGGTGCACCTCAAATGGTGTGTTGGCAACAAGGGGAATAGCATGCTTCGTCCTCCGCAGGATTGCGTGCCACCGAGGGACGACCACTCCACCCCAGAAAACAACACTAATTGCGGTATTAAAATAAACTACAATTGCAAATGGCGCATTTTATTTTCCAGCCAGCGAAAGGGACAACACACACAAGGGGGGAAGTCCCTGCTGGCCGCAGTTTGGTATTATTATTTGATGTTGTTGCCGCTGCCGGCTGCAGCTGCAGCTGCCATTGTTGTTTGCCATTTGCATTGTTGCCATTTCCGCTTTCTGCCGCATTTTTCTATGTAATTGTGGTTCCGTAATGTGTGACAATTAAATCAAGTTCGTGGAAATTTGTGGGCCCAAAAAGCCAGTGCCAGAGTCAGAGAGATTCCAGCAAAGATGGCCGAAAAATCAGCACCCCCCCCACCATTTTTTTTGGCATCCACTGGGTCGCTTTTCCCCATTCTAGGTCGTCGCATATGCCATAATCATATTTAAGGGCTTCCTGGTTTCCGGGAATATTCGTGCGACTGCAACCTCAATTGCAATTGCAATTGCTGTTGACCAGTTGGTTAGCTTGGCTTCCCTTTCTCCTCCCGCCTTGCATTTCCACCGCTTTTCCGCCATCTGCCAGCCATCGTCCATCGCTGCTCGTTGTTCTGTTTGGTTGAAAACCACAAATTAAGCAGAGAAATCCTTGCCGTGCATGCGAACGATGGCGCCGAGGCCAACAAAATAAAAATTGTAAAAAAATTGGTTATAGTCGAACATTCTAGCGACTAAGGGATGACTAAGGTATACTTGGGAGTTATTTAATTTTTAAAGTAATAAAAGATATAGGATAGGAGTGGGGGACTTAATATTTGTGAAAGATAAAAAGAGATCGGATAAAATTAAGTGTTAATTATATTTATTTTTCTATATCGTCTTAGTTTTAATGTTGAAAAACTTGTTTTAAATTAAAACAGATTGTGAATATAGAATAGTTTTTGTTTATATATTGCTTATATTTTTTTAAATGTCTTTATAATTTTTAATATCTTATAAATATAAATCCTACATCCTTTACTAATACACAACCGACTTCCAGGATACCCTGTTGACCTGTACGAATAAGAGGTATTGGTAAAAAAAATTCCAAACGCAGGCGAGCGCCCACAAACATGCAACATCCCGACCGCAATGTATTACGAGGGGGCGTGGCAGGTCTGGGGCAGCCAGATAAATGCCCGTTGCTGCTGCTGCAGTTGCTGTTGCTGCCATTGTCGTTGCCATGTTGCCACGTTGCATGCAAACAAGTGCCGCACACACACGGCACACGCACAACACAAAGACAAGAACGCTGACACGCTGGTGCCCGCACGTCAGCGCTCGTGCGTTTATTTGCCGTTTCCGTTTCCGTCTGTCGTCGTCGTTGTCGTTGTCGTCAACGCGTTTGCTTCAGCTCCGGCTCCAGATTCAGATCCTGATTTCCATTCGGTTTTGGGTTCGGAATCTGCAGGATTGCGGTCAATTGCAGAGCTCTGGTTGCGCGTTAATAAGTTGCAGTTTGCCGTTGCTGTTGCTGTCACTGCCCCAAGGACTTTGCATGTAATGCACTTGAAAGTATCACGGCCGTTGTAATTCCCACAGGACCCCATCGTTTCAAGTATTCCGGGAATGGCAACATAGTCAACTAGTCAACGACAGCATTATCAGCATCAGCAACATGTTGCTGCTACAGAGTGGCAACAGCGAGCAGCAAGCAGGAAACAGCAACAGCCGAAGATAGCATCAGCAAAGTGCCAACATAATGTTGGCAACAGTGTAGCAGGCAGGGGCGGGCAGGGGCTTCTTTACAGGGGGTTTTGATATCTGGAAATTCTATTTATTAATTCACTAAAATTATACAATTGCACACAAGTGTTTAAATTTAATATGAAATGAAGGTGGTGAAAGGTTTGCATTATAGATATGATTGCATACTTTTATACTCCCCTTGCGTAAGCCCCTGGCTACGAGTCTCGACTCGAGTTGAAGTTTTTATGTGCCCTTCCAGAAACTAATAACCGTAATGCTTAACGTTTATTGAAAGAAGGTGGCCAGATGGCCAGGTGGGGTGTGTGACAGTGTGACTTGGCAAATACTAGACTCGTATTTATATAGAGAGAGAGACGGCATTTGGACAGTTCATAAATATTTCTAGCAGCTGCACGGATGCAACTTTTTTGGCGTCGCATTTAATGAAGCAGCAACTTGCTTGACCAATTCCCAGACCCCACGGAAATCAAGAGTTTTCCGAAGGAAAAACTTTTGCCCCGGCAGTCTGGCACTTTTCCTTTTTAGCACTAAAAAAAAAGTTGAAGGAAACCAATTTTTAAGACTATAAATTAATAAGTACAATAAATATAGCTTTATTTACATAAAATTTAAACTTTATAATTTATTATATTTTAAAAAAGAGAATAACTCTTTTATTACACCTTTATTTCTTTCAGTGAAACTGAAAATGTATCCTTGAGAACGACCCGTGTGGTCAGCTACAAATTTAGGCGATACATTATGCATGGGGCTGGAAGAAAAATGATCAACAAATGATTGACATCGGGACAGCCCCCTTAACTCCCGGCCCCTCGCGAAAGGAGAATTCTTCTGCCTCCCCTCAGGAAGCGACGTTTTCCGGCAGGGGGGAGGCCGAAAACTTCGGGAAAGTGAAAAACTTGCTGTCAGCATTAGATAAGCGCCACAAGTTAATAGACTTGTAAAACACACACACTTCTCCAGCTACGTTGACCCCTCGGCAGGAAAAAAAAAGCGGGGTGGTATCTCCAGACTGAAAGAGGAATTTTATTTATTTGTTTGTCGTTGGCATGTGGCGCGTGTTCCACCCTCCCATCCGCTGCCCCCTTCCCCGCCCATAAAAAATAGTGAAATAAATAAAAATGTTATATATACGCCCACTCTCATCCACTCTGACAGTTGGTAGGTTGCAGGCTTGCCGGCTTATCGGGCAACTAACAATTTAAGTTGTCAACTTTGGGGGCCAGGAAGGCAGGCTGGCAGGCAGGCAGGCAAAGATGTCTATCAGCGGGGGCGGGTAGGTCCAAAAGTTTTCTGTTTAACTAGACTCTTGGTTAATTTGAGCGTCTGCGGCTTGCCCTCTGGTATTTAGCCCCTTTTGTTTGATCTGACCCGGTCAAAGTTGGCTCATCAAGGAATGATCCATGGCCGTGGCCCCGGGGCGGCGTGATTGACAGCCTCTTCCTTCCTCGGTGCGTGTGTGCTTATCATCTTACTTTCCAAGTCGATTTCAATTAATCAATTGTCAAGTCCTTTGACAGCTGAATTTATAACTCATTTGGCGTTGAAGGAACACCCGAGCGACAGCAGGATGTGGCTGCGGTGTGGAGGCACCACTTCAGGGAGTGCAAACTTCAGACACTAGACGACAAAGTGAGGGGACAAACAGAGAATGGTGGAGATGGTTCAAATCCACTGACAAGTGTAAAAATGCAATCACAGAGGCGTGGCATCTTCATGCCACACATTGTTGCTGAAGCTGTTCTGCTGCCAAAGTTGCCTGTGTTGACATTGCCGTGTCATCACTCTCCCTCAGACAGTCAGTCAACTAGGAAGTCGGTGGCCTGTCGCCTCACCCACGGGGGTTTATGTTCTGTTATTTACAATAGCGCATTTTTACACATATTTTTTCAAAGTCAACAACATGATTTTCGCAGTCTACGCTGCGCGACGTGTGCATAAAACCCAAACACAGCAGAACCATCAGCAGCAGCGGCAGCAACACTACACCAGCAGCAACAGGGAAACAACATTTACATTTTAAGTAGTTTTTAAATCGCTGCAGACAAACGTCAGCGTGTTGACAATTTATCATGCTCCCGGCCCAGCTGGAAATGGGTGGCTTTTGGGTGGATTCCCTCTGGGTGGTGCGACGTGATACATCCGTCACCGCCCGCCCTCGCCGTCGCCGCCGCGCTAAGGCAAGTGCAATTTTTGATTGATTGCTGTCAGCTGGCGGAGTGTTTAAGCACAGACATCATGGCCATAAAGACTGCAATGTTGTTGGAAAACAAAAAATAAACGAACCTCTGCTCTTTGCGAATTTTCTTTTTAATTAATTTAAGGCCGAAATGCAACTTATTGATTTATGTGCGGGCCTGCAAATGAGGCAGAAAGGCGCCGGAGGCGGCTGTGTCCACTTAAGAGCAGAATACTCAATTAGCTGGTACAGCGAGTGACGGTGATGAGCCTGCAGTGAGCTGTGGAAGCAGGATGCACTTGGAAAATGAACATACCTTTATGGTTTTATTTAATAAAATGTTAAAGACAAATATATTCATTTGAAATAGAAAAAGAAACGTACAGCGTCACTCGTTAGTTGTCTGATATCACATGATCTCTTCTCGTCGTGTCTATTCGTTGGCTTTGGCTTTAGTCAGCATCATCCTTTTTCCTCGTCATCCTATAGCTGTATCAGACTCATTTCATGTCATTTTAAAGGTTGTCTTCTATGTTATTATATGATTTGATAGATTTGTTTTTCCATCCATTTTTCCCAAGTGTACATTCTTCATCACCCTCGACTTGCTGCCCGCGGGTCAAGTGTCAGGACAAGTGTCGGGACTCCCTTTTGCATCCTTTGGCTGCATTTTCACATATGCAAAATTAATTATTTGGCGGATCTCTTTCCGAAACGTAGCTGCAAGCTTAAGTCGCTGCATTTTCCGTAATGCCGGACGAAAATTCAATTGAAACTTTGCAGACGACAGAGAATGTGAATGCGACATGACTAATTTCCGTGCTTCCTCGATTTCCCTTTCCCCCACTTGAGAAGTTTTCATAAAGATGCCGATGTCGATGTCGATGCTAAAAACTTGCATTGAAGTGGAGCCAAGGCAAAGGAATTTATGAAGTGCCGCGCCCGCGGCTGATTGCCCTCCCCCTACTTTCCTCTCAATTGATTGTCCAGGAATCGGAGAATTTTTACTTTATTTGAATCCCGAATCCCGCTCCGCTGCTATGTAATGGTCATGGCCATGGCCACTTGAAGCGCATTTTCTGCGCCATTTCCATTCCGACTTCTGGCCTTCTCCCTTTCCTTGCCAGCCACCCCCTTGTCTTCATTTTGCTTTTGGTTTGATAAATTGTCTGGAAATTACAAATGGACACAGAGGCCAATAGCTTTTAGGCAAAAGTTCGCTCTACCCCGCCGCGGCACTGCTCTTGTTTCGGTTTTGGTTTCGCTTTCTCGGTCAGGGGCATTTATGGTAATTTAAAATAAATGTGTGGCCCTGGAAGAAGGAGTCCGGAGAAGATTCGCAGGCGCTTCCTGTCTATTTGCGCTGATTTATGGCCGAGCATTGTTGACTCTTAATGGCAAATGTCGACAAATTTGCTTTAATGGTCAATATAACAGAGGTTGCCGTTCGGATTTTGATTTATGTATGTCTCGAAACTCAGTCGCCTGGGACTTGGTGCTCGGATGTGATCTCCGAACTTAGTCTAGAAATCACTCCTCAGTTTGGCCTTTCCGTTAGACGTAGAAAGTTAGAGACCGGATTCAAAATCGTGCTTAAAAATGGCCCTAAATTGCGGCTGCAGTCCACCGATGCCATCGGCCAACGCGGATAACAAGTAAGTCCTGCGAGCTGCTGGATCCATTTCACTCACTGAAACCACTCTCAGGGACGTATTCTGCTCGGGTCCTTTGCTGGATCGTGTTCAGCAATCGTGCATGTTTCCCGATAGCAAGTACTTTGTGGACATGAGCTGTATTTATACAACCGGACAGACGTTGTCCGATTACCAGTTGTTCAGCAATTGTGCCAGGAACGATGGCTCCTTGGAGTTCCTGCAGATGTTTGTTGAGGTAAGATGTGGGATATTTTCGACTTTAAGAGTATGTTTTAGATGTCAGACTAGCAATAGAGTTAACTAGAGGTCTCCTTAACTACCATTTGTTAAAGGACTTACTTTAACTTTTCTTAACTTCAAAACTAACCAGAGGTTAAGGAATCTCATGCTTTCTTTGTTATTCAATCCTTATGTACTCATTTTACTCCAGAAACACTTTAATCCGCCCGGCTCGGAGCTGGAGCATTGGGTCCCGACAGACTGGAAGCCTCTGCCGTCGTTTCTCAACAAGGTCTGTGATCCTGCTCTCAAGCAATTCGCAGCCGAAATCAACGAACTCTGGAAGCAGTTGGGTCGACGCATTAAAGACGATGTCAAGATGAGTCCGGATCTTTATTCCATTATCTACGTACCCAACCCCTTCATTGTTCCCGACACAAATTCCCGCGAGTATAGCTACTGGGGCTCGTTCTGGATCATCCGAGGCCTGCTCCAGTGTGGGATGCATCAAACGGCCCGCGGAATGATTGAGAACTTTCTGGCGCTGGTTCAGGAATATGGTTATGTGCCGGCCTGTGGCAGGATTTACTGCACCGGACGAACACACCCGCCGCTTCTGATTATGATGATGAAGTCCTATGTTGACGTGACCAAGGATGAGCAGTTTGCCATTAAATCGCTGCCGCTTCTGGAAAAGGAGTATGAGTCCTTCACAAGCCAGCGCTCAATTGATGTGAAGGGCAGGACAATGTATCAATACCGGGCTGTATCCTCTTGTCCCGGACCGCGACCCGAGGCCTATAGAGAGGATTTGGCGGCGGCGAATAAAATGGATGATGCGGCACGTGAAAAGTATTACACCGAACTGAAGTCGGCCAGTGAATCGGGACAGGATTTTAGCTCTCGTTGGTTTGTGGCCAAGGGTGGCAGCTCCGAAGCCTCCCTCCAGGATACCAAGCCCTCGGCCATTGTGCCCGTGGAGCTTAATGCCATAATTTTCCGGAGCGGCAAGATCCTGGCCGAGTTCAATCGCAAGGCGGGCAACGCCAAGAAGGCCGAAGAGTACCAAGATCGCTGCTGTGTCCTGGTGAAGGCCATTCGCGATGTCCTGTGGAGCAACCAGGCCGGCATTTGGCTAGACTACGACGTGGAGAACAATCGGTCTCGCAACTACTTCTGCTGCACTAACTTTGCACCGCTGTGGGCTCGGGCTTTTCCCCTGATCGACACTGACAAGGTGTCCAAGGCGATAATGGAGCACATCAAGACCAACAATCTGGACAACCTGTACGGCGGAGTGCCGCACACGTTGAATAAGACAGCGGGTCAGAAGTGGGATTATCCAAACGTGTTTCCGCCCATGATGTTTATGGTCCTGGAGGGGCTGGACAATCTGGGCACTCGGGCCTCCAAGGCGATGTCCAGGCGATGGGCTCATCGCTGGGTCAAGTCAAATTATGAAGCCTTTAGATCGGAGGGCTTTATGTCCGAGAAGGTAAGTTCTGCCTGAGCTTTAGGGTATTATTTTTATTTAAGGAATAAAAACTTTCCATAATTTTGTTGATTGTCAAATTGTACATTCAATCACGCAGTCACAGAAAATTCCTTCCTTCAAAAACCTTAAGCCTAACATGGTAATAAACTAGTTCCTACTCTTTTCTCCGTCACAGTATTTCTGCGAGGAATTTGGCACCACCGGGGAAGCCTCTCCAAATCAAGCGGCTGTGGGTTACGGCTGGACCAACGCAGTGATAATCGAGTTCCTGTGCAAGTACGGCAGGGAGATCACCATGTCCGACGAAGAGGACAAGGCCTGCAAGTGCACGGCGGACAGGACTAAGGCCTCGTTTGTAATCACCAGCCGGGCGAGTATGGAGAAAGCTTTCCCCCCGAACACAAGCACCAAGAGTATAGACAAGAGGTCCTGTTTATGCGACCAGATACTCAGCAAGACCACAACAATAGCGGGTTCGGCCTTTCGTCCGGCCACAAGTAGCAAGTGCATGGACAAGAAGAAGTCCTGTAATTGTGTGCAGATGGTTGACAGATCCACAGCGGCAATGGGGACTCAGAGTACGGCCAATTGTTATTCGCAGGAGCAGCAGCAGAGTAATGGCTGTTGCTGTGCCATGTCCAAAACTCAAATGGTGCCGGTGCAAGATAGAGGCAAATCCGGAAATGACGGGGGCTGTGCTTGTGGTGCTCCTCAGCAAAATGCTTGTAGTTCTCCGCAGCAAAATTCTTGCGCCTGTGATATTTCACGAACTCAAATGGTGCCGGTGCAGGATAAAAATCAATCGGGCAAGCAAGGAAACTGTTCTCCCGGTAGCGGGGGAACAAGAACCCCGTCATCGGCGAGATCAAAGAAGCAGGAAGCAGGTGGTGGGTGCAACTCATCATCGGGGCAACAAAAGCAGCATGATCCTGATTGCCCCTGCAGCCAAAATCAGAATACCCGAAGTCAGTCGCCGTCAAAGTCAGGTTCCCAATCTCCCAGTAAAGCTAAGCAGCAGAAGCAGCAGGCTTCCCAACAGTGTTGCTCTTGCCCATCCGAGAAGCAACAGCAGGATCCCGATTGCACATCGGAAGCGCAGGAAAACGTTTGTGAACAGGAACCCGGGGAAGGGGATCAGGATTCCCCTGCGAAACGTGAGTGCGCTGAGGAGGAGGAGCAGCGACGTCAGGAGGAGCAGGCCAAGCTAGTTGGTCACTATTCGCCTTTGGCCGATGACATGCCAGATGAATGCCCGAAGCCACCCAAGAAGAAAAAGTGTTGTTATTGTTGCGACAAGGACAAGGACAAGGACGAGGAGACCGACGAAGATGCTACCAGTGAGACCAAGTCGGCCGATCATAACAGCGCTACTGATAGTTGTCATTCTATTGCAACTCCAAGAACACAGGGCAATTGCTCTCCGCAACAGAACAAAGCTCCCAATTGCTGTTATTGTACGGCCGGTACAGGAGCACAGTCTTCAGGAGCACAGAGCAAAGGATCAAAGTCGCCACAACAAAACAGGGCTGCGGATGGTTGCCGTTGTGGGGAAGGTTCAGGAGCACAGGGCAAAGGAGCACAGGGAAAAGGAGCACAGGAAAAAGGAGCCAAGTCCAAGTCAGGTGATTGTTCGCCACAACAAAACAAAGCTGCCGATAGTTGCCAATGTACTGGAGGTTCAGGAGCACAGTCTCCAGGAGCACAGAGCAAAGGAGCAAAGTCCAAGTCGGGCGATTGTTCGCCACAACAAAACAAAGCTGCCGATAGTTGCCAGTGTACGGCAGCTTCGGGAGCACAGTCTCCAGGAGCACAGAGCAAAGGAGCAAATTCCAAGTCGGGCAATTGTTCGCCGCAACAGAACACAGCTGCGAATAGTTGCTGTTGTACGGGAGGTTCGGGAGCTCAATCTTCAGGAGCACAGGGAAAAGCAGCAAAGTCCAAGTCCCAACAGTCAAGAGCTCCCGAAAGTTGTTCGTGTTTCGGAGGTCCAGGAATACAGGCGGCCGATGATTGTTGGTGTCAGGCACAGACTTCAATAGAAGAGTGCAGGGAAGCACAGGGCAAACAGGCACAGAACAAAGTGGCTCCCTCTAAATGTGCCATCTGCCCGCACTGCGGTGGTGTCTATACTTGCTCCACAGAAAACGTACATTCGTCCGAGGCGACGAAGGCGAACAGTGAATGCTGCAAAGATACCCAGATGAGGGGCATGTCTAACATAGGACTGCAGAAGAGCTGCCACAGAGCAGAAGCAGCAGAAACCAAGGAGAACTGCAAGGAATACAGCCAGGTGGACAATACAGGATGTGATCAGCAGGCGGAGGAAGACTGCTGCGACTGCTGCGAAGAATCTAGTGGCCAATCTGGCCAAGGATGCGAACAGAATGCAGGATCAAGTGGAGGAGCAGCTGGCTGCGGAGGGCAATCCGAGCCCGGTGACTGCGATACTCGCATGGCAGAGGATTTCCCGCCAGAATATGGACCCACACCCATATACAATAAGCAGTTTTCACTGAAGGACCCCGGTGCAGACGATGACGGTTGTCCGAAAAAAGAAGTTAAGAAACCCGAATGTTGCTGCTGTAAGGAGAAGGAGAATGAGGAGGAGGAGTAGGCTAAGGATGGATTCCACAACACCTCAGGATACAAAAAAAAAATAAGACCACACAAGGCCAAACTGAAGCAAAATTTATATGTGAAAAATTTGTAGTACTCTTTTTAAAATCTTCCAGCATGAAGGCTATTGTACTCTTTGAAGTGAGGAAGTGTTTCTTTATCTTTAAGACCTCACTTTGCTTTGCCTATAAAATCTTTCACATTGGCTAAACACAACATTTTTTCCTCTTTAAGTTTGTGAATATATTCTTCAAACACATTACCAAAGGGTTTTTCTGGGGGAAAATAGTTCAAATCTGTATTTATATTATTTGTTTTTGCAAGATTCAGAACCGTGACCTATATGCAGACCTTAATTCCCATACATTTTGGTTTCGGCAAGTGTTATTTCCCTGGAGAGAGTATTCAAAGAAAGAGAAAGTGGGAGTGAGAACATCGCCTAATTTCTTCCTTGACATGCCATTCACAATCCACTACGGTTATCTTTATGGGGCTGTCAATATCTTTATGACGCACCCGCGCACACCCACAGACAAGGACACATTTTGCTGGAAAGCGAAAGTCTCCTTTGACACAATTTCCGCAAGCCCATCTGTCCATCTCCCTCTAGCTGCAGTGTGGCCATTTCTCTCTCTGCTGCGTGCCCAAGCTTGTAATATTTGTGAACGAATCATTGATGTGATTCGCACACTCACACACATCCTGTGTTCACTGACTCATAAGCCCACCTCCCCCCCCCACACACACACACTCACACACAAATCCAGAATCGAAATATGCGCGCTCCATTACAACCGAGCAGAGAAGAGAAGGACTCCAGGATCCCCTTCCATTCTACCCAACGGAACCCCTGCTGATGCGATTGTATGGCTCTGATATTATTGAAATGCCATTTTGATTGGCTTTGATGTGTGCGGATGGGCGGGTAACGATTTGATGTTGCTAAATGTTTTATGCAGATGCCCCGATACCGTGCCGCCCGTGATGTGATTAAGCGATAAGTAGTCAGCCATGAAGCATTTTGGCCAGGAATATTAGTTTGCTCGCCCAACGAATGCACTCTACGCTAATTTGATTGAACGGCCTCCGCCGAGTGCGTTTCCCACAAAAGAGTTGCGGAAAATCATGCGGAAAAATAGGGAGACAGTCAGCCAGGTCTGGGAACCAAGTTCTTATCCAATTATACACTTACTACATGTGGCCATTTGTCTGGGGAATGTGTCAACAGTGCCATGAGAGCCGGAATGCTGCTGCGAAATAAGACCCCGAAACCCATACCCGTCTGGAAAAACCAAGACTGACAGACAGACTGCCGAGACAAACAGAGGGAAAACCCACCAGAAGTCGACGGAGGGACCCTGTAACCGCAACTGAATAACCAACCGAGTCATATCACAGACGTGCAACTGAGCAGCACTTGATGATGAAGAATGTGAGCATCCTTGGCAGCGCCTGCAGATGGCACTTGGCACACAGCGAGAAATTTTGGGGGCAATTCAGGCTATCCGGAATTTATTAAATTTATGATATGGTTTTGTAATATTCTCTAGACCCTAGCAGTATTTACTGAAAATGTTTTCTGGAAGATATCATATTATTTTGAAGACTTAATTTTTCTCAATGTATTTCCATTGCGGGCTCACCTTCTCAATGGCCAAGTCGCCGCTGGATGAAAGGCAGAAAAGCCGTAGCTCATCAGTCTTGAAGTTCTTAGCTCCCTTCGGCGCAGGGAAATCCCCTCTTGATTATAAGTTTGACGCACCGCAGGTTTTAGTGCGGATTCCGGCGGATAGAAGGCAGGACACGAGACAGCTATAGACTGAGGGGGAAAAGTTGCAGTCTGCCTTGGCAGACTTTGCAGACAAATGCTGAGTTGCGCTTCCAATTAGACTCCTGGCGGAATCATTTGCATGTTATTGACTAAATTAAGTGCCGAGCTCAAGTCGTAAAAATATGCGAAATTGGCCGGCAGACGAAACACAAAGCAAACTATGCGAAATGAAATGAAATGTGATGAGGAATGGGATTCGGGATTCGGGCTTCCGGGGAAAATTAAATGGAGAGGGATTCGCTTTTCAAGCTCTGGGCTCGAAAAGAGTTCCGTTCGAATGACAACAGCTCAAATAATTCCACTTTGGCCATTCACCTGCACTGTCCTGCTGAGAATATACATAACATATATCCGCATTGGTTGAGTCCTTGTTTGGCTGCAAATTGAAATGGAAATGTGCATGTTTGCCACCAGAAATGTTTCAATTATTCGCATGCACAAATGAATATAAAATCGAAATAGAGCGGCCAGAGCAGCTGCAGCAACAACGAGAAATCTGTCACATGTCAAACTTTGCCATATTTAATTTCCTCTTTGTGAAATTAGTTTTTCCTCATCCGAAAATTTGTGTTCAAGCACATATTCGTGTTTGCCTTGACTTTGTTTTCATTCCTCCCCCACTCGAAGTCCTTTTTTTTGGGTTCAATTCGGCTCGCCCCTCTCGCAGCTGCAATAATTCATGTTCAAAACTACAAATTGAGTCATAAACAACTTTTGATTTCGCATATGGCAGAGCCATGTCCTCGGGTTTCGGGGGGTTGTGTCTGCCACTGTCCCGTTCTTACTTTTTATTTATTTTATTTTACGTTTTTCTTTTGCATTGCATACTTTTATGGGGTGCATTCAGGGCTTGGATTTCGAGGGGCGTGCGTGAGTCGTGAGTAAGGATATGCAAGTCTGTAAAACCATGACAACTTCATTTAGGTTTCTTTTTATTTTTTATATTTTATTGGTGATTGTGTCTCTGTTTAATGAAAAATAATTTTTAACTAAACTTTTATATTTGAGATTAGATCTTTAATTGTTTTGCATTTTCTTTTAGTAGGGACGGTCACAAAATTTTATCAAAACCTGTATAAATAAGAAGCCTTCAACCAAGTCGTGGCTAGTCTGTCCACTGACTTCAAAGGCTGTCGACTAAATATTTTATTCATTCGATTTATTTTGATTTTGCCAGGTGTACTTTTTCTACCCATCTCTAACTGAATTACCCCAGGAAGCTCCCATTGTGTTCTAGTTGACCCTTTTAAAAATTCAAGCCACTGCAATCGCACTCATTAAAAACAAAAGGCCAAATCCTGAAAGCGAGCGTGTGTACATGCATATATATAGTCCGCATAAAACCGCTTAATTTATAATTTAACGGGGCGCACTTTTAGTTGTGGTTAACGAAAAAGCAACGACTGAAACTTGAACAAAGAAAAAAAAAAAACCATTTAAAAAGGTATGCAAACGGTGTCCGTATGTCTGAATGCCTGGTTTACTTACGTATTTCACTCGTTATGATTTATTTCGAAATGCTATGGCCACACTCAGACACCAGAGCCGAAAGCCCGACATCCCGAAAATCCAAAAAGCTTTGCCGCTTAATTTCATTAAAAATTTATGAAATAAAGGCACGGCCAGGATGGCGTATTAAAATTTGATAGTCTGGCTCTCGGCCCTGCCTGCATCCTGCCTGTGTTGTGTCTCGCTGATTGTGTGGGTGCCATGCGTCATTGTTAATATTGTCCTGCGGTTTTTACGCCGAAAGTCAAAATCAAAAAACAAAAAATTACAAAAAAAAAAAAAAACCTGGGACAACACAAATTGTCTTTATTTTTATTTTTTTTTGGGCCGTCTGCGTGTGCACTTTATTTGATGGAGTTGTTTATGAGCAATTTCCATTCCATTTCCCATCTGATGCACCTTTATTCTTATTTTTATTAATGTTTATTATTTTGTATTTCTTATTAATTTGATGAGACCTTAAATGAAATTGCAACTCTCCAGTCCTTTTGCGAATATTTCCTCGTAACCCGGCAAGGCGATTCGCAGGATGCAAACGAATTGCGGTGGGCGACGCACTTTCTGTTTTCCTTTTTTTTTTGGGCCAGAAATTGCATTTTTAATATCCCCGTCAAGGATCGCAAACGGAGAGAGCTGTCATGGGTAATGAATGCGCTGGCAAACAATTATTTTTATATGACGGCTGGATGGGACAGGCGAGCTGCTGCTGCTGCTGGTCCTTCTCCTGCCTCCTTTGTTGCTAACGGTAACTGCACATAAAGGCACCGTTACATACTTGAGAAGTTACAAGGATGTCATTTTGGCATCCTGCAATATTCATAGCTGTCACAGAGCGAGGACACTGAGGAAAACTATAGCTCGAGAGAAGTTTTACTTACATGAAATAAGAAGCTATATAATTATGTTGTACACCCATGATAATGGCCTACTAAGCCTTAAGGTTTAAAACTACTTTATTCCACTCGCAGAAACAGAATGCTTCTCCTAGAGATGCGCTACATTTCCATAGATTCGATTTCCATTTCCATAGATATCATGCCTAATTTTTCCCGCAGTGTAAAAGCGTGGGGAAAACGCACTTTGTCATTTCATTTGGGATCTGCCAAACACCTGCTGAACAATGGCGAACAGCTACACTTGTACGCTTGCCACATGCAACACTGGCACTCATTAGATTAGCGCTGATTGCGCTGCTGCCCCCACCTCTCCTCCATTTCTTCTCTTTTTTTTTTTTGGCAAATGTTGACAGCTGTGTGACAGCGCTTGGGGAACGCCTCAAAAAGGCCTTGGGCGTGGCAGTGGGTGGTGTCTGGGTTTGCCGGCATTGATTGTTTTTGCCACTGCTGGTAATTTGAAACTTTAAAATATTTATGATTTATGTTTAGTTTCCACTTGTTGTTGCCCTTCTTGGGGTGGTGAGAAACGGGCGTCTAGGAAAATCAGAACATCCCCGAAAGTCTGGCGGAATATTTTTCATTACACAGTTATGCCGGGCAAGAACCAGCGAGAGGAGTGACATCTAATGGAGTCCACAATATTTTGCATGGAGGGAAAAAAGTGGAAAAGTCGGAGTTGGAGATATCTCTGGGAGATTGGCCAAAATATTTGGCACGTGCACAAGGATGGGGCATATAAAATGGAGTGCTCCGAGGAGGAGGAGGAGGTCTTGCGCTTCGAGTAATGCTGAATTGAGTTGTCAGTTGTGCGAAAAGTTGCGTTTTATGAGGGTTGATGTGCGGGGGGATTAGGGGAAAGTTTGCAAAACTCGCATTAAATATTAATAAAAATGTTACCTCGGGGACTTGCAGGTGAATGCACGGCCGAGGTGGATTTAGAGGTGTCTCCTTATTCGGGAACGTGCCTCATAAAAGGCCCCAGCTCCACGAATTGTGGATTGTGATTTGTCGGCTTTGGGTACCATCTAATCCCCACAAATGACGCCGAAACGCGAATCCGCACGCATTTCCTGAAACACCACTTTTTTCACCATTCCCCCCGCAGCCCGGAAAATGTTCACATTTTTCACTAACAATTTATTATCAACCACTTAGGATCGGAATAAGCGATAGTCCATCGAGGCTTATTACATTCCAAGCAGCGAAAATGAAACGACCAAACCCCATTTGTCCAACCCCCTCGAATACATATGTATATATATATATCCCTATCCCTGGCTATATCTATGACAAGTGCAACAGTGCGATGACAGAGCTGGAATCAACCCTTGGATACCCGGGTTTCCCCCGGCGGGGTGTAGAAATTTTTATAGACCGTCAGAATGATATATGCATGCCAATATTATGACAGCAGCTACATAACTGGCAACTGTTGAAATATGCCCCCGGCTACTACTGGGTCTCTCCAGAAGCAGGGAAATCGAAAATATTTCAATGGGGAAATAAGTTTTGGAATAGCTCAGTCTGGCAATACTCTATAATAGTTTTGTGGTGTTATGGAAACTGGTGAAAAATAATACAAGAAATTTAAAATAAACTAAATTTAGGATAACTATTAAAAATAGTAGTTAAAAATTTCAATTAAATAGTTCTTCATAATGTATATTAAAAGTTAAGGAATTTGGAAAGGTTCATATTTTTTGAGAATTTATTTTATTGCCCAACTACATATAATAAAATATTAAATATATTTTTTAGATGTTTAAATAAATAAAATACCTATAAGGTGATATTAAAAATATTTTAAAAAATATTTCTTAGATGTTTTAATTAAATGGGAGTGCAAGCAATGAATTTTCGTATTTTGAAGCATACTTCTGGGCACTTAAATTTATGTTTTAAAATCACTAAACATTTGTAGTAGCTCCATTTTACTTTAAAACCGTTTTAAAATCATAAAAATATCTTGTAAATGGAATAGCTTGGAGACTTTGCAAATAAAACCATCAGGCCGGTCAGATAATTTCTATTACCCTTTTCAGCTCTAGGGTATACCGCATGAAAGAGAAACGAGAAATGGCAAATCAGCGGCAACAACTCATCGACGACGACGACGACGATGGGCGTAAAGTTACGCGCGCATATGTAAGTGTCTGACTTCCGTTTCCGCTTGACAAGCTACGATGCTGCTGCCAGCCCCCGCTGAGGGTGGCCCTGGCCGACGGCATCCCCTCCCCCCCGGAAAGTTGAAGCTGAAGTTGTTGTCATGTTTGTCAGAGGTTGGGGCTATTACATTTTACTTTTCATATTTGCCAGGAATAACCGTGAAATTGTTTTTTCTGTCTAGCCCTTCACCCCCTGTAATCAAGTGTGTGTGTGTGTGAGTGTGCTTGCGACAACTACCCCTTTTGTCAAAAGTATGTGCAAAAAGTGCGGGTGGATTTACAAGGGGGGGGGGGGGGGGGAAGAATAACGTAAGGCGAAAACAGTTGGAAAACTTTCATCTATGCCGCCTTGGGCCGCAACAAATTGCAAGGGATTCGAGGATTGGATAACAGGGCCCCCAGAGTGTGGGGGACTCTCGGCAGTAAATGCTATTTAAATATATAAATTTTAATAAGCTCTTTTCGGCGGCCAGCGCGGAAAGTAAGCCTGTTATTTGATATCGATCCTGGGGCCCAGAAAATTAGAGGGAAGCGGGCTAAAAAATGTTTGTGAAATATTTCCGCCCACTTAACGCACACACAATTAAACTCAATTAAGTGGGCATATTTAAACAGCAAATTGCTGCATCGCAATTGGCAAATATGTACACGGATCGACGCCACCAAAAACGAAAAAAAAAACAAAAAAACCCGAAAGAGATGCCAGCCCGAGGAGCACACAATTCCCCAGAGTGGCTGCATCACCGAGGGATAACAAGGGTAACGAGAGGATTCGGCGCAGCCAACGAACTTGAACCGCAATTTTTATTTGGCAATACATGCGAAGACATTTCCTTTTTAGCTTTTCCCTCCGGCCCGCTGCACCCGCTTTCCTTTTACTTTTTCCTTTATCTTATTTTTTTTCTGGCCACGTTTTTTGGCTACTTTGTTGCCGCAACCCTCATGAATATGTAAGCACCCGGTGTGACGGCGTCCCAAGAAGGAAGATCCAGCCAGGTAGCAAGGATACCTATCTTTGCTGGCCTTGGTGTAGCGGCAACTTGCTGGGTTGCTAAGCCCGTTAGCAAGGGGTGGGCTTTGCCCAGCCAAGCAAGACCAACCTGGGCCGGAGTAGTGGTGGCCACAGAGAGTCACTGTTACAGTCAGAGCCGGAGCAGGAGTTGGAGTCGGAGGATGGAGTCCGAAGTCAGACCCACCGACCGAGACAGACAAACATCAATAAACAAGAACCGTCGCGTAAATAATGCAGCACCCGGAGACGCTGCACAGGGCGGCGGACTAGCCCACCGGGCGGGAGTCACCAGTCACCAGTCACCGAGCACGCATGGCTCGTCTCCAAGAACCTAGAAGTCTTTTGTGTACTTGGAAAAATATTTTGGCTAAAATTTGGAAATTATGGGAAACAAATATTAGAAATTTTGAATTTTTTGGAATTTTAAAAACATTAATTTGGGGGGGAAAAATAATAAGAGATTTTTGAGAATTGGTTTTCTTTTAGATTCTATAATTTGTTTAATTTGTATATCCAAATATTTTATATTTATATATTCAATGATTTCCATTTATGTATTATTTTTTCCAGTGCACCCCCTCCCCACTAAAGTCTAGTATTCCGCCCTGCTTAGTGGCTACGTGCGGTGCGCCAGACATTCAGACATTTCCCTGGTGCAAAGACGTTTGCCTTTGCCGCTTGCCACTGCAATTGTCTCGAGCTTCATGCATTTTACATTTTTAATAGATTGCCTGGGATTAATAACACACGCACTCGTCCATATATAGACGCGCCAAATCGGGGGTTAATGGTGTTCGGGGAGGGCATGACCGCAGGTATTGGTTTTAGTTTTGGTTTCCCCGCTCGGCCCAAGGGATGCATAACACATTGCGCGGTTTACGCATCGACGCGTGCCCCCAGCACCATCCTGGACAGGATTGGAAGGATGCGGGGGCCCCAAAATCACTGACCAACTTGGTTTCGGTGGCGGTAGCAATGCGTGCAATTAGCCAGGAGTGCTGGAAGGGAATCTGGCTAATGGAGGATGAGTTTGGGATACTCTAACAAATGAAACCGAGGGCGTGTGGGGTTAGTCAGCTCAAAGGTGGTGGGTTAATATAAATGGGAGTAAAGTATTACATTTCATGATTGCTTAGGTACATTTGCAATTTGTATTTAATGAGGTATTTTTAATATTTTATTTAAGCATTTGTTTTAATTGATTTAAGATGGGTTTTAGTTTAATTTCTTGATTTCTTCTTTGATTGATTTTAATGCTTAGGTGATATGACTTTTAGTCATTGAATTGTAGTATTAAAGACCTCAGAATGCACTTCTCATCTTCTTACAAAAAAGGTTTCTTTCTAATTAATATAAAAAATCAATGAAATTTATAAAAGCAACACAAATTTGCGAATTTCCCTCTTCCAAGATCCTCCATAAATGCAAAGTATCCTCTCATCGTTAGAGTGTGCAAAGCTCTATGGAAATATTTCAATTTGAGGCGCATAAAACTTTCCGGGAAGAAGCAACCAGCAGCCAGGAGGCAGGAGGAGCAAGGAACTTCAACTTGCAGCTCGTCCCAAAAAAAAAAAAAAAACTTTGGAATAACGCAAAATGTGCGGACAGCAGGAAAAGCTGGAAAAGCGGCAACAGAAGAAGAAGAAAAACAACGAAAAAAAAGCGCAAAGGAAAAAAGTGGAAAACTTCTCGGGCGAGTAGCCGCCGATTCCTTGTGGTCCTTGGATCCGTGAGCTCGTGGTCCAAGTGCCAAAGTTTTTGGCTGTTGAAGACATTAATTTGAGCCTTGATGATATTCAATTTAGGCACTCCGCCGAGACTTGTGCCACTAACCGCCGCCCAGTCCACACAAAAAAGAGAACCAAAAGCACCACAAAACACATTCGCATACACACAATGGAGGCAGCCATTGTAAAATATGACCTGGCCTATGTATACAGTGGTACATAAAAAACAAGAACAGATCAGGTTAAAACAATAGTATTTTAATGGTTATATTTTTATATCTATAAAAAGGGATTGTAAGGATCTTTGATAAAAAATATTTCCAGGACAACTACTTCACTTCTTTTAAGTTATGAGACTGTAAAGCATCAATTTAATTATAAAAAGGAACTAGATATATAAAATACAAGCATAATTTACATTATAAATTCTTGATATTATTTTGAGGAATAATAGTACAACATTTTGTAAGCCTTAATTATGAAAAATGTTCTACTTTAAATATCTAAAAATATGCAAAATTAAAACTCAATTACAATGCATAAATTATAAGCCTTTTCTTAATTAATTTCCCCAAACATAATATATTTTCAACGCTTTTAAACTAATTTCTATATTATGCTGACCACATCTGTTGACCAAAGAGAGTGCTTCCTCGGGAAAGGGAAAACTTAGTGACAGCGGGAAAAATCAGAAGAAGAAAAAATAAAGTAGAGGGAAATGTATTTTTGGCACAACTTTTTACATGCACTTGCCGCCTCTGTTAGCTGGTTGTTGTTGCTGCCAGGCCGCGTACTCTTGGCCTGGTCAACTTTTCATGTTTGAGCTTCATTTTATTAAGTTGGCAACACTTGCGCAACAGCCAACTGGCAGCCGGAAAATGAAAACTGCCGCCTGTGCCTACAATTTGGGGTCAGCACCAACGAGCTGTGGAACTTTTCCTTGGACCACTCTCTTTCTGCACTGCTCTGCTCCGTTATTATTTTTTTTTTGTTTTTGTATAGTTATTTTAAAGTTTTTCGTTTAATTTTCAATTTGCCGCCGGGCGACATTATTTTTAAAATATTCACCGAATGAAATTTTCTCTTAGGCCTTTCAGCCAGCTGTGGCCGCTTGTGTTTTAACTTGATTCGCTTGTCGCATAAGCTGCGTTGGCCTTTTGTTATTATTGCTGGCATTATTGTTATTCCGTCGGTTGGCTGACCATTTATGCTTATTTATTTTCGCCCGCTGCTCGTCCACTTTTCCGCTTTTCCTCTGCCCCCCCGCCGTAGCATACTTTTGCGGGCCAAGCGAAATGAGGAAACTTTGTACGTGCCATTGTTTGCGCATATTTATACTATGCATGCTATACGTGCGGGTTAGTGGCTATCACCAATAATTTGTGCACAAAGAGCCCGGGCACAGAAATACCATTATTATTATTTGCTCGGAGGTGTTTATTGATCTTGTCCAAACACAGCGACTGTTGACACTGTCCAGCGGCCAGTCGCTGGCTTGTTGATTGTTTGTCTTGGCTTTGTCTGCGGTGGAAGCCTAAGGAAAGTACCAAAATACAACTACCATTTGCATCGGGTCAGGGACAATCTATAGACAATCTTATATAGCAGCCAGGGTACAGACCATAAATTGTCGGCTTTAGTGGGAGTCTGGAATTCAAGAGCACTGCGAAAAAAAAAGGTTCAAGGAATGGAAAAACTTTGATTTACTTAGGAAGTATTTAAAATTAATATTGTTAATGTATTGAAAGATAAAGTATGTTTTCTTTAAGAAAATATAAAATAAGTAAGTTGGGAATAAAAAAAAAGGACATCTCTCTCGTCGTGCTTACTCGTCTTTTCCCTTTCAAGAGCTCTTGTTTGCTTTGATTGCCTTTCACTCGCTGGTCTTAATAGTTATTGTAAAACCTTAATTTTTACTTGGTTTTTTTAATTATTTCATTTCCCATTTTATTTCCAGTGTAGCCGTGGTCGCAGCTGCTGCATTGTGAACTACTCGCTGCGATAAAGTAATGAATTACCTGTTTCTGTACAACAATAAATTGTATTTGGATTTTTATTACAACTCTGCTGATTACGCTGTCAATAGCTGGGGGGAAATATGATTTCTTTATTTGTGAGTGTTTTTTTTTGCGACCTGGGCCGCTGTGTCCACTGCCATTGGCCATTTGGTGGTCCTGCTTTTGGCCCTTTTGTTGGGCCCTGGCAACGGCTGCTGCTGCGTTGGCCTTGTTAAATTATGCTCGTCATGGCGGCACTTCCGGGCCCAGAGGCGCTGCCATCGTCCTGCGCGCATCCATTGTTGTAGGAACTGAGGCCAGAACTGAATCCTGAACTGAATCCAGAGGAGCCAGGAGCCTGGAGCTGGGCGCGTAGAGCTGTCAGGCTGTCTTCGTGTTTTTTAAGTTATTGCATTGGGAATCGGACGCCAGCTAAGCACAGGAGCTGGAGCACAATAACAAATGAATCTAGCCGAGGAGCTTTGTGGCTCCTGTTCCTTTTGGCATGCGACAAGGCCGTGCCATCGAAAAATCCCCTGATCCCTTATGTAATTTTTAGATTTCCTTCCCCAGCTCATTGGCTGAAGTGGCAGCCTCGGTGGCCATTATACTTGTACAGCTACAAAGGAAAAAAAAAATCCAACAGCAACGAATTAAACCTGTTGCCTTTTCATCCGACAATCTGGCTAACCGAAACTGAAACTGAGACATTGCCAAAATATGCAGAATCTTAATGAAAGTCAAGATGTCAGAAGCTTGGCCAACTGGCGGTTGGCTACCTATCAGTTGTTGGCAAATTGCAACTTAAATAAAGCCAAACGAATTGGTCAGGATTGCGGAAGGCGAGCGGTAAAGGATTTCCGTCAAAACCTGCCACAGAACTGGCTGCCCCAAAAAGGAGGGTTCACAACGAACTTCGGTTATCCTTTCGCCCGAGTTTCGGATTTATTTTAAGTCAGAGCCTGGGCGGCTTCTCCTGTAAACGGATGTGAAATATATAAATGCAGGGGAGCCGAGCACTGGAGCACTTTAACCAGGTCCCCGAAGTGTGTTCACTGCAAGGGCTTCCCAAGGATTTCGCGCAGGGAATCCCCCGGGCGGCGAGGCAAGCGAACGGGAACTGGGATGCGGATTGGATAGCTACCGCTGTCAGAAGTCAAAAGCTGCCAAGGAGCAGCAGCCAGCATCCAGGAGCCGCCACAAGTTGCCTGTGGACGGACAAACTTATGGCTAAGACCGCAAACAAATTTCGGGCTGCAGCAATGTAGCTGCATTTTGTACAGGGCAACTTGGCTAGGTTGAATTGTGTTTTGGTTAAAGTTTATAGGACAAAATAGTAAGGTTCCCTTATTGAAATGTACTTAAAATAGATTAGATAAGAAATTATTTATCTGAAATGTGTTTCTATGTAGTTAAACCTTTCAAGATCATATATATTTATTTAAAAAAGGTAAATTATATAGTGACTTTAAAAAGGCGATCTTGAAATTATGTCCTCATGAATTTTTGTAAGCAAAGCACAAGATCTCCCAACTAAATGATGACAAAATCGTCTAATAAACCGTTTAGGGTCCAAAATAAATAATTAAATGAAATTACAACATCAAATATAATTTCATTTTGAGAAAATTGACTGTAGTTGGAAGTAAAAGCTGCTGCAACCGAATTAGATGTGGAAGAAAATTGTCTTCCTGTATGAATTTCATAATTTCCCCAAGTTTTAGTTAGGAAAGGCAAGCAATTTCCTCCTCGTCTAGGATAGGTGTGTGTGTGTGTGTATATATATATACATATAGATATCGAAAGACCCCCTCCACATCGAAATTTTCTTAGCAGCTTAAAGTTTAAAGTCCTAACTTTGCTGGCGAATTCGTTGGCTGGTTTCGGCGCTGTCTTTTGGTTTTGGCCATGTCAGTGGTTTTCGGTACACATGGTCATGTGTGGCGGACTTGGATTGGTTTTTCAATTTCTTCAACTGTTTGCTGATGTCATCGGCAGAAGTTCGGGGCAAAATATCAGGCTTTGTTATTTATATTCCTCGGGCTGCTGACCCACTCAACGCGGAGAGGGGTTAAGGGACAACCCTTTGTCACATTTTGCAATTTATGTTATTGTGTACACACACAGAGATCTGTATTTGTATCTGTATCTGTATCTTCCCTTGTTGGCATCTTCTCAGTGTTTATGTTCTGTGATTTCTATCAACAACTTTTACTTTTGCAAACAAATGCGGGGCGGCGCATCTCAACCAGAAAGCAATAAAAATTGTTTACAAACATTATTTGCGTATATCCTTGATCCGGAAGCACCTTCCAACTTTTCACTATTTAAATGCACAGAAAGAAATGTAGCTTTAGTTGTAATTAACGCAGTATTTGATAGGTAAAAGAGGTCAAAGGCTCCCCTGGATTTTAAACTAATTTTTAGTTACAAATAATAACCCATCATTAACCCATTATTAAAATGTTAATAAGTAGTGTTGTTTTGTGTGGATTTCTCTCTCTCTTCTTTTTATTTTTAAGCACCCACAATAACAGGCATTCGCCTTGTCACGCCCCTGTGTCCTTCTGGCAAGGATTCACTCCTATCTCTTGTTTGGGTTTCGGGCATTAAAGCTTCTCACACTCACTCTAATAAACTAATGTCTCTCCTTTGGGGCACTACCTTCTCCTGCTTCCCTTTTGCCTCTGGGACGGACGTCCCAAATCCATTGTTGGCCCCATAGTTTGCTTTGCGAAACATTTTATTTGTCGTTTCTTCTCTCGCTTGCTTTTCTCGGATTACTCGAAAATGTTTGCGTCAGATTTTGGGTCCTTTTGCCACACTGATAGGGGTCCCGGGGTTGTTAGAGGTATCCGGGCGGAGTAAAAAGGGCTAAAAAGGGTGCCCAGGTGTTGGATTCCCCTAACTTTTCCTAACATTTTTCTTGGCACTCGTTTTTTTTTTCTTCTTTTTGGCCAGAAATTACTTGATTGAACTGGGAATATAGTAATGGGGCCAATGGTGCCAATAACTTAGGCTAGGCGGTTTAGGATTGTCAACTGGGGTACTGATTGAATATTTAATTAATAGTTTTCTGAGGTGAGATTAGGAGGATTAAGGAGTTGTTTTTGTATATTTATTGAAGAACTATTTACACATGAGTATACTAAATAAATTGGAATAGTTTAAAGCTTTTGAAAATTCCTAAAAGAATTTAATTAAAATTATAAAGGGCATGTACTTTTATTATAATTTATATAAAAGGGTTCGACTTTTAGTCCCCAGTTCCCATTTTAATCCAATTCCAGTTCGGGCTAATGAAGACCTTCTCCCTGTAGAGCAGTACTTCACTGTACCCATTTCCCCCTGCATTTCCATCTCGACGGCTGGAAAACAACTCCATTTAAGACGCATAAAGCTGGGGCAACATGTGTGGCTGGCAAACCGGGGGAAAATTCCTTATGCCAGGCAAAGTGAAACTGTCACTGCCAAGGTTTTCCTCCTCACTGCCGCTGCTGTTCTTTTTTTTCCGTTCCGCCGCTTTTCTTTTACTTTTTTTTGGCAGAGATGTGAAGGGAAACCCTGGGTTGCATATTTAAATTTATGATTATGTCGTTATGCTGTCTGCCCGCATTGCTTAGAGGCGGCCGAAGAAAAAGTGACAGCGGGCCAAACTTAATACAAATTTATGTGCAACATATTTTTGCACTTTTTTTTCCAGCATTCCGTACTATAAAGAGGGCCACCACCACCGCCTCATAAAGAAGGCTAACTGAGTGGTCAACATATGCTGCTCCTGTCCCCGGGGCGATGGATCCTACCAAGACATCAAGTTTGTTTTACTTGCCGGGCAACGCTTTAATGTTTCCCCATTAAAAAAGGAGAACATTAAAATTCCTTTTCGCTGCCGAGCCAGCGTTTAAATTGCATTTCAGCTCAGGGAAATGACAAATTCTTACATAATAAGAAAAGTCGGTAAGGGCCGCGAAGAGAAATGGGATCCATTTGGCATTTGTCAGGTGGGAGAAGCTGAGATGGTGTGAAATTGAGCCAAAGCTCCGCGTCTAACTCATTTTTAAATACAAATTTTATGTACATGGAAATAAAAGCAAGAAAGAATGGCGGCTAAAGTGTTTGATCACGACTATGGGATACCTGGTGGTTAGAGGAGAATACTTTGTGGCGAATTTCAAATATATTTTTTGGAGAAAAAAGGAAACATTTGAGGGAAATACAAAAATTTTAATTAAGTTTGGTTCGAAATATTGAATTTAAAATAGAATTTTTTTGATACTTATGATACTTATATATAATTGTAGGTCTTATAGCTCTTTTCTTGGTTGTGTTATATGTTTTTTAGCATCCGTTATATACCCCTGAATACTCTTTGTACTCCTCATAAAAATGAAGCAAAGAATTCTCAAATTTAGCTGCCGCTTTTGATTAATTTGTCTTGCCTAATGGCTGGCCATAAATTTCGAGTTAATAAAACGAGGCGAAATTCGCCTGGTTTGCCTTGTTCTAATAACAAAAATTTGTCACACGCCATTCTGACAGTTGTGTGTCACAACCACTTTTCTCCCTCCCTTCCGCTTCCGGCTCCTGACTGCTCCTGGCTGGCTTCTTTTGGTGCTGCCGCCACCGCAGAACTGTCAACTGGCAAGTGCCGCTGATGACATTGTGGCCAACTTTTCTCAGAGAAATTATGCTGGCAGTTTTCCCCCTCCCAACCCGAGGAGGGTTGATTGATACGACTCCTGGAGAGGACTGGTTGGTTCACTGGTAGGGTTAATCAATGGCCAGGCCGCACGCACCGAACAGCTAGAAATTCGATTAGAGGCGATGTCAGCCAGGCACTCGCCTCAAGTGTCACTTGCAATTACCCCGGGGTTTGAGGCATGGGGCAGCTCTTCTACAGCCGGGGCAAAGTGCATTCAAATTGGCTTAAACTAAGAACGTTAAGCGTGCAGCTGTCTAATTGTATTTCCCACCCTTTTAACCCCTGCCCCCCGGGTAAACCCTTTCTCCTTTGCAAGTAATGTAAAAGTGCCAGGGAACTTCAAGATTTATTAGCATCAAGATTAAAGCATTAAAAATTTCGCAGACTGTTTTTGCCTTACGCAGGCATTAAGGGGAGTAGGAGAGGGGATTCGGGGGCAACAACTGCCCCTTTTGGGGGCTGAGAGGTGTGTTTAGGGGATGCTGGGGCTACCGGAGGAAAGTGAGTGCAATTTTCGCTCGCTGGTCTACATCATCAATTTCGAGTGCCTATTCCTTCGCTTCCCCTTTGGTGGATACCCTTGACGAAAGTGTAGGTGTTTTTTTTAAATAGGTTAACATTTTTTATAACTATTCTAGAAAGTAGATTCATCTTCTAATAAAAAAAAAGCATTAGAACAAAAAAGAACTTTAAAACAGAATAGAAACGCTTTGAGTAAAGCAAAATATTCTAGTTTTCTTTATTGTCGTTCCAGAACTGGTTGGGAATTATAGGAATACAAGGGAATTATCTTTATTTATTTATTAATATGAGCCTTCTTAATTTTAACCTTATTAGCTCGTATTATTAAGTCTAAAAACAAAGTAAAATATACTACAAAATCCATCATAAGAGTAAGAGTACCCAAAAATTGGTTATACCAAGTTAACCTTAATTTCTGGTGTTGCTGTTGCTTCGCTTCCGCTGTTGTTATTGTTTTTGTTGTGGTTTCCACCGACAAGGATGAGGATAAAGCGGCTCCTTCTGCTGCTTTTCCTATTGCCGCTAGCTGTTTCCGCCGCAAGTGGAGTGTTGCGCAAAAATATCAGGCACAACAACAGTTTCGGATAGCGGCAACTACAGCAAGTACAACATTTCATTGCGCACTTTGTCGGTCAAAACTTTCGACATTAGCACTTAATTTACTGGCCCAACTTAATGAAGTCTACACTTGGCTAATTTACGCGAAATGCTTTAGCTACTTAAGGCGAACATCCATCGTCGCCCATGTTTCATGGCTCCATAGTCTCTAGTTACGTTAAAGTTCTCTTTCCAAGGTACTTTAATGACCTCAAAAAAGGTGATTATTCTATAAAGTAAACGGAATATATACCAATAAGTTGAGAATTATATTATATATGTGGGGCAAGCCTATATCAAATACACGTTTCAAGGAATAAATATTAATCCGCAGGGGTTGCCTTATCGAAAATTCATGTACTGACTTATGTATAATAATTTTTTATAACTCATATTTGTAGATAAGGGTTTCCAGTTCACAGAGGTCTGCAGCCAAAGCTTTGCTCAGTTGTGACAAATTCTTCACAGAGTAAAGTGAGTTTTTTTTTTAAGGAAATAAATGCTTCGATCCATGAAAGCCAAACACGTTCGCATGGTCATTGCTGGCCTCTCCCTAATTGTTTCCATCATCATCTTGGGAACAATACCCACCTGGGTGGAAAGTCAAAAATGTTGGGAAATCTGTGTGTGGAATCATGTTTGCCTGCTGCAAATTCTAGGCGGAGTATTCCTATTTGTGGGCTCTTTAAAGGTGAGAAATAATATTATATTTATTTAAAGAAATATTTAATTGTATTATATATTATTTAGAATAACTACTGGCTCTTCCTGCCCTGGCTAGTATCGTCCTGTATTTTTATTTACACATTGCTCTACAAGTCGGTATTATATTGGTATCACCTGGAGGGTAGAATATTAATGGTGGTTCCCCTTTTGCAAACCATAGCTGGTGAGCCTGAGGTTCTTCATTTCGTCTCTATATTTTAAAGAAATCTATTTTAAACACAGGTTTCTGGTGCTATTTTGTGGACGATGTCTTCCAGGACTTTCTCCTTTGGCACGGTCAGGGACATCACATAAATCTCAGTAATTGATCGCATTTTTTCCCTGTGAAATGCAATTGAGCTGAGTGTAAAGGCAAGTAAGTGTGAACATTGCGGTGGGTGGTGAGTGTGTGTGCTTGTGTGCTTTAGCCAAAAGTAAAATAAGCGTTAAAATGTCTGCTAACCCAGTGGAAACGACAGACAGGGTTTGAGTCTGCCATTGTGGGTCTCTTCTGGGGCTCCGTGTGGTATCGTTGCATGCGTATTGCATTACCCCACTCGCACCACCCACTTTCACCCCGCCCAACTTGTGTGTGGCACAAAGTGGCATATGAATAGATACATGTTTTGTTGCCTGTTTTGTTTGCTCCCCGCTCAGTCTGTCTGTGGGCTGGTTGTCGTAATCCAACAAGCAGACAGGTTAAATACACCGCAAGGACAGACTCAGACTCTCTCTCATACACACACATACACACAAGGGGCGGCTGCTGGAAAAAAGTGTGACAACGATGGGGAAAATTCAGGGTTTTTCCAGGGGGTTTGAGAATGGAGATAGAAGAGACTGCGACTCGAGTCGCGATTCAGCTGGGAAGCAGACGCAGCCAAACAAACAATAATCATGCAACAATAGTGAGAGCCGCAAACAAATTGCTTTTCTATGTCTACACGGTCATGTATGGGTATCTGTGTGCACTGCGATATTAAGGAGTAACTATAAATATAAATAAATTAACCAAGTCGATATAAGTAACTATATGAATTAGAAAAGGTACAATTAAATACTGGATGCCAAAGATAACAAAAGCTACTATATGTTTCGTAATCTTACTAATTTCTTTTAGATTTTAAGATAAATTAAGCTGTAATAACGTTCTTCAACTTATAAATAGAGACTCCATTCTTTCTAAAATATAATAATAATATAATTTCCCAAGTAACCATAATCTCGTGACATATTTTTCTTCTCAGTGAGTGTGTCATGTTCGGGTTCACTTGCAGATTAGTTTCGTTGCGAGTGTGTCTGTGTTTTTCTTTTTTTTGTATTATTTAGTTGTCTTTTTTTGTAGACGCACAACCACAGAGAATCAAAAGCCGCATGGGCGTAGCCCGTGACACCTACCGAAGGGGTGCTGTGCCAAGAGCACTGGCAATTAGAATGGAGAGCGTAAAGTTTGAACCTGGTCCCTGCTCCGCCTCAATTCAGATCCTGCGTCTTCCTTCTCAGTCTGTGACGGGCTTTTGTTGTCTGCAAAGTTTGCCTTTGACACAGGGTGCCTGTCCCGCCCCCCTTTTGGCACTCCCGCCCCTTTCCACCTGCGATGCCTGGAAAATGGAATCCATTCATTCAAATCTATGTGAGCCCAGTGAGTGTTAGTGTCTGTGCAGCTTGTTGAACAAAATTGAAAATTAACTATAAATTCTGTATGGCAAAACATGCAAACATGTTTGCGGAAATACCTGACAGACTCAGGACCCAGGGGGGGCAGGGAATGGTTACTGGGGGATGGGGATGACCAGACGAGGTGTCAAGCGTGGCAAACACCTTGGTGACACCGAACCCCTCACGGCACAAAGCGATTCATTGTTGCGAAATTTAATGCGAAAAATTCATTAAAAATAAAACACCTCAAGGGGAGAGGCGTCGAAAAAAAACAAAATACAAACAAAGTTTGAATCCACCGGGAGCCCAAATTGAATTGCCTGAAATTTGTGTGTTTTTTTCTTGTATATATATTTTATTTTGGGGGATACAGTGAAGCCTTTCAAAGGTGCTAAGTACACGAGGGAGGTGACAAGAAAAAAAAAACTGTCAAAAAACAAGAAGCGTGTTAACCCTCGTGACAAGTTATGGCTCAAGGGGTTTTTTGGAACACTCGAAATAAAATGTGCAACATATTCTCTTACAAATAATAAATTAATAATTTTAGGGGGATTTACTGATGAAAGCCCATAGTAAATACACTTTTTAAAGTGTAATAATAATAAAAATTACTTTGAAAGGGTTTTTTTTCTAGATATTGAAATGGTTTTTATTAAAAAGAAAAGGTAAATGCTTTTTTTCAGCTGTAAAAACACATTTAAATATAAAAATAAATGAATAAAAAAAGTGTTTACAGATGGTAAAACATATATTTATAATATAAATAAATTTAATAAAACACGCACAATAAAACTACAATATTTACAAAATTGTTTAAATACATTTTAAAAATGTAAAAAGCTTGATTTCTTTTTTGTCTGCATATAGCACAACATTTTCCTGATTATAAATGCTTTAGTTATACATTAAAAAAAATAACATGCTCAAAAAAATAAAGAGTATGACTTGCCCCAAAAATAATAAAAAGAAATTAAACCCAGACGGGAAATCAGGAAAAGGCGGAGTTATTCCAACGGCCAGGACCACCAGGAACAATCAGCTAGACTTAACTAATAAATTTCCTTGAATTCCACACGCAGTCAAGTCGAAGCGGAAATCATTTAAGCTGCCAAATCAGCCAGCCAGATGGTTCAAACAAAAGCTGTTTCTGGCCGAGAAGGTGCGGCCCTGGTACTGGCAACCGAATGGCCATCTGGATGGGAAACGGGACCTGGAACAGGATCTGGAGTTGGTTGCAAAAAGAAAGCGATTAATATTCATTCAGTGTCGCGCGTATATCACTTTTTATTTGCACAGGGTCGCCGCTCCGAGAGGGGATGGATGGGGCGGGGTTGAGGCGAGAAAGAAGAGGAATGCTGGGGCAGGCGCCGCCAAGTATGCAATGGAATTCGGCGCACGCAGCAGCAGGTGAGCTCGTGTGGCTGCTCCAGTTGCTCTGCGTTGGTGTCCGCGTTAATGTGTGTGTGTGAGCGTAGGTGTAAGCCAACGCACAATTACATACAACAATTTGTGCTTTGTTTCGTCCTGTGTGTAAATGTGTGTGAGTGTAAGTGGGAATCCAAATCACCAAAGAGCAATCGTGCAACAGCAACAGCAAAGGTAACATGGCCAGCAGCCCCAAGACTGAGGTGGATAACATAAATGCACTCCGAGAAAATTTAGAACTCTGCAAAATACTTGTCTTATTTCTCTAACAAAGATTATTAATAATTATTTAAATCTATAGTTTTAAAAGTTAACTACAATCATAGACAGGGACTACCTTAATCTTAACCTCCCCTCTTTTTCTCTCAGTGCCCGGGATACCGAGCTGGCCTGCGGAAATCCAGTTGGCTTTGTGCCGCTGACACCTCCCCATCGGTCCCCCCCCAAATTGGATGCCCAAAACATCAAGGCAAAGGAAGTAGAAGGAAGCCGGGAGAACCCCCAAAGGGGTGGACCTAACGTATGAGACGATTGTGGGGGTCGTACCAGCTCTTTTCGGAGCTCCGGCGTTTAGTTTTCAATGTGAAAATTGAGAAAAATTGCCAAACGAGTTGGTAAGCGATATTCTCGGCTCCGCCTGCCGTTTGGTCCGCTGCCAGGTGATGCTCCACTCCACCTCTATTGCTTTCACTCCACTCACTTATTGTTAGTTTCGCTCGCTTTGTTTTGACAACTTCTCGAGGAATGCTCTGGGATCGGAGGAGACGCAGCAGCAGCAGCAGCAGCAGTCACAAAGGCGACCTCCGTTTCGTCAAATAAAAGCTAGCATTTTTGGCTTCAGTTTACTTCCGTTTGCTTTGACTGCCACTGCCTTTGCCCCACCTCCGGACCGGCAATTGGAGACCCTAGAAGAAGCTGCTGGCAGCCATAAAATTACGATCCAGCAGAGAGCAAATGACGCGAAACAGTCGCACGGACATGGCCAAGAGCCTCTGAGCCAAAAAGAGCCTGGCGCAAGGGCAACGGAGCTCCAACAACACGTTCTCTGCATAAAAATCGTGCAGGCCATGCTAAAAACGTTTATCCCTTTTAGCCCCAGTGCGGCTCGGCAAGAATCCTACTCCCAACTCCCCCAATAACAATGGCCGAGCAACAAGAGCCTGAGACACAGTCAGAAAAACGTTGCAATCAAGTAAGATAAGTATTAATCCTGAGATGAAGAAATTGAATTGAGTTTAGGAATAGATTAGATATTAATATATATTTGTACTCCACGAAATACCTTTTTTACTTTATAATTCCCAAATAGTTCTAGCTAATAATTAAAGATATTATTATTTTAAAAGTTTAAGTATTACATTTTACATTGTAATTGTTGACTTTCTTAGACTTTGGATAGTTTATTCCTTCTTAAAAGTTTTTTTATCATTACCCCAATTTTAACCCCTTACCTCTGCAATACAAAACATTTTCTCTCAGTGCCTGGTAAGAACAATTTCTTCGTCTTTAGTTTCAATGGCCCCCACGGCGGCCCAAAACCATTTTAAATGGAACGTAAGCTGAGACTGATGGCCGGCTGTGGGAAAATCGGAGTTTGAGGCGGCAAAAGATAAAAAAAATAACATAAAGAAGTGGTGAGCAGGGGGGGTTGGCTAAATCGGTAGGTAGTCAGATAAATGCCGCATCATTGGTTATTTATATGCGTGCGGATCTCAGGTGGATGGCCCCGGACCCTCGGGCGATATATTTATTTGATTTTATTGATATACAAGCGGTCGTAAGTAGTGCATATCATCTATCTCGGCTAACGAGTGGCTCAAGTCCTGTCATTACGAAGGAGCCCGGCTCCAGGTGGAGTTCGACATGGGAAATTAATTAAATCGCATTCAAATGATTGGCTACGTGCCATTATTAATTCGAGCATAAATTATTCCACATGTCCTAATTCCAGGCGATTTTACTTGTATCTCGCTCCGTTCCCGCACCGCATATACTGTGGTCAATCACTTGATTGGCTCGGCTTACAGGAATTGATCTGAAATTTTAATGCAACACGTATTCGCACTTCTAATTTATGGCAATTAAGTGAAAGTTCTATAAAGGCCGAGGCAGCAGTTTAAGCCATGTGTCTCTCTAGGCTAACCACACATATTAATAAAATGGATTAATTAAAACTGTGTGGCTGGTGGTAAGTGAACTGCCTTTTAGGCAGGGTTTTAATCGGATTGCACTTTGGGACATTAGAAAAGAGGAATAATTACCCCGAAAGACAAAGAAAATGTGGCTGGAAGTGTTGTGAAGATGTTTGATATAAACAAGAGATGAATAGGATTTAATTATAGCAATAAATCAATTTGCATGGTTAAAGTTAATGACGATGTATTAGGACAATCTTGAAATCATTTTAGTATTTATATGTTTTTAATAACAGTAAATATTTAAAAAGAAGATAGGTAGGAACTAGTAGTAAGGCTCCTTTCTAGAGCCTCCAATTAAACCCAAAGAAGACTTTAAATATTTCAAGATTTTTCACATTAATTAGAAACCATTTAGAGTAAAAAAACTATAAAAATTGATCATATCAATAATAGTTACTTATACTTTAAGTAATTCAGATGCAGTATATGCAATCTAAATATTTTTAAAAATATTTTCTTTTTCAATTTCTAAAGTTGAAATTTTTTTATACAATTTGTATAATAAAGTAGTGTTTATACTTTGAAATATTTATTTATTTATTTATTTATTATTAAAGATAGAGAAGTTTACAAAACTAAACTAACTTAGTTGGTAAAGCGCTGGCAACAGGGCCTTCGGCTTTTAAGATTCATGATATTATATATATTGTTTTAATTACATATTTGACATTGTAGTTTGGCTACTTAGTTGGTAATTTTTATTTATATACATTTTGGGTATGTTTTTATATTTTGTGGTAAAGATTGGAAGATCTTAAGAAAATTAAGATTTTTTCTAGATTATCTGGGTTGAGTTCGCTGAGGAGATTTGTTGGGTCTGTGTTTTTGAAAATGGATAGTTTGGTGGGGAGGAGTGATGGGCAGGAGTTTAAAAGGTGGGATATGGTATTGTCGCCTTGGCAAAAAGGGCAGGGTTGAGGTTGGTTTTGGTTGAAGTAGTGCTCGTGTGTAAGTTTTGTGTGGCCTAGTCTAAGGCGTATTATTTTAGTTTGATCTAGTCTGCTTGATTTGGGATGGAAGGATCTGTAGTAGTTGTCGATGTTTGAATTGTTTTTGTTTATGGTTTTGTACCATTGATTACAGTGCTCTAAGCTAAGTTTATTTCTTGTGAGAAATTCTAGTTTTAAGTGTCTGTTAATGTCTGTTAAGTTAATGTTTGGGGTGTAAATAAGGGGCATGTTGCTTGTTGATTTTGCGGTGTGGTCGGCTAGCTCGTTGCCTGCTATGCCTACATGACCAGGGATCCACAATATTTTGATTTTCGGGGCTAGTTTTGTTATAAGTGATCTGATTTTGTTTGAGTAAAAGTTGTTGTTGTTAGTGTTTTTTATGGCGTCAATTGCTGAGAGAGAGTCAGAGCAGATCATGAACTTCCCCCTTGTGCTTTTGACTTGGTCGATCGCTACTAGGATGGCTATTATTTCAGCGGAAAGAACTGATGAGTATGGGGGTAGGATACCATATTTAACAATATTGGTATCTGTTGTGACTGCATATGATATAGTGGAGTTTATTTTTGATCCGTCTGTAAATATGAATTTGTGTGTTTTATGGTTGTCTTTGGTATGTTGGTATAGTTTTCTGTAAGTATCTGGTGGTGTAGTTTGTTTCTTGTGTGTTCTGAATGTTGTATCTATGAGATTTGGGAGATCCCAAGGTGGCTTGCATTTGTGTAGTTTTACTGGTTCGTAGGGTAGATTAAGTGCTTGGCAAAGATTTATTGTGCGGTCTATGGTTGATGGGTTTTTTTTTTGATTTTCTTTGTTTGACGAGTTTGTGTATTGGGGTATCTTTTGAAAATATTAGGTTTTTCGTGAGTTTTGCTGTTTGGAGGTCTCGTTTTTGCTCTAATGGCAGGATGTTGGCTTCGTATAGCAAGTTATTAATGGGCGTGGTTCGGAAGGCGCCAAGGGCTAGCCGAATTGCAGTGTTAAACGGTGTTTTTATTTTGTTTAATACACTTTTGGGAGCGTGTCCGTATAGGAACAAGCCGTACTCAATTTTTGCTATTATTGTTGCTTTCGCAACGTGAAGTAGTGTTTGTGTATTGCAGTTGAATTTTTGGTTGGAGAGGCATTTAATTATATTTAGCTTTTGGTGTAGAGATGGAAGTAGTGATTTTATGTGTGTGTCCCATTTGTATTTAGTGTTTATGGTTATCCCTAAGATTTTGAGTGCAGATACTTGTTGTATTTGTGTATTGCTACAGCTTATGGTGCTAGTACAATTGTGTTTTCGACAAATATGGAGGTGTTTGCATTTAGCTAAGGATAGGGATGCTCCTGAGTATGAGCACCAACTGTTTATATTATGTAATACGTTGTCCATATTGAAATTAAGGCTTTTGTTTTTGTTGAAATTTATGATGAGGAAGAAATCATCAGCGTATGCGTTAAATTTAATTTCTTTGTGTATAGATATTATGTTTGAGAGCTTGTTGTATGCAATGAGAAATAGGATAACTGATATAGGTGATCCTTGTGGGATACCATTGGATAATGGAAGTGAATTGGAGATGTGCGGGCCTACTCTGACAATTATTTTCCTTTTGAGCATGAAGTTTTTGACGTAGTTTATTATTTTTGGGCCTGTTTTCCATTCCTGGAGTTGATCGATTATGGTGTGCACACCTACTCGATCAAAAGCTCTTGAAAAGTCAAGAGTGACGAGGGAGGTGTGCATTTTTGACTTCGTTATAAGATGGTCTACGTATTGTAGACTATCCGAAGTCGATTTGCCTTTTTTAAAGCCGAATTGGTTTTCATTAAGTAGTTTATTGTGGGTCACGAACCACCATAGTCTTTTTGCTATTATTTTGTCTAGTGTTTTTGCTAGACAGCAGTTGAGGGAAATGGGTCTGTATGAAGAGATGTTTGTTTTGTCGGACTTTGGCTTGAGGATCGGTATAACTAAACTTATTTTGTAGGCTTGAGGTATGTGGCTGTCGAAAATTTGGTTGAAAAGGTTTTTTATTCTGTTTTTTGTGGTATGTGAGCTTTTACTAATCATTTCGTAAGAGATTCTATTTAATCCTGGGGTGGATCCTTTAAGAGTTTGTAGTGCTGCAATCAGTTCAAGGTAGGTTATATTTTCCTCGATAGTTTGGGCTGTTGAGGTGGGTCTGTAATTGGCTGTTGTAATTTTATATTTGTTATTTCGGAATTCGTCTGAGAAGGTTGAATCGTTTGACAGTTCTGAGAAGTGTTTTCTTTTTTTTTTTATAAAAATGTTTCCACTTGACATTTTTAGAATTAACAAATTTTAAAATATTTATATTATTATTATTATTTTTCTTAACATATTTCCCTCGCTTAACATTTCCCGGCAGTGCGTATCTTAACAGCTGCTAAATTAACTGAAACGCCTGCGCTTGGCGACGTAAACAAACTGTTAAAAAGCCGGCTCGAGCCGGAAAAGTGTTCCCAGTAACAGTTAGAATGGCTTTGCCAGCTCGAATCATTGAAACCAAACTCGTTTTTCAACGAATGACAAACGAATAGAGCCGAGCTGAACTTAAAAGCCGAAGTTATAACCGAAAGTTTAAGTCACGATTCAGTTTCGCTCTTTGGAGAGACTTTTGAGAGAACATGTTTATTTCGAATATATTCAAGCCCATTCGTTAGTCTTCGGTTCAGTTCGGCTTTTGGGAGAAACCTATAAATACAAGTGCAAGCTAGTCATTCGGAAAAAAAATTTTCTTTTAACAAAAGTAACGTCACGTACCGCCGCGGCCGGAAAACGGAAAATAAACGTAAAGACTGAACGCGGATTCGAGGCAAAATAAACGGAAAATAAATGAAGCCAGATTTCCCGCTTCCAGCTGTTTTTAATTTTCATAAAAGTAACCAGATTTGACTGGAAATAAACCTGCGAGATCCTTGTTCAGGGTACTTTTAGTGAATTCGAAAGTGAAAAAGCGGAAAATCGCTGACTAAAACCTAAATGAATACTAGTGAATATATGTGTGAAAAGTGCAAGAAAATCAAAGCGAAGATCCATCGGTGATTAAGCCAAGAAGCCATTCGCTGACTAAACAGTTTCCAGTGAGGTGAATATACAAATCCGAGATCCCTCTGTCCTCCAATCAGAATCCCACCTGAGCGTTACCTGCCAAGCTTGTTTCACTTTGCATTACTCGCTGCCTGGCTGCTTGCTGACCAGTTGTTGATTCAAACCCGTTCTCTGCCAGGCTTAAAGGCGAACAAAAAAAATACAAAAAAAAAAAAAGAGACCTAGCAGCAGAAGGAGAAGTTATTTTTGGTCATCAGTTGTTGCCATTTGCATTGCTGCAGTGCAGCCAAGTTGGCCCATTCAGCGCATAAATTGCGAATGCAAACGGCCAAATTGTTATTGCCACTTAGAAGAGCTCTAAGCGCAATTCTCTCGCCTTTTTTTTTCCATCGAGCAGCGTCAGTATCTTGGCCAAACTGCAGTAACAGTAGCCACCTGGTCGCGACTAGCGCGAAAAAAAACGCTACCAAGACACAAAAGCTGGTCGCCAGCGATTGCATCGCATGTCGAGGTTGTTTCGCATGCCCTTGCCCCCCTCGTGGCCCCCTTTCAGCCCGCCTCTGCATAACCCCCTCTCCGGCCGGGCAAGAACAACAACAGAACAGAAAGAACTTCAAAAGCACTCCGACCCGCCGTCTGTTTTTTGGTGATTATGAGCGGAGAACCGCTGCAGAGGGTTAGACTCTGAGAAGAGAGTCGCGGGTTAAATGCCCTTTCAGTAGCTTGAAGAGTTAAAAAGAATAAAACATTTAGCTTCAATAGTGATAGAGGTATATATTATACAAAATTACAGTAGTTTATTTAGTAAATAAACCAGAGGGCGTGTAATTAACATTAATTAAATAGTCGCTTATCTTTATAATTTAACAAAAATATATTTTATTATTTATCTTCTACAATTCAAGAAGTAAATGTTCGGGACCAATTAATAACCACTAGAAGCTTGTAATATAAAATGATAAAATTATTGATGATGCCTGCAATTAATTAAAAAATTTTAAAGTAGTTTAATTGTATATTTCGACAGCATTAATTATTGATTATTTATTTCGGAAGTTATTATTTCCATTTAAATCATCAACATATTAAGTAGAGAAAAAGATTTATAATAAAAAATTAATAAGCTTTGATGGCAATCAATGCCGATAATGATATTAATTGACACAATAAATTATTTATTGCATTTTTCATTAAACATAGTTGCATTTAAGCTTATAAACTTTCAGTTTTTTAAAGATAAACAGCACAATATTTCAACAAATACTTGCAAGAACTCTCTAAATATTTATTTATATATTTAACTTTTGACTTTTAAGATCTAGATCAAGTTTTATATAATTTCCAAACATACAAAAATCAATAAATAATAATAATAATAAATTATAGTTACTTAAATGTGCCTCTAACTTGTCCAAAAAATATGCAAACTCAGCAAATATGCTTAATAATTAAAACAGGAAATAAGGTTTATCATTTGGGTAGAAAAACTAGGAATGATGAGGAAAAAGTGAACAATGAAAGGTTTTTGCTGCACTTTATGAGGTTTATTAAACTTCCTGGAAAATTAACAGGACAGTAAAACCATTCCCGTTAAGCGTGGAAAAACCACCAATTGTATTTACCCCTTTTTGGCCAGTTAGAGTATTAAATGCAAAAGGGCGCAAAAAGCGTTTCAGCCCTGTTCACTCCGGCACAAAAGAACCTGAGAAGATTGGCCAGAGCCGAAAAAAAAGGCCAAGGGAACCTGGCCGAAAAACGAAGGAGTGCAGAAGTGGGGAGAAGAGTGGCAGTGGCATGGGCGGCATGCTCAAAGCGTTTAAGCGCCTTTGACACTCAGCTGGTGGCATAAAGGAAGGGCCTGCCTTGGATTAGGGGTAGCGGGTGCCATGTGAGACAGCTGCCAATCAATGGCAGCCTAGGCCCATCACTTTGCGGCCATTCTGCTCGGTGGCATGTTGCATGTGTGTTACAGCAAAAAGAGAAGTATGTAGAAAACCAAATAGAAAACGGGGAAAAAAGCTGACGAAAAAGACGAAGAATTCAAAGAAAAAAGTGGAAAAACGTTTTCTAAAATTTTTCTGAACTTTCCTCTTTGGTCTTTTCGTCGACTTTTCGTGGACTGAGGAAATTATGCGATAATGGGAGCCAAAGTTCATTTTCATAAATAGTTAAGTTCAAAGTTGGTAACATTCTTCGGACGGAAGGCCAGTAAATTACCCACCTTGTGTACACAATCAATTGCAGGAGCGAGGGAGACATTTTCAGCTTATTAAATGGAATTAAGCAATTTCTGCGTTATTACCATGAATATTTGAAATCGAGGGTAAATACCTAAGCCAGGGGATTAGTTATTCTCGGTTATACGTATTACTCGCCGCACTTTTTCCCTTATTGATTCTTAGGCGGCAAATTAATGTTTTCATTGCGTTTTCCGGCGCCTTCCCAGCGGAAGTGTCGTGTGGCTCAATCAAACAAATACTCCAGCGCACAACACACAACCTGGCCGAGAAAAAGGAGCTACAGAAAAGTAACCAAATTACGCCTAATGGTTTTTTAATTGTAACAATAATTGCTGTCGCCATTGCATGAGAAGTCTCTGCTGGTGGGAGGAAAATCCAGTGAAAGAGCAGCAATCAAAGCTGTTAAGAAGGGTAAAAGGGTAGAATGGCTCCTAACCCTCCTATTAATGAGAGCTCTTGGAAAGCATTTAGATGCCAGCAAATTACCAAGCAGGCATACATGGCAAAAAAAGTCAAGGGAGAGTCCTTGAAACACTGAAAGCTGTGAAGGTTAGCTTAATGAGAGGGAAAATCAGGAAAAGCCATCAGAAATATATTCTAGAAAAATCTTTGGTAATTGGAAGTACACATAAGAGAGTTTTTATTATAATTATTTTCTTTAAGGACTAAATCTAGTTTAATATTTGTAAGTAAATCAAGAGGAAATCCCTGAAATCCTTTAATTCATTTTTTAAAAAATATGCTTACCATATAATCTAGAATTATAATTGCTAGAAAAGTGTAAATTTCATCACCTGCTTTAAGCTAAATCTATTTCTTTCCGTGCCTGAAAACCGAATCTGAGGTTCATGTTGCCGCTGCGCTTGTATGTTGCTGCTGTGCCCCCACATAATTGTGCCCCTTCATGTTTGTGACTCTTCGGTGTGTGTGTGCGTGCCTATAATTAAGGCCAAAAAAAGTGCTGGCCTATGCTTTTCCAATGGATGAAACAAAAGCCAGCAATGAGACGACTGCGAACCTTGAACTTGCTGGGCTCTTGTTGATGTTGCTGCTGTTGCTTGTGCTTCTATTTGGGTTTTGTTTGATTCCATTCATTGTTCAGTCGGCGGCAGTTGATTATGAGTGTTATGGTTTTTTCCTCCAGCTTTTCTCCTACTTGCCATTATTTTTTTGTTTTCTGCGTTATTTGGAAGAGCTGGCTGGCTTGTTGCTTTTTTGGTCTTTGGTCGTTTTTCGGTTAGCCAAAATAGCCTTTACGTACGTAGCATACTTTTCTGCGGTGAGGGTCGGGTCCGGGACTCTAATGTGCGCCATTTTGGTTTTATGCGGGCCAGTACTGTGTGTGTGTGTATGTCTGTGTGTGTGTGTGAGTGTTGGCCCATTTGCCCAGAGGTCATTATAGACGCTTGGCCCCGCTTGGCACGTTGTGGCCGCCAACTTCCGCTCTTGTTGCTCTTGATGTGGCTCCTGTTCCCGGAGCAAGTGTGGCTGATGTTGTTACTGTTGCCGCTGCTGCTGCTGCTGTTGCCACTTTGAGCCTTTTGGCTTTTGGCCGGGTCCAGCAGAGTTCTCTCTAAAGTGGCAATTTGTCTAGTTCTGTAAGCGCCTCTTTTAACGATAATGATGATTGCGCATTGTTGCGTTTTTATTTCACTGCACACGCACACTTACAGCCACTCGGAGTTATGTCCCAGGTTTTGTTCCTATATTCTTTTTTATCCTCCTTTTTTTCCCCAGACCGTTTTTGCCGTGTGTTTGCTTAGCATTTTCCGATTTTCATTCATTTCCCAGTCCCGCTCTGTCGCTCTCTCTCGGCCCCTTTCTTTTTGGTTCATTCATTCGTGGATTTTTATTACTTTCATTGCCATTTCTTATTCCATTTTGGCAGTCGTCTGTCAGTTGTCTGTCTTTTGGTTTATGCCCTTCGCTTTCTCTTACTTTTCCCTTTTTTTCCCCGCATTTTCCTCCCATTTTTGGTGGCTTTATTTGGTTCGTTTTGGCCGAAACGTGTCGTCGCCGTTGTTAATTTTTAGTGTACGAGTGTTGGACCAGTGTTTTTCGCATTTGCTTTATTGGCCATGGCCGAAATGCAATCCTGTCTAGACGCTCGGCTGTCCAGAGAGGCCTTTCGAGGACACACAGACACCCCAAAAAAGTCCCCTCATTTTATGTCCCTATTTGTTTTGGCCGAACTATTTTGATTTGATGGTACAAGCCAGGCTCTCGTACTCGTCGAATTTTGTTTTGATTTGGCCAATTCGGCATGACTGGTCTCGGTTTCGATTTATTTTACACATTTTTTTCTTCTCCACGCTATTTGTTTGGTAAATAAATTCGACAAAGTTTACATATAATTCTTGTCAATATTTAACCACACAAAATGCATTTCATATCAATTTTATTACGACGCTGCCTTCGTGTGTGTGTGTTGGTTGTGTAAAATCAATAAACATTTTGCGGTTACCGATGGTCAGTGTCGTGGCCCCAGTTGACATCCATCGATGGCAATCTCTCTCCGGACTTTGTCCGACGGCATCAGCTGATTACTTTATCACAAAAGCGTAAAATGAGCCACGCCGAGCCGGGGGGCAGGCTGGCTGGCTGGCACACACACATCGCACACACTCTACACACGCTCGCTCACAGGCATAACTTAGCCGGCATTCACGTGCTGCACTGAATGACTTTATCGACTGCTAAACGTCGCTTGGCCATTTGATGCGGATGTCGATGTGCACACGTTTAACCCACTGGCAAATATTCACACACACAGTTCACTGAAAGAAAAATTTAAGAGTAAATATAATGAGCGTGAAAAGTTTGGAGAGAATATTTAATTGAAAGGCAATTTTAAATGTAGTTTTAGTACATTTATTGCAATAATCTCTTAAAACCAAGTATACAATTTGTGTAATATAACTATGTATAACTTATTCACTCAAAAATGAGTTGGAAATTATAAGCCAAATTTACAAAAATAAGACTAGAAACCATGTACTCCCACCTCCTCTACTAAGTATTAAAATTAAGTAAAGTACATGTATTAGTTTCATGATTAATTTTAATGTATTAGAAGCTTACAAATGCTTAGTTTTTTTTCCAAGTGGACACCACATCGTGTAACACACACACTGCGATAATTTTTCTGCTTTTGTCGTGTGCTCTGGGCTTTGGTCCTGGTCCTTGACTTCGCTTCGTCCGGGGTCCTGAGCCCTCTAAATGTTTATTGCTTCATTCTGTTGCGCAATTTAATCGATGTCTGGCTGTTGGCCTCCGCTCCCCGGGATCACGGGCAGCCCGGATACCCCCCATCCCATGGCCGTAATTCGCTGATTTTAAAGAGCGGCTAATGTAAATCGTTGAATTATGGCAATTTACGATTTAATGAAACTTTACTCCGCCGGCAATCAGAAATCCCCCGCTTACATACGCTACGTGTCCGTCACAATGGGGCAGGGTTCTTCTCTATACAGTGTTCCCCCCCAGGACCCTCTGCCCCCCACTTAGATTTTATCCTTTTAAGCAATTATCTTATAACACAATCCTGTGGGGGTCAATCCGTGCCTCATTTTGCGCTCGAATGCGCCGCACAAAGTATTTAAGTAACTCAAGCCGTTACCAACAAAACAGATTTGGCTAAAGGAGGAAGAGAGCGGATAGTGGCTCTGGGATTTCGATGGGGGTACTGCCGGGGGTTAACCCTTTTTGTGTGCCTGCCCTCCTGGATTATGTATTTGTGTTTATCTTCAGTTTTTGTCTGCTCCGCTCTGCTCTGCTCTGGGACGAGAGCTTACCACAAAAAAACACTGAAAAGGGAAGCCGTAATGAAATGCAAAATCGCTTAAGTTCGCCGGCAAGGGAAAACACAGCTTGCCCCGCCTCTTAAACATTTTCCCGCCCCCCGTTTGTTGACAGCGTGTTAGTGCAAACTAAATGAAATTTTCTTCATGCCTTCAGCCAGGCTGTGGGTTTTTGTTTCTCGCTCTTGTGGCTCTGTGTTAATGTGTGCTGGGGGTGTCTATTAAGGGTGCCCTTCATGTACATCACCGAGAGAGCATCATCCTCATCATCCTGCTCATCATTATCGTCATTATCATCGGGACCGCTCATCAGTGTCATCCGAGTTGTAGTGGAAACTGCCGTCATAAGCCCGTTTGTTACCTTGGCCCCATTGCGCCATTGTCCTGTGCATAATTGAATGCTCAGACGCTTTTCGAATTCCACTTCATGCATGTGGGATGGTTACACGGTGGGAAAATGAGCCCACGTTCTTAAAATTTAAACGTAGTTAGATCGATGTTTATTAAAATTAAATTCTCGGAGATCTTAATTTGTTTGTGTTATTAGGATATAGTCTTTTGGAATAACCATAGTGTTTAACCATGATTTTGTTTCAAGTTAAAGTTAAGTAGACAAAGTTAGGGAGCTCCAAAAAGGATGTACTAAAACCTTGTCCTGCTATTTTATACATATTTTAAAAGAACACTTAATACTCTACTAGATTTTCTCTCCGTGCACCATGTGAGGGAGTTGCCTTTTCAATGACTTCCGCATAAGTGTTTAATTTCCTGTGTATTAACATGCTTAGCAAAACAGTGAAAAGTGTCCGGGGGAAAGGCAACAAAACGCAGTCCTGATGAAAAGGGGTTGCAAGCAACAGCAACAGTGAATAAAAAAAAAGGAAAATGGAATGTAAACCAGAAAAGGTGCGTTTTCGAGGCCCCCCTCGGTGTGTGGCTGGCATAACGATTTGTGCCAACAAATTTATTTAAAAAGGATTATCAGCAGCTAAGCGCCATGCTGGCACACTTCAAAGGACGCCACGCTTTGCCCCCCACCAAGACACCAACCATCTAACCAACAACCAACCCCATTGACATTTTTGGGGGGGTTGGGGACTACAAAATGAAATAAAAACAGAAACAAAGAGCAAACAAAACACGTAAACGCCGCTATGGCATATGCAAATTTCAATGTCAGACTCATGCCGCACAGTCTGAATTTGAATTTGAATTTCGAGTATGAATTTGACATTCAATTTTGTTTTATTTTCCGGGGGGGCTGGGGCTGGGGCACAGGCTAAGTGGCTTTATTTTTGACGATTATGGCTAAGGACAGAGTTTAAATAATCAAAATTCCTGGCCCTTTCAATATTAAACACAAAGAGTCATGGTAATTCGATGCGCTCTATGGATATCTCCTCTTATTTTATGACATTCCACCGATAACCGTTGCTTAAAATGAACTTGATGACATTTATATGCCTTCGAGGGGGGTTGGGTTGGACTGGGTCGGGTTCCTAGAGAGTTTTAAAAATACCGACAAAAATATTGTAGCAACCGAATCTGAAGGCGTGAGAAATTCAATTTGTTGTCACGTCCATCAGGTTAAAATAGAAGCAAACGGCGGGGGTTTATTGTGGAGCCGGGTTGGCATTTTCGTGTTATTGAATACTTTAAAAGGTTTTTCGACTACCCCATGGCATTCCGCCTCCACCTCCTGCTCAATTTTCACTCCCGTTTCTGTGAACTCGCTTCCTGGGGGTTGCTAAAATTTTAGTTGAAACATTTTATTTGCTAATTGCTGGGTATTTGCAGTACATTTCGATATACATATACGTATATATAAAGGTTTTTGGAAAATTTGTTTCTTCTCGAATGAGTGGGAATCTGCCGCCTGATTTTCCTCAATTTTGGGCAGGCGAGTGTGTGTGTGTTGTGTGTGTGTGTGCATGTGCGGAAGTTCACACACGCCTGAACACTCACAGCTTGTCAAACGCACTCCTGGAAGCGCTTTTCCCGCTCCTCTCCCACTTTGCCGTGCAGTTTTCCCTTTCACATAGCTTGTGCTTGAAAATTTTCAAATTTCCGGATTGCCTCCTCCGTCGACTCGCCGCCAAGGAAATTGTCTACGCATGTTTCTGGCACTTTTAAGAGGATATATTATGGAAGAGGAAGCAAGGGATGTGTGGGAAACTATTCAAGACGGCTGCTTATCCATTATTAATGCACGTTGCCAAAAGTGTTCGACACAAATTTGCAATTTGCTCAAGACTTTGGCGGGGGGGCGTGAATTAACTGCCGAGCGATAAGCATTTTCCGTTGCTGCCGCCGTTGATTTTCCAACCCCCCCGTCGGCCATGTCGACTAAATGGCATATGGATTTCCGTTGTCCATTCGTGCCTTATCTCGTTGCCATGGGCAATGTCTGTCTGATGTGATAATCCGCAGGAATTAATAAATAAACCATTAACAAATAAACTAGAGTTAAGCCCATGCACACAGCATTGCATTGTGAGCCCGGAGGGGGTTTTCCTGGTGACGGGGTGGTGACCCGTGGGGTGGGGGTATGTGCGTGCCGCTGGGAAACCCTTATCAAGGACTCACCAACAGTCAGGCAGGTTCAACCCCGGACTTGACTTTCTGCAAACATCAGCAAACAAAGGCCAATGATGGCCTCAAACCAGAGACTCGCTCTTAATGTTTTCTGGACGATGGACAGTGGGGCAAAAATGAAGAAAAATTATATTATAGTTTTAACAACAAAGATCTTGAGAAAATTAAGTATACTTAATAATGAAATATGTGTGAAAAATATCCCTAGTTACCTGTCATTTAAAGTTTAATAAGCCCCTTAATGTGTTGAACTTTAATATGTGATTACCTTCAAAGTTCAGCTATAAAATTCGCATCTATTTTTAGATTTAAGCTCTGTATTTTTCCTCCTAGAGGTCAATGCTTGGCAATAAATTTCCTTCGAAGGCGTGTCCAAAAAAAAAAGGAGAACAAAATGCAAATGGCATTTGTGCGTGGATACTCTGCGTGTGTCGCCTGAAATTTCAGTCAATTAAATGAAAATAAATGAATAATTGATAGTTTTCATGGCTCTCTCTCTGCCTGTTTCCACCTTGAACTAAACCTTGGCCAAATGTAATTAGGGAAAGAGGCAGCAAAACCAATGGAAGAATGTCATTTGAATAATTTAAATTGTTAGACGCGTTCGTCGTTCGTCGTTCGATTGCCAGACACACACACAAACCTGCCGGGGACAGGGACCCTGGGCCAGATCCTGTTCCTGCTCCTCCTGACCGGAGCCACAATGACGTTAATGACAGTGACGAGCGGTTGTTTGCCTCAGTTCTCGACCAAACATTTGGCGCAAACAAACAAACAAACAAACAAACAAATGCACGCACGTACTCCAGGCGACACACACTCATACTCACTCGTAAAAAACAATCAAAATGCAAAACGGAACCTGGCAGACGACACTCTAGGGGGAGTGTGGCAGTGTGTGCAAGAGCACTGTTAGAAAAAATGATTAAAAATTTAAAAGAAAAATAGATATATTAAAGATTCAGCAGCTGCAAACTTTTCTCTTAATATTTTATTCCATGTACGTGAGAAACTATAGCTTAGGGTAAATTATGTCTCAAAATTCAAGGATTTCTGTTGGCATTAAGCACACTTTGCAAAGCCTTGCCAAGTTAATTTCTTAAATTAAATTATGCAAGTAAAAAAGGCAAGAAAACAAAACCTATAAAAGCTCAAGAAATATTTCAACTCTTCAACATTATATTCATTACTCAAATCGAAAATTTCCCTTCTTACTTTATTCACATAGTTTTAAAAATTAAAATATCTTATATTGAAAGTCCCCATTTTCTTTTTCCTGAGTGCACGTGCGTGAGCCTTGCACCAGGAGGATCAACGACAAACACAAATGGCTCCTGATTGCAGGCAGGAAGCAACAGCTAAGGGGATACGGGACCGAACCAACGTTGGTCCTCCGTCTGTGTCTGGCTATGCGACTAGAATTCAACATTTTGCCGCCATTAAAATCAAATTGCACTTTCGTGCAGCGCAGAACCAGGACCAGGCACAGGCCTGGGCAGGATACTAAGCCAGTCCAGAGGCGGGGTGGGAAACCGGCGGCAGACGGAGGTCACGAGCCGCGTCAACGTTTTTGGCAATTTCAGCAAAATATTCCTCTTGGTCTTCGCTCTCTTTTTTTTATGATTAATAAAAGCAAATGTAAATAGTCGCAAATAAAAGGCAGCTAAACGAAATGAAAGCAAGCGTTGCAGGGGCGACCTTCAGCGGGGTTCAGGTAGTAGTGGGTGGTGCAGTGGGTGGAAAAGCATTCGGCATCACCGCTTCCTGCCCTCCAATCCGATTTCACCCTCTGACTAACTTTCGCTTAATTTCTATTAGCATTGCTGTCGCTTCGTTTTCATTGCTGCGGCACGCTCCGCAGGTTGCTGAGGTTACCCCTGCATAGGGTGGGGGGTTGGGGTGGAAAATCAAATGGAAGGGGTGGAAAATCGTGGGGGAGGGGGGTGACCGAAGGGTGGCTGGTGGCTCAGGGAATGCAACTGTCTGCCTCGGCCTGATTGTTTGTATTTCTCATGGCACTCGATGTTAGTCAAAATCGCTTCCTTTTCATCCAATTCCCAAAAATGAATACAGTCAAGCTTCCCTAACTGGGAATCGTAAAAAAGACACATAAAAAAGTAACTTAAAGTTGGTAATAATTTTTGACACATTCTTTTACAGTAATTTAAAAGGAATTTCCAGAAGTCTTGAGCTAAATTTATAAATGAATGTATTTTTGGAAGCCTTGATTCCTCTTTAATTCTTATTATTTGACTTATTTTAATCAAAGAAACTGAAATAACTATATATTAATACGCCATAGTAAGTTTTTACTGTATTTCCCTTTCCCTTCGGTAACCCCCGAAAAAGTATGCGGCAGTAAAACCCACAGACACAACCATCGAACCCACCCACTCTGTACTGTTGTTTGTTTTACAACGTTTTTAACTTGTTTGCAGGGATTAGGTAAGCAACTCAAACAGGATCGGGAGGAGTGCAGGACATTGCCAGGATGCAATGAGAACTCATAACAAAAAAAAAAGGAAAACAAGAAAAATAGACAACGACAGCGCCTGCCAATTTCCACTGGATACTTGGGGGAAAAGGCATAGACTGATTTCCATTGAGCAGCGCCGGCAACCGTTGCCAACATTAAATGCATCGAATTACATTTTCTATTAACCAAGTTTAAGGGGGGGTCGCAAAGGCGGCTCCTGTGTTTGGGATCGTGTGGCTACTTTGTGTGTGGAAATGCGGGAAAGGCGGAAAATGCGGGGGTGTTGTACCAACCAGCCAGCCCCCAGAGCAAATGTTGCTCGTTTGTTTGCTGGTTGTTTTACAATTCGCTTTTTTAACGCTTTCGCGCTGTGATTCCTTCGTCCTGCCAGCGGGTCCCTGACATTGTTGTGCGGCGCCTTGAACCTTTTGCCGTTGAGCCCGCCGTCCTTGCCCCTGTGCGCCAGCCATTCTGCTAACCCGTCTTGATTGCACAAGTTTTTGTACTGCGCTTTGGCTAAGAAGCCGCTGGCTGCACGCCGTTTAGGCCACCTTCTCCTTGTCCTTTTTGGCTTTAAGTTATGAAAAGTTTTGTCCTTGTTTTTCCTGCCTTCCTGCCTGCCTGCCTTCGTTTCTTGTCCTGCTGTCGCTTCAGCTGCTTCTTTAGCTGTTTTTTTTCTTCTTTTTCCCTGTTGAGGTTTTTCCACGTATTTGGTTCCTCTTTAAGCGCACATTAATCAAAGTTTTTCGTTTGGCTTAGTCAAAGTTTGAGGGCATTTATAAGGCAATTGTGGAGCTCGTTTCGTTGGCCACGACAGGTGTGTGTGGGTGCCGGCTTCTTCGTGGTCCTGTTTCCTTGACGGCTGCAGGGGACATTGAAGCCATATGGCATTAAGGCTGAGAATCGAGAATCAAGCTCAAAAAAATTATTTTGAATAGAATAGGGAAAAGTTTTTTAATGGAAAAGAAGTCTTTAATCAGTTTTAAATTTTAGATTTTACGAATTAAATAATAAACAAAGATAGCAAAAAATATATTTTAAATTTTTTAAGTATAAATGGATAACTTTAACTCGTTGGATTAACATTTTTCACCCAGTGCAGTTGACCTGCCTGCCGCACAATAGCCTCCCAGAAATCCTGGAAAACTTTGCCTCTGTCCTGAACTGTCCAGAGTCCCCTGTCAATCCCTGACCGCCGCCTTGCAACTCCAATTTTTGTGCTTGGCCAGAGAATAACTCTCGAGTCAAACGGGTAAAAGTAAGCTGAAAGACATTCGAAGGACCCGGCTGTCTGAAGGTTACCGCATACCCTCTGCCCCCCCACACACAATGCCTAATTGTCTTTGGGCTCGACTGTGTCTGGCCGACAGTCCCATCCCCTACTGCTATCCCTACTTTTCACCGCCGCCGCCCCCGCAGGGCCTGTCTGAGTGACTTATGTCTGGCTTTAGAGAACTTTTTGCAGCATACAATGTTGCATTGCAAATTGAAACACGCGACGCTGCGCTGCGCGATGCGGAGCGTTGGAAAAAAGCAGAGGAAAAGCAGAGAATTTCCCAGACACATACAACAACTACCAGCATATGCATAAATAATAATGCACGAGCATACTTTAAGTGCAGCGTCTGCTACGCTCAATGCTGCGATTTTCTGTCATGGGGCACTCGAAAAAAATATTAATAGCCTTCATAAATTTAGAAATTTCAAGGTTAAAGGAATGCAGCGATAGGGAGATCTTAAGCTAAACCTCTTTAAGCTGTGGTAATATATTTTAAAGGTTTGGTTTCTAAATCTGTAATATATTTTAGAAGGAATAAAAAGGTTGAACATAATTTTAAGTAAAATTAAGTAAATATCATTGGAAATGTTGCTAATTCTAGAAATCTCTGAAGATTTTAAAACAATTGCTGTGGCATTCAAAACTTAGCTGCATAGTTAGTATTTTTCATTGCCAAAATAAAATAAGATGAACATATAACTTCAAAAATCATCATCAAAAAGTATGTAAGAATATATTTTAGGAACTAAATTCATTGTTATACATTTTTTAAAATACAAAATTTTCTATCAAATATTTCCCACAAACCAGAACAGATTTAAAACCTAAAACCCAATACATTTAGAACGATTTCCTTGGCTTTTCGAAAGGGCGAGTGTGCTGAGTGTAGCCAGGGGCTTACCCTTTCCTTCGGAAAACCCTTCACTCGTCTAGCCGTCTGCTCTCGCTTTGGGTTGTCCGGTTCTGGCAGGAGAACGGGTGTGCCCCCGGTGGGTGTTGGGCGGCTTGTATGCACTTCAGCTTGAATGTGTCTGCTGCATTTACCCTTGAAAATGCGGCCGTTGCAGACTCCGTTGCACGCTGCAAACGCTGCACACGTTGCACGTTGCACATTGCCCGTTGCAAATGAGTTCAATACACTTGGCATAAACACAAACATTACTGGGAAATCCACTCAGCGCAAGGGAATTTTCGTCCTGCGCCTGCGCCGCTTTTCCCACGAAGCTAACACACAATAATGCTCTCCAAATTTTCCACGCTCTTGCAGGTCCGAGCAGCCGAAGTTTTCCGAAGTCGTGGCAAAGCGAACGCCTGCGAGTCTGTTTATTTAACACACTTCCTCGTGGCGAAAGCCTTCAGTTCGTGTCTGCTGCTCGCGAAGTGCGCGTGAACAGGGGAAACGGATACGGAAACGGTAACGAAAGCGGAAACGAGAACCTGAACGAAAATTCGAAGCTCGAAACGAGACAGTGAGTGCGTGTCTGTGTGATGGAAAGATCGCTGCATCCGGAAGATCGCCATGCCCAGCTCAAGTTTGCTCAACTAGTGAATTAACGAAAACAACTCAATCAGCCTTTGAAAAAAGAAAAGAAGCGACAACCTGTGTGTGACTCAGACTGCTCTTTAAGAAACAGAATTAAGCCAAGACTTTACCTTGGATTAGGCAGCATGTGTGCCACGGGGAGGAACCACCGGCTCCTCAATCGCCTCAGCAGCCTGAGCGCCCTGCTCCTCGTCCTTGGTGCGCAATTCATTCGCGTGGAGTTTGCCCGGGCGGATTACGAGAACACCTGGAATTTGTATTACGAGCCGCCCTGCTGCACGGGCTCCGCCGCCGGCCATCACCTGCGCCACCACAAAGGTAAGTCGCTCTGCCCAGCTGTTGCCAGCTTCCCTGCATATTTCATTTCGCCATTTCAGTCAAGGTAAGTGAGTGAGTGAGTGACGGAGTGACTGAATGCTTGGCCTTGGCTAGGGTATCCGAGGAGTCTCGCCTAATTTGTGGTCGGATTAGGTGCGACTTAATCAGTCCCTAAATTCAGTTACACGCAGAAAAAAGACTACATTCGTTTTTAGGGAAAATTCTTAGACAAAAATTCTTAAAAACGGTTTAGCTTTTGAATTTTCAAATTTTTAAATTGAAATTTTAAAATCGCAGATATTTTCTGAACTTAATTGTATTTAAAATGTATATATTCTCAGTATGTTTTGGTTTTTTAAAGGTTTATTTAGTATAGGAATTGAAATTTAAATAGCTTTAAAATGTTTCTTAAAAGATAGTAATTTACCAAGATTTTACCAAGTTGTTGAAGTTTTTGCTTACATTTTTCGAAAGACTTTAATGTAGATTGCACTTTTATAATGTAAATATATTACCCTTTTAAGAAAAATATTTTCCCCCTTAAAGCCTTCAAATTAATAACCCCAAAATCTCTCTTAAAACATTTTCCTTGGTTTCTTGGTCAAGTCTACATATTTTTCTATTTAAGAAATATTTTTCCTAGTGCTCAGACACATGGCCAAAGGCGGAATACAAATAATATAGCCTAAACGGCCTCGCATTCCCGGCCGGCTAAGCTCCGGCATACAAAACTATTCGCAACAATGGCAGCCGAGGGTCGGGATCGAACTTTGGGAAATAAGTCAACAGCTTACATAGCCGCGAATGCCAAGAAGCCGAAACGAATGTGTCTGTGTATATGTGTGAGTTAGAGAGTGGGGGGCGTCCCTTTTTTTTTTTGGGCAAAAGGAATAATTTTCACTTTAAGCGGATTTGCCCGCCCACGTCTCCTTCTACATTTCTTGATTTGCCATTTCGCTCCACTTCCGACGGCGACGTCTGTTATCCTTTTTCTCCTCTTGATTTCCCAGGACCTCGTCCCGCTTTCTGCTCGCCAGCTTGGTGGCCAATTGGCACCCAGGACTCGTTCGCATTGCTATTGTTTTGCCATTGTTTTATTTCATCGGCAAGACATTTCTCTTCCGCATTGTGTGAAGCTGATAGGGTTTCAGGAGCAAGAGCGGGAACAGGAGCAGTAGCAGTAGCAGGAGCCAGAGCAGGAGCGGGTGTTGCCAACTTATAGACTCATTCGCGCGCAGCAGCCTGTGCTTCCTTGTACTTTACTTTTCCGCCAGTGCTGTGCTCGGAGTGAAATTAAAAACTTTTCGCCTTTCTGCACGGTCTTCGTTTTGTGTTTGTTCAATTGCAGGACCTCTCTCCCCCTTTACCACCCTTAACCCCTGAAAGCCGCTTGGCGAAACCCCCATCTTGACCGTCACTTCCGCCACTTAAGATGTGTTTTATTTTGCTTTTCTTCTTGTTGGTATTTCTATTTTTTTCATGTTTTTCTTCTTTCATCCAACTATTAGTGTTTAATTAGTTTTCAAGTGGAGTTTTTATGGACTGAAAGCCGAGCTTAGCCCGACACAGATTCGCTCTTTCCTCGGCTCTGTCCCTGAATAATTAAAACCCATTTCGCATATCGGATGAGTGTGTACAAAGTAATCCGCTTTAACCAGCAGAGTGCGGCGGCAACAAATACTATTTGGGGGCTATAATGCAAAACTTTTTTTTTTAATGCTCATGAGGAATTATGAGGGAGCCCCGGCTATTATGTGTGAAAATGCGCCTTTGTTTAGCATTTTTATTTACATAAACAATTTCGGTTTACGCAGAAGATTTCCGCACCAATCTGGGTCTGGTCCGGGAAAGGGATTTTCCTCCAGCCGCAGAAATGTAAACAGAAACGAGTTTTAAGCGCTCAAACTTTCCGGCGACCCGCAAAAAGCAAAAGTAAAAAAAGGGCGAAAGAAAGAAATTTTCAACTTCATAAAGGTTTTGCGAGACGCCAAAGTAAGCAACAAAAAATCGGGTGGAAAAAAAAAAAGAAAATGAGAAGGAAAGTGCCAGGCGAAAAGCGACGGGATAGCATATCAGATGTTTGCGTTGTTAATTAAAGAAAAACAAGCAAAAGTTTAATGGCGAATATTAGCGAGAGCTGTGGGGGGCAGCCCGGTGAAATGACCCCCCGCTAGGCCCCAACCCCCTCCCTCAAAAAACCGAAATCCACCTGGCTTTGGTCCAAAGTTGCGGACATTGCGTAAATAGAAACAGCAGCAGCAGAAGCAGGAGCTGTGGAAAAGCGGAAAAACAGAAAAGGGGTGCAAAAGTACACACAAAAAACTTGGCTCCTTATTTCCCCCACGCACGCGAAGCCCAAAAAAAAAAAAAAAAAAATACAACACGGCAAAGCGGGAAAATGGCTGGGGAAGCAGCAGTAAAGTAGGAAAATGAAAACTGCTCACAAATGTTCATTCCTCTCGTAAACTTAAAGAATTTCGAGCATTTAGCGCTGGCAGCCAACAAAAGTTGCTTGTTTCTCAGTATTTCTTTTTTTCGGGGGCAGAAAACGAGTAAACTTTTACGTTCGACCAGCAGGTGGAAGTCGGCTAAATTAGCCAACCCCAGCTCAGCAGCAATTAAGCAGCAATTTTCAGGAAAGAGAAAAATAAAAGGGAGCAGCGGGTGGCTGCTAGAAGTTCTGCCTGGATTTCATAAGTCCATCAGCAGATTCACACAATTCAAGTGTTGCCTCGGAGTCAAGTTGAGGAGGCGGCAATTGCCCAAAACCGAACGAAAGGCACACACGCAAGCACAATCAATGGGTCGGCAGACGGGGCGTATACGCAACGTGCTGGTGTGTGCCTTGCGGCGGAATTTAAGAAAATCAATAGAAGCTCCCGGAAATGCTCCCGTAAATGTCTGCTCGTGTGTGTGTTTCTGCTATAAATACCTGTTCTACGTGTGTGTGTTTAGTGTCCTTTTGGGCCAAATCCAAATCCGGAATCAGCCTGGCTAAGCCATAATTTACAATCGCATTGACCTGGTTTCGTACGGCCTACGGATTCGGAAACGGATTCATTAGCCCCGTGTAACTGCAACTCCAGGCGACATAATTCAGCGCAAGTACAAATGCTTGTTTGACACACTCACACACCCTCGGAGTGGGCGATATATCTTAATGCAAAAAGACGTCCTTACCACGGATCACATGCGGTGCACCGCTGTAATATACATCCTCCTGCCCCTAGAAGGCACAAGGACACTCGTGCAAAGATACAGCCATAGATACAGATACAGGCACACACGAGTTGCGGTTTCTCGTTGCCTCAAACAAAAGCCCGGGGATGTGTGAGTGTGTGTATATATATTCGACACCTTCGACGGAATGAAGAGAGGCAGCGTCAAGGACGGAGAGGCAACCGCAAGAGATAGGAGCCGCCTTTTTGGAGGACTTTTCCGGCCAGCTCCCGCTCGGCATTCCCATCGCATCACGTTTCAAAAGCCACTCACATTTCGGCTCAAGTTAATGACGACAAATTAATTAAACCAGAAATGTCTGCGCCACTAAATTTGATTATAAAACTTTACGTTTTCCATTCCAATTTCCCAGTAGCAGGCGCAGTCTGTGTGTGGTGTTTGCCATAAATTCGTTAACATAATGATGCCACACTTGTACGCATTAACCCCAAAAAAACAGGAGGCATTAAAACTTTGGTCTTTCAACTTTTCTTTGGGGTCCCCGGTCCCGGTCTCGGGCGACACAATGGAAACTTGTTTATAGTTTTGGCTTAACAACTTACGGCAAGGCAAGCCTATTAAAATTAATTTAATTTTATGTTAATGCCAGAGTTTATTCAATTTATTTAAAACACATGTCGCTTGATTTAATTAACTTTACATGACCGTTGCGGCTTTTGTTGCCAGGAAGCAGCAGCAGCAGCAGCACGCATGTTGCTTCTGCCACCAATGTTGCTCCCGTGGCAGTTGCTGCAACTGACACATGATGGGGAAAAACCCGATGGCCATAACACCAGAGACCTGACAATATTGCAACGCCCTTGTGGGCAGCTGTATGTTTTTAATTAAACACTTTAAACAATGAAATAAGCGAGGGCCAGGCTTAAATAGTACATAATTATAATTATTATGGCTTTAAAAGATGTACTATTAACACAAGATTTAAAAAGTTAAAAAAGTAAAATAAATATAAAATCAGAAGCCACATAAACATCATCTGCAATATTTACTAATAATAACCAGCTAAAGCTTTCTTCCTGATGCTTAATTATTACCCCAAACAAACACACTTCATTCACTCATTATTCATGGCCTTTACAGACCTTGGTTTCCAGCCAGAACAAAATAAATATAAATAATCATTAAGGCAAGTAATAAACTGCAAACTTTGATCTCCAGGAATAGCACTTAACGTCCAACTTCAGCTCCAGACAGACACCTCATGGCAGTGCACTTATTTACACTCGATTTCAATTATCCGCTCGCAGTTAGACACACCAACCGCAAGGATAACAACAGACCAGGAACAATATGAACAGGCCAAATATGTTCATTCATTAGGCTGAAAGGGGATGTTTGGTGAATGTGTGTATGTGTGCCAGTCAGAAATAATTCGTAGTGAAATATATTAAAGTTATTGCTTGGGCCTAACCCCACACATGTGACTAGGCGGTGGTGGTGTTTCGTCTTCTTGCCCTTTTTTCCGGGGAATTTATATATATATGTATATTTGGAATATGGAACAGCGTGAAATTAGGGGGAGAGCCCCCGTTCTGTGCTGGATTTTTAGAGTGGACACCAAACTATTTTGACCGAAAGCATAAGGCAGCAGCAGCAGCAGCAGGGAAAGTTGCCCAGTGAAAGGGGGCGGAATTCGGTTTCGGTTCGCCTTTTGGGGTTGCCAAGTGTTTTCAGGGGTTGCTAGCCAGCAGCAGCAGCAGCATATTGCAAAAGTTAAATTGGTTTATTGTCCATTTTTATGACATACAAAAAACTTTGTGCCATGCCAAAATAATTGCATTAAGTGCAGTCATTCCATCGGGCCATCGTTCTCGACTCGTAATGCATAGGAATGGACTGATTTAAGGCTCTTCCGCATGATATCCAAATATATATATGTACATTCCAGAGAGGGTGCAGAATTAACACATCATTTAATCGATGCACAATGAAAGGCGATAACAAAGCAATCAGACGGACAGAGTTCGTGGCCAAGGGGAGTGGGGAAAAAAACAGCCCATTTCTAATTAATGCCCAGATAGAGCGCAGCCTGTGTTTGAAAATTGTGCAGACAATGGAAACGCCTACAGAAGCGACAGAAAAGAGGGAGGGGAAAAAGGCAGAAGAAAAGAATCGATTGACCCGTTTCCTACGTCCGACAGCTCAGAGAGACGGAGTCGGAATCGGAATCGAAATCGGAATCGGAGTCGGTTCCGGCGCACTCAATAACAGTATTTAAGCGGGATTCTCTTCTCCGTCCGTGTGTGCAGTCATTTATAATAAATAATAAACCAGAAACAAAGGACTCACCCACTCACACGCACATACGGGAACATAAAGACAAAGGAAAGTTATGGCCAAACAACTTCTTCATATGGATATTCAATATTTATTACGCATACGCCGTGTGTGTGGCGGTGTGGCCTCCTGCAGTCACGCCAACCGAAATCAATGCGAGAAAATATTCACTTCATTTGTACTCCCAAATATGTATATTTAAATATACATATATAAATATATATATTACTCACGACAGAAAGTGTACAAGATGGAGCCGGGGGGTAGGGAAAGACAAAGTATTTATGATAAACAAATACCTTTCACTTTTCCTTTGACTCGGCTGGAAATGTAAATGGTAACCGCAATGACAGTAGCTGATATCCATACTTATGTATATCGTAGGAGTATATATATTTATATATACAGTGCGTTGCATAAGAGCATTGCTTTTAAGGCATTTCTCGAAAGGTATTTAATAAGAAAATGAAAGAAATAACAAGTAGTAGTTATACATTTTAATCTCACAAAAAGCTGGCAAAAGTATCATATAAAAACTAATTATGCCATTCCTTAAGGCACATTTTAAACTTATTTCAAACCTCGCATTAATTTTTAATAATTTTCTGCCAAAGGTATTATAATCCCAAGTGAGAACCCATCGACCGCTGACATTCAAGCCGCCTTAATGTACCGTCACGCACCGTTCGTTTGCTTATAAGGGCCAACACGAATAATCATATAAAGTCATTTCCATGAAAAATGAACTTTCCCTTTGCGGTGAGCAGAGGTAGAGGTGTGTGTGTGTGTGGAGAAAGGGGACTTGAGCACCTTGTTTGCCTTTGCCGGGCAAATGTGGCTTAATAGCAAAATATAAATCTCAACTCAAACCGTTGAAAATTTTGCATTCGCATTGCGCGAGTGTTTCAATTGTTACGCAAAAATTATGCGTAAAGCATAAAACCGCACACGGAGCGCAGATGGCAGCCAGGAGCAGGAGCAGGACCCAAAAAGGAGAGCGGAAAGGGGCCACATTAAATTGCAATAGCGCACAAAAGTGTGCAATAAAATTTGGCTAATGCGTACAACAAGCAGACTGTCTGTGGCTGTGTGAGTGTGTTTTTCTGGGTGTGTGTGTGTGCAAATATTAGTCATGCAGGAGTACACACACACACACCTCCCCCTCACACACACATGTACATTGCCATTTCGAATTGCACATAAAACCGCCAATTTAAAATTGAAAACTGCCGGCCAGGCTGTCATGAGATGAGGTAGCTAGCACATCGGGGGGTGGTTGGTTTTCCCGCGGGGGCGAGCGGGCAAACTTCAGTCTGCCGCATAATTCACTTTTTTCCCCCTTGCTGCTATTGTTGCTGTTGTAACCGCTCAATTGCTGCCGGCTGGCAGTCCACCTTCCTTCAAAAGCCCGAGCAAAAGTGAAATTTAGCGGCTACAATTACCGTGCAATTTTTGGGCCAAATTTCCTCCGGCAGAGCGGCGGTGCTTGGCTAGGTTTTTGTGCCGTGCAATTTGCCACACTTTCGAATTAGAGGCTACTAGAAAGAGAGGGCCAGAGCGAGAGCGAGAGCTCGTATGCAGCGAAGGTGGCTTGGCTTGAATTTTAAAATCTCCACCATAAATAAGTGCTGAGGTGTTGCCCGCAATTCCACCCAGCGGGGGTGGCTATTCCACTGGCTGGCGTCTTCTCTGTCTCTGCCCGCCAGCTGTCTACGGTCAACTGCAACCTTGCCACTCTCATCCAGCCCGTAAAGCACCCACCCACCCATCCCCACCCTCTTCTAACTCTCTAATTTATGCACCCTTCTGAAGGCACAACCTGCTGCTGCTGCTGCTGCGCTGCATGTGGCTCTCCCCTCGGAGTTGCCTTTATGCGATTTTTTAGTGCTACACGAGTTTTATAGAAGAAGCTTTTATTTTTTCTGGTTTACCCAATTGAGGTGAAACGGAAATGAGCTGCCGGAAATGGCAAACACACATACCGGCCTAGGAAGATACATACATACATACAAACTGACATACAGACCCAGGCATAGTTGCGGATTAGGGCGGCCAGGTGCGGTGTCCTGTAATTTGAAACAATTTAGGCCACGCGTCATCGTCGTCGTCAAAGCAATGCGTCCGAATTTTCCACCATCCATCCTCCCTTTTATACCGGGAATTACAGGGAAGAGAGCTCAAGGAAACTGTGTGCGTTGAATTAAAGCGAATCCTTAAAGCTGAATCCACAGGGAGAAAACAGTAAGGACATATGCTGGATGTGAAATCTTAATCTTAATTCTGGGAAACGTTAGGAACTGCAGGAAAAATTAGATATAGCTGAGTTTGATTTGTAAACAGGACTCTAAAAAATTAATACGCAAAGTATTTGCCTTTATGGACTTCCCTTTACTTACATTTCCTGCTTTATTATTTAATTATTACCCCTTGTGCGTCACTAAAGCCATAAAAATCGAATTGCCTACCCATTTTATTGGTATTTGTTTTGCGCAGTGCAGAAATGTGTGTCGCACGCACTTTGGCGGCGTCTGGTCGAGGTGCAAAGTTATGCGCATACGAAACGCAAAAAGGCTCAAAGGATACACTCCTCTCTCGCTCCCTGACACTCCAGCAGAGTCCAGGACATGTGCGTGCCACAAGGCGTTAGCATACTTTTCCGCCAGGTGTAGGCAGCAGCAGTCTTTTGGCCCAAAGAAAACTTATAGTTGGGGCAAAGTTAAAGTTGCCTTTTGTCACGAAATAGATACTCCTTTGTCGACCTGCCCACGAAGGCGTGCCTGGGCAGAAGAAAATGCTACAGAGCAGAAGCAAACGTGTTGAAAATTAAGAAAATAGCAGGCAACCAGCCGAAAAAAAAGAGCCCCAAAAACCGAAAGCCACTGCCAATCAACGTCGAGGCCAGTTGCTGTTGCTTCCATTTCCTATTTTTTCCGGAGAATTCTGCTGACGCAGGAGCTGGGGAAAATGAGAGGAAAACGAAGCTATAGCTCTGGCACTGTTGACACAAAAGGTGTATTCTCGAAATAAGCATATTATTATGTCCTTTGTGTTATGAAAGCGACAAAAACCCAAGCATAAACAGAGACACTGGCCCAAATCGAATGAGTAAATGAAGAGGAAAGCGGGGCGCTGAGCTGGGCAGGGCAAACAAGTCAAATGATTTATGTGTAGCCAAGGCAAAGGACACGACACCCAGAGAGCCGAAGAAAGGACATAAAAACTTAAATAATACCTGGGATATACATATATACAGGGGACGCAGCTCGCCCACCTTGCGTGCCGCATGGCTTCTTGTTTGTCTTTTATGATGATTATTTTTCAACATTTTTACGATTTATATGATGGCAGTGGCAGTAGTTTCCCCAGGAGCAGGAGGTGACCCAAGAGGTGAGTGGTGAGAGGTGAGGCGAATGCAATTATAGTGCACGCACGGACACCGAACACAATAAAACGATCGTAAAGGGGAATCAAGCTCCTATATATTAAGCCGGCGGACCAACTGTTCCAGTTGCCATTTACCAGTTGCCAGTTGCAGACGACAGACCATGTCTGTCTAATTAGATGAGAGCTCCTGAGGAGGTCCTTTGCCATCCCCTTTTTCATGTCTCTGTTATGTGGGTAATTAAACTTACAACTTAGTGCCATTGTATGTATATTCTCCACTTTGTATTTGAGTTGCCAGCAGCTCCTAAAGAGGAGGAGGAGCTCACTCCTTTCGGCTACCCAAGCTACCCAAGTATCATTATGCCAAACTGGTAGCGCACACTCACACACTGAAGTTTCGGGTAAGGCTTCCTGGATTTATGGCCGTTACCCACTGTAGTAACAGTGTGCCTCAGTAACTGCCACCCCACCTGCCCCCATACACCAGCACCTGCTCCACCTGGAACATTATTCTTGCCGCATAATTGCAGCATTAACAGGGTTAATGGCGCTGCCACTGTCTTGGCATGTTTTTACGAAAATGTTGCTTATTATGATGAGCAAATGTGTTATAAACAATAACATGAAGTGGGCCAAGAGCTACGGCACCAGCGGAAGGTGGCAGAGTGCCAGCTGCAGGTGGAAACAAGTCGGGATTTTGTTGGCAAAAGTTTCAACTGCAATTGCATTCTTTCAACTAATTAGCAAAACTTTCACGTGCACTGTGGCGGGCATATAGATTCCAAAAGGAATATATGAAAAGTTTTACGGAAGAAACTATATCTATTAAGGAGTTAAATGCGAGTAATTGGCTATGGCCTTTTCGTTGGGTTTCTTCTAATAACTATTAAGGATTGTTTTAAGTGGGAAAATCAGGTTTAAAAGCTTGAGTATACGAAAATATGTTGCAATTTCTTAAAAACTTAAGTTGGCCACATTGCAAGTTTATAACAATTTTTGTATAAAATGTAGCTTAGTTTCCAGTTAACCCTTTTTCACACTTGACACTCTCACTCCTCCGTCAATCACCTTCCATCTCTCCATCGACATACAACCCTAAAAAAATCGTTCAGTTCCGTGTATTCTTTGTTTAGTTTGCCTTTTTCGCCACATAATTAACATGCAGACAGGCACACACCCTCTCAACCTGCACATAACACGTCGCTCGCCCTCTTGGCACGCCAGGGGTTAAGGCAACAATGTTGCAGTTATTAAACCAAGATGGGAAATAGTTCAGCGAGAGGGCCAACAACCACCAACCACCGGCGATGAGGGGAGCAAGGACTGCAGGACGTCTCAATACGGACGCATAATGGCCAATAAAATGCATGCAATTTCCTACGTTTCGGGCAAACTTTTGACGCTGCATTAACATTTAAATGAGTTTATCTGTGCGTGCGGATCGCGGTGAGTGGGGAAAGTAGTACAAATATTTATGTACGGTCCCGCAAGGGCACTAAAAAGCCATCTGGGGAGAGACAACCCCAATGATTCAGACTGATTTATGTGTTTTTGAACTTTTTCCTCTGCGTAATTTAATTAATGGCCAAGGGCAAGGGGTAGTTGGACCGGCGGCCTCGCTACCTCACTGCCTCACTGCCTCGAGGGTGTGAGCCGTGAGCAGTCACTTCATATCGCCGAGGCATATACATACTATACCTGGCCTAAGATTAATTAGCACTTGCAACGCACCGAAGGCGCCGAGGGAACTCCCCGACTTGTTTAGCAGCTGAAAACAAATTGCGGCCAATTGCGCTGTGAGTGGGTGAGTAAGTGACTGATGGGTGGGGCCGCTGGGCGGTTCACTGAGCATTGGGGAAATCAAGGTAAAGTGCCGCCGCTCTGGTTGCTTTCAGTTTTCCTTTTTTATTTTTCTTTTTTTTTTTTTTCACTCACACCACACACACGCTGCTCTCGGGTATGCAAAAGGGAGAGCTTTCCATTCCATTCCAATGTCACGTGGCCGCAGGGATTCGTCGGCGGGCAGCGGGGAAAGTGTTCTGGGCCACAGATATTCCGGGGCCAGGAAGTCTCCTTAACTCGGTGACACACAGCCCGGGGGGATAAGCTGGAACAAAAATTTAGTGCTCTCTTAAAAATTCAAATCACCTAAAAAATATGCAAGAGATTTGAACCCCGCACTCCTGTGTGCACTAGTGGCTTATCCACTGCACCAGCCAGATACATGTAAATGTAGTTAAACACTGGAAAAAAAAGTTCTTTAAAGAAGAAAAAAGAAAAAATGGGGACCGACTGGACCTCACCTAAATTTAGTACTTGCGAATTATAAGATGAAAGGAAAAAACCACATTGATCGATCTCTGCTCTCTCGGGTGAGAGCATCAAGCTCTTTATTGAGAGCCTTTTAAAGAGGGAAGAAAGATAGCAATCGAAACGATATACTAAAAAAAGCTTAATTTTTCTTTCCCCAAAAATTAAATTATATAAAAATGCTTTACTTTCAGTGTATCAATATGTGTGTCTAGTAATATGTACCCTGCCATTGCCACCCACCAACGCTTGGCTCTCACGTTTAGTTTTCATAAATTTTCGCCATAAATATTTATGCTGGGTTCTGGAATATGTAAAATTGGTAATTGGAAAATTTTTATCATACTGTTTGGTGCACACACACATACACACTCGAACCACAAGCGACGGGGAGTGGGTGGAAATTTTGTTTTAATTTCAGGTGGTGACCTCCGACCGAACGCGGTTAGATATCGAATTCCAATTATGCGCTGTAATTAAAAACGCTTCAAAGCGCAGAGATCGTTTGATGAATTCCTGGGGAAATGTAAAACTTCCCACCTCTTTGGGGTTTTCCCATTCTCCCTCTCTCTGTGTACCTTTTTCCTCCTAAGCTTTTACCACAAGTACATGTGTCGTTACATTGAAATGGAAATGTAAAACTCGGAAATGCATTCCAAGTGAGAGCTGAGGAAAACGGGGCAGGAAAATTCGGGGCAGCAGTAAGTCGAGACGCGTATTTTTCAGCATATTAAACAAGCCAAGAGGTTCAAATGTTCCTGTTGGTCCTGGATCTCCTGCTCCTGCTATTGCTCCTCCGCTGACTCCTTTGCTCCTCTCTTCCAGCTGCTGATTCTGTTCCTTTCAAGAGTTCCCTGGCTGGCTGTCTGGCTGTCAGACCACGTCGACTTCATCGTCTGCTTGACGTCTCATTTTTTCCCAGTTTTCGCCAGTCTTCTTCGTATACTTTGGGCTCCTTTCGTTCGAGTATATATCCTTTTGGACCTGCACGTTTTTTCGGCTTTTCCTGCTGCTGCTGCTGCTGCTGCTACTTCTACTGTTGCTGACGCATGACGTAGGTGTCTAGACTTGCTAATGTTTCCTCTCGCCATTGCAGCAAGCAAACTCAGCTCCAGCTTCAGCTTCCGATGAAGTCGTAAAACCCATCCGCTGAATTATGCTGCCTCAATTTTTGACCAGTCTCAAGGATCAAGCTGGATCTCCCTGGGATTTCGCTTTAAAAAAAGTTGTGCAGCTCGTTGAGTGCTTTAAGTTGGATTCTTTTCTGTTTCTTACTAGTTCCTGGGACAGCCACTGACATACTTCCCTTGTAAACCAACTTGTAATATATTCCCACGCCATTTCGTGTCAAGAGTGTGTGTGTGTGTGTGGGCAAACATACAGGGACTCGGTATGTGTGTCGCCGAGCGGGGAACCACATTTACAGTGAGCAGAGAATTGCACGTTTGTGTTTCTAGATTACAGCATTGTCTAGCTTCTACGACCTCCTGGGTGTGCCGCCGGCCTGCTGCAGCAGCAGCAGCAGCAGGGACTCAAGTGCCGGTGCCAGCCATGTCTATGGCTTTATTTTTTCTATACATTTCTGTGTCGTCGCCGCGTACTCCGTATTCTCGGTATTCTACCCAATTTCTTTCTCGCTTTTTTACGGCACAGCCAGGCCATCATAAACTGGCATAAAGAGGAGCACAGCAGAGCAGGGAAAAGTGGGGGAAAAGCTGGGAAGGGCGAGGAAAATGGGCAGTGTGAGACAGGCGGAATGAAACCAAAAGCGCAGCGCAGTAAAATGAAGTCTAAACTAAATCCCACATAAGGTACGAACGTGCTCAACACAAATGCCAGGTGCTTACATGCACGACACACTCACACCGCCCATCCCAGGGCCTGTTTGCCGTTTACCTTATTGGATTTTTACAGTGCACGCGGAAAAACGTCATTACAATATCGAATTCATATAGCAAGAGTTGCATTTTAAAAGGAACTTTGTTTGTTTTCTTAGAGTTAACAAGAAAGCGATACACTGAACTTGAAATATGTTAATTTGGAATTTTATTTTTAAAGGATTTAGAGAAGAAAGTTCTTTTAAAGTGTCCTTAGAAGATTTTATTTCGCTTAAGGACCACACAATATTTATTGTTGCATACTTTTGGGTACCCAAATTAATTGTTTTTAAATCTCAAAATGTTTTAAATCTTCACCACTTAATTTAACCCTAGACGGTCATGCTTCGTCGATTCGACGACGCAAAATCACAAAAGATCGAAAAATGGAAAAAAGGTCGTTTTTTATTTTTAGTTTTTAAGTATATTCTTAATATGAGAATGAATTAATATTTCTAATTTTGAACAGTTAAAATGTTGAATTAAACGATGTAAAATTTTTTTTTACAATATTTGTTTGTTTTTTAACAATTATACTTATTTTAAAATTGGCGTCGTCGATTCGACGAAGCATAACCTTAACGTAGGAAAAATAAGCATGACCGTCTAGGGTTAACAATGTTTTTATATCTGTGAGCATCTAGTTTGAATAACAAGAAAATTCTAAACAACATTTACCTACTTCTTAAATACTCAACAGTTTCTCTCCCTGTAACTCTTATTTGTACTTGGCCCACAGACGAGCCTCCCTGAGCAAACTTGCCCCAAAGCCAGAGCCAAATTTAAGCTTGGCCAACATCCGCCGCAGTTCACTTTGCATACATATGTCTCGTCTGCAGCGCCAACTCGTCCCGTCGCAACTTCTCATCCATTGCCGTCATCCTTTTTGTCCCTTTTGCCAGGCGCATTCGACTGGAAGCTGTTAAATATCGAACACATATTTATATGTAACGGGCATGCAGGTGGCCCAGGACATTGGCAAATGGCTTCGAGATTTGTGCGACAGTAACGGCTGCAGGGAGCGAGATAAGCTTGATGCATGGCCCCAAACCCGGGCTTTACATTCCGCAATCCGGAAAACTAGCCATTGCACCAAAAGAAAAATTTGCTTAGAAAATAAAGTGAACTCAGGATTCTTTAATATATATTTTTTAATCCACAACAAGAGCTCGAAAATCGATAAACAAATCTCCTTTTCTCTTCGGCTTGGACATCTTGGAGTTGAACTGCCAGCCGAGGAATGTTTCTCATTTCATTTGTCTTAATAAAAACTGACATTGCAGGTTCTCTTGCCTTTGGCTGTGTTGAAAAGCCAATCATTGTTAAATTAACGCCATAAAAAATTACGCACTCTCTGCCACTCGGCTTCAATCTACGGTGAAGTGAAGTGGAGTGGAGTGGAGTGAAGTCGAGTCAAGCAACCGCAACGCAACTGAGACAGAATCAAATAAAAATTAAGTGCTGACTCAGTTCGTCTGGAAAAAAAAAGTGAAAGAAAAACCAAAGGAAAGCCCCTGCGGAAGGAGGGAAAAACAGTGTGCGGCATGCAAAGTGGAGATAAGGAGAAATGCTTCACAATAACAACAACAGCAACAGCCACGGCTGTGGGTAGATGGGGCGTGGCAAGGCATTTACATGGCCGCAAAGCACAACAATGGCAGCAGACGCAGGAAAACAAAACTGTTGACTATGGGGAAAAAGGCCACCATTCTCACATGTACTACTTACTATGTGTATGCTCCCTGGCAGAGGAGAGTGTGAAACAAAAGTCGGACCGAAAACTGTGACCATATGCGAAGGAGACGCAGAAGACGAAGGCAGGTGTTTTGCGCCAGATAGGGTACGGGGAGGGATGTATAGTACATACGCAGAGAGCAAGATCCTTGGCCCGGCTAAGACAAATGATGCAAAATACATTTGGATCCCGGGCCACGAAAAAAAGCTGGCAAATTTTTCATTTACCTGCTGCCAGCCTCAGAGTTTTTCTCCAGCTCCTGCTGTTGCCTTGCCCGCCTCATTTTCCTCTCAACTTCCCGCCATCCGCAGCTGCCGTTGCCATTGGAAGTTAAGTATACGTAACGTAAACGCAAATTTAATGCTTGAAAAATTCGCTTAAATGGATTTAAGTGCCGCTTTCTTTTTGGCTTGCTTTCTGCCTTATTTTTTCGTTGGCCCTGCCTGCTAGCCAGCCTTGTAGCCTGCCTGCCTGCCTGTTTTATCTTGGCCAGCAGATAAATGAAAATCTTCAAAAAGATGAAGTAGCGGTCGGCGAAGAGCAACAGAGGCTAGGCCGAGAGTAGACTTTTGTGTTTATTGGGGCTACTTATCGACTGAGCACAGTCAAGTGAGCTTTGGCCCCCAACTTTGACCCATTTGAGGCTTAGACTTTGGCCACATTGATAACACTGGGGATTAGGGGGAACCGAAAGCCAATGCAAATATCCGCCAAGTAAACGAAATTAACAATTAAGTTTCAAGGGAAAAAAAAACTAAAGCAAATTTAATTTCAATTATAAATCTAAATCACCTTACAAGTCTTACTATATTTGTGTAATGCCTCGTCGAATGCCTTTTAGGCTACAAACATAGTGCACGCTGAGACGAAGCTGAAAATTAAGACGAAGCTGAAGACGAATTGCTTGCGATGCGAGTAAGCTAATAGGTTGCATAGTGGAAGACGAATTTGTTGAGATTTTGTGATGTTAGTCGCTATGGATTTCTCATCAACATCCAATTCCTTTGAAATATCATTCCAATTCTGGTCCACAATATGCCTATTGTAGTATAGTTTATTCTGCTGGTCCCATAAACATTGTTTTTTAAAAACGGCTGCAATTAATTCATCATTTATTATAGACATTTATACAAAACATGTGCTTCAGGAAAATCGCAAGTCACAAGTAAATTGCAGTGTTGCCAAATGAAAATTTGGCTCTTCCCCTATCTCAAAAAGTTAAATTTTCCCCTAAAAATTCCAGTTTTTCCCCTAAAATGTAAAAAAAAGAAGAAGAACAACTCAAAATAGCAAGCGATTGGTCTTTAAAAACAGTACTGCTCCGTTTGAAGCTGATCGCTTGCGTTTCGTCTTCATCTTCGTCTTCGTCTAAGCGCGCACTATGTTTGCGGGCGAGCGAATTCATATGAATTGTTCTGCACTGTTTTTCGTCTTCAGCTTCGTCTTCATTTTTAGCTTCGTCTCAGCGCGCACTATGTTTGTAGCCTTAAAACCTAATTATTTGCAAACAAAATAATTCAATGTTTACTCCAAGAGTCATCTGTCTTTTCTGCAACTTTTATGGGCGGGTATAAACGTAAAATGAAAGAACAACTCAAGTTCACCCCACTTTGCTGCGCGGACTGACTTTGTTTAGCTGCCTTTTATCTGGTTTATCTGGCCTATAATTTATATGCTGACGCATCATATAATCTTTATCCCAGAACAGACAAAACAAAAAAAGCGAAAAAAAGAAACCCTTAACCTTTGCCGCTGGCATTTAAATTTAGAGCCCTATCGTGGGGCGTAAATCGATGCGGAAACTGCCCCCACCTTATGCCAAGAGGGAAATTTACGATTTACGGGCACAGCTTGCCACGTTCAACAAGCCGCATACATTTTTATGGCCAATTAAATTCCATAAGCCAGGCTAACCGTAACGAAAGCGAGCGGCCTCAGGATCTTTAGCCGCTGGCACTTTAAGTTCTTCCCTATTTCGGGGAAATCGATGCGATTCGATGCGATTCGAGGACCGATTGTGGTCACCAATGAATTTTTGTGTGTGTGTCTGTGTTAAGTGTGAAGTAATGAATATTAAAATGAAATTTCCAGGGGACAAGGACAAGCGCAGCGGCAGAAGCCACGCAGCCATCGACAGAGAGCAAATATTTTGACAGCTGTCAGTCGAGGGAAATGATTTCGCATTTCTGTTGCTTCCATTTTTGCCCGCTTTCCTTGGCGGCAAGGCAAGTTTCCCGCTTTCCTCTCGTAGGGAAAACCGAGGAGCAGGAGCACATGCCAATGCCAAACTGATAGACAGGCAGACAACGTGCGACTGCCGCCTGACTGCTCTTTTAACACCAATTGCTTTTTAATGTATGCACGTCCTCGTCTCTCTCGTCGCTTCTCTTCGCTTAAAAAAGGAAAATTGTAAAAAAAAAGGAGAGGAAAGAAGGCAAAGCAATTGATTGACATTTTTGGTGAGCAGACATTTCGTCCTATTTTATATGCAAATCAGCAAGATACACACACACACACACACGGACATGGCACACAATGTCCTGGCACACGAGCATGTCAACTGGCTTTGCGTTGACAGGACAATAATAACGTTAAAATGTCGGGCATTTATCGTGCCTTCGCTGCTCCTGTGGCATGGTTTTGTTGTGTGTGTGTGTGCATGCTGTGTTTGCAACTAATTACACAAGGTCCTTTCTGGTCACTAGAAAAGCAGGTCAGGAGTCCGGCCAAGTTTATGCCTCCTTCTTGGTTTCTTTCTTTGGCATGGGCAACGTTTCTGGATAGTCATATGTACTAATCAACGAGCTTCGGTACTCCATTTTGTACAAATTTCTCTGTACAAACTCACTAACATCCTCGGGCTTGGGGTTAATATTCGAAAGATCTGGAAAAATTGGTCAACAAAAGAGTTAACAGGATGGTTAAAAATGATCAATTCTTACCATTATCAAATACAAATTGTGCCACCGCCGCTCCCACTTTCAGAGCCACCTCATGGGCATCCTTGATGGGTGGATACAGTGCACCAGCATCCAGTCGCTCCTGGGAGACGCAGTCGGCCAGTGTGCGTGCCACCACAGGATATATGGAATTGGGCAAAGTCTGGGCCGACGAACTAATGGCGCCCAGCGCAATGCCGGGAAATGTTAAGCAATTATTAGCCTGGGAAGGCGAATATCGTTTTCCGTTTATCACCACCGGCGGAAACGGTGATCCGGAACAAAACAGAACACGGCCCTAAAAATAGTTGTATAAATATAAGATGAAGCTTAGCTTTTACATCCCAAAACGAACCTCTGTATGGCAATAGGCCTGCTCCGCTGTACACTCCGAGTAGGCAGTTGGATTCGAGAGGGCAAATACCGCCGGAAGCTTGTGGTTCTTGGCCATCGTCTTGAGGATTTCCTCGGTAAATAAGGAAGCATGACCTGTCGCTCCCACAAGTATCGATGGCTTCAGTCTCTGGATTGTGGCTAGTAGATCCTCGGAGCCCTCTATGGGCTTGAGGAAACGTTTGACCGGCTCGCCCCCATCGGTTCTATCGCAGGTGAACAGGCCAATATGATCCTGCAGGAATATATTCTTTGCCACCTCATCGGCCGGCACACCTCGCTCCTCCAACTCAGTCGCTAGCATGTTGGCAATGCCCAAAGAGGCGCTCCCAGCGCCCGCAAATAGAAATGTGGTATCCTCCAGTTTGCGGCCAGTGATCCGTTCAACGTTTAGGAATCCCGCCACTCCGGTGGCACCCGTTCCCTGGACATCGTCGTTGAAGTAGCAATAGCTGTCTTGATACTTTTCTAGGAACTTGAGAGCATCGGGCGTGGAAAAGTCCTCAAAGTGGATGAAGGTATCGTGACCAAAGCACTCCACCGCCGCCTCCATGAACTCCTGGACAAGTTCGTCATATTCGGGACCTCGTACCCGGGGAATGCGCATGCCCACATAGAGTGGATCCTGGAGCAGGGCCTGATTATCCGTGCCCACGTCCAGGCAAACGGGCATCAGTAGGGAGGGCGGAACTCCGGCCAGGGCTGTGTAAAGGACCATTTTCCCGACGGTAATACCCATGCCATTGGCACCCATGTCGCCGAGTCCCAAGACCCTTCCGCCATCCGTTACACAAATGGCTCGCACATTTCGTTCTGTCCAGTTGTGCAACAGCTCCACGATATGTCCCTTGTCAAAGATGCTTACATACAGGCTGGTGGCGATCTGGAAATTCAATCCAAAGGTGGTCACCACATCGCCCATCGTGGGTGTATAAACAATGGGCAGGACCTGCTCGATGTTCTCCCGGATAAAGCGATAGTAGATTCGCCGGTGCCTATATTGCAGGGAACTCAGATATGTGTACCTATTGAGGTTGGCTGGCCGTGCATAAAAGTTCGTCTCGATGGCCAGCATCTGGTCTTCCATGGAACGCACTGTGCAGGGTAATAGTCCTTGGATTCCCAGACGCTGTCGCTCCTCAATGGTGAAAGCTAGGCCCTGAAATATGGATTTGAAGCAGCTATAATATAATGTTTTAGATAATTACTAAGCATGCAATGCATTATGTTTTAGAATTTTAAATAATTTATTCAGGGAAAGCCTATGGCTTTCCTCATAACTTTACTTTTTGGAGCTTAGTGAAGAGTACCGCACCTTATTTCGTCTGCCATCCGTTATAATTCGCCAGTCGGGCCGCGTTATGTGATCCAGGTCATCATAATAGCTGATTCCCCGGCGGAAAAGGAGCAGCGGCCTTGAGGAAGGACGCCGAAAAGTTCTCAACAGAGAACCCATACATGTCAAGCCCTTGATGACCATTGTAATTATGACAACGTAAACAATTTCGAAAGTTCGATAAAAGTAATAATTTTGTTGGATTTTTTTTTAATTAGAAATTTGTACGTACGAATTTTAAAAAATAGAAAACCAAAAAACAATTTCACATTCTGAGAGTGGCCTACTTTTTCTTCTCTGGAAGCTTCTTCTTTTGCTCGTCAGGACTGGGATTTGGCTTTACATTAGGATATGACCAAGTCTCGGCCAGAGAGCTGCCATGCTCCAGTTCATAAGTGTTACTTAGCAATAATTCGCAGAGATCCTTGGGCGGCGGAGATGTTTGCGATAGACCTTTAGGATAAAGGATGTAGATTTAAACTCTCAAGTGTAGTATTTTGTTTTTACCTTTATCAAATATATACTTGGCCACCTCATAGGCAATTTTGCAGGCCACATCCTTGGCCTGCTCCACCATCGGGTAGATATTTCCATTCTCCAGGTCCTTGTCCGAGGGGAACTTGGATAGCTCGTGGGCGGCAACCAAATAGATCTCGTCGGGAATTGTACGGGGCAAGGCTGTGAGGACTCCCAAGACCACACCGGGAAAAGCAAGGCAGTTGTTGGCCTGACCGGGAGTAAGGCGTTTGCCATTGAACTCCACCGGCGGAAAAGGTGAACCCGCTGAATAAATGGCGCGACCCTAAGATATATATAGAAATAATTAATTAATTTTTAACCATAATGTAAATACCTCCGAGAATTTGTAGGCCTGTTCGGCAGTGCACTCCGACTTGTTGGTGGGATTGGAAAAGGCAAAGATGCCCGGACGCTCGTGGTTCGCGGCCATACTTCTTATGATTTTTTCGGTGAAAATTCCGGCCGCCGAGGTGGCACCCATTATTATCGAGGGCTTGAACTTGTCCACCACCTCCTCCAGGGACTTTATTGGCTGCATATCCTTGGCGAACGGCTTAATATCATCCGTCACGTTCTTTCTCTCCTTGGTTATCAGGCCTTCTTGGTCGCAGATGTATATATTCTTTGTGATCTCCTGTTCGCTAAGCCCCCGGGACATCAGCTCCTTCTTGAGCAAACCACATATACCCATGGCGGCGCTGCCTGCTCCCACGAATAAGATGACGTGCTCCTCCAGTGGCTTCTTTGTTATTCGCTGGATGCCAAGCAGTCCGGCCACGCCCACAGCTGCCGTGCCCTGGATGTCGTCATTGAAGGCGCAATAGCTATTCCGATACTTTTTCAAGAACTTAAAGGCATTGGGTGTGGAAAAATCCTCGAAGTGGATGAGGGTCCGTTGGCCGAAGGTCTCTACCACCGACTGCATGAACTCGTCGATGAAGTCATCGTACTCCTGCCCCTTTAGCCGCTTTTCACGCAGTCCAATATAGAGGGGATCCTCGTGGAGTACGGGATTCTCGGTGCCCACATCCAAGCAAATGGGCATTAGTTTACACGGTGGAATGCAGGCCAAGGCTGTGTACAGGTCCATTTTCCCAATGGCTATGCCCATTCCATTGGCACCAAGATCGCCCAGGCCCAGGATACGTTCGCCATCGGTCACGCAGATGGCCCAAATTTCCTTACATTTCGGCCAATTTGAAAGGACTTGCTTCATATGGCCACGATCGTGCTTGGTTATATACAAGCCAGTTATTTCCCGGTACAGCATGCCGTAGAGAGTGCAGGCCACGCCCACTGTGGGTGTGTATATAATGGGCAGGACCATGGCTATGTGATCGCACACAAACTGGAAGTACATCCGCTCGTTGCTTTGTCGCATGGTCCTCAAGTAGCGATATTTCTCCACGTTTGTCTTAAACGAATGGAAGTTGGTCTCGATGGCGTACATCTGATCCCGACACGAGCGGACGGAGGCGGGCAGAAGGCCATGGATGTTCAACCGCTGACGTTCTTCCAAAGTAAAGGCCAGGGCCTTTAAGGAAAAGGATTAGGATTTCTCCAAGGATATATAGAATTTTGTCTACCTTATTGTGCTTGGCTGAGAAAACAATATCCAGCGGCATTCGAATTGTGTCATGTGTAGAGCTTTGGCGTTGTTGGTGCTGCTCCAGACTGGGCTCGCTCTTCCTTTGAGGTGTCTTGGCCATGGTTGTCAGTCGGTTAAATCCCCAGTTGAGGGTCCTAAAGAAACTCATTTTGCTGGTGTTAAGAGTACAAGGACACTAACATAAATTTGGTTCATCTGCAACTTTTAAATGTTTCTGTATGTGTTTTTTTTTGAAATTATTTAAAGATAAAAACAATTTTGACAATACCCCTTTCAAAGCCTCTTTATAATATCTATGTTGGAGATAAACAATTACTAATACAATTTAAGTAATAAAATAATAGAAAGTAACCCCCATAAAAACAATTCCCAACTCCTGCCATATTTCGGGGTCAATATCGTTAAAAGAGTCTTAGTCAGAAGGAGAGGCTAATTTGCATGAGGCCAGGAAAACAGTTTCGTATCTATCACTCATTATGCATTATTATGGAAATCTCTTCTGTAACAGCTATTCTTGTTGTCTTCCCGGCCATTAGGGGTTGCCACTGTCGAATGTCCATTGGCCGGGACAAAAGGAGCTGGCCAAGTCAACACAAAAATGACTCTTAGCGCGGTCATCAAAGGATTTGCTCAGGCTTTGGCACAAAAAATAAAAAGTTGTCCAGCCACTGTCCTTTGTCCTCTCTGTGTGTGTGTTTGTGTGTGTGTTTTTGGGCTTGTTTGTGTTCCTGCTCCTGTTTTTGTTGTTGTTGTCTTACTAATTGTGCCAAATTAGTTGACAACTTAATGTCGTAAAAATTTCAGCTAAATGCCTCAATCTTTTGTTAATGACATTGACAGCGGTGCAACTTTTTGCGACTTGACTTTGGGTTCCCGGACTCGGGCCTTGAGCACGTGACATTGCTGGCAGGAGTACGTGACACTGTCAGTGTCAAATGTGCAAGGACATGGCCCTGGAGCTGGTCGGTCCTTTGGCTGTATTGTATTCACTTTTCGGCCCTTGGATTCTGGCCCCCCATAAATTAACTTTCTCCTTGTTGTTGCCCAGAAATTATAATAGTTTAATTAGTTCATTTGGTTTTTTGTTGTTGTTTTCTGTTGACTAACTGCTGCTGACAGTTTCATTAGGCTTTAATTAACTGCCAGAGCCTTGGCTAATCAATGTACAATGCGGCGTATACTCAATCTTGTGCCTGTTTTGTCTACTTGCAGATCATGTCAAGGACTTCAGCTGTGGCCCGCTGCACTACAAGACCTTCTACATGGATGAGCGCAATAATGCACTCTATGTGGGCGCTATGTAAGTATTAGAGAACGGGTCACGGGTCGTATAAGTATTTAGAAATAGGGTAAGGGGTAGCCTCTCCCACAAATACATTTAACTTTCAAATAAACCTTTGAATTATTGATACAATCAACTATTAACAGACTTAAATATGTATTTAAAGGCACACTGCACCCCCCCTTTTAATGTAGAAAAATTCCTATAATTTTCGGTAAACTTCCTTTTCCGGCTGCCGGCAATTAGAAAGTTCCGTTTTGGGACACCGGAAAGTCTGGGGTCGTCCCAACTTGGCAAACCCGAACGCATTTGGGACTGCATATTTCATTTTTCCAAGGGTCCTAGCCACACTGTCGGCATACATAATTATGAATTAATGCCACCACCGGCAGAGCATGCCGCTGCTCATTTGTCTGTGGCAAGTTGAACACGGCCACATTTTCACAGTTTGCGGTTTTTAGGAGGGGCGAAGGAAGGCAGGCCCAGGAGCACACTGACGAGGAGATTGGTCGCCTAAGAGCGGGCAAACACAGTAACCAAAATTACCACTTGACTCGTGGAGGAGACCCACGGAACCACCGAAAGCCGGGCAACCCGGGCGATCCACCAACCACAGCTGGCGACTCTCGTCAGCGATTGCCGTGGGGGCTGCTCCTAGAGAGCGCCCCGGCAGGGAAATGAAGATTAATGGTCTTCGGGTTGACGGGGGAGAGCCCCTAAAAAACTCGGCAGTGTCAGGAACTACATAAAACACACTGCCAGTGCCACTGCCCCTTTGCATTTTCCTTTTGTTTTCCGCGGCGCCGCAAAAGTTTCGAGTGTTCGGATGGCGGCGCTTAAAGCCGCCTGCGTTTGCCTGGCAATATTGCCACATTCGACATATCAATCAATCAGGGCGCACACTGACTGCAATAAGTACGCTGGCAGGCCTGACAGTTCCGCACAGCAGGTGTGTGTTTGTGTGCGCGACAACAATTTTTCAACCCGAAAACATATAAAAGAAAAGCAGGAGGAAAATGTCAATGAGCTTGAGCTTACCGGGGGCCCAGACAGCTGGCAACTGGCAACTGGTGCGGCATTAACTTATCGCATGAGGTGGCACGAGTTCGGGATTAACTCGAGTGTCGGGGGCTGACAAAGTTTTCCTCTTTACCATGCTAATTCATTTCTTTGTCTCCTTTGCCTTTTCTCCCCCAGGGATCGCATCTTTCGGCTCAATCTGCGCAACATCAGCCAATCGATTTGCGAGGTAAGATATAGTGGTATTATCTTAACAGAATTATTCGCACTTTAAGAGATTTAAATAATAAATACAGTTTATAGGTTGAGAGACTCTGATTTGCGGTCTCTTGACCTAATTTTGATGCCTTTTTGATTACAGCTTTTGCCTGATTAAGTTCCATTTTCCTTGAATATTATTCATGGCTTAGGAAAATAGGAATAGGAAAATCCTTAAGCCTCTGCTGCATTTGTGAGTGACCAACTTGTCACTGACAGCCACCAATTGCACTTAAATGATTCCATCTTCAACTATCAATATCCGCCCCTGTCCGTTCAACCGTTTTCCGCCACTTTTTTTTTTTTTGTCGTCCTTGCGTCCTTGCAAGGCGGCAGCCCAGTGCACTATCGCCACCTCCTGAGACGTAGCAAATGCTTTTAACAGCAATTATTTGTGCTGACTGCTGGGCGGGCGGAGGACGGCAAACGGCCAAAAGGAATTCCATTTGAAGGCAGCAGCACTTAGAGTTGCCCGGTGCCTTTGGACTGACACTTTAGGCAAGTGGAAATAAAAGTGGAAAGTGCATCCTCGCAGCCACCGGATATTGTGTCTATATGTCAGGCATAAAAATTGTCAGTCGATGGCTTTTTCGCCCCCTCATTGATTTGTGGTTTTCACTTAGGCAAAAGTATTTGCAGCAAGACAAGCTCCAAAAGGAGATTCATTGTCGATTCAAGTGCCGCCAAAAAGAAAAAGGAAGTGGCAGAAAAACGAATCAAATTAAATAAACAAATGTCCAACGTGAGCAACATACCAAATAACAATAATAAAAAACATAAAAGAAAACCAACGAAAATACTGCCAGGACATGCGAGTCTACCGAAAAATTCTTTTTGGCGCGTGCCTTCGGTTGAGCATCCGCAGCATCGAATTCCAGCACGGTTTCAATAAACTTGGCCAACATAAATTTCAACTCGATGCCATTTTTCATTCTTCCAGCGCGATGTACTCATCCTGGAGCCCACCGGCTCGGATATCCTTAACTGTGTGTCCAAGGGCAAGCGGGAGGTGAGTTGCCCATACATAATTGCCATTAACCTTTGTAACCATTCCAAAGCATGTGCAAAATTTTGTCTATCGATAAAACCAATGAATTTGTGAACCAAACTCATGCCTCGCCCTTTTCCATTTCCATTTTGCAATTTCGGAACTACACACACAAAAAAAACCAACCCACTCTTTGATTTCCTTAAACCTTTGATTTTCTAACATTTACTACAATTACACAAAATAAAAACCAAATGAAATGCAATGCTGTGATTCGGGGCACTTGACAAGAAGGTGGAGTGCCGCAATCACATAAGGGTTATCCAACCGATGAACTTCAATGGCCAGAAGCTATATGTTTGCGGGACCAACGCCCACAATCCCAAGGATTATGTTATAAATGTAAGTGAAAGGGAAAAAACTAATTAAAAGGAAAATATTCATTCATTTTTATTGAATTTAAGAGTGCCTTTCTTGATTTGAAAGTGAATATTTTCCATTTTGTTTTAAGAAATTTGAGTTTAAGCAACTTGACTGACTTTCTAAGAGCTTAAAGTTTTATATAATTTTTAATATAAAGTTAAACTCAGACTCCGTAGACGTAATGATCAAGTCCCTATAAAAATCCTTTTCCTGTAAACCAAACTCTTCCCTTTTTTACCAATTTAAAAGGCAAAATAGGGGATTTTCCAAAGGGACTTCATCAATGTGCCTAATTGTGAATGTCAGTCAAGTTTTGAAGTTCATTTCAGCCAGCGGGCGGCCAAAATTAAAGTCAACTAATGCGCTTTTCGTTTTGCTTCCACATCATTCCCCTTAACCCCCAACATCCAAAAACATCCAAAACACCCAATACACCCACCCGAAACCCCATTTCAACCCTTAGGCAAACTTAACACATTTACCCAGATCCCAGTACGTGCCCGGCATCGGCCTGGGCATTGGCAAGTGTCCCTACGATCCCGCTGACAACTCAACCGCCGTCTATGTGGAGAACGGAAATCCCTTCGGTTTGCCCGCCCTGGTAAGTTCAGACCCGAAAGCGGAAGTGGAATAAAAGTAAGGATAAAGGAAGGCACAAATAAAAAGAAAAATGTCAATTGTAATAAAATTACAAAAGTAAAGGCACGGGAGAAAGACGGTTGGGAAGGAAGTTGGCAAAGTTGTGTTTGGGACGCGCAGGCAGGAAAATTTTAAAGACAGAAAAGATGGGAGAAAAGGCAGCAATAAAGCAGCTGAAATTAAATTAGAGCAGGGCATACACACACACACACATATACATAGCCAGGGGAGGCGCACTGAGAGGGAGGCACGTGCGTACACTTTGTGCGTAATTGTGTGCGTGCGTGCCTTGGCTTACTGGGCGTATGCGTGATGTTCGGGCCTTATCATCAGTCGCCGCTTGCTAACCACGATTGTGTCTCTCGTTCTTGTTTCCGTTCCCCGTTACCCGTTGCCCGCCTTCCCCTAACAAACTGCAGTACGCCGGCACGAATGCAGAGTTCACCAAAGCGGATTCCGTCATATTTCGCTCGGACCTCTACAATCTGACAAATGGACGCAAGGAGGCCAACTTCAAGAGAACCGTCAAATATGACTCCAAGCTGCTGGACAGTAAGTTAAAGCCATGTGTAACAAATGTTTAAAATAAGAAAAACTTATAGAAAATAATTGTTAAAGTCTTTCAAGATACTTTTACAAGCTGATTAGCTGACTCACCTTCTTCCCTTACCCTTTCAGAACCCAACTTTGTTGGCTCTTTCGAGATCGGCGAGTTTGTCTACTTCTTTTTCCGGGAACATGCCGTGGAGTATATAAACTGCGGCAAGGCTGTTTATTCTCGTGTGGCCAGAGTCTGCAAAAACGATCGTGGCGGCAAATATATGATCAGCCAGAATTGGGCCACGTATCTTAAGGCTCGCATGAACTGCAGCATTTCCAGCGAGTTTCCCTTCTACTTCAACGAGATACAATCGGTGTACAAGATGCCCACGGATGATACCAAGTTCTATGCCACGTTTACAACGAATACGAATGGACTGATTGGATCGGCAGTGTGTAGCTACGATATAGGGGATATAAATGCGGCCTTTGATGGTAAGTTTTTACTTAGGAAAACTTTATAAAAATAAGAAATGAAAAGCTAAAGAAACCTATAATGTGCCAAGTTAATAGAAATATATTAATTGTTTTATAATATATTTTAAAAATTAACTTAAGAAAGAAATCTTTCAGTATAAAAAGAATTATACTTCACCAAAGTATCTATACCAAGTTAATTCCTAGAATCCCAAGCAGTAACAAGACCCTTTTCCTTCGAGTGTATATATGTAGGTAGTATGTCGGCTTGTGTGATTTATTGCACTGTCCATAATTCTTGAGGGGGATTCCCATTTCGCCAGTGACTGCGGATGAAATTACGCGCACAGGTGGAGACCTTGTCCCTGGAATTTGAGCGTTAAATGGTGCGCATTGAATTGATGGTGGCACCACCCACAGGACCTCAGCCGGCTTCCTGGCACACATATCCCTCCTCCTTTTATTGAAACAGTCTCACATTCGCCTTGAATTTCTTGTGCGCTAGCTGCCACTTTAACTTCAGGGGGACTTGGGGCTTTTCAGTACAAGTAATGAGTACCATGGCCAACACTTTTTTAACCCAAGTTGGCCTGGAAAGTTCATTAACACCGTAAAGTTTGTCTGTGTGTGTGGAGCGGTGCCAAGACTGACAGGCAGACAATCAGGCAGACAACACACAGACGCAGTCACACAGACGGAGCCACAGGGCAAAGAGCTGCAAAAAAATCTGGCATACACTTAAAATTCATTACGAAAAGTTTGCGGGCATGTTGCACAGACAGCAGCGAGTGTGATAAAAAAGAAAAATACAAAATAAAAATAAATGTGGAAAGCCACAGCAATTAATTATGGCAACAAACGATTATGCAGCCGCACTCGAAGGCCAGGCTATGATTCTTAAATTGTATTTTATCCTTGACAGGCATGGAATCTGTTTATGAACAGGACTGTGAATATAATAACCAGAAGCTTTAAAATTTAATTAAGTTAGTGTCAGAGCCTTTAGCCTTTTAAAATTACAATAAACGTAATAAAATTTGATACAAAGATTTAAATTAGAAATATTTAAGACAAGTCTAAGATCATATTTAATTTCAGAAATATAGAAACAGATTTAACTGCTAGTTATAATTCATTAACCTCGGCTATTCATGAAATGTTAATGCAGAAACCACTTGGCATAAACATGGAAGCAGTGGCAATGATTCTTAAATTGTATATTTTATATTTACCGAGTGCGAGTGTGCGAGTGCCACAAATCAGCACTTCGCACCGTACTGACACACATAAATTAAGTGCAGCACACTACTGCCCTGGCACTCAACTCCGCACTGACGCCTCCCCTCTCCCCTTTTCTTTTACTCCTCCCTTTCCGCATCCAGGCAAATTCAAGGAGCAGGCCACCTCAAACAGCGCTTGGCTGCCCGTGCTGAACTCCAAAGTGCCGGAGCCACGTCCGGGAACTTGCCACAACGACACCGCCACGCTGCCGGACTCCGTGTTGAATTTCATCCGCAAACATCCGCTAATGGACAAGGCGGTCGATCATGAATTTGGCAATCCGGTCTTCTTCAAGCGGGACGTCATCCTCACCAAGCTGGTGGTGGACAAGTAAGTGAGAGCCGTATTCATTAGCGCTGCCAGCCAGTTGTCTGCCGGCCTGGCACGGAGCCAGTCGCATGGGAGTATCCTTGTTGACATTTGTCGGGTTTAGACTACTATATATGGGGTTTACACAGAGAAAATGGATGTATTATTTAGTAAAAGGAGTTTTATAATTTTTTTTATCCCATGCTATTTTTGTTTGATTAATTTCCAAGAGCATTTTAAGGCTCATATCTTAAATCATGATGTCTTGGGCTTATTATCCTCTTAAATGATTTCTAAATACACTTAAACATAATTATCTCTGTTATTTTTTGTGTAGTGCCCAGACTCCTGGGCTGGCTCTGTGTCCTGACAGTTGTTCTGGCAGCGAAAAATGTTTTGTCTTGGCCGGAACTTGTGAACAAAGTGCCGCAGGATGTGTTTTCAGTTAAGCGCTTGCCACTGACGCTGCTTTTTTTCTCTTCCCTTTTTTTCTCTCCCCTCCCGTGACGCTTTTCCCGCAGGATACGGATCGACAAGCTGAACCAGGAGTTCCTCGTGTACTTTGTGGCCACAACCTCGGGCCACATCTACAAGATAGTGCAGTTTATGCACTATGGCCAGCGGCACTCCAACCTGGTGGACATCTTCGAGGCCTCGCCACACAACGAGCCAATTCGGGAGCTGACCTTGAGCCACAAGACGGGCTCCCTATACCTGGCCACCGATCACCAGGTTAAGCAGATCGACATGGCCATGTGTGCCCGTCGCTATGACAGCTGCTTCCGCTGCGTCGCGGATCCGTACTGCGGCTGGGACAAGGAGGTGAAGGCCTGTCGACCATACCAGCTGGGTCTGCTCCAGGATGTGGCCAACGAGACGTCGGGCATCTGCGACACGAGTGTGCTGAAGAAGAAGGTAACCTCCTCCTACGGCCAGACCCTGCATCTGTCGTGCTTCGTCAAGATGCCGGAAGTGCTGAGGAAGAAGCAGACCCGCTGGTACCATCACTCTACGGAAAAGGGACGGTGAGTGTTGCGGGGTTTTTGGCATTAAAAATATCCTGGAATATCTATTACTTGGACTCCTTTAATAAGTAAATTTAAAATTAAATATCTTTAAAACCGCGTGACTATTGTTGGGTAAACCCCACACCCTCCCCTCATCTATCTGAATCGAAAATCTCTGGGGAAAATTGAAAGCGAATAATATTGGGGTAAATGGGAAAGCGTAGGGCGCTTCATCTCACTTAGCCGTGCCAATGCTGCGGTAAATTGACACTTTAAAATGTGCTCCGAGACTGCTTTTTGGCGTTTACGCTGCCGCTGGTGCCCAAGTAATGGAAAAACTTTCAACTTTCCACCAATAAGAGTCGCAGTCTGTGTGCCTCGCGAGCACACAGTTTATATTGATTTTTATTGTGCGTTTCCAATGCGAATGCGAATAGAAAATGGAAAATCCCCTGCGCCATATCGCAGCAGCCATCTCCATAGCCATCTCTATGGCCATCTCTTGCCAATCTCTATCTCACTGTCTCCCATCTCTGTCTGGCAGCTACGAGGTACGCTACACGCCCACCAAGTACATCGAGACGAACGAGGGCGGACTGGTGCTCCTGGCGGTGAACGAGGGCGACGGCGGCCGGTATGACAGCTACTTGGATGGCACCCTGCTCTGCAGCTACGGCGTCACCGTGGATGCCCACAGGTGAGTCAGCCACAAAAGTAACAAGGACTCCGTAGTGTTGCCAACTTTTGACTCCTTGAGGGAGCTTCTAGCTATTTTTAAAATTTCTTATTATTTACTGTGAATATTAAACAATTTGTATTTGTATTTGTTTAACCAGTTTTAAATTTTTAATCAATTATTTTATATAATCAATATTCACATCGGTTTTACATGTTTTTTGGATAAATATATTATTTCAATTGAACTTCCTGGAAAATAGCTAACTTGGCAACCCTCTGAACCCATCAACTCCAGCCTTGGCTGCCTAATTTCCGTGAAAATGTCAATAACTTATTGTTCACTTTTCCCCACCTAGATGCTCGCCGCCGTCGCAGAAGCAGGACTACCAGAAAATCTACTCGCACTGGTGCAATGAGTTCGAGAAATACAAATCGGCCATGAAGCAGTGGCAGGCCAAACAGGAGGTGTGTATCCCTGGGAATAATATATATAATTTTGGGTTGGGCGCCAGCTGCCGTTAATTGTTTTAATTAATTTTTCAGGCGTCAGGTGTGGGGGTGCTTTTTGAGTTTTAATTATTTTGTAATTTGCTGGCAGAGATCTAAGTGCTTCCCTCCCTCTTGAATTTCCTTTTATTAGCAATGCGGCCTCAAGGATAAGGCAGGACCAATCAGCAGCAGCAACGACGGCAAGCACGTGAACGATGTGTTCAGCAACGATGCCTTGGTCTGACCCAGAAGTGAGTATCCTTGAAAGTGGCCCAAAAAAATAACCAACACATGCTATCTCTGCCCCTGCATAATCAGTGTGCCGACAAAACATCGTTCTGCAATCAAGAATATAAAAGTTGAAAGTGAGGAGAAAGTAAAACGAAAATCAGAAAAGTAGGGCAATGTTTTATGTTCACATAAATAATTTGTAAAGTCACAACATTTAGTCTTGAATTAAGGCAGGACTCCAAGAGTCTCGTTAAGCATATAAAAGATAAATATAAAGTAATACTTCAAACTACATATTCCTGAGTGCCAGAATGATTTTTCGGTGCAGCAAACCATCATCACCAGTCCCAACATAACCAGTAGACCCTCACGAAATCTAACCAAAAATGTCCTTTGTCCAATCCCCCCCGGCTGCCGCTGATGCCCTTCCGAAATCGAAATGTCCAGCGTACTTGTACAGCTTTGAGTTTCTGTCGTCGTCGTCGTCGTCGGAGGGCGTGGCCACCGCCCACCGCAAATTGTACATTTTCGTGTTCGTGCTTACCATATTTGCTCGCTTCTAAAGTTTCTAGTTAAAATGTAAATGTAAGTTGAGTGCCCATGTAAGACAACCCACACTAGCCTGCCACTATGTCCTCCCTGCCTTCCCTCCAACAACCAAGACTCACTTTCCATATCCGTATATATCTAAACATATCTGCTTTATTCGGTTGTATTTTGTTTGCAGGCGCAGAGGAGCAAAACCAAACAGAGTGAGCACCCAAGAAATCTGTGTGGAAAATGTGACAAGTACCGACGAAAAAAACTTAAAGGAAAAGGAAAAAACAAAAAAAAAAGAAGGAAAAACCACTACAAAGACTGAAATTTTTAAGCTTTTAAAATCGACAATATTTCCAATAATTTCGATGCGTTTTTTTTTTGTCATTGTTTCGTTTCGTTTTTGAGATGTTGTCAGCGTCTAACTGAATGATTTTCGACATATTAACTAAACTGATATACAAAGATGGAGTAAACGAGAAAAGTTACTAGCAAAAGGATCCTGCCATAAGTCAAATGGAAATTACGGTTTTACACTCACACAGAAAACACTCACGACACTATTTCTACTTCGAGCTAAGGTTAAGGATAATCTAATCTAACAGATACAGATACAGAAACAGAAACAGATACAGAAACAGATACAGATACAGACACAGATGGAACTGCAACCACCTAAGCGAGAATCTGACCCAAGGCAAAAAGTATTAACGAACATGTACGAGAGTAGCTCACAGCTGATGAGGCGCAACGATTTGATTTTGATTTCGATTTAGTTCGGTTTCCGAGAACTCGTTCGGGCTCTTGGGGTTGGGAAGATCTTAAACGAATTTGTATATTACTTAGCAATATTTGTTCGACTAAACTAGCGTAAGACACACCCAAACACCCAAACACACACACACACACAACTAGCTGCCCCTGTTTAGGTCATAGACAAGTACGGATACGGAACCAACTTAAAACGATAGCCAAAACAAACCGGAAATAGGGAGAAACATTGGACGCACAGTACATATACATAGATGTATGTATAATCTGAACGCTATGAACTATAGCTTAAGACGATTTGTAAATAGGAGGGCTTTAGTCGATAAGTGAATCAGCATTCATTTAGTTTTTTACTCGGCTCCGATTTTGATTTGGAATTCTCGATTCGGCATTAACTCGCTCTTGTATAGACGGTGCGTTGGCCTAATGTTTACGATAAGCAATACATAGTTACATATATATATATATGATATGCGTATGCGTAATATAAAGACATATAGTTATAGATACATGAAGTTACTGCATTGAGACCAACATGCTCATGATTACACTTACCCGAACGTAGCCTAGGTAAGTTGGTGTGGCAAATAGATACGTGTTTTATTAAATACTGCCGAAACTCCATTCACGCACATACCCGGAAAATCCATTGAAACTGCCGTAAGATATAGAAACAAATAAATCTTGGAAAAACTAAGCGCTTCACCGAACACGAAACCAAAATAGGTATTTTGCAGCCGAAATGTTTAAATAAAAGAAAATCCCCAAATCGTAAGCATTACTCTCTCACCTCACGCACACACCACACACTCGAAATATTTTTCTACAAGTTTTCTCGGCGAAATTTTTAATGTTTTCATCTTAGGATTTACCCAACAAAACGAAAAACAAAAAAATAAGAAAGCAAACATTTTAGCATTGCATACGGGCATTGCCATTGTACATGAACTAAACCAAAACCACAGGAGAAAAACTATTCGAAAGTATATTTAAAAGCTACTAATGCTCTGAGCTTCTAACTTTAATGAATGAAAAATGTTTTTGCGTTGCCTTCAGTAGAGTTTTTTTCGTTCGAATATTTATTGTAAATAATTTAAAGATTATGTGAAATGTTTTGTATGACAATCACATGATGTTGAGTAAAAGAAAAAATAAACAAATAGACGCAAAACCAGAGAGGAAAAACAAATGAAAACTCGGAAAAAACACGCAGAAAAAATGAATCGAATTGCCATTGCGGCAATTAGAGATGAAAATTAATATTAATTGAGTACTTAACGAACAATTCATTGTAAAAATATTAATACAAGGTAAATAAATATTCGCGGTAAATATAAATATATATATATACATAAATAGATAAACGACTTTTACAAAGTATTCATACAATAAAAGAAAATTTGCGCTTACAAATAATTCGAATTCGCCCAATTAAAGGTTCCATTCGAACAATTTCAAACGCAGATTGGTCTACGAGCTATCGAAATATTTCCGGAAAACAACAAAATCAGAAAAAAAAAAACAGAAAGAAAGTAAGAAAACAAATTAGGTGTAAACACATAAAAGTAAAATGCAGTAAATAAATGTGATAAGATTCTTTAATAAGCAAAAAATTCGAGCGTGGTCTTTTATTTGGGGAGGCGACTGTAGAAAGGGGAAGCCAAGAAAACGATTTCGAGTCCAACTGTACTGGCTCAGAGTCGAATTCGAGTTCGAATGCAATGAGCTCGAAAAAAGAAGGAGAGCGAAAAGAGAGCGATAATCAGAAATTCTGAAAATTTGATATATGTAAGTCGTCTTTTGAGTACTCTTTTCAAACTAGAAATAATTTATGAAAAGGTAAGTAGTAATATCTTGAAAGTAAATTATAATGTTTTATTTTATTAAATATAAATAATATTATTTAAGAATTAATTTAAGGTGACCTAACCTAAATGTAAACAAATTTTAATATTTTTCTGTTTCATATTCAACTTTTCTTTTAACTCCCCCAACAAACCCCATTTAAAACCGTGTATACCTCCTCTTTATTTAAGGGTATTCAGGCAATACATACTTGTATCAGTAGACATACATAATTTAATCTCAACCCAGAAAAATCAAGTAGGCAGTAATAAACAAACCGCTGAACGAAAAAGACCTTGCATAACCGTATTAATAAAAAATGTTATAAACCGAAAATCAGAAATAATGTCTACCTTAGAGCTTGTCTTACAAATTCTCCTGCTGGGCGTTGTGCTAGTTTCTGGACATTTTCGCTATCACAGGGCAGTGAAATATTCCCCGGAACTGATAAGCGAGTTACGAGACTTTGAGAAACTGATACCAAGTGTCACCATCGATGAAATCGTTGCCGAGCACATGATTACGGATTCCGGCTTTCGCAAAGCAGTAAAATTTTTGCGCAGCTCCGATTTCAAGAGGTTTCAACAGCACATAGAGTCTTTGCCCGAAGTTGTGGATCTGATTAATTTTGTGCACCTCAATGACACGAATTTGGGAAAGAGGCGAAGTCATTGGTATCATCACAAACATCATCATTATTATAAAAGTCACGACTACAGCAACCGACATCGTCGATCGGTTGGTAATTCAATCAACGAGGAACTTGTCTTTGTCTTGCTTCAGCCAGCCTCAGACTCAAGGAAATTGAGGTCTTTTACTAGCTTCGTCCAGGAATTACTCACTCATTTGCCCCGAGATCGGTTTGTGGCTTTGATTAATGAGAAACGCCAGAAAAGTGCCATATTTGCCAAGTTCTATGAGGCCCTGAGGAGTCCAGAATTCAAAACAAAATGCGAAGCAGCTTGGGTAAGATTTCTAATCTTTGAAGACACGGAATCACTTATCCTGCCAGCAATAATTTCATGATGAACTATAATTATTTATATAAAAGCTAATTAAATGTTTGTTTTAATTGCTTTTCTCTAGCAATTCTCATTTTCAAGACCTTAACAGTTATTAACTTGTAATTTCAAATATTTATTTTATTTTCTTAGTGATTAACCCCAAACCCCCTTTGATTTCAGACCACAGCAAACGTACAGGGCGTGATTCGTGAACTCTCAGGACATCAAATCAATGCACAGGATCTCAAAACAATTGGCTACGATGTCATCTCCTGGGGTCCAGCCTAGCCTGACAATTCCTTTGTAATTGAATCTCAAATAAAATCTGAGTCTCAGACAATGTTTCCAGTGATTGAGTGTAGGAAGGACAGACAGAGTCAAATGCACCTGATGCGCTATCAAAATATGTGGCTAATGAAAATTCCAGCCACGCTCTATTCAATGCCAAAAAGCTAGCCGATAAACGATCCCCGGGAAATGCAGTAAAAAACCTAAGCAAATAATTCAATGTGACAAAGGGGAAACCGACACACACACACTCGGGGCCGGGTTGCATTTCATTTGCCGTATTGATAAATGGAATGGAATATCATGCTTTCGCTCAGACGCACACCTGTCAAAGCCAGACGTCACACACACACACACACACACACTCGTTCGGGCAATTTAATTTGTCTGCATTTTTGTTGTGGCTGTGTTTTCTACCATTTTATGGTGGTTGTTTCAATTATTTTATTGTTGTATGGCGATAGTTTGGACTGCAGTCACAGGAGAATTTCGAGCCACCTGAAAACACCCGCTCACACACACTCAGAAAAATGGGAAGAGTTAATTTTAAGAATTTTAAATGAGAATTTCAAATTTGAGACCTTAACTAACAGGAGGTATTCATTAATAAGAGGTTAACTAGAAGGACATTAACTATCAGGATGCTCGTCAGGAGACGAACTAACAGAAGGGTAACTAACAGGAAGTTAACCAGCAGGAGGTTATTTATCTGGAAGCTATATTATGGTAATATAACAGGTGTTTACCTAGCAATAGGTTATCTAGCAGTAGGTTATATCTAAAAAGAGGTTAAGAAACAAAAAGTTTAACAGGAGGTGGTTAACTAGAATGAGGTTAACTAACAGGAGGTTAACCAGCACTAGGTTAATTAACAGAAAGCTATGTAACAGAAGGAAATACTTTCAAAAATACCTTCTAAATTACATTATATTACTAAAAGAAATAATTTCAAAATACAAATTATATTATAAATTTTTCCAAATACACTTTAAAATTTCCCTTAAGTCAAACCTTTTCTTTAAGTACATATGTTATATACGTACGGCCACACAGCATGAGTTGACACATGAAAATTGCATGCAATTAATTGCCCGCTGGCGTACTTGCACTCCGACTTGGGTTCGAATCGAAATCAATATGCCACGGACTGGGCCAACAACTGTTATTAGACATGATATGCCATGCAATTTGCGCCCCAACCTCCCCCAGTTAGAACCCCTTTCAATGTCCTTTGCTGCCTTTAATAATGCTCTAGACACAATTACAGGTTCTAAATGTTAAGCTGGTAGAAATTTTGGGACTCCGTGGTAGCAATCTTCCGGTCCTGCATGCAGTAGATTTCCCTGGTGTGCAGATTATAGTTGGATTCGTACATCTTCGACTTGATGTACTCTAAAGGATTCTCCGGTCGCGGCCACAGCGTTGCCAGGCCCCGGCGGAAGGCGTAGGTGAAGACAGCCTCAGCCATATGCAGGCTGATGCACTGAATCTTTCTCATCGGCGGGAAGACGTTCCGCATGGCCAAGTCTTTCGGCCAAACCATATGGGCCAATCGCTCCGCGGCCACGCAGAAGGTCTCGTCCGGAACGGTGGTGAAGCCGGCCAGCATTACGCCCATAGTTAGGCCAGGCAGTAAGATGTGGCTGCTGCAGTAACCCGGCTGATACATCTTGTTGGCGTACTTGATGGGAGGCAACTTCGACCCGGAGATGAAGACACAGCGCCCCTTTGTGTACGCAAAGGCTGCATCGGCGGTGCATTCAGCCAGACTGGCGGGTCTCGACAGGGCGAAGATTATGGGCTGCTCGGCACTCTGCTCCATAGCCCGGAGGACGTCGGGTGTAAAGACATTTGCCTGGGAGCATCCACCGACCAGGACATTCGGCTTCAACTGCTGAATGGCCTCCACCAAAGTCAAAATGGGTTCGTGGTAATTGGCGAATTCCAGCAGCTCCTCGGGTATGCCTTCTCTGCCGATCACAATCAGTCCTTGGGCATCGCAGAACCATATCCTCTGCCTGGCGCTGACCTCGTTGAGGCCCTCCCTCTTCAGATAGGCAATGCACAATCGGGCCATGCCCACATTCGTGGGATCAGCCCCGTAAAACAGAATCATATTCGTCGAGAAGAGCACCCTCTTCACGGCATTATTGCACGCGATTACCCCAGAGAGAGCGCACGCGGCTATACACTGGAAGTCCACATCCACGATGCACTGGCGCTCCCGATACATCTCCAGCTGCCTCTTGGCTTTCTGGGCCTCGAAGTCCTGGCATAGGATCAAGGCATGTGTGCCGTACTTCCGGATAACAGCCAGGGTGAACTCCTCAAAGAACTTCTCGTACAGTTCGTTCGACGGCCGGCGCTCCTTAAGACCCATATAGAACCGATCGTTTAGGAGTTCTTCATTGTTTGTGCCCACATCCAGCACCACACAGAGACAGAATTTCGGATGAATGCCGCTGTAGACAACATTCTGATGCATTACGGAGGTCAGGGCGGGCATCTGATTGACACCCAAGTCCCCGAGACTCTGGACAGAAGCTCCATTGCTCACCACCAGGTAGCGGACGTACTTTACTGGCCAATTGCTCAGCACCTGGTGCATATGTCCCATATCCTTAATGGTGATGTACAAGACCTTGCCAAACGAAAACAGCATCTTGTGGTACTCGAGCAAATGCGGATAGCTGGAGGCATCTATCATGGGCATGTAGAGTTCGATATTGCTCAGCAGAAAACGGTAGAAGAGCCAGCTGTTCGTTTGCGACAAGGTTATCAGGTATGTATATCTCTGCAAGGGGCTGGACATGGCGGCCACGACCATCTGGCAGCAGGTCACCTGAGTGTCAATGGTTCTAACTGACGCCGGAAGCAATCCGTGGATGGAGAGCACCCGCCTTTCGTCGAACGTAAAGCCGAGTCCCTTGTTGGCCTTGTCGGTGCGTAGCATCACTTGACCTTTGAGCATGCAATTGGATGCATCGGTATCGGTGACCCAGAAGGAGTCCATTTCGCGCGGCATGTTCTCCAGTCTGTTGGTCCTTTCGGAATCGGTCCCGCACTTCAACGCGTTCTCTGCCTTCTGCTTCTGCTCGGCCTTTTCACGACTCGTCCTCGGTGACCGGGGCATTATGATGTCCTTGTCCTTTTTCGGGGGACAATATGTGTGTATGTGTGTCTTGCTTAACAATAGCCGGTTAGGTGACTTTGTCCTTGTGCGTTATTACAGACCCAACCAGGCCTGAACCTATATAGTGACGAAGATTACAACGCCTGCTTGTTCGTCTCGAGCTCATTTGCATGCACTGTAAGGATAATTAATTAAAGTTAAAATAGTTATTAAATATTTATGAGATTCTGATGATAGCTAAAGGACTATATAATGAGTTATATATTTACAAGCCTGAACATTAACCTGTTTTACTATCTCTTGGCTACGAATTTTCCCTCAGTGTTGTAACCCAAAACCTGGACCAAATTTGAGACCGCATTCGGCATATCTCCATCCACGACTGCCCTTCATCCACAACCGCATCCACATCCACATCCATTCGTCCCACCGGGTATTATGCAAATTGTGTTGCGCACTTTGCGGCGACCTCAAACTCGTAGTGACATCCTAAAATGTCGCCACTTCCGCTTTGGATCTAGTCCCTCCCCCGATGTTACCCTCCCTCCCCTAGTTTGGCGAACAAGTTTGTCAGAATTTTGATGCAAAATATCAACAATGATGGTGGGGGAGGGAGGTTTAAGAGCGAGTGTTGAGTGAACATCAAAAGCCCAAGACCCCGCCGAAGTCTTGGCCGCTGCCGCACCTTTTATGCTAAATACGCGCGACAGACAACACAGCCATTTGTGGCCAGGACAAGTGCACTTGGCCAGCGGAATCTTAAGTGGAATGGCAACTGAGTAATATTTTCGGGAAGAAACAGGAGGAGGAGAGAGCATGGCTGAGCATTAAAAAACAAAAGGGAACGAATGGCCCCGGCCATAAGCGGCTTAATTTCCTGGGTCTGTGTCTGGATGGGATTCGTCCCAAAGAGACCACCCGGTCCGGTGGCCCCTCTCATCTTACACATTCCGACAAGACTAACTGGGGGATACAAAAATTTAAATACAGCAAAAATTCCATAACTAATTGGAAGAGTGGAAGTGCACAACACAAGACACTCGGAAAAAAGGAGAATTCAAGGACTTTATTAGCAATTCTCTATTAAGTTGTACATAATATTAAGGACTTGGTCAAAGGGCCAGTGTAGTTTCTCTTTTATGGACCGAGTTTCTCTGGGTGTACGAACTAGGATCTCGGTACAACCTTCCGAAATCCAATTATCTACCGAGACGCACAGGACTCTGCATGGGAATGCTGGGCGGTGTTGGAGGATATGTGGCCGGGCGGTGGCTTGTTGGTAGGGTGAATATGCATCACAAGTTCATAATGAAATCAATTTTCAATCAATCGTTCGCATAGCAAAGTAGTAGCAGCAGGAGCAGTTGGGCTCTCTCTCTCTCTCCTGGGGAGACTTTTCCTCCTGTTTTGTTTCACATCGATTCGTTTTGGCTGCTTGCTCCTTTTGGTCCTTGGCTCCTTTGCTCTTTTGCTCCTTGGTCCTTGGCCAGTTGGACATTTGCACTTTTTCCCCATTTGCAGTTTTCTCGGGTCGATGTTTTCTTCTTTTTTTTTTTGGAGCTGGTGCTGGTCGTACCTTTTCCTCTCGGCCACGGATGTGCTACAAATTGAATTTCAGCCGCGGGACACATTAAGCGATCGCCTCTGCCTACGGCCTTTGGCATTTGAACATAAAAATTTATGCGATTCGAGAGCTGGATCGAAATGGCACGCTGCTGCAGGTGTGTTTTTCCCCTGCACAAAGAATGTTTATGCGTCGTTTATACAGAACAATTTGAATATTTTATGGACAAAATTCGATTTCGGCTCCCTCTCGCCATCCAGTCCCAGTCCCAGTCCCAGTCCTACGTGCACTAAAAAAGTTTTGCATATGGAAATTGATTTCCTTTGACCATGCATACATGTGTGAGTTTGCTATAAATACTTGTGCGTCCGTGTCCAGTTTTTGGTCATTCACACGCACGCTTAGGCAATGCCAAAAACTCTGGTCATTCCGATGCTTGACAGTTGTCAAGTTTCGAGCGGGTGAAAAAAAAATATAGGTATATAAAAAAGAAAATTTGGAAAAGGGAGAGCAAAAAATACGCCGTGGGCAAACAAAAGGGAAATGGAACAAAAGTAATTTGCACCTTGGCGTAAAAGTTTCATAGAAAAAATGTAAAAAACTGGGCAATTTATATGCACCACGTGACGTTTTTTTCTAGAGTGTCTTATAGCCAGACATATTACGCATACGCAACGTGGTGCCGGGAATCTTTTATCAAAATTAGAGCTGGCTAAAGATCGATATTACTAAGGATTATATCGATTGTAAGCTCTCATACCTATCTATTTCATCTTAAAACCAATTCATTAGTCTCTTGAATAATTCAGAATATATTTGGTAAAGTAAAGTCAATATATTTTCTCTTTAGCCTGATAAACTATGAACCTATAATGTAATTATAACTTTTTATGGCTTCCGCTATTATCAATGCCCTGTCATCTCTAACTGAAATGCAGAAAATTCGTGAAATTGTTAGTTTGAAAACTCCAGTTTGGCCACAAATCAAATCGAATAAACTCCGTATGGATTTAGTCGCATTTTCGGCTAAAATATTCGCTAACCTAATACGGCCGGGCATCTGCCATAAAAAAGGCGGTCAGCCCTGGGGGAAATTGTTGCACTTTATCAAATGTTTTCGGCTCGCATGTCCGTGGCCATTTTATTGAAATTTTGTATTTTATTTTTGTGCAGCAGACTCGACGCTCTGACGCTCTGGGCATTTAATGAAATTGTCACACTATTTCACAATTCCTGGCATTAACGATTTCGATAATTTATGGCCTCAACGGGTTGGCATTGGCGGGCTGTTCGGATATAATGTGAAATTGAAATGCTCCTGGCACAACTCAAATAAATGTCACATTCATGTCGTCTGTTTGCCATTGGCCCCGAGGCTTGCAGCAAACGGCTCAAAGTGAAAAGTCTTAAATAAAAAATGTATAAGCTTAATAAAAGCGTTGCAGCAAACGGCAGCAGCAGCGGAGCAGGAAAGGACCGCGGGAGAAGTGGCTACACTGTCGAATCCTTGTTGTTCCTATACACTCTCTGATATACGCGCAAAAAAAAGCGAGTATATATACGGGGGCACACACGACAAACTTTCAAATCGGGAGCTACGTGCGTCAAAGCCAAAAAGCCCCAACTTTATATCGCGCTGTTTGCCTCCATTTTCCCATCCTCGATTCCATTTGCCTCCCCTGCCCTTTTACTTTGGCAACTTCAAAAGACTTTTAGCTTATTTTTTAAGTCTCTTCTTTCGTTTTATTTTATTTTTTTCCCCTCCTGCTGGATGGCATTTCCTATTTTATTTTATTTAATTTTATTTTGTGTTATTTTTCTTTTGGCCAAGTTCCTAGCCCTGCTGCTGCTGCTGCTGGCGGTGTTTAACCGGAATTTAACATTGGCAGCATGTGGTGTTTATTGGGAAAATCCCTTCGGCCTTCGGCCTGACATAAATATCAAGAGCGAGTGCAGGCGTGGGCGGTCTGAATTATGTAATTAACTTGTTGCATGCCTGCAAAAGAAAAAAAAAAGAGACCAATGAGGGCAAAAACTATTCGCAATCTGGCCAAAACTAATCGCATGTATCCGGCAAATAATTCCGCCGCAAACGGACCCGCATTAGTGGCGAATTAAAGGAGCCATAAACACGAAATCAGCGCATGCGAAACGCTTCCAAGGAGCCAAGTCCGCATAAAAATTGTTAACGGAAGCGAAAATTAATTAAGCCACTGGCCAAGGGCAAAGCACGCACTGCCACGCGATGCCGATGGTGGGGAGGGAGCAAAAATCGGGTACAAAATTCGGTAGGCGGTAGGGGAGTCGGGAAAGCCAAGAGGAAAAGCGGTCATCTGAGGCTGCGCTCGCTCGGGAAATATTGAACGCCTGCCGGAGACCGTAACGCGCTTTTAGACGTGCTCAAATATTTGCCAAACGTGTCAAAAGCGCTGGAACGACCAACGACTCTCCAAAGGATGGGGCCGAGTCCGATTCCGAGCCGTGGCTCCTAAAACACCACCTCCAATCCACTTGACAGACTCTCGATTGATTGAAGGTTGTGCACGGCCAGCCACTCGTCGTGCCGGTGACCTGTGTGTAAGGACATAATTTCTGTTTTTGTTATGGTTTAGTGACATCCTTCATCCATAGCCGGGGGAGAGCCGGGGCAAATGGAAATCAAAGCCAAAAACCCCCGAAAATTGATTGACAACTGACGGGGAACAAGTCGGCGTGGATAAGGCATATATCGATTGATCTGTCCCGCCATTAAATAAGCAATATCGATGGTAATCTGTGGGAGTGGGGGAAACCACAATCTAAAGATATATTTATTTATTATTGAAATGGGGTCTTTACAAGTAAAATTATAAATATTTATTAGGAGAAATGATTGAACTTGTAGCTTCTGTTTAATTTTAGTAACAGAATTGTATTATTTTACCTATAATTTCATAAAAATTGTCAAGGTCTTGTTGTTTTATTTTACAAAATACCTTTTAAATATTATTTATTTTATATACACCTCTAAATAATCCTAGTTTTGCTGTTACACTAAGCCCATCCATTAATAATTAATTCATAATAAATCTCTCATGCTTTAAACTTGTAATTTATTGCCGTTTCAATATACATTTTTGTGTGTAATTAAAACCAAAATTATACGTTCAATTAAAGCCGAAATCAAACTGCGAAAGCAGAAAACATTAAGTGTGAAACAGATTACAAGGCGAGCAGCCGAATCTGGCAAAGAAGTTCTTGGGGACAGGCCGAAGTCCTGGCAAGGAATCGGGCCTAGACAAGTTAATTTATGGCAGTCAGTGAACCATCCCAGATACTACAGGCACCGTCTGCTGATGCCACAACTCAGAGAGTGCCCCCTGCAGCCCGATTCTCTCGACTTTTCTTCTTCTACTGGGGTTTTTCCTCAGCTTTTCCGTCTTGCAATCCCTGCAATCGGATTTGCTCCTCCCCATTTGCTGAGCCTCCCAGTTTTTTTTTTTTTTGTTTTCCTGCGCTGCGGCTGTTTGTGCGAAAACTTTTGCTAATTTGCGGTAATGTTAATGCTGAACTTTGCACAAAATTAGTCAAGTTCTTGGCGCGGCTCGACTTGGCGCTGCGGATTAAGCGCCATGTTACGCCAAAAGTGTTAAGTTGGAAATAAATGTTGACACTTGCGGTAAACTGGAGCTCTTATGCCGCAACATAAACAAAAGGGCCGCCTGGCCCAAGGAAAATCACTTTAAAACACATGGCCAACGGGGGGGTGAGGTCGTATTCGGTGCCGGGGCTGGGGTTAAAGCCAGGCAGCATGAAATTAACTACTGCGACGACGCCCTGAAAGTATGCAGCCCAGCGTCTGAGCCAGGAAAGGTCCTGCCTGTCCTTCTCAGGTCTCCGGGTCTCAGGTGCGTGTGTACCGCTGACTTTGCCGGACTGCAGTTAATTAAGTCGCCGGCAACCGGCAACTTGGGCCGCCGCCGCCACCTTTATGGCAGCTGAGGTATGCCAGCAGCTCGCTGAAGTATTCTGCTGTGGCGAAATTAATTTATAAGTTCGGTCCGCCTGATACACCTGCAGAAATATTATATGGTTGCTTTATTACCACAGCAGGGACAGGATAGCCAGCGCAAGTAATATAATTTAAAATAATTAAAAGACACTCAAACTTTCCACTTAAAATCAACAAAATTAATAGTTAAGAAAATTATTGTAGAAAAATAAATTAATACACGAATAAAGCTTTAAATTCCCCATTGATTCTGGGGTCGGAAATGATTCCTTGACTTAGAAAAATATTATTTTGTATTATAAAATCCGATTTTTTATATTAAAAAACTTCTTGATTTTTTTAAAATTAAAAATATCATAACTCGGCCAAAAGAGCATTAATTTTAAATCGGAAAACTGTTCTGTGCAAGATTTTCTACAGTTAATAAATCTGCATTTTTCATTTAAAAATTTTGCAAATTTAATTTTTTATCAAAATTAAAAATTTTAATGATGTAACTAACCCCTTATAAAATTTTTCAAAAATGGCCAAAAAATCGATTTCTTCCTGACTTATCTAGAAAGATTCCCCTGTTGATGCTGATCAAGAATATATATGGGTTATGGGGTCGGAAACGTCTTCTTCACTGCGTTGCAAACTTCTGACTGAAATTATAATACCCTGCAAGGGTATATATGTATATAGCTTTATAATTCCCAACTGATTCTAGACATTACGAACATTTCAAGCTTTTCTTTAGTAATTTTTTTCCCTTATGACTTCCGTAAGCTTTATTTTAAATACTTTATTTTCTAGGAAACTAATTGTTAAACTTCCAAAGAGTTTGTTAATTTAAAAACTAAATAAGAATACTTTATTTCAGTGCAGGATAACTTGCCCTAGCAATTGTTTACGGCTCCAAAAACCGACCCCGGCAAAGTTTGCACCCTCGAAACTTTGCGCTCCAAATTTATAAAGTGTCATACGTTACGTTACGGCGAACCTGAGACTTCTCGTTCCCATACTCAATTCCGTTCTCGTTCCGGTTATATCGTCTAGGCCAAGTTTTAATCAAGTTGGGGGCTTAGTCAAATAATTTATGTAAAAAATTGCGGCGCAACTAAAGTTCTGAGGGTACCCGGTGACGTTGACAACGATACAATTATTGGTTTGTAGGCAGAACAATTTACAAGCTCTGTGGGCTCTCTGAGCTGTGGGCTTGTAATAAATCAAACCAAGTGAATAAATCATATCTGAAAGCATACACACACACCACACACACCCATAGACCATCCGGAATTCCAGTATGCGAGAGTGGAGAGTGTCACAGTTGACACATGCGAAAGTGAACGGCAAACGGCGACGACGACATGAAATAATGACATGAAAATTGACAATTTTATTCCTACTTAACTTGCTGAATGAGCAAATGAATATATCAAGTGAGCTGTGCTGTGAGTGTGTATGTGTGGAGACATATGCATGTACATATTTTATGCACAGTTTGACAAGCGAACGAGCTGGAAACGAGACCTGAATGAGCGCCTGACTGACGGACTGAATGACTGACTGACACGTACAGTGACTAACCGAGTGACACTCCAGCCAGCTGTCAAAGTGTGAATATCACACGCACACCCGCAGTGTGTGTGTGATTTTCTTTGATTTGCATCGGCGGAAATGCAGTTGGCCAAAACGGCGGACAGGAAAACCGCCTATTCAGCCTATAATTTACGAGGCCGAGGCGGCAATCCGATGTGCATGTTTTATGGCCTAATCGAAGCCAACGATAGGCCATATAAATCAATATTTTATTTACTTCCAGCTATATGGGGAATACACTTGAAAGAAATGGGTTGCTTCTTACTTAAATCAATTTAATATTTTGTAGAGGAATTTTTTCAATCGTAACTTGCAGTTTGTACTTGAATCATTATTTTCCATATATTTTTCAAATGCAATCACATTTTCCAACCATTGAGGCAGCCCTCGCTCTTCAGTGAGGGTGGGTTTTTTGTTGAATGCCACTGATTCAATTAAATAATCGCCGCGAACACAACGATCATGGGTCAGGGCAGTCTCCAAAGTCTCCACAAAAATAGGGGGGCAGACAACAGAGACCGTGGGAAGAGGCAGCCAGAAGCTCTAAATCTGGATAGGAGATCGCATCGGATCGGACCGGAACATGAATCGCCAACAACTGTTACTTTTGCTGGTCTGCATCACGTCCACGGTGGCTCTGCCGAATTTCTCGAACGATGAGGAGAGTGCCGAGACGGACTTGAGTGGCATTGGATTCGTGAAGCTCGGTGAATCCGCCAGCGAGGAGAGCGATGAGAGCGATGGTCAGGCCAATGCCTCCGACGATCTGATCTTTCTGAGTCGAAAGAAGCCGAATCCCGTCAACCAAACCGTCGACTTGAGCGGCTTTATTGCTTTGATTCCATTGCGTGAAGTGCAGTCCATAGCTGCCCATTATTACCACCACGATGCGGAGTTCCAGAGGGCGTATGCCTTCCTGGCTAGCAGAGATTTTGCGGATATCAAGCGAAAGATTCTGCAGCTGCCAGAGGTCTTGGAGTTGACGGATTACCTCGGTGCCCAGGGCTTGGATGTGGTCAAGGCAATTCAGTCAGTGGCAGATGTGTTTAAGCCGGAAATATTGGAATCTATCACCGTCAACGGTGCGTATGAGTAATATTTTGGAGTATTTTTAGTTTATTTTAATTATTTAATATTTATTTGCTATTTAAAAATGATTTTCCCTGTGCAGTGCCACCCAAATCCATAACCAATGAGGAGGGCAGCTCCACCACCACCCGGGAGCCATTGAGCGGCCTGCATGGCATGGTGGACAATGTCCTCGAGATCCTGCCGCAGGACCAACTGTGGGCGCTCTTCTTTGATGAATTCGAGAGCAACAAACAGTTCGCAGCGGTCGTCGACAGCATCAGCAGTGCCAAGTTTCCCAAAATTCTGAACGGTCTTCAGGTGAGTCCCGGAAACCCGGAAAATCCTCCACATCGCATGTGGTGTACATAATTGTATTTCGGTTTGGGGACACGCTTTGTTTGTTCGGCTTCTCGCTGAGACTATGTGCTGTATGTGTGCTGTGGAAAATTGTTTAAAGAATTCCATTTGAAATGGCCGCCTTCTTTGACTCTGGCAGCTCCATAATAATTTCCTAGCGGGACGTGAGAAAAATTCCGGATTGCTTTATTGAGTTTCCTTGGCGAAAGGTGCAGGTTAAAAGTGGGCAACTTTTATATGCGATTCCGTATACAAATCAACTTCCGTTGATGCCTTCGAATTTTCAAGTGCCACCGCCAAGGCCTTTTCTTTTTATTATTTTTCCTGCCGCTTTTACCGCTGTTTTTTCTTCTTTTTTTTTTTGCCTTTCGCCTCGCTTCTAATTGGCAATTGAGCTGGCCTACGTGAGGCACATATTTATGAAATCAAATCGCCAGCCGGCAGGCAATTTATATTTATTTTCCCCATGTCCCCCCCTCCTCTTAAAACATATATATTTATCAGCAATTCGATGGAGCAGAGTGTTTGTGATAATTGATTTCGCCGCACTGATTCAAGTCTTATTTTTCGCATTTCAGAACTCGCTGCCTCTGCGAAATCTACTATTTGTCCTGCACAACAACGGCATATATGTGGAAAGGATTGTGGAGTCCGTAAAGTCGTATTTATCCATCTCTAGTTTTTAGTAATTACTTTAGCACGGGCAGCTGATTTTGTAGGCCAAAGGAAAGGTTATTTGAAAGAGTTAGACCATGATTAATGTACAAATATTCCTACAGCCTCTTTGACACCTTGAATTCCTAGGCCATTTCCCCTGTTTAACTTTCTATATTTGGCTACAAAAAGCATACAAAATCCGGCCCCTTATTGAGTGTGTAATAAACGAAGTGAATCCCTTAAAGAAATTTGTTTGCCCTGACACCGGGAAATCGATGGCAACTGGAATTATTTAGCCGGCAACGCCTCCAGGGAATTGACAACGCCAAAAGAAACTTGGGCATATTAATAACAACGCCGGCACCCCGAGCCCTCCACCAAAAAAAAAAGAGGGTTAAATGACGTCAAAAGTTTATCTGCGCAGCAAAAAAAAAAAAAAAAGTTGCCACGGCTGTTGGTCCTGATTTATGCCGCCGAATGCCAGGAGACGCCTTCCAACAGACGCAACGCAACAGTTGCAACTCTCTTAATGTCGGCGTTTATTTGAATAAACTCCAACTTTGATTTCACAGGCAGCGAGCACGGCAAAAAGTTGCAAACTTTTTCGGTTAACTGATTTCCACACAGACCTACACCTGCAGCCTCGGCAGTGGGAGGGTGGGGAAAACACACACAAAAAAAGGAAAAATATATATGTATTTGGTTCTCGCGCCCCCCAGGAGACTCATAATTTAGCGGGAGTATATCAATAAATTACGCATGCTGCGGCAGGTGGAGAGTTCCAGGCGTTTTCGGGGTTGCTGCCGGAGATAAAAGTATTGAAAAAGTATCCAATTAACTGCGTAGCTATGATGCAACTCGGACCCCGTTCCACGCCAACCAGGGCAGCTGGTTTGGAAGTGGTGGTTCGTCCGAGGTCGAGGTCGGGCTAGAGATCGTCTCGGGTGAAGTCACCCCTGTTTAGCAGGGGGCCTCCTGCCTGTCTGGTGGCTGAAACTGAAACAGGCATAAGGTGAGCGTCAGCCATCAAGTGGCAGACAGCAGGCATCAGGCATTCGACAGCAGGCCCCATTAATCAATTACAGACCAACGAGGCAGCCCAGGCAGCTCACACACTTGCCAACTGTTACTATGCCTGCACTCGAAGAAAATATTAATAGATATAAATTCCCACCTGTTTCGTAGCTATTACAGATTTTAATGTCAGTGTAAATTATTTGCAAAAATTACAGATTTATATTTTTGAAATTCAAAAGAGAGATTGCCAAAAGGCATCGTGATTTGTTTTTGTCAGTGCCTGACTAGGACGAAATCCAATCTCCTGCAACCAGTCCGGCCTGCCATCTGGGGATGCCCTACGGCTTGTGCCAAAAACTCAGCGAAACAGTTTCAAAATTTCAGTTTCTGAAGGGAAATTATTGAGGTCCTCGCACCTGTGAAAATGACGATTTTGATGGTGCAGCCACGATGTAAGGGTTCAGTGAAGCGGATCAGCTGGCGTCGCTTGCAGATGCTCCTGCCGCACTCTCTGTCCCTGGAATCGATGCCAAATCCGGTGGACTTGAAGGCTCTGTACCTGATCCACGAGCGCCTGCAGCAGGATCTGCTGGGCTGTGAGGCGCTAATGTCGATTTTCGCAGCCGCCACCATGAGCTATCGCTATCGGAGCAGGCTGAAACCCTTTCCCCAGCACTGGGCCAGCATAGATCATCTGTGCCACACTCTGAGCGATGTTCCCCCACTGTGCATCCTGAACCACGAGCTCATGCACTGCAATTACTCGTCCTGCTCCCCCAATGTGTGCCGCCTGTTGACTGACGTTTTGGTGGAGCAGGGCGATCGCGTGTCCCTGAGCTCGCTGCGTCCCTGCGAGTTCCCAGAGCTGTACGCCCACCTGGGCATGCCCGCTCCGCAGCGGGCACCCACGCAGATCTTTCAGGTGCGAATGGGGAGGGGAAATGCCAGGGCTGAGGCCTATTTCCGTCTCCGCCGGAACCACATGGAGTCCGTACGACTCGGTTTCTACGGCTGCAAGCTGGAGAAGATGTACTCGCTGCTGAACGACCAGTACCTGTTGGATGGCAAGTGCCTCGAGCTGACCAGCAACGTGAACGAGGCCCTGGCTAGGAGCAAGCCCCAGGCCGGCTTGGGTGGCTCCCGGTGTGGCTCCATCCTGCGTTGCGTGGCCGTGGTGGAGTTCGTGTTCCGCGACAACGAGACCAGTCCGGATAAGAAGCATGTCCTAATCCGGGAGGCGGAAACAATGCAAATATCGTATCTGATGCTGTACGGACAGAGTTGCCAGGAGCGCGAGGCCGAGATGCAAATGGAGCTGGAGAGGAAGCAGTCGGGCTTGAAATTGGCCAACTGGATTGGTGGCTTCGAACAGGGGGCCATATCCCTTGGAGTCGGCCTGCTGATCGTCTCCTCGATGTCGCATTATGGCTTCAACTTCTTCCGACTTCTCGCCCACGCCGGATTGCATGTCCTCAAGCGGGGAGTGTTGTGAAAATTGTCTAAAATCGTCGAGTTTTATTGTATTTTCGTCGCCGTCCCAGTGACCCTGAGATACTGCAGGGATTTTTCTTACCATCTTCATTTTGCTGTCACTCTGAAGTCGGTAAGAAAACTCCTTGTTGGCATTTGCAATGTGCAAAATGAAATCGATTTGTGTCTTAGACGCTCTTAGAGATTTGATTTTATTCGAGAGTTGAGAGAAAGGGGTAGGCAAGAGGCGGACCTTGGCTTTTACAGTGCCCACATAAATAACAACAATTTAGCATTCACAAGTGACGCAGTAAAAATTTATGCGCTCTCGCACATTTTCAATTTTCTGCAATTTTTCTAGCAATTGTGTGAAATTCCTTGCGGCCATTGGGCAACAGAAGCAGCAGTAGCATCAGACGTTGCATGTGGCAAGGACACAGACAGATTTGTGTGTGTGTGGGAATACACTGTGAGAATGTCTTAGAAGTTTAGGTTTATTTAAAGGGAAGAACAGATATGCTTTAGATAGGCTTAAGGATTATATGTTGCCTCTTTCTAGGAAAGTCTTCTGAGGCAAGGAAATTCCAGAAGGCGAAAAAGACTATTTTTATATTTTTTTAAATTTATATAGTTTACCTTATGACCCATTTAATTTTAATATATAGTACCCTTCACATACCCTTTTTTTCGAGTGCTTGTACTCTGAGCATTATGTGCCGCCGGACACTTTTAGGGCCACACAATTTAGAGACTTGGCTGGGCTAGATTTTCCATTCTCATTTTTTTTTTTTCTTGCTACCCGACGATTTTCTCCTTTTTTTTATGTCATGGAAACCCGCCAGCTATGTGTGTTCGTGTGTACTTAGAGTATGTGTCGCTGGCTGGCTCCGCTTTTTACATATGCTCGTCTGCTCGTTGCTGCTACAAGTTATGCATGGAATTTCAAGCTGCTCGATGGCCGGACTTTTGCAGCCGCTGGTCCGCCAGGCAGCTGGGCAGCCGGACAGGACATTGCTGGCATTTTGAGGCGTTGCTTGTGCGAGGCATTTTTGCGGGTCATATTTCATCGAATCCACATTGCCGCCATATCCCGGCCAGCGGGTTTTCGCCCCCTGTTTGTGCTGCTGCAATTACCGTAAAGTCTGCGCTCTATCAGAGCTGATTTAGACCCCATTTAGGCGACACTCCCGCTCCCACTCCCTCACCCAGTTGGCCCGGCTGACAGTTCCCAGCAACCATTAATAAACGCACACATCAAAGTTGGCATCCGCCACATAAAATTCAATTTAGTGGCAGCGACAGCAAGAAAAAAGGCCATCCCTTGAGTGAGAAAAGCTAAGCCAAGATGCACATTAGCATGGATACACTTAAGAAAAATGTAATCATTAAATGATTTTAAAATAAATTTGATATTTTATATATAGATTTGAAATTAAATTCAACTTAAACTTAAACTTTGCTTTTTTTATCTTCAGCTACCTTTTCCCTATATTTTTCGCTTAGTGTATCGCTGGGCTGGAGTTGGTAAACAGGTTGGAGTGGATAACAGAAGCGGGGAAATAGAAAGTTCACCCACTTAGGTCCTGCACTCGAAACTGAAATCAAAATAAATGTCAACGTGGCTGTCACACAAAGCCAAACCAATCTCCCCCTCTGGCTCCCCTCTCTGGCTTTCTCCACATTTCTTCGGGCTTTCCGGAGAGAGAAGCCACCCCCATTTCTCCTGTTCTCCATTTCTACAGCTGCCGGATTGGGGGTCGAAGTTTTTGACTTCCTTAATGACAAAGTGCGGCGACGGTGGCTTTCCTGCATCTGTAGGATGACGATGATGGTGATGATGATGATGATGTCGATCACACTGTGGCAAGGACGTTGATGATGCAATTTCCACGACTAAAATGTGACTGGGTAGTGGTGGTGGTGGTGGTTGAGCCGCCCACCCCATTGTTCGTTTTGTTAATCTTACAAAATTGATAAGGTGTGAAATTCTTGATTTTATTTTCTGCGTTGTGCACACCAAAATGTTTTTCCTTTCTTCGTCCCACGTTTCTTTTTCGTTTTTGATTTTCCTCCCCTCAGCCGGTTATTGTTTGGGGTTTTCCTGGGCCCTGGGTTTCCATTTTTTTTTTTCCTTTTGGGCGGTCTTTGATGTTCTTTGATGAGGTGTTTGTTTAGTTTTTCCTGCGTTTTTCTTTAACGCTTTTTTTGATGTTTTCACCGGCGTAAACGAAATTTGGATATGATTCAAAAGACAAGCCCAACCTGTCTATCACGCTTTTCCATTTACATTTTAAACGAAATTTAATCCAGTTTGCGGCAGCGCAGCAACACCTTCTGTCATTTGCTTTGAAATTTAAATCAGCAAGGAAATTGACTTTGCAACGGCGACGGCGTCGTAAAGTAAAATCCAAATAACCGGCGCAGACAGATATTACCTGCATTGGTTTTTCTTTTTAGGAAAATCTCCAAATTAAATAAAATTTAAGCTAAAATATATACCATTTTCAACTTCTTCACTATTTTTTACCGCCCCTTTGGTTAGTTAACATCCTTCTTTTTTTTCATGCTCTTTTCAAGCGTTTTTCCAAGCGTTTTCCCCAGCACCCTGGCTTAATTATTGGCCCGTCAATTGCACAAAGCGAAACAGAAACGGAAACCCAAACCGAAACAGAAACAGAAATTGTTCAAACGTTGGCCAGGCATAAATTGATTTCTACCAACCGGGGGAAAAAAAGTGTGTGGCCATCGGATAGTCAGGCTACTCTATGCATCCACCCATCCCGGGGGCAGAATCCGGTTAAAGTGCAACATGCCACTCACTTGAGGTCCTTAACCCTCTCTTGTCCTGTTCCTGACCAAAATCTCCATTGAATTCAATTCGCATTCGATGCGATTCGAATCGATTCAATGGACTCAAGTGGGGATGGGGGGAGGGAGCACTGTACGGATTGTTTAATTATTGGAAATACTCTCGCATCGAACTCAAAGGAGACGACCCCCGTCCACCTGTGCCAGTGTGCATCGGACTAATCAGTGCATTAGCAGCATCCGCCATTATGGCCAAATGCAAACTTCAAGTGAGATTGGGCCCTCAATCAGGTGTCCACATCCATTGCTTAGTGACCACAACATGAAGAGCCTGATGGCCAAAGGCAATCAAGACAGCACTGTGCGTGAAAATGTGTAGTAAATACATAGATATATTCTAAACATAATATATATCTATAAACAAGGGCTTAACATAAATCAAAAGGATACTTAAGGAATGCCTTTATTGATCTTTCTCAATTTGAATTTTCTGATTTTCTTTTGAAAATGCTCTGGTTTATTTTTCACCGTGTCGAATTGGTTCTAAGTCTCAGGTGCAAGACGGGGTTTGGGGCGCACAGATCAAAGTGCCCCTTTTGACTCGCTCAAGTGGCCACGCAGATAATGCCCCACACAAAGGGTCGTGGTCGTGTGATGGTCGCCCGTCCTAATCGCTTCAGCCTGAGCAGAAGCAGCAGCAGGAGCAGCAGCAGGAGCACCAAGAGAAGGAGCAGTGGCCGCATGTCCTGATTGCGCATACGCAGTGTGGTCGTTCCGCTTAGGTTTATTTGTCACGCAGCCTCGCCTCCAATTGATTTAAAATCCTTCTGATGGCGCCGTAATTTGATGTCGGGCTAGGGGGGCTGACATTTTGGCAAATTTCATTTGCGCTGCAAACTCAGTTAGTTGGCAAAGTCGCGTTGAAAGTTTCGCTCGCTCGCTAGCTGGCTGGCTGTCTGGCTGACTGCATGCATGTGCGTTAATGCCGGCAGTTAACTTGATTTTGTCGCATTTACCCACACATTAAAGCGGCAGCGGCAAATGAGGCAGCCAGCAAGCTTGCAGCTCCAAACTCGCAAGACAAACAATGCCACGCGAGACAAATAACTGATGGGCGGTGCCCGTGGCAGGTTGGCAGACTGTGCCACGGAGTGTGCAATGCACAGAGCTCATCAGCGCGGAGTCCGCTTGGAAATGCAATTTTTAATGCACTTGGAAAAAAAGTGGAGAACCTTTATACTTGAAGTAAAAGTATAAAAAATTCAAAGGAAATCATAAAGTTGAAGAAAAGAAAATATAAATATCTATATACCTTTACTCCAAGGAAAAACAAGCTGAAATTTACTTCAGAATTTCTAAATACATATATTCTTTTATATTGTTTTTAATATTTGTAAAATTTAAACACTTTTCCCCTCAGTATTAGCCAAGGTCGTAAAGGAAGGGCCATGCTAAGTGAGTGAGTGATGCATGCCGCAGACGATGCAAGTTGAAGGAAAAATGTTAAATTACGATGACAACAGCAGGGACGAGGTGGAGGAGCATGGAGTGTGGAAAATGGAAAGCCTGTTGTGACGGCGCATTGTTGTTGTTGCCCCCCTTATTTACATGCAAGTATGCTAGATGCGTGCTGTTTATTTATGATTGCATTCAGTGAACCACCGCGTTCCTCCTCCCTCCCGAATAACTCAATCCCCCGACTGATGGCATCATTTGTGTGCAGCCGTTGCAGCACTAAAAACCGATTAAATATAAATTAATATAAAAATTTGCATATTGAATGCTCATTTCAGCGACAGAATGCGCATTCCTTTGCAGCTTGAATGGGTTTTTAAAGGTTAATCTTTTTGAAAAACTAGAGATTTTTTGCTAAAGAGCATTATTGAAATAAGAATACTTGATTTATTTAATATTATTTAGAATTTTTGTATGGCTTTATTAATAAGAGGTAGGGAAAATAACACATTTTGTGGTATTTTAAGGCAAATTGCGCTTCTAAAAGTATGTGATAGCAATTTAATTGTATTTTTTATTAATTAAATATTTAGATAATACTTTTAAAAATGGTTTTGAAATACAGAGAATTAACAGAGTATTCAAATTGTATACAAATATTTATTTAAGTTACTTTGAATGTGATAAAAGGTAACTATTTCCTTGAAATTCCACTTTTTTGTATTTACTTAAATGTATAAATTAAATATTTTTAGCTAAAGGAAATCTTGATTTTAATATTTAATATCTATATTAATTTTTACCTAAATTAAAGAATTTCTCCTGATTTCTGCACACATTTTTCTTCCCGTGTGTCGGCCGCATGCAACATGTTTGGCAATTGAAAATTTCACTTGCCACTGACGCTGTCATCGAGCATGTCAAAACAAACAGTATAATCCATAAATTCTCCGCCCCACCAAAACTGACAGCCCAAAAGAACCTCCACCCCAACCTACATTATTTTCGACTCATGTGTGCCGCTTTTGGGGGTGGCAGATTTTTAATGCGTTTATGCTAATCGTGCGGATTTCGATGCGGCTTGCCTTGTTAAATGTGCCAAGGCTGGACGTGTCGGGAGAATTGGAATCGGGGATTCCGGCTTGGGTTCAGACCCGCCTGTCAACACACACACGCACACTCACTGTCGACTGATTGCCATGTGCGTTGTCTTTCCCAAGAAATTTGCATAAATTGCGTTCAAGTCAAATGCTGCTGCTGCTGCTGCTGCTGCCCCGTTTCAGGAATGGGAAGTTCGAAAGTGATGAGTAAGGAGCCACATAAAACGACGCGTCACTCTCGAGGACCCTCGTCCTGGGCAATTACAGTGCCTCAGGTAATTGCGTGGCAGGCCTTCTCAAGTGGCCTTCACACTCAAAAAGCTGAAAATTTCCACAACAAATTATGCATCGACATTGAAAATGAATGACGCTGCTGAATTTGACATCAAGTTTAAATTACTTTGGCAGCACCCACACCTCATAGCACACACACACACACACCCACACACAACATACTCTGCAGAGTTGCAAAAGGTATAATCAAGAGCCCATGTCAATGGTCAAACAAAATTTTCGCAATCAACGTAGCCTTTGCCCCTTTTTGCACACCAAAAATTTTCAATTATGCGAAATTCGGTTTCTTTTGTTGCTCCTGCACTTGGCCCTGCGCTCCTCTGTGCCGAATTAGGCACGAAAATTCTCAATTGAATTGGCCCTGATAATGACAACTTCATGCATTATGCGTTGCCCCGAGGCCCCAGAGCACACGGACGAGCGGACAAGGATATGCAGTTGAAGAAAAGTCCTGGGAAGTGATTGAATTAATTTTATAAAATATTTTTAAGCTTTTTTTAAGAAGAGAAAAGGATTCTAGAAGCCTAAGACATGTATTCTATTTTTAGTTTTATTGTTTTCTAATGAAATGTTAAAACTTTATTCTTGAATCCAAGTAAAATTTATTTTCTTAAAGCTACAAAATTAGCTTAATGCTAATTCTTAATCATCAATTTCTTTGGGTGCATAGAACTCGTCCTTATCCACTGTTTGAACGACAGCTACAGCCGCTGAGCCACTGAGGCATTCAAAAACTTGACAATTTCGTTCAGCGTCCTCCTGCCACAAATATGCGATTGCCTTGTTCTGGTGCAAATGAATGGACCCCAGACCTGGTCCCGAAAACCCAGACCCAGGGCCCAGAGCCAACGAAACGCGCCAGTTTGTGCAGTTTTCATTTTTTTTCTTCTTTATTTTTGGTTCGAAGGGGCGGACCCCAGGGGGGTGTGAGGTGGCGCTATGTGGTGCAAATTTTCCCAAAAATGTACCAAACATTTCGCTGTACACGGATCACGCTGCTGCTGCTGCTGCTGCTGTAGGGGTATGCCCCTCCATGATGCTCCCTTTTTTCCCCTCGGTGGCTGTGGCATGTGTGCAGGCGTTGCTGCTGACGGCTGGGATGGCCTAGGCTACCCATTTTCCACGGCCTTTTTCCATTTTAGCCCCAGTCACCAGAATCAACTGCAAGTCGGTTGCACTTGGGAAAATATATTAAAGATTTATTTTAAAATATTTTTATATATTTAATTTGCTAAGAAAATGCTAGGATAACAAGTTGCTAGAAATTTGTGACCATTTGTGCCTTTTTATTTATATGTTTTCTTAAATAAAACTGATCTTTAATTAGTTATAATTGAATACATAAAATATTTTTAATATAAATGTATTACAATTTCTTGGTTTAATAAATTTTTTACTCTGCATTTACCTCTTTCTCCTGTGAAACTCGTGAGCGGCTGACTTATGCATTCATCCATCCAGTCAGCCGCCAGGATGCCCCAGCGACTGCTCGTGTGTGAGTGTGGTTCACTTTTAATAAATTCATAAATATTTATGTATGCAAAATTCGGGGCAAAATGCTGCCAGCAAGCGACTGCGACTGCGGCTGGTCCACCTAGCAATCTATTCAATTTGCCGGCACTGGATGCTCACAGGAGCATCGCAGGAGCAGCACCGCAACCCATCGCATTGGCTGGCAAAAGATCGAACAGGACTATATCCTGCGCTATGCTGCAACACACACACACACACAGGCACACACACCCATCGGGAGACAGAAAATGGCGATGGATTGATGCGGCATGTCACAAAAACCGCAACGGCAGGTGAGAAGAGAGAGAGGCGGGAGCCTGGTGACATGGCCTAGGCTGAGACATGAGCAATTTCCATATTTTGTGACTGAGCGAGTAAATCATGGGGTATGCAGACTTCTGCCCCCGACTGTAGCCTCGAACTATGCAAAATGCCAAAATGCCTCTTGCCAAAGATTACGAGAATGTAACAGGGTTTGAGCACGGCTCAATTCGCTTCTCCCCTCCACTTCCAACTCGACATCCTCCTCATTCTCGTCGCCTCACGAAAGTTGCGAATCAATTTTGGGGGGCCCAGTGTGTTGTGCAGCAACATGTTAATAATATCTTGAGCTACCCTGTCCAGCGGGCAAAGAGTGATTGCGACGGGGGTATCTCGATCCCCCCGGATAAAACGGAATATTTCCCAGCTCTTCCCCGGTGCAGCTGATGTGACATCATGAGGAGGACGACGACGGAGATGGGAATGGTCTGGACTGGGGCGTATAAATCACAGCATGCGGCACTCACAGAGCACTCCTATTTTAATCTCGTTTTTGAATACTCGTTAACTTGCCTTTTGTTATTTTTTCTTTATTTATTTCAGCTTTTTTTTTTTATTTTCACGCGTATTTGCATACAAATGCGATGCGAGGAGAGCGGGAACTGTCGTTTGCCGCTGCCTACACACTGTTGAAATGATTTAAAATCAATTTATTTTTTTTCTATTATCCCTATGTAAATCATTTTCCGACAGACAGACCGACAGACCGAGAGTGAAGAAAGTTTCCAGGCAAATAAATCAACTTGATGCGTAGCCATAGAAAAAAAGCTGGAGCAGTGATAGAAAAAAGTCGAGTGAATGAATTTGGAATTATTTACAAATTCGCAAACAAATTTGCACATGACAAGCGATTGCGATAAGTGGGGATGGATTATGGCGTGGGAAGGTGGCTTTAATAGGACTTGATTCTGTGAATCTCGGATTGCCTGACAGGAATTGAAATATTTAATTTAAATAATAATAATACTTGGGAAGCTTTAGCTCTTGGTTTGATGGGGATATTTTCCTAATATTAAATATATAGTAATTGTAAATTTTAATAAGGAAATTATCTGAAAATTGCATTGGTTTCTATATTTAAAGCACACAACTACAAATTACTGAGGCAGGATATGTTAATGGTTTACATAATGTCATAACCACATAAGAATACTGTTATTTTCAACTCATTATCTGCATGTTGTAAGGCCACACTGGTTCATTAGTGTGACCAGGTGATACACACAACTTGAACAGATGCAAACACAACTTACCGATTCCCATAACTTGGCATTACTGCCACAAAATATGATAATGGTTGACATTATGCCATTACTGCAACACAACTGACATGACATCCAGGTAATGACATTTAAATGAGCACTAAACAGACCAGGCGAAATCTCATTAATATTTATGCCCAGAAATTATTCCATTCGGGTCAATGTGTGACAAATGGGCAATCAAATATTTATTTGCCACAGACAAAATGCAAAAAATCACAAATGCAGTACAAATTTTTAATATGTATAACTGCATTTAATAGCCACTGAATATTTATAGAAAAAAAAACACACACATAATGCACAAATAAAATAATGGTAGAGCCGAAATTAAAGGCGGAAAAACAACTAATGCATGCGCGAAAAAACGCAAACCAACTCAATATGAATAACAAATCGTGATGAAATTTACATTGAAATGGCCGCAGAACGCAAACAAAATAGAAAACAGCCTGCGAAAATATCAAATTGCATAAATAACTAATTAAATTTAAATTTGCAATTTAATGAGCGCAATTTACGAACGTGCGAAGACTACAAAATGCCATCTGGGTGGCCATCTGGGCGCCTGTTTTTGGGGTTGTCCTTTCCCTATATAACGCTCATTATGCATAACGGTGATGGCAAGGACAAACAATCCCTATATGAAGCCGAAGCCCTGCGATCTGTTTGACATTTTTTTTTCCACCGCTCGCCAGGAAACTTTCCTTTCAAATAAGTTTTTCTTTGGCACAAACTTTGCTGTAATTAAAAATTTGCGCTTTTTATTCAAGATCAGGCTAATTAAAAAGTTTTGACCAACCAGAGTACATGTAGAGGGATTGAGGCAGGAGGGGACGAGAGAGAGGTAGTATTTAAAACTTATAAGAAGCTTGTCAAGGTACTGGAAACCAAGGATATGAAATTCCGTGGTGACAACAGAACAAACAAATAAAGTGAAATAGAAATTGAAAATTATTATGGAATACCTTTTGCCGGAATGGAGCGAGGGTAAATATCACAGAAACTGCAATTTTCATGAACAAATAAGAGCCAGTCTAAGGATTGGACGTCAGTGGAGTGTATCTTGGCTGGGACAAAAATTAAATAAAAATAGCTGTGAGCCATTTGCCGGCAAACTACCGACTCTCTCTCTCGCTCTCGAGTGTTTCTAACCCTCAACTAGCTAAGCCCAAGCCATCCCAGGGGAGGTTGACGACAACCAAGACGGCACTGCATCATTTCCAAATGAAATAAATCAAAATAGACAAACAAGCAAATAAATAAACAAACAAACAACGCAAGCCAAGCGAACAAAGGGGAGTACAGAGAGGACTGGACAAGAAGAACCTTTTAGTTGCAAATTATTTAGACAAGATTTTAAAGCTGAGGGTTGCCTTATGTGGGAGGAACACACTGTATTCTCAGGACTTTTACTCGATCGATTAGTTTTCTTTAAATGAAATTTGCAATATTTTTCCAAGCTCCATTAATTTTATTGTAATAATTTTATTTCATTTAATAAACAATTATTTTTGGTTTACTTGGAGTTGGTTTTGATTTGATTTTCGGTTTATTTCGGGTTTTCAAAATATTCTTACTCCCTATGATCTTATTTTTAAGGTCTCATGCATATATTTAGTCACTAATTTTATGGCTCAACTTAAACAGAGCTTAGTACAACCCACTTGAAGTATAATATCATTTCATTGACCACTTCATCTCACTTAATACAGTCCTATATAATTTTAATGTACATTTTGTAGACCCCAAATTATATGAAACAATTAATCCGCACAGTTAAATTTTTTTTATAAGATAACAATTTGGATATTATTCTCTTTTTTTGAGCTCCAGCAAAGACTTAAAGCTATATACGATCCCATAAGCATCCACCCACCGAAAAGTTGAGCATTTTTATGGCTAGCAGCATTATGATAATGAAGGGCAACAAAGAAGCGGCGCCATTGACACTTAAAATTTAATGTGTGGCATTATGTTAAGCACCTGGCTGGCTGCGGATGCAACCCTTCGGACCCTCGCCCGATACTTATTCCGTACGTATACTTACTGCAGCGAATCCGCAGCACATAAGCATATTAATAACGCCTTTATGCCACAACAAAGGCAGCTGAGAGTTGGGTCAAAGTTGGGTTGATGGGGATGTTGGGGCAGACGTGTGGCGCCGCGGCGGTTTAATTTAATTAAACAACATCAATCCGTTGTATGCGGACGACCACCTTTGGCCCCTCTAATAATTTGAAAGAGTAAAAGCCCGACACTTGAAGAAAAAGTGACTTAAAAGAAGGCAAAAGGGATAAATTTAAGATTTTAGATGAAAGTAAAAGAGCAAGTTGGAAAATTGTAAGAAATAATATGGGTTTTCAGACTGAGCTAGATTTGAAATATTTTAAAAATATCTTAGACTAAAAATCTTAAAACATGTGTATATGAATTTAAAAATTCTTAAAAACAAGTTACCTTAAAAAATCATAAAATTATTTAATCAATTCCTTAACTTTCCGCTTAAAATGTTTGAAAATATGACATTATTTAAACAAAATGTTGTTAAATGCAATATTTACTTAGTTTAGGTACCATTTTTATTCCGCGTGCATCCCCACTCCCCCGTACATACTTCCCCGCAGTTAATACGAGGGATTTACAACTTTTCCGTAATAATTTTCAATTAAAAAACGCACTTCAACCCCGGGAGCTTCAGCAACAACGAGTTTTGTTACTCATTTTTCGGGGACTGTGACGTGGCACTTGACAAACAAGATTTGCATGTCACATACACACGCACGCTTGAGCATGGTGTTCCTGTCATATTAACGGTACTCTGCACACACACACGTGCCTAAAAGGATTTGAGTCCTTCACCGTACTTCGCACGAATGCCTTCTGTCATCGGTCCATCCCAGTCCACAGAAATTTCCCCCCTTTTCCATAGCTCGCTGGCTGCAAATATTTGATTAGCTAGACAAAAGTTGCCAACTTTTTTTCCCATTTGCTCCTTTTTTGTTTTTTCCTCTTCTTAGTCTTCTTTTTTTTTTTGACAGATCCTCGTTGTCAGAGTTGCCACTTTTCGGCAGACATTTGATGAAGACCGCCTCTCCGGATCCTGGATTGTGTTTACTCTGATATCCGACACTCGGTGCGAGTTGCTGGCAAATTATTTTCACAAAGTTGGACTCCTAAGCTGAGTTCGAGAGTTGCAACTCTGGGGGATGATGAGAAGGAGCAACTAATGTGTAGTAGGCCTGGACTCACAAGGATCTCCAGTTGCAGCGAAATCATTTCGAAAGTTTTCTTTAGCCAACTTTTCAAGCGTTAAAGCCGCAATAAGTCTCCAGACCCTCACTCTGCCAGAGCCACGTCCTTCAACCAGGACTTTAGTGTGAGTCCAACTGAGATTGTAAGCGGGATAATACAAGCAGGAAAAAATATAGATATAAAATATATATGTTTAAAGAGAATGGTGTTTTTCAGACTGGCAACCTTAAATTAGTTAGTTTACTTCTAGATTTATTTTAATTCTTCAATCTATTTATTAATATTTTTAATAAAATATGTGTCTATTGCCAGAGGCTTTACTGTGCTGCAAGCAAGGCTTCACAGGCCGCAGCCTGGCCGCAGCACTTTTAATTTTCGCCTTATATATATTATATATATTTTTTGTGCTCGTTTTTTCCATAAAGTACTACAAAGTTGCTGCTTACGTCGACGCTGGCGTTGATGCCACAGCAAATGCGTGTAACTTTTTAATCAAATTATGTGCAAATTTTCTTTGGCAGTAATTTTTAGTAAAATTTTGCACAAAATTACTGGCGAGACACAGTAACGAGAACAGCCACAGCTTCTGCTACTGCTTCTGCTTCTGCTGCTGCAAGTTTGCCAGTCTTTTTAATGCTCATCTCAGGCTTGTATTTCATTTTGCATGCGGCCAGTCAGTTCAGTCAGCTTATGCCATATGCCCCCTTTCCCAGAATTGCCAGCGCACACCCGCATTATTTTTAATTGAATTTTAAAGTTTTTCGCCAAAGCGAAAGCCAAGCCAGGGCCAAAGACGAAATATTTTTGTTTTTCCGCCAAAGTTTCAACTTCTCTGGCAATTTAATTAGAAAATCATTTTTGACTGCCACCACTCTGGGCTGTCTTTGCCACTTTACCAGAAATTTATAAAGTAAATTTCCCCCAAGCACAAATCACATCGTGTTGGCTGCAGATTTAGTTTGGGGTGTTGCCACATTAGTAGCCAAGTTTATTTTATTTCAGTGCGCCGCCCAACGGGGGGTTGTCCTTGCAAACGGGTTTTGCATTCGGTATCACGTATTGTCTGCCGTTCTGGTCGTTTTTTGTAATTTGTAGCAGACACATTAATCAAAAAATTGCTACTCGCCACGAGAGGGCCTGCCCGGTCTCATAGTCATAGTCAGTCACACATGCCAAATGGCATTGGTCAACTGCTGGCGGCTACCAGGCTTTGTTCTCCCCGTTCTACCCATCCCGAATCCCTTCCATCTGACCGTCTGTCCCTCTGTTATTAAGTGGTGGAGGTAATTGAAATGTCAGCGGAAGTGTTGCTGGCCGCACACACACAGCCTGCGGTTCCTGGGGATTCCGATGAGATGACCAGGCCACCGGCGACTGGGGACGACAGTGTGTCTATGAAAGAGTGATTCCACATGATGGCGAGTAACCATGGAGCCACAGGATATAGGAGACCGTAACGAGCATTAACGAGCGCTGTAGTGGTTAATTATGTTCGAATTGGAGGTCCTGCGGTTGACCTAGCCAAAAGCCTAAGAATCGATTATAGCCCAGCAACAATGGTTTTTGGATACAATTTTTAGTGAAAGTTTCGCTTTTCGCTTTATTCACAATTAAGTTTCCTTAAACTTTTTACCTCTGTTCTGTTCTTTTCTATTCTATATTTTCTGGTAATCACCTCCTTCGTTTCCTGCCACTGAAAATCTAGCAAAACTGACAACCTTTTCCATCCAATTTCAATTTGATAATTTCCTCAGCAGTTGGCTTCCTTGACTAACGATGTAGGAATTATCAAATTGCACATACACACCAGTTACCATTTCCCCCATCGCCACATATATATATATCTATATATAAGATAGGGAGGTGTGGGCGTTGCGGAACTTTTTCGGAAGGACAGGCGACAGGTTTTTGCGCCGTTTTCAGCTTACCTTCGAATTTCCTCGAACTTTTTTCGCTGCCAGAACTTTTTCATTACATTTTGACTTGTACAATTCCCTATCTGCTGTTGTTTTTCTTGAATTTTTGTTGCTTTTACTTTTTTTTCGGGGGGCTGCAATTGCTGGACCTGCTTCTGTGTTGTTTATGAGCTAATTACATAAGCTCGTTATTAGGCGAATTACTTGTTTCTTCATTTGCAGCAGCAGAAGCAGCATCAGCAGCAACAGGAACAGCAACAGCAACGGCAAATAAGAAAACTTTTTTAATTATAACCTCATTTAGATTTGACGTTGCCGTCGCTCTGGTTCGGGTCGCTTTCCTTTTGGCCAAGTTGGGCGTACTTTGCCATCATCTTTGCTATCTAATCAGCGAGCGTATTTAATTTTGATCTGATTTTGGGCCAGGTTCGGTAACCGAAACCAGTGCAGTGAGGCCTGCCTAATGTGGCTGCATCTTAATCGCTTCCTTTGCGGATCACAGGAATACTGGTACCTTCATGGCATCCTGAAGCTCAGCGGAAATCGTTGTCAATGCATCCGCATATCCTGCATCCTCTCTACTCAGCAGAAAGTCATATATTTTTTATTCCAATGAAGCGTAAAAATACGTTTTACCTCCGCTCCTCAGAAATAAATATGCTGAATTTTGTTTATGCTGCATTTGCATACATCTTTGTGAGTTCAATTCTCGAATGGCGAATGGCGAAGGACGATGGCGTCGAAGGAGGCGAAGAATCTCAGACGGAAAGCAAATAAGGAGGCAAATGCTTCTTTAGTTGTTGACTGCAATTTCCTTGGCAAGATTTCCTCTCTTTTTTTTTCTCCACATTTTTCCTTGCGACTCCTTTCTCTTAGCTATTTGTGCATCTGTCTGAGTGTGTCTTTCTGAGTGAGTGTGTGTGTGTGTGTGTGTTGGGAAAATATTTGATTTACGTCAAATTGACACGCATGAGTTAATCAAAAAATGATTTGTTATTGCTTACAAATGCAACCGTAATTTCCATATTTTCCCAAGCCCCAAACAGCAGGCTGTAAGTTGTTGGTAGTTCTCATTAGTTTGGTTTCCATTTTCCACAGCAAATATCCTTAAATAAGAGTGCTTCTTTTAAATAATTATCTTAGAAATGTTTTTCTTTTAATTAAAGAAACATTCTTCTGTTCTCTTTAGTCAAAATATTTAAATCTCCTGAGATCTCTCAGGTTCATTTGGATTTATCCCAAGATAGAGAAACCTCTCGGTATCTCTCTCTCTCAGCTGCACATCATTTGTACATTTTGCCAGGCGGAGAACCACAGAGCCACCTTGAGGCGTCTTCTCGGTTAAACAAGATAAATGGGAAATGTGAAAATGAAACATCACCTTTGCCCACCTCACCATTTCCGCCACCGCCACCGCCGCCGCCTAAGACGTCCGAGGAGCACAAGACCGAGCCCGAGCCCAAGCCCTAGCCGGAGATATATATTCAGTATTTATATTTCATCCTGTTGGCCAACTACCCAAGTAGAAGATAACATTTTAATAGGGCACCGTCTCACCTATTGGCCAGGGGGGTGGCGGCAGTGTAGGGTCCTCGGAACTCTCTTCCCGGCTGTCTGTCCATTAGGTTAATGTGCACTTCAAACGAAATTAAGATGAATTGATTAAAATTACAAGAGTGCAGAGTGTTTGCTTTGGCTTCGGTTTGAGCTGCGTAGAGCTGAGTTGAGTTGAGTTTGCGGCAAAGTTCAGGGAGCAAGATTAAGTGCTTTCATTTGCCGCCGCTTGAAAAATGATGCAACCCTGCTGCAGGCCAAGGGGAAAACCAAACCAAACCGATGGCAAATAATGAAAGTTTCGGTCGGCAAGTGCAGGTTGCCGAATAATGAATGGGGCCTGCATTTATTAATGCTTTCGGAAAGCGTTTGCAAATTAATTGCCATTTAATTTGTTATGCTAACTACACTCACACACTGAACGACTAATTGGTTTAGCTGGTAACATTTTGCGCAGCTTTAATTAAATTGTAAATTTCCAGCTTTTACCCAGCAGCAAGGAGGAAGTCGAGAGCAGCGAGCAGCGAGCGTCGAAAATTGCAATTAAGATAATTATCTGGCAAAAGCAAAAGTGTAAATCCTTTGCGCCCCAAGGATTATGCAACTGCAGTATGCGCCGCTCTGCTGTATGCCGTACTTAATTTGCATAAATTTCAAATGAATCCAATGGCCAAAAAAGCGCAGCTAAACAATTGCCACTGATGAAGCAGCAACACAGGGGCACATGTACACAGTAAGAAAAAATGTGAATTAAAAATATACTTAAATAATAGGATTTCCCTTGGTAATTATAGCCAAAAAGTATGCTAGGTTCTCTTCAAAAATGTAGTTATAAATTATAAAATACCCTTAAAACTACCATATAATCTATACTATATTTTTATCCCATTTTTCCAAGTGCAAAGGCAGCTGCAAACTGCAGCTTGGGGCGCTTACTTTGTCTGTGCCACATGCCACTTGCCCCGACCCTTCGCCCATCCAGCTTGCAGCTTCGTTTGCAGGTGCCACAATCACCAGAAAAGACGTCGCCGGATAATCGAAGAACAGGGAGTGAGACTGAAACAGAGAGAGAGGGAAACAAGCGGGACAATGAAAGAGACAGAGAGAAAAGGAGGGAAAAAGGCGAGCGAGAATTTTGTGTTATTCTTACGGATTTTCTACTTTGTTGGCAATGTAAGCACAGCAACCGCTCCGCAGCCCCGCCACCCACTCGGCCCCCTCTATCAACACTTGCCTTTCCGCTTTCATTTGCTCTGTGCAAAGTTGACGCTTTTGTTTGATTCGTGTCACACAGCTGACCAACGCCCCCTGCCACCCACATTTTCCGCCCGAGCCATGACAGCCCCTACCGAAGGCTTCTCTGCACAGTGGAAAGCATTTGAAAAAGTCAGCCAGCCAAAGTTTGTATTTCCTTGCAGGTAACAATTAAAATAGATCATAACTAAGCCAAAAATGCATTAATTTCGATTCGGAAAGCAGATTTGTGTTAGTTTTTATTAATTTAAAAAAACTGCATACCAAATTTAAAATTTTAAGAAATTAAAATTTTCGGACATTTTTGCTAATTTTAATGATGTAACCCCTTATCAAATTTCGCAAAAATGGCCAAAAAATCGATTTCTTCCGGACATGTCTAGAAAGATTCGCATGTTAATGCTGATCAAGAATATATATGGTTTATGGGGTCGGAAATGATTCCTTGACTTGGAAAAATATTATTTTGTATTATAAAATATGATTTTTTCTATTTAAAAATTTTATTGTTTTATTTTAAATTAAAAATATCATAACTCGGCCAAAAGAGCATTAATTTTAAATCGGAAAACTGTTCTGTGCATGATTTTCTACAGTTAATAAATCTGCATACTTCATTTAAAAATTTTGAAAATTCAATTTTTTTATCAAAATCAAAAATTTTAATGATGTAATGTAAAAATCGATTTCTTCCGGACATGTCTAGAAAGATTCCCCTGTTGATGCTGATCAAGAATATATATACTTTATAGGGTCGGAAAGGTCTCCTTCACTGCGTTGCAAACTTCTGACTGAAATTATAATACCCTGCAAGGGTATAAAAATAATACAAAAATCTAGTAAAATAAACTTTCAGTTCTTAAAACTCAACCGAGACTCGAAGCAATCTTCAAAAAACATTAATTTCCACTCCTTAAAAATATAAATAAAATAATTCCTTAACTTGTATTCAATCTTATTTTATTCCAACAAATTTGTAAAAATACAACCACTGTTGGTCGAGTCGTTCCACTCCGCTGGAGTTACTTTGCTTGGAATTATGCAAAACACAGGAAAAAATGAAAGAAACACAAAACAAATAGAAGGACGGAATTGTCAAATGAGATTCAATGTTATGCTCAAGTGCTTCCTATGGAGTGGAGTGAATTTTAATAATAAATTTTGTGTGACCACCGAGGAAAGTTGCAGCAGCAGCAGCAGCCACAGCAGCAGCTCACATGCAATTTTCCAGAATTTACTGCTGCGTGAAAGTTTTGCAATTTGGTAGCGACCAAATGAATGGCCAACAAAGTAGCGAAAAGGGAGCCCTTTAAGGAAGTGGGAACGCCTTGCGTGTCCAGGCATAAGCTGAAGGCAAATGAAGCTACAATTACGTCTACAAATACACACATAAAGGGGGGAAGTAATTTGCAATTAAATTACGACGAAATGGGCAATAGAATGGGAATTAATTGTCCACGAAATGCAATTATGCTTTGCTCCTTGTATTTTTTGCTCCTCTATTTCTCATTCGCTGCAAACTGAATGGGCGAATAAATGAGCGACTGAATGGGGGAGCTCTGAAAGTGGGACATCATTGGAGGCAGCTCCAGCCAAACGCCGCCTTGCCGCTTAATGGAATTGCATATTAAGAACTTGTCAAAATGATAACTTCTTCTCGGTGCCATCAAACTGAAACGAGCAACTACTACATGGCAGTTCGCACTCACTGAATAAATGGGTTTCTGCCAAAACTTTAATATTGCAAGGACCGAAGAGGAGGAAGGTGGACGAGTAGCTGGTTCACCCTAATAAATTACGAATGCTTCTTTTTATTGAACTTAATTTCCTTTTTTCGACCACACTTTTTCGGTTCTTTTTGGTTGCCAGGGGCAAAGTAAAGCCGCTGCAAAGGAGATATATGGCCGCAACCAAAGATTACATTTAGTGCAGAGACACTGGAAATATTTTCAAGTTTATATAAATTCTAAAAGTTGAAAGGTTATTCTGTTTTTTTTTAATATAAAAGCTAGGTTTGGGTTAAAATAAAATACATAAAATATTATAAACGTTTTGACAGCAAGTTCTTAACTCTAAACAATAAAGTATGCGCCATTTCCTGCTTTTATAGGATACAATTTCTTAACTTTAAATACTTTTAACCTTTTTAAAGCTCTCAAAAAATATTTCTAAATTTTTTCAAGTGTCTCCACTCACGCTTACAAAAGTGAAAAGCATTTTCGCTCACTGATTTTTGCCTGCATTCAGAACTGCAGCACAAGGTTGAGTGCCTCAAGCAAGCCGCAAGCAGCCAAATGCGATGCCTTTTGAGGGCAACGACTAACGATCGGAGAGGATGCATATATGTATATGTATGTGGGTGCAGTAGTTTTAGGTATTGGGTCCGGGTCCTTCCGCCATGGAGATGGTCAACATTTTTGGGTGCTTTGAGCGTGGCACGCAGCAAATGCGTTTGCATTACGGTCAGATGTTTGCGGCAAGCCTCTTACTCCACAGGCCAGCAAACACAAGCAAACATTCTAGTAGTAGTGACTGGGGCCCTGAAGAGTTGTTTGCGCTGCTGCGCCTTTATGGCTGCCAAAGTTTGACCACATTTTACTAACAAAAATATTACAACAATGCCAGCCTTGAAGTCTGCTTGCGGTCACACAGAACCACAACGGGTAGCCCTAGCAGGCCGGTCCGCCCGCAAAAAGGATGCAATTAATTTTGCAAAAGGACAACTTCATCTGACAGCAATAATGTATTGCAAATACCAGAAGCGGACAAGGAATTGCATAAATCGCCGGTCAGCCTAATAAGTATCAGGGCAAGGCAGAGGCAGCCCCTCTCCCATGAAACGAGTGCGGAAATTGGTAAGGGATTAAATGGCCTAAACAGTTGCCGCGGCATTAAGCCGCTGGCTGGCTCACTCACCCCTTTTGGGGTTCGATGTCGTCCGGCAAACTTTTCACTTTGCATGAACATAAAATACATACCAAATAAAACAGAGGCAGCACCAGCACCAGCAGCAGCAGCAGCAGTAGCGGCAACAACAAAAAATGGGAAAACTTTTTAATTTATATTTAAACTTTTTCAAAGTGTTGAAAAAGGGGCGTTATCTACTGCTGGTGCGACTTGCTGCCTCGAATGCCAAATAGTTATAAAACACCAAGTGTGTCCGAGTGTGCATGTGTGTGGGTGATGGGGTTAAGGGGCCAAGAGGATGTTTCGGGTTGTGCAAACGAGGCTAACAAGCTCTGTTCGCCGCTCAAAGGTCAGCGGTTGGTAGTTGAGGTCATCTGGGCATTACCTTACATAAGTTAGCAGGCGGCTCTCCAAAGTGATGAGCAGCCAAGGGGTTTTTTTATGGTAATTATTTATTGATAGTTCCACAAGTTAAGCAAGTTATCGGCCTTGATCCATCATTATAATTACGTAGCGTTGGTTACATTTATAATTAAAAACCAAAGAGTTTGGCTAATAATGTTATCTTCCGATTTGCATATGCATTAAGCGTTCATTTATTTTATTAGTTTTTCTTAATCTGCTACGATTAGATTTTAAAAAATTCTCCCCTAATTTCGTAGCAGATGTCATTTGGACGCATTATGTTGAACTTGTCAAAAGCCTTATACTGAAGCCGAATTGAATAGCGACCAGGTTTTAGGTATATGCCACTTCCAAATCTGAAGTTTGCCGTATATGTTTCGAAAATGAAAACAGTCTGCAAAAGAATAATCATTACTAACAAGGATAGTATAAAAGCGAATACTATAAATCGTACACCAGGCATTAAGCATTCTTTCTCTATTTCCCTTCGATTTACTATATGTGAGGACCACGACTTGTACCACAGCTGCTTATCATCGTACAGGACTTTGCAGAGATCGGAAACCAGCATATTTAGTATTGTTGGAACCCAGGTACCACGATCAAAGTATTGCACGCTTCCCGTCATCTAAAAAGAAAATAATATTATAATTTAATACTCCAAAAAATATATCATTAATCTTTTAAAACCTGAATGCGATCCGAATAGTCAACTCCATACCACACAGATGTCATATTTCCGGAAACTTGAATACCCTCTTCGACCAAAGTACGGTTAAGATTGGTCATGTCAAGAAAGTCTTCCATAGATAGAGCACCCGGCAAGTCCTTGCATTCATTGTAGAACGTTCCGTCCTCCATGAGAAACTCATACTCGACTTCAGTCGAGTAACAAATAAATTGTAAAACAATCAGTAACTGATAAATCTGCGACACACTGCGACCCATTTTGAATCGAATGAATTGTAATACGAACGATAACCCCATTTTATAGTCGAATTTTCAATAATATAATAATAATATAACCCTGTGTTAATAATCATAATTACTTAGATCGAGATTGTGAAGCTACAAGCTTTTACTGGGCATTAAAATACTAAAAGTATAATTTACAAATAGATTTTAATCAATATACTAGATAATTCCAAGATTTGTATGTATGAAGTATTTACGCCCACACCGGACATGGTACTAAAGTCTGTAAAAACAGATCACCTGATACCCAGAACATAAAGGACCTATTTGATTTAACTAAGCTTAGATAAAGGATCGAAAGAGCTGTTAATAATTAACACATATTACAGTAACAATTACTAAATTAAACTATATTATTAAAAGGAGATAAGGTTGAATCTTTTCCATGCTAAAATAATAGTCACAAATCTTTTACAATTAGAATTAAAAAAATCAGTCTACTAGGCCTTGTATACTTTTTATTATTCTTTGTATCAATAACCACAATGTATTTAATATGATTAGACCTTAAAAAATTCGCCCCTTATTTCGTAGCAGACTTCAGTTGGACGCTTTTTGTTGAACTTGTCGTAAGCCGTAAACTGAACCTGAAGTGAATAGCGACCAGGTTTTAAATATATGCCACTTCCAAATCTGAAGCTAGTCGGATATGTGTCGAAAATAAAAACAGTCTGCAAAAGAATAATAACAGTTAACAGGGATATTATAAAAAATAGTATATATAATGCAACAAAAATCGTACTCCCGGCACTTTGAAACATTCTGTCTCTATTTCTTTTCGATTAATTATATGTGAAGACCATGTGTACCAGGATTGCCTTTCATCGTACAGAAATTTGCAAAAATCGGGAATCAGCATATTCAGTATAGTTGGTACCCAGGTTCCACGGTCAAAGTATTGGATACTTGTGGCCATCTTTAAGGAAATTAACATTGTAATTCTGTATAATTCATCTATAATATTGTAAGACCTGAATCCGATCGGATGGGTCAAGTCCAAGCCACGTAGAGGTCATGTTTCCCGAAAATTGGAGACCTTCCTCGGTCATAGCAATATTTAGATTGGTCATGTCAAATAATTCCTCCATGCCGAGGGCATCCGGCAAGTCCTTGCACTTCTCGTAGTACCTTTCGTCCTGCGGTATAAACTCATATTCCACTTCAGTCGAGTAATAAATAAATTGGGAAATCAATAGAAACTGATATATCTGCGACACACTGCGACTCATTTTGAATCGAATGAATTTTAATACGAACGAGAACACTATTTTATAGTCCATTTTTCAATAATATAACCCTGTGTTAATAATCATAATTACTTAGATCGAGATTGGGAAGCTACAAGCTTCATTAAAGTATAAAACGTATAATTTAAAAATAGATTTTAATCGTTACATTAGGTAATACCAAGATCTGTATGTATGATATATTTATACCCATGCCAGAGATGTCAACAAAGTGTGTCAAAACACATCACCTGATACCTAGAACGTAAAGGGCCTAGTTTACCCAACTGAATTTAGATAAAGGATACAAAAAAGTTATTTTGAAGCACTATATTTTATACACATATTTCAGTAACAAATTCTATATTAAACTATATTATAAACAGGTGATTAGGTTTTATCTTAGCCATGTTATAAAATGATCACAAAACTTTTACAATTAAAACTCTTGAAATCAGTCGACTAGGTCTTGTATTCTTTTTATTACTCTTCGCTTCAAAACCACAGATTCTTCCCAAATTTCTTTTTCTTTTGATGTCAAGCAATGTATTTAGACCTTAAAAAATTCGCCCCTTATTTCGTAGCAAATTTCATTTGGACGCTTTATGTCGAACTTGTCGTAGGCCGTATTCTGAACCCGAATCGAATAGCGCCCAGGCTTTAGGTATATGCCACTTCCAAATCTGAAGTTTGCCGTATATGTTTCTAAAATGAAAACAGTCTGCAAAAGAATAATCATTATTAACAAGGATACTATAAAAGCGAATACTATAAATCGTACACCAGGCATTAAGCATTCTTTCTCTATTTCCCTTCGATTTACTATATGTGAGGACCACGACTTGTACCACAGCTGCTTATCATCGTACAGGATTTTGCAGAGATCGTAAACCAGCATATTTAGTATTGTTGGAACCCAGGTACCACGATCAAAGTATTGCACGCTTCCCGTCATCTAAAAAGAAAATAATATTATAATTTAATACTCCAAAAAATATATCATTAATCTTTTAAAACCTGAATGCGATCCGATGGGTCAAGTCCGTGCCACACAGATGTCATGTTTCCGGAAAACTGAATACCGTCTTCGACCAAGGAAAGGTTTAGATTGGTCATGTCAAACAAGCCTTCCATAGGTAGAGCCCCCGGCAAGTCCTTGCATTCATTGTAGAACGTTCCGTCCTCCATAAGAAACTCATACTCGACTTCAGTCGAGTAACAAATAAATTGTAAAACAATCAGTAACTTATAAATTTGCAACACACGGCGACCCATTTTGAATCGAATGAATTTTAATACGAACGAAAACCCCATTTTATAGTCGATTTTTCAATAATATAATAATAATATAACCTGTGTTAATAATCATAATTACTAAGATCGAGATTGGAAAGCTACAAGCTTTTACTGGGCATTAAAATACTAAACGTATAATTTGAAAATAGATTTTAATCGTTACATTAGGTAATACCAAGATCTGTATGTATGAAGTATTTACGCCCTCACCGGACATGGTACTAAAGTCTGTCAAAACAGATCACCTGATAACCAGAACATAAAGGACCTATTTGATTTAACTAAGCTTAGATAAACGATCCAAAGAGTTGCTAAGAATTAACACATATTACAGTAACAAATACTAAATTAAACTATATTATTAAAAGGAGATAAGGTTTAATCTTTTCCATGCTAAAAAAATAGTCACAAATCTTTTACAATTAGAACTCAAAAAATCAGTCTACTAGGCCTTGTATACTTTTTATTATTCTTTGTATCAATAACCAAAGATTCTTTTCCCGTTTCTTGTTCTTCGATATCACACAATGTATTTAATATGATTAGACCTTAAAAAATTCACCCCTTATTTCGTAGCAGACTTCAGTAGGACGCTTTATGTTGAACTTGTCGTAAGCCGTATACTGAAGCCGAATTGAATAGCGACCAGGCTTTAGGTATATGCCACTTCCAAATATGATGTTTGCCGTATATGTTTCGAAAATGAAAACAGTCTGCAAAAGAATAATCATTACTAACAAGGATAGTATAAAAGCGAATACTATATATCATACACCAGGCATAAAGCATTCTTTCTCTATTTCCTTTCGATTTACTACATGTGAAGTCCACGGCTTGTACCAAAGCTGCTTAGGATCGTACAGGATTTTGCAGAGATCGTAAACCAGCATATTTAGTATTGTTGGAACCCAGGTACCACGATCAAAGTACCGAGTGCTTAACTCCAACTAAAACGAAAATAACATTATAATCCAATACGGCTTGATAATGCATAATAAATCTTTAAAAACCTGAATGCGATCCGAATAGTCAAGTCCATACCACATAGATGTCATATTTCCGGAAATTTGAATACCATCTTCGACCAAAGTACGGCTAAGATTGGTCACGTCAAACAAGCCATCCATAGGTAGAGCCCCCGGCACGTCCTTGCATTCATTATAGAACGTTCCGTCCTCCATGAGAAACTCATACTCGACTTCAGTAGAGTAACAAATAAATTGAGAAATGAATAGAAACTGATATATCTGCGACGCACGGCGACTCATTTTGAATCTAATGAACTGCAAATTTAAACGCAGTCTCCGATTTATAGTAAAAATTTCAAGATTATGTATAACTACGACCACTGTAATTTAGTTAGAGTTTTGAAAAATCACGCCTTTTCTGGGTACTCGGAAACTAAATATATAATTTATAATTAGATTTAGAATCAGATAATGTAATCTAACGATACCTTAATGATTCTGGTAGTATAATATTATTATAATAATAAAACCTTTCATCTTGTTTTATCTTAAATCAATCTGCAAATTATATGTTTTTTCATTTACAACTAATAAATGACACACTTTAACGTTAGATAATTATCGGAGTTCTATAATTAATCATATCTACAAACTAATAATTATTTCCATTAAAATCGAGTTCATATAAATAGGGCTTCACGATTCAATAGACTTTATTTAACCAAGGATGATTCGTGGATATCTTTTGTTTTGGAAACTACTGCTCCTCCCAGTGTACCTGTTGCACTTTTCCATGGGTATTCAGTACGAATTCCTTCTAGAGGACGAACGCATCTTCAGCGACTGCTCCGACAAGCCACCAGGAACCTTCAACTCGCACAGCTTATTCGATTTAAGCAACATGAACTTTGCTATGGATGATGATGGAGTTGCCATTTCCGGCAATCATACACTCATATGGGATGTCCAGCCATCGGACCGCATAGAGGTGAGTGTCTTAATAATTTCACTCAACTCTAGAGATTACTTAGAATATAAACTTTTAGATGGCTGGCAGCTTGCGGTATTTTGATCGCAGTACCTGGCAACCCACAACGCTCAATATTTTGAGCAAGGACCTTTGCAAAGTCTTGTACGATCACAGACAGATCTGGTACGACCTGTACAGTAAACACATAGCAAACAGACCGGATATCGCGGAAAATTGTATCAGAGTGAAGGGTGTAAGAATAGCTTATACACTCCTCTATATATTTTGTTGTATAATTAACTATTGATTCTTTGCAGACTACATTCATAATGGAATCTTATAAGCTGGATCCACATATTGGTCTTGGCGTTCCATTGAAGCCCGGACGCTATTCAGTTCGCTTAGAGATTTCAGCATACGATAAATCGAACATTAAAGGACCGATCTCTATATGTGCCGAAGTAAAAGGCGAATTTTTTAGGGTCTAAGAGAATGTTAAGGAGGTCATACCACATGGTTATATAAAATACAGAACAGCTTGCAATCAACTTTATTATTTATAAAGAAAATAATTATTTAATAATATAAAAATATTATTCAAAAGAAAATTTAATTCCAGCCACCGAAACTCCTCATTTGTGCATGCCGTGCAACTGCACTTTTTCATTGGTATTCCCGCAAATGGTTCGCGTTCATTTATCAATATTTATAGCATTTAATGTGCAATTTGCATTTCTTAATGAAATTACACAAAAATTATATATAAATCAACATAATTTGAGCAACGTGCAACGCGGCACGCTCAGTTGCCTGCCTGCCTGCCTGCGTGCCAGGCGGCGAGTATCGATATCGATATGGCTGGCCCTGTAATTTCCGCTTAATTTGCTGCCATTACCACAAAAATGCATTAAATGCGAATGCAGCTGCCGGGACAGATAGCCTTTAAATGCGCTGCAATTATTTGCATTGCAATTTTAATTGAGTGTTAAAATATTTGCGGCCACCTGGTGCGCAGTCAGCCCGCGGCCGATTTCGAGGCCAGTGAAATATGGCCATATGTGAATGTATCTAAGCCGTGATCTCTGGCCAAAAGTCTCCAAGGAGCTGCATATAGCAGGGCGCAATTATCCACTGGCACTGTGATCAGCCGTCATTTGCTCCCTTGGTGATGCCTGCGACGTTCATCCTGTCCATATATAGCCAGTCCAACTGAGTCATCTGTGCGGGTGCATTAATACATTGAGTTGGGGCCCATTATAGTGAAGCCTGCAACTGAAACTGCAACAGCTTTGGCCTAAGCACGCATATTGAGAGAAAAATCTAGCAAAAACTAAACCTTGAAGGCTTGATTTTATAAATTTATTAATAAAAGTAAAAGGAATATGGAGCTGGACAAATCATATTATAGATTATAAACAGAAAAAGTATTTAACTATAATAAATCGAGGTATTTTTTAAATGTCAACTCAAAATATATAATATTTCTGTGTGTAATTTAAATAAAGGAATCAACCTTTATTTTTTAAAATTCTTAAAAGAATATGTCTCAGAAGTCCTTAGCCCTTAAACTTTGTATTTTCTTAAACCTTTACTCAGAAAGCCTCCTGAATTTTCTCCAGTGTACACACACACACACACAATGGCTTTGGGACGGGCCTGTCGATTTCATTTGATATGCGCCTTTGGGCCATAAAATTTGACACAAACCCAGGACACACAGTGGGCCCAATGTCGGATTTGGAGGGAAGAGATGAGAGTGTGTGGGGCCGGTCAAAGCGTTGCTCATTTGCAGTCGTTATTAAATTGCGTTTTTCCCCAAAACATGACTGAAAGGGGATCAAGGGGGAAAACTGCACCATCACCAGCACCAGCTGGAGGATCAGGATCAGCAGGATGGGGGTTGGCATTGGCAGGGGGCACTGGCATTTTAATGAACTGATGCATTTGGGCAACTGCAGCCCGAACTGCAGGCCCCTTTGTGCATTTATTTGTTTGCATTGGCACTGATTGTATTTGCATTTCTGTGTGTGTGTGTGTGTTTGCTGGTGGTGTGCCGGCATGTGTGTTTGGGTGGGTGTGTGCCATTGGCAAACGTTCGATTTGGTGTAATGAAATTTTCTAATCAAAGCGTTTTGTTTATTTGCATTCGGTCACTCCCTCGGCCTCTCGGTTTTGTTTGGCTTGTTGACTGCCCGCCGCACAGAGTCCATTGTTTACATTGGGTCAAAGGTTGTCACTTGTGCAAATACTAATTAGTTGTAATTAGGTTTTACATATGCACACCGACCGCAAAACAATTGCCCTGAAAGTGAGGCCTTCGACTGGCTCAAGGCGCTGCAAAATGGATTATTCAGTAAGGAAATTATTTAACAGAGCTTAGAGGGTTGTTTACTAGGGAATTATACTATATAGTACTTAATTTATATACAGAAAATATAAATTAATATGTATTTAAACTCAGTTGCTAAAAAAACATAAAGCTTAATTGATTAATTTCTCAGCAAACCTCAACAGAATCCTTATCCTTTATTTTCTTTTAATTTTCAAATACAATGAAATAAAAATTGACTTAAAAAAACCTTTCTTAATTTCCTTTTTTCCCGCCTTGGTTTTCCCAGCTTTCTAATTTAATCGGCCCAATGGAAAACTGCTTGGCTATGCATTGCTTTTCATCCGGGCTTGGCCTTAATCGCTTTGATCTGGCTCAGCCTCGGCCTGGTGTCCAATTAAACGGCATTTTATGCGGCCAATTTGCATATATTTTGGGCAAGACAGGAATGGAAACAATAAGCCATAATTTATATATAATTAACTCTATTCCCCGTTTGGCGCCACACAAAGTCTTTGAAAACTCATTTGAATATGAAATTCATATTCAAATTCAAATTTTCGCAGCTCCAGAGGAGCTATTCCATCGCATCCCCTTGGCATCCTGGCGCAGCGAGTTCAATGAGGTGTTAAACCATAATTTGCACAAACGCTTGGCTGAGCCATTTTCCCCAACACCACCTCCTCCTCCTCGTGCTCCTGCTCCTCCCCCTGGCCCTACCTCGCAGCTTTTCCCTCCTTACCGCACATTTGCATTTTGCGCGCTTTAATTTTTACTTTATTTCTTTTCACGCGATTTTTTGTTGGATTCTTTTTTAAATATTTTCGAGCTCCATTGTTCTTTTGCCCCAAAGTGTTTGGCCACAATTACGCAATGAAGTCGAACCGGTGTACAGTGGTCAAAAGGAGGCTTTAATAGCCAACATTACAACTGAAAAAAAAAGTTTAAAATAATATTTATATTTTTAAAACAAAGTACAGATTTTCAAGCTACCCATCAAGGCTAACATATGGTTTGTATATCCAAATTTAAGGTTGATATAAATCCACTGTAAATGCGTGGGGTGTGGGCTTTTGATGCATGCCCCGCCATCACAGTTAATCGCCATGAAATTTGTGGCCCATAAAATGGACACTGGCCACGCGTAATAGTCAAATTTTATTAGCTTCAATTTAACAATTTGTGGCTAAGGCCACTCTCCCCGGGGCTTTATTAATATTTAAACAAGGCAAACATTAGACTTATGACCGCTGCGCCCTTAAGGACTTCATCTCACCTGGCGCTGCTGCTGTTGCCAATGAGGATTCCGCTCCAAAACAAAAGGAGCCGCACACCATTTTAATTTTTCACTTGGCTGAGTGCAGAATTAAGACATTAAACGAATGCGTCGCCCGTCCCCTTCTCCATAATGAAGTTGGCGCTGACACAGCTGTGCCAAAATCCTCCGTCCGTCCCCATCCAGCCAGCCTCCATTTCCATCCAGGCTTCCACATCCAGTGTGTCTGCCCGAATGAAGACTTTTCCCTCCCGAACAACTGATTTTAATAACAGTCATCCGCTGCCGCTGTGCATAACGATGCGTAACCGTCGAGAATGGCGGAGGAGGGCGGGGTCCGGGCCACGTTATGACTTTGATTCATCAGAAGGGAAAGTGGCTGGGAGACAGCGACAGCCGCTGACCTGCACTGGCAATTAAATGCTAGACAAAAATCTGTATTTAAAACCTTAGTTTTTCATTTAAAAGTATGAAAGACTTTTTCAGTAGCTTTCCAATTTTAGATAGCAAAAAATATAGTTTAACTCACCTTAAGTTTAGCATACAATTTTCTCTCAGTGTTCCCTCTCCTTAGTGGCATTTGCATACAAATGGGCGTTGGACTTTGACGCATAAGTTCAGTGGCAATTTGCTTATAAAACGTATTCTAATTGCCAGCGATTCCGCGGCAGGTGGAGCTTCCTCGCCACACCCGCACCGCTCCACTCACTTAAAGCAGACATGGGTTAAGCGCTCAACGCTCCTCTGACTTAACCCATGAAATTCACCAACCACACTCAACGACGGATTCTGCGGAAAATCCGCCACCCTTGTCAGCGTCAGTAATAAAACTTTATTGAATTGTATTGATTTTAAAATTATTACCATTGAGGCGGAAGTAATGCAATGTAGCCGTGCATATGTATGAGTGAGTGTAGCTGGGTATAGTGTGCGTTCTGTGTGTGTGTGGGCGCTCAAGTGTGTTCTAGCAACGGCTGTTGGAATTTAACAAACCACAACATTTTCATTATTGTGTGCAGCTCAGTGCAAATAAAAAAGAAAAAAGAGGGAATAAAGCGAGCCCAAACAAAGAACTCAACGAAGGGGGATTTAGCAAAGGGGTGTCGGGTATCCACCCCCTCGAGAAGCACCCCTTTGTCGCAGTCTCAAGTGCTAAACTCTTCTTTTCACTCGGTGCCCTGCAAAGTAGGCAACGTTTTCTTGGAACGCCACACACACACACACACATGCGCTTGATCCAGGTTTTCCCTTTTGGTTTTTTTAATGAAAATCTAAACGCTTATTGTAATTTTCCCTGTTTGTTCTCTAACGGTTATATATATATATTTTTTTTTTGTTTTATTTTTCCAGCAGCGAGCGCTGTTGTTGTGTATTATTTGAGTTCGGTTTGGCACGTGCACAAATGCAGCTAATCGAGTGTGAAAATTGCTCTGGGTTTGCCCCAGGAATTTTCCTCTTTAAAGTCTGGAAAAAATGCTTTAACATTGGTATAGAGACTGGATAATTTAAAAACTAGAAGAGTTTCATTGGTTAAGTAATGGAAATATTTCAAAAATTTGATATAATCTTTAACGAAATTTAAAGATTTTTGGTTTTAAATACTATCAGTTACAGTATTCTTAAATTCTCTTATCCCAAATATCCTACACAAGTGATTCTTATAATAAATAAACCAGTCTTTGACACAGCAGCTTCAATTCTAATTTAAAACAGGAAAGAAAGCTTACTTTGGCCAGCCAAAGTTTGTAACCATTAAAATATATCATAACTAAGCCAAAAATGCATTAATTTCGATTCGAAAAGCAGATTTGTGTTAGTTTTTATTAATTTAAAAAAACTGCATACCAAATTTAAAATTTTAAGAAATCAAAATTTTTAGCCAGTTTTGCTAATTTTAATGATGTAACCCCTTATCAAATTTCGCAAAAATGGCCAAAAAATCGATTTCTTCCGGACATGTCTAGATAGATTCCCCTGTTGATGCTGATCAAGAATATATATGGTTTATGGGGTCCAAAATGATTCCTTGACTTAGAAAAATATTATTTTGTATTATAAAATCAGATTTTTTATATTAAAAAACTTCTTGATTTTGTTTAAATTAACAAATTCATAACTCGGCCAAAAGAACATTAATTTTAAATCGGAAAACTGTTCTGTGCAAGATTTTCTACAGTTAATAAATCTGCATACTTCATTTAAAAATTTTGAAAATTCAATTTTTTATCAAAATCAAAAATTTTAATGATGTAACCCCTTATAAAATTTTGCAAAAATGGCAAAAAATCGATTTCTTTCTGACATGTCTAGAAAGATTCCCCTTTTGATGCTGATCAAGAATATATATGATTTATGGGGTCAGAAATGATTCCTTGACTTGGAAAAATATTATTTTGTATTATAAAATCGGATTTTTTATATTAAAAAACTTCTTGATTTTTTTAAATTAAAAATATCATAACTCGGCCAAAACAGCATTAATTTTAAATCGGAAAACTGTTCTGTGCAAGATTTTATACAGTTAATAAATCTGCATACTTCATTTAAAATTCAATTTTTAATCAAAATCAAAAATTTTTATGACGTAACCCCTTATGAAATTTCGCAAAATTGGCAAAAAAATCGATTTCTTCCTGACATGTCTAGAAAGATTCCCCTGTTGATGCTGATCAAGAATATATATACTTTATAGGGTCGGAAAGGTCTCCTTCACTGCGTTGCAAACTTCTGACTGAAATTATAATATCCTGCAAGGGTATAAAAAACCCTAAAAACCCATTGACCATTTTTTTTTTGGGTACCTCGTTTCTTTCCACCGCATATCCTTGGCATATGCAAATTCTTACGTGGAACTAGTTTCATTGGACAGCCGCAAGAGCAGCTCTCGGTTTCAAAGCCTGCCGATTCATTTCCATTCATGTTATGCAATTCAATTGTGAAAGTTGCTGTCCCAGGATCCCGCTTAGGCGTTGCTTTCCCGCTTATGCATATGCACAGGACCCGGTTGAGTTGCCTGGCCGCGTTCTTTTTGTACTCTCGCAGAGCAGGGAAACCGGCATACCCTGAACAAATACCAAGAACACTTACTTCAATCTATATTTCTGTTAAAATGGTTAAGTAAAAACTTTTAAGTTTAAGAAAAATGAGACTTTTAGACATCAAGTAAAATTTATAAAGATATAAATCAGAAATTATTTTATTTTATTTATTGACCAATTAAATTTATTTTCCAAGAGTATAACAACATCTGCTTGACCACGTTAGTAACCTTTCTCGCTCACCTGTTTTCCCGTTACAGCCAGAGGTCCACATCTGCGGTGGGTTGCTGCTTCTGCTGCTGCTTCCAGCTGCTGCCTGCGGCCAAAACTCCGTTGGCCCAGAGTTCCTAACTGGGGGCTAAGCCACAGCTTCAGATAGATGCAACCCCTGGCTGCATGCACCCACCAGCTTTTCCTCCAGCTTTTCCCCTGGATTTTCTCCTAGATTTCCCTGCCACTTTGGCCCGGCAGCTTTTCTCCCTTTTGTCCTTGTCGTGTAAAGACAGCACTTGCGGTCGAGTTGATCTGACCGCTTGTCCGGGCAAGCCATAATTATGCAATTTCTTGTCAACATGCTCTGGACGGGAAATGCACAAAGTCCAGCCGGGTGTGTGCCGGTGTGCATCGTTCTGTGTGGCCAAAACAAAGACTTGAATGTTTTAGCTTCTTGAAATTGCCAGACATTTAAAGGCAATTATGCAGAGTGAGTGTTGGGCTTGCCCTCCATCTCACAACTTTTTGCGGTGTTGTCGAATGGACACAGAGGCATAAGCAAAGACATAAATTATTCATGGCTGCATTTCGGGTCCCCAATCAGAAGCCTAATTTGCCATGCTTAGCCAGAAACGAAATGCTCCGATGAGTCTTACACACACTTCAGAAGGACACTGTCGCAAAAAATTGAGATTGTTGATCCTATTGATAGTTTTTCATATATTTTTCCTACCTACATATAACCTTTCTTGCATTCTTTTCTCACATTAAGACACTCCATTGCATACTTTTAGATGCCCAAAAGAATTGATTTTAAATCTCCTTCGTCGTAATACGTATTTTCATTGACTTTGAAGTGTGTAATCTTGATTTCAAAACGATTTATTTCAGTGAAGGAGCCAGCTTGCATGTATTTATAGTCCTACGATTGGGTTTGTGTGGAGTAAACATTGTAGGAAATTTCCCTCTTTTTATGCTCATGATGCCTAATCACATACACACAAGCACAGCCATTAAGAGGCCAGCTAAGCCACTGTGCGGGCGGAGTGGAGTGTATTGGATGTGGGAGTGTGGCAAGTGTCTTATCTACTTCCTGCTGATATGTTTATGATGCCAATGCCACTGATTATCAACTGCACAAGCCAGATGAAGATTCAGACCGGGAAGAAGCTGTAAAAGAAGCTCCACCAGCAGGAGCACCAGGAACAGCAGCAGCCAAGGAAACGAAAAGTTATTGCAATGCGTTCGTTGCCTTGGCGGAAAGTTGTCATGACAACGTCGCACTTCCAAGCTGGGGTAATGCCATTGGCCGCAGATTATGATTGAGTTTGTTGCACACACAGATACTGGAAAAAAAAATTGATTAGTATACCCGGAGCAGTCTCCTTTTACAATAAATTCTAAAACATTTTAAAGAATTTAAAGAATAATCACTTGGGAATTATAAGGTTCGGAATATAGGTTTCTTCTAAGACCTATTCTGAATACTTTCTTGCCTAAGATTTGGCTATGTCTCTGTCTTGTTACCCATAGTTTCTCCAAGTGCCTTGGAAACTCCAACGCAGAATAGCGTCATTTGTTTCCCTGCAATGTCGTGGCAGAGCGACATGCAAAGTTATGGCGGAGAGGAAGGTTCCTCTGTTGTCGTCAAGCCATAACGCGCATCATTATTAGGCGAAAATTATTATGGCACCCGCTGGATATCAAACACTGTCCCCATACCCATTCCCATCACCATCTCCATCAGCATCCCCCTCCCCTCAAGTTTTGATGGCATAACGACTTTTGCCAAAAGGGAATCAGGGTTGGGGGGCCAGGGAGCAAATGCAAATCTCATCAGTTGGATTTATGACACGCATAATTTTTATTGTGTTTGAACTGCCAGGGCGTTCGTTGAACACATCAGAAATCGGCACATGTCCCGGCATTTTGGGCCGTGTTAATTCCGGGGCCCAAGATTTTGTAATTTTATGTTCTCAAGCAAACATTGCAAATTCTGCATTTGCTCAGAGACGCTCGGCGGCTGCTTAATGGCGCCATAAACAGTGATGCCTAAGGGCGGTCTTTGGTTATTTAGGAGCGTGAATGGGTGGCTATGGGTGAGATGAGGCCGGGTGTGGGAAAACAGTAGCCTTGAGCAGGCTGCTAGTGTAATTAACAGGCTTCTGACATGATTCAAGTGCATGTATTTATGCCAGTGCCTCGGGGGTTCACCTGCGCCTGTTCCTACCTCTGTTCCTGACGCTCCTGTTCCTGCGGCTACTGCATTTGTAATTAAGCCGATTATTGGTACAGAGAGAATAATATAAATAAATAAAATATAACATAAACATAATAATATATAAGGTGTAAATCTATTTATTTTTCTCTATTTCTATTCTCTATCAAAATTTATTAAAAATTTATTAACCAAAAATATAATTAATATTATTTTCCAACTACCCTTTTAAGTCTCAGTGCCTTATCCAGATGAACACCTCGTGCACAGAGACAATGCCCGCCGCGGGCTACTCAAAGGACATGAGATTGAATGCGTTTCATGGACTCAGAGAAGGGGGAACCCACGTGTAGGTGTTGGTGGCAGGGTAATTATATTCGATAAAAGAGCAACGGACACTTCCGTCCGAGGCCACTCGAGGAGGTGACAGCTCCGGATGCAGTGACGCAGCAGCTGATCGAACCGAAAGCTGTTTCCCTGGCCGGCTAATAAGTTAACAGCAGTATAATGGCCTGTTTCCTGCTTGAATTGCCAATTATAGTTGTACCAGTTGTACCCACACACACACCCGCCTCCAGCCACTGCCACTCTTTGGGGATTTTGTGGGGGAAAAAAAAGTGCACTGTCAGCCAGGCTGGGTTTTCTGGTTCGCGTGCCGCCGTGATTGATGATCAACAGCAGGATATTGTGGGGGTGCCAGGACATAGTGCCAGTATGTGTGCCTCTGCGTGTGAGTGCTGCGAGCCATCTAATAGAAGAAGTGGCAATTGCCATATCAATGATGTTGCCATGCAAAACCAATTTGGGGACAGGCTGGCCTAACGACATTAAGCTCTAAATTATTTAACAATAAAGCCAATGCTTTCAATTAAATTCAAAGATAATTAGATTGGAAATGCAACCAATTTCCCTTTATTTTGGAAACATGAAACAAGCTAAACTACATTTGAAACCCCGTACATTCTGTTACTTTATATTTTGTTACAAAATTAAATTAGTTTATTTAAAATAAAAGCAATCCTGCTGTGTATTTTTGACCTTAATTACCAAAAAAATTACTTACGAGAGCCTCATCTAAAAACTAAATACAGCGAGGCATAAAAACTGTTGACTGTATTTAGGTTACGGCAACACTTGCCCAAAAAGTAAACCAAAATTATATACGAAAAGAAATGCTGCTAAATTTGGCAAGCCGAAGTTTGTATATCCTTGCAATTAGTAAATTAATTATTGGGAATTTATAGCAATAGTCTATCGTATTTATTTAAAAAATCAAACAAGCAACCCATGATACTACTTTCTTCCAAAAACTTCGATATGGAATACAATTCTTAAGCAAATAACTAATATTTTGTTCAGCTTTTAATTTTGTTAAAAATTTTTAAGACGAACGAAGGATTGGTTACCGTCTTTATTTGCTGACCGAGCTTCTTTATGGAGCCGCTCTCCTGACGGCAATCACCGCTGCCCCCGACATATTGATGAAACTTCGCTTGAATAGCCAGCTAGTGACCACCGTTGCATTTAGGTATCCGGAAATATGGCTAACTATGATCAGGGCCCTGCTGTTGACCGCCTTGGCCATGTTACCGACGGTGGTGAAGCTTCCAAAATTCCTAACCAGCCATAGTTTCTTCAAATTCCTGCACCTGGCTCCCTGGATACTGGTGTGCGGCTTCAAGTTTCTCCGGAATATCCTCATGCATGTGATTGTGATTCGCCAAGTGGGCCAATTCAACGATGCAACGGGCTTGATCATGGCCCTGGCCATTTACTGCATATTTTTGATTAAGGCTTCAGAGATGATGTTGCACTGGATTGCCATTGTCCACCTGACCACCGAGGGGTACATCTTGGATGTGCGTACCGAGCTTTGGTGAGGCAGAACTAACTTCTTTGCAAATCTAAATTTAAATATAAGCACTTCGGGTATTCTTTTTTTCCAGATAAATCTGCCTTGTGTGGAACCTTACAATGAGCCATATTTTTGGCTGGGAATCTCTTGACTTGAATACGTTCCAAACTTCTCGTCAGAATTATAATACCCTGCCAGTTTATAAAAACACGTAACCATGGAAATAAATTGCCTAATGCCCCACTCACCTAGTTGTTCCACTGAAAAACTGAAAAGTGTTTCAACCATGCAACTAAGCCTGTAAATTCCAATCGAATTGAATTAGTTACAGCTAAAAGCTCCGGCACGCAGCAGCCACGCACAATTGTTGCCACAACGCGGCAACATCCACCCGAGCAGCAGCAGTGGGAAAAGCGGGGAAAAGCGGCAACCAAAGCAGCGACAGGCCGCAGGCAAAGCCAGTAAAATCCATTAACAGCCTCCAAACTGGCCGCAGTGTTAATGATTACCGCTTATCTGTTTCTGTGTCTGCCTCCCTTGCCGATTTTCGGGGGAGAAGGTCTGCTACACGCGGGTGTTATTTATTAATTACAAGGTTTTAAATTAATTACGCAGCTTAAAATATTAACACAAAGCCCATGCCCCAGCATCTGGGGCAGGTTAAGTTCAGCACTGAGAAATGTTGATTGTTAATTCAAGTCATGTAGAGTGTTGGCTTCTGATTACACTTAATTTCAGAATGTTGGAAAATAATTTAACAAACTAAAATCAACACTACAAAAACGGTTTTAGTTTTAAAATCAATTTTTTCAAGTAGAATCTTAAAAAATCCTTTTAGAAATGTAAGTAATTTAGCTTGTGAACTCTTGTTATGCAAAGCCTGAATTCTTTAACTAAAATACTTAATTAACCCACATTTTAATCCCTGTGTAAAGTCGAGGGCAAAGAAAACCCATAGCAGATTGATTTGGCAGCAGAAGAACTGCGAACTGAATACCAAACGAATTTCGCTGCCAGAGCTTGTGGGTAACCATTAATCAGCAGGGCAAAGGAGAACCGAGGAAAAACCTTGGGGAAAAGTCGAGTCTCATCGAGTCCCTTTCCCTTTTCCTCTACATTGCTACGTTTTCACACATCAACTGGCAGAAAAAGTAAACTTTTAAAACTGTCAAATTGCTGTGTGATTTGCTGGCAAATAATAAACATGTTTAGCGAATAAATTCATCAAAACTAGCTGCCGAAAAGAGCGAGTGGGGAAAACCGAGCGACAGGACTAACGAGGAGCCAACACACACAGACTGCCATACACTTACACAGGCGAAATGCAAACAAATGGAAAACGTCGACAACACACGCAGGTGGCGCACGCAAGTCCCAGGGGGTGGCTGAGTACCCCAGGGTGGTGCTAGGGTGGCTCCACAACAAACAGAACTAACGAAGAGTTGACTTCAATCGCTGCTGCTGTCACCTAATATGCAGCGATTTCCGCTTCCGTTTTTTTTGTCGAATAAATATTGCTTGCACAGCGAAAAATCATAACAATAACTAAGAAGTAACTCTGTTGTTGAAATTATTTCTATTTAAATAAAGGCTTTCTAATTTTATTATATTTTTTGTTGAGTGTTTTATAGTGTAGATGAAGTGATTAGTTGTTGTTAGCCCTTTTGCAGTTACCTGGTTCGCCTGATAACTTTGCCTTGTGGTGTTCCGGGAACCGCTCTCTTTAGTTTTCTTCTTGATTTTCGTATTTTGTACAGGGACTTCCCCCTGTCGGCATTTGGTGGCCTACAGATTGAGCGCTTAATTTGTTAAGCTCGAAAAGTAGAAACTCAAACAAATCAGAATATCTGACCAGGAGTCAAGGCGTGTGTTTGCCTTGCTACCTTATGTACGCTTTGGGTTTGTTTCTCTTTTTTTTGGGGAGGTGAAGTTAGAGGATTTTGTGGGTGCCCCCTGTGCACCAAAGTCTGTCTGGGTCTATTGGTGAGGAGAAGGCGCAGCTTCAATCAAACCCACATACTATGCACATACGAGTACACCCACTTGGCAGAGAGATGGAATTTGTGTGGCTGACATCGGGCCACGTTGTTTGTTCGTTACGTTTTTACCCATTTTGAATCCTTTTTTGAAACCCCAAAAAACCCAAACTCTCGCTCGCCCCTGACCCGTTGGCCTTTTTTGCTCCTTCTCGTTGCTCTATTTTTGGCTTTTGATGTGCAGGAAGCTCATCATCAAAGGATCCCCAAGCGGACGCTGTGATAATTGTGCTTGTATGGGTGTGTTTGTATTTTCCTGCCAGTTTTCCTCTCATTTTTTTTTTTTTTTTTGTATCCATTTATGCTACCTGCATGTCGCATTTTCTTGGACTCCCTGTCGCTCGCTCACTGGATTTTCCTGATATTCCGTTTCTTTTTTTTTTTTATGCTGTTTGCACTTGACTTTTTGCCGGTTTCTTTTGCCTTTTGGCCGTGAGTATATGTGTGATTCTTGCCATTTTTTATTTCGCTTGTTGTTAGTGTTGGTGTTCTGTTTACAACTGGCAAATATTGACCCGCATTGATTGTCGTTTTTCCGCTTGTAAATTACTGAACTGAAACGGCAAAAGGGGGATGATGAGAGGGGAGCTCTGCAGTGGCAAAGGACTTTTGCTTTCGTTGAGGAAAATTAACGAATATGAGTTGGCTTTATAAGAAGATAATTGTTTAAGAGCAGATAATGAGACTAAAGATCAGTAATAAACGTAAAAACCAATTTCGAGTTCCAATTAAGCCCAAATCAGAAGCCTTTCTCAGGCTCTCAATTATTTTGTTGAGTCAAAACCAAGCCCGATTATAAGTTAAGTTAAGAAACAAAAGTTTAGTCCGACTTTTACTTTACTTATGTGTATGTGTGTGTGTGTGTGTGTGTGTTATATAAAAGTAATTGGCCGATGCAGCAAGTTCGTCGGCCCATTAAGGCCATTTAACAGTTACAGTTATGACTGGCACTGCCACAATATTGAGCCATTTTATGTATATTTCGCACAATGCTTCTTTATTTCGTTTTTGGCGTCATCGTTAAAATGGGTTTTATTATTTCCGTTTTGGCAGCGTTATTAATGTTGTTGTTCTGCTTTTGACTTTACTTCCGGTCCCGCACAAACACACCCACATGTATATATGTATGTATGTATGCCAACAATTTATATTTTTCAATTAAGCAGCAAAAATTTTACGCTTTGTTTCGTACAACTGTAATAAATTTCAACTACCCTTATGGGTTCCCCTCCCCTTTTGGCCCATGTTTCACTTCATTTGGCCGCATATGTACTGGCATTTCGATTCAGTTTCGCTGCCATTCGTTGTTGCTACAACAACTTCCTCCGAATTTCGCGTTATGGTTTCATTGCGGGGGAAAGCGTGTAATTGATAGCCGCCCTTGGCTTAATTAATAATTTCGTAAACTCGAACATGGCTTGGCGATGTGCGATGAAGTTGCACTATTAGCAAATGATTTGGCCTGCGAGTTGCGAAAAAGGATCCTGTTACTAGAGAATTGCGATGCAATTTGCAAACCTAATTAACCTGGGTTTTGCTGGAATTTCATGAAACTAATATTAAAAATAATAAAAATATTAAGAGTGCATTTCTGGTCCAACTGTTAAAATTTGTCGGGCAGATAAAGTCATTGCTAGCAAAATTTTGATATCTCAAAAGGTAAACTATAGGGTTTACTGGTAGATATAGGTTCCTATAGGATAAGTGTTATGTTTTTTTGGAATAAAAAAAAGGAGAGCTGATTTCAGAAAGCTAACTGAAGAAGATAATATTAGATTTGAGTGGAGTGCATTGGTTTCTTAGTGCTCTTCAGCATTCTTTTAATTTAATAAATAAACTAGAGTCGTCAATGAAACCAATTTAATTTTATTACAAACTCAACGGTTACTTTTTGAACAGAAAACTTGAATTCCCTGTAGAATTTTAGTGTCACATTTGATTTACATTACATAGAGTCTTATTTATTGCTTCTATAAATAACTAAAATTATAACAGATACTTTGGGATAATCTAGCCACCTGCTAGAGATATTTAAGCTTTAACCCCAGGAGAAGAAATCTCAAACAGATCTCCTTAGTACCTCCCGAAGGGATTCGTGTGAATCACCCTTTGGCAAACACACAGCAAATATCTCGTATGCATATATATACATTGTAGATACGGCTACATGGGCGAAGTACTTGTACTGCACACACAACCCACTGCATTAACCCACCCATCGCCCATCGCACACCACCCACCGCCCACTGCCATTAAACAGCTCTTGTTGGCTGTAAAGTGCTCGTTTAGCAGTTGTTGTTTTTGTTGTACAATCATCAAACGGTTTAGCTGTAAAACTAATTGCATTACATCAATTTTTCTGTTAAAAGTCAATAACCAATCAAACCCCGCACCGCCACGGCACACAGATGGCAGGACGTTCTCGTATGGAGTTCCGGAATGAAGCGCGGGTCAAAGTTTGAAAGCGTGCAGTTAAATGCACACAGACACGCACCCACATCTGGTTTATATATATATATATCGTGTGTATATATAGATATAGGAGCAGGGGGGGTAAAGCCAACCAGTCGTCGGTGGTCAATTTAATGGGACTGGCGGACAGGGTTAGCGGATGCCTTTTCGAGAGACGGATGTAGCGACGAAATAATGACAGGAGTAATCACATTAGCCCCCCAACAAATACTCGTACTTTCGCTGGCCGATCAGGGTTGCCAGGGCCCCCGTATAATTGTTTCAAATGGACGACGTGGTGGGTCATTGGTTTGCAGGCAATCAAGAATGAGATTGCCATTTGCAGATTATCGAATTTCGCTTGGGGTTTCACTCCATTTAGGTCCTAAAGCCGAAATGGAAGAGGAGCTAAGAGGATCTTGCAGAGAGATGACAGCCCTGTCAGTGCTTGCAGTAAAGACACTGCGAGAAAATGGTGTCTAACATAAGGAAAAATAAGAAAATTTAAAATAAAAAGTTTGTTTTGGAGTTTAATAATAAAATTGAGTTAGCTTTTAAAGATTATTTATATTTTATGTTGATGAGGCTAGATTTGAATTTAAAAATATATATGTTTTAATAAAAATATTCAATTAAACTAACAATTTTTTGGTACACTGCAGCTTCACACACAAAGGCAAGCGCGCCTTCCTCCAAAATGCATTCACGATGACGTGTCCATGCTGAACCGCCCCCCATCAACATGACCCCTTGGCGACCTTCGACCCCCCGCGTACACAAACAAACCCGGCTTGGGGGTGGTGATAAAAAAAAAGGGGTGGGGGGCGGTAGATGAGGCGCCAAATGCTGACGGTGCACACACAGTTGACCAGTTGACCAGCCCTAGACGAACGTTAAATCGTTAATTGATTACGGGACAACATTGATTGTTGTTGTTGATTTTTATTCGACGGTTTTTGTTTTGTTTTGTTTTTCCCCCCCGGTTTTTCAACAGAACAGCAGCATCCACGGTGGGGCAGCTCTCTATATTTGGCCGAAGGATTACGCAGGGGATTTCGCCAGCGAGACCCCCGGCTCTCTAATGAGAAGCTGTTCGAGTACAAGAACCGGCCATGTCCTGGAGCATTTTAAAACTAATTGTTAAGCAAGCAGGCATGCCAGTCGAACGAACATCCATGTCACGTACGCACAAACCGCAAATACAGACAATCTGGTCGAAATATAACCGGCAGGCAGTCGGACAGGCAGGCAACCGGGCAGCCAAAGGCTGCTTTGAAATAGAGAGCGGCCCCTGTAACTGATATTGCAGTTAAGGCGGTAACGAGTCAGCCGCCCAAGGAGCAAAAAACAAATCGACCCATCAGGATAACGCTGCTGCTCCTGCTTCTACTTCTGCCACTGCTGCCACTCAAAATTCTGGCCACCCGAAAAAAAGGCCAAAGGGCTTGTTGGCCAAGCATGAAAATAAAATACGAATAAGGTACTAGGACGAGTACGAGAGTACATGGCCAACTCCTGACGAGCATTTTAAGCAGCAATTATTTACTTTTGCCTGATGCCCAACATCACCATCAGCAGCAGCAACATGGAGTTGGAATAACAAAAGGCTTCGCAGCATAAAATTCAATTTAACTATTTTGCAAAATTCATTACAGAAATTCGTAGCATAAATTCCGGCTGTATGAATGCACTCCACAGCACTATGGGGTTTTTGACCACTTTATGTGGCATTTAGTCATTTTTTAAAAGTTCTTAAATTAAAAAAAAAATAGTGGGATTGCATTAACAAAACATCGAACTGTTATGCCTCGTACTCAAAATGTTAATACTTAACAGCATATGTTAGCAACAGAGCTGTAAAGTCAGCTGTTGCATCCGAAAGCACGTCTGCTAAGTTTGTAATTTTTACGAAGTGATCTTTGAAATTAAACTATTCGTGTAAGACACAATTTGCAAAGGAAAAAACTAATGGACACTGATTTCACAGGTTTTAACTACATGTTAAAGGTATTAATTGTTTAAATTGTGCGTGTTTATACTGACATTTTGTCATTTTATAAATGCACCTTAAGCTGAATTTTGAGAAACAAATTTAAACTTTGGGAAGAGTTTTGAAATAGAAGTTCGCATTAGTTTTCAATGCGTCCAAGTGTATGTTGTAGCGTTGTCAATTCTGAGCAAAAAGCAGTTAGTCTTATCGTGCACTTTTCCGCACTTTTGTTGCAATTTGAATTTTTCTCAGATAACCTCACTGTTTTCAGAGCCAATTTGGTGGCTGTTTGTATGGAAAAACACTGATTTCCGGTATTTTGGTTATTTTGGTTCCTAGGGAAAGCGTTGTCCGATTTTGTTCAAAATTGCTATATCGTGTTAAAATAGCAACAAATATAAGCTCCTTAAATTTCATTAATTTATCTTTACTTTTACCCGATCGTTCCTATGGGAGCTATAGGATATAGATTCCTGATCCGAACGATTTTCATACTATATGTGCCTAGGGACAAATAATGATGATTGGTAAAGTTTCATGTCGATATCTTCAAAACTGATCGAGTTATTAATTAATGCCACAAAAACTGGTCAAAAACCCCATAGTGCACAGGCGAAAGACGTTGGGCAGGAAATCCGAGGGACCCAAAAAGCCAAGAACCAGAAACAGAAATGGAGCAACATTGTCTAGGTTACTAATTGATGAACTAGAGTGTACGGTATAACACGTGTAGAGCAAGTTTCCCAACAAATGCCAGTGCAGTAACTAAGCCAGTAAGTACACTGACAAAACAAGGGTTAGATATATTTTAAAAGAGTTTTTAAATCTCTAAAAAAAAAGTATTTAAAAATAGGCTAAACATATATTGACTAGTGCTACAATTATAAGTGTAAACTTGCTGCGGTAGGATAATAAATTAATAAAATTAAATTAAATTAAATAGATACCCACTTTGAATCATATTTAGGGGTAGCTTTGGTATCTTTAACGTTATTTTTTAAAGGATAAGTTGAATAATAGTGGCTCTTGCAAATTATAATGCAGTATTAGCTTCACCTGACGTTACGCTCTAAGATTTATTCTCAATCAAAATCTAAACCGCAAAGGACCGTCTTTCTTTTTCGAGTGTAGCGGTCGCCACGTAGCGCTTGTTATTTTAATTTCCGCCTAAAAGTATGCAACAAATTGAAAGGATTACACAAAAGTTTATGCAATGCAGCAGAAGTAACGCAGCAGCAACAGCAACAGCCAACTTAAAACGGCAAGACAAATGCGACAATTTAAGCGCGTTTTGGCCCGCTGGCACGCCAGCAACATGGCATAAAATTAATGTCAAGCAAAATGGGGAAACAGCAAAAGCAGCAGGAGCAGCAGAGCCAGCAAGGATCAGGAGTACGAGTTGCAGGAGGAGGAGGAGCAGCAGCAGCAGGAGGCCAACTGCCAGCTGAGGCATCGCATTCGTTCCCATTCGCCGCCTCTGCCACGCTGTCAGCCAAAAACGGCTTCAAAATGATGTGGGACGGGCCTGGCTGGATCGGCTTGGCTGGCTTGCCTTTTCATGCTCGCCATGTGGGTTTCAAGTTGCAGCAACTTTTGTTGCATATTCAGCAGCAACTGAAACATCAACAGCACCAAGAACAGCAAAAGCAACAGCAATTTGCTCCATTCGAAATAAACTTGGCAACGCTTATATGGCCGCATTTTGTGGCAAATAAACTTGCAACTGCCAGCCATAAAAACTATGTCGATGTCGACAAATTATGCAGCGAGCTCCACTGAATAAAATCCCTTATGCTGCTGCTGCCGCCTGACATTTATCACCGACTCATCGGGAGTGACTTTTAGGCGCCAGGCCCATCATCGGTCTGCAACTGGGCCTCGACAGCCCGATGAATCAATGAAGCTTTCTCGGCAAATTGTGTCAGCAAGATGCACTTGCAACCTGATTTCGTGTCGCACTAATGATTCCACATTGTGCACCTACTATGTGCGTGCCAGCATATGGCAATGGGGTTTTTCCTTTCTGCTGATTTTCCACATTGTAGTGAGACATAATAAGAGATGAAAAGCCCCGCATGTCACAGCCGTTGAAGGGCTTTACTAAAGTTTTTGTATGCCTTTAAAATCATTCGTAATTAATATTTAAAACAAAAGCTGAAGTTGTCACAAAACTCATTATAAATGCTATATTCCAAAATGGATTATTGACTCTTGACCTTCTACTTGTTATCAGTTAAATAAAGCAGAGTCTAAATATTGAAATTCTGCTGCTATTTTGTTCTGTTTAGTTCTGCCACTTCGATGGAGATGTTGTCTGTCAATTCACTGCTGATAATTTCGTCAATCTGGATTCTCGGAAGACATGGACTGGCCCAGCTGTTGGATGAAGGATGCCGACCAATACAACTGCCAATGATTCGGAATGGTACAGACTCTGAACGGGCTCCGTATATGGCTTTTATAACGCGCAATGGAGAGCACCTTTGTGGCGGCTCTCTTATTGCAGATCGTAAGTATTTAATTATAGTACAAATAATATTTAATTTAAATAATTTTCTTAATATTTCTCAGGCTCTGTTCTTACCGCTAAACATTGTTTTATCCACGCTGGAAACTAGTAAGTAATGTGAGAAATAATAGGAGTTCATAAAAATCAGGCTAAAAGTATTCATTTCATTTTTCCAGCTCAGTAAAGTTGGGAGTACACAATACGCAGAACCCAGAAAAGGAACAAACATTTGAAATAGCAGAACGTATTACTCATCTTGACCCTTACATTGACCTGATGCTGCTTAAACTGGATCGAGTGGTAAAATACGAGGGTAGGAGCTCATTTCTATATATTTAAGAAGTATTTAATCACCTTTTCATTTGGCAGACCATATTAGGCCGATCTGTATTCTTTTGGGACCTGAACAGGAGTTACTCAACAGCACAAACGACTTAACCATAACTGGCTGGGGTCAGATTTCCAATGAAAATGCTACACAACGACCTTGGATACTCCAAACAGCCGAATTAAAGCGCATCCATTGGGACGATTGTGGCAGACCACATGGATATATTTGTGCTGAGGCTGCCTATCAGTTTGCCTGCCAAGGTGACTCCGGAGGTCCTTTGGCAGCTTATGTTAAACATAACCAGGAAACGGTCAATGCCCAAGTTGGAGTACTCCACGGAGGTCTGACCGATAGATGCGACTCCTTTAGTCAGTATGTGGATGTGGTGAATTTTACCAATTGGATTGTTGACATGATACGACTAAACAAAAAAATCTGAATAACTTGGCAATAAATTATATATAAAAGAAATTATTAAATAAAGAAGAAGATTCTTAAAGTTACCTAAATCTTAAATGATAATTATATATATTATTATCAGAAAGCGTATAAACATAAAGACTTCATCTTTGAATTTCATGTTGAGTGATTCATTAATTGCCTTATCAAAATATGAAACCCTCCAACCTTGCTGTCACAGTAATAAATATTTTCAATAAAATTATTCCATTTCGCCAGAAAGAATTTCATAATCATTTAAAAAGAACAGTTGAGTTTTAAACTTTCGATTAAGATGACGTACGCTCTTCCAAAGTTGATGCTACTGTTATTAAGCCTGTGCTTCGGAAAACTAGAAGCCGTCACCTTTTTGGATAACAATTGCCAGGCAGGGTTTTCGCCGATGATGATCAATAGCAGGAATGCCAATCGAGCTCCATGGATGGCGTACCTAATTAAAGATGGGAAATACATATGCGGTGGTTCTCTAGTTAATCATCGTGAGTAACACAGCTATGTTTTTTTATTATTATGAATTACATATATAAATTTACTCTTTTGAACCTTTCAGAGTTCGTCCTGACAGCTGCTCATTGTGCCAACTCTGTACAAAACTTGTAAGTAACAAAAACTTTATATATATTAAGATTTTATAAAGAAATGTTTATTGATTTCAGGATTGCAAGATTGGGGGAGTATGATAGTTCGATTGAAACGGATGGCGAGACTTTAGATATCGGTGTCAGTATAATCTTTTTTGCACCACTGGGCCAGGACATTTCCCTGCTTAAATTGCTTACAAGAACTAATTACACAGGTAATATTTTCTTCGTGATAAATAGTTTTAAATTGGTACAAAAAACTTTCATTTCATGTTCGCAGCAACCATCAAGCCAATCTGCATTGTATTATGGACATGCAATGAGGATTTACGAGAATTACACTCTGTAAACAAGTATATTGTAACCGGCTGGGGTCAGATTTCCCGCGTTAACAGGACAGCCTCCACCATCCTCCAGGAAATATCGGTTTCGCGGATCAATCCCTCATTATGTGGCAACTTCTTTGGACAAATTTGTTGCGAAAATCCCTCGCAGTTTGTTTGTCACGGAGACTCTGGAAGTCCCCTTACTAGTGAACACAAATATAACCACGTCACTTCCACTGTTCTATATGGGGTTCTCAGTTCCGGCCACGAGAGGTGCTACGATTATGCCAGATACGTGGATATCGCTCCGTATACTCCTTGGATCTATTACATTATTAAAAGCTACTTTTAGCTAAATTTATACCAAAAGTTCATGATGATTTAATGTAAAAACTTAAATATATATAAAAGAAATTGTTGCCTAAATAAAATATTTAACAAATTATAATAAAATAAATTAAAAAAGTATACATTTCGCGAACACTTTCGAGCACTTTGACAGCATTTCCAGGATATATATAGGGTCAATTTCCAGGATATATAGGGTCGCTATGGGTATTATAGCTCTCCTTGCTGTAAAAAAAAATTAAAAAAGTATTTAAAGATGATCAAATAAAACAATAATAATTTAAGCTTATTATAAAATGAAGTTAACTTTTTGCAAATATTTAAATTTGAGTTCGAAATAAATTAGCATAAGATTTTCTTTTTTTTCCTGTATAATATTTTAATTAACTATTTATATTTATAGTTAAATGATGTCACTGCAACCTTGCCAAGATCTTTTAAAAATATATTTTCTGAAAGCATATAAATATATAAGATTAACTCAAGTTTCAATGGTATTTCCTGGAAACTGATAACGTCAAATTCAGCTGAATTCTTTCTTTAATCTTTATTAAAAAGCAGCCAGTAAGATTTTGATATTTAATTTCATTTTATTGTGAATCTCATTGGATTACGATTATGTCCGCTTACCCACTGCTTACGCTTTCGATAATACTGATCCTGGGGAGACAAGGATGTGCCAAGTTACTGGACGAGGGATGCCGGCCAAGATATATACCCCTGATAAGCGGAGGTGGTGAATATAATAACCCCACCCCACATATGGCTTATTTAAGGGTCAATGGTGTGGTGAAATGTGGTGCCTCCCTTATTTCAAATCGTAAGTGTTTTTTAATTGTTTAACTAAGCAAATTAAGTGTTAATAAAATATATTTTAATACTTTTCAGGCTTTGTTCTTACCGCTAAGCATTGTCTGAACTTTAAAGGCGACTAGTAAGTAGAGATTTACAAAGATATATATATATAGTTTATATATTTATTGTTTTTTGAGGTAATAATAATAATTTAATATTAAATAAAACAACTTTTTCCACTTCTTCCAGCTCTGTGGTTTTAGGAAAATACGACAAGTCTACACCAGAAAAAGAAGAAAAAGTTCCTGTGGCATATTTTAATCCTCATCCTGACAAGAACATTGACATTGCCCTGCTGGAACTAAAGGATAAAGTGGAGAACAAACGTATGAAACCTTTAATGTTTTACAATTTTATTATTCAACAATATTTAATATATTTTACCCTCCACAGCCACTATCAAACCGATTTGTATTATCGTGGATACTGCAGTGGAATCACAGCTCAACTCTATACCCGAGTTCATGATTCTGGGCAGCGTTCAGGATTCACGCCAACAAGTCCTTGTTGAGCGGACTGACTTGTCCTCGTGTGGCAATCGCAAAGACGAATATAGTATTTGTGTAAAGAACCCCGATCAGTTCTCTTGTGAAGGTGACACGGGCAGTCCCTTGGCAGGTTATTTCAAGTACAATGGTGAGACGGTCTTGGCCCAGGTAGGAGTACTCGCCGGAGGTTCGAATCCAGTATGCAACACCTATTCCGATGTCGTGAAGATAACGCCCTGGATCGTTAGCACAATAAACAAGGAAAAAGAGGAAAGCATATGGAGGAAAATAATCAACTATATTTGGTCGTTATTTGAGTAAAATGTAAAATCATCCTAGAAATAAAATATAATGAAATGTTTTCTCTTAAACATAAGGTTGATTTTAGAATTGAAATCTAAGAAGTTGCTTTGAGATATGAATAGACTGACCTGGGTGGATCGACTAGGCTGCCAACGCAATGTAAACATTATTGACTTCACTGCATTGCAAGCACTGTTCTTCAAGTGTACAAAAACATATATGACACATAGGTGTTATCTCTACCTAGACATATACCCAGTAATATATTTGTGAGGCTTCTTATCAAGACATAATGAATTGTTTCCAAGAATTTCTTTAGAAAAGTGGACAAACAAATTATATATTTCATTGACATATTGCAGTTGTTCTGTTGATTTCGTTGAGATGACATTTTTATTCTCCTCCATCCTGATTTTCCTACTCCTTGAGGCGGGATCTGCCCAGTTGCTGGACGAGAGATGTCAAAAGTCATACAGATCGCGAGTTATTGGTGGTAAAAATTCAGAGCGGGCTCCTTGGATGGCTTACTTGATACGCAATGGGAATTTCGCTTGCGGAGGCTCACTGGTTGCATACCGTTAGTAACTAATTAATTAATTTATTTATTATAAATAGTTCATAAATATCTACCCTTAGGTTTCGTACTGACAGCAGCTCATTGTACCCAAGTGAACGACAATTTGTATGTAAATATAAAATACTTGCTAGGTTTTTATTAATTGCTGTTTTTCGATAAAGGTATGTTCGCTTGGGAGAACTGGATTCAGCTACCAACAGGGATGGCCCCACTGAGCAATTTCGGGTAGTACAAATCTTTAGGCATGAAAACTACGTTACTCACATGTCCCACGACATAGCGCTACTCAAACTCGATCGAGCTGTGGTCTACAGAGGTAAGTAAAATGCAAATTTATTGAATTTAAATAAATACTCATTTCCCTTGCAGCCAATGTCCGGCCCATATGTATTATGTTGGACACCAAACTGCGGTCAAAAATCAACGCTATCCCAGAATTTACCCTTACCGGCTGGGGTCAGAGTGCCCATTATTATCAGATGCCGACGCGGCTCCAGAGACTGACCGTGCGGCGGATCAACGATTACTGGTGCAATGGTCAGACAGAGCGATTCTGTTGCCGAAATCCCGCACAGTTCGTTTGCTTTGGCGACTCGGGAAGTCCCTTGGGTGCCCTGGTCTTATACAGAAAAAGGATCATCTTTGCCCAGTTTGGAATAGCCAGTTCGGTTACGGGTAATTGCGATGGTTATGGCATATTTACGGACGTTATGCACTATACCCCTTGGCTCGTGGCCACAATACGACGTCATTGGAATTAGGTTGGAAAAGGAAAATACAATAAAAACTAAGTTCTAGCAATAAATAATGGTGGTAAAAATCTTTCAATTTCTCTATTAAACCTGTGGACCCCAACTGATGACCTCAAACAGTATTTGCAGTAACTCATCCACATTGATGCTCTTTTGGCTCAGCTTTCTCAATGGCGCTTTCAGTTCTGTAGAGTACTAAAATGAACACAAAATAATTTAATTAAACTCATAGAAAAGCTAATACTTAACCCAAGATCCTTACCCTGGCTCGCTGAACAAGATCCTTGAACTGCTTATCCCTGAGGGCCTTGTACAGTTTGGCAAACTCCCCGCTTTGTCGCACCTTCTGGGCCATCAGTGAGTAGATCCTCGTCCGGGGCAGACTCTGTAAGGTGTCGCGCAGGAAGGTTGTAAGATCGCGACGAAGCATCAGCTCTACGGGTACAGTGCGCGACAGTTGGAAGGCCTTCAATCGGGCTATCAATTTGTCCACAAGAGTGGTGACATCATAGCCAGAGCCGTTCTCGGTCAGGTAGTTAATGATGTTAACAAAATCGGGAGCGGCACGAACTTGCTGCCAGGTGTTTGTAAACTCATCGCTTCGCACAAACTCCACGGCCTGTCGGAACCTGGGATCGAATATATAGTATCTGGCGGCTATAAAACCAATGCGTCGCCGGGGAACTAAAGCACCAAAATCTTTGAGATCGGACCGCAAGTCTGCAGAAACTAAAGACCAACAGCTGATGACGGTAATGACCAACAGAAGCGACACGGAGGTGGAGAAAGCCATTATGTGACTATTAGGGCTTTAGGGTCTTGCCAATGCTTATATACCCCAGTGGAAACAATATTTGGCTTTGTTTTGTGGCAATTGGGGGTGTGTGCCAGGTGCTAATTGAAGACTAATAAGCTACTTGGAGCGAAGAAACTATTGCACTTACGAGAAATGGCAATAAAATACTATACAGTTTGTATATCTATCACCTTACTCCTCACTCACTCCTCAAATAAGAACAAACAACTTTTATTTGTACTTTTGCTATATTTATAAACTACACTGTCATTTGTCTCCCATTTCTTCTCTCTCTGTAAGCTGTAAACTCTTGCTTTCACCAGCACTTGTTTGCATTGGCACTGGGAATGGTTTGAGAGTCTACTCTCTGTACTGAGCATATTCAAAGGCAACGACTTGGCAGTTGATAAACAAGATGCATGGTCAATAGCAAACATTGGTCAAATCTCGATAAATCAAGTGAGACATTCTTTTGTCTGGCCCAGCAGCAGCAGCAGCAGCTGACTGTAATTGCTCCCATTTGTGCATTAAAAATAATGATTGATTCAGAGCCTCGCCAATGCATTTCCTATCCCAGTCCGAGCAACATTGTTCTGTTTGTCTGCCGGAGCCGAAAAATTAGAATTCAATTGCGTGATTTATGCAGTCGGCAAATTTACGAGCCATCTGAGAATTCTATGCCGGAAAACACCCACCGCACCGCCTCCAACTTCATTTGGCAAAGCCACAATGAACACACAATCTATTTTAATTCAAGCTTAATGGTAATGGTGATTATGAATATTTTGGAAACAATAAAGATAGGCCCTTCTATGGAGTATCTGTATTTACTAATGTCTTGGCATACGCGAATTGGATTGATCGAGTAGTGAATGAAAAATGATAAGAAAATGTACAAAATTGTATAATCAAAACAAAATAGAATTTAAATATTTAAAAACACATCATTTAAAATTACTGACTAAATCAAAAATGTTCAAGATGTTTAAGAAATTCTAAAGAAATTTAATTTCTACGAATTCAGGCACTGACACGTGCTGATAAGCGGCAAGCGAGCTTCTATTTAGCAAGCTAGTCACAACCTACTCACAGTTGTGTTTGAGTGCTTGGCGATGAAGTATTTAACATTTTGTTTATTACTGGCTGTATATGAGATCCTTGGATCCGAGCTTCTTGATCCTGAATGCATCATAAGTCAAGATAAACCCAGAGTGGCGGGAGGCTACGATGCTAAAGAAAACTCTGCACCATGGATGGTATCTCTACACAATGGGGACACATTCCTTTGTGGAGGTTCATTAATTTCAAAAGGTATGTATGCTGAGGAGGAGAAAACTAAAGTTAAAGTTAATCAATGATTTACTACTGAAAACCTTAAAAATATACATTTAATTTATATATTTATTAATTACTTTCAGTCTTCGTTCTTACCGCTGCCCACTGTGTTCTAACAACAGGACAACCCCAGGAATTGTTTGTATTTTCTGTGAAACCTATACAAATAGTACTTAATGCAACATTTTTTTATTAACAGATGGGCCCGCGTGGGCGAGCACAATTTAAACAAATATAAAGGCAGCATCGGTGGTACTTTTGGATGGCAACAATTTCAAAGATCAACCTACAAAGTTAAATATATATACACGCACCCGCGTTATACAACGATCCGGGCTTACGATATAGCTTTACTTAAGCTAGAACGAGAAGTGCGCTACACAGGTAATCACACAAATCACAGTGCAAATTTTCAAAAATTATAATCATAAGAAAAGCCACTCACCGCAATTTACACGAAGCTTAAACAAAGTGCCAGTAGAAAGTAAACATATATCTTTCTGCTTCATAGCTGTTGAAAATTTGTAGCTTTTTCAATTGCTTGACATTTTTAAGCATTTTAATATTTTTTAATATTTCAATATTTTGAATTTTTTAGCCTATATACGCCCCATATGTCTGCTTCAAAACAACGGCATAGAAAACTGGCAGGAGTACCTGATGAAAATCAAACAATTATCTGTGCACGGCTGGGGAAAAACGGAGAATGGTTTGATTAGCCATGTTCTGCAGACAACGAATCTCCCCCAAATCAACCGCAGTACCTGCTTCAAGTATACCAAATATCCCCTCGATGAATCTCACATCTGTGCCGGTAATCTTTATAGACATGTCCGCTTCGGGGATTCTGGTGGCCCACTCGGTTTTCAGTTTAAAGCTAACGGATTTGATTATTACATTCAGTGTGGAATTGTAAGCAATGGAGAACCTGGCATGGGCGTGGCAGTCTTTACTAATGTCCTAAGCTATGCCGATTGGATTGTTAAGGTCATCAAATACGATCACGAATACATGTAACCTTTCCTGGCTAAAAAAATTAAAATAAATAATCAACTAAAGAAAGCTATGGTCAAGTATGCAAGACGGTGATATACCCATTACAAATCAACAAAGTCTAGAGGCGTATATTTTTAAGGTTTTATGTAAAAAAATATTAATTTGATGAAATTGTTAATAAAATAAAACGTAATACCAATACCACTACTAAGAGAACTTTAAATTATATTCTAGAAGAATAATATTATTATTTCAGGAATATCGAACTCAACAGTTCTAATCCAAGTTCTCAATTTATGAATTTTTAAATAAACCTAAAAATCACTTAAAATTACTAAACAACCCGAGATATATCAGACTTTGATCGTAACTCAAGTAAAGTGCATACTATCTAAACTGAAATCAATTTGAATCAGGCCAAAATCAGCTAAGGCATCTCTTTTAATTTACCAAACAAAATAATCCCAATAAAAAAGGCCACAAGGAAGGCAATAAATTTGCATCAATGCTGCAACAATTGGCAATACTCCGTGGGAAAAAGGCAAACAAATAACCAAACAAAAGGCGAGGGGGTACTTTTCTAAAAGGATCTTCCACAAAAGCCAGCCCCAGTTACGTATGTTTTGTGGGACATTCGATGGGTTCGAGGACAAAAAACGGAAATGGAAACGAACGCGTTACGTGTGTGGATTGGGGTTTTCCATGGAACCAACTATGTTAGGCCTCGGTATCGCCACCCACAATGGCCATCAGATTCAGGAGTTTGGTGAATTGTTGCGGTTGGCAGGGGCAGGTGCCCAGGTTACCAGTTACCAGTTACCGTGCGGCTGCCGTGCGTAATAAGCTGCAAAACGCTTTTCGGTTGGCCCTTTTCTGGCCATTGTCCTCTTTGAAGTTTGTTTATGATTTTCGGATGTTGCACGCACCCCGCAGTGGCGGCAAAAAAGCGTTAACCGCATTAGATTTAGATTTGGCGTATTAGTGAGATTTATGCATTTAGGAAATTAAACATCCTGTCCCGGGTGGACATTTTAAATTTCACTCTACCCTGACTCGCAACGCAGGCTTAAAGGTGTATCGCGGCAGGGCGAGTGTGTGTGTGTGTGTGCACTGAGCTCCCTCTGTCATTAATTTGAAATCATGCGTGAAATCGCGTAATGTCGCCAACATGGTCATACCCACAGTCCAGATTCCAGGGGTCCGCCACCGCCAAAGCTATGTATGTACATATAACCATGGCAATGGCCATGTCCATAGCCTCAGCATCCTTCTTGCACACTCATTTGTATATGAAAAAAGTATATGTTTTGCTTGTTTTTATGCGACGCCTACTTGCCTCCATGCATATATCTACACTGAGCTTATATTTTGTGTAAAATTTTTATCAATCTTTGAAAAAAGTGAAATTTTTTAAAGTTTTGATTTGTTAATCTAATAAAAACGAACGCAGAAAGTTTTCTGAATATATATATAATATAAAATGAATTTTTAAAAATTAAAAAATCTGATTCAATTTTAAATTATAAGACTATTACACTAAATAAGCTTCCTCGTTACTTTTTATTTATATAATTGAAATTTTTTAAGAGTAATAATCTGTTCTTTTTATTTCAATATAATTGGTTTTTTAAACCTGGCGACATGTAAATTTTGTTTTTGGTTTTTAGACAGAATTTTTTCTTTCCAAAAAAAATTATTTCTTAGAATCAAATAATTTTAGCTACATTTTTAAAAGGAAATAACTGAAATTATAATCTAAAACATTGATTTAATTATTTTTTGGATATATATAAAAATATTATTTAATTACCCATGCGAGTTTTTTTCAGTGTATTTCTCTGTCTGTGACTGCGCACTGCGACTGTGTTTTTTATTTGGGCTCCATCAGCACGTTGGCTGGGCCGCTCGGCTCGGCGGAAATGCGTTCGACCACATCAATCACGCGACATTGACAAATGTGAATATTTTTGTTGAAAATTATATGCGGTGGGTGGTGGGTGGCAAGGACTGGCCGAATGGGCCGAGAGAAGGGCTTCTGCGCCAGAAGCAGGCCAAGTGGCTGTGCAAATTATTGGCTACAATAGTGCTTCAAATTGGGCAATTTATTGCTTTATTGCTTTTACGTGTTTCGTCTGCGGCTTGGTTGCAATTTTTATATACACACGGGTATTTTTTACTCTCCTCTCGGCCCGATTCGCTTTTTCATTAAGCCGCAGCCCGAAATGCACTTGTTGTTGCCGATAATTGCAAATTTAATCAGCGCATAAAGTTTCAAGTGTCGGTGGATAAATAAATTGCTTGATTGCAGCCAAAGTATCATCAATATTTCAATTTCATATTTTTCAACTAAAAATTTCAAGTATTTTGTTTTGCTCTTTTCTTTGATCCTAGTAAACTGGTTGGTCAACATTTTCCATATGTCAGTTGGTTTCGGAAGTCCAGTCAATTCAGTTTCTCGACTCCAGCTCAACGGAGCTTACACTGCGTTTCATTTTATAAGTAAGCCTACGAATTTTTTGTAACATTTTTTGTCAATATTCTAGTGTAAAGCTGCTGAAATAGTTTTTAATCGGCAGCAATAGATCGCATTCCGAAATTTCGTATTGTATAAAAAGTGAAAATTTTCTGCAAACATTATCCAAATTGAAACGCAAAATGCCTCGTTCTCTGGTGGCCTCATCTCTGCGCCGATCCATGATGGGATTGATGAGGAGACCACGGTCGACTATCTTCGCCAAAGGTCCACTAATCCAGCAGGTGAGATCCACAACCTTGTGGTAATGGACGACAACCAGTAGTTTTGTAAGGTTTCGGCTATTTTCTTTATATTTCAACTATATTTAGCTTATGCCTACTCGCAGTTTTTCCTTATATCCAAATATCCTTTCCTTGTTCCTTTAGGTGAGATACAAGTGCGAGGAAGGCTCCAGTCGCGCCATGCAGGGCGTCGTAATCGGCCTGTATGCCAAGGAAGGCGACAAGAACCCAAAGCTCTCGTCTGGCGGAGAGAAGTTCGACGATCGCACCAGCGGCAAGGTAATGGAGCTAATCAAGGAGTCGGGCCTCAGCGGGGAACTGGGAGTTGGGCGACTCTACCAGAATGTGGACAAGGAGTACTGCTGCGTGGCGGTGGTTGGCCTGGGCAAGGAAGGTGCCGGCTACAATGCCGAGGAGGTCATCGACGAGGGCATGGAAAATGTGCGAGTTTGCGCCGCTGTGGGGGCGAGAGCCTGCCAGTTGCAAGGCTGCACCGTCTGTCATGTGGACGGCATGGAGTATCCGGAGCAGGCGGCCGAGGGTGCTGCCTTGGCTGTGTGGCGCTACAACATGAATCAGCGCAAGTCGCACCGCATCGCCATACCGAAACTGGAGCTGTACGGATCGTCGGATCATGATGCGTGGACGCGAGGCCTGTTCAAGGCCGAGTCCCAGAATCTGGCCAGGCGGCTGTCCGATACGCCCGCCAACCAGATGACACCCTCGATCTTTGCCCAGGCCACCGTCGATGCCCTGTGCCCGTGCGGCGTGGCGGTGGAGGTACGGACCATGGACTGGATCGAGACCCAGAACCTGAACTCTTTTCTTATGGTGGCCAAGGGCTCGTGCGAGCCTCCGATCATTCTGGAGATAAGCTACTGCGGCACTTCGCCCGAAGAAAGGCCCATCCTGTTGCTCGGCAAGGGGCTGACCTTCAACAGCGGCGGCCTGTCCTTATTTCCGAGAAAGGGCATGGATGAGTACCGGGGAGCTGTTTCGGGTGCCGCAGTGTGTGTGGCTGCCATCAGGGCGGCGGCTGCTCTCTCGCTCCCCATCAACGTGTCCGCCATGCTGCCCCTCTGCGAGAATATGCCATCGGGAATGGCGGCCAAGCCGGGCGATGTGGTAACCCTGCTCAACGGCAAGACCTTACGCATCAAGGACACTTCCCACACCGGAACTATCCTCCTCGCAGATCCGCTGCTCTATTCCCAGACTGTGTTCAAGCCCAAGCTGGTGGTAGAAGTGGGAGCTATGGCCAGCGGCGTGCGTAAGGGATTAGGTGCCTCGGCGACGGGTTTGTGGACCAACAACTCATTCCTCTGGAAGAACTTCCAGAAGGCCGGCGCCGTCACCGGAGATCGACTATGGCGCATGCCCCTCTGGAAGTACTTTAGCAAACTAGTCTCCCCGACCAAGTCCTACGATATGTGCAACAAGGGCGAGGGTCATGCATCCTCCTGCCTGGCCGCCGCCATGCTCTTCGAGCTGGTGCCCTGCTCCGACTGGGTGCACCTCGATATCCACGGCACCGGAATGCTGGCCATGCACGGTGTGCCGCCTTATTTACTCAAGAATCATATGAGCGGACGGCCCACGCGCTCCATCATTCAGTTCCTTTTCCAGATGGCCTGCAAATCGTGATTCTTCATACGAGTATTGACGAGGGATCCGTGTTCCTTAAAGAAATAACTTAATGTCGTTTGTGCTGTCCCCCATTATTATCCTTAATGACGTCCTGTCTGCAAAAAGACAAGAGTGTTGTATGTGTATTAACCTCCAGTGGTCAGTATAAGAAAAAATGTCGAATAAAATTGTGGAAAGTGAAAAGGGTTGCTTATTTAATATTGTATAGTGATCGGTTTTTAAACAATTTATTCAAATATGTTTAAAATTCTCATGTATTTTCTTTACATGAACCCAGATCCTTGGTGACCTAGCTTTAAGACCCAGTTTATAGGCCTCCATTAGCCTGGACTAAGTGCTGGCCGGCAGGTCTCGTTTTCATATGCCTAATTAGTGCTAAGAAAAGAAAGCATATTCGGGTATTTCGGTACAGGACCTAATTGCTCCAAGGAAACACTGGATGTGTACGTGCTGGAAAGAGATGTAAGGCCCCGGCGCACATTCTTTATTAATGCGCACATGTTTTGCATAGGTAATGGCATGCACAGGGACAAGTTTTTGGGCCGCTTCCGAGACCAATATGTAGGTGCGTGACGAAGGTTTTTTCCGCACATCATGGTAGGTTAATATATATTCTCTGGAAAATTCAAAATGCCAAGGCTTTTGCATAATTTTAAATGGATCTGTAGGTAAAGTTAAACTAACTTCCAGTGGGGTAACTTCTTCAAACGGATTACTAATTTAAAATTAAGCATTTATTTATATTGTTAAGGATTTTAAACCAAGTGTAAATTCAACTATTAACTTTTAAAATAGAAGTTCCATTATAAGATCTCTTTCGAATAAATGGCTCTTTCAATTACACAAAGTACAGGCAGATATGGAAAGCTTTGGTTTTTTAATGAATTTTTCCAGCATGTTCTCATTTTAGGTCCTCGCCGAGTTGATTTAATTTTTCCTTTTGCTGCCTTCTTCTTTTACTTTTTTTTTATTTGCTGATTCGTGAGCGCTTTTATCGCAGTCTCGGTTTCGCTTTCGGTATCTTGTTTGTTGCTTAATTGGAAGGAAATTAAAAAATAAACAAGCAGCGCCAAAAGCAAATACTACACGTTGGCGATTACCTGGACAGCGCGGCGAAACAACCACCATCCCTGGACATCACGTCTCTCCCCCATCCGCGAAATGAGCCCACCGGCTGTTTGGAATTTAATTTTCATTTTACCCCCCCCTCAACTTTGCGTTAATTTTATCTTGAAAATAGATTTCCAGGTTGTTTGTTATTTTAGGACCTGCTTGCGTAGAGAATTTCGCGCACCGACAAACTTTACAGCATCTCAACGACTGGCCCCAGTATTTGCCTTGAATTAATTAAAACCCATCGATGCCGAGAGAATGCTCGCCAATTGGCAGCTAGCGTAGGTACAAGAAGTACCATCAGCAATTGGCTAATTGAGGCGAATACGAACGAGTATATTGTTCTAAATAGACACACACATGGGGAAAGGGAGCCAACCAGGCAGCCAGCCAGGCCACAAATTGAAATTCAGGGCAACAGTTGAGCCAAGCAAACAGAATTTGCCCATTGATGAGACGCTGCCTGGTCGGGAGCGCAAGTTTTGGCTTGCCGCTGGCCATGGAAAGTGTCTCCTAGCTCGGCGATGCGTGTCCCAAACTGGGTTTGCCTTTGGCTTCGGGTTGCCGGAACAGGGTGGCCCGAGGATGCAGAGAGAGAAAAAACAATAGATTTTTTTATAATTATTAAAATATCAAAAAGTACTACAAAGGCATAGAAATATGTAGTAGTAATCATAATCAAAATCCTAACAAAAGATTAAGATAAATACTTTAAACTTATATCCCCAACTTTAAAACCCATAGATTTTTCTTTCCGTACTCTGGCATAACTAATAAGACACTTATTATGCGATGGCGGTCTGGTAACGTTAGACCAAGTTTAACGATATCACGTACATACGTTAACTAACGCTAACTACGTCGTTAAGTGGGGGTACGAGTGCCGGTGCGTCTATATATACAAATATATATGTGTGTGTGTGTGAAGGGACACGCGCCAGGACAAGGATACTAGCAAGGATGTGGATACGGGCACGGACATGGGAAGCCGGAGTAACGAGCCAGAGTCGCCGCCGCCCGGAGTTGGTGGCATTCACTAATCAAGCCGGGCTATAGGTTTCCTGCTGTGCGCGAGCAGAAAATTTACATTTTCAATGTCCTGGGTCGTCGCGTGGGCACTCAGGTGAGCTCCAGGTCCTTTATGGAACCGTAGCCAGGAGCTAGGGCTACGACTGGTCGTGTTGTTGGTGTAATAATCAGGATCACGTCGCCAAACATGCGGCTTAGTTAAATGCCGCTAATTAGGCCCTTTTGTGCGCATTCCTGGCCGGGCTATTAAAAACTGAGCTAGCCATAAAGGCCGACCGTTAATCAGCTGCACATACCAAAATACCAGAAACGACTTTTAGTGAGGAGGAAGGCACAGGAGGCAATAAAAACACTCGTAATGCGCGGCAAGGAAAAGTTATTCACTCCCACCACCACCACCTCCCATCATCATCATCGTCATGCGAAGAAGAATCGCTGTTGTGTGCTCGCTGGATTTTTTAATTATGCTTGGGTCAGTGCCAGTTGAACTTGGTAGCTGCTTGCCAAAAAGAATCTATTCCGATTGAAAATTGCCAGAGACAGAAAACAATAAACATAAGCGCAATATTTTATATTTCCGCAACAAGAAACAGCGGGAAATTGTCAACGAGCACATGAAACTAGTCAAGGAAAGTTCTGTAGTTCTGGCTGGCTGAGGGGAAATGTGTCCAAACGCTGCCAAATGGCCAATTCCATTGAACTTGGCTTGGGCTTTCGCCTTGCCTTCGTTTAGGGTCTCGGCTTTAAGCCATATTTTGCCCAGCCGGCACGGCACTTTGTAGCTCATGAATAATCCTTTTCAGCTTAATCGACTAACCCCACCGAGGGAGGGGTTAAAATCAGTTTGAAAATCCAAATAAATATGCAAATTCCGCCAGAGCTGGGGTGGGGCAGGAGTCCAGAAAAGGTGTCCCAAAAGGTACATTAGACCCCGGCAGGCAGGCACTCCACCTGTAAAATGTTTTTGTCACCTACGTAATCGATTAAGCGATAAGGTGGATACAATGAGGGCTCACAAAGAGCGCCAGACAAAGCGCTTTCAAATTGAATTTATATGGCTTGTTTAACGCCGCTCAAGTTTACAAATATATATATATGTATATATATATATATTTAAATAAACGCGTATATATGCCGATGAAAACACATAAATTAAAGCCGGATTTTGGTGGACTGTTTACATTGTCAGCCAAAGAGCAGACCTCGCCATTGTTGTGCGCGAACAAAAGGAATGTGTTTCAGCTTAAAGCTTATAACAAACTATCAAACTGGAATTAAGCACGCACCAACACACGCAACACAGCATATACACGCACACACGCACACTCACAGGACTAGCTAATTATGCAAATGTGTTTGATTGCGAAAACGGTGCGCCAAAAAGTAGGCAACACTTTTAGAATCGCTGCTTTGAATGCCAAACAAAAAAGGAAGTCCTAGAAAGTGGTATCAATGTCCTGACTAGTTGAATATCCTGTATGCTCAGTTAATATTCGACTTGGACACACATTTTTATAAGGATTTACTCTTAAAGAGCGAATGTGTAGGCTACTTTTAGATATGTCTTTAAGTGATTTCAGATATCCAAAGAAGTTTTGTTCCATCTTTCGTTTTTCAATGCTAAGCTAATCATTGCATATTTTTGGGCATGTTTATAAGTAATATCGTTTTCTTTGCTTAACAAAAGGCATCGTAAACCAATCCAAAATCATATTAAATAATACCTCACATTCACATTACCAATTCTACACATCATACCCTTTTATACCGTCCAAGTAGCGGGTGGAAAAACAACGAAATTTGCATAATTATGCAATCTACGAAGCCACACACACACACCCACACATGCCAGCAGCTCATTTTGTTGGCTAATTCCAAATAGAAAACTTTTCAGCAGGAGCAACAGCAGGAGCAAACCGAAGCTGGTGGAAAAGAAAAATTTATTGCCCGCCGCCAACTTTTGGTCAGCAAAGCTGGCCGGGATAAATTTGCATAAAAACAAACGTAATGTTACGAAATGAAAGCGAAACTTTGAACGTTCGGAAAATGCAACTAAAAATTTAATACGAACAACATAGAACAAACTGTGGTACAAAAACGTTGGAAAAATACATACTATATGTATATAACGAGAGAGATGTTAGGCTTTCTTCTTCAGATCCTTGAGAACCCGGGCAATTTCATCCTTTAAGGCAACAGCATGATTGGCCAGATTTTTGGCCACAGCAGCATGCTTCTCGGCCATTGCCAAATCCTGGCTACTGACTTCACCCGGTGCCTCGCGTGATCTCTTGGCCAACTTGTTGGCAGCGTTGACAGCCTTCGAGGCCTCGGCCAGACCACTGAGAGCCTGTTTCTGGGCGGAGATATAGGCCTGTTCCAGGACTTCAATGCGCACCTCCTTATTTTTCTTCAAATCACTTAGAATGTTGGAGGCATCCGATAGCAGAGAAGCAGCACCCTGAGCCATGCTATGCACATCTTTAGCCAACTCCTCGGACGACTTTTTGGTTTTTTCCGGAACTTGGGTCTTTGGTTTGGCCGATATTTCGCGCTTGGGATAAATGGTAATGGGTTTGACATCTGCAGGCTTGACGGCTTCCTCGATGCGAGCTGCCTCCTTAGCCTCGGCTTCCTTGGCTTCCTTTTTTTCGGCCAGCAATTGTACAATCTGATTGGGATCCTTATAAACAGGACCCACTTCGACAGCACCGCTTATAGTGGCCTTTTCATCACCCATTGGATCCTTGAATTTAGCAACCTGCCCCATTATCAATTTCTGGTACATGCCCTCAATCTTCTCGGTCAGCGAGGCACTTTCCTTGGGCTTGTCTCCGGGTTTTGTTGGCTGTTTTTTCTTATCCTTTTTGTGGTCATCCTCGCTGCATTTCGATGGGGAAATGTAGTCCTGTTCAGTCTGTTTGGGTTCGACTTCTTTGGGCTTACAAGGATCTGGCTCAGACTTGCACTCTGGTTCTTCTTCCTTACAAGGATCTGGTTGATCCTGGCAGATGTCTGGCTCGTTGGACTCACAAGGATCTGGCTGAGCTTCGCAGACGGGTTCTTCCTTGGGCTTCCAAGGATCCTGCAGAGTCTCGCAGATGGGTTCTTCTTTAGATTCACAAAGATCTGACTGAGCCTCGCAAACTGGTTCTTCCTCCTTGGGTTTACAAGGATCAGGGACCTCCTGGCTAATTCCATCCCTCTCTCTTTGCTCCTCCTTTTGACGGCGACGTTCCAGATCTCTGGTCTTTTGACGAATCCTCTCTTCCTCTGACTCGCAAGGTTCTGCCTCGATGGTTAGGTCAGCGTGGCGAGCTTTAACCTCCGGATTCCGTGCCTCCTCTTCGGAACGAATAATTGTCTGATTGCAGATATTGGGCTTGGAATCCCGCTCCGAAAAGCTATCGAGCATTTTTTGATCCGAGGGATCTGAAGAAGTTGAGTCTGTATCTGAGGTTTTGCCTGCAGCTTCTTTACGGGCTGCCTTGGCGGCCTCGGCTTTCTTCTGAACATCCTTGGCCATAGCAGACATTTTCTCTTTCAAAGTGTAAAGCAAAACAGTGGCTTTTTCTAATAAATCTTTGGCCAATTTAGTGGCTTTTTCGGCGATCTCAGAGCCTTTGGCCTCTACAATTTCCTTGGTATCGTCAGGTGGTTTTTCCGGAGCTGCCACAGCTGCCGGTTTCTCTGGAGCTGCCACAGCTGCTGGTTTCTCTGGAGCTGACTCAGCTTCCGGCGGTGATGCCTTCTTTGGTGGCTCAGGTGGCTCATGCTCTTCTTCGTGGAGAGCAGCAGCTGCTTCGGGATCCGAGGGACCTGGCATCTGCTCCTCCGGTGTGTGGGGCCAAAATGTGGGTTTGTTTATAAAATCGGGCGCCAGGTGTGGGGAAGCATAGCAGAACTCCTCCATTGTCATCTCCTCGTAGGGTTTGAGGGACTTGAGAAATTCTAGCTGCTCGGTAAGCTTCTCTATTCTTTTATTCGATGCATCCTTAAAGTCCCTAATCTCCTTTTGAACCTCCTTCGATTCCTTGTCTACCAATTGGAAATAACGCTTGTGATCCACAAGCGTATGTCGATTTTCAAATAGGGAATGTAGTTTGTCATACTTGGACTCGTACGTTTTAACCCAGCTCACGAATTCTGGGCGCACATTCTGGCGATAGTATTCCCAATCGATGGCCGGCAAGGATTCAGGATACTTGCGAACGCGTCTAGATGGAGGAAGAAGGTTAATATTAGCTTTAAGGGAATGTATTCAGGGTTGAAAGCCCTCAGATAGTATATAATAGTATATAAACGTACTCTTAAATCAATTAAATTTTATATTAACTATCTTTAAGTTTCTCTCAATACTAATATCCTTTTTATACACTTTTTATAGCCTCTCAACACTTACTCCTTGTACTCCTCGTGCTTCTTGGCAAATATTTTAAACTGCTTTAGCTGATTCGGGGGCACCTGCTTCATCAAATCCGCCATTTGGACCGCTTGGCAGCCCTGCTTTTGGCTGAAGCCGGCGCCACCCTTGATGCAGTTCACCAGCTTCTCCCACATCCTGGGTTTTTCTTAGCCTGTATTATCTTACGCCTGAATATATGTGGTGTGTTTACATTGGAATCAAGTCTATTCTATTACTGAAGCGTACATCTATGATTTTGTGGAGGTGTAGATGAAGGCAACCAAGCAGCCAACTGAGTGCCATTAAAAGTGAAAATTCCAAAAAAGCCATAAAAAAAAGGGGGGAAAGCAGCAGCAGCATTTCAATTTATAGCCAGAAATTGCATATTCATGCAGTTTCAATTAAATCAGAGTCAGACGCAGCGACAGCTAGGCAACTCCTTGCGTTTGACTAACTGACAATAAAATCGAAAATTAATTCCAAGGCAGCAGCAGCAGCACAGACTGTGCTCAAGGAAAGTTAAATGTAATAGCAGGGATCGGGGTTGGGGTTGGGGTTAGTCTTGGGGTTGGGAACGAAGGGGAAATGTAAAATCACACCCTTAGCAGTGTGTCGAGGTCGGAAAATGCTCCAAAGTGACAAACGCAATTTATAACGCAACGAAAATGGGCTAATGTCAATTCTCCAGGTAATTGTCGGCCGCTCTCTCTCTCTTGCACCCACTCTCTCTTAATTGAGAGTTTGGCAGGACCAACCCTTGCCAAAATCCCTGGTTGAGGTCCTAGAAACGAAACGGCATTGGAACGAAGCTAGCGCCTGCGCTCCTTCTTTTCTCAGCTGTCAGTTTGACAGTTCTCGACATCCCGCTTCGCCCGCCCGTAGGTCCTTTTTCGAACAGCTGCCCTGACTTGGCTCTCTCCTGCAGGACGAAACGAAATGGCAACGGAACGATGTGAGAGAGAGAGCGAGAGTTTGTCTGCTCCGTTTTGTCAGCAAATTTTGAGCGTCTGTGAATTTTTCGTGGTTTTTTGTTATTATCCTTATTAAAAACATTAAAAACTCGATTGCAATTTGTTATTTAACCATCTTAGTAGTGAACAATGGTTGTGATTGTGTTGAAATCCTTTGAGAAACGCCAATAATCAGGCAAATAACATCCGTGTTCCTTTTTCGCGTGTTTGTGTGTACCATACAAGAGTGTGTTTACATTTTTTCAATTCCTCCCAACAATATAAAAAACTAAACAATCAAATTCATGGTTTAACAAACATTATTCCGAGCTCAAAGCAATTATTTTATTAGGTAAGTAAATACGTGTGTTCAAGGTGTGAATGTTTATCTAGTTTATTTATCCTAAAAGGCATTGCAGATTGTACCTGTGTGTGTGCTCGTTTAAGTGTGTATATGTATACAAACACATGTATGTAAAGACGTGAGGAGAAAGGACATACCTGTGCAAGGATTTGCGCTGCCTAGTAGGAATAAGATGAATATGAGAAGGGCAAACATTAACAAAAAATATAAAAATAAAAAATAAAGGAAGCTAACTTCAGCACGCCTATTTTTTATTCCCTGACTAATGCGATACCTGTTAAAAAAAAACCACAAATATATGCCATATTTGGGGCCTTTTTGCTTGTTTGTGAACAGATAACTTAGCATTTTTTGAATATATTGTTGTCAAGGCTTAATACAGTATTGGATCATGAATTTACCTAAGAATTCAGGCATGAATACAGGCTAGAAATGAACTATGAATGAATTTATCTATGAGGCTTGATTTAGGCCATGAGTTCAGTCATGAATTACCTATGAATTCAGGCACTTTAACCCCTCAAAGCTCCCCAAGTCCCACCCAATTTTAAGCCATGGAAAATCACTATAAAAATGTAATTACAGAAAACAAATGAAAAGCCACCTAATAGCCATGGTAACATTCTCGCTTAACCCAATTTCAGGCTCAAATTTATTTCAAAAACTTAATGAAACTCATCAAAATTCTGTTAGACCGAAATGAAATTCTGCAAATGAACTAATTGACTCGAATGATACTTTACAACTCAGCTGGGCCGCCAGATCCCGGACAATTCTCAACCCAAAAGCCAACCAAGGAAAATAGAGTTTTGCGGCAAGCGGCGGGATAATGTGGAAAAATAAATTTCCAAGGCTCGCGTACTCTCTCTCTAGCCGACTGATGGCTTAGAATTTTAATGTAATTTATTTTTGGTAGCAAAGGATGGAGGAGGGTGAAGCCAGAAACCAAACGCCGGCCGCCAGGAAACAAATAAAGTATGGACCAACATAAAAATTTATATGCATCGTAATGGCAAAATATATATATACTATGTATATGTATATATCCGTAGGCCATGTCGGTGCTTTGTTAAGCCCTTCCTTTGCCCCTTTGGGTGGGGCTAAACTTTTAAAGTGTGCAATTTAAATGAAAATTTCCAGAGCCGAGGCCCGCATTTTCGCCGTAGAGCGTGTCAAGCCACGCAGCCTGACTAGCAAGTAGTTACCCGAGCACACACACACACACACACCACACCCAAACTACTTATTTATGGAGGATGGTGGGTAGTATGTAGGTGCTGCTGGCTCTGCCCCCTTTCTCCCCAGTGCCAAGTGATTTTATGCTAATATTATGGGTCATTGGGATTTGCGCAGAGCAAAGTGCTTGTTAAACATTTCATTAGACTTAGTGTAAATACCCGCGGTTAACAGGACCTCGTAAAACCTTGCCAATCCGCCTAGGCCCCTCACCTCTAAAAATTCCAACCCCCTCTTGGGGCACATACAGGAGTATGTGTGTTTGTGTGTGCGGTCGGTTGTGGCCCCAAAAGTTTCCTTTTGAAATTGAAAGTGTTGATGGGAGCCGCTGAGCCATGTCTTGGGTCATATGCTGGCATATGGTGCCTCTTACGGTCCGTTTCGCGGTTATAAGACATAAGGAAAATTTCAGAATCTTAAGGGAAATGTTGAGGAAACTCGAGAGACTCTAGGGAAATATAATAAATAATACTATGCCATGTCTAGGGAAGTTCTTAAGAAATTATCAAGGATTTAATGGTTTATCCCTGCTGCCAAGGAAGGTCTTGAAATATTTAAACTGATTTTAAACTTATGCCCGACACTGTACACTTAACCCTAGCCTGTCCGCGAGCTTTTCTGTATGCGTAATTATTCAGCAGCTGCTGTCAGTCTAAAATAAAAGTGAAGTTTTGCCGAAAAATGGAAAACATTTTAGAAGGCTACAAGCACAGGCAATATAAGCCAAAATGAAAAGGTTCTCTCTCTTGCAGAAGCCAACCAAAAATGACTTTCGTTTTAATGCCAAAATCATGTCAGCCCCAGATGTGACCACATTACATATTGCACTACTTAGAATATATTGTATATATATGTGCTATATATATATATACAAGGCTCTCGTTATTGGATTCGTGTCCACATGCGGGTGACAGAATGAGTTTTTGATCAAGTGCGGACGTCACTCAAAATTTCTGCAATTAGTTATTGATGAATCCGTGAATCTCGGGGCAAGAGCAGCACCAGAGTGCTGAATGAAATATGGGCATTGTCACACTTTAAAGCGTTAAATGTTCCTTTTCTGTTGACGCCACCTCCGCTGGCAATAATTGGAAAAAATTTCCATTTGTCCTCTTTGCCCTTGCCTTGGTACCGGGCTCCCAGTTGTCAGGGCCAAACTGGACCAAGGATGCTCAGGACCGGAGCCGGCGGACAAACGAGGCCGTAGGCGCATTTGCCATCTGTCACTCTGGCACTCGTAATGAATGTGTTTGACGTGTGGCTCCGGGCACGCCCCCCCCCCCCCCCATTCGGAGGTCGAGGTCTTCAGCAGTGGCTTCTCCCTGGAACCATGGATCCATCGCTCCATCGTTGCGTCCTCCATCGTCATCGCCATTGCCATTTGCCCTTGCCACACCGCATGACGTTGCATACTTGGCGGCCAGTAAATAATGTGCGTTGGGAACTGACGCCCCTTCGATGGCTGAAATCTTAACGATTTTGCTGGCAAATTACGCCGTCGAAAGATATATCTATATAGATAGCCATATGGATTACAATTCTACAGACTTTATAAAGAACTTCTACCTATGTTAGTGAGATAAAGTATTTTACTCATTTTTATGCAATATTTCCCTGCTTAAGCTCAAAGTCTCCTTAATAATTCATTATTATTTTTCTTGCTAACCATTTCAGATCCAATTTGAAGCTCAAATCCTCTGCTAACTGACTGCCAAAAAAAAAAGTGTGCTCACCATGAGCAGTCGAGCACAATGGCTGCTGCTTGGCAGTTGCCTCGTGTTACTATTCTCAGAAATACAGGCAGTCACCGAGGAACTTTCACCAGGTAAGTGAGGAAAAAGAGTATTCCCTAGTCTATACTTACCTGTCATTGGTTAGCTGATTGAACCTGGACTTACCGTCTAGGCACTGGCTGAACATTCTCTTGCATTATGCAAAAAGAAATTGCAGCACGAATGTTGCATGCAGATGCACAGTAGGTCAGAACAACAGGGGCTTCGATACATAAACATACACAGACAGAATGGTTTTAATTTCTTATAAAATTATTAATACTTTTAAGAACCCAAAAAGATGTAAGAAGGCATTAAAATATTGCCTATAGACCTTGGAAATAATTTCTAGAAATTACTTTGATGGGAATATGAATGAATACACCTGATTCTACAACCTTTGCTATCAGTGTACTTCTTCAGTCATTCCTGTGTGCCGATCTATAATGCAAATTTATGCGCTCCTCAACTTGGGCAACTCAATCAGCGAACTAGTTGCTGGGATTATAAATAAACAATGGACAACAAGTCAGGGGGTATGAAGTAGAGCTGCTAGAAGTACGGTTAGCACTGGCAGCACGAACATCAATTTTAATTATGCAAATGTCCAAAGGAAGCGGCTCCCGGACTTTGACTTTGGCTTTGGCTTCTACTCCGACTTTAACTCAACCCAAATCAGGGACAGGGACATCCAATCCAATTGGCTTAGAGCTCATTATAACTGCATTAGCATTAGGCAAAAGTGTCAGTTGTTGTTCGTTGGCCAGCAAACTCCATTATGAGTGGAAGGACTCAGGACTTTTACCAAAAAAAAAAAATCTATATATATTTTACCTAGAAAATACGCAACGAACGGCAGAGAGAAATTTTCAATTTCCCAGTGGCCCAATGGAAATCCTCCTGCAAATGATGATGAATGTGCCCTGGCTGTGACCCAAATAAATTTGTCAATTTATCATTTGCCTAAAATAAGATGACATTGGTCTCTGGCTCTGTCATTGGATTTATGCCCTCCTCCGCCCCCCCCTTCGTCCTGCCAGCTGGAGCAACAATTGTGCGGCTCCAGAAGCCGGAGATGATGAAGGCTTTCAAATATTTGAAAATTTCCCTGCTCACAGGGCTTCTTCTTCGTGGTCTTCTTCTTGTTGTGTATCAACAATAATAATAACAGCCAGCTTGAAGCTGGGTTGCCTGGGCGAGTGTATGTGAGTTGGGATAAGTGTCGGCTTATGCTTCTTGTTAAACAATAATAATTGCAAATCAAGTTAGGATCCTTGCCTTTGCCTGGCACTTGATATTTTGTGGTTTTTGGTTTTGATTTGAATGAAGCCAACTTGTGCTAACCCCAAAGCTAATCGAATCACAGACACACATGCACACACGCATCGCACTCGACTGGGAACTTTTGCATTTTGTTTGGCATATTCGAAAAGGACTCTTTTTGTCTGTGTCTGAGGAAAGGAACTTCGGCTAACAAGCTGACAACTTCAAGTCCTCCACCTTTTGTCTTCAGCATCTCTCACATCCATCTGAAACACACACACACACTCCACTCGTAATTGAACAATGAAACTTGCGTTAAAAGTTTCACTCGCCTGCTGGAGGGAAACGATGTAAAGCCTCAGCAGAAGCAGCATTTCTTAAGCTTCATCTTGGAAGTTTTGCGGTTATCTATCAAATTAGTAAATAACTCACTTGACTGCATTAATATTACTTTGCCCCAGCATTTGTGGAATTTTTCACTTCTTATTAATGATCTATTACAAAGCGAACCGCAACGAGAAAATACTTAAGATGATTTGCCTGCAAAAACAAAAAAATAAATGAATATAAAAAAAGAGGGATGCACACAGCTCACAGCAACACCAAAGACAACAGATGAAAATTAATGACTTGAAGAGAACAAGTTGAGGGTTGTGCACTGCCCAAAAATTGCTTATTAAATCATTAATGATTAAGGCTGTATTTTTTGAGGGTTTAAGGGATGCTTCAAAGTCAGCTAAATAATCTGGAATTCAATCATTTTCAAGGCTACAGTTTCTTATAAAAGTAATTTTCTTATTTGCCTTATAATTCCCAATTTCACATTTCAGTTATAGATTTTGTTGTATTAAAATAATTAAAATTAAAATAAGGAATAAATAACAGAGGAAAATATGTCATAATTTCAATGCTTAACTTATATAAGCCAGGGCAATCTATAAGTTAAATTTCTACCTAGCCTTATAATTCCCAAGTGCAAATTTCGGTAATAAAAGTGCTTCCATTAAAATTATCTACTTTTTAGTTATTTAAATTGAAATAAGGCAAAAATAAGCATGATTAAACCTAAATAAGATTTAAATTATTAATTTTTCCGGTCTTCTCATATATACCTTATATAATTTCTTCACTTACCTTATAATTCTCAAGTGCTAATTTTGGTAAAATTCAAATTCAGTATTCAAATCAAAAAAAATTCCTACCCCCACATTTTTTTCTCCGTGTGATTGAAAAAAAACAAAGACCAGGCCAGTGACTTTTGTTTCAGTGGACAATGCAGCCAGCACTCGAACCTCTTCCAATTGGGAAAAAGGGAAGGGTACGCATTCCCCAACCTCCCCGGCACCCTTATATTATTATTAATGAGCGGGGCAAAAAAGGTGAACGCGCACCTTTTTGCTGCGATGGGAAATTATAAAAGTCGGGGGATAATGGAAAATGTTTTCGGGATGATGGGGGGATGTTCGAGTGGAACGGTCATAGCAGACAGCTTATTATCATGGTGGCAATAATAAAAGAGAATTATTAATATGACAAAAGACAAATGACTGAAATCGAGTTTGAAATGACTCTGGAATGGTTGGGCCAAGGGGAACGAATGCCTTTGGCTGGGGCCTTTATTTTGGAGGACACACAAATGCCAAAAGGGGGGGGTAAGGATACCGACACAGACAGTCACACACACACACATTCACACTCACATTTGGACAGGCCGCAAAAGACAAACGAATGGGCCACGGCCTTTGTGACTCTTCCTTGGCTGCCTTTGCAAAATTGAAAATGTGGTCGACTCCTCCCACAAGGATGTTGTATAAGGGATATATAACCCTCTGGAGCTGACAAAAGGTCAAAAATACATTATGTGCTAATGCAAAGTCCATGTTAATAAATGTTGATTGAAATAATGATGATTAATATTTAGCATTTTGACATTTTGGCTTGCGGCTTCCGGGTTGTCTCGCAATTCTCGCACAGAAAAAAGCAGCACTTGGCCAACAATAGTTCGTTGGGGGCTATTATCATTTATTTTGTGTTTGTTGCCCTAGCAAATTGAAAAAATCCTTTTGTTTGCCACTTGCCGCTGCTCAAGTTGATTTATTGTGTGCACAATTATTCCCGGGAGGCAAGTCTTCTCTATACACTTCCCTCCTTTATTTTGGCGACAACAATTTATAGCTGCAAATTCCTTGGCAGCAGGCGATTGGAGGGGGGAGGACCTGACATCCTTGTGCCGCTCACATGGTCGACATTTTTTTGCAATTTCATGTTTTATTTAGTGCATTTTTCGTTGCCCCGCATCTCATGGTTTTGGTTACACCTTTACCTTTACCCCCTCTATCTGAGCCAATAGTTCCCGGGCTATCCTCTGGGTTCTCTTTTTTTGTGCACGCTGCATTGGCATTTTTCGATTATTGGTTTTCTTTCATTTGATTGCACATTTACACATTTTTGGTATTTGCTTTTTATTTGCCGTCGGTCCAGCTTCTCACACATTTTGCACTCAGGTTTGCTTGCACCACAAAATTTCGAACGTGTTGATACCGTGTTGCCTGAGGGGTATATGCCCAAAAGTAGGCAATGCTGAATTTATAGTCAACTTTTGGGCAGCTGAAAATTAGATTTTAAAGTGTTAACTATATTAATCTGTAGCAATTTGAGGCCTGACATAAAATTTAATGAAATTAAATTAAATTTATGAATTCCATTTATAAAATCTTAATGTCTCTTAGCCTAATATCCTTTTTAGCTCTACCTGAGCCATTTTAATTGAAGATTTTAATTCACTTTGGATTTTAATTAATTAAATCTTCATCTTTGTGCAGCCTAATCTCATATTTAATTAAATTTAATAGCAAAAGTGTGATTTATGAAGCTGATTTATCAAATCTCAATGCGACTTAACTTGTATATTTAATGTTTTAGTTTTTGCAGATAATCAATTAATCTCATTCATTACCCAAACTCCAAACTGCCAATTCCAACTTATTGATAAATCTTCAAAATTTTGCATCTATAAATTCCCGCAAGAGGTATCTCAGTTTTGATTCACCTGAAACTTTCTTGGCTTGTTTATCTTTTGCTTCGTTTTAACTTTTCTTGGCATTCTTGCCGTTTTGTACCTGTGATTTTATTTGTTGTACTCCATTTTGTTTTTGGCTCACCTTTTTCCCTTCTATTTTTTCTCCTCTTTCCCTTTTTTTTTTTTTGGCTCTGCTGACGCTGTCAAGTGTTTTGTCGCTTGTCAACGATTTTTCGCCGAACTTCCGCAAAAGCCAAAAATGCTTGCCAAATCCCTCGCATCCGCGTTTGTGTGTGTGTGTGTGTGTTAGAGTTTGGCAATTGCCATTTTGGATATTTATTGCAAAATGCAGCCACTGTGAAAAAAGTAAACGGCATAGAGGACACACCCTACAACCCAACCCCCCAACTCCGCCCTCTAATTGGCCACTTTGTAGCCCGCCCAACCCTGGACCTCCTGATCCTGTGCAAAATGTTACATGTTATTAAATTAACGGCAGACGTACGGCGCTTTGCATATGAAAAGTGACAGTAAGTGCAGCAGTTTTCCCCAGGAAAAACGAGAGCATGTTAGTCTACGCCGCAGATGAAAATGGTAGGGCGTACACCCGGGGGTTTGGGGTTTGGGTAGCTCCATAAACTTAAAAGCCTTGTCATGTTTGCTTAACATTCATTTTTACCCCGGCAAAGCCCGTTTAATTGTGTTAGTGAGCGTTTTATTATGGCACGGAGTCCCTGGACCACTGTACCTCCACCTCCACCACCACCTCCTCCTCCTCCTTTGGCTTTCCCACACTCCCCTGCCACTTTCCTGCGCTCCCCTTTTCGGCTTTTCCAGTGCCCAGAGTCCTGTAAATTGTCGCTGGCATCTGTCCCGTGTAGAGAAATAAATTGAAAGCGAAGCAAAGTGAAAATTTTTGCATAGAGAAAAGTGTTTCGGAAAATTCTTCTTAAACAAAAAAAAAAAATTGAAAACCCGCAAAAAAAAAGGAATTTAATGAGTCATTTGAGCTATGCCCGACGGCCTGAAATTTCCGGCTGGAACAAGCCCGGCGAAAAACTTTTGGCCAGCTGCTGAGGCTTTTCCCTCGCACTTCAAAGAGCGAACGAACGAACCCTGGCTGGATTTCAATTTGAACTTTGGAAATGCTCGAGGCCGGGGCCAAAATAATAATTATTTTGATTTTGGTTTTTCCTCATTGCTGCCTCATAATTATGCATAGTTGATAATGAACGATAATATGCAGCAGTATTCCACATACACTTGGCAGAAAATTAAGGATTTAAAGAGGGATTGGCACTGAATATTCTACCATAAGTTTATTTTAATAACATAAATACTTTTCAATATTCTTCCTATCCAATAATTCTGGAAAATAAACATTTCAGCATTTTTTGTCCTATGCTTTTTGACAATTTTCCTTTTGTTTTGAATATCCTAAAACTGAAACTGAAGTGTGCCCTTTTTATCCCCAACAAAAAAAAAAAAGTTCCAAAGCATCGTAACAAATACTCCAAATAAACAAAAGCCAAAAAGGAAAAGCCTCGGAGAAGGGAAACTCTGTGCGGAACAGGACAGAAACACAGACAGTTTGATGGAAATTGTTAGGCAAGAACAAGCCAACAACAATGGAAAATACAAAATACTTTTGGGAATCAACACCAAAAGCAAACAAAACACACAGAAGACAAGTGCATATGTCTTTTCGCTTGAGAGACATACGGAAAAGGGAAGAAGTACGTACTACAGCATTGCAAAATTAGAGTAGCAAAGCGAGCGAAGGCAAATGAGCCAGAGACACGTATAGGATATATAGGATATGCAGGATAATGGGTGGTAGGGTTCTGTGTTCTGGATCCTGGGTCCTGGGTGGCATAGACACAGTTACTTAGCACGTCAATTGCATGTGGCATGTGGCATGTGGATATGCGCTCCCCAGTGAGTGGCCTTGCCTTGCCTTGCCTGCCGGAAAAAGGAAAAGCCAGAAAACCGGGCTCGAACTTCAACTTGAAGCTTGGAATTTGTACACAGAGAGAGATAAAAGTAATGTAATTGTTTATGGGGATTTTCTTTATTATTAAATAATAAATAAATAATGATTTTCACTTACTAAAAACTATATTTTTGTAAGAATAATGTATAAGAAATGCTATAAACACTATAAAGATTATATTTCTTTCGTGTCTTACGAGTTTTCATTACTTTTGAAAAAGACTTCAGAGTGATTTCTAAATATTTAAATAAAAAATAATTTAACTTATTAATAGAAACCCTCTTCTATACTTAATTTTTCTCACTGCTTTTGGAAGCTGGAATTATATGAAAAATGCACAGTACACATTCAAACAACTGAACAAACAGACCCTGCAAATACATACATACTTAGATGGGAATGCAATGAGCCATAAAAAAGCTTCTGGCAAACGGTAGCTCAAGTGGCCAATTGGACCAAGTGTGTCCTTCCCGGGGAATCGAGTTTCCAGCTTTCGATTCAGGTTCCTCTGCCCTGGCCTCACCTTTTGTGTGCTGTTCGGCAATCATGCGATGTTAGCTGTAAATTGATAATACTTAACGTGCAGCAGCAAATTTCCACCTTCAAGCCACCTACACACATACCTACCACACACACTTTACCACCTTGCACTTGCTTATTTGCACTTGACTTTGGCAAAAAGCATTTTCCGTTGTGTCAAGGAGTGTAGGTCCTTGATGCATGCAGCTACGTTTAAAATTGTATTTTTTAGCTAAAGAGATTAAAATTTTTTAAAATCCCAAATGAAATTATAATCAAAGATTAGAAAATACCTTCCTTTTAGCGTTCTTATTATTTCTTTCAAGATCTGTAAACTAATCTTAGTATATATTTTGTAAAGTAAAATTTTGAAGTACATTTCTTGCAGACTATAAGTCCTCCGATTAATCAATGCTTTGTTATTAATACAAAAGAAATTCTTGAATTAGAAAAGTACGTTTTTGGTGTCAGACAATGCCTTTGGCAGTTGAGTGTTTCCGGTTCCGGTTCTTCCACTGCCAAGCAGTCATGAAGCACCTTCGCATCGAACCGATTTTAATGCGCTTAATTTTGAACAAAGAGGCAGCGGCTGCAACTTAGTAAGCCTACTTACTTAATGGCAACAAAGGAGCAATCCTTTGTTTGCTCAAAGGCGCAATCAGACAGGCGGCGGCGAGGGGAATGGAGAGTCTGTCTAACGGTAACAATAACAGTCGCAGGAGCAACTCCGCCGAGTCAGAATCTGTTTGTACTTTGTATTTGTGTTTGTGCAATTAATAATGGCAAGTCTGAAAGGAATTCGCCTGGCCTGGGCCCCTTGGCTCCTTTTAAGTATGCAGCAGTCATTTCATAATTTTCCCAACTTTTTTCCTAATGAGGTGGTGGGGGGGCCTTCGCCATCGCCATCACCATCAAAACAAGCCCCAGACAATGGTCAGTTATCTTGTTGAGAGCATCTCAAATATGCAAAACTAAATTCAATTCTTGGCTAATACAAATATGCAGCTCGTAGCTGAAAATGTTTAACTTTTGCTCAAATCTGACATAATGAAAATGAAGTGAAATGGGCGGGGGAGAGGGATTAGAAGAAGAGTGGCCAGCCCGGTGGAATGGCAGATTCATCTCAATCAATTAGGGACCCGTCTCCGTGTGTGTGTGCTGGGGAAAATGTAATAAACTTAAGTATGCATACTGGAATATGTATTCCGAATATATTTGCATAAATGCAACTACTGCACATGCAAGCCAGGCAAACATCAACAACAATGGCTGAGCGGAAACAGGAAATGCAAATGTCTCACAGGGGCGGAAATCTATTTCAATAAACTTGCGACATTGATAAATTATTAATCTGACATCTTTCCAGTTGTTGCCATGTTTCTGTTTCTGCCTCGGCAGTTGCAACTTTTGAAATTCAATTATCCGATCCCTGCTCCGGCTCCGGCTCCAACTCTGGCTCTTGCTCTTGCTCCTGACAAGCACATTTTCGCACAGCCTTTCCTGAGGTCGGTCTAACAAACGAAAAAAAAAACAAATATATGACAAACGAGTGGCAATCGGAAAAATGTGGCCATAACTGGAGAGGCACGTGTGTGTGTGTGCCATCGACAGGGCTTTGTGATGTTTCCGCCTGACAGCTGGAATTAAAATTCTTCCTCGACGTCCCGATTTATGCCTCCTCCAGTGCGTACGGAGCGAGCGGAGTCAGCAATCTGCCAGCTCCGGCTGAATCAAAAGCCAGCTCTCCCCAACCAAAAGTCTGTTAATTGTTGTGTGGCTCTGCACCTGATGTCGCCAAAGAGAAAGGGTTGGCAGCGAGCGGTGCCGCTGCTGGAAAATTCTGGCCCAAAAGAGTTGACAGCGAGTGCGTTGCGAGCAGCGTTGCGGTGTTTGGGGGCAAAAAAAAAACTTCAAGCCGGATTTTCCCAGACTTTGCTGACATGCGGCTGGAAACTGCGGCTTTTGACCCATCAGAAAACTCAGCTTTGCTGCGGTCTCACCGTAGCTAAGCGATAAAATTATCCACCTCTTTTTTATAAATTTACCCGGGCAAATGGCAAGTGACAGCGTCGGGCACTCAACAAAATAACATCCAAGTGGTGAGGACATAGGGAAGCGAATATAAGGAACTTTAAGTTTTTGGATATATTTAAAGAAGAGTAACAAAAATAAACTAATACATCTTTAAAACTAATATGAAAATATAATTAGAGGTAAAATAGAACTGCATATTTCCAACACCTTAGTCCAAAGTTTCCTTAACCTTGGTAACCTCTAAAATCAGTTTGAGGAAAATTACCTCTGAAAAGCTAGTTGGGAATTCTAATAAAACGTAAAGTGTAGCTAATTTCCTTCTTTGAAAATAATAATAATAAAGAAAAATAAAAAAATTATAATATTTCCCTTAGAAATGGTAAAAATTAGTAAAATCAATCACTTAAAGAGAAAAGTACTTCTAAAGCCAGTTGGGAATTCTAATTAAAATTTGAATTTTAAATTTTATAAATATTTAAAAACTATAAAACTTCAGTAAATTAAAATGCTTTGCTAAGACACTTGTAATACTTGGGCTGTTTTAGTTAAGTGCTAATTTCTAACCAAATTATTTCTTTTAATTTCATTCATTACTAGATATTTTTCAGAGTGCACAAAGCCTGAGAAAGGGTCAATTTGGAGGTGTGGCCACACTTTAAAGCGCTTAATTTTCGTCCTTAGTTTGGTGAGCACTTCTTCTAGTCTGTTGCACGCGCTCAAAAGGTTGCTGCTGCCGCAATTCAAAATGCAACGAATTTTGCACCGTCTGCTGCATTCGCATTTGCATTTCGCAGCCGGAGTCGCATTAAGTGACACAATATAAATCCGAAAGTAGTTGAACCTCGTCTCTCCTCTCGCTGGCGTCCAAAATGCTTTTTTAATTATGCACATGGCTGCGGGTGGGGGTGGGTGGTGGAAAGGCGACAAAAGTCGAAAGGGAGACAGAAGGAAAAGTGCCAGCAAGTTTTGTTTGCAGACGAGTTAGACTTTGAAGCTGCCAAGGCAACTTCCTGACTAGTCTGAAGTCTGACTCCCTGTCTCTTTCTCATCCCCATAGCCCCCTCTCTCTCTCTCTCTCTCTCTGGCTAGACAAGATTTGTTTATCTGCTGTCTCTTTCGGTGCTGCTGGTCCTGCGACTTTTGTTGTTATCCTTTATCTCTGTTGCGCCAGCTAGCCGCCATCTGTCTGCTTGATGTGACACTAATCCTAGACACACTGCCACCAGCTGACGGATGCGACACCAACCTTAAGTCGAGATCAGATCTTGGGATTCTATATCTTAGACTAGATTAAACGAAAACCAAATACTGAATACCAAAAAATATATCCTTAGAAATGTACTGTTATTTCTTTGAAATTATGTAGGAATTTCTTATTTGGCCTTAACTAGGGTCAAGGATCAGGACTCCTCTATACTTTATATAAGGTGACGTCATCAAGTATGCAATACAAATACATGCAATTATGTTTGTGTGCGATAACTTGTCATTATGCAAAATATGCTGCATTATTTATAGCATAAACACAGGCGCTGACATTGCATGTCAGGCCAAAGTTGAATCCTGAAAAAAGCCAAGAACTGCAACTTGGCCGAAAGCAGCAAAAACAAACACACACACACATACACTTAAATAAAAATGTAGTAAACAAACGAGCACAAGAACAGGGTACAACAACAATGTGCAACACAATTGCTGCCGCACTTAAAATTAATTGAACTTGAAACAAGTGCAGCCGCAGCCGCAGCGCCAACTCATGAGAAATTCTGTGGTCGAGCCAAAAGGCAAAAACTTTTAGCCCACACACACACAAACACACACACACACCGAGTCTCTCACACTTGCAGAAAGCTTTCATTAGTTCTGGCCGGCCAAGTTTTCGTCGTAGTTTACTTTTTCTGGTCAAGTTCCAACGGCAAACTTAATATTTAGTGCCATTTGCTTGCTCTGACAGTTTCCAGAAGTCAAATCGTTCTTGTTCTTGTTCTGGAACCTGCTGATGCCATTGCTTTTGGTACAGTCTACGATCGGTAAGGTGAACAAATTAAAAATATTATTATTTTTAGCATTATCTTATTCAGTTATGCCAATTTAGGTGGGTGAACCAAGCAGGTTGAAAGAGATACATAGATTTGAAATCATTTAAATTGGCATCCAAAAGTATGCCACGAACATAGCAGCTCAGAAACTAAATCAAGAGATTTCCTGGCTAGGATAAGCAATAGATCTTTATTATTAACCAATGATACAATCAAAATATAGGTTTTTGGCATAAAAACATATCGTAAGTAATCAAGATTTCCAAAGAAAAATCCCTATAATTTCCAATTCAACCAGAATTCGACTTAGGAGAGCTCTTCCGTAGATGTTGTTTTTTTTTGCTGATGGTCAGTCCAGGTTCTTTTCTGCTTTTTCTTACTGCTTGCTGGGCTTTCTGCGCGAACAAGTTGGTAGGATGAAAGTGCATTGAAATCTTTGTAAGTAACTTGAGTAAGCCAACTTGCGTGAACGACAACAGCAACACACAACAAAGGAGCGGCAGGAGCAGCAGGACAACAAATAACAAAACAGGACATCCACAAGAAATGGTTTTTATCGCTTTTTGCAAGTTCTATGTGCGTATGGTTGTTGCTATAGTTGTTGGCTGCCGGTTATTTGGCCAACTTTTTATATAATGCATGGAAAGTTGCTGGCCGCTGACAAGTTGAGCGACCACCAACAATGTTTGGCCAGGCAAGTTTTCATGTTTTATTTGGCATAATCAAAATGCTATTTAAGGACACGCTCCCACGCTATCTTTATTCCTCTTCAGTTTCTTTATTTTCAGGAGCTTAAAGTATTAAACAGCAATTACAAATGCGGTCAAATTAATAGCAAAAAAAAAGGGATTAAGGTGATTAATGCAGCAGATTATGTCTAGATAATATAGTATGCTTTTTTTCATAATTAAAGGGAGGGTTTAAAAAAATTGTGTTTTTTATGTATTCAAATTAATTTAATAATTGAGGTTCTCTTTAACTTAATTCTATGCAATTTATTAAATTGTGTTGGTTTTTAATTGATTTTGACTACTAATTTCCCAATCACTTTCATTACTAATTTTTCCATGGAAAATCAGGGTCCCCATCAACATCTCGTTACTATTTCCTTTACCCAAACTGTATGTCCCCAAGATGATAAAAGCGAGAAAAACTAAGCAGGACTCACACCCATTACCCCAAGGAGGCTACATAGAGGGGGACAACGTGCGTGACTGTGGGGTGTCATGTGTGGTGTGTGTGTCCTGCCCGTTTGTTTGTGTACGTGTTGGGGCATACGCGCTGTGCAAAGTGCGCTAAATTAAGCTGTCATTAAGGACTTAATTAAAGTCCTTTGTTGAAAGTTGACATTGTGTGAAAGAAACGTTTGCGAAAACAAATGACAATGGCAACGTTGTCGCTGCTGCACTTGAAAGGCTATCGCCAAAAAAAAAAAAAGGAAAAACCCCGAAAAATGGCACCCAACATCAAAGCAACTACAAAAGCACCAACAACAATGGGGGTGCGAGTGGGTGAACATGTTTCAAAAATTTTCAACAGTATCATGATGCAGAGCTGGGTGCCGGTCGAAGGGGGGCGGGCGTAGTGTACTGATGCTGTGAAAACTCATTAGCAGGCAAACAGAGAGAAGAGGCCAGACAGACAATGCCAAAGGAGACAAGCAACACACAAGCATACAGGTTGAGCGTTAACTCCAACTCCCTCCCTGCCGCAGACAATTGCAAATATCAAGGAGAGAAGAAGAAACATAACCGACTTGCTTTTTAATTAAATATTTTGCCAAGCAGACACTCAAATGCCAGAGACACTGTCAAACTGTGTTTAATTGCCGCCCCAAGGCAGAGCTAAATGCAAACGTGTGTGTTTGCCTGCATACCTGGGGATCCTGGATCCGGAATCTGGAATCCAAATCCGCAGTCTATCCTGCGTTTTGTTTGTCTGCCTCAGCAAATGTTTGCTCATTGCCAAAATTGTCGTTGCTTGGAATAATAAAAATCGCATTCGTTGCTTCCGCACGACTTTGCGGTAAAATTGGGAAATTGAAAGGGCGCCATTTTGTAACGAAACTCGGCGAAAATGTGGAAAATTAGGAAAAGATGATAGGAAATAATAAACTAAAGTTATATATTCTTCATTACTGCGCAATTAGAATAAGTTTTCATATTTCTTCAGAAACTATGATTAACTAGAAAAGTATTTAAATATTAATATTCTTCACCTGTTTTGACACTATCGATTACTGTCGGCACACTGATCTCGATAGCAAATATTCCAAATGTATATCGATAGTATCTAAAGTCGCTCTGGCGGCCCAGTGATGAGCCCTCGAATAAGCTAGATTTTAAAAAATAAAAAAAGCTACAAATAAAAAAAGAAAGAAAATAAACAAACCTAATGCTTAGTATTGCATTTAAAGTATTTAAAGTATTTAAAAGCATTTTATTGCGCAATTTCGACTATAAACTCATTCATCTTTGGTATGGCAAGGAAAATTGTTTATTGTTTTCACTGAAAACTTTTCAGTGAACTTAAAATACAGCACTTTTGCCCAAAATGTAACTTTCTTCTTTTGTTACAATTGAGTGAAATGTTAAATAATATATGAATTATACACCTATATTTGGGTGCTTAAATAATACAAATGGGTTTAAGTTTTTAAAAATTTAAATTTAAAAATATTTTAAGTTTATACAAATACTATATCTAGCTAAAAAAAAAGCTAAACTGGCAACTCTGAACGTGACCAGTGAGCAACTCGAGTTGTTGTTTTTGTTTGGTCGATCTTTTGTGTTTCCGCTTTATGGCATTTTAAAATTGGTTTCTTTCGTGTGCGGTTCTTAATTTAATGTCCCCCTTATGACAGAAAACTAACTAAATAGCATTTAAACAAGACTTGTGTGGCTGTTCATTCAATTCGATGTTTTAAAACTCCTTTTCAAGTCGCAAACTCCCAACAACAACTCAAGTGTGTATCTCTGTTTGCATGTGCAAGTGTTTGTGTGTGTGCGTGTGGAAGTACAAAAGCTAAAATTTAAACAACTAGCGAAATATTTGCAGATCAATCATTTATTAATCGCTGAACAAAGCCAAAGCCGGTGCAATTCAATTGTTTAAACTTTTCAGTTTGAGTTTGTTTACCTGTTATTCGCTGCACTGCTCACTTGTAGCGCTCCCCCTATCGCTATCTCGCTCACTCGTGCGGCCTGAGGAATTCCGTTGTTGGCATTGTTGTTACTGGTCCCTATTCTTTTATTTTCCCTGCGTGGGCATAAAACCAGTTTCCTTTTTTGCCTTTATCTTTATCGCACTTCGCGACCAATTGTCGGGTGCTAAGTGCGTTGAAATCGAATTGAAAACTGGGAAAATACATTACTTTATTTGCGTGTGACTGCGTGCGTGTGTGTGTGTGTGTGTTGCATCGCATATATATAATTAATCCAAACGAAATTGGCACTACCGCCGAAAGGGGGAGGTGTGGGTCGGGGTGCTATAAATCGCCCGAGGAAAGAAGTTTATTTTAAAATCCATTTGCCAGTGAAATCAATTCCATTGCAATAGCCGCAAAAGTGTGTAAAAATAATACAAGTTAAATGTGTTAACGGTTATTCGTGAGAAAAAACGTGCCGGTTTTCCTCCTGCAACGGTAAAATCAACAAGCAATCGCCGAAAGCGCGCTCTCTTTCCCTCTCGCTGTAATCCAATTGAGGTTTGAGGGCAGCCTCTCGCTCTCTCGCGCCCCCGCAATGTCGCTGCTCCTGCTGTCACCACTCCTCGCACTCCTGCTGCTCTTATCCAGCAGTGTGAGCGAGACGGCTGCGGACTATGAAAACACCTGGAACTTCTACTATGAGCGTCCTTGTTGCACTGGAAACGATCAAGGCAACAACTACGGCAAACATGGAAGAGGTAAATAAACAGAAGGGAGGAAAAAATGGAAACACAAGGATTAAAATACATTTGTTAAATAAATTTATATTTCATGTTCACAGGATTTTTCCAAGGCTTTTTTTATGTAGACTATTAAACGCTAAAGAAAAGCGTAGTGTATATGAAGCTCTAGAAGTCATTTAAGCTCAAAGTATTTCACATTTAATAACTTTCTTCAGCACTAAAATTCCCAATAGGTTCTAGCTTCATTTGACATAAAGCTCAAGTTTTTTAATTGATTAAAAAATTAGCTTATATTTATTACTGAACACTCTTCATTCCAAACTTAATTAAAATCCATAAAATATATAGGGTATTTACCCTAGGGGCTTACACTACACATCCGTTTTTTAACAGTTGCAAATATTATTTTTCAATTTTTCAGGCAACAACAAATTTGTAATTTATTTGCCATAATATTCGCACATGTTCTTTGTGCCTTTATTATTTATCTCGTTTGGTTCGGTTTCAATTGCACCTATTTTTTTATTCTCGGTCTCGATTGTGGCCATTTTCCATTTTTGCAGGACCTGCTGCTGGGAGCATTGTTATTGTTGTTATTATTTATAATTTGCATATTAATGCGCCGCATTCATAGCGCGAATATTGCTGGGCTGTGCAATTGTTGCTATTCATATGCATATTTCATGTTTAAACAAATACCAATAATGTAATCATATTTTAACCATATGCAGTCCCCGTAATCCACAAAGATAAATCCTGAATGATATATAATTGACTGTTGGGTCCCCTTAATGCCGCCACCGAAAAGAATGTAAAAAACTTTTCCATTTTTAACGAGAAATCAAAGTCGATTCCCAAGCCCTCTCCTCTGTTTGCTTCAAAGTTTGACCAGTTTTATTGAGTCATTAAGGCCTAAGAGTTATTTAAAATTCAACTATGGGAGCTTCGAAACTGGTTTCTGGCCATTTTATGAGTCTGTAGCATGTTGGATTTTGCTTAATAATTTTGGGCAGCATTAATTTATCATCTTGAGGTTGATTGAAAAGTTCCCTAGAGTTCAATGAATGCCGAGGAACAGCAAAAAGCTATCAGAGAACGTAGAAAATGTTGTATACAAAATTTAAATCTCATTTGGGTTGGCGAACACAACAGAGCTTCAGGTCAAGACCAGTAAACATTTTCTAATAGGTTCACGTGCCACACTGCTGGTCATGGCTTTTTCGCATTTTCTCTACCATCTTCCCCCCCTGTTTCTCTCTATATCTTTAAGCTATAAGCTATAAGTGCAGCATAAAACTTCACGTGCCGACAAGAACTTTTGGTCCTTGCCGCATGTTGCACTGTAAACTCAATAGCTAAGCACTTGCCCCCGAAAGGAGAACGTGAGGCGATTAGAGGAGCCTTCAAGTTGTTTGCGCATACTTTATCAGGAAGTTCTATACCACAATATGTGTATGGGTGGGAAAACAAAGAAATATCAACGGGTATAGGCAAAATTGTAGGTTTAAGGATGCTTTTTAAAGAAAATTTACAATTAAATAAAGTGTAAACCTAATAAATACATTTAAGAATTCGAAATAAAATAAACTAAGCTTTGAACTGAAAGAAAATGCATCTCAAACTCTTGCCTCTCTTATTTTGACCGCAACTGTGTATAGGAAAATCCAAAAAAGAAAAAATAAATTTATACTGAAAAGGCTAAAGGCATAGAAGGTGGAACGCTGCACCAGATGCACCATATAAACCTATCGTTAAGCAATAAATTAAAACACTTAAACCGCAAAGCACACAAAATGCAGCGAACTGTATGACAACAAAACTCTAAAATGTCAACTATAAATACCCCAGTTGATGGTTAAAATTTATTTTCTGTTTTTTTCCTTCATTGGAATGCATGACAAAACCACTATTTTTATTGATTTAAATGAAATTAATTGCACTTCATTTTAGGGAATACTAAATTTATGTCTCTCTGTGGCATTTCCCTAGCCCGTTGCTCTGCATTTTCCCCTCTCTTTCACCACCTCGGCCACTTCAATTGGTTGACTCAGCGGTTTGACAGATGTTTTTAGCAGCCACTCTTTTTCCCTTAATTCTATTTTTATATTCTACGTTTTTGTATCTTTCGGTCTGTCTGTTGCTTCTTCTTGTTCGTTCTTCTTTTCTTTGTCTCCTCACACAAACACATGAGATACAAAGATACAAAGTTCGCCTGCTGTTTGACAGAAGGTGTAATGACTTCATTATAAAGACGAGACCAGTGATTATTGACTCATTTTACGGGCAGGTAGCTGAGGTTGAGCCTCCTAAAAATGTGTTGGATTAACAAGAAAACTGCAGGCGTCCCGCTGACCTTAAAAGAGCAAGGGAAATGGTTAACAATATTGATGAAATTCATACAGTTGGTAAGGCTTTATAACATATATTATTATATGTAGACCCTCTTAAGAATAGTTGAAATCTTTAACCTTTACTCAAGGTTTGATGAGCTCTTTCTCTATAATTTATACAACTTAAGATTAACTAAGCTGTGTCCCTTGTCATTAACTTAGAACGTTAGCTGACTTCCTATTTATTTTCAAAGCTTAGATTAATTTTTTATTGCCACAGATAGTTCTACAATCTCGGATTTATTACACCCATTGCTTGTCTTGCTTTTTTTTAAGCGCAACAGTTTTCAGTACATCTCTCAGAGTGTAGTAGGCACACTGCTGACCCATTAAAACGACAAAAGTGATAAAGCGAGAGCGTAGTTCTTGCCCCGAGTTGTATATACTTTTTTTTTAAGGGAGCGTAGTAGTGCCACAGCAAGCTCCACTTCATCATGGCAATGTCAAAAGCTGTTGACACAGTAGCTCATTGAGCCCACCCCTTTGCTGTAGACTGTAGAGGAGTCGTTGGGTGCCGGTGCTCTCGCCGGGAGCTCCAGGCGGGGATTTACCTGACTGTGAGCCTGCAATCGGGACCGAGAACCGGGGGAACCACCCAAAGCATGTCAGGCTTGGTGCGGCAACGCGCTCTGCTCACAATGAAAAGTTTCCCGCGAAATTGAATTTCAATGCAATGCCCGGCCCGACACCTTCAGCTGCAAAAGTGGGGCTTAATAATGTTTCACTGCGAACAAGTGGCAAGTGGCAAGTGGCGAGTGGGAGCAACAAGCGGCAGCGGCAACATCATTAAAAGTGTGTTTAAAGCGGTCTCTTTTCCTAAGTTTTAGTTGGCCAGCTGCGAACGGAGGTAAAATCACGTTTCGCCTTTGGACAACTTTGCTAACTCCACTCGGAGAAAAAAGCGTTCTAAAATCATAAAAAAGTTCTTGGCAAGAAATAAAAAGTTTTTGAGAAAGTTGGCAGAACAGAGAGATCTTCTTCAATCAGAAAAATTGTTCTAAAATGTAGATTTGATTTGTGTGAAAAGACAAAATATACATTTTACTACTGGATATTTCATTAATTAACAGAATTATGACTGTAACTTGTCAGATATTTAAAATGTTTTTGGGTATTTTTCCCTCCAGTGCCCTTGCAAATAGTTATGCAATATTCAATTGATAAAGCCGCACTTTATGTAGGCTGTGTGCGGCTGATTAAAGCAGAGGAAGTCAGTCAGCTTATCGCCCCAAAGGGCAAAAGAAATATAAAAAAAAAAGAACCAAGAAAAGCAGAGAGTAGGAAATGAACAGAAAGACAGAGCGATGAGGCGGAGAAATACCGATAGCAAAGTGTCGCAAAATGTTGCAAAAGCAATTAGCACTGGCAACAGGCGAAATGCAATCAATCAACTGCAAATGCAGTTAGGCCACAGATTTTGTCGTTTGCCATAATTCAATCACCTTAAATTGATGCAAACAACTCGCTTAACATTAATTTCCATTTAGCCCCCATCATTTTAAGGTGAAATTTAATTAAATTTTCATTCACAGCCCATTTGTATGTGTGTGCTTCGGCTTAATTGACTTAGCCTAAGCATGCCAAAGACCAAAATTTGCATTCTCTTTTGTCTGGCCAAAATATGTTGCATATGGCTAGCAAGCAAGTTGCGGCTTTGTGTGCACTTAAGTGGCAACAGCATCAAGACTTTCATGGCAAATTAAGCGGGCCGCAGAATGTTTTACTTGCCAAGCAAATTTTCCATAAAGGTGCTGGGGTTAGAACCTAACAAAAAAAAATACACTAAACGGAGGTATTATGTTACATAACGAAGTAAAGAATACTCTACTTTATGACTTATAAGTAAGGCTTTATAATATAGAAAAGAACAAAGCTATTATGATATCTGATGATTGATTTCTAAGGATCATACTTAATAATTTTCTAAATATACTACATTTTTTAAGCACAACACTGCACACAAAATATTTACCGTATTTTTAAATTAAGGATATGTAAACATGTGTAGTACTTCTAGTATATAATGCTCTCCTCTGCAAGGGTATAAAAAAAGTGGTTTCAAAACTATTTCAACCGTTTATGTGGCCGAAAGACACACACATGAGCTCGTCAAATGGAGTTGCACTATGAAGCAGGAGCACCTCTTCTACCTCAAACTCTACCTCGTTTTAACCAAAAACGAAACAGTTACCGCATCCGCATTTTGTTGCGTTTTTGTTGCCAGCTTTTGGGCGATGTCCAGGCTATATACCACTATACTATACTATATATGTTGTTGCCGCTGCAATTTCTACTGCTACTGCTGGTCTGTCTAGTGGTGTTTTGACTGCTCTTTTCATGCTTTTTTATGAGTGCGCTAGCCGGGTATATATTCATTCTTTTTTTTTGCATTTCTCCTGCTATTTTGCAACAAAATGAACTTGCCGCTGCGCATTGCTGCTGCCATAAAATGAACTAAATTGAGTTGAAAATGTTTCGCACAGAACAGCCACCACCCTCGCAGAATTTCTCATCGTCGGAATTTTCATTTCTATATTGTGTAGTGTAGAATTAAAGCTGCAGCATCAGCCACGAAGCCTTTGGGGCATTCAGGCACGGCGTACTGTGCTGACAATAAGTATATTTACCATGCATATGCGTTTTAATTATATACACAGACACAATCAAGAGAGGCGACGGAGACAATCCACGAGTGTGGCTCTTTTGTTTAGAGGTTTACGCCGATGGTTAAAGACTTCGGCGGCGGCGTAGAGGTCAAAATGACTCGGCGGCGGCGGCGTAGTAGTCAGAAAGAATCGGCGGCGGCGGCGTACAGATTTTTTTCAAATTAAATAAAATTAGTATTATTGTATTATATCAGTTTATAACGCCTTTATTAACAATAACAATAAAATGAACATAAGTGAGTAAATTAATTGGGTAAATGAAATGAAAATAAATAAAAATTAAGTAACAAATAAAAATAAACATAAAAATAGCAGTCTTTTTCCTTGACTTGAATAAGTTTCATTCATAATTCACATAATTAATGTTCAGTTTTCAATTCAGTTCATTTTTATCTCTTCAATTTGTAAATTTAAGTTAAACTTTCTTTGCAAGTGTCGTAATTGTCATGTATAAAAATTACTTTATTTACGTTGTGAGGACTGAGCTGCGACCGTTTCTGCGTAATTGTAAGACCAGCAATAGAAAAAACTCGCTCACTTGGAGTGCTCGTTGCAGGAATACACAACACTTTTTGTGCCAGCATCGAAAGTAAGGGCATTGCAGGTGCCTTTTCCTTCCAAAATGTCAATACGTCTTGACATGAAGATAAGCTTAGGAGTAGATGGCATTCAGCTTCCAAATTGTTATCTTTGGTATTGGTCGAATGCCGTTGAGCAAGCTTTAAGATTTTGCTTGCAGAATGAGACTCTTGCTGCTGATCGCTATCTTGTTCAACATCTCCAATCAGCTCTTTAAACATTTTTAACAAAAAATCGTTTCTTTTTAAACTTTGTTTCTCGCAATACTCCAACACACAATCAAGTGAGTTGAATCGCGGATCTAATAGGGATGCGCAGACTAGTATATCCGATATCGGGAACCTTGAATCAAATCTATTTTTTATATGGCTTTTCATGAGAGTCAAAGCAAGCGGCTCATTGTTCTCAGGTTCTTCCAATATTGAGACGATTTCAGTTCTTATCACTAACGCAAGACTTATTGATGGATACAAATCTCCAGACAAAACGGTAACTGCATCTTTAAATTTTTTTAAGAAGTCGCATAATTTATATAAAAGCTGTGCTTCATTTTCTAATAATATTAAATGAGTCTTATTGCTGCTTGTGAGCAACTTATTTAATGCGGCTCTTTGGCACCCAAGACTGTCTAACATTGTTAACACGCTGTGCCACCTTGTTGGGACCGAGTTCTTAAGTGAAACATTTCTCTTGTCCACCAAACTACTTTGTAAGTCATTAGGGTTGTTAATATTCTTGTAAGTTTGCAAGGGAACATCATCTAACGGGCCAAAATCATCATCGTAGTCGACCCATTCATTATCTTCGGATGCCAGCAGTTCTTCTAAATTGTCGATATTTGACAAAACTTCCTTTTGAAGTTCGTCAGCTTGACATCTCAAAACATGTGTCTTGAATCGTAAGGCACTCACAATATTTTTGCACTTCACAATCAAATTTTTAATTTCCGGCTCTGAATTGTAACCATCAACATTTAGCAAATTATGTAGTCCATGTCCAAGGCAGAAGTGGTTTTTTATACACCCCAAATTAATAGCTTTTTTGATATTGCTGCCTTGGTCGGTTACGACATAATTAGATCCCATTTGCAAATTATACATTTGAGTAACTTCTTCCACCTCTGTTAAAATGTTACTTGCCGTGTGCGATTTTGACAAATATTTTGTTTCCAGCGTTAAATGCTTCATCTCAAAATTCGCTGACAGAAAATGGAAGGTGAACGTTATATAACTTCTTCTTCTATAGTTATCTGTCCACAAGTCGAAAGTTAAGGCAAAATGTTTTTGTCCAGATACTATCCGTGTAACTGCTCGTAAAATGCATTCATACACATCGTCTAGTGCAGTTGTTGACAGCGTTTTGTAGTGTGGAATGTCAGCATCAGTTGCCACAACTCTATATTTTTTTAAAAAGTCTTTAAGTCCACTGTGACAAATTATATGAAATGGTAGCAAATCTCTAGCCATCCACAAAGCTAGCTCTCGTCCCAGCGCCCACTTACTATCTTTTGGAGATATAATTGGCGTCGATTTTTTGAAAAAATTTGATATTGATCCACGTGTAGCCAATGAAGTACTCGGACTGTCGATATCTCGAATGTTGTGTTCATTTTTGAGGTGTCGACTTAAATTCCCTGTGGAACAGTTCGTGGAATACGACTGAATTTTAGCACTGAAACAATTTACAAAATCTTACTTGAATCTTAAAAAAAGGAACTTAATTATTACCATGAAAAGATTGTTCTTTCGTCGTCTTTTTTCTGAACATCCAAACATAATCGGCAGAACACCTTGTCCACTTCAATGCAGTTGTTCTCTAATTGCAATGCGCCGAAAAACTCCCACACTTTGCTCTTTCGATTTGAGTAATGGTTGTGTTTAATTGAGTACATACTCAATGGCTGATCCATCTATTTGTTTAGAGAATATTTAATTAATACATATGTTCCTAACACTAGTAATAGTATTTTAAAACTTACTTTGCATATTTACGCACAAAAAACACAGCTTTAGAAAGTAAACCACACCAAATAGCTGTTCTAGAGATGGGACATAGGGAGATGGGAGATGAGACAATCCTAACGATTAATCGATTATTTATATCGAGTATTTGGCCATTTGTATGATTTATTTATTTTTGTTTTTAAGTTATATTAAGAATAATATCACCGAAGGCCGCGCCGGTGCTACGCCGGTGCCGCACCAGCGGCGCGCCGCGGCGCGCCGTTTTTTTCATAATTCGGCGGCGGCGCGTCAAATAAGGCAAAAATCGGCGGCGGCGGCGGCGTGGCGCGGCGGCGTATATGTCTACTTTTGTTGTTGTGTGCAAATGAAATGGCAACCACTTTGGGTAAGCATTTTGGTTTCCACTTCCATGTGCGTCCGCTCCTCCCTCTTTCCAGCTCTCCATTCTGGAATCCTATTCTTCTTTGGCTTTTCTCGACCCGCTCAATGTCGGCCCCCCCGTTTCCCGCCTTACAGTTTCGGTTTGTAGTCCAGGTGCAGACGTCTAGACGGCTTTTGGAGTGCTTAGAGCCGACGTGAACGTCTCATAATTAGCGAAAGCATGGAAATAAGTGGGGAAATTTCCACAGAAATACTCTGGGCTGGATGCAAAAAGCAGGGAAATTAATTTAGTTGGCTTTTTGGCAGTGAAAACTTCTTGAAATGATTTTTAATGGTTTTATTTTAAACTATGTAATATTTTTTGGAGCCACAAAATCATTACTTAAGATTAAGTAAACTAAAAATCACATAATTTTACGAAGATTATATTCTATATTTTACGAAATAATTTAACCACAAGCCTTATTTCAATACTGAAAAGTTTGACTGTACATTTTATTCCCCTGTCGATTTGTCTGCGTTTTTGTTTTTGTCTCATCATCGCCATCCCATTGTCTAGACTCTAGACATTCTTTGAATAAGCCAAGCCACAAAAGAAAATCAGCAAACTAATAATTATCAAAGGAAATTTTGGTTTTTCTACTTTAAAAGATTATTTCCCCAGAGATGTTAGCTCAAGTCGCCTCGGGGTATTGATTTGACATAACTTTGGTGGAAGCAAGAATGCCTGGAGATCTGGTACCATTTTGTGTGTCATCTTTTGCGACAAATTTGGAATTTACCTTAACATTTCAAAGGTAAATGTCAGCCAAGGGTTTGTGCACCTGCAACTGACATGGGCTCTCTATGCTCCCATATATCATACGTATATATATATGTTTGTGTATATTCGCCTGGAGCGCGGTCAAATGGGCGGATTGAGTGGGTGGAAGGACATTAAATTTACAATATGCTCATTGCAATTTCAGTTCCTTCAGCTCCTTGGACTCTCCTTGGGCTCCTTTAGCTCGCATTTGATTTGATAATAACGTTTTCGGAAATGTCATTTTCTCCCTTCCAGAAATTGATTTGACTGCCGCTGTCGTCTCATCTTAACGCTTTTCGCTCCGTTTTGCCACACGTGGGGGGTTGGTCGTAAAAGCCAAACGCATATTTATGAAGAGCATAAAAATTATTGACATATATGGCGGAGTCATAAATGCTCATACACATAAGCACTCTCCTACTCCCTCTCTCTCTCTCCCTATCAAATGAAAATCCCAAAGGAAAATTGCCAAGTGAATCAAAAAAAAAAAAAAGAGGAATATAAAATTTGGCGTTTGTTTTCTTTTTTTTTCGTTACTCAAAGGCAGCTCGTAAATGCAATTTGATTTTGATTGGACTTGGATTAAAAGCAAATAAAGTTCACATCTTAAATGTCAAATTTTGAAAGGATTTTTACAGTTGCCTTCTGGGTAAACTTTAGCGGCATATTGTGGGATTTCCATGGGGTACTTGTATGAGGAAAAACGGATAAGGCTGATGGGCGGAGAGATATTTTAAAGCGATTTAAGAGGGGTTATCTGTGGTAAAAAATTTATAAGAAAAGAAAGTATTTTATGGCCAATTTAATGTAGTTTTCTAAAGAATTTTGTATTTTATAGATATTTAAAAACTGTAAAGAAAACATTAGGGAAGCTAAAAAAATATATATAAAATTTTATTAGCTTTTAAAAAACTTCTTTATAAGCTATATTTATTGTTTTCCATAGATTCTTATTTAATATCCTTTTTTTAGTTATTTTAACTACCAAAAATCTCAACAATAAAAGTACATTTTAATAAAATCCTTAAATAACATTTCACCATTCCCATTCCGAATCCTACCATTAATTTAAAAGGACCCATTTTCACTCACTTGCACAAAGTGCCAGAAGCCAATTGGATAACCTCGATTCGCTAGAGTTCACGTCCTTTAGTGCCATCAATTTTATGTTAATATTTGCCATATTTTTATTGGCTTAATCCAGTCATGAAATCGTGGCAATATGTTTTTACTGGCTGCCGATGACAATTGGCCCCCATAAACAATCTCGCAAATCGTTGTGTGCCCGGAGAGATTTAACCAATTCCGAGCCCAGACTCCATGAACATTTATAGTTCTGTGTGGCTCAAAGGCCAAAATACTACGGAATCGACTACCGAGCAGCTCGCAACTCAAATGTGTTGGTCAATTAAGTTGCGTAAATGTAAATGCAAATTGTTTATGATTTTCTTAAAGAGTTCTCTTGCAAAGTTTCCCCCCTTTAAGATGCAAGCATAAAACTTTAGGAAAAAGTTGTTGTAAAAAAAGGAAAACCAAAATACAGAGAGTGGGGGAAAAGTCGAAGAAAAAGCAGGAAAGTTCGACAGGCATTCACAATAAAAATATGTACAAAAGCATTTCAAGCGTACACAAGTCGACTTCCTGTTTGGCAAGGACATTCTATCCGAATTGTGCATGCAAACAGGCATGCGAGTACATATATATAGAAGGATGTGAGTGCGCACTTCTATTGTAGTTGGCCAATAGGTTGCTCGTTCGTTGTTCCTTTCCCCCCCAAAAAAAAAGGGAACAAAAAATATATTCACCCGAAATCGGAAATCAAAAATAGCTACATTTCTGCCTGTTTTCCAGCCATCCTGCGGGGTCTTGGGTTTCCTTTTCGGTATTTACATATTCCATTGTTGAGCAGAAGCATAAATCGGATGCCTCTTTGGGTGCTGGGCTGCTGTGTTGTGTTTGGTTTGGTTTGGGGGTCCTGCCCTTTTGTTTGCTCCTTCGCTGACCTCTGTCATACTTTCGGCCATTGTCCGGGGGGATAATGCCGGCTCGGTCATCCATAATATTTCTTGAACGACATTTGACACTTTTGGCTGCCGCAGCTTCCTCATCCTCATCCTCATTCGCGTCTTATAACTCCCATCATCTCAATTAATTGCTGATGATATTGAGGCAGAGCGTTGAGTGACAGGCGGACAAATACAAATTAGTTTAATTAAAGAACTGTGTGCTCAGCATTTAGCAATAACCACACACACACACACATCATCATCCCGATGGGCAAACAATTTGCAGACAAAGCGACGTCACAGAAATTAACATAATACAATACTTATAATTAATGGCTTTTGTTTGGCGGCGGGCGGTACGAGTTTTCCCTAAACTCTCCTTATTTTCTGCTTCGGTCTGCGGAAAACTTCAATGTAAATAAACAAAACCATTCTTGAGTTTTCTCTTCTCTTTTTTTTTGTGCACGAAAATGTCATTTGATTGAAATGGGATATCTATCTGTATCTCTGGCCCCCCATCCTGTTTGGTCTGTGGCCAGTGTCCCGTTCAAGTATTTGCCGGGAATGGAAAACTTTGTTGACACTATCTAGACGCCATGTCCGCCATGTCTCTGCATCCGCCGTATCACTTAGGGAAAATTTCTTGTGCAAATATTGAATTTACTTAACGAAAATGTTTCCCTTTTTCTCTCTCTACTTTTTCCAGATCATGTGCGGGAGTTTAACTGCGGCAAGCTGTACTACCGGACGTTCCATATGAACGAGGATCGGGATACGCTCTATGTGGGCGCCATGTAAGTTTAATAGTTATATCGTTGGAACAATTAATTATATATATATTTTCCTCCTCTTTCAGGGATCGCGTATTCCGTTTGAGCCTGCAAAATATCTCCTCTTCCAATTGTAATGTAAGTACCAGGGCTAACTTTGCTTTCAGCGACTTCGCGTCTGATTATCCTAAATGCCTCGAATATGATAATCCTAGAGCACGCTTTTAGGCTAAGTCCTTTGCCGCCAAAGGTCGCCAAAGGGGATGTGGCAGGTTGTCCAGGGTCGAGTCACAAATCTAACTGACAGAGGCAGCAGCGGCGGTGGCAAAAAAAAAAAAGGAAATGGGAAACAAAATCATGAAAAGCTTTTGGGCAAAACAACTTTGCTTGCGGCTGTTGCTGCTGCGGCACTGTGGCATATTGTTAAAAATTCATTATACTCCCCATTGGCAGGGTGTGTGTGTGCGAGGAGTGTTTTCCATAGTTTCCAAATGGCCGCTAAGCTTCTTGCAGCTTTTTGTGGCCATAAAGCGCCATCTAAACGTTGTCAGCACAATACACCGGCTTAGCAGCCTTTTAGGCGCACTTCAAATGGCAACACGACAACGACGACAGCCACAAATCTTCGATTCCCACGGCGCAGCAGCCGAAAAAAAAGAATGTTTATTTTAGTTAACCCAACGGCACCAACAACAAAAAAAGGGCAACAAAAAACATATTTAATATGCACTCTCTTGTCCGGGGCATTATGTTCCGGGCGTATTCCCACTCGTAGTCGTCGTCGTCCTCGGGCTCAGGTTTATGCGCTGCCCAGATATCGGATTGGGCTCCACATACGCGAACTTGCCACAACATTTGCGAGGCAATTCGATTACAGGAAGTGCTACCCCGTGTCTCGGGCACCTTGGGCCTGGGCTTGGGCTGTTTATGAATTTATGACTTGCAAAAGTTTGTTTTATGAGCGGGAGACAGGCACACACACACACACACACACCTGATTTGAAGCTGCCTCCCACTCGCAGCGCCCTTCATCCATTCCATTTCCATTTCCACCTTCCATTGCCAAGCCCTACCTACCTATACTACACACAACGCATCTCCAGGCTGAATCGTAAAAGTCTAAGAGGTTATATTTCCTTGTAGCGCATGTTCGCCAGCCAGGATACGTCAATATATTTTATGCGGTTAAGTGCGAATACATTCGCCCGTGGGCATCATTTGGTGCTGGCCTATACACAGGCAGGACTACACTGTCGGAAAATGGGAGAAGAAAACTGGGAATTTGTTATTAAATTTAACTAATGACTGTAGTTAGGAAGGTCACTTATCTTAGAATGTTAAAAGAGAGGTTTATTTTACCTATTTTTTAATTACTTATTACAAAAAGTTGCTCTTAAAATTCCCAACTGGTTACTGTTTCAAGTTATTCTTGACGTTTTTTGTTTACTTATCTTTAATTTTGTGTTTATTAATTACAAATGCTTATTAAATGTTGTTTTGGTTTCATTTAGTAGGAATTTCTATTTAATTACAGATAGCTTTTCCAAAATTCTCTTACAATTCCCAACTGGTTTTAATGCAAAATACTACAATTTGGCAAAAATCTATACATCTTATTATTTTAGAAACATTTTAGTTCTTGCAACTCTGACATTTAATTTAAAATTATATAACATTTAGTTTATTTACTAAAAATAAGTAAGCAATATTTTCTCCCAGTGTCTGCCTCTCCTTTCGGCTCCCAGCTCCTGCACCTGTTCCTCCTCTGGCTGCTCTCCTACTCCTCATCATGCTGCTACCACTGCTTTATGCGCCAAATGCAAATTCAACTAAATAATACATGATTTTGGTTTTATATGAACGCTGTGCTGCGACTGCCGGCCTCCCCAGTGGGTGGTTGCAGGGTGGTAAACAGGTTGGTTGCCTGGTTGGGTGGATGCCGCGATGGCGGTGGCGGCAATGTAGAGGTTGGTGCGTGAAAATATTTCGTGTGTGTGCCTCTGCCTGGGTAACATTACGTGATTTATAAATAAATTTAGTTGAAAGCATTCTGAAGGTGCCACGGACGACTGCTAGTTGTAGTTTATGCCACATGCGGCATCCACCCAGCCCAGACTCACACACTCCGCCTTCGCATTTGCAATATACAATTTTTGTACGAGCGTATTTTGTGCTTTTTTGAGTAAATTGAATTTTTGAATTGATAGAGCCAGCAGCACGTGAGCTTTTAAGCTAATGGTTAATGCCGGCAATCGCTGTGCCAACTGAACTAGATTTAATTTCCCTCTCACCTTGCTAATCTATTTGATAAATACCTTTCGTTGCAGCGGGATGTGATCAACTTGGAGCCAACGCGCGACGATGTGGTTAGCTGTGTTTCCAAGGGAAAGAGTCAGGTGAGTAAATATAAATGGCTAAACAAATATTCCGAATTTTCAAAAGTTTCCATTATCTAAATTAATTTATCAAGGATTCAGAATCCACAAACAGGCCAAGATCAGGTGTCTTTTAAATTGAATTAAAAACCACCATAATCTGAGGATTATGCAAACAAAATAAATGTATATATTTCATAATGGAAATACCATCTTCAGAATCCATTTTCTGTTTTCATTTTAGTCTGCCTTCCAATTTCATGTGAATTTATTATTTTTCCTTTAGAGGAAAAACCCACATTTTATACAATTGTTTCACCTTGTCTTGGTGGAAATTCGTGTGGGTTTTTTTGTTTGTGCCTCCCACATATTCTATATATATTTATTGTGTATAGTTGCAAATAAATCACATCCCTGCGGAGGTATTTCAGTAACTCGATTGCAGTTTTAAAGCCAAGGAAATCCCATCGACTGGCAATGTGGCAGACGCTTCTGTTGCAACTCGTTTATAATGTGACAGCAAATCCTTTCATTCGAAATCAATTTCGAGTTATTCGTGGCAGGAGCCGAAGCAGCAGAAGCACCCAAAGGCAGCATGTTGCACACGCGAGCAGCATGGAGGCCACATGGGTATCCTGCTTAAGTCATCATAAAGCTGCTCGGCTGTGTGTGTGCGCTCCAATGTGGGGTGGTAGTAATTTTTGCAGCGTTTCGTTGCATTGTTGCCAATTGATTTAGCTTCGGCAGCGACGCGTGCTATTGCAATTTGTCCACATTTCTGCCACAAATTCGCTGCAGCATTACGGAGTGTGTGTGTAGTGCTGGCAACAATTTCGATATCGCTGCGATTGGGTGACAAAACAGATGATGCTGTGCCCTCAATAAATTGAAAAAAACTCTCAGCAGTAGTAGCTTTAGTTGGCCACAACATTGTAGTGGCTTCTTCTCCAGTTTCATCTCTCATCCTTTATGTTTATGTATGTACATATCTCTATAATCGATATGTATTTCCGCAGATTTTCGATTGCAAGAACCATGTGCGTGTCATCCAGTCAATGGAGCAGGGCGATAGGCTCTATGTGTGCGGCACCAACGCCCACAATCCCAAGGATTATGTTATCTATGTAAGTCGGCCCAGATTGGGAAGCCATTCATGAAAAGATTGCCGCCACCGACAGTTGACTTTAGATGGCAATCAACAGTTGCTCACTCGGCCTTTGACATCTATTCATACAAGCATAGATGGATAAAGCCCCTTAAACTAAAGTCAAACACTCGGAGGCGAATCTTTTCTGCCTATTTACCCCTTTATATTCGACTTAGGCGAACCTGACTCACCTGCCGCGCTCGGAATATGTGATTGGCGTTGGCCTGGGCATTGCCAAGTGTCCCTACGATCCCCTGGACAACTCGACGGCAATTTATGTGGAGAACGGCAATCCTGGCGGCCTGCCTGGCCTGGTAAGCAAAAGGGCTCTCATAAACTTAAAGTTTCTTGGACCCTAACTTACTTTATTTGTCTTTGTTTCAGTACTCGGGCACCAATGCGGAGTTCACCAAGGCGGATACGGTTATTTTCCGCACAGATCTCTATAATACTTCGGCTAAACGCTTGGAATATAAATTCAAGAGGACCCTGAAGTACGACTCCAAGTGGCTGGACAGTAAGTATGCAAAATGAGATAGATTAGAGGGTATTCAAATGACTTATAACTGGCTTTAAAGAGCCTTATTTCTCTCGTTTATTTCTTGATTCATTGCTTTATAACTTGGTTTTCACAGCTAACTTTAATATTTATTGATAATCCTTTCACTTGTTTTTCCTTCTTCATTTCAGAACCCAACTTTGTGGGCTCCTTCGACATTGGGGAGTACGTGTACTTCTTCTTCCGTGAAACCGCCGTGGAGTATATTAATTGCGGCAAGGCCGTCTACTCACGCATCGCCCGTGTTTGCAAGAAGGATGTGGGTGGAAAGAACCTGCTGGCCCACAATTGGGCCACCTACCTGAAGGCCCGGCTCAACTGCAGCATCTCCGGCGAGTTTCCGTTCTACTTCAACGAGATCCAGTCGGTCTACCAGCTGCCCAACGACAAGAGCCGCTTCTTTGCCACATTCACGACGAGCACTAATGGCCTGATTGGATCTGCCGTATGCAGTTTTCACATTAACGAGGTTCAGGCTGCCTTCAATGGTAAGCTTACTATCGCTATCGCTTTTCCGTGAGATGCACATCGCCCCGTTGACGTGCAATTTCTTCGCTTGTCCATTGTCCCCCAAGTGGATTGGTTTCGCCGCCCGGATTGCAAATGGAAATGGCCATGGCACATGCAACTTATTGGCAAATTTTATTTGCAATCCACACATTTGTTTTATCCGTTCGAGAGGAGCGCCAGCGAGCACTCGTCGCTCGTCCTCTGTGCTGTGCTGCTGCTGTTGGTTGCTTTGTAATTTCAGTTGAGGTTCAGTTTTGGTTCAGTTTCGCTTCAGTTTCAGCTCAGTTTCGATTCGTTGCCGTGCGCAACATAAATCGCATTAGAAAATCCATTTGAATGGATTATAGACGGCACACACAGATGGGGGACTTTGCCGCCGCTTGACAGCTTAGAGTAGGAGCAGCTGACACCTTTTGCTCGTAGATTTAAATCTTCAATTGCAGATACAATTTTGTTCAGTTCAATTGCCGCTCCCATCTCGCATGAGAGTCATTGTTTCCCTTTGCTCTTATTTTGTATTCCAGGTAAATTCAAGGAGCAATCCTCATCGAATTCCGCTTGGCTGCCGGTGCTGAACAATAAGGTCCCGGAACCGCGGCCGGGTACATGTGTCAACGATACTGCCAATCTGCCCGATACTGTGCTGAATTTCATCAGATCCCATCCACTTATGGACAAAGCCGTAAATCACGAGCACAACAATCCAGTCTATTATAAGAGGGATTTGGTCTTCACCAAGCTCGTCGTTGACAAGTGAGTTTGCAATGCATATACATTTATATTTTTTGATGATTTTCAGGTGAGCTTTTAGACTGAAAAGCGCTATTTCAGCTAGGTAATCTTTTTGTGGAGTTTTGTTTGTTGATAAAATGAAATAGAAAAAAATTCAGAGATTTGCAGAGATTTTGGAGTTTATGTTATTCATTTCCGTGGTAAAAGTGGGTTTTTGAAAGGATATAAAATTCTTAAAATTCCAATTTTAGTTTAAACTTTAAGGTAAATAAATTAATTATCAAAAGAAATACTTAATAAGAAGCTACGTAAAAATAAACATTTAATACAAAGAAAGAAGGCTCTAATTAAAGATGAAAAGCTAATATATACATTCAAAAATGTCGCTTATGTTTATTTATATCCTTAAATATACTCCATTCCACCTTTCAGAATTCGCATTGACATCCTCAATCAGGAATACATTGTTTACTATGTGGGCACCAATCTGGGTCGCGTTTACAAAATTGTTCAGTATTATCGCAACGGCGAGTCGCTGTCCAAGCTGCTGGATATCTTTGAGGTGGCACCCAATGAGGCCATCCAGGTAATGGAAATCAGCCAGACACGTAAGAGCCTCTACATTGGCACCGATCATCGCATCAAGCAAATCGATTTGGCCATGTGCAATCGCCGTTACGACAACTGCTTCCGTTGCGTCCGTGATCCGTACTGCGGCTGGGACAAGGAGGCCAACACGTGCCGGCCCTACGAGCTGGATTTGCTGCAGGTGAGTGGAGGAATCAAGGATTTGTAAACTAATAAACAAAGTGAAAGAATAACAGCCACAACTGACCTATTTTCCTTGAATATTAAATATTAAATTAACAAAAGACAAACATTTAAAAGTAGAAGCGTCAATAAGTCAATTATAAAAAGTCACAGAAGTTTATATTTTATTTATTTCCAAAAACGTTGTAATTTTTTGATTCATTTCAAAGAAGCCAGTTAACTAAAAGGAAAATCCTTGTTCTGAATCTGTATCTGACCCAAATTTAAATTTAATATTTAACTATGCAGGACGTGGCCAACGAAACAAGTGACATTTGCGACTCTAGTGTCCTGAAAAAGAAAATTGTGGTGACCTACGGCCAGAGTGTTCATTTGGGTTGCTTTGTTAAAATCCCCGAAGTGCTGAAAAATGAGCAGGTGACCTGGTATCATCACTCCAAGGACAAGGGACGGTGAGTGGAATTGGATTGCCTGATTGAATGACACGACACAGTTACTGCAATCGTTATCCTCTTTCTTTGTGTTGTTGCTCTCCCTGACAGCTATGAGATTCGTTATTCGCCCACCAAATACATTGAGACCACGGAACGTGGCCTGGTTGTGGTTTCGGTGAATGAAGCCGATGGCGGTCGCTACGATTGCCATTTGGGTGGTTCGCTATTGTGCAGCTACAACATCACAGTGGATGCCCATAGGTAAGTAGACATAAAACCAATCAAAGATGGAATAAACCAAAAAATAATCAGAGCTTTATGCAAGCCATTACCCGTTAATGTAAACATGCATTAGAGTAACCCCCCTCCAAATATAGAAATTCCATTATTCTAATCACATGAAAACAATGTTTATATTCAAACAGATGCACTCCGCCGAACAAGAGTAATGACTATCAGAAAATCTACTCGGACTGGTGCCACGAGTTCGAGAAATATAAAACAGCCATGAAGTCCTGGGAAAAGAAGCAAGCGGTAAGTGATAATGAGGGACACCAACCACCCGCTGGTTATGGAAGTTTAGGGGGAGGGAGAACATAGGGGTTGGTGGTGGTGCCAGTGGGTCGAAGGCAGACACACACCATAATAAACGATTTGGCTGGCAATTATTTTAATAGCCTTCTGTCCGAACTGACACCGCAACGTCAAATCAAAGGGAAAATAATAATAAAAACGACGGTGTAAGGCAGTTAAGTTGTCATTATCCGACGGTTGTGTGTGTTTGTGACCCAAATGCATGGTAATTGTACGCTGAGGTGGGGACGGTAGACGGAATGCAATGGAAATGTAATTAAAATGCAATCACATTTCACCTACATGTACATACATATTTACTGATTGTGTTCTCATCTTTTTATTCATTTTCTTTGCAGCAATGCTCAACACGGCAGAACTTTAGCAGCAATCAACATCCGAATGAGATTTTCCGCAAGCCCAATGTCTGATATCGTGAAGAGAGTCTTGCCCTCAATATGCCGTCATCGTCGTCCAATCAGTTTTAGTAAATGCAAAGCGTAGAAGATGAATGAATGCCAATCTGCGCACAATACAAAGCCGAGAAAATCCCGGAGAAAATCACTACAAGCATTATTATTATTATTATTATTATAATTCATCATGGACATCATCATAGAACAGAAAACACTTGAAACACTCTTCCTAAAGGATTATGCATTTACTGGAGGCATTTACAATGCATTCATTGACTTAGACTTAGACTTTATAGGGTATTATTATCGCATGACACAGCTCTCCTTGAACACACACACATCTATATATAAATATACTAAAGATACGCCACGAACCCATAGTTAGCTACGACAATTGATCAATTGAGATACGACGAGTTGTAAAACTGCCGCATAATCGCACATTCATATCGTTATTTGAATCTAGACTTTGATCAGTTTCAGCATAATATATACCATATACATATAACCGAACTTTGAACTTTCAAGGCAAATGTAATCGAAGAAGCAATGTGATGTTAAGTTTTGATAAATTTATTAACAGCCCAACTACATGCATACATACATACATAATCGCAATGAACACAATATACATAAATGTACTATATCGACACATAAATCGAGTTGAATCAGCCCTAAATCGAATACAATTCTAATTAAACGGGAAGCTATCCTTAGATAAACCTCAATCACACAAGCAATACTCGCCTAACGTGCATCGACATACTTCACTCGAATCGGTCCATAGCTTATATATATAAATACTCCATTCAAATATCAACAATTGAACATTAATTCTAAATACCTATTGTATCCTCCATCTTGCCCACGCCGAACAAGTGACAAAACAAGTATTTCGATTTTGATTTTAAGTGTCTTGCAGCACTCTCTTCAGACTTAATGTACTTAAGGTAATTTGCATAAACAAAAAGAAAATCTTTAGTTGTTAAGCGTTTAGTTATTAATAAAGTGAGACAAGAAACATTTTAATAAAAAAACAAAATCTATTTAAAATTATTTACAAATTGTTGTGCTTATTGAAGAATATTTTTGGTTTTGGGTTTGGGTTTCTGTAAATATATTTAGCATATATGTGAGCTCTAGAGTCTTGCTAAAACCTTCCCAAAATAATCTTTCTATTAACAGGTAAGGAGTTAAATCCAGGACGACTTCATGTCATTGTTTATTTAAACTTTAACCAATGTTTCCTTATGGTTTTTGGTAAGGCCCCAGAAATCCCATATGCACAAGCTCTAGGCTGGCAATTATGCAAACATTTAACAATAATATACGGCGAGAAATGGGGCTGTCCAAATAGTAATCTGCAAATATGTATGTAATAATTTCATTTTCATTGCAACTGGGCTTATCTCTGAGCACATTGCATAATTCCGACTGAGTGCGCAAAGACAAATGTTAATTTTAAATCAAATACTTTGAACTATTCAACTTGGGCAAATATTTTATAACGATGAAAACGAGGAAACCCTAGTCGGTGTGTGTGTCTGCTTTCCAGGTTGTGGAGACGAAAGTTTGTCATCCTTTTCGGTCAGGTCAAGCGCAAAGGCGAGAAAATGACCAAAATTTCCAATTTGGTTTGGGTTTTCGGGCTTCTGGTTGTGACCCTCCGGTTCACCTTGCTCAAAGCCAAAAGGCAAACATTTGTGCTGTGTGCTTGTGTGCTTTTTGATAGAAAAGATTTGCATATATTCCTGGGCTGGGGTGACATTAAATTGAATTCCATATTCAAATAGTCGAGAGGACACGCGAGATAAGCGTGGGCATACTTTCCAATTATAGATTGTGCCGTCGCCAAACCCGCAGACAAATAGAATTAAAGTGCAACATTTTTGCATAATAGCCTCCTTGTGCTTATGGCGCCTGCTGCGGCCAGTTCGCACTGTTCCCACCTTAATTAGTTATGCAACACCAAAAATTAAGCTTAATTAGCGTTGGACCCACTGGTTTGGAAAATTAATTATTTCCACTCTCTCCCCGCCATTATTATTATTATTATTATTATTATCGCTGTGCACTTGGCCAAAGCAACGCCGGACCCTCCTCGTCCGGCTTCCGGTGCCCGCTTGTTGACTACTTAATTGAAATTCATATGATTTTTTGTTCCTTGCATTTCCCTCTTTTGTCATTATCATTTACATAGCGGCGGCATAATCCTGGCCACGGAGTTGTTAGCTGAGGGACTCCTGTCTCTGCCTCCATGATTTTTATTTTTATTTTTTATTTTGTTACAGTGGGGAATAGCTTTGTTTGCGGCTTATAAATGGGGAAAATAAATATAAATATAATAATATATATAGATCGGTGAGTGTCTTTCTGACAAACGATTTATTTTTTTCATTTATTTATCTAAATGCAACATAATACGAATATGCTTAGGCGGATAATTCTTATTTCATTTGAGATATCCCAAGCTTTATCATAAAAGGAACGGTTAGTTTATCCTACACTTTATATATTTTTTCAAAGTATTAACATATATTTAGATGATGGCATTAAAGAATTCCCCATAACATTAACTTAGTCTTTAATACATATTTTAATAACTTGGTTTCTTCAAATGCAGGGTTGTGACCTTTCGGAATAAATGTTCCCAAGAAAACCCTTAGAATAAATCAATATTGGGATCAATTTTATAGGTCTTCTTTCTCAGAATTACAGAGAAAGTTTTCGCAGAAATTTTGCTTAGCTCTTTATCACAGCGCAGCGCATATTCCCTTATCAGTAAAAGAAGAGTATAAAAGGCGGGTGTTACTTGGCCAACAGCATAGTGTCTCAGACTCTTCTTTCAAGCAAAGATGTCACCTAAAGTAGCTTTTGCCCTCTTCGTCTTCGGCTGCGCCCTCCTGGCACTGGCTAATGCCGAAAGGCTAACACGCCTACAAAGGCGACCTGTGGTAAGTATCCAGTTGAAATCATTTGAAATTTTATACACAAAGACAGCAAGGAGCCGAAGCAGTCGATTCACATAAATAATTTATTAATGAAATTGCATTCAAATTCTGAAATAGCGCCCTAGAACGGCACCTGTGCCGTCTGTCCCATGTTGTCCCTGTCCTGATGAAGATGTTGATTATGATGCAGGAGCACAAAGGAGATATATGGTATGCATCCACTAAAATAAATATAAATTGTATATATAAATTCAATTAACATTCTAATAACATATATGATGAATTTATCAAATTGTTTTCAGCGCCCGTATATCAGGACTGTGGTAGTACCTGAGGATTGTAAATGTCCATGTGATAGTTTAGGACCTGGTGTGGAGGCAACCCCGAATCCAATAGCCATTTACGAGAAAGATACGCCCCGGAGGGGATAAGAAAATTGTTTCTTAACAAACAGCTGCTTAGCTTTTAATTCAACGGTTGTATATTGATTGATTAGCCAGAGCAGAATAAAAACCATCGAAACAATATTTTTGATCTCACTGATATTTATTTCATGCGGGACTACGGGAAGAGTGTCTTACACTAGGGACATTCTTTTGTGCACTTACCAAAAACTCAAATGTGTAGTACTTGGGACCCATCTTTTGGACTCGTGGGTTAGTCGGCAGCAGACTGAAACGGCTCTGGTGAGGCATTCTAATCCTGGAATCCCATTTGGAACAGGCACAGGCACCTTCCCCGAAGATCGTCCTCTTCTGCGGCCTGGACAAGTTTAGCGGAATGAAGCGAAACTATAACTATAATCGTCGACAGCTAAGTTAATTACAACAATTTCGAAGGAGTAATAACTTAGTAACCATAGTAGCATTCTTAATTTCCAATTGATTGCTGATCAATCAATCTGCTCTCAGATATCTAACAGGTATTTATAATCTGAAAGTAGACTCCACACACCTCAATTAAACCGGGTTGAGCTCCAATTGATTTAGTGTTCAAGTAAGCATATTTAGTGCTTACAGACTTTGTAAAATATCCCAACTGCCAATGAATTTGCAAATCATTTCTGAAAACAAGGCACGACACATTTGCGAATACAAGCTGAGGCAGAGGCATAAATAAACAAACAGAGGAAATTGCAAATCCCCAAATTAGCATTAGCTAATCAAGGTAACGAATAGCAGCGGCAGGCGCAGGGGCAGGGGCAAGTGGGTGGAAAATCTTAAAGCAAATAATGCGCCCAGCTGGGCACTTGTTTGTGTGCGTTAAGTGCAATGTTAAGGGCCCGACCCAGGGCCCTCGGGATGTTGGTATAATATATAATCGAGAAGTATGCCATTTGGATGGCAAAATTAAATTTGACTCGCCCAACATGGCCCGCAAACAATCGCACAAACACACGAGAGCAGCGCATGGCCAACATTTGCCAACTGCAGCTGCAAGTACATGGCTGGCAGTCAAATTTTCGGCTCTCGTTCAGGTTCACCTGGCCCAAAGCCACAGCTAAGGACCAAGTCAGTACTCCTGGCCTGCGCCTGGCAGGGACCAATTAAATATTGAGAGAGAGACATTTGCCATTTCGTGCTCCGTTTGTAATTAGCCGTAACATTCTGCCGGATGCATGCATGCATATGTACATATATACACACACATAGTATGTGGACAATCAAGTCAGCCTCATAATGCCATTTACCGAAAATTCCATTGATTGGCACCTCCTTCCTCACAGAACCTTCGACTTCAAAGCAATTTCCCCACAACCCTGGTAGGTGGGTAAATATTTTATAGTCAACATAATCACATCGCACATCAAAGTCCCGTAAACCGAAATCTAAAATCCAAAATCAATCGACTTGGTAAATCAGGCCATATTTATTCCGAGAGCCGCATTCGATTGGAAATCAAATTTTGATTCGGCAGGTGGCTTTCCCACCCGCTTTCTCTCTCCTGATGGAAAATTACTCAAGCTCAAGATGGATGCATGAATCTTAGTTTTCCCAGTGGCACCACGGCTGATTGAATCATTTCCAGGGGATGGAGATTACATTCACAGGTGGCTCGGGCCACTTATACGAATAAATACTTAATAATCAAACTGCATTTGTGGCTGTAAAGTCTATGCCTTTATTTTAGGATTTTGTATATGCAATGATTATAAATGATCCCTAACTTATAAACTGCAAAGTAAATTAAGCCAAAAACAAACAGAAAAATCTCTTTGGAAGACTTTACTTCCACAACACTAAATTAGCTAAGTTAAATTAAGTTTAAGTTAAGTTTAAAAATATCATAAAATATAGGTTTTCCGTGGAACAAACAGAATCTTGAAGTGTTTTATATATAAAACAAATTTTAACAAATTTCAAAGCCTACTTGTTAAATGACTCCCTAAACATAATTTTAGCTAAGAAAAAGTTTCATCTAAGCAATCCATGAAACTGGACTTTCGAGCTGTCAATATCCAGGCATGTTAGCCCGTAGATTTTATTTTATTCTGGATTGTCGTACGAGTCAGACGGTTTTCATTAAAAAGCAAAACAAAATTTACAAGTGAAAAAAATACGGGTTTTCTCAAAATTTTTCGTGTTGCAAACAAGTTTTCGCCTTTCTTTTTCATAACTATATTTTGCTAGACTTAACGTTTGTGGTGAAGATGCCGTCGGTTAAGGACATTGTTAAGATGCGGTCCTGTGCCCACCTGGTAGGCCGCAGCAACGCCAGGGCATTCGCCACCGAATGCAAGAATCCCAAGGGTGCCGTCGTCGGTGTCTACATGGGAGAAGGCGACAAGCCGGCCAAACCCACCAAGAACGCCTCGGCTCTGGACGATGCAGTGGGCGGTAAGCTGGTCACATTGATGCGGGAACGCGGCCTGAATGGCGCCCTTGGCAAGGGTCTGCTGTTCAGCGGCTTTGAGGGCGAATACCAGGCGGTGGCCGTCATTGGCGCGGGCAAACATGGCGCGGCCTACAATGAGAACGAGGAGCTCGACGAGGGTATGGAGAATGTGCGCATTGCGGCCGGCACTGGTGCCCGGGCCCTGCAGCTCCAGGGCATGCATGAGGTGCATGTGGATGCCTTCGACTATCCAGAGCAGGCTGCCGAGGGCGCTGCTCTCGCCGTGTGGAGGTTCAATGCCAACAAGAGGAAGAAGCACAGGCTGCACACACCCAAGCTGGACATGTATGGCAAAGGCGACCGCGATGCCTGGATCCGGGGACTGTTCAAGGCCGAGTCCCAAAACTTGGCCCGTCGTCTCTCCGACACACCGGCCAACATGATGACACCCTCGATATTTGCCCAGGCCGCCGTGGATGCTCTCTGCCCCTGTGGAGTGTCCGTAGAGGTGCGCTCCATGGACTGGATCGAGGACATGAGCCTTAATTCCTTCCTCATGATCGCCAAGGGCTCCTGTGAGCCGCCACTCATGCTGGAGTGCAGCTACTGCGGCACCTCGCCCGAGGATCGTCCAGTCCTGCTGCTGGGACAGGGCCTAACCTTCCATAGTGGCGGCCTGTGCCTGAAGCCCAAGAAGGGCATGGACAAGTTCCGAGGAGCCATGGCCGGAGCCGCTGTCTGTGTGGGAGTTCTCCGTGCCGCCGCCGCGCTATCGTTGCCCATGAATATAACCGCCGTCATTCCTCTGTGCGAACACATGCCCTCTGGTATGGCCGTCAAGTGCGGCGATGTGGTGTCCCTGCTCAACGGCACCACCATGGGTATCAAGAACGTGGGCAAGGCGCCAGTGGTGCTCCTGGCCGATCCCCTGCTGTACGCACAGGCCACATTCAAGCCGAAGCTGGTTATCGATATCGGAACGGTGGCCAAGGGCGTCGATTATGCCGTCGGCGGCGCTGCCAGCGGTCTGTGGACCACCTCCAAGTCGGTGTGGCAGAGCTTCCGCAAGGCTGGCGGCATCACCGGCGATCGCGTCTGGAGATTCCCGCTCTTCAACTACTACAAGCAAATCGTGAACAACAACCTCACCTACGACCTGTGCAACTCCGGCCGGGGTCCAGCCTCCTCCTGTCTGGCGGCGGCCATCCTGCATTCGCTGGTCCCCTGCGCGGACTGGGCCCATCTTGACATCCGCGGCACAGGAATGACCACCTCGGTCAACCCGCTGCCATACTTGCTGAAGGACCATATGACCGGCCGCCCAACACGTACCGTCTTCCAGTTCCTTTTCCAGATGGGATGCCAGGACTAGTATGCGTCACCACAACCGTAGTTTCAGTCTGGTGCAGATTTTCCATCTGTGGGTCCGCTGTCTTGGCCCATGTACAATCTTTTTTGAGTCTTTTGGTCTGTGCACTTAAGGATGTAATTGGTGTAAAACACTCTTACCGTAATCCCACGTGGAATAAATATCAATGAGATCGAAAGTAATCAGTATCAGTTTTTTATTTCTGCTTTGGCTGAACAATTATGGGTACTATTAACCCTAAACCTTGCTTCATCCTCGCCGACGATGGTCTTTTTCGTGAATAGATATCGCATTCACTTCACCTGCATCTCCGGAAGTTCCTTGAGAACTCTCACCAGCTGGACTTGCATCAACAGCTGGACTTCCATTACCAGCTGGACTTCCATTATTGCATGTACAGGAACATTGAGCGCCTTCTGCTCCAGCAGCCACTGGCACATTAATATTCCTAAGTCGATTATAATTATGGCCCTGTATAGAAATAAAAATTGATAAAGATGACATTGTCTGGGGACTGTAAATTGCTAAAGAGATCTTCTTGCCTCTATAAATTCTTTGTATCAAATACAAAAGAATCATAGTCTATAGACCTACATAGATACTTACCATATATTGCCCTTGATATGGATATTGTCGTACAATATACTGTGGCGGCGGACGGTATGCCCTTTGGGCTGTAACCAGACCCAAGAGGACACAACCGAACAGGAAAAGGGCAAACGCTACTTTCGGTGACATCTTTGCTTGAAGAGAGAGTCTGTGAAACTATGCTGTAAGTCAAGTACAGTATCTGTAATTCAGAAAAACGTGACTCATAAAATCCTTGCTATGTGTAATTTAATTTATAAATTTATAAAAATATGGATTTAAGACTAACCAGAGATTTTGAAGAATTTATTAATGACTTCATAATTTTTTGGAAAATGCAGCGATTAAATACAAACAAAATTTTTTTAAAAGTACTTAGAATCGGTCCATTCTTGTCACTTAAGTTGTTCATTTTAGATTTATTATCAGCAGTTAACTGCAGTTTAATGTATGGAAAAAGAATATAAAAAGAGCGACACAACTGGTAAGCAGCATAGTGTCTAGTACCCTTACTTCCAACTAAGATGTCGCCTAAAATCGCTTTTGTACTTCTCATCCTCGGTTGCGCTCTCCTTGGACTAGTTAGTGCCAAGAAGTACCCTCATAGAAATTATGGGGTAAGCAGCGTTCTACAAATAGAGGACTCCATTTAACAAAGATCCTGACAAAGGCTTCTTAAGCGCAATGGAGTGTTCTTGCCAAGGAGACCTTTCAATTTTAAATTGGAAAACAAGTTATTTTGTGAACCTCATAATTGATATATGTCTTAATCGATTTCCATTGAATTTCAGAAATTTGCACGAGTAGCTGAAGTCCCATCTGGCGGCCAATGTGTATGTCCTTGTGATGGTGGAGTAAATGGATCTTCAGGCACTGATGGAATTCCTAGTGGTCCAATCGATTCAGTATCCCCAAATCCAATATCCGTTTATGAAAAGGCTTAAATATTGAGGAAATATTTTTTAAAACGTAACAATTGTAACATAATTTATCAACCGAAGCATATTAAAAATAACTGAAACAATAATACTCTCGATTTCTGTAATATTTATTCCACATGGGACTACGGGAAAAGGGTTTACTCCAACTTGTACTTACTCCCTGCTTGTAAAGATCACGAGGCAAACTTGGAGTACATAGAACTGAAATGGACATTCTTGGGCCACAATAATCGTGGACAGATAAACAAACATTTTAAAGGAAAATTAAATAAGGCTACAAGATTTAAAATACTCGCATTGACTGAATTAAAAATATATATATATTCCTTTTCTATTATATTTTATGCTCAATCAATCTAAAGATGTATAAATTTATCACTGAAAATAAAAAATATATATATATTCGTAAATACATTTTATGAAATGAAAAGCTATATCTCTTCTTATTTCTGGTATATTTTAACATTTTTATGTATTATTATGGACGAATAATATTATCCTACCGGCTAACAATCTTAACCGGATTGTAATAAGGAATTTTAACTAACTTTCAACTTCAAAATGACAAAAAAAAAAGGATTACTATCCTAAAGAGAAAACTTTTTTAATAACAAGCTACAGTCAAATATATAAAACTAAATCGAATACTATACTCACAAAAATATTCTTTGGCCGCGTTTTGGCCGAATACAGTAATGGACTATCAGAGAGGATAGGAAAATTCTTAAAAAAGAAAACAGGAAATCATACATTTATAGGCAGCAAAAATTACCACCGCCATGACCATAACAACAAATGTATCCACTTAAACTATCGGAAAAGTACCAGTGAAATATTTTTGCGGCTAACCCGGAGAAGCTAGTTAAAAAAACAAGAAAGAAAGCTAACTTTGGCCAGCCAAAGTTTGTAACAATTAAAATATATCATAACTACGCCAAAAATGCATTAATTTCGATTCGGAAAGCAGTTTTGTGTTAGTTTTTATTAATTTAAAAAAACTGCATACCAAATTTAAAATATTAAGAAATCAAAAATTTTGGCCATTTTTGCTAATTTTAATGATGTAACCCCTTATCAAATTTCGCAAAATGGACAAAAAAATCGATTTCTTCCGGACATGTCTAGAAAGATTCGCATGTTAATGCTGATCAAGAATATATATGGTTTATGGGGTCGGAAATGATTCCTTGACTTAGAAAAATATTATTTTGTATTATAAAATCTGATTTTTTATATTAAAAAACTTATTGATTTTTTTTAAATTAAAAATATCATAACTCGGCCAAAAGAGCATTAATTTTTAATCGGAAAACTGTTCTGTGCAAGATTTTCTACAGTTAATAAATCTGCATACTTCATTTAAAAATTTTGAAAATTCAATTTTTTATCAAAATCAAAAATTTTAATGATGTAACCCCTTATGAAATTTTGCAAAAATGGCAAAAAAATCGATTTCTTCTTGACATATCTAGAAAGATTCCCCTGTTGATGCTGATCAAGAATATATATACTTTATAGGGTCGGAAACGTCTCCTTCACTGCTTTGCAAACTTCTGACTGAAATTATAATACCCTGCAAGGGTATAATAATACAGTAAAACAGTAACAGTAAACGACGTCATAGGCTCTTTTCCAGTTTGGGGTGTCTGTCTGCGCCAGGAGCTGGAAATATGGCTTGGTTTTTGAGACAGGTGCAATTTAACATTAATTTTTTGTTATTTTTCTAATGTTTAATATCTGAGAAACATAAAATTAAAAATAAAATGATCAATTTGATACTAAATCATTAAAAAATATCTTGCAACGAATACTTTTGTACCTGTTTTAATATACTCTTTTTGAGCAGTGTAATAAATATAATAATATTTAAAAATATAAAAAAAATTATTTTGAGATATCCCTAACTTTTTTTGAAATTTTGGACCGGGTTGGTTTATCCCGCATTTAATATATTTTTATATTTTCCAAGTATTTACAAATATTCAAATGATGCCTTTTTCGAGCAAAAAAGATATTATTAAATGATTCTTCATGATCTCAACTTCGTCTTAAATTCATATTTTATAATAACTGGTTTCTTAGGAAGCAAGGTTGTGACCTTTCGGAATAAATGTTCCCAAGAAAACCCTTAGAATAAATCAATATTGGGATCAATTTTATAGGTCTTCTTTCTCCGAATTACAGAGAAAGTGTTCGCAGAAATTTTGCTTAGCTCTTTATCACAGCGCAGCGCATATTCCCTTATCAGTAAAAGAAGAGTATAAAAGGCGGGGGTTACTTGGCAAACAGCATAGTGTCTCAGACTCTTCTTTCAAGCAAAGATGTCACCTAAAGTAGCTTTTGCCCTCTTCGTCTTCGGCTGCGCCCTCCTGGCACTGGCTAATGCCGAAAGGCTAACACGCCTACAAAGGCGACCTGTGGTAAGTATCCAATTGAAATCATTTGAAATTTTATACACAAAGACAGCAAGGAGCCCAAGCAGTCGATTCACATAAATAATTTATTAATGAAATTGCATTCAAATTCTGAAATAGCGCCCTAGAACGGCACCTGTGCCGTCTGTCCCATGTTGTCCCTGTCCTGATGAAGATGTTGATTATGATGCAGGAGCACAAAGGCGACATATGGTATGCATCCAGTTAAATAAATTTAAATTTTATTTATAAATTCAATTAACTTTCTAATAACATATATAATGTATTTATCAAATTGCTTTCAGCGCCCGTATATCAGGACTGCGGTAGTACCTGAGGATTGTAAATGTCCATGTGATAGTTTAGGACCTGGTGTGGAGGCAACCCCGAATCCAATAGCCATTTACGAGAAAGATACGCCCCGGAGGGGATAAGAAAATTGTTTCTTAACAAACAGCTGCTTAGCTTTTAATTCAACGGTTGTATATTGATTGATTAGCCAGAGCAGAATAAAAACCATCGAAACAATATTTTTGATCCCACTGATATTTATTTCACGCGGGAATACGGGAAGAGTGTCTTACACTAGGGACATCCTTCTGTGCACTTACCAAAAACTCAAATGTGTAGTACTTGGGACCCATCTTTTGGACTCGTGGGTTGGTCTGCACCAGACTGAAACGGCTCTGGTGAGGCATTCTAATCCTGGAATCCCATTTGGAACAGGCACAGGCACCTTCCCCGAAGATCGCCCCCTTCTGCTGCTTGGATAGGGCCTCACCTTCTATATCGACAGCCTGGACAAGTTTGGCGGAATAAATCGAAACTATAACTAAGATCGTTGACATCTAGGTAAGTACATAGCATAAATTTCTACTTGGAACGTCAGCTTTTCTAGCGGTCGGTATATGTAGTTCTCTCTTCAATAGTTTTTTTTTTTATTTTTTCAAAAATTGTTTGGTCTTAATATTAAAATTATACATGTGTCAAAATATAAAACCTATTTTTTTAATAAAAGGGACTTAATACGTTTTCTTGGAATCATTTTAATATTTCTTATCTCTCACTTGTAAAATATGATGATTATCTTTCGGCGAATTGGCATAAATTATATTTTTTGATTACTGGAATTTAAAAAGATTATCTTCTCTAAGTCGCTCTGGTATTGGTTTCTCTGAATAATAAATAAATACTTAGATAAATACATACATAAATAACAAAGCCTATATTTTTTATATTTCCATCAATACTAACAGTTCTTTCTTTAATTAGAAGACGATTTAATATTAGTTTTCGACTCCTTATAAAATGGACACCCTGCCCAGGGCTCACTCAATGCAGCTCCTTGATCCCCAGATTGCCCTCAGCTGAACCCATTGACATTGGCCATTACCGGCAACATGAACAAGAGAAGACACAAAAAAATTAAAAAACATAAACGTCTCATTTGAACACAAAATGGCAATTTGCTCAAGACAACAGAGAGGAAACTCTGCCAGCGAGGACCAAAGGCTGTGGGGTTGAGGTCTCGCCTTGGACACGGGACTAAGGAAATGCACGGATTTTATTGCTTATTTGTTAAATGGCTCGAAAAAGTTAATCAAGCGTGATTTTGATACGCCCCAGAGATAACGAATTATACCAAGGTGGGTGGGTGTGGATCTTGGGGAAAAATGGGGGGCTACATATGCAAGTAAGGTATATATGTATGTATGTTGCTTGGCTATTGTTTTTATTGGTAATTTGGGCAGAGCTTCAGAAATTTCGTTGTTTGACTTTTAAAAACATAATAAAAAAAAAAAAGAAAAGAAAAGAATGATGAGCGCAGACATATCGTCAACGACACCTGGCGCTTGTACCGTTTTATGAATTAATAAAGACGTCAGGTCGGTCTCCTCGTATCCCTACCGCTCTATATTATTCCTGAGAAGAGGGTGAAATAAGCGGATAATACACATTACAAAATTTTAGAGAAATTAAATGGAATTGAGACTTTTTTATAAAATTAGAAGCTTGAAAAATCTGCTTGATTTTAAAACTAAGAAAACTGATTTGACCTAAAACTTGACTTTCTGGCATAAAATAATTTTATGATTGATTTCTCCTCATACCCTTTCCCCCTTATCTTTATTTTAAATACTAAAAAATGTAAATCAAGCTAATATAAATTATTTATTACTGTGTACAAGCCGTCTTGTAGCTTATTAAACGTATTTTTACAGCATGCTTTACAGGAATTCTCACTTTATATGCAAACATGTGAAACACTATAAACAAAGGACCCCAATTTGCACGCACACATACGCACTGTTGCCCCCCAAAAACACTCACACACACACACGCGCAGCTGCTGCTGTTGCTGTTGTGGGGGGAAAATTCGCTTTCTATTAAATTTTACAGTAAACTGAATTTACACCCGCTCAACATCACCGGCGGGGGGTGGGTTTGGGGTGATGCTAAGGCGGAAAAGCAAGCACTTTTCTCATATAAACACAAAATTGCAGAAAATGGCGACACCTGCTGTTGCAAATTAGAAAAATAAGATGTTTCATAAAAATGAAATGTCAGTTTTTTTTTTGCTTGCTTGCTTGAAGGGCGGCTAAAAGTAGAGTCAGGCTGGGAAAATTCAGAGGCCCAGTTCACAGCGGGAAAAACCAGGAAATAATAACAACAACAACAACAACAGGTGTGTCAGGAAAAAGGAAAGTTGAATGAAAATCCCACACAAATATGGGATAATCAAAGAGAAGCACTCGGAAAAATAATGTAATATTTAAATTAAACTAAAAATGTAAACAAGTTGGTAAATATTTTGATTTGTTTTGAAGGAAGTGTTCTTTTCAATAATTTCAAGTGTCAAAGTGTTCTTAAATATTCACCAGAAAATGGGTATTTCCAGATGTACTTCTTTCTTTAACTTAAAATTCACATTATTTTCCATAACTTTCTGAAAAACCAAAAATAAGGAAATCTCCTTAGTTAGCTCCCGACTTCCCTTGACTTCTTTCCACCATCTGAAAAGGTAACAACACGTCCCTTATCAAACATTTTCCTCACAGCGATTGGGCACAAAAGTCATTTAAAGTTTGCTGAAACAGTTCGATGTTGCAACAGTGGCAGCAATGTCGTGGAAATGCTGGAAAAGTACTGGGAAACAGCAGCAGCCGAAGCAGTAAACAAACACACAGAGCAAAAGGAAACAAATCTAATAAAATCAGCAGATGATGGTCATTAGACCGAAAAGTAATTTCATTTATTCGCAAACTCGATTTGTTGCTTTGTAGCACGAAGTGCGCACGAGTGCTGCTCCTGTTTCAGCCGCTCTGATGCTGCTGCCTTTGCCTTTGCCCTGTCCTGTCCTGGCCATGGACCTTGGCTCGAGTATCCCTGCACTGGCCGGGATAAGGGTCAGGGGTCCCGTTAGCGGGTCAGGGTTTGTGGGGTTGAAGGGGGACCGAAGCTAAGCAAGGCAAATCAAAGCAGCGAAGCGTTCAACCAGCGTCGCGCATAAAAACCAAAAAGAAACCGGCTACAAACAGGCACACGAAAAAAAAAGACAAAACAAACAATGGCTGCAGTCAAAAGCAGACAAAGTGAAAAATCACAAAACACTGAGAAAAAATTAACACTGTGGGAAAATGTGTGATTGTTCAAAGCCTGGAAAGTGAAGATTTTAAGCTTATTTAAGGGACAAATTTTATTAAAACCCGATTAGCTTGACAATTAATTATAGTTATCTTAATAAACTATTTCTTAGTAGAAGATTACATCTTTCAATTTTTGCCAAAAATAAGCTTGACAATTACTTATAGTTTTTTTTTATTTTCAAATTATATTTAAAATGTTCTCCCAAACATTACCAGACTATATCATTGCCTACTTTTGGGCGGCATTATAACGGATTTTAATTCTTTACCAATTTCATGAATGTAATATTTAATTTTAAAAAAATTAAGCGTGTTTTGTTCTACCTATTTCTTATAATATTATTAAATATCATAAAAAAAAACATAATCATATAATTTTTAATTTACTTAACAATTTTGTGTAGTGTCCAAGAGTAGATAAAAAACGTTTAACTTTATACTTTTAAATATAACAAAATTGTAGTATGAGTTGAATATATTTGACAACAATTTCTTGCCGTGTATGACAATGAAAACAAAGGGGAGCCCCAATAACGAAATGGCCTGAGCTCTTATAGATTTCTTAAACAAATTCCGAAGATGCGTCGTTAAAATTTCGCCGCCACTAAAAGCACAAACGGATTAGGAAGCCCATCAGGACGGCCGGAGATGGATCCAGGCAAAGATACTGCCACACCGTTGGGGTCATAAAACTGTTTTTCGGGCTCCAACGCTCACACAGATACACAGGCACACAGGACACAGGCACTCTCTCTTACCTGTAATAATGGCGAAACAATAAAATTGCCGGCGGAAAAGTTTTTCGCTTCGAAATTTCAATGGCAAAATCAAATGGACAAAATGTAAATGAAAATGCTTTTAAAATGAAATTTACCGTTACCCAAGCGCTTCATTGTTGCGCAGCAAGGACCTCTCCCTTTCTCTCTCTCTCTCTCCTCCTCACCGTTTCTCTATGGCTCCAAATGGCATTTTTGGAGCGGCACCTAAACGGAAATGAAATTAAGCACAAAATGTGCCATTTGCCAGCTGGCAGTGGTTGTTACTTCAGCTTCAGTTTCAGCCATTACTTTCGCCCGGGCAGCAGTAATTGAAAAGTTGGTAGTAGGCAATAGGAGCCACTTTGGGTCAAAAGGAGGCACAGGCTCAGGTTTGTTTTGGTTTTTTTTTTTTTTCATTCTTATTTTAATCAGATTTGTGCGGAATGCTATTAACCCTTCAGTTGGGAGATTAAATGCTTTGTCTAAAGACAAAACTAAATGGGGAAAACTGAAAAATTAGTAGCAATTAAGGCTTCTTCTTGTATATAAATATTTTTCTCTTATTTATTTCTGCATTCTGTCAGGTCTCTACCTTTATTTTTCCCTTTTTTCACACTTTAAACCACACTCCAGGAGTGTCTGTATTTTCTTGCAGTAAATAGTCGCCACTCCGGTTGATGTACGAGATCACTCACAGCCTCCCACAGAAAAATACAACAAAATAAAATAAAAGGACCTGCAATTCCCCGAGCCATGTTCGTACATCTCCCACAGCATATGGTACTTCATAATTTTGATGGTCCAACGAAAAAGTTTGTTTTCCATCTGCTCGAAAAGGAACAACACACAAGTCACACACTCAGATACTACACAGGCACTTTTCCAGTGGCCGCCAGTAGGAAAAACTTCATGTCCTATAAAATATGGCCAGTTGATGGGTGATTTTTATACACTTATATGTACACAACTTGTGGCATTTTCCCTTTTGCTTACATTATTTGATTAGCTATATTTAATGAAATTGTCATAGTTAGACTGGGACATATGTATGTACATCATAATTCTGTGGTAAACTTAGAAGCAAGTTGGATAATGAGGGAATCCCGGACAATAAGAAGAACTTTATGCTAACTTTATCAAACTCCCGGGAGCTTTGCCCCATCAATTCATCGCGGGGCATTGGAGGAAAAGTACGTAATTGCATTGGCCGCAAGAAAGGAAATCATTAATGACATACCGCTGCGGTAGGTGGGTGAGGGGGAACAGGACCAAGGCATCCTTGCAGCGTATATTTTATGAACAATTCACGCTTTTCTTGCCCTCGAACAAAGTTTAGTGGTAGAAGTAGAAGTAGAAGTGCAAGTGCAAGTGCGAGGAAGAAATTAAGCTGAACAATATATTTTCTTCGGCGTTGCAGTGCCAGCATTTCGCCCAGCTGCCACTCCCACTTTTCCAGCGCCTGCTCGCTCTTATTAGCAGCATCCTTGTTTGCCTTTTTACCCATTTTTTTTTAGTTCGCTCTTCTTTTTCGCGCTTCTGTTGTGGTTATGCCTGTCGTTGTTGCTGTTGTGTAGGCGCTTACACTGTGAGAAAAATGTGCCAGAAATGATTTATATTGAAATAGGTATTATAAGTATTCTTATAGATTTTTAAAAATATTTTTGTAAAAATATCTTGAAGGAATTATTCAAATTTAAGGAAATAAACCACAAAGCCAGCCAATATTACAATTTATATATATTTAAACTTTTATTTAAATTTAACTAAACCAAATTTTGTATAAGAATTTAAGTTCTGAATTTATTAATAATTTTTTTTCTCTGTACACTTAACCATTGAAGCGTTTTGGCCGCGCAGCAACAAAGCGCGAATTACCGCCATTTTGTGCACTTTGAACGCCATGTTGCCGTTTTTATCGCTGCGCTCCTTCTCATCCTGGCTGGTCCGTCCTTCTGCATCCTCCCCCCTGGGGGGGAGCGCACACAGACCTCTTGTCATTGCAGCTGCCAAGTAATTTCCCAGCGCCAAAGCTGGCGCCAAAGAGTGCCTTGCGCGTCTCATTGAGGCGGGTAATTGATTTATGTATTTATACTGATTTTTTAATTAATTTATAAGCTTTGCTGGGGAATGGAAGAGAAAAGCGGAAAGAGCGGGAAGCCCAAAATGATATTTAATGGCAAAGTGCGTAAATCAATTGGCGATGGATGCCTGCTGTAATAATAATAACCTTTTTGCCAGTGCCTCTTATTACGGCCAACTATTTCTATAGATCGTAAATCAGCGCCAGAGGGCAAGTGTCCACAGTAAGTGGGAATATTTAATTAATGATTTCCAAGACTGAATGCAGTAAGCTGGGCTAGTAATTGAATTGCAGCTCTTTTTAGTTTGTTAAATTATGACAGTGAGTGGGTATTTTATGAGATTTCAAAAATTGGATTAACAAATGAAATTATTTGGAAGCCAGGAGATTTTTTACGATTTTTAAAAATCTAAATATATATGATCTTTGTTAAAAATAATGTTTTTATACATTTTAACCTTAAAAGCTAGACCATGAAAGTGTTTTTATTTGTGTAAAAAATATATAAACAAAAATCTGTTGCAACTGTAAATAAAGTTTACCAGAGCACCCTTTGGAGCCCTTGTTAAAAGGTTTTCAATTCGTTGGCCATTTCTGTTACCCCCTAGGATTTTCGATTTATTTTTTTCGAAGGTCCTGTCTTAACAATATTTCAACCGCAACTGTGTGCGGGGGCGTGGCACATAGGCTGTACGTCCCCTCTTTATTAGCAATACAAATGCAAACAAACTGCTGGCCGCAAACTCAAACACACACACACACGTACACACACACACAAAACTCAATTCGTGAGTGCATTTCCGGTGGGAGATTGGGGGCTACGAGCGCGTATGTTAATCCTTGTTGTCCTGCTGAAGTTGTCCTTGTCGTTGTATTGCGTGCATATGAAAATTAAAATTGTTGACAATTGTCATTTTTTTTCGCAATTTGCTGTTGTTGTCATTGTGTTGTCAGCGTTGTTACCGCGGTTGTTGTGGCACTGCCGCCGCCGCCGCCTCCATGCCCCCCCTGCCACCCCTTATTTTGCTGCTACTGCTGCTGCCACACGCAACTAACCGCATTTTGATTGCCATGCATTCGACCGAATCGTGCTCGTTGCTAAATTGAAAGCATTTTCCGTGCCGTGAATCTCGGCTACAAAAAAAAAAAAAAACACGTATATTTTCGCAGAAACCGGAGAAAGAACGGAAGTTGTCGCTGGCATGTTGCATGCGTGGTCTGCATCGCCCAGTTGCCACGCCCCCTTTGGATTGGATTCCCAGGATCCTCGGTACTCCTCCTTGGTCTCATATTTTCCCCGCAATGCCAGCAGGCTGAATGCGATTTGTTTGCTTGCTCAGCTTATAGCGCAGCAGAAGAGCTCATCCCGTGGCGCCGCAGAGTGTAAAAGTGCATTAAAATGGGTTATCCTGTGGGTGACAACCATCCAATCAAACGGAATATATGCCATATATGCAAGCACTCGGAAAAAGAAACTAAAGAAATGGATATTTTTGAAGTTAGAGTTTACCCAGACTAAGATCTTAATAAAATATATCAAGAATAGTTCTTCTTTTGTCACATTTTAAACTAATTTTGAGCTTAATAATATCCATATTTTATGAAGCTAAAAATATTTCACTGTGCACAAGTCTAGACCTCTTCCTTGGCCCCAAACTCAATTGATTTGCTAATGCTCCGGAGGTGCTAAGACCAGAATCAGGCTTAATTAAGTTTTTGTGTTAGTCTGTCGCTGCTGGTAGAGTGAACATCCTTGCGGCATCTTGTTGCTGTGTATCGTGCGTGTATCCTGCAACTAGCAGATACCAAGGCACCAACTCCATGCTTCGTGGCAGCTGTCAGACGGAAATCTCCTCAAGTTCATCGAGCCACACAATAACATAATTATTCAATTACACGAGCTTGCTCCTTGATTTGGCTGAGCTTTGGGTTTGGATTAGGTGCTTTAAAAATAATACATAAAAAACCCGAATGTAATCGGTTTTGCCAAAATCAACAAGCTAGAGAGCGACTAATGCAATTACAGGAATTCAGGCGTATGCAGGATATTTTTCCTCCCGGAAAAAAGAAGGCAAACTCTTGGCGAAATTGTGAATGGCAAACCAACATTTGCACAGGCCATAAATTCCCAACATTTGCCAATGCCAATAAGTTGGGGCCGTCGATGCCGTAGCTCCTAAAGTTTTACATTGGTAACCGAAAAATATGCAAAGCAGTCATAATTTTACTTTAGAACCGAAATATTTTCGAACGAAATTGTTAGCAAACAAACTTTTTTATGCATCAACTAATTTCAATCAGCTAACAAAAATGTGGCTCCCGCTGAAGCTGAAGCTGCCCTTTTCCCGCAACCGCAAAGCGAGAGACTGAGATGGAGGATTGAGGGAAAAGCGCCGAAAACAAACGGAAAACTTTTGTCAATAATGCCGACGACGACGAAGACTACGTTGTTGTGGCTGCTGTTGTTCCTGGGAATCTGCTGCCGCTCCAGCTCCTCTAGCCGCCGCCTTTCCTTACTCTAGTTGCCATCGCCGCCAATGTCTCAAATCCCAACTGATTGCGCTGAGTGGCAGTGACAGTCCGGGGGAATGGCGCTCAAGGGTGTAGCCTGCTTCTGGTCCTAGTCCTGGTGATCCGGTGCACCTGCCCAGGGCAAAGTCATTATCGCAATCAACTTCAAAGGCGCTGAAAAAGCAGTAGAAATACGTCAAAAAGTTGAAAGAAATGTTACCAAAATGTATAGATAACCTAAAAATAGGAATTATTTATGGAAAAGTACAGTTGTGCAAAGTCATTGGCGCATGTGCGATAGGCAGCTATCGATGTATGGTATTTCATCCTAATTATTTTCAAACAAGCTTACATGTCATAATTGTGTCACCTCTAGGCACAAGTTAAAGCATTTTCACTACTGTCATTCTTAGGAAAATTATCTTCTAACTGGATTATATTAAAATGGGCAAGTACGTAAACTTTCAATCGCCGAGGGGACGCCGCTACATTTATTTAGATGATGACAATCAAAGCAATGAAAGTTCCGATATAATCAATCTGAGATATGTCTTGAGGAGCATACAGCGCCCTCGACTATTCTTCACTATGAGTTCGGAACGTCTTCAAAGAGCTATGCTGGTAGCCAACAACATTCGTGGAAGAATTTACTCATTTAACTTATCTCGTCTAATTGTGGGTTCTTCAAATTCTTGGCCTGACGGTAGTCCAAGGTAAAACTTTTCCCAATGAAATATATAAAGAAACCCTCTTAATAAATACTCCATATTTTCTTCAATGCTTGTCAAATTGGAAACATCAGGACAAATCACAGTTCTTCCCAACATTAAAATGGAGGTATGTAGGTCTAAAATTTCAGAATTTTGAATAAGAGTTCAATAGTATTACTCCCATTTCTCCGTATTTCTCTACAGAATATGTCACTATGCACCTTTGCACATCAGCTGAGCCGCCAAAGGACCAAACCGCAATATGAAGCAGGTCGTGACAGAAAGTGAGGGTCTATTTTCCAATTTTATAAAAAAAAGTTACTAACCTAAACAATTATTACATGTAGATACATTTATGCAAGTCCTTTTGCGCTTTAATTGTTTACTATTGGCTAATAACCTGGCGATATCAAGGAGACTTTGTGGATATGTAAAAGAAGTCAAGAAATAAACATTATAATTTTCACATTCATTGTTATGATCGCTTTATTTCTACTTAACTTGGCTTATTCTAATTTATTCAGCTAAAGCTTCGCTTTCTCTTTGGAGTATTAACCTGATTTCCTGCTCACCTGCCAGAGAGGCTTCACCTTGGCTAATACATTAATTAACTTTACCTTCCCCATCCCATCCATTGTGTTCGAATGCCACTTATTCGTGGGCTTATCACTGAGCCGAGCGGAGGGTGGTCGGGGCCAAAAAAAAAAAAACACCAGGAACTTGGCCCTATTCACAACAAAAATGGGCGCGCAAAACTTTTAATGAGCTAACGCCGCTGATTCAGCGTTCTAATTAACATTTAACGAGCATTTCGTTCGACTTGCATGGCAAAATGGGACTCAATATGGCCTTGCCTTGCGAATGGAGGAGCAACAGATATCAGATACCAGTGCTCCTGGGAATAATTCAATTTTCGGCAGCCATTTTCTGCAATTTATGAGAGTCTATTTTGTTTAGAAAATTATTTATTTGATTTGAAATGGTTGAGGTATTGTATTGAGACATATTATGCCATTGGGAAGTAGTACTCTCAATAAGATGGAACTTTGGGTAATATATCCTAATTTAGCTATAAAATATTATTTTTTTAAATTTAAAATATATGGGAAAGTGTTTAAAGTCTGTGATATAGATTAAAGATATATATATTTTTAACTTGATTATAATTTATAAAGTATTTTATGACAGTTCTTTAATATCTTCTACAGAATAAGTAACAATTTCTTTGTCCAATTATTTTATTAATTTTTATTTGAAAAAGTATTCCCTTACTTATTTACTAACTAACGGCCCCTAAGTTAGTTGTAATTTATTCAAAGAAAACATAAATTAACAAGATTAAATATGTTTTATTCTATAATTAATGAGAAAACTTTTACTTGTCATAGATTCCCGATGGCTTTGCCTCCACAAAGCGAGTAAACTTAAGTTTAAAATTCCCTAAAATTTTTTATTTATATAAACGAATAAATATTTACACATATTTTAATCTTAAAAATCATTTTTACACACCCAGTAAATAGATTTACCGCCACAAATTACGTATACGCCTGTTGTGCGAACTAAAATCGTGAGACAATGTATTTATAACGCCACCTAGAAATCTTGAGTAAAATACATCCAAGAGCTTTGTTGCCGCCAAAGCTGTGGCACGAACTTTGAAAGTTCACTGGCTATAGTCAACCCCCAGAATCGGGGCAACTCTACAATAAACCAAAACATATGGCCTGCAGGCTGCACAAAGCTGCTGCTGAGCGAAGTTGCCGTGGCGGTGTGTTTCTCAGTTCGCTCGCGCTCTGGCTTTGGGAACGTTGTTTTCTGGACCTCAAAAGGACCTGGCTCCGTGCTGGGAGTACAGCCAACCAAATATATATATATATAAACATATATATACATTAATGGTGAAGTGGGCAAAAGTGTGACAAACAGAACGGAAAGTTAGCATACTTTTATGAGCTGCGATTTGGCCGAGTCGCGAGTTCAAGCCCAGGATAGCAAGCGGTACTGTGAACTGTGAAAATGTGACCCAATTGGAAAGGGCGAAAAACGATTTTGTGCCAGTTATATGTCCATATATATATATAGCACACAACATATATGTGTGCCGCCCGAGCCTAAGTACATCCGTCAATACAAAGAGGTAATCCCTAAACCGATATTGTGGGCGCGGTGAAGTTGTTTAGCAAACACACATAAATTAATAATCAACGTTTCTGCCCTCGGGCAAAAAGTATCGGTTATGCGAGTGTGTCTCTTTCTCTGTGTGTGTGCGTGTGTGTGAGTGTGTTTGGGTGTGCGTGTGTTTGTTTTACTTGCTGTGGCAGAGCTGCAAAAAAAAGTTCAATCGCTGAAACTTCAGGCAAACAGCCCGAAAGGCTTCTGCTCCTGCTGCCGCTGCTCTTTTTCCGAGGCACAGCTGATTGGCGAAACCCTTGAGCCGAACATGTTGGCTTGTTTGGTTTGAAGCTCAGTAAATCCTGTCCCCACTCCCCGCATCCTGTGTGTGTGTGGGGGGGAGGGAGGCGGTAAGAGCTCAACTTTACGGTCCTACGACTCCAGAGCACGCAGCGCAGCGTGCACACGTAATAAAGCCATAATCAAAGGTAACCCGGGACAACGTAGCGTATGCGTGTTCCCCGGTGGTCCGCCGAGTGACCACTTTCTGGCTGCCACGACACGCGCCCAGCCAAAGGGGACTCGGGGATAAAGCGACAATTTTACAAGTTGCAACGGTCTCAGAATTTAAGAGAAACATTTCAATGTGCTAATGTACTACACTGCATAACATCTTTTAACTAAGATGCCATAATTAAGAGCTTGTGGATTTCTTTTACTTTTTTCTTATTTTCTTGTTCTTATTAATTCTAAAAATAAATGAAAAACCTTATAATACACTATTACCCTTTCACTTTGCTATTTGTACAAGTCTTTTGTACATTCTTAAGCCCTTTTTGAGCTAGTAATTAAAGCAGTTCCATTAGCCCTTGCAAGTATAAACCCTCTCCAGATGATTCCCACACAATATCTCATTCCAAAGTCAACAATTTATTTGTAGTTAGCCATTTGGTAGATATTTTTTGGATTGGAAACCATTACCTGTTCCAAAAACATATTCTTTTTAGCCAGAAACCCATTCAAAAGCAAGTTCAAAACAAGTTTATATACATTTTCCTAAATCTTAACTCATAAATTATAGTTTATTGATATTTTCAAATATTTTTCTCACTGCATTTTCCGTTGTATCAAATTCAAAGTTAACAAATAAAGTGAAAGTCCTCCCCCTCATCGTATGGCGAATTTCTCAATTTCAGATGACATTTGTGGCCGGCGGGCACCATATGCACATATTTGGCGCTCAAAGGCGCTCCCCTTCTCCTACTCCCCCTCCAATTCCTGTGGGAGCAACACCTATTTATGGAGCACAAGTGGTTATCCGAAATGCTTGTTCTTATTCTGGTGCCCCGTTCCCCTCGAACAGTTGCGGCCACACTTTGGCACTCAGCACTCCACACCACAAACATCGACAGATGGAGGGGAGCGCACTTCAATGTGTTTTCACTCATATCTGGTTTTCCGGTAGCATCGTATTTATTTTCCACTTTAATGGAAAACATATGCCGCAACGCAGGGCTTTCCCGGAAAATAGTACAAAGGTATGAGGAATGGATCGCTTCGATCTGGCAGATTTCCCTTACACATCACCGCCGCAGCTTAATTGTTTCTAATTGCATGTGTAATTTAATTAAGGCAATTGCACGGCTCACCTTGAACCGCCGCCACTAGTGGCTCATCAGTGATGATGGTGGTGGTGGCCCAGTGTGCAAACGTAATTCAATATGCTCCGCCGATGATTGCAATTGCGTTGCTTTCTGCTGTCTCGTCTCGAATGTATCTGTTACGTGGAAATTGGCAATCGATAAAGGCAACCGGAGCTGGAGCCGGGATTTGATTGCATTTGCTTCACGGCCCATTGCCATGGCCACAATATACCATTGTGTTAACAATAACAACGAAGAGGCGGAGGAGGCTTCTCTGGGCCAACTTGATTGGCGGCCATCGTCGGATCGGTTAACAAGGGTAGCCCTCCCTTTATTGCCGCAAGTCAGGCGACATTGCCAACCTTTTTACATGGCCTTTACTCGTTTCACACTAAATTATTCATTCCGGTGAAATCAATCAAATCAACATACTTAGGGGGTAACTCTTCGTTATAAAAGTGTTCAGTGAAAATCTTAGATTTAATATTGGTGTAAAACCAGTAAGGATTTTCTACAGAAACAAGGTCAAGTCGAGGTTAAAACTGTTAAATATTAAATAATAAAATACTGATATCATACTTTTCCCCCTTAAGATATAAGAATTTCAATGCTTATAAATAACAAATCTTTTTGTGAACTTTAGAAAATAGCTACGCTTCCTAATATAAATCTCACCCACTCCACTTTGAGGCATATTTCATCTTTAAAATCCCATTTGTAATAGAAACTCTAGACTCTTAAACAAACTGCCACCATAAATCCATTTGTAATACCCTATTTTGAATGATTTCAGGAATAATGAAGCTCTCTGACACCATGGCGACGCCAATAGAAGAAAAACTTGATCAAAACCTAAAGGTAAGCTAAAAATAAAAACCATCTAGAATATATGGGAATCAAAATATACCTTACAGGTGCGCACTGGCATGGTCCATGTGAGCGATGGCAAGAGCAGACCCGAGCCCCTGCGTCTCAATCTCACCATGGAGTTACTCTCACTCCAGAAACTGGAAGTGGTAACCCCAACTAGTTGCAATCCCAATGGACCGCCCATGGAATCAAAGGTAATATATATCATAATTCATATACAATAATTCTGAATAATTTAACAATAAACCTATTGTAGGAACGCATGGTTCAAATAACCCGCCAAAAGCAAGGCGGCCTAGGACTGAGCATAAAAGGTGGTGCCGAACACAAGCTACCTATATTAATATCACGAATCTATAAGGATCAGGCGGCTGATATAACGGGTCAGCTGTTTGTGGGCGATGCCATCATCAAGGTTAATGGCGAGTACATCACAGCCTGTCCCCATGATGATGCCGTGAATATACTAAGAAATGCCGGAGATATAGTTGTGCTAACGGTGAAGCACTATCGAGCTGCCACGCCCTTCCTTCAGAAGCAATGTAAGTTTAGGGGAGAGTGGAGTTAATACCATAAATATTTAATTAACATTGTTTATTTTGGGTAAATTTTAGTAACCAAAGACACGCCCGACTCTGACAACGATGCTACATGCGCTGAACTGAAGGCTGACGAGGGCTACAAGTCCTCCGTCAATAGTGGAACCATTAGTCGCAGCTGCAGTCGTCCCATGTCCATATGCTCGGAACCTGAGAAAAGATGGACCGATGTGGTGGCAGGTAAGAAGGAAGAAGGTCTAAAATAATATTATTAAAAGTATAGTTTTAGCTTTTTTAATACCGTTTTCAGTTTTGTTAATTAATTTAGCATTTCTTAAAGTAAATATCCCTCTTTAATTAAAAATTTTTCTTACCTTTTAGTACCTCTAATGATGGCCTATGTGACAAGATACATTTATGGCACCGATAAGCTGCGACAAAATGCCTTTGAAGTTCGTGGCCTGAATGGTATTACCACTGGAGTCATACACTGCGATGAACTGGCCATACTTAGTCAGTGGCTCAAGTTGATAACAGATAATGTGGTGGGCCTGACGCATTTACAGGTACAAAGTCCATTTCAAATAAAAGGTTTTCCCTAATTAAAATATATTTTTTATCTTTACAGATGAAACTGTACAACAGAAACTTTGCTGTGGGCGAACGAATCGAGTACATGGGCTGGGTGAATGAGGGCGTCATTAACAACAATATATCTTGGCAGAGTTATAAACCCCGATTTCTGCTGCTCAAAGGAACCGAAGTAATGCTCTTTGAAACGCCTCCAGTAAGTTGGGAAGTAAAAAAAAACCTTATATAATCTAAAAAACAATTTCTTTATTTATTTATAGCTCAATGTAGCTGGCATCAGCAAGGCCTTGGTGGTCTACAAGGTTTATCAAACCATGTTCCGTATTGTCAAGGAATCGGAGACTGTGGATAGCCGCCAGCATTGCTTTCTACTTCAAAGCTCTGGTCACGAACCCCGCTACTTGAGCGTGGAAACCCGACAGGAGCTCTTGAGGATCGAGAATAGCTGGAATGCGGCTATCGTGACCAGTGTTATTAAATTGGGCGTGAGTTGTAGCCATTAAGCCTTAAATACAGGTGACTTAATTCAATCTTATTCTCAGCGCAAAACATTTGCCGTTTCGCATCATGGCAAGAGTGGCGGTCTTACGTTGGATTGGCAGGCTGGATTTTCCCTGGCCGAAGGTGCCGACTCTGCCATTGTTTGGCAATATAAATTCTCACAGCTGAGAGGCTCCAGTGACGATGGCAAGTCCAAGCTGAAGCTGCATTTTCAAGATCACGATAGTCGGGCTATAGAGACAAAGGTAAGGAAAACCTCCTTGATTTTATGAGAAGCTTAATCAAATTTTTCTCCTACTTTACAGGAACTGGAATGCCAAGTCCTGCAGAGCCTGCTCTTCTGCATGCATGCCTTCCTTACGGCCAAGGTGGCCTCGGTGGATCCTGCATTTTTGAGCTCAATACAGCAGACCTAAGTCGGATTACGGGTCTCATAAACACACACACACAAAGGATATAGATAGATATTCGTAAAGTGCATAGCAAATAACTCGAATATGAATGTTGGACTAGGTATCTCATACTTTATGTCGTCGGCCTGTACTTATTATAAACAAGTGCGCGTATATATGTTGATCTGAATGATTGTAATTGGATACTGATACGGATATGGATATATTTATAGCGCTGATAAAACTGAAAGTGAAATCTCTTGGTGCATTACAGTAATTTTTAAGCGTACATAAGGCAATTACTTTAGGCATTTTTCCTATTACGTAGACTTGGTACTAAATAATTGATAACAAATTCATATATATAGTACATATATTGTTTATAACCGATTGTTTCCCAATGTAGCCTTTATATAGTTGAATTACCTATCTTACGTACGGTCTGCCGATTCGCTTTTGCTATGAGCCAAAAGAAGGGCTTCTGATGAGGGGCCTCAAAGGCTTTATTCCGTGCTGTATCCCCTAGATATATATATATATATTTCCCCAAAAGGTTTAACGAAAAATTTTATCGAATTATGAAAACCAGTTTTGTGTGCGCTCTAATGAAAATTTAATTTTCGAAAAAAGATAAACGAATGCTTTAAGAACGGATTAAATGTTATTTTCTACTGAGGTAATAGCTGATATCATATAATAGATATATACTTTATAATATATATATATATATAACATCCACCGAACAAATCTCAATGCACAGACGTAATATGAATTAGATTTTATAACTGTTATACATTTAACCAAAGTCAGTTAAGAGATTCCATCGGACACTCACATAGGTCATTAGATCATTTGTCAATTCAGAAAGTGTCTTTCAGTGGCGAGATCGTATTTGTTGCTTAAGCGAACAGCATTGTATGTATGGGTTTTAAGCGTTATTGCACAACATATACATCTACATATAGCATATGGATTAGTTAGCGAATCATCAACGAGCACCAAATAGCATCCATGCATCCAGGAATATCAAGTTGGCGCATTCCCTGCCCGCAAATACTCGTAACCGCGCAAGGAACAGAATATCTCAAAAGTAAAGCTGCTCAGGCAGAGCTCCAAAGAGCTCATAATACTGCCAAGTGCTCTGTCTGAGCATCTTTGCTGTACAATTATGAAACTATATATATATATCCCGTATACCAAAGCAGCAGAATCAGAATCAAAAATATTTACTGTACATACGCTAAGCTCTATTGGTATAACATAATTTAGCAATAGTCGCAAACCATGTTCACACCAAAGAAATCAAAAAACTAGATGCACCCTAATCGCAACCTTAACCCAAAACCCGACCAACATACGTAATCTGCATACACCCCAACATGTTATACGAGTATCAATTACCGGGGTCAGAGTTAGACCTCTCACATCGGAACTAATCATACATAACATACATATATTTTTAATGCAAAAAGCTTACATAGTGCCGTACGGAAGAAGTTCGCCCCATACCAAATATATATGCGATATGTAATATGTATCCCGAACTAAGAATACTTACTCAAAAGCTGCGATTCTGTGAGAGAGAGTTCAATATTTATCCGGAACTGCGCTACTTGATACAAATCATCGAAATGGAAACCATATGAGTTGCTTTTGTTACGATTCCCTCTTTACTTTTATACGTTAATAATTGAAATAATTGTACAAGAAAACCAAAGCATACAAATTGGAATAAAAACCGGAATATCTAATCAAGAAATTTTTGGAATTATTAAATATGTTTTGGAGATGGCAAGGTTGGGACGCGTTTTGATAAAAGTAGGTAAAATTACTATCGGGACTCAATGGGAAATTTAATCGAGAGAACGTCTCAAATCGCGAGAACGGTTTTGGCTCTCTTGAGGTCGCTTGGCTCTCTGTGGTTCTCTTTTACACTTAGTAGCGAACGAGAGAGTTTTCTTTACAGCAATCAGAGAGAGAGACGTGTTTCAATAAGCCCATTATAAAAATTAGTTCTCCTGAAAATTAAATAGTTGAAATCCCGTTAAACAACCTCCTTAATTTTGAGTAACTCAAAGTATAATAATTTATTTCAACAAATTGAAGCAGAACTCATGGCTGTTAGTTCTGCTTCAGCGTGAAAGAAACTCTTAAAATAATTACAAAATATCATAAATCTATATACATAAACAATTTTTGAATTGGGAATGCTTTGTAACTCCCAATTGATTGCTTAAAATGGCTGCTTTAGGCAATCAATAGCAGTTGGCTGGACGGGGGGGTAAATAAGTCTAGAACAAACCTTGGCATCTGACAAAATCCCCTCATGGCTGTCTGAGGGGATTTTGGAGTACAACTGTGGCAGCTTTCTATGCTTCAGTTCCGTAAGACATATCCTATAACGTGTTTAAAGCTTTTACATCATTGATTCTTGTGTATGTACAGATTCTATGCCCAATTTAAACCAATTTGAGCTACGATCGTGTGGTTAATTCCATTGGCACATGCAAACATTCTTTGGAGGATTTCTTAGGTGGTTTAAATGACGGCTGGCTTTCCGTTCTAATGGATTTTGGTATTATCTACACAGCATTGTATATATATAACTGCTATATAACTGGCATTAACCATACAAACTACAAGCTAATCTTAACTTAGGACTTATGGCTTGACGCTGTTCTCTGTCTCTTTGGTTTTTTCCTCTTCCGGTGCCGAAACCTAAGTACGTTGTTTGCGAAATTAGCCGATCCTCCGGGATCTTGCTTTCCTAATGTCAAAAAATCAAAAATGCTACCTTCCTCGCGCAATGCCACAAGTACGTGAACGTGAGTTGTTGGTAAATTTCCAAATCTAAACGTAGTAAATTTGAAAACGAGCAATAGGTCGAGCTCAGACATCGACGGGCTCCTTGGCGGTTTCCGTATCGGTCAATCGCACCACGGTCACCTCGGTGGTGACCCCATTCAGCACCATTTGCATCGACTGTTGATCGCGCCAGGGCGTAGTCAAAGTGGTCAACCTTTGCCGCAGACTTCCAGGCGTGGAAAGCAGCTTAAATATGGCCACCGTCGGAATCATCACAACCGACGAACCGGCTATGCACCAGCCCAGCGCATTGGCCCAACTGGGATACACGTAATCCGCATATGTCAAGGGTTCATAGCCAATCAAGCCATAGACCGTGATGAAGAGCAGGAAAATGGGAGCCACAAAGCGCCAGCACACCTGCCAGTACCTTCCCGGTGGGAAGCCAATCATGTCTCTAATATCCTCACTGAAACGATTTGTTCCATAGATCCAGGACACGGCGATGGCCTCGAAAAACACGGCCACCAGAATGGAGTAGCCGGCAGCATAGCGATCCAGCAGATGGAAAAAGTAGAAACCTCCCTGAGTGCAACTGGCCAGTCCAACCACAAAGTAGAGGGAAAACAGACCAGCAACAAACAACTCCCGATTCTTTCGTATTTTCGGGAACTCATCACTCAAGGCGGTAATAATGGCCTCTGAGCCGCCAAACTGTAGGGGATTAATGCGATTTATAACTATATTTTCTCTGTAAATATAAGTTATATACACTTACCGAACTATCCAGTCCCAGAGTAAGCAGCATCATAAAGAATATCAAAGCCCAGAAAGTACTGGCCGGCATGGTGGCAATGGCAGCTGGATAGACCACAAATACCAACCCAGGACCTTCAGTGGCCACATCCTCGATTCTCACGCCCAATGTGTGGGCCATATAGCCCAGCACTGAGAATATCACAAATCCTGCTATAAAACTGGTGGCCGAATTGATGAAACTGGTAAGCAAGGCATCTCTAAGAAAAGAAAGTAACATATATAATATCTGCAGAACTCCCCAATAAATCACACTTACTTGTACACATTATTGTGGTACTTGTTGTAGGATGCATAGGCTAATAGGACACCAAAGCCAGGACCTAGGGAGAAGAACACCTGGGTGGCTGCATCCACCCAAACCTCTGCCTTGTAGATGGCACTAAAGTTGGGCGTGAGATAATACTGTATGCCCAGGAAGGATCCAGGCAAGGTGAGACCCCTGATCAGTAGAATTAGCAGCACCACGTAGGGGAAGAGAGCTGTGAACCACACAACCTTGCCGGAAGTGCTGATACCCTTCCACAGGGAGAAATAACAGATTAAATAGACAATCAGTAGGCACAACGCCATGTCCCATTTAATGGCTCCCAAATCGTGAATTCCCTCGCTTTGGTTCAGCTCCAGAATGTAACGGCTAAACGGGGTAAAAAAAAATACAATAAACTGTAATTATACATAGATAATCCACTCACTTAAAATACTCGGAGGCAGCAGATTGAAAGCCCTCCATGTGACCTCCAGAAGGGGCTTCCAAGCTCGTCATCGAACCATTTATATAAGACTCATTATAGAGCAGACTCTGATTGCCTAGGCTATAGTCACTGTAATTGCCTATCACTGAGACCCGAGTTGCATTCTGGCTCTCAAACTAAAGCAGAATGAATTAAGAACAGGTTTTTAATAATTATGTATATTAAATATCAGAAATACGGCTTACCGGTTTACAATTGGGAGTATTCCAAATATTATTGCACGACGTCCAGGGTAATGAGCTGGTGAAGGATGCAAAAAAGAAGCGCAACGACCAGGCAATAATCACATTATAGTAGAAGTCCACATAGAAGGCTATCAGCACCACCGCATAGCCAATTCCTGTTCAAATATATGTCGTGGATTATTTAAATTTCTGGTTAGTGATAATTACTTACCTTTGAAGAGTGGCACTAGGCGACCCCAACAGGTAATTGCTCCCTTACGATTGTGCTGGCCGAGAGCCAGTTCCATGTAGAATAGAGGTATGCCCCCGACCACCAACATAATGCAATAGGGCACAAGAAAGGCGCCTGAAATGGGATACAAATATATTAAAAATAAGGATGCAATAGTGAGGAAGAAATCTTAGAAAACGAATAAATTTCATTTGTTTAAAATCTCTTTTTCTTCCTCCTAAAAGTATGCATTAATTTAGTTAATTTTAAAATCAAAGTCTTTAATGCCTTCCAGAAGCATATGTGACACCCCCAACATAATTTTCATCTCCTTCTCTCTAATTTCCTCAACTTTCACCTCGCCTGCATTTCAGCCAAAGGCGCAATCAATAACTTTTTTATGATAATGATTGCATAACCGCCACACTTGGAGACTGACCCATGTCACAGCCTCTGCATTGTTCGCCTCGCTCTTGTCGTCAAACATAATTACACACATATTTAATATATAGACACCATACGCCATACTTTTATGTATGTTCGATGGTACACAAAATCAAATTGTTTTACAAGTGCCACTCTAAGGACATTTTAAAAACATTAACAGCAGCCAGGCCAAGCCAGAGAGAGAGACACAGAGACAGAGACAGGGTGAGATGAAGAGGAAGAGGAAGAACGCCTGTCTCCTGCAGTCATCTCCGTCACCTCCGGAAATACCAAAACCCCCCCGGGAAAACCCCCCTTTTGGGCCCGACAATTGGTAGAGTGCCATCGATACTTTGTTGAGTGACAGGGGATGATGTTTTTATGATTTGATTATGTCTATTAGCAGGCAAAGTGGCCGACAAAGTCGTCTACGGACATTATACATACCCCACCAGCCACTGCCACTGCCACTCTATGTATGTGCTCGATGTATATATTGGTACGTAGCTACAAAGGATCTGTCTGCCTCGGAGGCCTTTCCTTCTGTCGTGTCAATTATGGTGGAAATGTAAAACAAAAACGTCTAAAATAAAGTTAGGCCATCTATGACGTCCCCGACACTGTTGTTGAAGCCATAATTTCCGTTGCTTCAAGTGCATTTCCGCCTCGTCAGGGACACAGTGGAAAATATGTGCCAGTAATTGAATTATCACGCCATCAGTTGGTCAAAACTGGGACAATTTATGTTCATTGATAGTTGATGATAATGGTTTTAATTAGCAGAGTCTTGGCAGGAGAAATGGAGACACTGTCTAGTGATTTCCAAGCCTTAAAAGTGCCAGAAAGATGCCTGTATCCCTTTGAGGCGAAATTCCTAAAGACAAAATGCATATTTAACTTGGTAAGTATGCATGATGAACGTATGCGCGATCTAAGCCTGAAGGTGCCTGAGCAAGTGCCACTCCTTGGGGTTTTTAGCCCTAATCCAGGACATTGTGGCTGGCGCAGCCTGTTGCTGCCAGGACAGCTTGTTCTTCCCTTCGTCCTGTGAGTTGTAATGCAGGGAAATGGGAAAGAGAATAAATAATACCGACTAAGCTGTGGCAATAATCGCAACCTGAGCGAGTTGGTGGTGGTGGTAGTCCCTGGCAACGGACATAAAGTGGAACTTAAGCCTTAGCCGGAGCCACTGATTGAACGCAATGAAGCGTATAAATATAACAATTTATTATTATGATTTTAAAGGCAGCAGGAAACATTCAACCATAGCACAAGCTTTGATGGAGCAAAAAAAAAAAACGAATAATAATAAAATAGTAATAACTATATCGAAGGACCCGCCCGTGTGAGGAGCCACAATCCATTCACAACGCATCAGCCGGAAAGTGCCGCCATCAGGGGAAAATGGGGTGAAGACATGTTTCGCACATGAATTTCCCACAATGCGATGTGGGGAAAGTGCTTCGGCAACAAAAGCCTAGAGAGCACAGCTCTGAACTCCACATCAGCCGGCTGACATATTGCCCAGGAATGGGGTGAAAGCGAGTGCACGAGGAGGGTAAAGAGTAAGCAGGCCAAATGCGATTATGACTGCCAGATTTAGTTGTCATACAGAAGCACTTAACTTTTGGAATTGTTTTGAATGATGGCGTTGACGGTGAGGATCAGGAAGCGAAAGTAAGTGTTTGAGAGTGCGGGTTCCATTCCCTCTCCAGCTACTCCACAAAGGATGCGAGCTCCAAGCCTGCCTCCATCCCCCAGCTACGGCACTTGGCACCACTTTGACAAAGTGTTAACAAGGCCGAAAGGGAAATGGGGAGTGCGAAATGCGGAGAGCGGAAAGCGACGGGTTCCGTGGCGAGCCCAATGATGTGTAAAGCCATATAAATTATTTTCACTCAGCCAGAGCGATTCACGAAATGTCTTTGTCCCCTAATTGGCCAGTTCACACAGAGAAAAATTACACGAAAGTTGATACACTATTCTGTGTTGTATAGTAAGTAAAGAGTATTTCTGCTGTTTTTAAATCAATTCAAAATGTGTCTAAAAGTATGCAATGCAATTTTGTCAGACCCTCAGTGGCTTCTTCCTACGATGTATCATACTTTTAGACACTATATTAATAGATTATAAAACCATTCCTTAAATATTTTGGTTTAAATTCAAAATAAATCAACAACAAAAAGATTTTTAAATTAAGAACTGTGAAATTGTATCATAAATTCAAGAATTGGTTAAACTTGTTAAATAAAATTTAGTAATTTCTACTTACCACCTCCATTTTTGTAACACAAATAGGGAAATCTCCAGACGTTTGCTAAATCGACGGCGAATCCAATAACCGATAATAAAAAATCCACTTTGCCGCTCCATGTTTCCCGCTCGTCGCTGATGCTATTGTTATCGTTATCGTGTGGCGTGGGCGTCTTTGATTTGGATACCTGTCCCGTTGGTGACATCTGCGACTATATAACCCGTCTCGTCCTTGACCCAAAACGTGTCGATGTTTCGACCACGCTAAAGTTCCCGCCGCCGCACTTTGAAATCTGTGTAAAAATCAAAGTACTTCGATTCAAATATATGTATATACATCCCCTCACCGAATATCAACCCGGAATCATTTAGGTCTCAATCCCAGGCCATCCCCTTGCTCTTCCATAAATCCATGGACCTCAGTGAGTGTGTGTCCAGGGCCACTTGAAACCCGTTTGGCCACGACATGTGCTCACCCGAGCCCTTGAAGAGCTCGTTGGCACATTACGCATACGACAGGTGGCATGTCCAAACACACTGGCCAGCAAACACTTGACCAGCCCATCCACACCACAGAACAAGCACATATATGTGGATATATTTAACATGTTGTATGTGCATATATGTATACGAGGGAACTCTCGGGGAATCTTTGCGTGTAATGAAGCCACAAACACGTCAAACAATTAATCTGATCTACTTAATTCTTCCCCGCTGACTTTAATTGCCCAGAGCTGTGATCAATTAAGCGGAATGCAGATTGAGTGCTTCAAGTGCCCGACGGGCTTATTTATGAGCAAGTACAATTATAAAAACAGTTTATTTATGATTTGATAAAGAGCTTGCACTTGCAGTTGGAAATGATCAAACCAGAGACCTTTAGGAAGAGTTACAATGTAAGGAGAAGATTTATTGTGAAATGTAACTGCTTGTAAAAAACAATTTATTCAATTCAGGTACTTGTGAATGGTATTGAAAGTAGAAAAGTTGTATCATTATTTAAGCTAATTTAATAATCATTGTAATGCTATAATTAAGTCATAAATATGTACTTTTTTGAGGGGTTTTTTTTATGCAATCATTTTCCTTTTTAATCCAGCTAACAACGATGAGTTTAATAACAATAATTGATTTTGAACATTTTTTAAGGGCGTTATAAGCTACAATTCAAACGATTTTAAGTATTGATAAATTGTCTGGTTATTTGACACTTAAACTATTTACGTAATTAACTTTTTAAGAACTAAAATCCTTAACAAAATCATCTGAAAACTAAATATTTCTCCTTTTTTAAGAGTACTTTATATCTGGAAAAGAATAAATGTTGTTCTTAACACTTTTACTAAAAATAAATGCACTTTTTAAACTGGTAATGTGGATTACAAAACCTCTTTCACTTTCTACCTATTAAATTCACAATACTTTTTTATATAAATGACCAGAGTAATTCTTATTAATATTCACATACTTTTACTGTCTTACCCAAAAAATATCAAGCTCAAATGTTACAGTTGCACCAATCCATTGTTAAGTAATCCTTGAGACTGTCCAAAAATATATAGAAAACTAGGCGAGGAGCTCCGCAAAACAATGTCCAGACCGAAATTCACTTCACATACATGGGCAGATTGATATATTCTTTTGGAAAACTTCTCAACTTTAAGGCCGATGGGAAATTTAAATCGAAATTGGAATCAAAATCCTATCGAATCGGAGCTGTTGCGCCTTCGGTGACATGCGAGCGTTTGCCAATGGCTGCTGGCCAGTTGCCACTTTTATAGTCCGCGACAAGTGGTTATAAAGGCTGCATCTCTTATCACACACACACACACACACAGCACTTATGTGCGAGGGAAAAGTTTTTTTTGTGTGTGTCAAGCGCAGCAGCAGCAGCAGAAGCGGTAGCAGCAACGGAGAAGTTGAACCTCTAGAGCTAAAGTCCCCAAACTGAAAGCCTGAAAGTCGCATGCGCCAAGGAAACGTCGACGGAACCGGAACGGAAGTGACCAATTAGAGTTGGCTTACATATACCATGACAACGGTGCGTATACTTGATGCTCTTGTGTACATGCTCGCTGTGCTGTATTGGTGCAGAGATTTCACTTCCACTGTGTGTGCGGCTGTTAACTGAGAAGGCTGCTGTTATAGTGTGGAGAGGCGCCATGTTAACCCACTGTATATGGCATTAAATTAGTTGGAAAATAGTAAATTAAATTACATTTAGATAAGTTATATATTTTATATTTTTTACATTTAGTAGACATAGGAATACGGTTAAATAATTTCTATAAATGCATATTTTTTTCACCTAAAAAATAGTAATAATATGCGGAATCTAAGAGATTTTAAGAGGTTTAAGGGGGTTAATAGTTCTAAAGACCGCTCCTTTTAGCCCTACTCTATTTTGGCTATATTCTTGTGCAACGGTCTTTTCTCCTGAGCTCTCTCTCTCTCTCTCGTTCAAAATCTCTTATTAGCAGCACAAACATATTTCGAAAACATTTTCGAAAACGCTCGCGTGCACTGCTCGGAATATCTTTTTTTAAATCCCAACCGAGAGCAGTTGGCAACGGGCACTCGTGAACAACGGATGCGTTTGTGGCATAGCAGTTCGCGGATTTAATTGCAGGTGCAGCTGTATAAATACATACTCCCACATATGTACATATGCGGAGAGTGGTGCCAGCTCACTTGACAAAATTGCGGCAGTGCGTGTTGAAATGCGTGTCTATAGAGTGCGTTCCGCTGGATAAATTGGACGCGAATTCATTCCGCCGCTGGCGAAAATCTACAGAATCTACTTTCGCCAAAAGGTTTTTATATAAGAGGCAGGCGCGGGCATTATTTTTAATTTAGCTGTTGATATTATGCATAAAGCGAAAAGAGAAAACAAACATCAAAACAGAAAAGAACAGAAGCCGGGGAGAGTGACGAGAAGAATTGTGCGGCCTGGTTCTAAAAACTTATAGCCGTCTGGCGAGCGATTCTTTCGAATTCTTCCGCTCGGTGTGTGTACGTGTTCAAATATTTATACGTGCACGCGCTGCTCAACGGATTACCCGTATTTGTTTTGGTGAATTTCCACAAGATGTGCAATAATAGGTCCATGTCCGTTTACCAGGAAGCGAAAAGGCGTCCGATCAATTTCGGATTCATCTCTTAATTTACTTTAGCTGCGTGCAGAAACAGCAACAAAAGCCAGAAGACAACGCGCATAAATAAAGATACTACTAGCGGGTATAAAGGAATCCAACAGATATAGAAATGTTTTCCTTTGCTGCTGCTTCTGCTGCTGTTGCTGTTGCTGCTGCTGCTGTCGCTATAAATATTTACAACGCCCGTCTTGTATACAAAAGTGTAAATATGTAGATACATTCTGGTAGATACATTCGCGTACATAAACTGTTTCAATTATTTTATTGGCCTGCTCATGGACAAAGCTCCGCAGAATTGAAAGTGAATCAAGTGATATGAACTGAGGCGAAAGCCAAAAACCAATTACCGAACCAAGGAACATTTGCAAACAGACAAAATGTCGAAAAAACCACGTGGACACATACACAAGATCCGAGAGTTTGAACTGGAAAAGGTGAGTGAATATCCATCTGGCTTTATTTGGTTTCATCCCAATATCACTTTATGATCTATCCAGCCAATAAACAAATAGCTATAGAAAGGTATTAAGAGTTCGACTTGGCCCAGTCGCGTCTTGAGCGTTATGATGGGCAATCTGCCAATAATCTCTTCCCCGGGAAATCGTCTACAACACATCGGGGGAAAATGCCATGTTAACGATTAGATTTCTGATCATTAAACACAAACAGCAATGGGCAACGTCTCGGTCTCGAATACAGTAATGTTTAATAGGTCTAGGTAACGCCACTATATATACACGATTCTCTCTCTCACATACTTTTTATATCTCTGTACATTTGTATATTTTATTGTTCCGATATAGTTGAGGTGGGTCTTAAACGAGGCGCACAGCATATTGCACAAAGCTCTGCTCTTTGATTTTTCAGAACAGGAAGCCCATTTAAAAATGGCTTTATTTATGAACAGGAACTATTATTAATCGGAGCTGAATTTAGAATGCTTTTATCTACAGTTCGGGAGAAATTTAATAAAAACCCCTATCTAAATGGTTTGGCCATTTCCTTGTTTTCCTCTCAGTTAACTAGAATTATTGACTAATTAATTAATACCGACATGTTTCTTAAAATGTTTCATCACACACCAAATCGAAAACATTGATGGTGTAGTTTTTTTGGTAGCAATCACAGCTATTTTAATATGTCATCTATATATAGATCCAGCTTGTGGACGAGTTTGATATCATTCAGATCGTTGGTGAGGGATGGTTTGGGAAGATCTTGCTGGTTGAGCACCGGGGATCCCAGACGGAGATGGTCCTGAAAGCCGTACCCAAGCCCTATGTTACCCTACGAGACTTTTACCGGGAATTCCACTACGGACTCCATTTGGGCGTGCACCGGCACATAGTGACCACCTATGATGTGGCCTTTGAGACGGCGGGTTTCTACGTTTTCACCCAGGAATATGCTCCACTAGGTGGGTTTTAGCAATATATATTTTATAAAATTACCCACTTAATGAGAGGACATCTTAATTTCAGGGGATCTCACTTCGAATGTGACCGATTCGGGCGTGGGCGAAGTTTACAGTAAGCGTGTGGCCAAACAATTGGCCTCGGCCATAGACTACATGCATTCAAAGTAAGTTTTGCTAAACCCTTCTTCAACTATTAATTAAATATACTTTCCTTTTCCTTGCAGAGACATAGTCCATCGGGATATTAAGTTGGATAATGTCCTTATCTATCGCTCGGACTTCCAGCGCATCAAGCTCTGCGATTTCGGCGAGTCATTTCCCACAGGCTCCACAGTGGAGCGGCGGAACGAGTGGCTGCCCTACAGTCCGCCAGAAGTATTAGAAATCAAGCCCGAGGGCAGCTACAAGTAAGCTTGATGAGTTGGTACCCAAGTTCTCAATAATTAATATATATATTACCCTTTATTCCAGAGCCGATCCCAGCCACGATGTCTGGCAGTTTGGCATCGTGATCTTTGTGTGCTTAACTGGATGCTTGCCCTGGCAAAAGGCTGCTTCCGATGATCCCCGATATGTGCGATATTTGGCCTGGCAGGGTGGTCTTATGATGATGCCCCTGCGGCGAACTCCTCGGCTCTTTAAGCTCCTCACCTCGAATGCCCAGCGCATGTTCAAGCGCTTCTTTGCCAGGATCTCCAATCGTCCAAAGAGCCTGGCCGATGTGACCAAGTTCCTAGATGATCGCTGGCTGGCCAAGACAGCGCAAAAGGAGATGGCAGAATATGAGACCGATGAGCTGTGTCCCTCCATGTACTCCTTCCACAGCAGTCCGGATGAGAAGAATCGTTTGCTGTACACTTTGGCAGATTGTGGAATCGAAACGAACGTGGATCGCCAACAGAAGAAGAATCGCATCAAAGACTGGATAGAGTCGTCCATTATAACAGAGGAGGATGAGGTGAGTTTTTAAACGTATTTTCAAAGGGATTAAGTTTTCAAGCAGCTAAAATTACCTGATCTTGAACAAACATGGCGGAATAACCTTTAGTTTTAATTAATTGGCCACTAGCCAAGTTTTTTTATTTAATTGCCTTAAAAAAAACAAAGGCATTGTTCTCTGATTAACCAAGAATTCTCTAAGGAAATACTAACGTATAGCCTAACTAGCTTGACTACCACATAAACTCCTTCTTCCTTCTCCTTTCTTTGCAGGAAGAGAACGAGGAGACCAATTCCGCCTCTCCATCGTCATCAGTTTCCCGGGAGCCACTGCCCGGCCATATCTCATCACTGCGCAAGCCGGCCAGCCCGCCGGAAAGCTCGAAAGAGATCAAGGGCACCCTTAAGGATGCCACCCAGAAGCACTTTGATCCACGCACGGGGGCTTTGCAGCAGGGCCCCAGCGAAATGGGCCAAGTGGCCATGTCGTATTCCAAGTCCGCCAGTCCCTCCTCCAACTACAGCACCACGGCCTCCACGCTGAACAATGCCGACAGCCTGCTGACGCTGGGCTCGCGGCAGGATTTGCTGGCCAGCAACATGACCATGTACACCTCCATGGAGACGGAGCTAAATCGTCTAGGTGAGGCTGATCCTCGTCTGAACCAGCGCTCGCTGAGCAGCAATCCCATGCTAACCACCTTCGATGTGAACACCTCTCCCGCCGCCAAGAACTCTATCGGAGTGGGCACCCGCAACTCCAGCCGGAGCATCCTCAAGTCCTCAATCGTAACCGCCGCTTATCCCGCTTTGGGCGCTTTTAACATGGGCCAGAGCCACAGCCTGCAACAGCTCAACCAGCACCTCCAGACATCCACGGGCCTCAATCCAAAAGACAACTCCTTCTTTAGTCGATGACAACCGCCGGCTAGCTAGTTACTAATCCTTGACGCACTTTCAGAGCTTTGCGATGCCCGGGCCTCGAGCTATGCTAATCTCCCGTATGCTTCTCAAGTTAAAGACAGCGCCTACGGATCGGCCGATGTCAGCGAGATGACGACGAGCAGGAGTCCCCGGAGTGCCCCAGTTATGAAAGACACCGCCTATGACCGCACCAGCAGCAGCAGCCACAATATCGCTCGCCGCCAGCGCAGATAGCTACCGATTTGGTCACTCACTGATTTACAAGTTCCAATAAATAGATAACGTACATTTCTTAAGTTTTATCCACTCCTTTACTTGTCTTGGGCGGTTGTGATGGAAACGCAACATAGTTCTTATAAAAGTACGTTTCATTTATTACGCATCAACATCCCAAAATAAAGATGAGCAGCGGCGCTCACTTCAGAGGAATAAAACGGGAGCTGTGGGTGGCACCGATACCGGGACGACCGTGCTTAACGGGCTTGTAGGTCAGAGCGAACTCTCCCAGATAGTGGCCGATCATCTCGGGCTTGACCTCAACCTGTGGATGAAGGAAATTTGGAATTAGATATCTTGGAAATATATGGATACTTATAGGGAAGTTTTCGTGACCTGGAGAGGGGGAACTGATTAATACACTTTCCTATATAGTCTACATTTTAAACCCCAAGCTATTCCTCACCTGGCCAAAGTCCTTGCCGTTGTAGACGCCAATGATGGAGCCGGTCATCTCGGGGACGATGATCATGTTCCTCAGGTGGGTCTTGACAATCTCGGGCTTCTCATTTGGTGGCGCCTCCTTCTTGGCCTTGCGCAGCTTCTTGATCAGAGCCATTGGCTTGCGCTTCAGGCCGCGGGAGAAACGCCTGCGAGCACGGCTGTGCATCAGCTCCACCAGCTGGTTGCTGTCGGGGAAAAAGAAAAGCGCCGGTTAGTTGCCGCATTTATTGATATTTTGCATAAACCACTCACTTGGGCATGTCCAGAAGCTGGTCCAAGTCGACACCACGGTAGGTGAACTTCTTGAAGGTACGCTTCTTCTTCAGATTCTCATCGACTTGCTGTTTGGCAAAAAATCAAAGAAAAAGAAAAACAAAGTCAATACGGCTGCCATTTTGCGTGAAAATCGCACTGAAGAGGTCCAAAATAACATTTGCCATCGTGCGCGAAACACTGCCAAATTCATTTCACACTGCATTTTGGCCAATTTCCACACAGATGCCGAATATTTCATTGGATTTTCGAAAGATATTTACATCGGCCATCTTTTTTGGTTCGTGCACAAAACGGAAAGAGTATTAAAATCAGTGTGCCCAGGCCACCACTGCTGGAATTGGCCACGGGCTAAAAATACCAACTGGTGACATGGTAACTCAAATGATATTTTGGTATTTTTTGCGATGTAAAATGTTTGTAAAATGTAAAAATTAAATGTATAATTAAGTAAAAAAAGTAAAAATATAAAATATTCTTGCTTGGTATCAACAGCCAAGTCGATCTAGTCATGTCCGTCTGTTTCTACACCAGTCCCTCAATTTTAAAGTTGCCATCATAAAACTTTCTAGATAGTTTTCTATGCTTATTAGTATATATGTCGAATCGGGTCAGATCAATTCCCTATATCTTATAGCTGCCTTAGGAATTTTTATTATTATTATTAATATTTTTAAATTTTGGTTAACGTATTTTTTTAGGATCCTCGTGAAATATTTAGCGCGGAGTTTATTGTTTTCAAACGATATTCAGTTGTATAAATCGAAATATTATTTCGTAAAGCTTCGATATTAAATAACTAATTATTAATTATTAACAAAAATAATTACTTTTTATTTAATAATTAGTTCTGGATTTGATACTTAGCTAAAAAAAGGGCAGTTTGTAGCGAAGAGTTCTGTTTAAGCTGAGTTGTATAATTCAGAGGTTTGGGCTTAACCTTAGGTTAAAGTCTCTTATCAACAGATTCACGTAATACCTCGATGGCTTCCGAGAAAGCATCCGATCTATATACATATATACATACATATATGTACATGACCTCATTCTATATTTATATTACCCACATGGGAGTACCTAAGCAGCATATATACACTTCAAAAAATAACCTCTCTCTTAGGAAATACGAATATTTGGCAAACCAACAGGCTACGTGGAAAGTAGAACTGTTTTCCTAGAAAAGATTTCACAAAAGTAATTTGTATTCAAAAATTATGCTTATTTTTTCGTTTTTAAGTCAAACCCAAGGTTTGTTGTTGAAAAATTCCTTTTAATAAATAATTTAAATTTGAATAATAATCCAAACTTTATTATTAAACCAAAAGCTTAGATAATCCTTGTAAAACTTGTATCTGATAAGTATTGCTGAAAAGTAAGAAAGACCGCCCCCCCCATTTTAGGTAAATTATTGTCCAGGTATTATTATTTTTATATATATACAATTTTATTTAAAACGATAATTGCGAGTTTGTCTAAGTTTCATTGTCCGGAAGGCAAATATTATTAGGCTCAATATTACAATCACAGTTCTTAGCATAGTTTTTGTATCTTGGTTGTCCTGAGCTGGCTTGTGGGTGGCCACAGATACGAAGTGCTCCTCATCATCTCGATCATAAAAGCTCAGCCAACAGCCCAGCCATGTATAAACTTTTCTTCATTTCAAAAGGAGGCCTTAGCCTCCCATCCCATCTCTCGACACCTTCTATCAGCAGTATCTCAATTGGCAAATTCTGTTTCTATTCGGAAGTACCTAGGACAGATTCGCTGGAAACCGGATGGTATAGTATCCGTGGCTGCTTGTTGGGCGGCTTTCATCTTATTAAATATTTCCTGTAATTGATTTTTCATCTTTGCAGCATCTATCTTGTTCGACACTGCATGCAGTTGATTTTCAATTTTGTTTAGAACCGCTTGAAGTTGGGTTTTAAGATCAATCAGACTTCCTTCCAGTTTAACTTGGGACTCCTCCATCTTAGTCAGAACGGCTTGCTGGCCTTCCAGTTTGGTTTTTACCGCAGGCAGGCTCCCTTCCCTACCTCAGGAGGAGTGGACGCGATAGCGATACAAACCAAGTTAGAGGCCAAACTGGAAGGGAGCCTGCTTGCGGTACAAACCAAGCTGGAAGGCCAACAGGCGGTTCTGACTAAGATGGAGGAGTCCCAAGCTAAACTGGAAGGAAGTCTGCTTGATCTTAAAACCCAACTTCAGGCGGTTGTAAACAAAATTGAAAATCAACTGCAGGCAGTGTCGAACAAGATAGATGCTGCCAAAGTGGAAAATTAATTACAGGAAATATTGAATAAGATGGAAGCCGCCCAATAAGCAGCCACGATTACTATACCATCAGGTTTCGAGCGAATCGGTTCTAGGTATTTTCGAATGTCTACAGCTTTGCTTTGATTACGGTGTCAGCATCACGTGTGTTTCCTCGGTTCTGGCCTCTGACGTGTTCGTTTACCAGTGAGCAGCAGCTTGGTGAGACAGAAGTTATCAGTTTGGTTTGGATTGTCATTAACCAGACTGGTCCTCCCGGAAGGATCCATCCCACAGGATACAGGCAGTCAGCGCCCAAGGGTGGTAACTTTCGATGTTGGGCATCCTTAAACTGGGTGAGAGTAAGACCGCGTTTGGAGAAGGTCTCTGCTGAACTGATTCCCGAATTATTCGAAGACATTCGAAGAGGCATCTGGCTTACGCTGGGATTGATAAGAGCTTAATATATGTACACGTATACACATAAAGATGGCACTAGCTGTGGTTGCTGTCGTGGAACATGTTGGTTTGCCATTGGTCTCTTGTTGCCAACTGTATCTGGGTGCCTGGTGACTGGGTTCATCAATGGAGTTCATGGAGTGGAGAGTTCACTGGTGCTTCCATGTTCTCTCCAGAACCGGACAACGATCCACCAATGCCAAAAGAGCCCATATCCAATTCCAATCATCCGAGTATCTTATCCAGTTGCTCCCTTGGCGACTGGGAACTACATATTCAAGACAGCCTTTGCAACAAGGACGTTTGGTAGTCACTGAGGGACAAAAGTCTTTCCAAAACAAAGCGTAAATGGTGAACGAGTCTGGTTTTTAAATATAACGGTTATCACAAAGTATGACCGCATCATTGGCCCACCAAAAATGCCAAAGAACTAGTGAAAAGAGAGGTCACAAAAGACTTTGTATTTTTCCGCTGCAAAATCATTTTACCCCCACGATATAGACCTTACAAGAAAGCGAGAGCTAATAAGGAGGCCGAGGCTTTAAAAATGTGACTTTGCGCCTTATGAACCTAGACAACTTTTTAGTATTTTATTACCTCTCTTCTGAGTATGACCATGTTTCTTAGCTGTTGCTCTCTCGCTCCATCCCACAGTATTTAAATGGTATTAATAAAGCACTTGGGACTCAGTCACACTTAAAATTGCAGCAGTTAAATTCGAAATAATAAATTTAAATTTAATTTCAAAATGTTGTACCTAATAACCATATCCAAAAACTGGTTAAGTATTACAATTTTCTTTTTTTTAATTTTACATACAATTTCAAAAAAATGCCCGAAAAAATCCCCTCTCATCTCCTTATCAGTTAAGCTTCCGCTTGACTCGGAAGTTGACTTTTGTTCAGTTTGAAACGCGTCACCACCCAAAATGCAAGTGCTTTTCTTGATTCCCTTGCTTTTGGGAGTAGTCTTGGGTAATATTGTACCAAAACTTTGCGATAATGGAACCGGGCAGTGCAAGCAGTTAAGCGACTGCCCCACCATATTTCATAACCTGGCTGAGATCGGACCTTTTGTGAAATATTGCGATGAGTTCAACGACATTGTTTGCTGTCCCCTGCCAATTAATATGCAAAGCCAGGAGCAGCCATTCTCCGCCGGAGCCAGGCTCAGGAAATTTGAGAAGGGTCAGTTACACCTAAAATAAGCTGAATTAATTCTTTAAATTAAGAATGCGTTGTTTTTGCTAAACAGAATGTCGCCGCTATAATGAGATAAGAGCTTCCTGTCGTTCCACGCCTTTTATTGTGGGTGGCGTCAAGGCCGAGGGCCGCGAATTCCCCTTCATGGCGCTGCTGGGGCAGCGTAGGAAAAATTCTTCCAAGACTCAATGGGACTGCGGTGGCACCCTCATTCATCCCAAGTTCGTGCTGACCGCCGCCCATTGCCTGGAGACCAGTGAGTGAGTAAGAACACTTATTAAATATTAAATTGCTTATAAATTCTCAAGAGAAATCTAAATTATGGTAGGAATTTTTCTATAAAGTAAAAACCATTTATAGGATTGAAACTTGAAATATAGTTAAAAGTTAAGTAAATGTTTTATTTGATTTTTGATTAAGCAATTAAAATCTTTTTTCCATTCTCTTGTGTTAAGGCCATAAATTATTTTATCCAAGAGCTATAACAAATGTTGTTTTAAAAACCAAAAACATCATGTTTTAAACATTCTTTTTCTTGAAATCGTATTTCAGAAGTCAGAAATTTCCATTCAATTTAATGGCTTTCATTTAATATATGTATTTTTAGCCAGTTTTCAAAATTTATAAACAAAAACTGGCTTAAGTTTAATAGTTTTATTTTATTTCTTATTATTTTCTCAAAGAATCCTTAATATTTCACGACTCTTTCCAGGACCAAAGCTCAGCGCCTGGATCCCAACTACGACAGCCCCAAGTATGTGGTGAGACTGGGAGACCTGGACTACAATAGCAACACGGATGATGCCCAGCCCCAGGACTTTTTGGTGGTCAACTATGTGGTGCATCCCGGCTATGGCGAGGATGACTTTACTGGTGGCCGCTTCAATGACATTGCTCTCCTTGAACTGGACAAGGAGGCCACTTTCAATGAGTATGTGGCACCTGCCTGCCTGCCCCCCGCCAGCGGAAATGAGTACCTCCAGGTGACAGCCGCTGGCTGGGGAGCCACTTCAGAGGGTGGAAAATCCTCCTCGCATCTCCTCAAAGTCACCCTGGATAGGTTCGGGGAGCAGCAGTGCAGCGAACGCTTGAGCCACAAGATCGATGTGCGCACTCAGCTCTGTGCGGGATCGCGGAGCAGCAGTGGCGATACTTGCTACGGGGATTCCGGTGGACCCGTCTTCGTTCAGCATCCCGTTTACACGTGCCTCAAGCATGTGATTGGCATCACGTCCTATGGAATAGTGTGCGGCGTTCGGGGATTGCCCAGTGTTTACACCAAGGTCCATCTATACACCGACTGGATAGAGAATATTGTGTGGGGAGAATGAGTTTGAAAATGTAGCATTTGGAAAGTGCAAACCTGAAACATAAACCCTCTGTTTTATAGACAGAAGCAGCCGACATTGATAACCATTAAAGCTCAGTTATAATACAATTAGATCCTAATCCAGTCACATGGTGGCTTTTTTGTTACTTATTTCATCAGTTGGACCGATAATAGGTTCTACAAATCCCAGCTTAGACTTTAGCACTCCCAATGAAACCGCTGCTCGTATCAAAATCAGTTTTGTTAGCTTTAATCAAACGTCGCGATAACAAATTGCATAACAAACATCTGGGGACTTACGGCTACGAGGATGTGGGTGGTGGTGAGGCGGTGCGAATGGAGTATACAGATATATATATATAATATAGCGATGAGTGCTCTCTTGTCGTGCTGCAGTGCATTACTTAAGGCTAGGACACAGTGTAGGCTAAGTGCTAGAGGACCCTGTAGATGGCCAACATCCCGGGTTGGCACTGGAGGTTGTGCATTGAGCAGGACTACAGGCGATGAAGGCGGTTCAGATCGTGACGCCTCTGGGCATTCCTGTCCTTGATCTCCTGCTTGCGGATCTCCTGCTGCTTGTACACGAACAGGGGCCGGAAGACGATGGCCCGGCGCGGACGATCCAGCTTCTTGGCTTCCACAGCAGCCACAGGCTCAGCATCCCGACGCTGCCGGCCGCTGTATGGCCGGAACAGATTCGATTTGGCCGAATCGTGGGCGTAGAGTGTGCTCAGGAAGTCAAAGTATGGCTTGGACTGGAGGCTATCCCGGTTTGCCAGCGGCGAGTTGTAGCTGAACTGATTGGGCGTCTCGATGTCCAGCAGATTATGGGGAACATCCTGCTGCTGGGGAGCTGGAACTGCGCTGGCCATCGCTGCCAGGAGCAGCAGGATCAGAGAGCTGAACTGCAAAGGCGAACAAGGAAAGGAAATAGTCAGACATTGTCAGAAAGAGGTGTGAATAGCGGCTGGAGGCCAGTGGCAGAGCCAAGCGGTGCCAGAGAACCAGAACCTGTCTGCTCTTAGCGCTTATGCTGTGAATTAGCATACAATAATTAATTTAAATTAACCAACCCGAGGGGGTTGGGACTGGGGCCCAAGTCAATGATATAACCGCAATCAAATCTAATTTATAGTCGCACGTAAAATATTCATGAGCACGTCTCGAATTTGGTAGGCGTCATCGAGCATGATCCGAGAATCCAGCTGATCTCTAGGCGCCAGAACCAAGAGATTCGTCTAACCGGATGCACCACTCTCTATGCTAATATATGCTGTATATGCTAATGTCTTTCGATCCTATACTATATATTCCTGGAAGCCCAGTGATGGATGATTCACATTTGGCACTTCTTTTGCTGGCTTTTTGAATTATGTAAAACCTTAAACCGCAGACAGAAAACAAATTAATTTCAATCAGCAGCGGGCCAAAAAGGAGAGGATCAAGATTGAGATTGCGGCCATGTAACCGGTTGCTTTTTGTGGTTCAGGGTTAAAATCGTTTTGGAATCAAGGCTTCCAACAGGATCGTTCCAAGATCGAAGATTGAATATCAAGTGCAAATTGAAAAGAGGGCCATAAAGCCGGAGAGCTTTTTATGACACTTCCTCATGAAGATCACAAGATCACACATCGCGGCTGGCTCTTGGTAGGAATAGAAATAGAATAACGAATATAACTTGATTCGATAATGCTTTTGGCCTTGCCGAAATAATCAGAGTACGCCGTCCTCTGTGTCTGGCCAGTCCGTTAGCTTTGTTTTGCAGCTTTAATTTTGTGAATTTCGGTTGAAAATGTTAATGGCCGAAACACGTTTCTTTGTTGGCCTGTGTGTTTTGCTCATAAATTTTCAAAAATTTCAATACCGATCGTCGTCCCCCCCTGAGATACTTACTTGCCAGGCGAACATCTTTGGGTACCGTTGGATTAATGGCTCAATTAATTAATTAAGCTAATGTATCCTGTTTGCTAACTGGTTCAGGCACTTGACACAGGTCGAAATTAATCCAATTTGTTGGCCGTTGTGTGTTGTTCACTCGCGTAATGTCGGAATCGTACTGAACGGTTTGTATATCTCTATATGGGACTCAGTTGTTATCAGTGGCCGCTTAACACCCCGTTTTTCTATTTTTATTGAGAATAATCTTGATACGATGCTGTCGCCGCTGAGCGTGCGCTTCAACTGTTCAGAATTTTTGCCACAATTCACTTTTATACGGCCAGAGTGGTATGCCGAACGGGTTTCGCCTGCTAAGTGTTGCCGATATCGCGGCGTAGCCTTAGTCCCCGAGTGTGTGTTGCCAAACTGCAGCGGTTTTTGGAGAGCAGCCAGCCAGCCAGCTGGCTCACGTAATTAACGCTTGGGGGGAGGCTTCTTCGGGATCAAATCATATACATATGCGTCACACACACCGTGTTTGTTTGTCCTAAGCATTAGGTGATCTTCAAGCTGGAATTAATTAAACTTTTTCCATGACGCACTTACTAATCAACAGATCCGAGATATGAGTGAGATCTTAATCCCCCATCCTGGGAACGGAACAACTGGAACACGGAAGAGCCTAAGCAGAGGGAGTCGTAAAGCGTAAATCGGATCGCATCGGATTAGCGTCGGAACCAATTTCGTGTGGCTCATTATGGGACCTTAAGCTCGGGCTTAAAGTTATGCAAATTGCTGAGCTCGCTCGGTGACGCATGTCTGGGGCTATGCTGTGTGTTTTGTATATAGTATGCCATGGCATGCTTGGAAAATTGTCAACTGGCACTTGAGCTTGGCTTTCATGCTTGAGGAGGGGAATTCGAAGGCCGCTAATGGAGGGAGCACCCCCTGCACCGCCTGCCGCACGTGATCAGTAGCAGATTGGCTCGATCTCGATCTTAATCGAGTATGGGCTGTGACGCTAGTACCCCTGAAGTGGTTCTGGCCACTTAAATAGACCTGTCTTGGCCGTGTCAATGGCCACCCACCCCCCACCTGGCTGGACTCTCACCATGTTTGTTTGTTTCTTCTTAGCCTTTTTGGTATTTTTAGCCAGAGCGCAAAGCGATTTTGCCCATGATATTTGTTCAATAAATTTCGTTTAATTAGTTTTTTGGCTTGAAGCCGGTTTGAAACGCAATAAGACAAATGGCCCGGCGATAAGCGGGGCCATCGTCGGCGTCGTCGTCGTCACAAATGTCAGAGAGTGAAAAACAATATAAAAATGCTTATCAGGGTTTTACGATGATTCTATACCATGATTAGGTCTACAAATCCGGTGTCATTCCGATCCTTGGCCCTAAACCCCATTTGAATCATCGGGAGTTAGTCGGAATTGCAGGCTTCTAATTGGCTGAGATATGTTCCCGACACTGGGCGTTGACTTCCGCGGAGGAGTGCGCGAGACTCATCGAGGTGCTAATTGGGATGCACTGAATCACTGGCGCTGGGAATGGCGCCCCAAAAGGTGACAAAAGGGGCACGTTCCGGCGCCACCTTTCAAAACTAACATCTCAATTTTCCCAGCATTCATTCATCCTGGTCGTAAGCTCGCTTACTATTTGCCTTTTCACTTCTGGCTCTCGGCCAGTACGTCATTTTGTGGATTTAGACCCATCGCGGGTTAATTATCACTTTGCCTGCCTCGTCACTCGCTTTCCACTGGGACGGCCAAGCTCTAATTTGATTTGGGGCCTAATTTGTTTTGCTCTGGCCAAAGATCATGGAAATTTTGCCAGAGCTAATTAGGCTCTGGTGTTGGTAAAGGGTGTTAACTGCCGTAATTTTGACTGAAACGAGATTTTTCGCAATTTAAATTTGAATTTAAGCGCCCAGCACTGGTGCGTTGCCAGACTTTGCGTTCATGAGCGTCTAACGTTGCCAGATCGTCTGCGCATGAGCGACCAATATTGCCAGACCGCAATTTTCGATATCGAAAATGTTGTGGGCGCTTAAATTCAAAAAAATGTAAACATGTAAATATAAATATTAATAAAAAAAAATTATGAAAATAACGTACTAAAATAATAATTACATTTTTACTATGAGTTTGACTAAAAAAATAGCCTAATTCTTTAGGGACCACTGGCAAAAATTATAAAGTTCTCCATATTTCTAAAATTCACGAATTTCAAGAATTAAGATCTCAAAATCAGCCTTTTTTTAAATTTTTATTATTTTATTTTAATTTATTTTATTATATTTTTAATTTAGCAAAGTAATTTAATTTTGACTTTCAGTTTTGATAAAAAATCAAAACAAAATTTTTTTTTAATTGAAAGGATAATAAAATAATATTTTTTTATCAGATGATTCTGTGTTTAGTTAACATAGGAAAAACAACGCAAACCAACTTTTTTTCGAGGGCACTCGGGAGATTCACTACAACATTAAACACAAAAGGGTTTAAATATTTTTATTTAAATATAATTTAATTCAATAAGCTAATTTTAGCCTTTTCACCACAAGAAATTTTTGAAAAGTGGCCCCATTTTGCAACAAATTAAATACTACTTAAATACTTCGTATTAGTACTTTTTTCTACTACTTTTTTAATGAAATAAAACGATGATATTTTTTTTTTATTTTGTTTGAAATATATTTTTGGTAAATAGAATTTAGGTATTTAAATTTCTATTATTATTTATTTACATTTTTTCTTGTTTAGTTTGTTATAAAATACAAATTTATATACGATATTGATGCATAACACTTTAATCTTTCGCTTAATTGGTTTATTTTATTTCAAAATGTTTTAAATTATTTTGGTCCTTATACCAAATAACAAAAAACACGTTTTCGTAGATCAAACAAATTATTTAACAATTTTTTACATATTAACATCGAAAAGTGTAATTACATTTCACAGTAACTTTAATTTAAACTGAACAAAAGTGTAATTTTCTATTAATAATTTTTTTGACTAAAACTAAAAATAAACTTTAAAAACAAAATAATCATAATTTCAGCTGCGATTGAAACTACCAAGCTAAAAGCACTTTTCGAAATTCAACGGTTAACAGGCGCAACAGGCTGTTGCCTAGCAGGGAGGCTAACAGGCGAAGAGAAAGGCGCTGTAACGGCCGAATACCGAAGAGAAACGCCAAGCGTTCTTATATCGTAAGCGTCGCATTGCAACAAAAACACTCCTCGCGTTCGCACATCTTACGAATATTGGTAAAAGTTTTTTAACTTAGTGAATTTATTAATTAATCGGGCAGCCCACCACTCGCTACGCGTCGTGCTCCGATCGTGTGCGGCTCTTGCTGATTATCAACAAATGCCAAAAATTATTTCATCAACAGGCGAATATAAAAATTAAACCTGCAAACATACAAACATAAATGTACATGTGTGTGTGTGTGTGTGTGTGTGTGTGTGTGATCTAGAGTGCTTACAAGTGTGCGTGCGAGTGTGCGAGTCACTTGGCAAATACGAAACACATTTTTTAATATTTAACTAATATTTTGCACACACCAACAACAAGAGAAACAACAACAATAGAGCCGAAAAACAGTAACTTGACATTGAAATACACCGTAAAAAAAGACGAAGAAGTGAAGAAGAAACGGTGAAAAAGCGTGCGTGTGTGTGTTATCAGTGGAAGAGAGAGAGAGAGAGACTCGAGAAGCAACTATTGCAACAATAACTATTCCAGATTTATACACCTCTCATAATTCTTTTCCTCGAAATCTACCCACTCTCTTTGTTATTTTCGCCTATAACTTTGTGTGCCTTTTTTGTTGCGTTATTTGTTGTTTCTGTTGTCTCGCGATTAGAATTAATTGACAAATGGCAACAACAAATTATTCGGGTTCTTTTTTCGGTGTTAATACAAACGGGCATGGAACTTGCTGGTAAAACCAAAAGTACACTGAGCGAAGTAATTCCTGTTAATTCCTTTATTATCATTAAACAAATAGAAAGCTATTATCTCTCTCTCTCTGGAAAGTAAAGCAAGTGTCATCCTTGAACAAGTGGCGTTCCGTGAGCTGTGAAAAGTAACAGGATGCACGAAAGAAGCCCCAAAAGGGAGACGCCGAAGAAGAAGGGGGGGGCCGGGAAGTGAGAAGAAACATGCATAAATCATAACTAGTGCTGGTGTGAGCCATCGCTCTCGTGCGATCGGTTAGACATAAAATAAAAGTACAAATAAACGAAAACATTAACCAAAGTTCATTGACCGCCCCGAGACCAGGCAGCCTGTGTGTGTGTGTGTGTGTGTGCTCTCATAGATAGAACGAGCATAGGAGAGCATATACCCAGACTTCTTTTTTTTTTCTTTCGGGGGCCCCATTAACACCTGTCACACCAGTCTTTATCGCGAGTTTTGGGTTATCTACCCAGGCAACAGGTAAAGGGCTCTCTCTCTCCCTCTCTCTTCGACGCGACTAAAGGACATATCGATAACCTAGCACAGATCGATAATCGGCATCGCCTTCTACTTTTTTTTACAGTGGGTCGCAATCACTGAATATTAAGTCTCGCGTACAATCCAACGCCGGTACTCATGCCAAATTCCGGCGAATTGTGACAAGTCGAGAAGCAAGATCGGTAGCTGTAGCTGAACCAATAGAAGAAATCCACATATATGTCACTCTCAAAGCGACAGAAAATGTCACAGCCGAAGAAGTTTGGCAGTGGTGATCCGTTTAATTACGAGGAGCTCAACATCATTGGCACAGGTAAGCGGATTTTGTTGTTGGGATAGGTCGTTGCAAGGTGGGTTTCTCATAGTTGTGGCTCTGTTTACCTATCGTTGGCCGGCTGGGTGCTCGTGCTCCGCGGAACTGTGTGGGGATTATTAAAGATTTTGTTTTAATTTGTTTACAAACTTGGGCTAAGGGATTTTATGGCTTATTTTTAGGGTTACTAAAAGTTTTTATTAGTGGGGGAACTAATGAAGCTTAACCAAACACGATATTTGTTAGTAAAAAGCTGGTTTTATAAATGATTTTTGTTAATTTGTGGACTAATTATGGGTATTTACTTTTTTGGTATCGACTAGTGCAGTTTAAGATTGGGGTTTTTGAAAAACAATATATTTACAGGTTTATTGGTGTAGCGCCTTTTCTAAGTCATCCAAGTCGAAGCTTTTGTAGAGTTCTATAATAAAACCCCGACTAATTAAGCATGAAAATTCGTGGAAAAGGGGAAATATTGTTTTAGTAAACCCCTCTCTATTAAAAACTTTTCACTTTAGGGGGTTTTCCTTACTTTTCTTGCATACTTTTAGGTTTCTTTCAAGGGCCACGTGTTTTTATATCGCCCATAGCCCAGTCTTATTGATCCCAGATCGATGATCTGACAAGTGGTTCATGATCTTTTTTATATTTTTTTGAGGTAGTAATTCCGAAACCGTTTATTTTCGTGTAAATAAAGCCCGAAGATCAATTACGTCACCGAGCTTGCGAAGAGGCAAAGGCAAATGTTAATGATGGATATTGTCAGTTCAGCGGTAGCCGGTGCGTAGGGGCGTAGGGGGTGGGAGGGGCCTTTAAAACGGAAGGTAAGCCATTCATGGGGCACTGAATTTCATCTGTTATACGGCACACACTTACATTTTTCGTCAGTCTGTTTTTCTGTTCACATTCATTCAATTATTGCCCCTTGCCATTCGCTTTCGCTCCAACCTTTCATTGTTGTTTCTGGCCTGTGCGCAATTTTTCGACTTTTTGTTGTATATTTTTTTGTTGTATTTTGACAAAAATCAAATCGAGAGCCCAGTAGCCGACGGCAAAAACGAGTCGCAAGTCGCAATAATAGTCGAAGTCGGGCTCTCGGCCTTGTGCTTGGCTCGGTGAAACAGCGGCACAGTTCACAAGCCAGGTGGTGTGGAGTACTAGACCCCCAAACCTCCCCATTTTCATACCCTTGGTCTATTACGTTGCCTGTCAATGTCACCCAAAATAGCCGGTGTCTTGTCTTGTTCGTCGTTGTCGTTGCCTTGGTATCCCACGCATGTCTCCGTCCGTCCATCAGTCCGGGCGATACTCGTAAATTTCCGGTGACAACATTCTGTCTCTGGCATTTGATTCTGATTGGGATTCTTTGCTCTCTTCCTATTCTCTTTCGGCCTTTCTCCACACACACAAAAAAAAAAAAAAAAAACGAGATATGGTCATTATATATCAGGTTTTAATAGCCAAAGAACGTCAGAAGTATAATTGTTGTTGAGCTTGGAAGAAGCACAATGCGAAATCTTAGGATTAACTTACCTTGTTTAAGTTTTTAAGCTTTTAATATAGTGATAGTTGAGATAAAAATGTATACTCCAAGTTAAGAAATTAGTGTCATTTCAGATTTAGTTAAAAAAACGGTTACTTTTATAGGAGAATATATTATTATATTGTATCTAAAGTATCTTTCTAAGTAGCATATTTTTTCCCTTTAAAACTGAATAAAATAAAGATATTTTTTATAAATATCCCCCTAAGCGCAGTGCTAAAAATATCTCGATGAGTATGAAATGCTCGAAAGAATTATACTGGTTCATATGTCATAGATAAGTGGCTTTTATTTTTCTATATAATTAAATCAAAACCAAATTGATGACCAATTTGTTTGTTTGTGTGCTTGATTTTCTCCCTGTGGCTATAGTGGCTGTAATCTTGAATAGTTTGCCAGCAGAGCGCCAGATATCACCAATCAGCCGGCGTTTTTCGGTCATCTTATCAGCACAGCTGACTTGGGTAGGCCTCCCCCCTTTGATCCCTCTCTCACACCCGCAGACCTTGCGAATTTTTGGCAATTTTACTTGTTCTTATCTGGCCTTGCCCTGCGTTTTGTTCGCTCTTCTCTGTGCTTTGCGCTTCTGATTAGCATTTCTATTTTATTCAGTCATTCGCAAATTTTGATCTAATTTCGTGTGCTCTTTTTTATGTCTTCTATTTTATTTTTTGCAGGCGCCTACGGAACGGTTTTTAGAGCCCGAGACACGAAAACTGGGAAGATAGTGGCCATCAAGAAGGTGCGGATCGCATTGAACGAGAATGGAGTGCCAATGTCCACGCTGAGGGAGATTGCCCTGCTCAAGCAGCTGAATGCCAGCGATCACGCCAATATAGTCAAGTGAGTGTCATTATCTCAAGAATATTACCTTATTTGAGCTGAAAATTAAGGTGCAAACAGGGGCCAATTATTATATACTATATATGAGGGGGTGTTATCTATACATATTGAGGCCGAGGTGGCGCCCCAACTATTTGTTAACTAATTTGAAAAAACCTCGCTACAATGTCAGTCGGCGCAGCGCTTCTGTTTATCTTTTGCACGCTTTATAGGCCGCCGATCCGCCGCCGCAGGTTTTTGCTTCTCTTCTCCACCACCGCCGCCCCTCCACCCACGCTGTTGGCATATGCCTGTCAAATATCACTAAAGCGGCGCCACTTTTCCGGCTGATAACGCCCCTGTCACTGTGCATTCGCAGATCCGCTGATTTTGTATTGGCAAAAAATTGCATTGCGGCAGCCGTTTTAAATTTGAAATTAACAGAGTGCGCGGGTAACAGACTCGATAGCAGCGAAAAATGTTGCTAACGTTCGATAGGCAGCATTGCGCTCTTTCACTCACTCTCATTCGGCTTGGTGTTGCGCTCTCACTCTTACGATACGCGATCAACAGCGTGAGAGAGGGGTGAGCGAATGTCGTATGTTCGAGGGAACCAAAGCAGTATGTTAAGTTTAACGCTACTGTTGTGGGGTTCGGTTTGATGGAGAAATAAGTGGAGCAGGGTCTTTAAAATTTTATAGAAAAATTATATCCTTTAAGGTTTAAGATTTTTAAATTTAAAAATAAATAAAAGCTTTAAATTTAATCCCAACAATATTTGTCGTTTATTTTGTCAAAAGATACATTTAGCAGATCGATCAACATGTTGCTTAACATAATGTTAGCGATTACTCTTACTTTGGCCGCTTACGCTATTCAGACTCTTTGATCGCTATATCGTAGGCGTGTGCATGTGTTTGTCTGGAGTGCTTTGCTTAGTTCCAGAAATGGCCAAAGTATGGCCACTCGAAGAGTGGCGCTGGTGAGCCCGGCAGCATTTTATGACAGCTTGGAAATTGCGCTCTCAACATTTAATCATTTCCCCTCTGCATACACAAACAAACTGAAGTATAATTGTGTGTATTTGTGTTTCCCCTCTGCTTCCAGGCTTTTCGAAGTATGTCAGTTTCTGGAACGCGACGGCCAACTGATGATTCTTTTGGTTTTCGAACACCTGGAGCAGGATCTGTCGGATCTCATAGAAAGGCTGCCCAAATCGGGCATGTCGCCAGCCACAGTGCAGGTGAGTGATGACAAGATGATCCTCCAACGATATTGCTAATATTTATATTTTTCATATTTTCCTAGCGCCTTTCGAGGGAACTCCTAACCGGCGTGGACTTTTTGCACTCCCATCGCATCGTCCATCGGGATCTGAAGCCGCAGAACCTGCTGGTCTCCGCACAGGGCCACCTAAAGATAGCCGACTTTGGCTTGGCCAAGACCTATGACTGCGAGATGAAGCTCACCTCGGTGGTGGTCACTCTGTGGTATAGAGCACCGGAAGTCCTGCTTGCACAGTCCTACAACAGCACTGTGGATATCTGGAGTGCTGCCTGCATCATCTTTGAGATGTTCAATCGCAAGGCCCTGTTTCCGGGCACTTCGGAAAAGAATCAGCTGGACCGTATCTTCGAGTGGGTGTCTCCTAGGAAGGTGTATCTATTCTGTGACCTTTAAATCTATTTTTGATTGGTATTTTTCAGACTAACGGGTCGACCCACAGACCAGCAATGGCCCCAAACCATCTCAGTGGCCAGGGAGCACTTTCCCAATCGGCATCCAAAGAGACCCCGTGACTTTTGTCCCAACCTTTGCGAGTATGCCGATGATTTGTTGAATGTAAATAAACTATTGTCATATTTTCGAATTCGAATTATATATTAATTCTGGTTCTTTCTCAGCAAATGCTCTCCTACGACATCCGATTGCGACCCTCCGCCTTGGCCTGCATGGAACACGAGTACTTCCAACAGGAACCGCTCTAACCCTAGGCCAGTGGCGGAACCACTGGGGAATTCACTTCCCCGGAGACAGCCTGAGCCCCTCCCCACAAATGGCCTCGCAACGTTCTTGTTACAATGTTCCTTTTTTAAGTGTAGTGTGTGAAGCAGTTTGTTTTCTTTTTTTTTCGCCCCAGTCCTGTCCAGTTCAGTTTAGCTACTGTGTCCGGATCCGGCTCCGGAATGAGGAGGGTATACCTTAATATGTTTGTAGTGTTAAGATTATACGTGTAAACAGTGTCGCGACATATACTTATTACTGCCGATCAACTATACATATATATATATTTACATATATAGCTGATACAACCAACTGACGGATGACCGTAAATGTGAAACGATTCTCGAGGACGAACGGAAAGTCCCCCAAATCGAAATGTGATACACAAAGTTCAGGAATGCATTATACAATTTCAAAATTTTGTACAACAACAACCACTTATACATGTATGTGTAATTATATTAAACAATATATATATATATACAGCAACAAATTAAATATACATATAAAGAAACGCAAAACTATGACCTTTTGCATTGGGAATTTTATAATAATATTATTATTATGTTTTTAGGAAAAATTATTAAGAGATGTATTTCAAGGATAACTTCGCCAGACGGTTCTGCTGCTGCTAGACAAGGCGCTGGACAGCCTCATATCCTGGCAAATTTTTGAATTCGGAAGGTTTGCCGCACTAAGTCGCAAGGTTGCCACTCCCCCGGCAGATTTTCCAAAAAATTCTGGATTTTTAGGTGAATATTTTTTCGGATTTTTTAGGGGTAGTGTTACTGCCTGCCCTATTCCTATCGATAAATATTTGATTAATATTTTCCAACCCTATTTCCTTTTTTTTCGTTTGTCAACTCTGTTACTCTCTCTCTCTGTTAACAAGCTGTTGCTCTCATTCTGCGGAATTCCATAAGCAAAATTCTGTTAGCAAGCTCTGTTATAGTACCAGGGTTGTAGAATCAGATGTGGTTCTAACATCAGCTGTGGATTTTTTAGGGAAAAATTTCAACTTTTTGGGGTTTTTTTAGGGGGAGACTCACTGCCCTACCGCTATTTCCTTCTTTTTCTTTACAACTTTTGCAAAGAAAGTCGTGTTTTTTGCTATCACGTTTCGTGTCGATAAAATAAAGACTTAAACATGCGTTACGTGGCTGCATACCTTTTGGCTGTCCTCGGCGGCAAGGACTCCCCCGCCAACGCCGACCTGGAGAAGATCCTCAGCTCCGTGGGCATTGAGGTCGACACCGAGCGCCTGACCAAGGTCATCAAGGAGCTGGCCGGCAAGAGCATCGAGGAGCTCATCAAGGAGGGACGCGAGAAGCTGTCCTCCATGCCCGTGGGAGGCGGCGGTGCCGTCGCTGCCGCCGACTCTGCCCCCGCTGCCGCCGCTGGAGGCGACAAGAAGGAGGCCAAGAAGGAGGAGAAGAAGGAAGAGTCCGAGTCCGAGGACGACGACATGGGCTTCGCTCTCTTCGAATAAGCTGGATCTTTATTTCCTACCCACCCAAAAAACGCCGTATATACTGTGTGAATACCGGGCCAAGCAGAGCGTCGCCCCTGCAGTACTCCGTAGACGATGAAGAACTTGTCGTCCGGCTACCATTGTTATACAATAAAAATCTGCAGTATTTGCACTTTATATAGAAATGCGGAAATTGTGTTATTTGTTTGCCTAAAAGTTGTATTTTTGCCAAAAAAAGAACTTGCATTCCCACGTGTTTGTTAACATTCTGTTGCAAAGCTCTGTTAAAGCACCGCTAGCCCGCTGTTAATTAACAGAAACGGTTACACGGAGAGCAGAGTATTTTTATTTATTTATAGTTCCTTATGCTAAGTTTAATTTACATATAAATACACCGGGGAATGCTACGTCACATATTTACATCCACTTGCAGCAGCCTAGGCCAGCCCCACGATTGCGTAGAATATCAGCGGCAGCACCAGGTTGTCCACCTGGTCGGTGAAGGCCTCTACGAGGGCAGAGTTTAGAGCCGCGAAAATGGTGGCGAACCATTTGGCCTGGGTCATGGCCATCAATCCGGCAAACTCCAGCAGCCAGACGGCGAACAGGATGGAGACCACAAAGGCGACAGTGCCCTCCACAGAGCGGGAGGATTCTAGAGGAATTAATTGCAGTCTTTTTAGTAAATCCAAGAATTAAAAGTATAAAACCACTCACTTCCCCACTTGCTGCGACCCCATTTAGAGCCCACGACGCTGGCGGCCGTATCACCCACACCCACGGCCAGGATTCCCGAGAGCATGGCCAGCACATCCCCGCCAGAGCAGGGGCACGGCGTCAACCAAAGGGGCATTGAACATCCGATGAGCAGGCAAAACGGGGTCAAAGCCATGTCGCCAGCATCTTTCTCATCCTTGAACGAACGGAAGGCATCGCCCAGCTTGTCAGCAAATGGAGGAATCTTCAGCACACGCACTAGCTCCAGCACCACAAATACAGCCAAGGCAACTCCTGTGCCCAGGTACAGCAGGGCGCACTCGTAGACCACTCCCGGGACATAGACCAGCACGATTAGGAGGTGGAAGATCTTTCGCACCCGTGTATTGGCCCTCGAAGAGCTGCCAATCTGCCAGGCTACGGTGATGCAGGTGAGCAGAACCAGCAGCAGATAGAAGACCAGGATGCTGAGACGTTTCTGGTCCCGGAGAAGGAACTGGAAGAGGGCAATCAGAGGCAGGGGTTGCGTGACCGGCATACAGGTTACAGCCGCCAAGAGTACACCAAACGACAGGTAAAAGTGCACTGGTTTCCTTAGCGTGGGAAGCGCGATGAGGGCCACACAAAACACCAGCAGCCAGAAGAGGGCATTCTGTGGAAGAGAAGTGATGAAAATTCAAAGCTACATCAATAGGTTTGAGTATACCTACCACCATGATCATGTTGAGCTTGTCAAACTCATCAGTTGCCCAGGATCCGTCGCAGAATAGGCCGCTGAATCGATTAATAGCACTCATGGCGAAGAGCACCAGACCCTGGACAAAAACAGAAGCTTCGCCGTAGGAGAAGGACTGCTCAAAGCCGCGCAGCGTGTAAATATAAATCTGCTGATACGAGGCGATCATCACGAATCCCACGGAGAACGCAAAGGTGAGCGAGGTGTCCGCCAGGAGGCAGAAGCACAAACTCGTAATCACTCCGGGCAGAAGGCTCACCAAACACTTGACCAAGATGCCCGTCTTAATGAACGCGTAGATGAAGAAACAGAGGGTTTCCAGGGCCATTCCGCCGGCCGAAACGGCAAGGATCCACTGCATCTGGGCCTGATCCTGGCAGCCAGGCGGGGAATGCAGCAGGCGGACGCCGAGGGCCAGCGGGAGCAACAAACATAGCCAGGCTCCGAGGCCAGCATTGGGTCTAAAGGGTCAGATTAGATTTCCGGATTAGAGATAAGAACCACCGCACTTTGGACCTTCACGCCGACTCACCTGGGTGACATGGCCTTGATGGTGAACACGTCCGCTCGCTGGGTGATCCGCTCGTGGCTCGCCTGGCTGTCCGTCGTGGAGGAGCACGACTCCGAGTCCGAGTGCTCGCTGTCTGGTAGTGAGCGCCGCATTATCCGCTGCTTCTGGTGTCTCAAAACATGGCTTCAGCCGAAAATTGTCCCCGATTTTTGTGTATTCGCCAAAGAGGTCACGGAGAAAAGCGTGGGCTTTTCTCTCCTGCAGGTCAGTCTCGGGAAAGTGCTTTGGGATGCACTGGACCAGCTGGTCGCGCTTTGTTGTTGCCCCTGCACCAAACTGTTGCTGCTGCTGTGTTTGGTTTCAACTGCACTTTGGTATTTTCCGTCCAGTAGTGCGGTCACACTGCGCGGTAAGTACTAATTTAAAAATATATTTTTTTTAAGTTTATTTAAAAATTAAGGTAAAAAGAAGAAAATAGAAAATAACAAACCAGAATAATAATTTAATTTTAGGTATTCGAGTTTGACTAATAAAATATACCAGAATATATTTAACCCTTTGTGGACTACTGGCCATTTAAGAAACTTTTCAATATTTCCTAATTTCACGAATTTTAAATAACGGATTTGTTCTTTGACTTAACAAAAAATTATATTTTTTAAAGAGTTTTTATACCCCTGAAGGGTATTATAATAGTCAGAAATTCGCAACTTTGAAAAGCAGACGTTTCCGACTCCATAAACTATATATATTCTTGATCAGCATCAACAGGGGAATCTTTCTAGATATGTCAGGAAGAAATCGATTTTTTGGCCATTTTTGCAAAATTTTATAAGGGGTTGTTACATCATTAAAATTAGCAAAAATGCCCAAAAATTTTGATTTCATAAAATTTTAAATTTGGTATGCAGTTTTTTTAAATTAATAAAAAATAACACAAAACTGCTTTCCGAATCGAAATTAATGCATTTTTGGCTTAGTTATGATATATTTTAATTGTTACCTGCAAGGGTATACAAACTTTGGCTGGCCAAAGTTAGCTTTCTTTCTTGTTTTATCTCATTTGGGAGATATGTTCATTTTGTATTAATTCAAAATTTCTGTTTAATGTTTAAAAATCGAACGACTATATCATAGCATATGAATGATCGGCAAATGTAGAGAAAAACTATAAAAATAAAAATATATAAATATGATCTAATTAAAAACTGCAAGGGTATACAAACATAGACGTGCCATACTTAGCCTTTCTTTGTTAAATATCAAACAACAAAATATAACAACTGTTCTAGCATGTATAGCATAAAAATCTATCTTATATTATAGCCTTATATATATACCAGGGGTGTTAGTTGAAGTTTGCCGGTTTTACTGTTGATGCCGCTAGCCGTACTATATACATTTGTATCATTCGGCATATGTGTCATTTTTATACCCTTGCAGGGTATTATAATTTCAGTCAGAAGTTTGCAACGCAGTGAAGGAGACGTTTCCGACCCTATAAAGTATATATATTCTTGATCAGCATCAACAGCCGAGTCGATCTAGCCATGTCCGTCTGTCCGTCCGTCTGTCCGTCCGTCTGTCCGTCTGTCCGTTTCTACGCAAACTAGTCGCTCAGTTTTAAAGCTATCTCAATGAAACTTTGCATATAGTCTTCTATATGCTCTCACTGCTATATATGTCGGAACTGGCCGGATCGGACGACTATATCATATAGCTGCCATACAAATGTTCGATATATTTTTAGAAAAAAAATTATAACTTTGCTGTTTTTTAACATTTTTGCACCATTTTTTAGATATGACCATTTTATATTATTTCTGAATTTTGGTAAAAATTTTATGAAAATCGGAAGACTATATCATATAGCTGCCATAGGAACGATCGGGAAATTAATAGAAAAAAAATTATAGATTCGTTGTTTTTCAACGTATTTTCATCTACTCTGGGATATAAGCTTATTTTATTATTCTAGAATTTTGGTATAAATTTCAAAAAAATCGGACATCTATATCATATAGCTGCCATATAAACCGATCCGTAGATGTATACAAAATGTAAAGCTGGGAATGCAAAACTGTAACTGTCAAACTGTAAACATAATAAGTATAGGTAAAATGTAATGAAATAATATCTGCAAGGGTATACAAACTTCGGCGTGCCGAAGTTAGCTTCCTTTCTTGTTTTCTGTTGACATTATTCTAAAGAAATACACAAGTCGCATTCCGTCAAAATAAAAACATCATACTTTTTTACCTTAGTGAGTTTGTCGAGTTTCGTTCCAAGTAAATCGAATTTGCGGGACCCATGTGATGTCGTGAAATTCAAGTTATTAAAACCTTGGTAAAATTGTTAAAAAGGATCGCTACCGATAACAAATTATCAATTTGAATAATACGTTGATCGAAAAACGGCCGGAATGGGCCCGAAAACATGGCAAAGTTATCTTGCAACATGACAACGCGCCGTCTCATACCGCTAAACTGACGAAGGACACACTGAAAGGACTTGATTGGGAAATATTATCGCACCCGCTGTACTCTCCAGACCTCGCCCTGTCCGACTATCACCTTTTTGCATCAATGGGACACTCACTGGCAGAGCAGCGCTTCGCCAATTTTGAAGAAGTCGAAAAATGGCTCGTCGAATGGTTTGCCTCGTAAGAAAAAAAAGTTGTTTTGGAATGGTATCCAAACTTTGCCTGAAAGATGAGCGAAATGTGTAGAAGCCAACGGTCAATACTTTGAATAACAAATTTTTCACATTCTCTTGAGAATTGAGTGTTTTCTTTATCAAAAAAACCGGCAAACTTCAACTAACACACCTGGTATACCGTCATCTATTTGTGATTTCACAGTTACTTGTTCTATTTTTCAATAGTGAACGAACGAAGATAAATAAAAAGATCCTTCTAAATAACAACTTTTTGTAGTACCCTTTTTTTTATCGTTCTACTGGTGGACTTACTGGGTATAGTTGTAACCAGCTTCCCAAAAGGTAACTCAATTTCCTGTTTGTATTTTTATATTTTAAAACCAAACCTTGTACAAGTTGCATTTAGCATAAATAACATTAAGAGAATGCTGAACTACTGGAGGAAAAGTGATCGCCGCCTTAAAGCAGTCCAAACAGGTAATAGAGGACGGGCAGAATGAGGGCTCCCTTGGCGGCAGAAATTCCAGTGATGCCAACGACCAGCTTAAAGATTCCATACCAGAAGCTGAGCTGCAGGGCCACATGGAGACCCAGAAGGCTGTTGGATATAAGCTTTAGTACCTGTGTTGTGATTTCTACCCTTTCGATACTCACATTTTGTCCTTGCGACGTGCCTTTTCCAGATTCTTGGGCGGCTCCTTGCTGAGGTACTGGCGCACTCCCAGAATCGTATTGCTGAAGTAGTCATCCCATTTGAGCTCTCCAATATCAATAATGAACTTCTTCTTGTCCACGGGATTCATTGCCTTGGAGAGCGCCAGCAAACGTTTGTTGTCGAAATGCCATTCCGTGAAGATGAAGCGTTCCAGGGTATTCAGGGAGTTCCAAACGTTTTTGTGCAGACGAATCAGGCTGTATTTAAAAAGAAAGCATAAGAAAAACAAGGTAATTTTAATATTTAAATTATTTTAAGAAACTTTATATCTTTTTAAGAGTTGAAAATATTATGTTATATATGTTATAAACCCTACTAAATGTTATTCCAATCAATTTATCGGTTTTATATAATTATTTTAGGTTTTAAATAGTATCTATAATAAAAACTTTCTGTTCATTTTATCAAAGCTAACAAATCTGCGTATCCCATTATAATAAATTGGGCTTGAAAATAAATTATAAACTGAAATTTTGGCAAACAAGAAGACGAGGTAAAAGTTCATAAAAACCCAAAATTTGCAACATAATTTGCAATGCAAAAACCAAGTTTAAGCTTCTTTATATCTTAATTAAAAACCCCCCTCAACTAGCCACTGTTTTTGTAGTACTTTCACCATATACATAAATCATGCCGCTACTCACATCGGTCTGCCGCCTCCAATCTTCGTCACCAAATCCAGAATCAAGGCGGGAACAAAGTGGAAGAGAATGGCGCCCAGGCGGAACACCCAGAGGCTCTTGACGAAGCGCAGGTTGGGATACCACACGGCACTGTTCAGTGGATAGTCGTGCAAATAGCCATTGATCTTGTCGGTCATCAGCTCAAAGCGGAAGGGCTTGTAGGTACTGGAGGTCAGGTGGAAGATCTGCAGATCGTCTGGGCGGCCGCCATTCTTAGCCTGCAGAGCGTGGACATAGTAGCCGGTGGTTATGATGCCATTGACCACCACATCGATGGGTATGTAGTCCATAATGATGTTGGGATCCAAGGGAAGGCGACGCAGTACACCCTTGGAGGCGCCCATGAAGAAGCCCTGCGGTCCATTCTTTGAAATGGTCCATCCGGGAATGGGTTCCTTCCAAGCGGCGGTGACTAAGTAAGAGGATGAGTATTAGTTTATGGAGAAGCTAGCAGGTCTGCTTCAATGGACACTCACTCATGCTGGGACGGACAATGCCGCAGGGGAATTTACTGGCCACATTGGCCACCTCGTGCTCGGCCAAGTGCTTGGTGAAGGTGTAGGTATTGGGGTGATCCTTCATCAGTCTGTCAAAGATTATCCATTATAGATTGGTTAATTTATCATCAAATCCCAACTCACTTTGGTTCCAGTTCCTTGAGGGCATCATCGTTGAGCGTCTCTGCCAGCTGGATGATCTTTTCGGGATCTTCAGGCGAGGGATACAGCTTCTCCTCGACCTCGGTTAAATATGCGTTTACATAGGCGCTGGACACATGGACCAGGGCATCCAGCTTCTTTAGCTGCGTGCACAGCTCCACCACTCGCCTTGTGCCCCTCAGGTTGATGTTAGTGGTCTCTTTCAGGGATTGGAAAAAGTCCAAAGTGGCTGCCGAATGGAAGACCACATTCACATTGTCGATCAGGATCTGGCGATCCTTGGGCGAGATGCCCAGGTTTTCCAGCCCCACATCGCCCTCGATCGGAACGATCTTGGAAAGACGTGCCTCCAGCTGCAGCTCCTTGAACTTATCAAACACGGAGTTCTTCTTGAGCTCCTCGAGTCGCTCCTGGACATTCTTGCCCTTCTTGGCCCGCATCAGCAGGTAGAGTGTGCCCACGTTGGGTACATCGCGTAGGAGTTTCTCCACAATGGTGACGCCCACGAAGCCAGTGGCGCCCGTAATGAACACATTGCGTCCCCCGTAGAATTCTGTGATGGGTGAGCTGCAAAGACGCAGAGTATTTTCCAATTAGTTGTGCCCGCCTTCTACATATGTTTATGCAACTACCAGCGACTATATCTATAGATGTCTCACAAAAAAGATTAACCAAACTTTCTCTCATCGCCCATTCAAATGGGCAAATGCCGTTGCTTACGACACTCGTTCACCCATAAAAAACCTCCGAGGGAGAGGGCATCATCTTCAACTGTGTTTGTCCAGCGGGAAACCAGTTTCCCCTCCCGGTGGACCCTAAGTTCTAAGTGCCCATTGTGTATGGATTCCTCTAATATTGATCTAACTAATGATTTGTTAGCAGGTGCCGGCTGGCGGGTTAATGCTGGCATTCAAATCCATGTCGTGGGTGTCGCCTCTGAATGCTGCTCTCATGGTACTTTGGAACGAGCACTCCACTGGAAACTTGTCTTGCGATTGAATAACTTGCAAATGAACTAGGGAAACTAAATAAGGGGGAGAGTACAGAAACTGGATGCTGGATGGATCACGTTCAATGTTAATTAAAAGCTAGCGATGCTAGTGATTTGAGGTCTTCTAAGATGGTTGTTAGTACTGGCCTTTGATCTCCTGGAGACCTGGGTTTAGATCTAAGGTTTTGTAGTTGATTTATAGTTTATAAGGGGTCTTACTTTGTCTTATTCTATTATTAAAACTGCATTAATTTCTTAGCCTATTGATGCTAAAGATATCTTAGTATCTTTAGGTTGAAATAGGCTCTTTCAGAGCCGGAAGTTCCTTTTCTCAAGTACTACACCCAATAATTTCGATCGAATTACCAAACATAGGGGGATATACATAGTGGTATCTTTAACAAAAAACACGCAACCTGACCATTCAATTAGCCAACTTCATTTCTCTTTTAATGACCTCCATCACAGTTCGCTGTCTCCAGTTTTTTCTTTACCCCTTTTTTTTTTTTTTGTCATGCCAAATGATTTTATAATGACGATCATTGAAGATGATTTCTGTTTTTTTCATGTCTTTTATGTTTGCCCCCTCTACCCATGCGTGATATAATTCCTGCATAACAAATCACATTCGGATGGGAGCAAATAAATGCAACATTTCCTATTCCTATATTTGTGCATGCAAAAAAAAATAAAAACCGCAAATGCAAATTTTCTTTTGAGCAATTAAAGGAGGCCCTCGAGGTGGCAAACACCTCAAAATGTGATAAAGTGTGCAGTTGAAGCTTTTGCAGGTGCTTATGTATGTTTACATGCCAGAAAAAAAGGCAAGTCATCGTTTTGGCCAGGCTTACAGCTCAAGAGCTTGCTTTAAAGCCAACTAAATGAAGCTTTCACTTTGTGGCTAGCAGATTGGCAACGAAGGGAAGGCAAACGAAAGGGACTACAGGTAGGTGAACCCAATCAAGGCAAATGGCTAATAACTTATTGGACAGATTTTTAGCTTAAAATGCTACCCGCTGTTTTGCTCATTTCTCTCTTTTTGGCCAAGTTTTAAGGCTGCAAATTAACTTTCTTATCAGTTGGAAATCAACTGCCTGCTTCTGAGATTAGATTTTCCATTGACCAGTCACAGGCTTATCTGGGATAATTAAGTGAAACGATTTATGGTGGCAGTGCTACTTGAAATTTGTTTCAAATTAGGTTTTGGTTTGCCTAGAAACGTGTTTAAGATTAAATAATAATGGAAATAGTTCTTAAATTATTAAAAATATTATTATTATTAAACACTTTGCTAAGTAATTAAGTTTTCTAGGTAATTTCCTTTATAAATTTTCATTGTTTAACATTTTTTAAAATTAATTTTCCAAATATGACGCTTGAAAGCTTTAACGGAAAATAACGCTGGAAAACTGTTGCATAATTCAGTAGCATTCATTGGCAACAGTTTACCGCATTCCTTAATTGCTGGCGTTAAGAACCACTATATCATTAGCTTGCATAAAAACTTAACTGCTCGCTTGGGCACCTCGGGGCCATTAAGGCACTCGACTTTGGGTAACTGACCTTACCAACTGCATCCAACCTTGTGCCGGGACATAAATCTCTGGGCAAATTATTATTTATGATGCCGTGTTCCGAAAATATTTAGCAACCTGTCAGGATCTTGTTTCCCTTCGGCTTCTTTTGATTTCATTTAACCTGTAATTTTCCGCTCGATTTCCAGTTTAACTATTGAGGTCTTGTTATTGCATAGGGATTACTAGACATGTCAATGTTAGGGCGAAATAATTGATATGTTAATCCTATTTGCATTTTATTCTCACATTTAGGTGGCTTACAAAAATTTTCCATTGTTGATGCTAAGGGAAGTTAAACTTTCCAGGTGAGAGATTCTCGGGCTGCGAAGAAAGTGTCGAGCGAGTGGCAGTTAATTATATAGTATATAGTCAAACTTGAGCCCTGATCTGACAGTTAAAAAGGTCGTAGAGGTACGGAATATATGTAGGTATATACATATATTGTTTACCTAGGTAATATCTAAAATTAAGTAAGTGAACTTCAACAGTCAAAACCATAAGATAAAGAATAGTTTTGAATAAGATTTTAAAGTTTTTCTTAATGGAAGTAAGATCACAAGGGAGCTAGGCTCTAATTGAAGTCTTTAAAAAAAGAACCTCACCACTCTTAAGACCTTCTTTATATGCCTGATGATTAGTTTGGCTTAAAATCCACTCTTAAGATTGGAATTACCTAATATGAACATGAACTTGGAGCTCTAAATTACAAATTAAAAAAGATAAAGTATCTTTGAATACCAATCTTCAACAATTTGTGCTAGGAAACATCTACAACTTTAGAATTTTGATACTAAGCCTGTACTTTGCATACGTATCTCTTGCCAGATTTTTGTCGCATTTCGAACTTTGCACCGCATTTCTAACCTCACAAATGACACCCGAAAGCGGAGAAAAGAGAAAAAGCTGCTGACTGAAAGCGGTCAGACGGGCTACCAAAATTAAATATACCACTAAAGATCACAAAAACACCGTTGTTTTGCTGTAGAGTTTAGCAATAACATACACTTACCTGGCCATGGTTACTCAGCAGGTGTGGTTATTGCCAATAATTCTGCCAGCCGTTGCAGTTAGCCGCACGATTTGGTTATTTGTTTCAGACTAGCAAGACTTGGCTTAGAACGTCGAAATTTCTCTTTTCCACGTATTTTCTTCTCTCTTACTGCCTCTTCTTCGTTTTCGTTTGCTTCGTCTCCTTTCTTTCTACATATATATCTCTTACTCCGCTGCCTTTATTGTTGTTGTTGCGATGCGACTGTAAACAAAGTACAAACACCAGTGCAACTGCACGTGTGAGAGTTACGCCGCCTGTGTATCTGAGTATCTGTGTGAGCGATCTGCGATCCTACGAATTGCTCCGATATCCGAACGTTTGCCGGCAAGAGTAAAACTTCAACTGAATGTCTGCCCGCTGAATGGCCACGGAAATGTGCTCGGCTGCCAGGCCGGATCGTCATTATCACGATCGTCAGTCGGGCAAACCAGTTATTCAGTCAAAAATGTTGTTGAATTTTTATACACTATCTGAGAGTCTTATAATTTGAGTCAGATGTTTGCAAGTGAAGTATAAGATACATAAGATATTCTTGATCAGCAACAGTTGAATTGATCTACGTAAACTAGTCTCACATATAAAACTTGGGCTTTCTGATATATATATTCTATATTATAAATGAATTAATAGAACTCTCTAATTTTATTTTATAAATTTTTTTAATTCAGTAGAGTAAATTGGGCCTTATGTGAAGTTGCTTTCTTACAATATGAATACGATCGTTAAAGTTAATTTTCAAAGAGAGTTTGCAACAATATATATGTATACATAGAGAGCGAGAGAGCGAGAGAGAGAAAGTTCAAGAGATAACTATTAAGGTCACAGTGAACTCCCAGAGAAGTGAACAGATTTTTAATAAATTTTTAAATCCAATTTATTATTTCTTAAAAAATTTAAGGTCCTGGAAAATTACTCCCAATACTTGTATTTAACTTTTTGATCAACTTCGGCACTTTATAATTATTTATATGTTTATAAAAAGTATCTATAGATGCTAACTATAAACCATTTTGTGATTAGTCCTGGCAATTTAATACCTTTAACAGAAGGAAACATTCAGGAAACACCCCTAAACTAATCTATATAAATTAAATAGTCATACTATATAGATGTATCCCCCAAAGGAGGTTTAATATTGTCGGTTGTATCGGGAATTCACTGTTTTTTCGATTAACAAGTTTCTTCTCTCTTTTAAAAGCGCCACTTTCGGAAGTTTTAGAAACTAGTAAATTGCTCAGCTCAGAACGACGTAGAAATCCGTAAGATACTCTTGTAAAAGTAGTGTAATAATGTATAAGATATGTCAAATCCGTGTAAAAATATATAGAAACCTTACTTTATAGAGAGAGTAAGGTCCTTGTAATACCAGTATACTATATTCCTAATCAGGGTCGGTCCTGGAAATATTTATATATTTTACTAACGAATCTTTGACAACTCTAGTAAGGTAACCAGGTTCAAAAACCCAAAAGTTGTTTCAGTCAATTGAAAGATTGAATCTTTTCCACGTTATTCAACCATAATCCCAAATAAAAACACTTTTCCAAAGATTTTCCTTAACATTAAAATCATATTTATTGGAATAATAGTTACACATTTAAAGTTTAGTTCTCGTATTCTTCGACTATTTGACTATAAACCGGATAATTATGACAACAATGTACAAATCCTTCATTAGTTTAACATTTAGTGTTTAGTTAATGTGACTAAGTTTTGGGCTACTTTTGCATTGCTGTGTGAATAGATAGATTCGTATCTAGTGTTGCTCTGATAGTTAGTTAGTTTTTATTATATTACAACTCTTTGTCTGACTTGTACTTGGCTTGTGTGAATAGACTTAAAGATAAAATACATGATACCCTACTAAGAACAAACTACGGATGGAAACGAACAACCAAGTGCAGGAGCATTGGAGATTGCGCTCGAAATATTGCACAATCCAAAGTCTGGCGATGCACGAGTCCAGGCTACAACCATACCAGGAATCCCCAGATCAGAACCGCCAGCGTAAGACCAAGCTGGAGGCCCAGGGAAAAGGTCAGTGAAAAGTACAGGACGGCGAAGATGACAGCATAGCCCGCATAGTAGAGGAAATTAAAGCTAATGGGAAAACAAAATAGTAATCAGATACGATTTTCATACAGAGCAAAGTATACTTACACCTTCCAGTAGTTGCGATGCCATTCTGTGGTCACTGCCGACTCCTTGAAGTAGAAACGCCGAATGCCAATCAGGCAGCGATCGATGAACTCGGACCAATCGCACTGGCTGGCATCGAAATTATAGCGTCTCCGATCGCTTTCCGGTATTAAAGCTGAAATGCGCAGGGCATTCTTTAAAGAGTAGCGGAAGTCCTTGTCCAGAAAGTAGTCGAAGGCCTTGGTGCCCTTCTGGAACACCCGCATGTACTCGTAGGCCCTGTAAGATATCATAAATATTATTATTATGGTAAAAGTTAAGTCTATAAATCTGTATCTTACGTGTGCTGTGGCATTCCAATTCCGAAAAGCTTCTCTGGTATAATGAAAACCATCGCTGGCAGCAAATGGAAAAGATAGAAGAATAGATTGTAACGCCAACCATTGCGCAGTTTCGTCGCAGGCTTCCATACGAAACTATTGGGCGGATGCCGCTCCACGCTGTCATTGATGATTGTACAGAACTCGGAGAGGGTCAGCGGGTTAACCTCCCCGGAGGTGCAGTGGATGATCTCCGGTTGCTCCAGCTTCCGGGTGCCCACGTACCAGCCCATGACCAGGGATGAGTTGATCACATAGTCGCATGGTATGATGTCGATCACAGCATTTGCACTTCCGCACATCGTTCGGAAGATTCCCTTCACGAAACCGGCGAGGAAGCCGAGATGACCAGAGTTTGCATTGCCCACCCAGCCCTTCATTGGGTGCTCCAAGGTACCATAAACTGTAGAGCAAGAAATTGAGGGGTTAATTAGTTACTACACTTTTTTGAAAACGGTATTTAGCCCCAAGTTTTGTTTAGGGTTATCTTTTTATAGTTAAATATTGAAGTATTTTAAACCTTAAGTAACCCGACTTAATTTTGTAATTTAAACTTAAAAAGCAACAAACTAAACAACAAAAGACCACTTTCTGGCATCAGTTAAGCTGCCGTATAACAACATAACGTGTGAAAACAACCATGTTGTCCAGTTATAATCAATTAAAAACACTGTACGTGTCTATTATCGTCCTATGAAAGTGGCTGTTGAGTTTTCGTCAAGTGCCGAACTTTGATTATATGGCAAGATAATCTTAGGCTTAACCACAGCTATTATGTTGTGTAAACAGGTGGAGAAACCCGCTTTAAGCGACTTACCAATCGATGGCCTGACTATGGCTGCTGGCAATCCGGACATTTCGGCCATCAGCAGATTTTCGGAAAGATTCTTGGTAAACGTATACGTATTGGGATGATCCCGGATATAACCCTTGCACTTCTGATCAGTGAAGTCCTCCCAGGCAGCATCGTCCTCGGCCATCTTCATCATCTCGTACGGATCGAATTGTGACTTGTACACTTCCTCGGCAATCAGGCCGCGATTATTGCTATTACAGAAGGCCGTCGAGCAGTAGATGTAGGCGGAAAGCTGTTTCAACTGTTTGGCCAACTCGATGGTGCGCATGGTTCCCGTGAGATTGGTCCGAATGGCGGTGCGCAGCGGAGAGCTGAACTTGATGGTGGCTGCACTGTGGTAGATCACATTGACGCGGTCAATAAGCTCCTGCAGGAGCTCGGGAGCAAAGCCAAAGTTCGGTTCACTCAGTTCTCCTACAACAGGGACCACCTTGGCCAGGGTTTTCTCCGAGTACTTTTCAAAAATCTATATTTAATAAAGGGACATTTAAATATATTTGCATAATTAGATATTTAAATTAATAGTATCTATATATATTTCCAGTGTACTTTCGGTTGTAAGAAATTAATGACTCCACGGTCGAAAGGTGGCTTGGTAAATATCCACGCCCACATTAAGCCGCACAAATTTTGATTGTTAGCTTTGAGAGTTAAGTGTTTTCTTCTCTTGTACTTTAGCCTTTTTTTTGTGAATAAAATACTAACAGGTAAGCAATGTCTAAAAACAACAAAGCATTTGCTTTTAACTGCTTTTGGTTACGCCATTAAAAATGCGTTTAAAATATAATTAACAATATGTGAAGAGTCTCGTAAGGAGAAAGAGCAAACAGAATAGAAGGTTTGCGCCGAATTGGATGCTCTTTCAAGTAAATTATATTGTTTATATCTTAAGTTATTGTATTATTTATATTATATCATATTCAAGAGACAAGTTTTAGCGAAACAATAAAATTTACAAAAGAAAATCTCTTAAGAACTATATAACAAGAAAATAAATGTTAACGACACGAAATTCCTAAAATAATTATTAATATTATTATTTCTGGCATTATTTCTACTATTATTCTATAAAGCGTAACCCATATTCGTTGTCAAAATACAAAAATAATTAAAAAAGAAACTAAAAACGCCGCCGATCTCGGCTCACAACGGAAGAGGTCGTTTGAGGTGAGATGGCGACTTGGACAAATTAACGCTTCATAAAAAGCCTCGTAATTGGCTTTAATGACATGCCCTGTCGCCCTCGGGGGCGCAAATCCATGTCAATGGGGCGTGTCCCGCAACGCCACTAGACTTACCGGCTTTTGGAGCAGACGACGAATCCGCTCGTTCGGATCGAACTTGCGCTTGCCCCGCACCAGGACGTAAATGGTTCCAATGTCCGGATGTGTGTCCAGCAGAGCTTCAATCAGAACAGTGCCCAAAAATCCAGTGCCACCGGTGAGGAAGATATTTTTGTGGGCAAAGAACTCCGGAATTGTAAGAGCCGTTGTCAGCTGTTGCCGCTGGGTGGAACCGTTCATCCGGAGCTTCCCGTTCGCCACTATTCCGGTGTTGTTGTTCTCCGTTGGGCAGTCGGAGGTGGAGTTGGTGCCGCCATGTTCCGTGATGACAGCCATGGTGTAGGGCTCGAGATTCGTCGGCGGCGCCAATTTGCTGCTGAGCGTTGGAATCGGTTGGGGCAAGCTGCAGGAAATACAAGAGAGACAAGGAAACGAGCCATGAAATCGCTTGGTTCACGTTCATTAGCCTAACAGTGAAGAGTTTAAAGAAAAAGAAAGATGAAGCCGGCTATCGAGGGCATTTTGACCGAGAAACCAGCTAGACGACACCTTCCTCAGTGTGTCAAGTTGAGCTGCGAGCGGAAGTGCATTATAAATCTGTTATCAAAATTAGATGGAAGTGGAGTGCACGTTGCGGTTATGGCTACCGGAAGGTTAGTGTCTAGACATTGCTCTAGACCTGCATATAATTAAGCTTTCCACACTTATTACTATTTTTATTTATCACCCTTTTTTTTAGTTGCTTTTTTTTAGGATGTGAAGTACACTTCAAAGGCAGACCGCTTGGGATTTCATGTAATCATGGTAATGCATCTAAAAGTTGGTAACAAAGGAAATGCTGCCAAAGAATCAAGAATTAAGAGGTTTATATAAGATTAACCTATAAATAATTTTAAAAAAATTATAAAAATCATGAAAGGATGAGGATCACCACACAAGCTTTACTTCTAAGTTATTGGAAAAAGCTGCTAAAAAATTAAGGTTTTTCAAGTGAAATATCTACATTTTAAAGACCTCTTAAGACCCTCTTTCAAGAGCCAGTTAAGACATCAAGTAGGCCCTGGATCATTGACCCCTTTTTCCCTTGTTCATCCAAGATAGCATTGACTTTTCATTCGATTTTGGACTGTCTAGGCGCCCACCTATGATAGTATTTCTAGTTTTCAAAGTCTTCAGTACACAAAATTTTTGGTCATTTTTTGGTGTTGAAAATTTATGTAACCACATAGTTTTGGCTTATTAAATTTTTAGTACGGAATCAAAATTATCAGTTTTTGTCCCTTCGAGGACACCGTTTTTGGCAATATGAATACTTTCAAGGTCGGCCGACTGGGTGCGACATACTGCTGGCGAATCGGCAGCCTAAACCGTCATGTCGTGCCTTCGTCCCGTCTCTTCCGTTGTCTGCAGAAGCGGCATTACACCAAACGCTATACCTTCGATGATTTGACCCAGTCTCGTATGGAAGCAATCTACAATTCGCCGAGCAATATTAAGCCTCCGCGCGAGAGTCCCTGGCGGGATAGCCAGGCGACCGACTTGAATGATATCGGATATGAGTCCCATTGCAATGATCGCTTGTACATGGCAAAGAACTTATACCGTCATTCCAAACAGGCGTATGAGCAAAAGCGACACGAGCGGCGCTTGGAGGCCCAGAAGAGGTTCCAAAAGCATTTCAATAGCGATCAGGAAAAAATAGAGAGCCGGAAGCTCAGCATTATGCAGAATCCTGCCGATCATCAGAAGCGGCAGACGGAAATTATCGAGATGAATCGCCGACGATGGCAGAGTCGGCCGGAAGCAAAAAGGGAAATCAATACTTCGGGCATCACATACCGTCCCGAATTCCAGAAACAGCTAACGAGTACGGAATATTCTGAATTCCAGAGGCGCCTGAAGAATCTCTTGGGAAGGCATAACGAAGCGGAAGAAGAGGACTTTCGCGTGAAAAGTCCCAGGGCGGAAGCAGAAGAAGAGGACTTTCGGGTGAAAAGTCCCAGGGCGGAAGCGGAAGAAGAGGACTTTCGCGTGAAAAGTCCCAGGGCGGAAGCGGAAGAAGAGGATTGGCGTATGGGAGGTCCGTCCCAATACTCTGCTCTTCAGAGGCGTCTCAGGACGCTAATGGAGGCTGAAAAAAACCCGGAAGAGGACTGGAGGGTGAAAAGTCCCAGGGCGGAAGCGGAAGAAGAGGACTGGCGAGCAAAAAGCCCGAGGGCAGAAGGGGACGTGGACTGTCCACCAAAAAGCCGGAGGCCAGAAGGGGACGTGGACTGTCCACCAAAAAGCCCGAGGGCAGAAGGGGACGTGGATTGTCCACCAAAAAGCCTGAGGCCACAAGAGTACTGGCGGATAAGAAGTCGGAGGCCGGAAGCGGAAGAAGAGGACTGGCGAGTGAAAACGAGGGGAGAAGCGGAAGACTTGTTCTGGAAGCTTAAAAGCCAGAGGCCAGAAGCGGAAGAAGAGGACTGGCGAGTAAAAAGCCCGAGGGCAGAAGGGGACGTGGACTGTCCACCAAAAAGCCTGAGGCCACAAGAGTACTGGCGGGTAAGAAGTCGGAGGCCGGAAGCAGAAGAAGAAGACTTTCGGATAAAAAGCTGGAGGCCAGAAGCTGAAGAAGAGGACTGGCGGCAAATGAGAAGCCGGCCTACGGGTTCCAGCCTCCAGAGACGCCTCATGGAGCTCATGGAGGCTGAAAAGAAACCAGAAGCCGAAGAGGAGGACTTGCGCGTACAGAACCCCAAGGCGGAAGGCGAAGGAAAAAACCCTAGGCCCGAAGCGGAAACGAAAGCGGAAGCGGAAGATAGGGCGTGGAAGGCTAGAAACCTTTCGTTGGTCTTCGATCCAAATCAACCCTCCAAGTCCGGGCAGAAGAAACGCGATCAGGATGTGGAATCGCAGTACTGGCACTCCTGGCACACCTGTCCCGACAACCAGGAGGCGGAGACCACCGTGCAGCTGAAGCCCCATCAGCGCCGCAAAAAAATTACGATCCATCCGCCATCCTATACACGCGGCGGCCAGAGGCGTAGCTACCACCAGGCAGCCCTTTATCCGCAACCCATTGAGGCACAGCCCGAGCCGCTGTCCAACGCTCCTCTGATGCCGAAGCCGCTCCGTGCCATCCCCAAAAAGGAGAAGAAATCGAAGCCCAAGCGCAAACGTGAGCGCAAGCCAGTAATGCCGCCACGCTTCAAGATGACCATCAAGACTCGCCTGGCGGTTACACGCAGACCCACGCCCGAGCCCAGCACCTTGCGGCGTCTCAACATACCATCAGAGGTGGCAGGACCTAGTTTTCATATGGCCAATCTTCCTAACTCTTTCTTGAACGGCTGCCTTGCAGGCTAAGAACCTTTTTGGAAACTGAAAATTGGGAGTTGAAGTTTGTTTTAAATTAATATCAACCGGGCTTGGTGAATTAACGTTATACCAACATGTACCTTTTTTTTTTAAGACAAATTCAATTAAACAAGATTTACTAAACAATGAGCATAAGGATATTAATATTTTAATGTAATCAACGACAAAATATATAATACATTACCAGTAAGGGCCGATTTTTCAATGTCAGGTTAAATTTTGTCATCAAGGAAATTTTTTTGGAAAAGATTTAAGACTTGTTTATTTTAAATAAAATTACCCTGACATTGAAAATCGTTCCAAAAGGTTTTGAATTTCCACAGAAACTGATAAAGGGAACAGTAAAGGGAAAAATCTTCCCACATTTCTGTTAGTTTTCCGTTGACTTATTCACCGGAAGAAAGCGTGCCTTGTTAGTAAACAAGTGTAAATAAATGGTAATTATTTCTGGGAACTCAGTTGACGAGTAAATAAAACGTCACACGTCTATTCACATAGCCAGCAAGGTAATCGAACGTTACCTGTAATTACAGGTAAAACTATAACGGGGTTCACCTCTGTAATTCTAAAGTAGTTTCTGAAGTACAATTATCATAAGTAAATACATATAATTTATGCCTGCTGATAGGAAATAATCTTTTCCTTTCCATTAAACCCTTTGTTGCACTGCATTTTAAGAATATTATAGCTCACCAACACTACAGACTTAATTGGTGAATTTCCTGTGCATTATGCACCTAAACTTTCCCACAATTAACTCTAATTAACCTCTTACACAAATCACCAAATTGATTAGAGCGGCTAAACCCAAGGGTAATTAATACCACTTTAAAGAAACTTTCGACCCACCGCCACACTTTCGATCCCAAAACTCATGGCCGTTGCCCAACACTGTTAACTGTACTTTCCCGCTGCCCAACTGCCAAACCATTCACAAGACCGCCTTTTGTTAGCTCCAACCAAAGTCACAACCATCAATAGCTCGACTAATTAATGGCAAATGACGCGTATATCCGAAAAAAAAGAAACCGAAAAATAAAAAAGAAATCAAACCAAGGTATAAGATGTAGTTAGATCTCACAAGGAGCGCGCGGCTCTGCGCGTTGTCCAAGCTCTTTGTACAGGTGTACACAGGTGGAAAAGATAATTAACGAAATGCGTAACAATTTGTTGGAGGAGAGATTAATTTTGAACATTTTCGTGTGACTCGATCGGCGCTTCCAAATTTGTGTCAAGGCCGCCCGGCGCAGAGATCTCGAGTGGAGTTGTCCATTCGAGGAGGAGGAGGTGGCCATCCGTAGGCCCAGCAATATCTATCTATATACATATATTTGTTCATATATATTTGGAGTTTGAAGCCGGAACGTTTGGCTTAATGAAAATGCACGGTCACGGTCAAATCGCTGTCGATCTCTAGAGATCGTCGTGCTGCGGTTTCTTTGTATGCAGATGAACATCGATCTCTAGCTCTCCCTCAAAGTTGGTACGGAAATACAGATGTTATAGTTGCGCATTTCTATGTTTCAGCTAACACCAAAGCGCTAATTGATTCGCTTGTAATTGGCCAACTGACTGGTCCCAACAGCCTCGCAGAAAATAGAAACCTTCGTTGGCTTTTCCCTTCAACAATTTTCAGGCGCTGACTCAACACATTTTCGATTTTCGCTTTCGAGCAAAGTCTGCCATGTGGCAGTCTCCAGAATTATGCAAATTATAATCGAGAAGCCTGAGAGGTTCTTGGGATCTGAGACAGAATGCCGCCAGATCGGCCAGCATTGAACCAATCGAAGTTAACTGGTTTCGGTGTTTAGTTTTTAGTTTTCAGTTTTCTGTTGTCTGTTGCTCTTGGCCTGGCCCCCATCCAAATGATTTGCATTTCATTTCCTCAATCTCTGAGCCGAGTCTCCTCAACACATCGCCATTTTGGCCTGGGCCCAGCAACATTTTTGTCATATTTTCACGGCGTATTTGTAATACTTTTGCTTGGCTTCGTGGAGTTCTTCGTTGGATTGGACCAACAGGTTTTTAGCTTCGGGATAGACAGCTTGAGTTATTGATGGCTTCGAAGGGCTCCGATCAGATCAGATCAGATCGTTGAACTTGACATTGGTTTATGGGGCTTATTCTAAATTTGGGGCAAAGACCTTGTATGCTTCAAGATACAAATCTTCTTGATATATTGCTTAATTTGACCTTTGCCTAAAGCTATTGGTAAAAAGAATCGATAAGAATACGAATGGAAAAGTGTCTAGGTAAATCTTAATAACAGAAATTTAGAAATTCATAGCTAAATTAACCTTACTTTAAGCTCAAATCTATTAAAAATTAATTGAAATTTATAGATTTGTTTATAGTGCTTTTCAAGCAAACATTGCATTATCTTTTGTATGCCTTTTTAATCTTTTTTCAATTATGACACTTGAATATACATATTCGCCAAGCAAAATGCAATGAAGCGAGCTTAGAAAGAGCCTTTTGTTGTTGGGGTCTGAGGGTCTGTGCTCATCTCCTATTTTGCATTTTTACTAGAGAAGCACATGGGTCGCTATATACATAAACAAACACTTTTATACAGATATATATTTTTTAGAGATATACCCGTGGCCATTATATGCCCTAAGATTTGCATAATTTTGCTACGTCTGCGTTTAGCTTCGTTCGTAATTTCTGTTTAGACAAATGACTGAAACCCAGCTGGGTCTTTTTGCGTCGGAGTATGTGTACGCATATATGTATATAGCAGCAACTGTGTCTGCATATTAAATATTTGTAAATTTCTTTTGCAGCCTCTCTAAATGGCAAATATCAAATTCAAGCCCTAGGCATTAACTAAGCAAAAATTTAAAGATAGACCCTAATGAATGGTATAAGAAATTAGTCGAGAGACTCTCTTTCCCTGTTAGGGTATCCTCTAACTGTGACGAATTTTTGGGTTTTGTTTATGACTAAAGATCCATTTTGGTCACTTTCTATTTTACGATGAACACCAGATCTCTCTCATCTCGGCCCGAGCATTGATTTCTCTTCATGTGCTGTTATGATTTTATTTCATTCCATTCAATACGATTCAGATGCCATTTGAATTGATCGCATTTTTGCTTGATTTTTATTTTTTATATATTTCCGCCTTGGCAACCAAATGTGTAACAATAATTTTGTTTTGTTTATGCTAGGCACATGGACACTTTGTGCGACAACGGGGGAGGAGTGAGTAGGGGAGCGGTGTGTGCGATTCAATGCGCCATAAAAAACCCAAGAAGAGGGGGGAAAAAAGCATAGCGAACAAATCGCACTTGGGCTGGGCATTAGCATTAAATTGCTGTCTGTGTAGAGACCTTAACATTGAAATCCCCAAAAAAAAATAAACAGATACAAAGCGGGCTGATTGAACCTTTTATTTTGTCGAGATAATTGAGATTCCGTTCAATGGCAATCAAAAGACTCAAGCAACGAACTTTAAGGCATCTTGTTACTAGTTTTTTAAATTTTGATTGCTTGTTATCTTTATAAAAAAAAAACTGTACATTTAATATAGGAAATTTTTTTGATTTACAATCAAAAGACTGAAAAAACGAACTGGAGCTAGAATTGGGCTTTTTAGCTTTTGACAATTGGGTTTGGAATTTTACTTTTATTTATTTGTATTTCCAGACAAATTTTTGGCAAACCGGTTTGCGACATAAAAGTTCGAAGCTAGGCCACACTTAATAAAAATATAAATAATTATGAAGAATACGTCTGGCCAAAAAAAGAAGCCACGCGTCAAGTTTCCAGAATATAAAACATAAAATATTAATAAGAGCTACTACTGCAAGCCATCGGAAATCGTAAACAACATTCTGGCTCGATTTGTTTTGCTGCCCATGAATTTTCCAGCAAAGCCTGGAAAAACGTACTCACTCAGTTCGGTGTCGCGAAAAACTCAAGTAACTCAAGAAAAACACACTCTTGCACACTCACGCACACGGACTCACGCAAAGAGAGCGGCTGCGAGCGGCGAGGAAAACTGGAAAATCTATGAAAACAAACATTTAAGTGAAAATCAAAGAGCTAAGACAACGGCTGATTTTTCCGCAAACCAAACTAGCGAACGGCAGAAAAAAAACAACAACAACAACAACAATGATTCACTTTACACTTTTCTAAAACTAAACAGAACTCTTTCGTCACTTCCGCCTCGGATTGTTTGGCAATTGGATTTGGCAAACGCTATTCGCTGCGATCATTAGTTGTATTACTTCCACCGATTTTTCGATCGATCGATTGCACCACCCCGTGAGGGTTTCACTTTGCACTTGATTTAATGGCTCGGAGCACGACTTTGGGCAGATGCTAAGCCGAAGTGCAAACTGGCAAAACCGACTAACTGACTAACCAAGAGGAGATCGAAGGGGGAGAGGGCGGTCACTGGACGGCCACTGCGAAGGAGGTGGTGGATCGGTATATATCGGATCGGATCCGCTTTTAGCCAACTTGCTGCCAATGCCGACGCACGCTCACTGAAGACTGACTGTCCCCAGTCTCCATAGAGAGCTCTAGGGGGAAATAAGGCTGAAAAATCACTCACTCGTCACTGAGTCTTTCTGAGCTTCTAAGTCTCCGAGCCGCCGAGTTGTTGCCAAGACTTCGGGTCACGTAATGAAAATCGGAACAGAAAATAATCAAGAGCCAGGCCCGAACGGAGAAACAATAAACCCGCAAACTCAGCAGCAGCCAAGCAAAAATACAGAAACCGAAAACTCGGAATACAATACAACAAACAGCCCGCGAGAGAGGAGCTTTGAGTGGCCAGCGAAGCAGCGACTTGGCTTTGACTTTTTGGTAACTGAGACCGAGAAAGCTGACTCTCCAAATCGCGGCTATTGCTGGATATCTATTACGAGTGCGTGGTATCTTTTGAGTGGATCTGGCAATGCCTTTACGGCTTTCCGAGTGAGCCATAAATACGCGCATCAAACAGAAAGCACAAATCAAATGCCACATTGAATTATAGGTCTTAAAATATTTACCGAAAATCATCTTAAAATTGCTGTTTTAATACTCTCATTCATTAGGCAATTTCAGGCATAAGAAACTCTAAATTTGGATTGCTGTCTTTATTATAATTTATAAATTACTTTATTATCTGTATAATATATATCAAGCTCTTTGATTTGATTATTTTTTTGTCTTTAAATTGTTTAAATTGCTGCGGAAATGTCTTATTTAGCTGTAAAATCGTCAAGCGCTTCTTACATTTCATTTATAAATTACGTTCATTAAATATATTAAACCCATGTTTAGTTGTTAATTCTGGACTCAACACTAAAGTTTATTTTTTAATAATATTTAAGCCTTTTTCAGCCTTAGTTTATTATCAATTTAACAGGTAACTTTTCGGTTCCTGTTTCAAAAACTTTAATTATTATGCTTTCCTTAGGTTTAATGGCCTGTAAAAAATATATATTAAAAAAAATTGCAAATTGTTATTTATTTTTGCCCATACAGGAAAAGTTTCTTTTACAGACAATCCCTAGCTGTGGTTTCTGTTGCATGTTTTCTTCCCCCAAAAAAAAATATAAAAAATGTTATTTCCCTTTAAATTGTTTTGCAATTTGTGCCAATATTTCATTTTGTTACCATGTTCCCTTTTCTTTTATTTTCCAGCACATGATATAGTTTGCTGACAACTCCGATTTATTACGGCCAAGTACACATATATATATTGCTGATTCTTATAAGTTGTGAGCTTGGTTCCAAAGAGGGCATTGAATTATAAGGTAGGAAAAACACCAGTAGATTGCATGAGGTGTTTACCGATCACGTTTTAGATTGTCTAATTAGGCAAAGTACCTCTATTAGTTGAGTTTTTATAAAATATCTTAATAATAGACCCCATGGAAAAATGCAAATTAGTTGGAGGGTTTTATTTTTTTACAACAAAACCATTGACAAAAAGACGATCCGCATCCGATTTCCGAGCTTTCTAAGCTTGTTTCCCCTCCGGCGGGTTCAATTGCAGTTGACCTAGTTAAAAAGCCAGGTAAGAAAAACAAAAAAAATATAAAAGTGGGAGATACTGAAACCAGAGTTATAGGCCTCCATAGCAACACCCAAGAGTGCGCCTCACCTGAGCTGTAATTACAGGTGTGTGTTTGTCGGAGGGTACGACCCAGCTCTTTACCAAAAAAGAAATGTTAAAATTGGCAATAATTTGTGCGACACGCGAAGGAAAGTCGCCAAAGTTGGAAAATTGTTGATAGGAAAAGGGGGAAGTAGGGTTTGAGAAGAGGTAACAATAGGGAAACTGTGGTCCCAAAATAAACAGTTTGAAAATTAACATCTCAAAGAGGATGGGTCCAAAGATGAACCTCTCAGAAGAAAACTCCGACAACTGTAAATAAATTTAGCATATTTTAAAAACACAGAAAAGAGGGTTCGATATATATAATTATTATGAAAATATATATTTATTTATGGGCCATAATAAGTAATATAATATTTATAAATAAATAGGGATTTGAATTGAATTGTTTCCTGGAATTTAATTTATTTATTATTTAATATTTTTAATACAATTTTTCTCTGTCCTCTCAAAAATGTACCTTATTATTACCCAACTTTAAACTCCACAATTGCAATCGAAACCGCAAACAAATCAATCGCCGTCATTAGCAATGCAATTTTCAATAGCATTAACCTCAAGTGGCGGCCAACGTGTCTTCAATTGAACATTTATTTGTCTGCGAAAACAGGAAAACCGCAAAGAATATAGGTTCTTGTTAGTTAATCGCATTTCCACTTAGTCAGCGCTACTTGGCTACTACCACTCGATGTACTTGTGATCCCATGACGAGGCAGTGCGCTGCCTTACATATTTTTTGTGCTCCGTCATCGCGAGTTGGAGTTGCAGCGAAGCTTGGAGACCGGGGAACTGCAGGCAGGTGAAGATGGGCATCTGTGAGGCGGGCTTGGCCGTCAGCGACGTCACCCAGGGCGCATGAGTAATGAGTTCGGGGCTTTGGGTATTTCATTTCATGTTTGGCTTTTGTCTGTTTGCCGATGTCTCTCACCTATTTGTTATCGCTATAAAGACGCTTGTCTCCGGTAATACCCTCCTCTACAGGGAGCGGTTCGAGGGGTAATGTCGGATTTTGCTTAATCATGAATCTGTACATTTTTGTTTGGTTTAATTTTAATCAAATACAAGTCAAAAGTTTAGGTTGGTTTTTGATAATAGAAATAATAAATGAAAACTAAAAGCAAGATGAGAGCAAAGCACATGATATGTTATCACTTTAATAATAATTTTTGGTGATTCATAGACTAATCTGTACAAAAAATGATGAGAATGAATATTTAGATGGACTAGTTACCATGCTAAATTTCTTATCGCCATCAATTATAAATGTGTCTTTTCAGTAGAATGAAATAAAGTATGCAAAAATATTACCCAGAAATATTGTTTAAAAAGTATTTCCTGGAAATAATCTTTAAAAAAGATTTCATAGAAATAATAAATAATTCCTAATAATTGACACACAAAAATAAGAAATAATTTACAATAAAATGTAATCTATAGTTTAAAATTATTTTCTCTTTCATCTATTTTACTTCTACATCTCCTTTAAACACATTTATATCAATAATAATTACCTTTCCAATGAATATTGCCTTTTTTCCTGACTTATCAATTATTACCTCTTTAAGAGCATCTAGTATTTCCACTCTGGTGTCGCAGCGTTCATTTGTCTTAATGTGTTTACAGCGGCGGCCCAGCTTAAAAATTGATTAATATGCAGAGTGGCTATAGCCGTCATCACCACCAGCCTCCTCGTCTGCCCCCCTGGGTCTATATAATCGACAAGTTAAGGCCCCACCGTCCCCATATGACAATGCATTTTTGGTTTGTTTTTGTCGTATTTTCTGTTTTGATTTTCACATTATGTTGGGCCGCACTGCAATCGGCTGGCGACCTTGCTTATTGTCCAAATATTTGGGCCTACGAAGGTTATCTTGGATTCCAGAGATCTATAAATAAGTGGAATAAAATTTAGGTTAGAGTATAATAGTTTTTATAGAGAAAACAATGTAAATTTTTAAAGATTTTAATTGTTAAAATATTGTCGAAAAATATTGCAGATCAAATTTGTGTTTTTTTTTAATGATTTTAAGATAAAAAAAACTTTTTAAATTAAAAAAAAAAAAAATTAAATATTTTAATAAAATGCAATATTGTATATTTTAAACCATAAAATAAATATTTATTTTATTATTAATGTCTTTATAACACATAATAATTTAAAAAATGTGTGTTTATGTTATTTATATTTTTACATAAATTTATAGTAATATTATTATTATAAGCCTTGTAATAACACCACACTTTTCTTTTATAAAATTAGTAATAGTTTTTATAAAATTAGTTATTTGAACTAACCGCCTAGTGGCAACTCTGTTTTAATGGCTACGTGGCAACACTGGCTGTTAATTCAAAACGCAGTTAGCGCTGATTTTATGGCACCCAGTGCAGTGCAAAAAATCAGTTCTCCTGTTTGCCCTCAAATAATTTGTTGTCTTTCGGTTGGCGCAGGCGCGTGACGCCTCAAAAGAGGCGGAAAGAAGAAGCGCAGCGGATAGGAAGAAGAACTAGACCAAAGTGGATTTCATTCAATAGGAAAAAGCGGCCAAGGTGGTGGGAAAATCATAGCAATATCAGCCCCCAGACCGTTGTCAACTCACCACCGAAAAAAAAAAAAAAAAAAAAAATCGTCAAGGAGAGCGCAGGCGAGAGCAGCGAAAAAGAGACAGCGAAAGCAACTGCGAGAGCGGGCGCGAGGGTGGAGAAAGCAGAGAGAGAGAGCGGCCGGGTTCGCCAGAAGCTTTCTTCCTCTTCCTGCCTCAGTCACATTTCGCATTTCGAGCAGTGCGTCGAAAACAACGGTACCTTTCTTCTTGCTCCGGAAAAAGGCCTGTGTGTGTTAGAAAAATACAACAAAAATAGGCAGGAAAAAAGCAAAGAGGAAATAAGCGCGACGCGAAATGCCTGGCAACGTGTGTGTGTGTTAGTGTGATGCAAATAATAGCAATCAATTGTTAAATCCAACCCAAAGAAAAAGAAAAACAACAAATTGGGCCAACAACCAGGATAAAGAGAAAGAAAATCGAGGAGCTCCGGAAATCCAGTTCAGTTCCAAATCGCCGCAGCATCCACACGCGTTTCTAACCTCACTTTCGTTTTGGAGCCGGTACGTACACGCCCTTAAAAAAAAAGGAAAAAGAAAAGAAAACCAAAATGAAAAAGAAAAGCGAACAGGAAAAGGCCCCTCTTTACCACTCAATTGTCTGCCTTTATTTTTGGCATAATTTTTAGCCGATTTTAAGCATATTTTTAGCATAATTTTGTTTGCCTAGTTTGAGCATGTTTTTCCTTGTTTTTCTTTTTCTCGTTTGGCATTTATTTTTAGCCCCCTGTTAGAAGCAGCCCCTGTGCCCAACTTAACACCCCCCCCGCGCGCACACGTTGCCCATAAAAAAAATGTATGTCGCTGGGTTTATTATCTCATCCGGAGAATGTCGCTGCTTTTTGGCGTCGATGGTTGTAAAAAATTTAGCAGAAAATCTGACATTTCCGTTTTATGTTTCCGCCAAAGAGAGAGCAAGCCGAGCTTTAAGCGGAAAATGCAAAGAGAATCCATCATTTAACCGAGTAAGAGAGGCAGTGTGGGAGAGAGTAGCAGTGTCAGCCTAAAATTATGCTCCATATAATTATGAATTTCCCTAGAAAATTAGTTAAATAAGCAGCCGCCATAAATGTACAGACCATATTAATATTAGATCGATAAAACCCCATAGATAGGAAGCTATCTTATCTGATACATCCATCGGTCTGACAGAGTTGTTGAGTCAGCTGGTTGGGCACATTATATAATATAAGCTGGCAATAGCCAACAACCCCCCAGGAAAAGCCGGCAGACGCCCAGGAAAATAGTAGTAGCAGAAAATGGCAACGAAAGAGCGAGCCAGCTAGCAGGCTCTGAGTCTCTCTTTTGATTTCTCTCCACTTCTCCAATATTGTATCTCTCGCGAAACGAGAGCAGGCGCGTGAAATAATCTCGGGGAGCTTGGGAGGAGAAAAGAAAATGAAATGAAACACAGGCCAGGCATTTTCCAATTGATTTTCAAGGCGGTCGAGACGCGACTTCAAAAGTTTGCTCCAACAAAAAACTAAACAAATTTAAGAAAAATTCCCTTAAATTCGCTAAATTCGATGAACGGTGAAAATGTTTGCGAAAATGCGTGAAAAGGGCTGGGGAAGTTCCGCCAACTGAGCTGAAACGACAAACAAAAAAAAAAAAAAATAGAAAATACTATACGATGTGTGAGTAGTGTGTGGCAACGCGCCCGGAAAACTTTAGGAAAGATTCACAAGGGGGGGCCGCAAGTGGCGATACCCGGGATGCCCGAAAGTATGTTTCAAGATGAATGGGCAGGCTGACAACCTGGCCATGGTTAATTGCTTCTCATTAATGGTAATTCGATATAATCGAAGATTTTCCATCCGATCAGTGTGTGCGAGTGTGTGTGCCTTTGTGTGTGCCAGTGTATTTGTTGCACTCGACAGCGAGGCGATAACATTTCAAGTGCATTATGTCATTTTCCCCGTTTTGTTGTCTACCTTAAACCACCCGAGAGCCCCCACCACCCCGTCGATTTCCCATTGTGACCATGTGTGTGAGTGTTTGCCATTTCACAGCCGAGAAAATGGGAAAATAAAAAGGGACGAGGGGACGGCAACGGGCTCGAGGACGAGCCAGGGAGAAGGTCCTGTCAACAGGGCGCCATCTAATGCCGTAACTTTGTGTAATTAAAAAAAATAAAAATGAGCAAAGCTGTGGGTGGAAAATGTGACGGATATTAGGGTGGGTGGGTGTATATATTAAGTCCCAAAGTGTGACACTTGAGTGGTAGTGACAAAGGAAAGTTTGTCCCTGCTTGTAAAAAATATCCTAAAATCAAAAGATATCATAGGGAAAGTGAATCTCCTTCAAGACAAATAAAGTATTATTTGTAATCTATAGAAATAACAAAGAAATTCGGAAAAACTATAGGAAACCTGAACCCTTTAATAACAACAATTTTCGAAACAGCTTTAACGGCAATGGAAGGACCTCAAAGTTGAATGGTATTTTCGAGAAAAATATAGGTTCGAGTTACGGCAAACTACAGCCGTTCAGTTCCATTCCATTTAATGTGAATATTGCCTGCCATTGAGGAAAGGAAAACTTTTGTTTTATGCTGCTTCATTTCCGGTCAGATTGGAATTTATTTGCTCAGCCTAAAAGTAGGCAAATGGGTTTCTCTGTCAGCCTCTGCTTAGATTCCCACACTTCTATTTCCCCCTTTCAAGCATTATTTTTCCCCAGAATAAATTCTACGGTTTTTTGGCAAGAAACTTTTGCGGTGGCTCTGCTTCTAGTTTTTTTCCGCTTAAGCTTACGCTTGGCTAACTCTTCGATCTGGCCGGCAGTTTCCGCTTTCCGTTTGCCTATTTTGGGTGGGAATGTGAGAAGTAGTGTATGCAAAATCAATTAAAAACTCAAATATTGACTGAAACTATTAGTAGGATTTCGGGGGCACGTGGCAGAAAGATCAACGGAACACACCCGCCGTCAACTATTGGAGAATCGCCATGTGCCCGTTGCTGAGCCCTTCATTGTGCACAGTGCAAAAAAATTGTAGCAAGATGTTCACAAATATTTAAAAGATATGTAAAGATATGCATAGTTATTAAGAGCTTATTTAAAAACCTATATTTAGTTTAAATTGGGAATATTTTCTTAAAAATAATTATTGTTTCATTGACCGATTTCTTAAATATTTATCTCACAAAGTGATGATTCATTGCTCATTTATTTGTTCAACTGCCCTTTTTTTTAAGAGTCTTGAACTAACTCAATGTTCAACTGGCTTCTGTTGTCGTTTGGTTAAGTGCTAAGTTGACTGTGAAAAAACTTAAGGTACATACGTCAATGCAAATTTCAGTACTATATTTAAACAACAGTTTCATTTCCATATAAATTTGAATAGGAATGCACGTGTAATGCTGCATGATTAGCTGACCTATGGTATACCATAGATACTGGCATATGCTTATACCGAGATACTGTTCTATCTGTTATTGCACCTATAGTTCGAATAATATTTCTATGGTACCATAGGTCAGAGGAATCGTGCAGCTTTATAATAGAAAGATTTGAATATATCAGGAATCATCATTGAATATTTATAAGGTGAATAAAATATGTAAGCCAGATAACATTTCAGACTTATGAGTATCATTAATAACGTCACACTAGTATAGTTTGTATGTACATACATTAATTACCTTATGTGCACCTAGACAACTTTCATGCTAATACACACTTTCAGGCTGTAATATCATTCTTACTTTATTATATAAAATCGATCAAAAATATAGTATATAATCAAAAGGGTCTGAAATACCTCCTTCACTCTGCCTTAAATTATAATTCCCGAATAGGTGTTTTTTTGTGTACAATCAAAAACAAAAAAATTTTAAAATATATTTGTCGGATTATTAAACAGCTTATATTTTAGTTTGTTAATTTTTTCCAGTGCACTCAATTAGTTCTTACAGCTAACTGTGGTGAATTAATCACCTCTCCCGCCCCCTTTTCACTTAGCCCCGCTCTTCATACCCCGCCCCCTTGCTTAACCGCAAGTGTGACTTGCCTTTCAATTAGACACGAAAGTCTTTTTTTTTTTTTGGTCAATTTACGCGTTGCCAGTTACCTGGTGGCAAGTGCAAGATTATGCATCCACACGCACGCAAGTAGCGTGAGAGGGAGAAAGAGGGAAAGAAAGAGACACCCGATACCCGACTCGGGAAGCTTATGTGTGTACTTTGACCTCTTTTGCCTCTGCCGGCGTCTCTGCCAGCGTCGTGGTCAATGTCAGTGCCTGCTGACCACATATCGAATTTCCTCCGCCCCCCCCTTTGAATCTTCTCCTTCGTCATTCCGTTTTCCACGACTTGTTTTTCCACACACACACACCGTTCTTTTGCGGCTTTTTCAATTAAAGCTTGTTGCATGCTCTCCCCAGGCTTTGCTCTCCACGCTCTCTCGCCCCATCTCTCATGTGGCGTCCGATCGCCATCGGTTTACGTGTCCGAGCCGCTCTCTCTTTGCGCTGCTTTCTTTTGTGCGCCTTTCTTGGCAGCGCAGCTTTGACGCCGACTGCATAAATCTTTCACTTCTTCGGCGGCCAAGTTTAGTGTTTAGTTCAATTCCAAACGGCCGACGAAGCGGACGCGACGCTAAAAGATCACTTAAAAAGCAGTTAAAAAAGGGCAAGAAGAACGGTCAACTCTCTCCCGCGACCGCCCTCTGTCTCTCTTCTTCCGCCGTCGCAGTCGGTTCGATTTCTTTGCGCCTGCGCAACGGTCTTCGCTCTCTTCGCGCGCTCTCTCACCTGTCTCTCTCGCGCTGTCGCAAAAGTGAAAATATTTGGAGAAATTTCTTGGGGGTCCAAGAAGAAGAAGAAACAAGAAGAAGAAGCAGCAGAAGAATTTCAGACTGGAGTTTTTTAGTGTGTCAGGAGTGGCTATCAGTATCAGTATCTCAGTATCGGTATCGGCTCATCCGTATTGTACCTTGCCTTGCCTATAGTGTCAAATTGAAAATAAATAATCTCTGCATAATTGTCAACGAGAATCGTTTTCCGAAATCGTTTTTTGTCGAATCAGTTTTTTTCCAACCGAACGAACGACCTCGAAAACCCCGCAAGTGCAAAAGTTCAGAAAAAAATAAATAATATAAAAAACGGGAACCGGAGACCACAACAAACGAATTATTTGCAAGTCCCCCTTTTATGTCAATGACCTAGATTCGGTGTTCCTCGGAAAAAGAAGCGGGGGAAATTCGATTCACAAATCCAGTCAGTTCAATCGAAACGCGAGCTGCTGCAGCATCTTCAGATCGTCTTCGTCGATTAAAGCCAATATATTGGGCTATATGTTTGTCTGACAAGTAAGTGCAAGCCAGGCCTGGCCCACAAATATTTGAGCTGTTTCTTTTTTCGTCGTCGGGTTATGCAATTCCGTTTTTAGCTAATATTTGACCCGCAGCTTATGCCACAGTGGAGCTTCGATAACATTGAATTTAATTTAGCAACATTTATTTGTTTTTCATAATATTTACAAGGTATTTTATTAGGGATTTCATTAACCTAGAAGATGGTAGGCCAGTTAGTTCAAGTTTACTGGCATAACCAGTTGGGAATTATCTGCTAATTTGAAAGATTTCAACGAATCATTACGGTTGACATATTTAGAGAAGCCGGACTGTAGCCAATATCCATATCCAGGTTGTGTTGCCGCGAGAAAGTTTTAAAAGGCAACAAATATTTTCGAAATTTTTGTTGCTGTATATTTGTAATATTAATCATTGCATATTTACAAATAAAATTTGCACACAGACGAGACAACGACTAGCGACAACGAAAACGAAAATGAAAACGATAACGACAGCGAAAAGACGATGGAGCATAATAAATAAACATGGATCATGGCCATCCACACACACACATTAACAGATACAAAGATACTACACATCTCACATTGCAAAAAAAAAAAGAAGAAATAACACGAAAAACGAAAAACCCGTAATTCAAAAAAACCGAATTACCGAAAAACCCTCCAAAAAGCAGCGTCCGTCCGATTGTTTATTTAATTTTTACATTTACAAATATCATTACACCGATTTCTGCCTTTGTGGGGTAAATATCTGTCGCTCGGACAATGTGTCATAATTGCGAACCCACGTTGACTTGACCCACATTTTTGGCTGGGAGTGGAGTGTGGAATGGAACGAAATGAGTGGACGCATGCGCAAATGCATCGGCAGCCCGTCGAGCTGAGCTCAGCCGAAAATAATTGCCACAGTCAATAATGCCCGATACGTATCGCATATAGTATTGGTATATCGGTTTGGTATCTGTGCTATAGAGGTATCTCGAGGCGGCGACATATTTCTATTGATTACGTGCTCCGACTGCCTGAGCAATGCCAACCATCGAATTTCTTTTTCACTTTCGCAACTCTGGGCTAGATTGATTCTACTACTTGGCCCACGGGGCTAATGGTCCTACTCAAAATGGGTTACGAAGCCATTAAGCCAGCCACTTGGCATTCAGATCGATTGCCTATTGGGCACACATACACTTTTGCGGTCTGTGACGTAAAGCGAAAATTCTGGGGATGAGATACAATCCATAGGTATTTAGCAATAGGAAACTTTAAAAGATATACCATATGGCGAGTGTAAATAGTGCTGGCTTTAAAACGCTATAAACAGTCATTGAAATCTTTTGTTTACCCGTCATATTTGCCTTTCTTGGTATTTAGTATTTTACTAAGATTTTTGGAAGAGTAAATAAAGCCAGTATTAGCTGATTTGTCATTATTTTAAGAAAAATATAAAAAGAAGATCATAAAAAGTAAAAAGTTAAAAAACCTTTAACCTATATATTCTGTTTTTGTTACAATAAACTTTTATTATGCCTGCTTTTGACACCTATCAACCCTTTTCATTACCTTCCTGAGTGGCTTATCTCAACTGAACTTGAACCCGCAAAAATCTTCATAAATCTTTCAGAATGAACCCCATATCACTGTCCTTAGTTTATGAGATAAAAAAGAGGTTCATCTTAAGGTCTCGTCGACAATAAATCTTCATCTTATAATTGCAAAGTCCAAATTGTTTTTGATTATTCAAATTAGCCGAGAAAGTGCTTTTAATTGCACAGGAGGCGGACTACGGACCAAAAGAATGCTTTAATTGGGCCCGTAGACATTTGGTCTTAGCTCATGTGATAAAAGCCTAAAAATATGACGACAAGTTGTATGTATATTATAATTGTGAATTATTTAATATCTAGTGAGTGTGAGCGCGTGAGGGCGCGAGCGGGACGGAGGCTTAACTCGACTCAGCTGAGCTTTTAAATTGGGTAGCTAATCTGCTGACTACCTTCGAATGGGGGCCTTTCAGGTGAGGGGCCGGTCAGGGGGAGCAGGAGCCAGCAGCCCCCATTATACACAGTTAAATTTAACTTTTATGCTGTAAACTGCGAAAGCGCTTTTGTTTGTTAATCAAGCCACACAAATTATGGGCAGTAGTGGGCAGCAGGCAGTGGGCAGTGGGCAGGAGGGAGACAGATCCGAGATCCGAGATCCATTCTATCCACCACAACCCCCTACAGATTTATTCAATTACACACAAAGCATAGATAGCTTACGATAACTACAAGAGCAGACATAGTCGACATGGCGACATGGCGACATCCCGACGACATCACAACATCAGCAGCAGCAACAGCAACAGCAGCAACCCACCAACAGCGTACGGCAATTCCAGAGCCTCCACTCAAAGGTTCAATAGAATAGAGGGCACAGACCCATTATGGGCACTCATAAACACCAACCAAAACACACACAGGCACACATGGCACCATATGTAGTATAAGCACAGCATCCGCCGTAGAGCTCTCGGGCTCTACGGGTTTACATAATGAGAGGCCATCCATTGTTGAAAAGTGAAAATGCATATTTGAACTTTCGTTTGTGTTCGAACTTCGAAGCGAAAGAAACGGATTCGACCGAAATGAAACGAGCTTCCACATTGCCAAAACAAATAGGTTGACATCGTATTCACCAGATCCAATACCCATCAGAATCGCACAGCTATAGCTCGCTTTTAGCGATATATATCTATACTGCCCTGCCTGTAATGTCTGCATGCGGAAGTATGTTATGCACTGTTGTGTGTCGCGTATATATGTTTATGTGTCGAGGCCCTGAGTGCTAAAGACTTGTAATCCGAAAGCAACAAGCTCCAAATGAGGAAACGGCAGGGCCCAAAGAGAGGAGACAGTGTAGAAAAGCGCAAAGAAGAAATGCGCTTAAAGACAGGTCTTCCAGCCATGGGAAAAAGTAAGGCAGTTGATGTGGTCGAAACAAGAAATACTCTGGAAGGGCAAATTATAACTATAATATGATATACATATAATGGTATAGCAATTTTTAAATGATTTAAGGCGACAGTTTTGTATATTCCACTTGTAGACATTACAAACTTGCTAAGCAAATTAGCTGCCAGTATTTATACAGATTCGAAGGGTTTGCTAATTCTTTGTTTACAAATAGTTAGGAGCTTTAACATTCAAGCCATTTATTAGCAGATACTTGTACTTTTCTTTCTTTACAAATTTAAAGTAGTCTTTAGATATATTAAGTATTATTTAGATTATATAATTTAGCTTTTGCCAATTGAGTCTTCTCAATTACCCATTGTCTGGGCTACCCATCCCTTTGCCGGCTCTAGGGTATATGTAAAATTGGTAAAGCGGTCGCTTCCAAATGTCCGGCAAGGCAAGGCGACTTGGCCAGTTGTCGAATGCTGATGACGATGACGAAGACAATAATGATAATGATAATGAAGCCGATGATGACGAGGTTGAGGTTGCCGCTGATGATGATGATGAGTTTGATGATGATAATGCGGCACGATTATAGGAAATGGGTCAGACAATACACGGGCAGCGACCAGCAGAGACTGCTGGTGTGTAACTACCTTGTCAAGGCAGGTTGAATGTTGAATGTTGAATGCTGAATGTTTACCGTTTAACAGCATTTCGGTCTTCATGTTTGGTTAACACGCTCCTCCGAAAAGCCGAGATGAGGCGTGGCTTCAATGATGATGGTTCGATGTCGGTTCATTTGCCTCTTGAAGCTGGCGCGCGCAAATTTTTCGTTGCAGTAGGAAACCAACCAGGAAAAAAAAAGAGTAAACCCAAGAGCGATGGAGAGAAAGAGAAACAAAGATAGAATGAGAGACAGGGATGGGTTGAGAAAAAGTTGATTTTCAAGAAATTTCACTTTAGAATGAAGAGGGAACAACACACAACCAGTAAACGAAGTTGGCCAGGTCTTCATTGATAAATTTACAGTTACGTGATGAGGCCGCTCTGATTGCCGCCGCGTCTCGAGAGTTGTTTAAACTTTAATTATATAGAGTCGGCCCCAACTAGTTCAGCGGATATTGCCCAGCGATTTGATAACATCGCCACACGCACTGCCGAAGTGTGCCAAATTTCTTAACACGGCGAGCATCGAAATCTTATTTAGCCAAGTCACTAAAAGAAACCCTCGAACCTCGAATGCAAATTACCAAAAAAAAAAAAAAAAAGCCATAGTGCCAGCGATAGATTTTTGTACAAACTAAAAAATTGAAAACGAAAGTTTGACAAAAAAAAAAATAAACAACAAATTTTAAATACATGCAAACGGGTGGAAAAAAATATTGCGGAATTTAGATATTTAAAAAAGCCGAAAAAAAACCAAAGACCTACAAAAGATTCGAAAAATAAAAAGTGAAAGTCATGGGCAGCAGCTTGAACTTCCAAAAATTCGACTTAGAGACAACACCACACCATCATCAATATTATTATGATTATATCTGTGATCATTATGATGAGCGTCACCTGGGCTTGACGTCACACCCATAAGTATATCGCATCTGCCAATCAATCTAGCCAATATCATTGTCCACACAACTCCCATAGTTCCTGGTTACGATCAATGTCCAATGTTCAATGGACCAAATGATCAATAAACAATTTGAAATTCAATTAGCATTCGCATTCGGTGAATTACAGATGAGATATGGGTAGGTGCTAACTGATGCAAGGGTTCGAAGTTTAAGCCCAAACCCTTTCCCCCAAACGCGATTTTGCGGAGGAACAAATACGATTTATTGTTTATCCGACATTTTTCCTTTTAGCTAGCCCTGTTGTTTCACTTGTTACCAACGCTTGTTGACAAATTCATTAGGGTTCTTTACAACCCTACACAGACCCAGGAAACTATGTATGTACGTCTATCGACGCGTTTATTTGAACTGGCTAAGTGCGCTCTCTAACCTCCTGCTGGCGAAGGTTGCCTAGCGATTATAATTCCGATTCGGATGCTGATTGAGCAATATATAATGTATTTCCTAGACGGCAATTAAACAATAGCATTCTAGCACCTAACACTGCCACCTCGATCAATTAGCCCCCGGCTCGCATTAATCTCCTTCTGATGATCGTTTGAATTTTTGGGGGGGCAGTTACGAAGGGCACTAAAACTTTGGACTTGTGGAGATTTATGACGTGTGAGACCCTCTTAAGTGGCACTTGATCATGCGGGTCGCCATATAGCGCTGGAAATCTCTCGGCTCAGCGCAGCTCAGCTCGGGCTCATGTAAAAATCGTTTAATATAGAATGAAGTGTTCCCAGGCGGATAGTGAGCATTCGCCAACTGTCACTGCTATCGACAGTATCGTCTCCCCGGTTGGTTTTGTACCAAGTATCTATTGCGTTCTCGGGTCTTCAGTTCTCGCTTCGCGGTTCTCGATTCTCGGTTCTCGGTTCTCGGTTCTCTGTTCTCGGCTTGCCGTTCTGCAGTTCTCAGAGCCGGGCTCTCAGCACTCGCCTTGTAAGCCGATTAAGGCATTAAGCTGCCTTTGCATATTTAGCTCTATTGTGCGTTAAATTCGATTGCGGCCGGTCGAAAACTATTTGGAAGACTCAAGTGTGCGATGTGTGGTGGTGTTCTTTGCATAGATTTCATATCCTTCGACGTCATTTGCATATCCTTTTCCGTGATGGCCGATTGCCAAAGCTGTTAGACGTCATAGCTCGGATTTGGGTTGCCACTCAGCTGTGGCTCGGAAAGGGTTGCTAATTTTAGACGCCGGTCCCAAGGATAAATGACATTTTGATAGATAGATGGATGGAAGGATGGATAGATTCGATTGGGTGGAAGGATATATATGGGATATTGAATGGATAAGCGGACTTTGATTTGGGCTTGGTGGGATAATTAGGCTTGACACAATTGCGTTGTCCTCGGGTAATTGAGGTCTGTTTTATTTTGAGGAGGAGTTGCTATCATTCCTAATGTATGGTGTGGGTTAATGAAGGATGCAAAGGATTGCAAGTGGAAAATAACGTAATACATGAAAAAGAAATTGAAATAAAAAAGTAATCCAGTTATAATTTATTTTAAATATTGGAGAACTTTAATCTATGTCGGTATTTATTTAATTGTTTGATTGAGTTTGTAATATTTATATGCTTCCGGAATAATTTGTTCAGAATTAAATTTTTAAAGGGCAGATGTTTCTGTGAATTCAATATAAACAAACTATAAACACAAAACTGTTTAGAAAAAATGCAATAAATGCCTCCTAATTGCCTCTTTCAAATTCACAACTTTCAAGAACTTTCAGACGATGCTAATTATTGTTTTCTATTTTTATTTGCATTGCAGGTCAGCAGAGCAATAACGCTTGGAAGTTGTCGTAAATCGGTCACGTTCAACAACCCCCCACCCAACCCACAGGATACACCTGAGGAAGACTAACACTCTCCTGCTGAACTCCTTTTGTACAATAAAATATAACAAAGAACATAGAAGAACCTGAAAAGCCAAGGCAACCTCCTGGACAAGCGCGACTCATGGAAACATGGATAAACGCTCAGCGGCGACAGAACGACTTCCAGCTAGCTATTCCATATAAGTTTATATGAACAATTCATACGCTTCCAACTAGGGCAAACTAGAGCAAGCAGCACTTCCAAACAGAAACCAAAAGTAAATATTGAATATTAAAGACGAAAAACAAAAGGAGAAGGATAACTCAAGCGCACACTGCAAATGACAGAAAGAACTGCTTCCTAGCCTAAAACTTAAGAAGGATAAATACGATTCACACACACACACTCAACACAACACAAACACAAATTTAACCAACGAGGACCGGCAGAGCAAGAAACAATCGAACATGTCAAACGCGGTCGCCAACAAAGCGGAAACGGAAGCAGCCACAAACAGCAGCCTCAAACAGTCGCCCCCTCAGCCCGCAAACAGTCACGATGCCGCCAAGCTACTCAACGGCAGTTTGGCCCGAACCAACGGCTTAACCCATGCCGCCAGCTCCAGCGCATCATCCTCAACGTCAGCCAGCAACAACGCCTCCTCCGGCTACAACGGTTCGAGTGCAGCAGGATCGGGCTCCGTTTCCGGTTCCGGCGGCGCCAACTCATCCTTAGCTTCATCCTCGGCCGCGGCCGTCTCGAGCCTCCTGTCCGCTGTGACGCCCTCGACGGCACTGCCCCTGCCACCCAGCAGCAATGGCCTCCAGTTGCCCTACGAACGCTTTCGGGCGGAAGACACCAGCTATGTGCCCATCGCCCAATTTTACGCGGGACGCAGCGTTTTCATCACAGGCGGCACTGGTTTTATGGGAAAGGTGAGTTTTGTTAACGAAATTTATTTAAGATTATTTACTAAAGTGTCGCGTAGGAAACCTTTGGGAAATCTTTTTATTAGCCCTTAACAAAAGCCAATTTTGTATAGAATCAGAATTACCATTCACTGCTAATATTGTTGACAACAAAACGACCCAAAGAGGATAGCCTAAACCCTTTATTCACTCGTATTATCCTTTTTTTTCAATCGAAAATGCGTGCTCCAACTTTTATTGCATACTTTTGCGGGCTGCCGGCCGAGCTTCTTGCATTCACGTCACGCATACGCCGCGTGTGTTTATTGGCTCCGAACTCTGAACTATTGAACCCGTTGCTGGCCTGGCTGGGCTCGATTGAGAGAACTCGAAGCGTTTCCAGTCATAAAATATGCACACAAATATTTGTGTGTGTGTTGCCGATAAACAAAAACAAAACAACAAGTCTCGCGGCAATGAAGTGATTGCTTGGTGGTTGGTTTGGAGGAGGTGGTTTCCCCCCGCTTTCCCCTGAATTTTAGATGCACTGTGTGCGAGCAAGCTGTTTATGAGCGATGTGCGTGTATGCTTGACTTAGTTTGGTTTGCTTTTTTCTAAGCCGAAATGCTTGAGTTGAGTCGCTGCACCAGACGATGTTGACTCATCGTCGCCTGCCATGCGAATACTTCATAATAATGCTACATATATGTGTGTATGTATGTTTGTTTATGGTACTAGTATTGTGGCTGCGTTTATGCATTTGGCTTTTGGTTGCTCGTTCTCCCACTCCGAGTTCCACTTAATTGTTCCCCAAGTAATGGGGGCAAGCACTCGTTCCCCTGCTCCAAATACATCCTCCGGCTGTTGTGCCAATTTTCGTCCCAGCCATTGTTAAACATATATAGGAATACAAGGAGAAAAAGAAATGCTTTAGTTTTTTATATAATAAATAAATAATTAGGTAATTTTTCTAAGTACTTCCTAAAAGCAAAATAAATTTAAGAATTTATTTCTAACTTTTCTTTAAGTAATTTAAATTTTGGTATACCATTCTCTTTTTGTTTATTTCAAAACTTAAGTTTCCCCTAAATTATTCTCTGTGCATATTGCATGTCGGTGGCTCCTGACTGCGTCATTATGACATGAAATCGCAGTGGCGCCGCCCAGACTCTGAGCTCACAGTAGTACTGTGTGTTATTCATCGATTTTGTGCGCCTGGCACGCCCACTGCCCGCAGTCGTACGCCCTACGCCCACCACACTCTCCACCCTCTTGAAATGCCAAGCAGTTAACCCCCCACAGACCGCCCACCGACCACCACCTACCCCTTTTTGTCTGCTGTGGGCTGTTGTCGTTTAATTCCGCTACAATTCTCACATCGTTTTCGGGGCGTGTCCCAACCCCTCCCCTATATATACTATAGAACTGAAGTCAGATCAAGACTAACCGCAGACACCATCGAAGTGGGTCAAGTGTGTCCTTGTGTCCCTGTGGGTGTAACAATAATTGTTTATTTGGTTAATGGCCATATTCCATGATTGAGTCACTAATTACAATTCGATTTGCAGGTGCTGGTGGAGAAGTTGCTGCGCTCATGTCCGGACATAAGGAATATATATCTACTGATACGACCGAAACGCGGACAAGAAGTGTCGGCACGTCTCACGGAACTACTAAATGCACCAGTAAGTTGATATTTATAATAAAATATATAAAATAGTAATATTTTCAATTATTATTCTTCAGCTCTTTGAATCACTGCGGCAGGAGAAGCCCAAGGAGCTCAGCAAAGTCATACCCATTTCGGGCGACATAACTTCCGAGGAACTGGGAATTTCAGAAAAAGATCAGGTGAGGTCTTTATTTATTTACCATTTCTTTAAGGTTGATATTTAATCTAGAAAGGTTTACTATTTTTTAGAACCTACTGTGTCGCAATGTTTCCGTTGTCTTTCATTCGGCTGCCACTGTGAAATTCGATGAGAAGCTCAAACTGTCTGTCACAATCAATATGCTGGGCACGAAACGTCTCGTCGAGCTCTGCCATCGCATGCTGTCACTGGACGTAAGTTTTCGATATAAATATAATGTCAGGATGATCCAAGAAATTAACCCAAAATTGGTTTTACATTTTATAGGCACTAATCCATGTATCCACTGCCTATTGCAATTGCGATAGAACCGATGTGTCTGAGGTTATTTATGCACCGCCCTACAATCCCGACGATATCATCTCACTAATCAACTGGCTTCCGGAGGATATACTCGATCAGGTAAGCAGCTCTTCAATATAATTATCAAGTTATTTCTATAATTAATTAATGTTTATTTCTAGCTGACACCGCGCCTAATTGGCAAGCGTCCCAATACGTACACATTTACAAAAGCCTTAGCGGAGCATATGTTACTTAAGGAGGCTGGTAATCTGCCCGTTGCCATTGTGAGGCCATCGATTGGTAAGCCATATACATACTACATATATAATCATCATAAACAAACTCATCGATTATACGTAAATATTCCAAACACTTGAGTCTCTAATTTGGTTTGCATTTGTGTTTCGTTTGAACTGCGACATTTGCTTAATTCTATGATTAATCAAGTTTACCTTGGATAGAGTAGATCAACAAAATAATGATAATTAACCATACTTCAAGTGGTTTCTCTAAAAGCAACAACAACTTGTAAATGTTTTATAAAGTTTCTTAAATGATTTACAATATCCTAAAACATTTTAACAAACATTTTAGGCAGCTTTAAAAGAAATTAAAATTGTTATAAAATTCTTTTAAAAATGTAGAAATGTGTTACAATGAATTCTTTTATTATTTTTTCCACAGTGACTGCCAGTCTGAATGAGCCATTCGCCGGATGGGTGGATAACTTCAATGGGCCAACGGGCCTAGTCTCGGCGCTGGCCAAGGGCATGTTCCGTACGATGATGTGCGAGAAGAACTATGTGGCCGATATGGTACCTGTCGATATTGTGATTAACCTGATGATTGCCGCCGCCTGGCGCACAGCGACCCGCAAGTCCAACAACCTACTCATCTACAATTGTTGCACCGGCCAGCGCAATCCCATCATCTGGTCGGAGTTTGTCAAACACGCCATGTGCAGTGTGCGCAAGCATCCCCTGGGTGAGAAACAGGCCCCTAACACTTTTGACCACTTGACCAAAAAACTGCCTCACCCTGTCTGAGACCTTAATAATTACCCGGAACTATATTGTATATTATTTTCCCAGAGGGCTGCCTGTGGTATCCAACTGGCGACCTGCGCATGAACCGCCCCATGAACACACTGAATTGTATAGTCAAACACTTCCTACCGGCCTACATTCTGGACGGAGTGGCAAGGATCATGGGCAAGAAGCCATTGTAAGTTTCAATTATAATCGCTTTTCCCCCCAGAGCTTTACATGGAATGTTTTGTCCCTGTTTTTTTTTTAGCGTTGTCAACGTACAAAATAAAATTGCCAAAGCTGTGGAATGCTTAGAGTACTTTGCCACACGCCAATGGCGCTTCAAGGACGACAATGTCCACGCCCTGCTGCATACGCTGAGTCCCAAGGATCGCGAGATCTTCGTTTTCGATGTGCGCCACATCAACTGGGACAACTATGTGGAACGCTATGTGCTGGGCTTCAGGGAGTTCCTGTTCAAGCAGCGGCCCGATTCGCTGCCGGCCAGCAGAAAACGCATGCTCAGGTGAGGCATTTGTACTTAATGTTCCGAGATATAAGTTATGGTAAATGTAGGGAAAATATTAAAGCGCTAAAAAAACTGAAAACCAAAAAGTTCAAGTGAAAAAAACGTAACGCATCTTATTTATATACTGTTATTATCTTTGCTCAAACCTTACTGATTTTAAACCCATTTAACCTAACCCACTCCTTTTATTACTCCACAGGCTCTACTATCTGCATCAGCTGACCAAACTGGTGGCGGTGCTGCTCACCTGGCGTTTCCTAATGTCGCGCTCCAAGCGCCTGAATGACTTGTGGAGCGCCTTTTTGGAGAACGCGTTGAAGATGGCACGCTTGATACCCTTTTTGTAATTAGCCGGACGAGGAGGTGGCGACCGATGTGGAAGCTGAGACACACATATATATATTATATATATATGTTTATTCGCTGCAATCTGGCAGGATCTGCGATGTTCATCATCATCATCTTCCTTGCGATTTCTAAGACATTTTAGAGGTTTTTAGCAAATAGTTATATTCATATTTTTATGTTACAAATTGAGTAAACAAACAGCAGAACCCACAAAACATAAAACAAAAAAAAAGAAAAAAGGAAAAGAATAGAAAACGGAAACATCAAAAACCCATAGAAAGAACATCGCGCTAGATGGCAGATTAAAATATTACGAGTGGTAAACTCAAATGGGGTAACTATTAAATGGCATTGGCGCGCATACACACACATCACCCATTTAACTTATTCAGGTGCAAAGATATAGGTCGGGATTTAAAGGCCTCTGGTGTCGGTTGTTGTCTCCACTTGTCTCTCTCTCTCTATCTCTCTCCTTCTGCGAGATTGTAAAATTTTGTGAAATAATTAAAGCGCAGAAAAAACCCAAAGTAGAGGAAGTGAATTCCACCTTTTTGCATAGAGAGTTGGGGGGGGTGTGAGAAGAGTGAATTTATGGTCGGGGATTCGGCGGTAATGAATGAAGCAATTTGCATGATTTAGTACATCCAATGCTATAAAAAAACCACGCACCCACACACCACAAATATGACGATTAATTCAAGAAAACCGATTAGCAAAGAGAATAAATGAAATTAAATGAAATGGCTTGTTATTGCTTTAAACAATTACATAAACGTAACGTAAACTATGCTAATTAATTAATATTAATTATAAATATTATTACGTAACGAGCGAACATTGCATATAAATAATACGACAAGACAAAAACCAACATTATTTATAATTGAATGTAGTCTTAACATTTTTACATTTACAATTAAGTTTTCAATTTATATAAAAACCAAGCAGAAGGAGCGGAATTCTATACGACAGGAGACGAAAAATTCAAATATACAAAATTCAATTTATGTATATGTATATGACAAAAAAGCGAAACAAAAGCAAAAACTACACAAAAAAATCCATAATAATGATAATAAATTAATGAAAAACAAAAAAAAAAAAATTATATTTATATATAAACATCAGAAACATAATTTCTTAGCATTTGCAGCCTAAAAATCTAAATCTAAGCGTAGCCAGAAAAGAGTTTCCAAAAAAAGAAGTAATAAACTATGAATGAAGTTTTTTGAGACAAACGCAATTAGAGAATCATGATTATGAAAATTTATATTTAAATGCGATAAATTATAAACAAAAACAAAACGAAAAAGAAAAAAAAACAGAACACAGACACACAGAAGAAACCAAGACACATATAGTAAGAACATTCCATCCAGTCAGTAGGAAAAATCGGGTCATCAACCAAACTCTTCCTCCACTTTGGACTTTTGCTTCCCGTCTCGTTTGATCGATATGGGCCAGGTAATATTGGCCGGGTCCGGGTTACGGCCAGGATAGTTCTCGTTCTCGGGTTCGTTTTCGTGCAATTATTGAATATCTTATGTTATGCCTAGAATTTATTATGTTTTATTTCTAAATCGATTTGTAAATTGCAGTGCATCAATAAAATACACTTCCAAAATAATAATACAAAATATACAAAAGCGTTCTTCTTATTATTTTTCCTAAATAACAAAGTTCAATTAGCCTCTAGACAAACAGCAAATAAGAAACTATCTAATAATAATATATATTTCGAAGCAAAGCGAGAAGCGAGAAGCTAAAACTATACAAAAAAACCAAAACCAATTGTAAGCTCTATAAACGTTTTAGTTCTTATTGGTCCCCCGACAAGAAATTTGAAATTTAGTAATGAAATGAATGGAAATGAATTGAAGATGAAAAACAGGAAAATAATTCAATCTAAAAAAGAAACTTAATAAAAGAAATTATAAAGAAAATGTTATGGAAAAGTGATTTTAATTACAGGTGGATGAAAGGTAAGGAATGTAGCCTACTTTTGGATGCAATTTTTTAATGATATGAAATCGCTATTTTAGTTGTTTAATCGATTTTCCCCCCAAATAAAAGCACTTTCAATTTTGTTTTTGTACACATGAATTTTCATTTTTATTATTTTTCTCAGTTTCTCAGTTTTTGTCGATTCGCATTTCCAGCGCTTACACGCTACCAACTTTAAAATTGTTCTCCACTTCACATTTTCCCAAATATATATGTTATTTAGATATATTTATACGTTTTTTATTCGATTTTGCTTTGTAAGATGTGCTTATGTTTTAGATAATTCAAAACTCTTCCTCGACTCACTGAAGGGGGAAAGGAAAAGCGAGGAGAATGTGGAAATTTTTTGGGGGAAAGCCTTAGCCTTGCAGGCTGAGAGCTGTGAGAAGAGTGGGTAAGTGTCAGTTATACATTTCTTAGCTGGTATTTTTTTTATAGCTTAGGTCGAGTTGAAAATTATACAATGTGTGGGTGTGTCGCCGCCAATTATTTTCTTTTTCAGCAAGTTATGACAGATATTTGGGTTACCTTCGAGTGTGTGGCTTCTCTTCTAAATGGACTTTGTTCTGCGCTTGTCGGTTGGTAGTTTGCCTTAGTTGCTTATGCTGTATTATATATAACTTGCCACCACCGATCCATCACTCAATTAATCCAGCTTACAAAATGTTGTTCTAGTCTTTGCGTTTCTGTTTCTTGTTTATTATTTAGTTTTTTGTTTTGTTTTCATTACCTTTTAAATGTAACAAAATAATTTACGATTTTAAATGAAAACCATTAATTTTTGTTTTACTTTATTAATATGTTTTATAGCTAGAGCTAAGTTTAAGCCTGTTTGCATGCACTAAACTTGCATTTTTTTCCACGATTTGTTTTTTGTTTTTCTCTTTTTTTTGGGGGGAATTTTTTTTTGTAGTATATAAAAATACCATTTATTTTGTGATCTTTATACCTATTGTAATTTCTTAAATTTGTCTTTATATATATATATTTGTATGTATATATAATTTATGTTTCCTTTTCTAAATTTCGTTGCGAATTTTTATTGTTGAGAAATGAAGTGTGTTCATCAAGCTACTGATATTGGCCTGCGAAGTTCTCCAATCGAAATCGTTAATGCCGTTGTCAACAGTGATCTAAATGCCATGACCTGGTTCTGAGCATCAAAAAAACATTCAGTTCCCCTATTAGCAAACCAACTGTTAAAGAATTGAACTATTTTTGTTAAATTAATCTCCGATTTGTATATGCAAAAGCTGAACTATCACTGTGAATAAAGTACAAACATTTCAAACTTTTAGCAATAGAAAGTCAAAAGATTCGTAAACTTAACAATCCCGAAAAGATCTGAGTCGGAAGTGGGATTCCTTTTCAAATCAAAAACCCAAAGATCTTGTAACTGAACCAGTGCCAACAATTAATCAACAACGATCTGCGGATATATGCATATGTAACTCTTCTCTTTCAGGTTCTGGGTGTTAGGTACACAAGGTAATGTCTTCTCAGGGTACAAAAATGTATGTGTGTGTCTGTCTGCTTTTATTTATACATATGCATGTATTCGGACAATCCGCTAAGCTGAAAAGGATCTCCTAGAGATGTCTGTGTGTGTGTGAATGCATTTACTTGAGATGCCTCGGCACAACCATAATAGATACACATACAACAAAAAAATGCGTTCAAGTTATCGACTCGATTAAGTACTAAGTGTAAGCCGCGGATGCTGGGATAAACATACATATATTCAAATATGTTCATACACATATTGAGCATTCGATTCTGAGCAGATTTATTATTATTTTCTCTCAATTGATTTTTATTTATTATGTTTTAGTTTTGTACATCTTTTGTTTGGTTTTCCTGTCTGCCACTGTGCTTGTAAAATACAAGTTGGAGTGGATATTCAGAAGTGCTCTCGTGTTTAGGAGTTTTTTTTTAAATTAAACTAGTGTCTAAAAGTATGCTCTGAATAATTTTAAATACAACACTGCATACTTTTAGACACAGTTTAACAAAGATTTAAAATCACTCGATTTTAAATAAATTTTTTAAATGAAAATCTCTTGAAGTTGTGCTCAAAAGTATGCCTCCAATGATTTGCATATCACTGCATACTTTTAGACACCTTTCTTAGAGGTTTTAAAAACATTTGTTTGCTCTTGAAAAATATCTCCTTAAAGCGAGAGCACATCTGAATATATATCTGTGAATATAGTTCATGTAATTTACACGCTTTTCGGTATTCTGCGGATTCAGCATTTTAAATTAACGTTTCGCTTTAGTCGTACATACATATTGGATATATAAGTTGATTATAATAATGTTTATATACGAGAATATGTTTGCTTGTATATAGATGTATGCGCATATAACAGTAGAATTGTACATAAAGCAAAACATAGACGTAACGTTATCGTTATCCTTCCTATATATGTTTCAGTATCATTATCTAAATATGTATATAATTTTTTTTTTATTCGATTTGCTGTTTTAAACACACACTCAATTTTCTTTTTGATTAAGCCTAATTATGCTCGTACATATACATAAATTACCTCAGTGTAATCAAATTTTACTGCTTGTATAATTTATTTATTTTCTTTTTCTGCTTGGTTAAATATATATAATGTTGTCGCCTCACTTGTATATCGTTAATATATCTTTATAAAAATTATATAATTTAAAGCTTGTTTGTTACGTTCCAACTAAATGTACAAAATTTCGAATTCGAATTTTTCCGATCAACACCTGAAAAAAGAGCATTAATGATGATGAACAAATACAGGGCCGGGGCCAGGGCTGTGTGCTGAAAGTATATATGTATGTATATATATATTTTACAACATTTTGTGATCAACCCAAATCGAGCTGAACGTTACTCTTCAACGCTTGTTTCATTAATGCTAAATTTCTGTTTTTCAAACATACAACTGAATTTTCATAAAAATCACCCTGTAAATTGTAGTTTCTCTTCTACCGCCTGACTTGCTACTCTGTTTTTTTTCGCTTAAATAGTCTTATTTAAATACATACAATATACGTAATTTCGCTATGACGGAAGCTTCTTATTTACACTATATGTTTTTTCATTTTCTTTATTTCGCTTGGAGTAAACAATAAGAGAATTGAGAACCCTAAATTAAAAAATATCCTATGTTAAAAACGTGTGTCATGTGTATGTCTGCTTTGGCATATCTCTATCTTTCCTTTGACTACATTTGTGGTATTATTGTGAACTTCAAATGACACATTAGAGCATTGAGTTGGCGTCTTGGTTCCCGGTTCTGGACTGAGTATTAAAAATAAGCTAACGTATGACCCCTCTTGTTTGTTATGTTTTTTCTTTTTACTTTAGGAATATTGTTTGGCATTTCAGTCATCAGCTTAAAACATTAACTAAAGGTAACTAACAAAATAAAAGGAAATTAAAATAGTTCAACTTAATTAACCGTACGTGTAAAACTTAGTTACAATTTATATATACAACCTCTCGCAAAAATGTATGTCTTATCGTTTTTTAATTTTGTTTTTGTTTTTGCAAAACTAATGTCTGGTAAAAATTTAAACTATGTATTCCAACTAAGTTTAAGTGTTACTTTGCATTTGTCTTGCAAGTCCACACAATACAAATTGATGTTTAAATTACAATACAATTTTCATTTGGTTTTTTCTTGTGAAGTTCTCACTCGGTTTTTGTTTCAACCATATTCTTGGGTTTTTTCTCTTTTTAAGATTCAAGAATAAATATATAAATATATATTTAATGCGCTGATGAGGCGCAAACTAATGGTGATTGCCCCCAAAAACAAGACTGACTCCCGGGCGTTGCAGAGTGTGCACTGTGAGAAAAAATGCTTCCATCGATTGGGAATATAATTCGAAAAACATAAATAAGTATGTTTTAACTAATGAAATTTATGGAATTATTATGATTTTAATTTAAAATAGAAATTTGAAATTGTTTTCAGTTTTTTATTTTATAAAAAACCTGAAGCTTGCGACTTTTGAAAATTGATTTTTAAAATCTTAAGAAAAACGTAATTCTCTGAAGAAGACTAAATATTTTGGGTCTTTACTTTTTGTTTTTAAAAGAAAAGCTAAGGTTCAAATTGTCTGAATACAAGATTTTGAAAATCTTGAAACAACATAAAAACTTTAAAGCAAATCCAGATTATTTCAGACTTATTCCTGATTTTGGAACTATACTCCCATTTTTTCGAGGACTGACTTTTCCCTGTGCTCCTAACAACTGATTTCGGAATGATTGTTGTTGTCCTTGTAACGCTCCGCATAACCCTGAATGGTGAACGGTGAGTCTGCACCGCCCGTCGTCGATCCCGTCGAGATGTCGCCGTTCATCACGGGTCCTCCTCCATTGGCCACCACTCCCCCATTGCTGACCTTGGCCTCCATTTCGTTCTTCACCTGAACGTTGGCATACGACTGCTTGGCACTCCCATTGGGCAGGCTCTTGGACAGCGTCGAGGGATCCAATGTGATGCCGTCCAGTTGGGAGGCAAAGGATAAGGGCGGCTGGATCGTGGTTGGCGTGGGCTGCGGGGTGTCCAAGCTAATCAGCTTGGCATCTTCGCCGGAGGCCAGAGGAGGTATATCCTTGCTACCACCGGCCGACGGTTGTTCCGTCTTGGCGTTGGGCAGAATGAAGGACGTCTCCCAGCAATCGCCGCTGGTGGGAGCTGGATTCTCCACTGGCCGGGGATGTGGGGCAGCTGGCGAGGTCACTGCCGGCGGAGTGCATGAGCTCATCTGTTGGCGCTGCGACTCTGGCACGTAGCCGGAGCCGCTGGCCATGGCTGGGTTGGTGTGGCCACCCGGTGGCAGGGGCACCAAATAATCTGGCACCGCCAGGCAGAACTCCTCGCCATTGGGCGGCCGGATGACGGTGTCATCCCTTTCGGAGGCCGTCGGTCCCAGGATATTGGGCAGCGGAGCGTTCATGATGCTCGGATCCTGGGTGCAGGCGGTCAGGTGCTCCAGCAGACTGATGAATGTGGGCCGGTCTTCGGGCGTGGGATTCCAGCAATCGGCCATCACCTTGTATATGGAGACGGGGCACTCGGTGGGCGATCCCAATCGGCCGCCACGCACCACCAGCTCCATCACCTGTGTATTGTGCTGGCCGGGATATGGCGAACGGCCCAAACTGAAGACTTCCCACAGGAGAATGCCAAAGGACCAGACATCGGTCTTGGACGTAAATATGCCATCGAGGAAGGCTTCCGGCGGCATCCACTTAATGGGCAACATGGCCTTGCCGCCCTTCCTATAGTAGTCCGATCTGTAGATGTCCCGGGACATGCCAAAGTCTGCAATCTTCACCACTCGGCCGGGACCCTTGCTGCTCAGCAGACAGTTCCTGGCGGCGATGTCACGATGAATAAATCGCTTGCTCTCCATGTAACGACATCCCTTGGCCACGTCCAGGGCGCAGAAGAGCAGATCCTTCATGGTCAGCAGAGATGGACGTTCCGGGGTGTTTCTGTTTTCGCGCAGGAATTTTTGCAGATCCCCGCCAGCCAGCAGTTCCAGGACTATATAGTACGGCTGGCGATCGAAGCAGACGCCAATCAAGTGAACCATATTCGGGTGATTGAACTTGGCCATGATGGCGGCCTCCTTCAGAAAGTCCTCCTCTTTTTCTCTCTTAGGATCCTCGCGCAGAGTCTTCACAGCCACGCCCATTTCCACGGCATCACCATCGCGATGGCGATACAAGGCCATGTAGACCTCACCAAAGGCGCCTTTGCCCAGGGCACTGAAATGGATTAAAAATGTTAATGAAAGGATTTGAAAGGATGTGGAAGAAGCAGGGTCACTCACTTGACCAACTGGAGACTGTCGCGTGCCACTTGGGGTAAACTGTTGACATCTATGTGTCCATTCAGAATGCCATCGCAGCCATAGTTGGGATTGAAGTTGTTAAGATTGGAGTCATCGATGTTGTTGCGCAGACGAGTAAGTTGAAGGTCCTGCTCGACCAGCATCTTGTGGCGTTTCTTGGATTGCTTCTTCCTTTGGTAGCGGTTGTCTGTGGAAAAGAAATTTTAATAACATATATCTGAAAGATCTTGATATATTGCCATAAAAACTACTCACACAACATAAAGATCAGAGCCGCAATGCAGATGAAGAGGACGCACAACGAAATCATTAGGATGGAGACCAGGTACTGGAAGGAGGACTTGCCCGCCTCTTCGCGAATCTCGCAAGCGGTGTGGTTATCCCTCTTCAGAATCCAGCCATCCGGACAGATGCAGCGCACCTTGGACCGGAACTCATCCAGGGCCACACACCTGTAGTCGCAGCCACAGCCTTCGATAGCCGGTATAATGATGATGGCACCCGAACCACTGCTGGCGCCTGCATGGACATCGCTTATCTCCCGGAGACTGCGGCTGGGACTGATAAAGGAGCTGCCTCCTTCGCCATTGGATTCCGTTAGATAGACATCTCCTCCGGCATAGCCTCCGCCTCCTCCGCCAGTATTGCAGCCACCTCCGCCGCCGCCAAATCCACCTTGGCCATGTCGGTGGACAGAGGTTCCATTGTCCGCCAGCTCAACATAGCACGAGTGACCACCACGACCGCCCTGGAGCAGGGCAGCTCCATAGGTGGGACTCAAGGCCTGATCCTCCTTGGCTCTCCATCCGCCGCCGGGTCCGGCAGTCTTTTTGTTCAGCGGTTCCCCATTGATTTGGCCACTTTCTGGAGCCTGCAAAGGTTTCACCTTCTGGCCATGCTGGAAGTCCTCGTCTATGTACTGACCAATGCCCAAGCCTCCACCGCCACCAGCCACAAGGAGAGGTACAGCTTCATTCTTGGCTTGATTCAGCAGGAAGACATAGGATCCACCGCCTCCGCCGCCGGCACCATTTTCGATATAGATATTCTTCACCATATCCTGCTTGGACCGGAAGCTGTATTGGCCCAAATCGAGATCATGATCGTTGCCACAACCGGCTTCCTTGAGCACACCCATGGACTTAATGCAGGCATTCTCGCCCTGCTGTCCCACCAGGAAGTAAAGTTCCTCGTGCTTATGGAGCTCCAGAATGGCCACGGCCACTGATCCTCGCGAGCTGCCAACGCCGCCGGAGCCCAGTCCTCCGCTGGCACCCTTGGCGATGATTCTGATTGAAAATAAAAGGCATTATAAGTAAGATATGAGGATTTACAATAGATGAACTCACGTGTAGTGACCCTCGTTGGGCACCTTCCACTTCTGCATGCCCTTGTAGCTGCTCTGGTCTTCCACCACATGAACTTCCCGCAGGACATGGGTTTTATTCTGCTCCTTGTAGGCAGCTTCACACTGAGCCTGCGTGGGTCCTATCATGCCTCGAGTGTCGCAGCTGGTTAGCTCAAGATCTGATTAAGGAATAGATTTTCATTAGGTAACCCATGGCGTATACGTAATATAATCTTAAACTTACAATTTGTATATTCAAAATCTTTGTACGTGGGACTCTTAAGATTCTGCCTGACATCCCAATAGTTGTAGCCACCAAGATGATCCTCCGGTATATTAAGGCCAAAGCATTCGGGACTCAGCGAGAAATCATCCACAGCCACATCCGAGTAGATTCTCATGCCCATTCGAGCCTCAAATTGTAGATAGTATCTGAGGGTTACAAAAGATTAGCATATATCTAAAAGAAATATTATAATCTTAAACTTACTTGGACGTTATGTTGGGCAGAACGTAATCCGCTCTCATCCAATCGCTGCCTTGGTTTTTGGTGCTCCACCAAAGTGTGGTGGTAATATTCTCCTTCTCCTTCATCTCCACCACAGAGAGATTGATGCTGCCCGGATTCTTGCCGAATTGATGGAAGAAGAATCTCACCACGCAGGAGTTTCGATAGGGCGAGTCCGGATTTCCATGGACCGAGGGCGGTGGATTGAAGGTCTTGCTCACCATAACGGCATTGCTGGCAAAGCCTATGTTCGAGTTCTTTTCGGAGTTGTTCATGTGCTGGTTCATGTTGACCAGCATGTAGTAGCCACTGGTGTTGTTCAAGAGATGCTGCATGGTGTGATCGCCATCCGGGCCAGTGTCGTGGGTGGGTGAGGAGCCCGTGTGCCGGGACCAGGTGAGCACTGTCTTGCCAGAGTCACGCCAGCCGCACCAGTCCTCCTCGAAGTCACAGCGACCGCCATAGGGGATTTTGTCTGAAGAAAGGTATATTATTTATTTATAAGATATTCTTAAAAAAAAAAATATCTGTTACTTACCGCATGACTGCTGCTCATCCTCCGCCTCGTCACAGTCCTTGGTGATGTCGCAAATGCGCGGCAGGCGTATGCACACGGGCACCTTGTTGGAGGTGCACTTGACCTGGGAGGTGCTGCACTTCTCCGACTTGGTGCCCTCGGGGAAACAGTTCACCATGCGGAGATTATCCAGGGCCACGTGTCCCTTCTGCCCGGGCCGCAGATCAGGAACAATCTCAAAAACAATACGAAAATCCCGGGAAACACGTCCCAGGCGATACACCTTTCTTGTCCACTGACGCACATTGTCACCTTGAATCTCTGCCGGCACCCAGCTGCTCTCCTGTGTGTGCAGTGGTTCCACCACTACCCTGGACAGTCCATGGCTCATGTCGCTCTGATGCATATACACCTCCAGGTAGCACTTTTCTATGGTTGTGCTAAACTCCGGGGAGGTGAGATTCAGGGGCCGGGAGTTGGGCTGGACTCGGGCATACAGAAAGTGTCCAGTGGCATCGTCAATACTATCCGCCACGGGCCCTGGCAGCAGTCCAGTGAGATTCCGCTTGGCCAGCTCTGTGCCACTGATCACCTGGAAGCCATCGGGATACTCATCCCAGGTCCAGCTGCACGGCGATTCGAAGTTGCACTTAACGCCCAGTTCGTACTCGTATTCCGACGAGGGCGTGGCATCCGTGAGAGGAGCGTAGGTGTTCTAAAGGGTAGAAAGTGTTCAATTAATAATGTTAAGAGGATACATTGTCAGATATTTTATCGACTTAAAACCAGACTCACCGCATTCGGAGACGTATCCCTTATCCTGTCCTTGATCTCCTGCAAAGGGTCCGCTGAGGCCGAAGCTCCCTGGGCATCGCCGTCGAAGTTGCCGTGCGTCACACCACCAGCAGGCTCATCCGCCTGGTTAAGCCGTGTCTTTAGCTTATACAGCTCGCTGATGGAATTCTTGCGCGGATACATTCGCTTTGGGTTGTCATCGACACCGTAGAGTGGAGGAAACCTAGTGGAGTAGGCTCCTCCCAGCGGACCCGCTGTCATGGCAGCCATGCCGCTGGGCTGTCTCAGCTGTTCGCCATAGCGATCTGCCGAGCCAATGCCCTGTCCTAGGCCATCGATCCGCCCGATGGAGGAGGTGGCCGAGTAGGAGGGATATCCGGCACTGCTGCTGGAGATGCCACCGCCAGGACCACCAACCGAGGGATTCATTAGCTCCTTGCGTAGCGATTCAATGCCACGGCGTCCATTGCTGCCGCTAGGACGTGGCAGCAGTCCCGGCGCCAGCTGAGCCAACCGTCGCTTGTTATCCCTGCGTGAGCCTGGCGATCCGGGAGCCACCTCGTAATCCTCGTACTGAGTGACCACTGGCGAGGTAGGCTGCGGCAAAGGCAGCGGCTGCTCATGGAGCCGGCCGTTGCGTAGTTGCTTACCCGTGGATCCGGCAGAGGAGGAGGCACCTGGCCAACTGTTGGTGAAGCTGGCATGCTGGGACATGGGCAGCGAGCTGAACGTGTGGTTCATGATCAGCGGTCGCTGGGCCAGCGATGGATTATAATCCGCCAGCATCAGGGCCAGCAGCACCCACGGCACCAGCTGCATCCTGGAGAAGCCTCCTGCCAAAAACACCACTCAAATATGGTCCTTCTGTGTATGGTATATCCTTGAAAAGGTCCTTCTTTCGAATGTATTTATATGTGTGTCTGTGTGTGGGTTATATCTGTGGCTTCTTAACTCCTGGCTAAAAGGGGCGACCACTTGGCGCGTTTAAAGTTCTTCAAATGCAGGCAGCTCATCGCTAAAGCTATCACCCGCAGGTGAGTGTGTTTCCTTTCCCAATAAATCGACACTTTTGTTTAAATCTGCAAAAGAGACATTAAATTGTTAATTTGATCAAAAGTGATACAATTACCCCTTGTTTGTTTCAATATCTAAAGTCAGCCCCCACAGTTTTCCGCGACCAATTAATAATAATTTCCGTTAAAATCAGCAAAAGGGAAACACGCCAAGTTGTAATTAATTATCCGTATAGACGTTTGACTTTTGAAAGGGGAATAATGTTCATCCCACGTAATGACATTTCATAACGCACGAGCTTAGGTTTTAGGTATATATGACGGTTTTTAGCCCACACAAAATAGGGATACATGCGTTTCGTTTCAAAAGGATTGCCAAAAGGATGCCATTCCGGAATCAATGAGATTGCCATTCACTTTGTGAAGAGGCCCCTGGGCTCGAAATTGCAATAAGTCTGCAGCAGCAGCAGTAGCAGCCTTTATTAGAGAACGTGTTTCCTTTCGGCAGAATGAAGGAATTTACCTTCAGGCGGGTTCAAGAAAATCGATGCTACTGGTCTTCCGATTACCTGACTTGTGGCCAAAAGGCACAAGATGCTAGCTGCCGATTGGGCTTTTCAATTATAAGCTTTGGACTTGAAAAATATTGAAACTTAAATTAAAATTGATTTATGTTATCGGGAAATTCGTAAAATACATATAAATTAGAGTTTGTTGTTTATTTTATTAAACAATTTAATTAATTGCAACTCCAAGTTGAAGTATAAAATCAACTACTCAAAAATGATTAGAGAATAACAGTTTTTCCTGGAACAAGAAACTTTCATTGCATCTTTACTAAGAAATTCTTCTCTTCTTTTGTCACAATGCAAAAGAGGAAAACGCTTTGTATTTTATATGAAAATGAAACCCATTTAATTGTTCCAATGAAATTACATTTTCCGGAAATAGGAACACAATCTTATTACTAAAATAAAACCAAAGACTGGGTTCCAAGAATCAAGGTGAACTGCAATATAAAGTACATCGAAATCATTTCAATTTGCTGCCTTATCGAATTCCAAGTAATTTCCCTAAAATTGAAATTATTATTTCTTTGTCGAATATATGTATATATATGAGTTTGTAGATTGATTTAAAGACTTGAACATGTATGTATTTCAATGGCCCGATTTCATGCATATGAACATATATATTTTGATAGTCTTCCAAATGGATTTCTTCATAATTATTTTGAACGAATCTTTTTCTTATGTATAGACATAGGCATATTTTCTTCTACTCGAAGGGGCGTCGTACAATTTCACTTTTAACATTTTTCTTTTCCACACACACACACTACCACATACAGATACACACAACACACACATACTCTGTAATATTGTCGCATTTTCTTTTCGGGATTTGTTTCGCTTTGCCGAATGCGAAATGCATTTATTTTATTTGATTTAGCAGAACACAAACATTTTTCTTCTTTTTCTTGTGGATACTAGACTCAGAGATAGAGATAGATAGATAGATAGATAGATAGAGATGGATGGGTAGACGAAGAAGAGTGGTAGCGAGCGAGAGCGGGGTTAGAAAAGGATGTTTTTCCTTTCGCTTTTTCACATTTTCTTTTATTTTGGCACCTCTTCCCTACGCGCAAAAAAAAAAAGAAAATTAGAGAGCACGAAACAAAAACAACAAAAATAGGGAAAATATATTCGGGAAAAGTAGGGAAATTTTCCATAAAAAAGAATCAAAAAGAAAACTCTCTCTCTACGCGAGGCTGTGGTTCTATGTGTGTGTGAGTGTGTAACTTCATAGTACGCAAAGTGTGCTATACAAAATGGCTGTCGCGAAAACAACAACAAAGCGGAATTGTAAATATACCACACACTCACAAGCACACACATACAGACACCTTAAAACACACGCCTCGTAAAAGAGAAAAGCGAAACTGGCGAAAACTAGCGAGAACTTGAAAACTTCCACTGCTTTTCCCCCGTTACTCGCTCGAGTCCTGCAGCGAGTGCAGAACGGAAACGCAACTGAAGCCGAAAGTCCTGCGAGTGATGGCGAGGTACAGAGGGAAAGCGGAAAAGCGGGAAAAGCATCGAGGTGGGAAAGCGGTAAGCCAACTAGCTGAAAAACTAAACATGCATGCAAAGTGAAAAAAAGAGCCCCCTCGGGCAGCAGGAAGCGAGCAAGGAACTCGAGCTGAGGCAAAAGTTCAAGACACGGACAAGTGCGAGAAGTTCCAAGGATTACCGGGCGAAGCGAAGCCCTCTCGAAAAGTTTTATTTGCCGCGGGTTTTCCAAAATAGCGGAAGGAAATTAAAGGAAATATATATAAATTTAATAAAAATTTTAATTATTTGAGGCTTTACAAAGTTGATTACATTCTTTTCTCTCTTGGTTAATTTTATTTTAAATTTTTGTAAAGATTTTAGATCACTTTTGGCTTAAGTTAAAAATATTAATTTAAAGTCAAAAGCAAGTACTACTTTAGATTTAAGTAAAAAAGCTTTCAAAAAAGGTTCCAAAATATTTGTAATTGATGATATGATTGGTGGAAGTCCAAATGGACATTAAAGGTTGTTAATATTTATGACTAAATTTCCATATAAACTTATAGTAAAATATATATTTGTTGTTTGTTTTGTTATGTTATTTTTTATAAGCAAAAAGAAGAGAAGATTTTTAAGACAAATAAATAATAGAAACTAATATAAACTTAATCATATAAATTTAACTACCCAATCAAAAAGCTTTTGTCAAGTGTAATGGTAACAAGTTTATCAAAAGAGAATTTCTAATGTTTTTGGGTTCAAGAAGTCTTTGGCAATACCAGGCAGTTTATGAAGTAATACGTGTAAAAGAATATTCATATTATTATGTTGCATATTTCACAATTCCTATATTTTAAATACACTTTCAAGTAATCTTTAAAACCCTCTTTTATCCTGAAACAACTCCTGGCATTTTCTGTTTAGTGATATTTAAAAAAATTAACCCGAACAGTCAACAGAATTTAGAAAACAGGACAAAGCACATGGGTAGTGTAGTAGCTAGTATCCGTATTTTGCAGATACACACACAGCAGCGGTATCGGTGGCGGAGCGGCAGGAACAACAACAACAGCAGCTTGGGCGAGTGGAGGCTGCGTCAACGTCGCAAATATTGCGCTGCCCTCTGTCTCCCTTTCGGGACAAGGATTTGGCAGGATGCGAAACGCAGCTTTGGTTTCGTTGACTGCGCAGGATACACACACATACACTCACTCACAAACACACGCATACATATACACTCTGCGCTACTAATGGCGCAGACAAATTGTTTTGCGTATCTCACAGATACATAGCAGCCAAGGCGCACAAAAGATACTACACACAAAAACACACCACACACACACACACACACACACGCACAAAGTAGCGAAATTTTTCCTGCAGCTCAACAAATTTTTCATTGGTTTTTTCAATATTTTCTCCAATCGTTTAACTTGTTTTCAAATACTTTCGCTGGTTATATATAATTGCATTTACCATGGAGAACTCCATTTCAGATATTTTTTCCTGGGGTACTGTCACTGGCAAATTTTCAAAAGCTGCTGATGCCACACAAAAGATATATCGGATATATGTATTCTTTGGTTGCTTTTTTCGCCACTTTCTAGTTAGTATTTAACGCTTTTTTATTGGTTAACATTCGCTTTTGCTGGTAAATTTGTTTGGCCTGTGGTTTTGTGGTAACATTTTCTCAATTTCTGAGAAAGTACTTCTTCTATTTCTTTATTTTTTTTTCTTTTTTAGGGTATTTTCTGTTGTTTTTGTAGGGGCCCGTCTATCCGCGTATCTGTTGGATACTTGCGCGTACGACGCTCGGCAAACGAAGACTGAAATGTGGGGAAATTTGCAGAGTCGCAGATGCCCGGTTAGCATCGGGCCCAGCTTCATTACATCGGCATCGGCATCTCGCCTAAACGAATATCCTGCGCTGAAATCGAGCCACAGGATGCCCGAACCAGAGAGAGAGATATACAGCTTGGAAATTTGTATCCCTCACTCGCTGGTTTTGCCTGGCACAGCGCAAAGCTGTTGCTGTTTTTCCTGCGATTCGATTGAAATTACGAAAATGCAGGAAGGGGGCGGCCCCGACCAGCAGTGGCGCACCCTGGCGGTCGGCGTAAGCTGGGAAATTAATGCAAACTGCTGGAAATTGAATTTAGCTACATCAACCACTGCAGTGGCAAAGCACGAGTATTATCTGTGGCCAGGGGGAGCAGGGAGGGCCTGGGGATCCTGCACTGCACTCGGAATAAAAGTCACCTTGAAGTCCAAGGAGATCTAGCGGTAGCTACAAAAAGGGTTTTAAAATGTCAAGAATTATTAGTGCATTTACGAAAATTATTTATTTTTATGAGAAAATATTATCTTTACTTTATATTTATTATAAAATTAGATTGAATATTAGATATTTATAGAATAAGAATAGGAAACTAATACCGTTTTCAAATTAAACAAAATATTTAATAACAGCAAAACCACGAGAAACTTTAAGAAATTCTCCCAGAAGTCAGAAGTAATTCTCAATGATTAATTTCCCATAGTGTAGATTTAATAACTGCTTCTGTTGTGAGCATTTAGAGTGTTGTTAAGCACATAATAAGAGCGAGTTATCAAATAAAATCTAATATCATAGCCAACAGAGAAACCTATAAGAGTTTTAAACATTAAATAGAAAATTATCAGCAGTTGTTGAGCCTACAAAGTAAGCTCTTTTAGTTAAGACTCCTTTGAAATTTAAAATCCCTCAAGTCCTGTTAAATTTCTCCCAGTGCCTAAGGTCCCCAATGCACGCTTGTGCGTCAGCCTCAGACCAAGCTGCGTTTCCTTTTTCAATTTGCAGCCCAGCACAGAATAAGCCCCCATCCTGCACATCCTGTCGCATCCTGGCCTCGCCTCCCCTTCCCCCAGTTTGTAATATCACCTAATCAGCGCCACGGATGCGACACAAATACATTTATCTAGGTCCTATCTCATGAACCCAAGATTGTGAGGATGCTTCAGGATACTGGTACCAGCCGTGTGTTTTCACCGGACACTTGGTTTTGTTTTTAGCCATCATTTATACCAGCCGCAGTCTTGGCTGAAAGTGCAATTGTCTAGTTGTGGCCCAACAGGTGCCGTGTTCATGGAAACAAAGTCAGATTTGCCTTGGAAAATTAGCTGAATGCTTTTCTTAAGAAATAATCAAATTATCTTTATTACAAGCTTAAATGTAATTGAAACTTTAAGAGGTTGAATAAAGTTATATACTTTTTATTAAATAAAAAACTTAATTTATTAAAATATAACCAGGCAAAAACTGCTTTGTTTTTACTTTATATTGCCTAAAACTTTCCAAATTAATAAGCAACCAAGTATTCATTCATTTAGCAAAGCGAAACATCTGTTTTTCTTTTAAAATCAATTCTAAATCAACAAATATTATTTATATATTTTGCATTTGGGCATCAACTAATGACGACAACAAACGGAAATGGGCGACACAGATGTGGCGACAACTAAGCGAAAATTAATATAGAGTCCCGCAGATGAAAGTACATGTGCAGATATATACATATAGGACTATATCTGTAGAACACCCCAATATATACTACATTTGTATATATAGTTAAAAGTGTCGGCGGCAGCTGCAGAAAGTCGCCGACTAGGGAAAGAGATCTACAGATCGAGCGAGAGAGAGAGAGAGAAAAAGAGACAAGAGAGAGAGGCGACGTCAAAGACCGATCACAAGGAAACCTCGACATCCACTTTATTTATAAAAAATATTATTTCCATCTTGCGGTGTTTTCTCTATTTTGCACCAGTAAACGCAACCGTAAAATGTTTAGAGATGCGCAAATTGCGAACTGCTACCAAAATGGCACATAAAAGATTCAGATGCAGTCAACGCATCCAGTTGGACGCTCAAAATATTTTTAGATTTTCTCCACGGGAAACTCACTCACTTGATGGGGGGAAAAAAAGTGTGTGCGTGTGACCGGCACGTGTCGTTGCGGTTAACGAAAGAGTTTATTCCACTATTTATATATCACCGAGTCTTCAATTATATTCACTTAAATCCGAGCACACGAGCGAGGGTCTGTATTTCACAGATGCGTTTTGCCCACGAGTATCTTGTGGATATATCCGTCTTTCTGCTGCGACATTCGCTGCGCAACTGAGCCCGGCGACCGTTCGACGACCACTGACAAAAGCAGCAGGGGAATCGTCGCAGCCAGCGCCGAGATCGGCCAGAAGCTAAAGATTGCTGGCTGCGGAGGCGTCGTCCGAAGAAGACGAACATCTCCGGATACCGAGACCTTTCCAACCCATCTGATTTCATCTCATTTTCTGCACTCACAAAAAATAGTTGTTGAATTGTAAGTCACTAAAATAAATATTTTTAATTGACTTGACTTTTTTTTACATTATATTATTTTATTTTTCTTGCTTTTATTTTATTTATTTTTAATTTTTACTAATATAAATAATTTTATTAAAAAAGGAAAATATTCAAATAATAATTCTATAATAAAAATGGTTTAAAATATTTAAAAATAATTTTATAATTTAATTCCAGCAAAATTATACTTGTTAATATTTAACCATGTCCTCTTATTTTGTTTTTATATATTTTTCTCGGTGTATTCAATTCATTTTTCTCACGGCAACCGCATCCTTGTCTTCTTGTTTGTTTATTTGTTTTCGTCGCGACGTGTCAAGTGGATAATGCAATTGAAATTGACTTGTGCGTTGCCCAACATTTACGTTTTCGGCCTATCGCAGCGGGACGGTGGCGTCAGGGCTAAGGATAGCCACTGACCCCTGACCTCTGGCTGGCTCCTAGCATCCTGGCTACCTGCTGAACGCTTGAGATGTGCCTTCCGATCAGACGAAAGATTTATGTTTATGTGCATGTCTGGCTGTCGCTGCAATCCAAGATATTTTTAGCAGGCATTGCAACAGTTTCTCCTCCTCGTGGGGACTCTTTTCGCTTGGGAAGCTGCGAAAGTAATTAATGAAAATGGGGTTTCGAAGGGGATTTTGTAGGGGGATTGGGGTAAAAAGCGGAAGTTGACTAAACACAGTGGATCATGCGGCAAGTTAACAAGGAATTTTATTTAAAGGGAGTCTGTTTTAAATAATATGTTGGTGATTCCTTTATTATATTTTTCTTAATTTTAAAATAAATAGTATTCATTTGGAATTGATTATTTACGATGCATTAGTTCATAATTCCTAGCTTGTGGTATTATTTCCACTTGAGAAACCCACTGTGCCTCTGTGTGGTCGCTGTGATTTGTTTCAAGTGTTTTTCGGCTTCAAGCGTTGCCACCGCTCGCCAATTGGTTTGTTTTGCCTTTTGAAAAGGCGACAAGTGAAACCGAAACCCTGGCCAGGGCTCAGTCCAGACTAGTGCCGAAAGCACTTCAGTGTGTCAACTGTCAAATTAAAAATGCCAACTGTCAACTGCCGTTCCGAGTTAGCTGTCAAAGTCTGGGCTTGGGCCTTTGTTTACGTTTTCGAGGCGCCTGCGCCTTGACGGCATAAACACTGTATGATGCAAACAAGTGGCTGTGGGCCACGTTGTCCTGCCATGGCGGCATCCTGGCCCCGGGGGCAAGACCGTGGCCACCACCAGCGGATCGATTGGCGTGGGACATGCGCAGGAGCTGCGAATATTTGCTGAGGACTCCTACTCAGATGTAGACACAATTATTTCGGTCAGAACGCTCCTGTGCCTTGTGCAAAACGGTTCAAGCTCTTCATCCAGCCCAACGCTTTTTGCTTTCAGTGTGTGTACAGCGTGTGTGTGTGAGTGAGTGTGTGTCTGTGGTAGTTGGCCAAAGTCCTCGAGTAGAGAAAAATCAAATTATCGGCCATTAGCTTCACTTTGTTATAATTGAGAAGTTTCTTTTTGAGAAGCCCTCGATAATCGCTTTTTTTTCGCGCGCGCATCTTTGTGTGAGTGTAAGGACGAGTGTGCTTGAGTGTCGCTTCTGTTGCCTTGGTTGCTTTCCACACTCACACAGCATTTCAGCAGCACACACACCAACTCGAAACACACACACACTTCAGGAGCACAAACTCACATCGTTGCCGTCACCGACTCTTCTTCTGGTGGAAAAGTGAAAGTGACCCGGAAAGCGGACAACTCCGTGTATAATATATATATTTTGCACAACTTGGCTAGAAAAAAGTTAGTGGCTAAAATCCTGAACAATTTTCTCCACGCCTTAAAACCCAAATTCAATCATCAAATTTTTGCTCCATCCCCCTCGATTTTCTCCTATTTTCTTCCTCCGATTTATGCGTGGCACATACAACAATTTTCGTAGTCCTTTCTTCCTTCCTCTCAGTTTTACTTTTTTTTTTTTAAGGCACACACTTATACACAGCACAATTTTTTTGGTATTCACCCACAACCACCACCCTTTTAACCTTCAATTTCTGGCATGCTGTAAATTGTAAAAAAACAGAGAGAGTCTCACCTTTGTAAATAAAACTTTTTGGATTGTGTGAATTTTTTATACGATTTTTTCCCCTACTTTGCTAAAATATTTATTTTATTTGGAAATGCAGTCGAAATGATTTAATATTAAGGCAGCAAACGGATTTCAACCAAATCCGCTGCAAAACAAACAAACTCTGTATGTGTAAAATAAAGAAAATATAAAAAAAGAATTATCTGAGGGAGTGGGACCAGAGAGACAGAAATCACATTGCAACAGGTAAGTGGCAAGTGGGTGAGTTATAATCACATATAGTATACATACGTATATTTGATCGATACAGGTAAAAGTCGTTGCATATTCTTCGGGCACTTTGCTGGTACTACATATTGTGTGAAAGTTTTTCCCCCCCTTGTTCCGTGCATGCTCCTTTTGAAACCATCTGCTCGCCTTGGCGTGTGGCTGCTGCCACGCCCACCTTGATCCTTGATGCTCTTGCAATTATTGTTGTTGTTGTCCTTGCTGGCTGGCATTTGAGGTTGCCTCTTTTACCTTTTGCCTTTATGGTAATTGTAATTTAGTTGCCAGTCGTCCGCCATGTTCAAGGACAATCGCGGAGGCTGGCATCTAGGACGAGTCTCTGGGGAAGGGGATGGGAAAGGTGAGGAGGGCAGGCGCAGACGCGTGTCTTGGGTGAGGCCAAAGGTGGAAGTGAATTACAATTTAATTACCAGCAGGTTTCAAAGGCTCAGGCACTGGGCTTTGTGCTAAACCCCAATGGGATGGATAATAAAGAAATTATTTTTAGAAGTTTTCAATTACAAAGGAAGTGCCAGGACTTTAAGTCGACCCCAGGAAGTACTTTCAAATTACTCTCCTGTTGGTAATCTCTGCTTGCAGTTAAGGGGTGATTTGAATGAGAGAAAGATGTTGGAAAAACCATTTTTAAGATGATTTATTATTCAAAGTAAAAATTTCATTAAATAAGTTGAAGGACTCTTTTTTTTATGACAAACAATTATTTTATGAATATATTTCAGTAAAATGAATAAAGATTATTTAATAATAAATAAATTCTTAAAGGCTAAAGTTTAACTTGTAAAATATGTGATAAATCTGCATGGTGATATGTAACACAAAATATAATATTTAATGTATGCCTCGAATTTTATTATGAATGCATTTTCCAATTTTATTATAAATATTGTGAAATATTTTTGAAAATCCTTTTATAAAGTTTATTCTCCTAGAAATTCCTGTTTAAAATAATAATTTCCAGAAAAGTTGTTGATTAGACAGAGTTTAGAATTAAGAAAAGAAAATCCTCAAAGGAAGGTAGTACAAGCTAGTCGACCTTCATCTGCAAGTTGTTCTTCCTGCTAAGATTTACTTTGATTAATTACAATCTGTGTGTGTGTGATTTGCAGTAAACCCAAATGCCCGAGGCATTGATTCTACCCGGCATGGCTGACGCAGAGCCGGACCTCTCGACGTTCGAGAATAAGACGGGCCTGGCGGAGGATATGAAGTTCCTGGCCTCCATGCCCGAGCTCTGTGACGTAACCTTTCTGGTGGGCGATACCCGCGAACCCGTCTGCGCCGTCAAGGTTTGTACTCTAATTCATGTACTTGATATTTTCGCACTGTGTACATGATGCTGCGTCCTGTGTGGGGCTGGGCTTCGGAATCAGGTCACTGCGTAATCGCCACTCTGTGCCTCTAAATAATGGAGATGCTTTTGTGTGAGAATCTCCCCATGGAATGTGTGTTCCTTTGAATAAGTGAACAGTCACTGCAGAGACTATAAAATATGACAGGAAAAGGGTCATGAAATGGGTGTAATACTAAAGATATAAAAGGACATTAAATTACACAAATAAAGCTTATGAAAAATATAGATTGAATGTTACTTTAAACTTTCTAATAAAAATTATATAGATTTAATCATATTTAAATCCTTAAAAACACCTTAATCAATTTACTTTCTCATTCTCTAGGCTGTGCTGGCCTCCCGTTCCCGGGTCTTCGCCAAGATGCTCTATGCAGCCCCATCGCCGCAGAGGAAAAGGGAGACCTCGACGAAGGAGAACAAACTACGTCTCTTCCTAAAACGCTCCTCGGAACCGCTGCTCAATCTGCAGAATGCCGCCCAACAGGTTCGCATTCGCATGCCTTGATACCCTTTTCCTTACACAAGTGTGTGCTCCGTATTCATCCATAATCGATTACCCATGGGGGTGTATCCATTCCATTTCATTCCAAGCCATGCCCATCTCCATCTCCATTCAGTCAGTTCGATGTGTGTGGAGGAGAGAGGTGTGTGTGTGCCGGGTGTGATTTTGCATTTTGCCATGTGTGTGTGTGCATCATTGGGGCTATTTTTGTAACCACCTTTTCAGTTACCTTCATTCCGTATTGTTCTCCTCCTTGTTTCTGTGTGTGGGTGTGTGTAAATAATACGTGTGAGCCAGCGAAAAAGCCGTTTTTAACTGATATCAATGTTCTCGTGCATTCTCTGTTGTGACAACCACCATTCCTCATCAAACAATAACTCGTCCTCGTACTCGTTATCCCGCAACCCATATCCGTAATCATAGAGAACCGGTTTCACCCAACAATTAGCTCCGATACCCGAGGTAACCAAGCATCAAATCAAATCAAAAAAAAACAAAAGCAAATACTGTCGCTGTAAACGTGTGTAGGTGTCGTAATTGATTGAAGCCGTTTGATGTGTCCTTGCAGATAATAAATAATGTAGAATAACTTCCAATTTTTACAATTGAATATTCCGATAGAGTACTTCCAAAGTGGTTTATAATTTCATTATATTTAAGCTTTATTTGTTTTCTTTTTTTAATCTGCAAGGTCATACACACCTTCGGCCTTTCGAAGCTAGCTTTCTATGCCTATTAAATCTATAAATATATATAATTGGTTGTCTATGTTGAATGTGCGTCTAATCTTTGACCTAAGAATGAGTTGGTACTAAGAATGGTTTGAGTGTCATCAAAATGGTCTTGTGCTCTTTCCACTGAATGACTTCTACCTGCTACTACTCCTATATCTATGCCTAGTTCTTGTATGCTTAAATACTTCTTCTATATATATTGAATCCTTATTGGTGGGTGGTAATCTACCCATCTTTTCTACATATATACGAAACCTTTGTGAATGAGCTACTTTGGGTTGCCTGACCTTCACCAATATTGGAATGTCTATGAAAATTATAGTCATTGCACCGCTTAGTTGTTACTGTTCTGTTAGCTGATTTTATCAAGACCTTACTATAAATTGTTGTTGATTAAATTTTCTTAAATTTAGCCCTCAGGTCAGCAGCATCAGACCTTGATTATTGAGGAGTTTGAGCCGGATGTTTTTCGCCAGCTGATCGAGTATATTCACACAGGGTGTGTGACCCTGCAGCCGCGAACTCTGTTGGGTAATTTCAAATGCTTTAAATAAAAATAGGAAGAAATTTATTTAATGCAAAATCTTTTTTTCAGGTGTCATGAATGCCGCTGATTATTATGGCCTCGAGGAACTGCGTCGCGCCTGTGCCGGATTCGTGCAGTGTTGCATCAATGTGGACACTGTGTGTGCCCTGCTGGCCTCCGCCGAGCGTTACATTCAGTACAAGTGCACCAAGACCTTGGTGCAAAAGGTCCTGGAGTTTGTAGACGAACATGGCAATGAAGTCCTGAATCTGGGCAGCTTCACCCTGCTGCCACAGCATGTGGTACGCCTGATCCTGGCCAGGGAGGAGCTAAGGGCGGACGAGTTCACCAAGTTCCAGGCGGCGCTCATGTGGAGCAAGAAGTACTACGACAACAATCCGGTAAGAAGATCCTTCGGTTATCTTTTAAATACAGATAACACTTGATTGATTTTCCATTCAGAACATCGACATCAAGGAGATCCTGGGCACCTTCTGCGAGTACATCCAGTTCCATAAGATTCCCGCCAATGTCCTGATGCGAGAGATCCATCCGCTGAACCTCGTCCCGTATTCGATCATCATGAATGCTCTGGCCTACCAGGTGGGTTGCACTGTGCTTCTCGATTGCTAACGCGCTGCTTCCTTGGTGTTTAACTCAGTCACTCACGCCGCCATCTGTCCATCTATCTGTCCGCCTATCTGTCTCTCCATCTCAACGTCCATGTCCATGTGTCCATCCAACGTGCACTCCATTCCGTCCATCCATCCTGTTGTCCCCTTTATGTCTGATTCTACACTTTGCAGGCAGACCCAGAAAGCATCGACCCCGGAAAGCTGTCTCCCAACTCTAGCCGAGTGAGGCGGGCGCGCCAGAATCAGGGTCGCTCCATGTCGGTCCAGAGCTCACTGGATCCCTACGGATCGAACACCACGCTCAGCTCCAGCGGCAGCAGCGACCCCACCAGTGGGCCGCATCACAGCAACTAACATAAGTTGAACGGCCCCTCCTCCTCCTCCACGTCGTCCCAGCCCAACCAGCATCACCATCGTCATCGCCATCACCACCAGTCGCTGCCCAAGATCCGCAAGGCCAAGTCCCAGTCTTTCCGCACCCGACGCAGTCCCTCGGAGCGTCGGAGTCCCAACAATGCGCCGAATCTCACGCTGAACACATCACTGGCCTCGGGCAATGGCGCCGGCGATAAGAAGCGCAGTCCTCTGACACCGAAGAGTCCAGTGCTGCCGGCACCGGAATCCAAGAGTCCCGGCAGCGGATCACAGAAGACGCCCACGTCGCTGTCGCGCCAGGGTACACTGCGTGCCTCCAACCGCCGGAAGAACAGCGGCCAGCTCTCCATATCGCTGGGAAACCAGGGCCGGCGAAGTCCCGTCGGCCTCAACGATCGCAGTCCACAGGGCCGCCGGAGTCCGCTCTTTCCCAGCAGCGGATTGAGGTCACCGAATGACCCGAGTCCCACTGCCAGAAGTCCCACGGGAGACATGCCACGTCGGAGCAGTCCCACCTTCAGTGTTCACACCCAGGAACGGAGATCTCCACTCGGAGCAGTCGCACCCACTGACTTTGGCTGCCAGTTTGGTGTGCCGGGAACGCGCAGGAGTCCCACGTCCACGGTGCATGTTCAGGACATGGCCACAGAGCCGGAAGAGGCGGGTTTTGTGGGCATGAAGCGACCCTCCATTAGCCTCTTTACGCCCATATACTTTGCCAGCGAGAAGCGCTCTCCGATGGGTCCCATTCCTCCCATCACGGTCTCCAATCCCGCCGAGACGTACAAGAGCGCGGAGAGGGAGCGCGAGGCGGCCGAGGCAGCCGCCCGGGAAAGGGAGAAGGAAAAGGAGAAAGAAGCGGCAGCCCAGCCGCAGGAGAAGAAAAGCGTTATGCGCGAGATCCTGGCCTTTGTGCGGAAGCCATCGAAGCACATATCCACGAGAACGAATCGCTTTGCGAATGCCTTCACGCGAGCGGAGTCGGGCTCCTCCAGTGGCCCCCTCATCCGGCAGAGCACATTCTCCGCCAGTCCAGCGGCCTCATCGACGGCCGCCAAGAGTGCTGTCCAAAAGCAAATGTCCGAGGTGGGCTTCGAGCCGAAGATGTCCCTGAAGTTTGCCCACTACACGAAGATGTCCCTGAAGCTGCGCAGATCGGCGAAGCGCCAGGAGGAGGAGGAGAAACAGAAGGAGGATAAGCAGAAGCAGGGCTCCTCGGCGTCGGGATCCAAGAGGCCCAGTGCGGACCTCAGCCAGGGCCATCTAGAGCAGCAGGTAGGTGGACTGGAGGAGCAGCCCTTCGAGCTGGCCAACGTGCACTTCGAGAAGGTAGGTGAGTCCTATATCAAGCATGAGAGGCTCCGCGAGCTAGAGGAACCGGATCTGGAGACGGAGAAGGAGGCCAAGAAGGAAGCAGAAGGCGAGGGCGAGCAGACCGATGCAGCCATGGCACAGTTCGTGGAGGAGGTCACCAATTCCCTGAAGGTTGTGGCCCTCAACGGCGAGGGCGGAGCTGCCGTCGTTCATCACTTCACGCGTCGCTCCGAGAGTCGCGAACCCATCGAGCCCCGCATCAGCGAGGAGCGGGAGTCAGACTCCAACGATCTGATGATACCCGAGGAGATGCGCGCCGAGCTGGTAGAGATCTTGAAGGCCTACGCCCCAGAACCAGTTTATGTGAATCTGCAGGCGCTGCGGCGGGAGACCGAAGATGCGGACCTGGCCGCCGTCCAGGCCGAGTCCGAGTCGCTGGCCTTGACGGCGACCTTGCCTGAGAAGAAGCCGCTGCAGTGTCCTACCATCGAGTTTGAGCCGCCGTCGCGCCGCTCCTCCTTCGATCCGCCGCGCTCCCCATTCCTTGAGCAGCTGCGCAGTCCCGGAGTGGACACCGAAACGGATCTAATCAACCTGCAGCGCCTGGACTCCGGGGGCGACAGCTTCGAGCTGGTCGAGAGCAAGTGGAGCAAGTCCAGCCGGGGTGAGTCGAGCTTCGACTGTCCGTACTCTTCCAGGGACACCAGCTTCGATGTCTCGATCTCGCGGTACCAGTCCACCAGCTACGAGGATCAGACCTCCAGCTTTGAGATCGTGGACACCGACGAGAAGGGTCAGGGTCGCCGGCCTGTAGACCTGCGCAAGAGCTCCATCGAGCTGGTGGATGCAGAAACCTTTCAGAGGTCCGGTTCCTCCTGCGGCGGACGCAAGTCCTCGCTGGAGACCCACTTCGACTACACCCCCACCGAGGGCGGTGGCCGATCGCCCAGCTTTCCCTTTCCGGCGATGAGTAAGAAGCAGCGGACTGAGAACTTCCGCCAGCTGCACGTCTCCCCCTTCAGTGCCTTCTCCCGGGCACGCAGTCCGCTCTCCCAGCAAACCTCTTCGAACTACAGTTCCAGGGACAGCTACGACTCCAGTGGCTCCTATCCCCATGGCTACGGCTATCCCCCGGAGCCGCCGCAGCGGAGTCCCTATGGCGATCCCAGTCGCAAGCACTTTCCCTTGACAGTCCGGCAAAAGGGCCTGCAGGAGGAGGAGCGTGAGGTGCGAACCTTCCTCTGCACAGATCAGAGATGCGCCTCCATCTTCGAGCCTCGTCCCAGTTCCGTGCTTACCCAGCAGCTCTCCACGGGCTCCATGTCCACTCCCTCGGGCTATACGAACAATGGAACAATGCCGCGCGAACGAGTTCCAGGTTATGCAGCTGCAGGTATGGGCTCGGGAACGGGAGCGGGAGTGGGTGCAGTAGGGCCTCTGCCCCACCCAGGACCGCTCTCCTCGTGCGGCTTCTCGAGCGGCAGCGAATTCGAGCCGCCGTCGCCGAGACGGGCGGCCAGTGCCTCGCCGAAGCACACCTTCACCTTCCGCATTGTGATGAAGAAGGTGGACAGCTCGCCGGAGGCGCTGTGCCCGGAAAGGCATCGGTCGCGGATCATAGATCGGTACAGGAGGCGCGACAGTCGCCGCAAGCGCATCCATGATGCGGGCAAGAGCTTCTAGAGAGTAGGAAACGAAGCTAACTGGCCACCAGTGATGGGGGGAGTACCTAGATAGGAAACCAAGCTTAGACAGGTTACTTCAAATTTGATTCTAGATCTTTGATTTCCAACTAACTGCCTTTTAATAAAGACCCCCGAAGAGTGTACATAAAATACTGTTATAAATCAGAATTCAAATCAAAATAAATAAAATCAAACCTCATAAATATCAAGCTCTTCAATAGATAAGATAACTAACAGAAACTGAAAATAAAATAAGAAATAGAGATTAAGAAAGCTAAATAAAATGCATATTCGTATGAACTTAATGTCTCAGTACCTCCTACTTGAAAGATCTCAAAGAATATAGCTTACAGAATACACAGACATCCATTAAATACGTATTTTTTTTAGCTAGACAGGGAAATATTTAATCAAAATATATATGTACTACCCATTGCTGGTGGCAAACAAGGTGAACCTCAGTAATTATTCGCGGCAATCTCTCGATATCTTTTCGATACGCATATATTTTTGACAATCTCAGTGTTGAATCTATATATACATATATATAAACCCCTCTCAATCGTAATCGTAACCGTATTAAAGTCTAGGCTTAAGTGAAGACGCCGAAACCATGGGCGTTCGGTTATCAAACTTTATAAAATGGTTCTGGTTTTTAGGCCGTTTCAAAAGCTCTACCAAAAGTAAAGGCGCAAACTTCGGCCCACCGAAGTCTGGTACTTATGATCTCTGCTGACTTGTCAAGCAACCCTCGTTAGATCCGCGGTTACAAACTGAGCGAATGTTTAACCGTTCTATATATATATATGATATTATGTAATCTACAAATTTAAGCGCAACAATAATTCCTCCCACGATTTACCTGACTACTATTTAAAAAACAAACAAAACAAAACGATAAATAAGGAAAACAATAGATCAAAAGTTTATATGTATACATGTGCATACAGGAGTTCACACTTTGATGTTGTAATTAATGTGAAAAACGATAATGTATCTATATTCTAAGTATTTGTGCATTTTTACGTGGTTCCTGTTATATAGCTATAGATATATATATATATATATATATATATACATAAAGGCGTGATTGGACGCAAGTATTACAAATTTTTGATGGCATCATATAATCGATATACATATATAATATATTCTGATTCCGATTCTGATTATGTTTCCAAAGAAACCTAATGCAATTTAATTCTAAATGTAACCGAACTGCGCTGCTATTGCAAAATAAGGTCACAAGTGTTTTTTCTAGTTAACTCCTAAGACTAAGATCAGAGCAAAATTATGCGCATGCGCATGTATAAAATTAAAGCTGGATTTGGGGCCGTACTTAAATCGTAAAAAAAAGAAGAAAATCTAGAGAGAAGGAAATTATCGCGATTACCAAAAATAATATTTAATGTTGAACTCTGAGCAAGATTTTTGGACTCTGTGTTTGTTAGTTGCAAAGTGAAAAAGAAAACCTGTTTAAGAGAATCCTACAATTAAGCGGAGTATCTAAAGTATCATAATTTACAACATATACATATTATATATTATATATACACTTGTAATATTCTTAAGTGAGTAAGAAACGTTGGCTTTTTAGCAAATCAATTTACTCGTAAGCAGAAAGATATCAGCATTTTACAGGTAATTACGCATCATGAGCATTTAATTCCAACTAAATGGTAACTAAATCGTTAAGTAATCGCTAAACACACAGCTGGGATCCGGAGATCCGAAGATCTGATGATCTGCTAAACACTCGTAACTAATCGGAATGCTAAAAGTAGAGCGTTGCTATTTTGATTTGTAGTTGCTTGTTTTGAAACTAACCAACAGTCAACCAATCGGTCAGTCAGCTTGACAGCTCGCTAGATACTCGTATTTTGGATCGGTTTTTTTTCCGTAGCGCCTCTGAATGCTTGCGAGAGGCAGTCCGCCATAGTGGAGACCATAACAGTTTGCCAAAATAAGTCGGAGCCAGAGCATCCAACTACAATTTCACAATGCCAACTTCTTCTATTTGCAGAGCGGTTTTACAGTGTGCCAGCTGGATCGGATGTGGATCTAGCCCAGGATCCAGTCCCAAACATACACATGTTATTCAATATCCCTCCCCCCCCCCAGATTTATATTCAGAGGATGTCGTTGTCGTGGCATTCGTTAGTCTAAGTCCAGTTCCAGTTTGAATCGCGTTGAATGTCTTACTTTGTTACCGCTCTCGCATATATACATATTCGAAAAGTTAGAGCTAAAGACCTCCGTGTACATTATGTGCGTTCGTTTTTATTGTAATTTGAGACAAAATAAAGCCCAGATTTCTGTGTTACCCAAAACAAAAACTACTTAAACTTTGGCATTCACATGCAGGGCCAGCACTCCATCGAAGTCATCTGATCCGATGTGGATATAACCATAGCCATGCTCGTTCACAGTGACGGACTTGCCGGTGCAGGCGCCATCGATCAGGCTGCCCGAGATCACGTCGCAGTACTCACCGGCCGGCAGGCAGGTGTTGAGCTCCTGGGACAGATCGTACTGGTTGTTGTTGACGGCCAGGAAGCCCTTGTTGCCGCGGCAGAAGGAGATCTGGTTGTCGCCATTGTCCCACCACTCGGACAGCTGGGTGTCACGCACGGCGTTCTTGAAGCCCACCATGGCGTAGATCTGGCGCCAGCGGTGCTCGCAGATCCAGCCATTCACACAGGCACCATCATCATCGAACTCCGGAGAAATGATATTCTCCTGGGCATCCTGCGGCGGCGGGGTATCGTGATCGTCGAAGGCAAAGGAGCTCATCACACGGCTAATGCCATAGGGGTAGGCCAAATGGAAGGCGGTGGCCATCTTGTACTGCCTGGGCGACTTGTAGTTCAGCACGGATCCCATATCGCGCTGGTTGTCATGGTTATCCACAAAGGTCAAGGCCTGCTCGGAGCTCAGGAAGCCCCAGCCGGTGCCCCAGCTTTGCAGCCACTTCAGGGCATTGTTTCCACGGAAGGCATTGCCGATCTCCTCGGAGAAGCGGAACTCGGTGACGGCACCCAGACCGTTGTATTCCTCACGGGACACGGTCTCGTGGCCATGATCGATCACCTCCTGGAAGATGAAGGGCCTGGCATTGTGGGGGAAGCCATGCTCGATGTTCAGGTTGCTCAGGCTGCCGTAGATGTACTAAGGAAAAGGTAACCATGATAAGGGTTCCGTAAGTTCTACAATATTCTTCTACTTATAGCAAACTCACCTCCAGATCCTCCGCGGCCATGTGCTTGGCGGCATCCACACGGAAACCGGCAACGCCCAGCTCGATGAGGTGATCCAAGAACTCAATCAGCTTGCTCCTCACATAATCGCTGTGCTGATTCAGATCCTTGAGGCCAACCAGCTCGCACTGCTGCACCTGGAAGCGATCGTTCCAGTCGGTGATCTCACAGCTGGGATGGAAGTCCTGGGCGCTGTAAGGCACACCTGGGAAAGATTTCTTGGAAGGCTCTGCCTCAGTGCCGGCTGTGCCCACGGCCACGCCATCAAAGTCACCGGACATGTGATTCAGGAGAACGTCGACGTAGATGCGAATGCCCACATCGTTGCAGCGACGAACCATGTCGGCGAACTCTTCCTCGTTGCCAGAGCGTGTGGTCAGCTTGTAGGAGATGGGCTGATACCTCTCCCACCAGGGACGACCCGCCGAGATGATGTTCTCATTCACGGGACTCACTTGGACGCCGGCAAAGCCACGCGGTGCCAGGAACGTCTCGCACTCCTCGGCAATGTCCGACCATTTCCACTCGAAGAGATGGACGATGGTGTTGCGGTTGCCCCACCATTGGGGATTGTGCTGGGCCAGCGAAAGGCTGGCACCCGCCAGGCAGAGCGTCAGGGCCAAAGCGAACTTGATCATGACCGTAAAAAACTGTGCCTAATCTCCGGAGCCCCGGCTCCTTTTATACGCCCCAAGGCAATCTTATCGCGGATTTGCTTTGCTTGGGTCCAATTTACGACCAGCAGATGGTCGCCCAGCGATTCGGGGTTAGATTTACAATGGCCATCGGCTGACCTATGGCAATATGCGATAGTGTCCCTGGATATTTGCAAGTCGTGAGTGGCTTGGCATTCCCAGAACATCATAAGACACATAAAGCTAAGATTAGATTTGGAACTCTAAATACCCTTGCTTATTGTTACAATGTTTAGTGAGAGTCTGAGGTTCAAGAGGTTTTTATTGTTAGTATATATTAAATTTTATTTGTAACTTAATTTAAATTAATAAAGTATAATATAATTATTAAGTTAATATAAAAGCTAGATAAAATCTTTCAGTTGCCTTGTTATACCCTTGCAGGGTATTATAATTTCACTCAGAAGTTTGCAACGCAGTGAAGGAGACGTTTCCGACCCCATAAACCATATATATTCTTGATCAGCATCAACAGGGGAATCTTTCTAGACATGTCTGGAAGAAATCGATTATTTGGCCATTTTTGTGAAATTTTATAAGGGGTTACATCATTAAAATTTTTGATTTTGATAAAAAATTGAATTTTTCAAATGTTTAAATGAAGTATGCAGAATTATTAACTGCAGAAAATCTTGCACAGAACAGTTTTCAGATTTAAAATTAATGCTCTTTTGGCCAAGTTATGATATTTTTAATTTAAAAAAAATCAAGAAGTTTTTTAATATAAAAAATCAGATTTTATAATACAAAATAATATTTTTCTAAGTCAAGGAATCATTTCCGACCCCATAAACCATATATATTCTTGATCAGCATCAACATGCGAATCTTTCTAGACATGTCCGGAAGAAATCGATTTTTTGGCCATTTTTGCGAAATCTTATAAGGGGTTACATCATTAAAATTAGCAAAAATGGCCAAACATTTTGATTTCTTAAAATGTATGCAGATTTGTTAGGCCAGACAAAACTAGGATAGAAAAGTTTTCCAAACTGAATTTAATGCATTTTTGGCTGAGATTTGATCGATTTTTTATTCAAAGCCAAGGTCCTTTGGCAACTGCAAGGGTATACAAGGGTATTCGGCTTCCAGAATTTGGTTTCCTTTCTTGTTTTTCTTTAAATTCTCAAAAATGCCAAGTACTCTCTTCTAAAGAGTAAAAATAAGTTCACGCCATGTTCTGCTTGAAATCGATAATTTTTTATTACCCTAATTTATGACAATATTTTTTTTTGCATTCTGTCATTCCTTTAGATTACGATTACGATTTGTGAATTATGAAAACAGATTTCTTGTGTTTACTGTGAGTGTCATTTGCCTTCGGCCAGGCGAACTTTGGACCCTTTTGAAGCATCTTCTTGCGCACTTCACACTCCAGATTGTAGTTTTTGCGTAAAATTACGGAGAAATAGTAGATAATCTCCACCACAGAAAGCATGCTCATGCCTACGAAAAGACTAAAGGCGCTGCCCAAGTTGGCTAAAATATATAAAAGCTCTTGAAATAAAATTTAAATAAATTGTTTAATCAGACATACAAACCAAGGTGACCATATTGGAGAGCAAATCATGACGTAGACGACGATAGCTAAAGGAATTAATAAAGATATGAACTATGCCATCATTCTTGGCTATACCTGAACTGAAATTAGAGAGTTTTTCAATATATATAAATAATTCAAATATATATTAAATACTTACTAGAACTTGTCTGCCACGGGCATGTTGAGTTGTAGGGGAAAGTTTGATATTTGAACATCGAAATCAAAGTGCTCACAGGTTAGAGGACAATAACACTGAGTGCTTCTGTTTCTTGTTATAATATTTGCTATAAAGAAGTATTTAATTATCTAAAATCATTATTTAATAAGCCAAAACCCACCGAAGTTATCCACCAGACAGGGAATATCCCTGAAAGTGCAAATCCTATCTCTGGTACGATTAAAGTCAAAGAAGTACGTGTGACATCCACAGAACTTGACCATATTTGTGACCCTGCAGTTCAGTTCGCAATTGGGATACACATAATCCGAAAAATATCGTAGGGGAAACTCTTTCTGAAACACACAATTTCTTTCCTCAATAGTCAGAGCCTTGACAGTTGCCGAACAAAAGGTTTCCTGCGGTCTTAAAGCTGCAAAGGTTTCCGTGTTAAAGGCTATAAAATTAGCCGAGGCATGGGCACTGGGAAAGGCATCGGTTTCCTGAATCAGCAGCTTAACGCCATAAGAATACGATTGTACGGGATCATAGCTGTCATCTTTGTATCTCACTATAAGAGAAAGACCATATTTTTGACCTCCTATGGCCCGCTGGGCGGTAAAGTTGAGACTGTGTTAATAAAAATATTAATAAGAAAATATAAGAAATTATATTTTTCCTTGCTACTAACCCCTTTTGTCTCAAATTAAAGGAGCAGCAGTGTCCAAAAAATGTCTTGGATAGCTGAAAAAGCTCCGAACAATCCATAATGTTCCCAATGAATCTACAGCGATAGAGAATCTCTTCACAATCCCAACGTAAATGCTCCACAAACTGCTGAATTGTGAGATTATTGAGGGAAAGCAAGGACTCCATTTGCTCGATATCTTGCGCCGAATAACGTTCATCGTCCAACATAAAGCCATAGAAAATGTGCAGTTTTCGTAGAATACCAGATAACTCAGCTCCCTGAGGGAGTTGTCTGTAAAATAATTAAAATATAATACGTATGTCTAAAGTTTCCTTTCTACCCACAGAGTCTTGAGGAAAGCCTGGGACTTTTGCATATTAAAAAGCACATCCGGACAGATGGTAACCGGTGGAAAGTAGAGATTATTAACCGGAGTGTGATCGCTTTCCACATTCATCCTGGTGGGATTACTGCGATAATCCACGTAGAAGGTGTGCGCCATAACCACAGCGCAGATGAACATCACCAGCGAGATTAGGAGCCACACAAAGTGCACTATTTTATTGGTATCCTCATCGCGGGTGTATCTCAAGCCATGGATACTGCTGGTGGCGCAAAAGTCACTCCAAGTACGCCGCAGAGAACCCACCAGAGGTGACACCTTTAGGTCCACCTGGTCCGGGCTGAGCTCCTCCTCTTCGTGACCCATGGGAATAGACAACTAAGGGATATGCTTTTCGTCCCGACCTTTATATACGTGTCCAAGGAGATTGTTCCACTTGATATCCTGACAACTGCTTATTAATAACGAATTAGGCTTTGGGGGTGAGATGGTGGCATTTAGGGAGCTGTTAAAGCAAGTAATCATATTCAAGGATATTCCGTACGAAGCCTTTATAAGTCACCAAGTAAAAATCCAAGTTATTTTTTTTTGATATCCTTAAACTATAGTTTTAATTGATTTTTCATACATTTGGTTGCTTGCTTACTTAACAATGTTCGCTTGAGCGGATCATTTCGTTTCAAAACAAATCGGTGAGAGAACTAAACTCTGTCGCTATCACAATAAGATTAGAAAACTACGCATTTGCAATGGTAGACCTCGATTTGCCTAACTAAAGCAGACAATTTGTGCTCGATTTGGTTTGGTTTTCAGTTTTGGGGTTTGAATTCACAATTCACATTTACAATCGGAAGCTAAACTGTCTTTTGTTCTAAGGATCGCTAGCTAAGTAGATCGTTAGTGTATATGCAGGTATAGGAATAGATCAGTGGCTAGCTATCGGTATAACAACTTTTGGCTTAACATATATATATATAGGTAACTAAAACAAGGACTAAGCTACGCATTTCATATCATATAGTGTACGGTGTGTGTGTGTGTATTGGCTAATCCTAAATCCTGGCCGCTTCCTAGGAGCTGGTGATGGCCTGCGTCGGTGGCGCCGCTCCATTGCTCAGCCTTTGGGGTGTGGTGGTGCTGGTAGCCTGCAGGGCTGGCTTTTGCTCATCATCCTCGGGATTGTCCCAGAACTGGCGTTCTCCGGAACCGAAGATGTTGTAGAAGGTGCCGCAAATGATGTACACAAAGGCGGCAATGAAGAACACGATCTGCCACTGACCCATCATGGGCTGCAAAGTAAAAGAGAAGAAGCGAAAATTAATTTTAATTCAGCAAAATTGATGTTTCTATATACTAAAAGTTAAAGAAGGTGGCTGAATGTCCTATAAAAATTTGGCAACACTTCTCAAAATAATTTAATTGTCTCTCTTTAGGGGATATATATCATAGCCTAGCTTGTGTCTATTTATATAGGATTTAGTGTGCTTGTTTATATAATTATTTATTAATTGCTTTGGTCACAGATGCTATATTTACCCCACAAAAGTGACAGTATTTAATTTTTCAAATGTATTTTTTATAAGAAAAAGAGGTCTTGAGGAATATTGTCGCTTTTGTTTTTAAACTTTTCCAATTAAAATCTTGATAACTCACCTTGCTGGGATCAGAGATCAGATTGCCTGCGGCAATGGGCGCCAGCAGACCGGCCAAGTTGGCCGAGCAATTCGTGATGGCCATCAGGAAACCGGCAAAGCGGGGCGTAAGATCCAAGTGGTTGATCTTGAAGCCCGAGTAAATGCCTCCGTTCAGGCCCACACCAATGGTGAGAATGGCCAGCGTCAAGGCTCGGTCGCAGCCTGTATAGGAGGCGGCGATCAAGGCTATTCCTGGGCCATATTGGCCAATACTGTTGATAATCTTCCTGGTGGCGGTCAGGGAGAAGCGCTTGGAGCTGATCATCCAGTCGGCAATCACCGAGATGAACATGGACAGCAGCCACATGGCCAAGTAGGGCAGGGAGCTGAGCAGTCCGTTGGACTTCAGGGAGAAACGAAGCACCTGCTTCATGTAGGTGGGCAGCTCGGTCATCAGAGTCTCGTAACCGTAGTTGTGACCCATGTGAGCGAACAGAATGGCGTAGAAGGGCAGGGACTTGATGATGGCCCTGAAGGGAATTGGAGGACTCTGAAAGGGTATATACAAAATTTAAATACATTTCCAATTGATAATTTTTGTAAGTTAACCCACCTTGACCACATCGGTTCCCCATAGCGCATCGTTAATGTACTTCTTCTCCCGCTCATCAATGGTGGGATGAACCGAGGGATCTTCATGCACAAACATCAGGAAGGCAATGGACCACACGGTGCCCACCACTCCGAATACATAGAAGATCGATGGCCAGCCGCCATCGAATCCGTATTCCGCCAGCAGACCGGACAATGGCATCGAGATGATGGTTCCAAATTGAGCTCCCGCATAGACGGCGGCGCCCATTCGTGATCTCTCGTTGGGTGGGATCCATTTGGCCAGAAGAGCGTGAGTGCAGGGCACAATGGGACCCTCGCCCAGGCCCTGGATGAAGCGCACTCCACACAGACCCCAGACGCCGCCTTCGCGGGCAGCCACCGGGACGAGGAAGGCGAAGACCGAGTTGATTAGCATGCCATAGCCCAGGAAGCGCAGCGAGCCGTACTTCTTGGCCAAAATGCCAAAGGGAATCTGGGTGATGACATAGCCGTAAAAGAAGGAGGAGAGGATATAGCCTTGCAGGGCTGAATTCCAGGGGAATTCGCCATCCTGGGAATCGTCCTAAGGGGAAGAAGATGGGAAAATTCAAATATTATTTATTAATAAATAAAATTATTGAAAAATACTTTAAAGCACTCTAATGTTTCGAAATCGCTTTAAAATATATCCAAAAATATGCTTTACATATTTGTAAAGGTTTAAAAATCCAACTTACAATGGGTATATCACGATCTCCGCACTCATCATCGAACACCTCGTCACCGGACTTAATCGCCGTGTGATTGACCATGGCCACAATGGCCACCGACATGTTTGTCCGCATCACATACGCATTGGCCATGCCCAGGAAAAGCATAAAGGTCACAAAATAGCGGGTGGCAAAGCATCCTAAAAGAATACCACAAAAAATAAGAGAAAAATAATTAGTCAAAAGAGTCTAGAAAATTAAATCAACCAGCGAAAGAGTAAATAATTGTGACTGCGTCAGTGACCAATGAGCGTGCATAAACTAATTTATCTAATTTAGACGAGGGCAAGCGGAAATCTTGTCAGCAACTGTAAATGTTAGCTGACAAATTATATGTTTCGGAAATGCAGAAATAACCCAAATATTTCTAGGCTATCGCAGAGATATTAAGATATAATCTTGTCTGGGGTTTGCTTAGCTCAAGGTTCGTTGCTCGCACGAGATAAGCCTTTCGCCGGGCCCGCTAAGGTGATTCATGGTGTAGATCGAAAAAACTACAACAATCTTTACACAGCACGAAAATATTAGATTTTTACAAAAATTTAACTATAAAATTTAAGTTTTTATATCAATGAACATATTTAATAACTGAGTAATTAGATCTATTTTGTTCTATGAAAATAAACTAGATTCCTTTTGATTTCAAGTGCAGCCTCGTAATTTCTGCTCATTTATTTATTTGATTTCCCCGCCATAGACTCATATTGCGAGATCGCGTTTTATTATAGCTATGAAAGCGATTGTTTACATTGGAATGGGTGAGTGTTGATATTTTTTTTTTGTATCGTTTTGTGTCATTTGGCAAACGTGAATGGTCGGCATTTCTCGGCAATTTGCACGGGCGTGGAACACGTGAGGGTAGCCTGAATTTCCAGCTGCGAGTACAGTTGTGTTCGCTTTAGGTTTTACTATATACATATTTGGCTTAATTTGAGAGCCACTCATACTAAAGTTCAAGGCTGCTTGCAGATTTAATTAAGGCAATTCACTTTTCCAACTACTGAACTTTGCCCCTTGGTGGTAAATTAAAAATTGTGCAATAAGCATTTTTGTGTTCAATAACCTGTCTGTTTCCGCGGAATTTAGTAGCTAAAAAAAAAATTCTTCGAAAAAAATATGACATAAACAAAGGGAGAAAGACCGCATGAATTGCCGAGTCAAAAAATAATTTCAAAAATATTGTTTTTTGCTCGCTGTTTATTTGTGCTCACGCAGCGTTAAATCGCGCGATTTGCTCGCTTTTCCTCGTTTTTCCTCTTACTCCCTCTGTTTTTTCTCTTATTTTCCACCCAACGTCTCGTGTTTCACAATCGGCGCGTTTTGCTTTTGTTGCCAGCCAACTGGCGATGAGGAGAAGCACGTGTATGTCACGCGAAATAAGCCCAAGGAAATAGGTCTTCTTTGGTGGCCTAACAACAAAATTACGTATACGCAGTGGGGTCAGACAAGGTCTAAGAGAAGGCAGGAAGAATTGCTTGTGATCAATATTATTTGTATATATATTAATGTATAATAATTTATATTTAAGAACAGAATATATGGAAAAACCTCTCCTTATATTCTTGTAACTCTATTTCAACACGAAAATATAAATTATTTCAAAGCAGTTTAAACTTAAAAACTCATATTAACCCAAAAGCATGTTATCAGAAATTGTACAACTTTTTTTTTCGGTGGAATTCTAGCTTACTCTGCGGTTGTTCTTCGAGTGCCTCGTGGAGGTGCCTCTGATTCCACACCAAAACATGGCCATCGCGATGGCGATGATTCAGACTGCTGCGTCGAAAGGGCATCTTGGTTGGTTTTAATGCTTAGGGGTTGTTTGCTAAACTTAACTATATTAAATTCGGTATTTTCTAGTTTCGGTTTTTCGAGTTCACGACTTTTTGCGCACACGCTTAAACCATTTCATTGTCTATCTGTCGACTTTTCCGGCTGAAGACCGTAACATATCGCGGGCTGGGGAACTCGGAGGTTCTGCGAGGAAAAACTAGCTCTGTGATAGGGTGGTGCGGTGCCTTCGGCACTGAACGGTCAACTGAGTCGGTACTTTTCGCTCCCGCTTGTTGCTTTCAGCTTTTTCTACTGAGCGCCAACTGTTGCGTCGCCTTCGCTTATAAACCGCGAATGGGTATGGGTATGGCTATGGCTAAGGCTATGGGTTTCGGCATGGGTACCCTCTGTGGCTATTGAATTGGGTTCGGGTATTGTCGGGGTTCTGCGCCGGCGTCGCTCTCTCCGCCGCTGAGCAATTACATCAGCTATGGCTTTCAGATTTTCCCTAATCGAGTGAGGCGATGGAAAATTCTCCCCCGGCAAATGCATCATTTTGCGGTGCCCGGCGATTGATGTCAATTGGTAGAGTGAACTCTTTGCTCGGACCAAAGTCAAAGAAATCGTGCGCACCTCCATCGAGTATATATGTCTAATTATATCGGATGGACGTAAGCATACGAGTAGTACCATTCACACTCACATCTCGTGACTTTAGGCACATGGAATGGGGAGTAAACACGCGCTGCCTAAAATATATGCAATGCTAAGTGATTATGGTAATATTTTGGAAAATTACCAGGTACTTTTGGGAGGGTTCTAATGGTTTCTTGAAGGTTTTTTTGTATAGATGATTTTTAAAAGGAATTTTATAATAATGTTTTTTAAACATTTAAAAAGGAAAGTAATACTTTTGGAGATTTGGAACCCTTTTAAAGCTGTCTAAAAAAATGCAATGATTTATATATTATAGCTACATGGAATATCATTTATACTAGCATAATTTTGGGGCTGATTTATAATATATAATAAGGTTTTAAATTTTTTAAAACTAAATTTAAGCCTCAAAGTTATTTATTATACCTAAAACTTGTGTTATTTCATCTCTAAAATATATATATTTAGTTAAATACCCCCCAAAAACAAAAGCAAATGGAGCAGACACATGTAGACATATAGTATTTGCCGACTGCCGATGAAGTCATAGAAATGCGACGCCGCTAAATGGAGGCGCCCCGCACAAGGTGCACTATATTTTCTGTGTAATTACTGGTCATGCCAAAATGTATACACTATATAATCGCTTTGACAAGTTGTTGCTAATTTTGACATAGTCCGAATAAAAGAATAAAACCTGGCGGCAAGCGGTTCCCCCTTTGTTTTTGGTTTCCACAAACCTCAGACCGCGACCAAAGCTGAAACTGTAAAAATAGCTACAGTCACGCTTGACTCACACAAGTGTTTGTTTATGAACGGGTGTTATTGGTGGGTGTGTGTGTTGTGCGAGTCGAGAAGGCGGAGCTGGCTCTCAAAGTTTGCCGCCGGCTGAGACAGACACGTGTTTGTCGCCTGCTTCGTCTCACAAGTTTAATTTCTCGATCTAATGGGATCACCACGAATAGCAAATGAGCTATAGGTCAAAAGTATATTAAAAATGTTATTAAATTAATGTTTCTTTGGCAACATCTCAAATATTTGTTATTTATGAGTTCCTAGGAATATAGAGAAGTAAAAATATCTACTTTCTTAATTCCAACTTCATAACAAATAATTGTTATAATTAATTTATTACCCAAACCCAAAATCCAAATGACTTAAAAAGGTTTTTTAAGGATATTATTTTCTATATTTTTTAGGCATACCAATATTCAGATCAATATCTCAACCACAACCAGAGATCTACTAGATAATCTCCAACGGAACGATCCAATCCCCTATCTCTCTACCTTCTCTATGTTTTTATGATGCCTTTTGTTAATTGCTTTTTCGCTGGCATTGAGCGTGTCTGCTAAGCTCTCGTGACAGAAAAGAAGAGAAGCCATTCACACTGTCTAGCTTGACATATATAGAGGCATATGCCATATTCGCAATATATGAATCTGAATATGTACATATGTGGGGTGAATTTTTGGCAGACCCTCTAATGGAATATATTGTTTTTTTTTCGTGTGTGCGGAGTACAGTTGTGCGCGCGCTCAAAGCAATTAAGTGGTTTTTCATTTTGTCTGCCAACTATTTTCTATTTTTGTAGCTCGCCACAGCAAATGAGCATAATCTTGTTGATAATTATTTATGGATTTTTGCATTAGTTAATGATTTTACACATATTCTACATGGATTTGACATGACCAGGCTCTCTTTACTTTTTCATAGCATGCTTTTGGGGTGAGCTTTGGCGGCCAACGTAACGTATGCGTAATAACGTAAGCAGTGAGTGGCTTTCATTGAAAATGTAGCTTTCTTTTGTTATGGTTTAAATATGAGGGATTACGTTACTTGAGTAGGGAACAGATTCCTTGGAATTTCTGGATATTCCAACTTCTGATAATTGTAATCACCAATTGACGTTTATTTGTTTTTCAACTCAATTTCAGCATAAACAAGGCGCACTTGTCTCCTATAGAGGAGTGAAGTGAAGTGAAGTTCCTGGTATCGGGCATCTTGAGAGGTGCCAAAGAGTAGCGCAAATATTTGCACTCCATAAAAGAGGCGGGCTTTGTCTGCCACCGGTAAGGTTAAGCTGATGTCAGCCAGCGCATGTTTACTCCCAGTATTTCTTTTTATTATTATTGTTATAATCAGATAGTTTCAACTCAGAGACTCATTCAGTGGGTTAATTACTCTGAAATTTCTATTTAAGTTTCCCTTTTGCAGGTGAAATGGCAGCACACTCTCTTTGAATGAATCTCTGGGCTATTTTTGTGGTAATTGTAATGCTATAAAAATAGTAACAAGCGCACTCGAGATGAGATGAGTAAGTTGTCGCAAAAAAAAGTAAACGTAAATCAAATAAAATTCTACGAAAAATGTTGCAAAAGTCACGATCTCGTGAAAAAAAAGTACTAAGGAATTTCAACTGTCCAAATTGAATTCTTTATAGTGCTCGTCGTCTGTGAGCAGGCAATTTTCCAATTTAGCAAGTCCAGCTGAGATGGGCAGCAAATCGGATTACGCCAGAGCTCCGAGACATCAACAATACTATATGCTGTATATATGTATATACTGCGGATCCCATAGAAATATAGAACGGATATGGAGCTCCAGTCGAGCGCATCGGTGAACAGGTCGCTGCTTCCATTGTGAAATTAGTAGAGGGGGTTTTTTGGAGAGCGACCCATTATTGTGGCATCTAAACTACGGGGGCGTTGGCTCGGAAATTGAATAGATGCGAATATTTTCATCCAATTAATGGCTTGCATGTCGCTCACATTCAAATGTCAATATCAGGGCCAAAAGCCAGCGACCAACTGATGAAAAGAACCACAAAACTTGTCAAGCTGCCAGATCGGAAATTGTGTTTTTTTCTCTGCTCGTCACGACAACGTAGTGAAAAGAGCTTTGTAAATCGTAAAAGTTTAAAATGTTATTGTTGCTAATGAAAGTAAAAAGCGAAAAGTATTCGTTCTCGTTGGTATTCCAAGGCAATTGCCAGTGCATTTCCCTTGCTGACCTTAGCCGAGAATCTCTGGACGAGTATTTTTATTGCCATTACCTTGCAGAGTTCATTTGCACAGTTATAAACACGTACTGTATTTGGCGAAATGCCGCGATTTATAGCTCTGTTTTTGGTCCCCTTTTGTTTTTCGTATTTTAGCCGGTAACTGGTTTTGGCCAGTTGCCTACCAAAAAGGTGAACCGGGAACTACAAACAAACTGTGTCAAGTGGCAAGCAGATGACTCTTTTTGTGTGTAAAAAAATAAATATATTATTGAAATAGGAAGCCAAGATCAACGTAAACAAACCACTTGGTCTGTCTCCGAATGGCAGAATAATAGGCAAATTAGACACCACAATAGTAGGCGGTGTTGACTCAACTGTACCAACCACCCACTGGCACACACACCCCCTAAAAATACACGGAAAGAAATGACTATTAATTACCATCTTGATAATAAAATACCTAAAAATATATACACGTTTTACAGAAAGAAAAAGCAACTAAAAAATAAAAATCTTGAAATAATTTGTTTTAGTTCTTTTGTTTTTTGTTTATATAATATCACTGATTGTGAAAATATATTTTACAATTTTCTCTCCGCGCAAATTATGGTTTTTTTGTCACACAATCATTGTGAATTTGGCTCACGCATTGACGGCTTTTGTTTAATAATAAATTTAATTTTTCTCCTCTTTTTCCGTTGCATAACAAATAACTTCCGTTTAGCGGCAACCTTCTCATCCATTTTTGGGTCTGTTTTCGTTTATTTAAATCAAGTGGATTCCAGGAGAAGCCACTCGCAGGCATTGAGAATCCCATTTAATCGACTTCAAGTGTAATTTTCGAGTTTAACGATTGCTAAATAGCCGGGGCGAACGTGTTCTGGCTCTGTTAATTTGCCCGGTATTTTGAGCCAGTGAGAAATGTAAATTATATGTCGTCTCAGCAACTGAGACATATGTATATCCGACAGTGTATTGTCATGGGCAATAAATGGGGCAATTACCCGGTGACTGGGATCATAGACTTGGGGGAATCACAAACGGAGAAAAGAAAGCGAAACTATATTTGCATATTATTCAGATCAGTGATCATTATTAAAGGTAGTTAGGTTTTTACAGCCGGTTGCTAAGTTATTTCCTCTTGCATTATATATTTTAAGATATTTTATATATATCCAATATTTTGAAATGAAGACTGGAAACTCGTTTACCTTTCTAGACACTTTTATAATTATATCTAAAATAAATCCTCAATTATTTATAGTACTCTCTGCACTTCTTATACAAAGTAAACTCTAAATTCAGACCCTTAATTTGCATCTCCCTTATTATTAGCTTTAAAATTTATGATGTTTTTGTCACATCGCTCTATCTAGCCCTAGAGTGTGACCTAACAATGGGGGTGCCATTGCAATTGGGAATTATCTCAGCTATGGTGTAATTGAAATTGTGAATTATCTCGGCTGTAATTTGCAAATATTACACCAATTAAGTGTGATATTCTACCCCCACGCTCCGGCCTCTGTAATAATTATTATATATTTCATTTTTGTATAACTCACCTAGCGGAGGCTTCTCCAGATCCTTCTCAGTGCTCGCACAAATGGCCTCCTTTGATGCCGACATCTTGTTAATTGCAGAGTTGTTTTAAGCTTTTGTTGAAGTTTAAACACAAAGTGTTAATGCAAATTGATTACACCGCTGCAGGTGGCACGTTTAAATATCACAATGTAAGTACTACACGGCTCAGAATGGAGAAAATAAACTCAGTGTCTGAGGTGTGTTGCAGTGGAATGAGTATTTGCTGTTTAATTATTGACCAAAGCCACACGGCTTTTATTATTTTTATTATTATTTATTGTCCCGGCTCACGTTGAGCTGGAGATTCAGGTGATTCTGCAGGTGACTGTGACTCCTCTTCACTCGCGATCTGCTGCCGCTGGCAGCTGGATTTGTTCTGATTGACAGTCGGCGGGCAGCGGGCCTTAAATAAGCCCCGAACCTGAGCTTCAGACCGAGTCTGCTCTGTCTGGTCCGTCTGTTTGCTGCTGTTTGCACGATTTATTCGCCGGTCTTGTTGACACTCGGTCGGTCTTCGGGGACGGGATCCGGATCCCTTCACTTCTCCAGCAGTTTCCCCGCTTTTCTGGCAGATCGACGATCGCAGATCGCAGATCGGCAGATCAAGCTGTTAATCTGAAAGCAGAGCAAAGCGGTCAACAAATTAGTTTGATAAATTTAGACGGCTTGAATTGGTTTGGCAAACGCCAAGTGTCGCCGTGTGCGAAATATCCATAGTCATTCCGTCTCTAAATCGGCATTTGATTTCGCGATCTCACGAGTCTGAGTCTCCCTACGCACGTTTTCCCAGTTAACAGCGAACGGCGATCAAATATTGGATTCGGTTATACGGGAATATATACTTATAAGAAATTGACAGATCAATCTGATCGAAGGTACAGTTTGTCACCCGATTTCTTAGCCAATTCTAAAGCCTTGAATATATTTTTTTTGCCTTTTTCTGGGCCATACAAGGCTAGTTTAATATTTGCATTCATATAATATATTGCACTCGAATTGCACAGGTAAAGTAATTAACCTTACAGCTCTACTTATCTCGGGCCGCAAGCCTGCTATTGACAATTTCGGGGCCCTGATGATGTAATTTGTTTATCATTTTATTTTTCATATATTTTTTTTACTTTTACTTCACGGTCGCGCGACTGGCAAACTACCGAAAAAATGTTTCCCTTTTGAAAGAAACTGGTTACGCGGTTCGCCGAAACATATTTCCAGGTAAATTCATTATAACAGCGCTTTGATTCTACATTTATTTAAATCCCCACACATATATGTACCGTAAATAATAAATAACAATGCGCACTTGGGTGTTGTGTGAGCGGAATCTCAATTGTTTTTCGAATGGCTTGCACGTCAGAGGAGGAGAGCTTAAACAAGAAAAAACATTTTGGAAAGTTTCGTAAGACGTCTCAACAACCTGCTCTCCCCCAGTGCCTTCTTTTTTGCCCAATTTGTTTGCGCCGATTTCTTAGAAATTAAGCCCACACAAAACCCTAATTGGGCTGTTATATGCCAGAGTCTGGTAAACAATAAAAAATAAACATGTCAAGTAGGGGGGTGCCCACTAATTACAGTAGAACTGTTGCTAAATTTCCATAACTTCAACTGGATTTTTTGAAAAACAAACATCAGCTTGGCTAGAAACACATTTGTTTGTTTTTATGATTCAGATGGGAAATATTTATATCTCATTTGCCTTTGTAATCTGTTACATTTATCCTTATCGCACTTATGCATAAACAATTAATGAATGCATTTATTCTATAACCCCTTGGTGAACCCCATATCGATAGGCTCGTGATCGATCAAAAATAGAAACGTGATCTCTATAGCGTTACTTAATATGATGATCCACTAAAGTAGCACAAATCTCGAGTTTCCTTTGCCGCATTTCTGTCACAAATATTGATCAATTTAGACAATTAGCAAAGTGACTTTCGGGTAAACATCGGACACAAATACCGGGGATATCAAACGTGGACGTGGAATGATTTTGCATTTTATGGCTAAATGCTAATCGCTAAACCGCAGATCGCTGAAAACAGTCAAGTGCGATGGTTGCCTGGCTCCTGGAGCAGCTTCAAGTCTATCTATAACTGATATTGTATAAGATTTAAACAATTTAAATGAAATTCCCCTTGGCAAGGGCTAATTTACTACTGCTTCGTGTGTAATTACTTATCTCTAGCCTATAAATATTCCTAATGCAATAAATTTAAATGGAAAACGCTTAATGTTAATGCCGCAACTGTCGGCGGTTGCTGGCATTAAAAGTGCATTAGTAAATAATAATAAATGGCCAAAAATGTATAGACTTGTGGTCGTCTATAAACCATTTTTACTGCAAAGGAGTAACCAATAGAATTTATAAATCTTATCGCTATCGGTAATGCTTCTTAATCGGATTGAAAAGTGCGCCAAGGCGCTAGCAATTCATCGTCAAGTGGCGGAAATTTCGTCAAGATAAGTGCGATTCCAAAAGAGGCTGACAAAGTTCGTTTTGGCCAAAAGCCCAGTCCCGTGCTTGTAAATTCCCTGCCAGACAGATTTATTGACAGATTGCCGAAGCGGAGCTTCTATCCCGATAAATTGGAATTCTCCGAATGGTGTGCCGGTGGGTTGCCATGAGGGGGCACACTATTAACTGCCTCTGTGACTCTGGGCCGTAAATCAAAAACGGTTATCACCGTTTGTATGTGTGCACAGAGTCGAGTGGGAAACCTCTCATAGATTGCACGGCATTACGAACCCTGGACGGAAACGAGATACACGTGCTAATTATTCTTCATTCACCCTTTTTCGGCTCTTCGACTGACTGAGATGATGGCCATAAAGCGACACAAGACGCCTGATATCAGATTGCCTTAATTATGTCATAATTGGGCTTTATCGCCGGTCCATAAAGCAGCCTTCGTCACATATACAATGGATTCGTGACGAGGCAGGGGTAAATTTTCCATCAGGTTTCGGATTCGGTTAGTCCCATTGGCGCTTTAATGACGTATCCTCTTGAATTAATTTATTTTAATGTTATTCGCCATTTGTTCCAATTGTTGGCAACATTTCCAGCATCATTTCCATTTCCAGTTGCATTTCAATTTCCACTGGGCCGGTTTTTTGGCTGCAAGTGGAGCGCCAGCCAGTAGTAGTGTTTGCATTCAGCTTTTCAAGTTCAAGTTCAGGCCCGGGTTTCAACCTCAACTCACATTCACATTCGATTCGGCCGAGTGGCTATGCACTGAGCTCAAATGTGGCTGCTTCTAATGTTGGAAGAGGGAACTACCTAATTTAAATAGGAATACTTTTCAAAAACATTTTTAGATAAATTTCTAAACCCAAGCTAAAAATCCTGTTCTCCTATATTTCAAGACTATGTTTCTGGCTTCTAAACATTCCCTTTTTATTTGTTCAGTGTATTATTTATAGCCCGAGTGTTTACATTGTTCTGCGCTGCTCTCGAACAGTGGGAAACTGTTTAAGTCCGGGGTCTTAGGGGCCCTCAAAAAGGTATTTTCACGTGCTTATCTGCTTATCGGTGCGCATTTTAGCACTTGAACCGGACCGATTGTTATAGGATCGAAATCGAAATCGGGATTTGCCATGAAATCTATAGTCTAGGGTTCTCGTAATCACTGGCCACTTGTCTGCGAGGAAGTAAGTGAATGTTACACACGAAATAATGCATCATTAGCAATCGTAAATCATTCACTTCAATCGAGTTCCTTGACAATAAAGAGCCATACTTTTCTGTTCTGCTTACTTAACTCGTTTTTTTTGTTCAGCCTTTTGTTAATTTTTTTTATTCGTAATTATTTGCATACGATGTAGGGGGAGGGGGGTCTTAAAACATATTTATAAAATTTTTGTGGCTTTAATTGGCAGGCGGTTTTTAATCAGAAACTCACTCACCTCACTGCGAAATGAAGTGAATTGAACTGAACACAAACACACGCGCTAACAAAAAAGAAAACAACTTTTCAAAAATACGAATCAGCTGTTTTGCCTTACTCTGGTTTTTTTAAATTATTTTCCCTGTCTTAAAGTTTTTGCCATGAGGCTAATTACAGGGCACGCCTGATGGAGGGATCCAATAAAAAGTAAAGGTAGTTAACTCTGGGAATTTACTTTTTATTAGTTGCAGGCTTATTTTTAGCACTTTTTACTTTGTTTTGAAAAGCAATGGAAATGCTGTATAAATATAGTTTATTTATAATTGCAGTGCAAAGGAGAGTTTCCTAATCTAAATATTAACACATAGCACTTTTTCTTTGATATTTAAGACCAGAAAGTAATTATTTTTTTTAACATTTTACATTTTCTAAAACAGGAAGAAACTGAATTTATCTGTCGAGTGTTCACTGTTTCTTCCCTAACTGGATACCAGCGAATTAGCGGACAAAAACAAAGGAGCAAAAATTAAAAACGCAGCAAAATTCTCTCAACTTTAGATTTTAGACTTGAAATTTGTCACTCACATTTTTATTTTGTGGAAGCTCCGCACGCACTTTTGGGGAAACCAGCCTTTTTTCCTTGCTATTTTTCCGGGCTTTTCACTTGTCGCCTCTTTTCGCAACGAGCGTTGGCACTGTAATGAGTTACTACCTCGGCTAATTGAACGTTTTTATAATTTTGTTTCTGTTTTTTGCTCGCATCGCGGCTACGTTGACGCCGACAGCGACCGAGGCGGCGGCGTTAGGAAGCACGAAGCTCTCAATTTAATTCATCGGCCGAGCTTCGTTTTGCCTGATACCTGCCGGCCAGGTGATAATGATTATGATAACTGGCGGCCATAAACCAATTGAACGAGTGGAGTGACAGGTGAAACGGCCCTTTGAGGATCTCACTGGGAGAGTGAGAGAGAGACTGTGTTCCTGTCATGGAATAACATTTAAAGAGAGCCAAGAGAGTCAAGTGCAGTTACTTTGATTCGACTCTCGCTCAATCGTGTGCCGCTCACGTGAGCTCTCACTCGCACTTTCTGGCAAATTAATAACTTAATTGCTCTCACTCGCATGAGAGACGCATGGCGATGAGCGATGAGAGGCTTTTACGATATTGACAAATTGACAAGAATAATGGAGAGATTTACAAGGACGGAAAAGTCAAAATATGGGGATAATGCCTGATACACCCCCCCAATCAAAGCCAAGAAACAGCTTTAACAACTCTGGTTACGCACAAGAAACTTGCCTTTTCTGCGTAAATCCGTTTTATTATCAGCTTAGGTATTCGAATTTCAGAGAAAAAACACTTAAAAAATGAAAATAATGAAACTAAAAAGTATTTTTAAAATTTAAAACTAATAAAAACATAAATAATTGATAAAGTTTTCTAAATTTTAATGCTATATTAATCTAGAACTATGTATATTTAAAAATGAATTCCTTAAATAACTTTCAAATTATATTTGCTATTTTATTTTCCTGAATTTTTGATATAAATTGATTACCCTCCCTCTATTCTTTTTAAAATTTTCTTAAAAACCCCTTTCATACCTCCCCATTTTCCGCAGTGCCTCAATGCGCCATAAACCGACTTTGGTCAGCGATAAGGCTAAGGCCAGTTCTCTTTTGCAGGTAGCCAATATCAACTGATTTCGGGTCTATAAAGGGTCGTAAAACACAATCTTGACCAGCAGTAGCACCAATGTGCTACAACAAAACGCGTATATATAAGATATACACATATATATAGGGTCGCCACCATGAATGACTGATCCGTTGGGGCTGGGAAAACCTAGTCACATGACTTGGGATTATGGTCTTTGGATTAGCCTAACAACCGCGACTCCGCATGGTATAACCTTTCGGAGATCTGCTATCGCTGGTACAGGCTATAAGTATGACAGCTTCGAGTGCCATTCAATTGCCCGTGCCAAATCATATTCGAGCAATCCAGCGGTCCCACGAGTACATTATCTCACCATTAATTGTATTTTGCAACTCAAGATAGGACAAAAAGTGAGCTTCAGTGACGGAGTCCCGGGTATCGGATCGATGCAGAAGATATTTCAGCGCCGCAATTGATCGGCTATCGTTTTTGGTTTTGGGGCCCGTCGTTTGACGCAATTAGTATAAAACGCTTTTGTTCTCGGATTCCCATATGTGCGGATTTCTGTTTTGGCCTAGATAACAGAACGCGTACAATTAATGAGTGAGATTGCATTACCTTCAGGTGCAAAACAAGGGTAAGAGTGCTTCTATTCGATTATTTGGCATTATCTTTGATGAAATGCCAAGTGATTTTCCATAGAAGAATTGAGTCACTCAAGCAAAGAGATACTAGGAAAGAGCAGTAGTATGGCTGTTTGATAATTAATTACGATTAATTTGAGACACAGTCTTGCCACAAAAATGTACACGCGACTCAAAGAAATATATATTTAGTAGAGTACAAAATAATATTTAATCATTTAATAAAAAGTAATAAGTGAGTCAGTATGTATAATGTCAGTGCAAAGTATATTTATTTGTTTTATATATTTATAGCTGACTGCTCTTGGTGTTTTCTGAAAATGAAGTCACAAATTATAATGATAAGAGACACTCTTTATTTGTATATATATTTATTTTGAAGATTAAGTAATCTGATTAAAAGTGTTAAGATCTGAGGCTTTGGAATTATGACTGCAGTAACTATATTTATATATGTAATATGTAATTTATATTAACAGTAAAATGGTACAGAATCTAAATATTTTATAAGCCTAAGCGTCAGACTCTTTACAATTCTTTAAATTCAAGATTAAGATTAAGATTATTAAGCGGAACAAAGCAATTTGAACTACTTAAGATAATCTCAGTAATTTAACTGTAAGAAAAACTTATATAGGAACTACGAAATCACTTTAAATGACCTGAAACAGCAAGCATTCCAGTTATGAATAATATTAAGTTCATTTACCTGAAAATGTACCCATATATATAAATAGAAACCTCTAACAATAGTTAATATTAAAAATAATACTAATAGCAAACAAAGCATTGAAATTACCCATGACTTACATTAACTAGATTTATTGCGGAAATCAGTTCCACTTTCAATAGTTCTAACAATTAACTGGCATTACCCTCAGTAGCAAAACCATGTCAGTACGGACAACTCAAGTGTTAACAATTCTATTTTTGACACCAATTGCAGTCACAAAAAACCCGCATTATCCTTGCATAAAATGTGGTAAAAATGCCACCGAATCATTTTGTTCTTCGCGCTGTGAGGAGACCTGCAAGTACAAGTCCCTCGGATGTCCGCCCAGGGTCTGTGGCGGTCCCTGTGTCTGCCGAATGGGTTATGTAATCGATGAAATCAAAAAGGATTGCGTCCTAAGAAAGGATTGCAGTGAGCAACAGGTGGAAGTGCCCTCTTACGAGGTGACCAGTGTCCCGGGCTTTGGTGCCAACTATGATTTTGTCAGGGAGCTTGACCCTAAAACAGAGAAATCTAAAAATTGTAAATAAGTAATCCATTAAATCTGCATAATAATGTGGAACAAGCACATCCTTGTTTCAATTTTTTGTGAAATTCAGTCATTTCTTAAACGAAAACAAAAATAAATCAGTTGGAAAGCTAAACATGAGGCGACTGATAGCTGATTAGAAGGTAAATATGGCCATAAAACACACAGCCCGGCGACAATATATCGCATATAGCCCCCATTGCAATCGAGTGGCTAGATAAGAAACGTGCCGCAAATCGGCCGAGCCGTTCGCTCACGTTCACGTGATGTGCACGCCGATCCATCCGGCCGAGTACATCTACTACTCATACTTGCAAATATGGGCACAAAACGACAGGTAAATCGCGCACAGGTAAAACAGCGACACCAGCCGCCAACAGCGATAATGAATAACAAGCACAATTAACGCCATCAACAGCGGGGACGATGTGCTAAATGCTGATACAAATGGCTTATCTTGTCACCGATATTTGGCCCAGACAACCCACAGAGAGAGAGAAAGCGAATGTCTCACCAAGATTCCAGACTTCTTCTTGGACTCCACTGCAGACAGACCAACGACGACCATGTACCGAGTGTAATCCCGGCAAACATGGCCAGTCAACGCTGTTTGAGCTGGTCTATTAGAGTAGAGGCAAATAGATAACTTAGAGACCAGAAATGTGTGCTAGTGCTAAATATTGTGTCAGGCGTTACTCATACGCAGCGTGGGCTCGTTCAAGTGATTGTATTTGACAAGGGCACCTAGAAGTATGCTTTGGATTTTGAGGTGTGGTGAAAATTGGGAAGTAAAGGTTGTAAAATAAATAACTTGGAAGAGGATTTCATAAATATCTAGAACCTATTGAAATACACTTCCAAACATTTGAATTACAGCCAGTTACAGGCCACAAATATTCCTTAACTCTTATTTAAATTACATTTTCTTTTGCTACACCAAAAAACGTTACAAAATGCCCTGCAGAATCAACGATACGGACTCGGGTTCCACACGTTTTCAGCCGAGTGTAAGAATTGGCAATTGGTTAGAGGACACGTGTCTGGAGGAAGTAAGCTATTCTAATAAAAATAATAAATTAAATAAATAATCTAAATTAATTGCAAATTCAAAGGACAAAATAGTAAACTTTAAGATACAACACGATAAGGGTGAACTTCTTGTGGTTAAGGCACGCAAACTGTATGATAATTTCCTCAAACCTATTGTCCTGGCTGCCCCCAAACAGAACATCATATTCGGGGATGTGGTGCAGCTGATGCCATTTACCATGGGCATCGAGGGTCTAAACTCTAGTGATTTTAATCCCGCTCTATCGCTGGTGCTCAACGAGAAGTTGGTTTATCGCAGTCAAACGATCAACGAGGACTGTGAGTTGTCGGTGGCAGCCTCTGGGCATCCTTGTGTCCGGAACTCCTTTCGCATTGTCAGCGGAGACGATCGTGATCGTACGGGGCAGAATATAAAGTATGGCCAGAGATTCCAGCTGCAGTGCATGTCCGATGAAGATGATCCCATTGTACTGTACAGCGGACCCAAGCGGTGCAACCTGCAGCAGGGCATCAATGCCAGCTATATGTCGCATAATCATGGCGAACTGAATCTCAACTTGGGGCTAGTTCAGCGCAGTGTAGGTTTATTTTCTGATATAAATATAAATTATTTAACCGAGGCTTAAAATTCGTTACAGAAATGTTCTTGTCCCAACTCTGATGTTCCTATGGCTTATACCAACTGGTTTTGCATTCACGTTAACCCAAAGCTACGCTTTGAAAGCGAAGGCGAAGATATACCCGTAAATGATTTTAAATTTGTATTAATTCTTATAATAATCTCTTGACTTTGCACAGAGTAACTCCCCCTTGGTGATTGTCCATGCCACGACCAATAGAAATCTGGCTGCCGAAAATGTTATGGTGCCAACTCTGTTTGGCACAGAATTCCTGGTTTCCGTTCAAAATTATCGCAATATTTTCAAGTATGAAACCTGGAAGAATGTCTGGATTATAAGCAATGGACATGCAGCTGGTGGATCCAAGAAATCCGATGCTCACTGATTTTTAGGAACAAAAACTACAAACAAAAAAGGCCATGGCAATTTAATGCGCGTTGAACTTGATTTTTATTTGGCTAAAATTTAAATTTCGCACATGAAATCGTGTCGGGCCGAGCCCCTGTAGTTTGGCCTAGTTACAAATTAGCAATTACTAAGCAATTTGAAAAATAACTTTAAGTAGAGCGGTACCTTAAAGTGTTTTAATGTGAGTTAAATAATTAGTTGGGTGTGAAATATATTTTTAACAACAAAAGGGTCAAGACGATCCTTAAACTATCGTTTTTCACCAAATTCTGACTGAAATCTTTATACCTTCCAAAGGTATACAAACGCACAACCAAAAAACTGAAACCCCACCTAACTCATCACTATCATCATTACTATCGCAAGTGCTTCCCACATGGAAGTGTGCCATTCGGGCGATAAAACCACTCGAATGAAACAACCCCAAAAGACCTATAAATAGGCAACACCCCCACCACAGTCAACACACTCAACCTTTGTCATGTCTCAGCTTAAGACTACTGCAACACCTCTGATCCTCCTCCTGGCTGTGGCTTCCACTCTCGGCGAGATGGAGCCGTCGGAGGAGGAGGCCCGGATCATAGGCGGACAATTTGCAGCCCCAGGACAATTTCCGCATCAGGTTTCCTTGCAGTTAAAGGGTCGCCATCACTGCGGTGGCTCCTTGATCTCCGAGACAATGATCGTGACGGCTGCCCACTGCACCAGAGGTCAGAGTCCCAGCCAGATGATGGCCATTGTGGGCACCAACGATCTGAGCGCTGGCAATGGCCAGACCTTCAGCATTGCCCAGTTTATCATCCATCCGCAGTACAATCCGCAGAGCCAGGACTTTGACATGTCGCTGATTAGGCTGAGCAGCCCCGTGCCAATGGGAGGATCTGTGAAGACTATCCAGCTGGCCGAGTCCGATGCCAACTATGCTGCTGATACTATGGCCACGATCAGTGGCTTCGGAGCCATTAACCAGAACCTGCAGCTGCCTAACCGCCTCAAGTTTGCCCAGGTGCAGTTGTGGAGTCGCGACTTTTGCAACTCCCAGAATATTCCCGGGCTCACAGACCGCATGGTCTGCGCCGGACATCCCAGTGGCCAGGTCAGCTCCTGCCAGGGTGATTCAGGTGGTCCTCTAACCGTCGACGGCAAGCTCTTTGGCGTTGTGTCCTGGGGATTCGGTTGCGGCGCCAAGGGACGTCCCGCCATGTACACCTATGTGGGAGCCCTGCGATCCTGGATCAAGCAGAATGCCAATGTTTAAATGGAGATTTTTGGTGTGAACCCTTTTGATAACCGACTTGAAAATAAACTTATTTTGCAAACATTATTTAAGAGATTATTTATGGACAAGAAAGGAAGCTAACTTCGGCACGCCGAAGTTTGTATACCCTTGCAGATTGGTTTTTATGTTTATATTATAGATTTAAATGCTGAAAACACTCACAAAACAGAGTTTCATTACATTTTACCTATACTTATTATGTTTACAGTTTGACAGTTTCAGTTTTACATTCCCAGCTTTACATATTTTATACATTTACCGATCGCTTCTATGGCAGCTATATGATATAGTTGTCCGATTTTTATAAAATTTATACCATAATTCTAGAATAATAAAAAAAGCTTATATCTGAGAGTATATAAACATACGTTGAAAAACAACGAAGCTAAAAAAAACCCTGCAGCAGGCGTAAATAATTAAAATATTAATAAATACAATTTAAATATGTAAATGTAATTGATGGAACACACAAATATGAATCAATAAAAGATGGTGAAATCAATGTGCAATTTTTTTGCGAAGGCGGAATTTATTTGGGATCGTTTGGGGAAAAATCTAATTATTTTGAAAGCAAAATCTAAATTTTTAAATTTGTTTTCTGAATTTTAAACATTTTTTTCAGATGTTTTACAATTCTTCTAATTTTTTAAAAAATTGTTCTAAATTTTACAAATTTTTCTGAATTTTAAATATATATTATATTTATTTAAGAATTTTTTTAGAATTAAACAAAATTTTTTTTAAATATTTTAACTGCCAAATTTTAATTTTAATTTAACTGCCAAATTTGAATTTGAATTTAACGACGATCAGTTTCAGTGTGCCCAGGTGCATTTAAGGAACATTTTAGCCAAAAAATTTACAATATGGTCACATCTGGTTTGAGTCTTCGCTTACTAACAGTGTGCCCAGGTGCAGTTGTAAAATAACACCTAAATGTGGATTCAAAAGGTTTGAGTCTCCGCTAACTTGCGCCGGCTCCGAAATGGTTTGAAACTTGGACAACATTTACAATATGGTCACACTGGCACGTTTTTCGTGGCCCAAAGTTTTTATAACAGTTTATACCAGTTTTCAGGTGCTTGCTGCTGGTTTCTGTTCGCCTGTTACCCCAATTTGGGAAACGGGCAATTTGCATGGAAAATTTCAGAAATTTGTATGGGCTGCTGCAGGGATGTTGTTGTAAAGGGGTTGTTGTTGCCATCAAGCTGTTGTTGTCGGCAACAAATAGGTATAAATGCATAAAATGAAATATAACAGTTTATACCAATTATTATTTTTGCCCAAATGTTTTTATAACAGTTTATACCAGTTTTCAGTTGCTTGCTGCTGGTTTCTGTTCGCCTGTTACCCCAGTTTGGAAAGCGGCCAATTTGAATGAAAAGTTTTGCTCACTTCAATCAGTGATGCTCACTTCCATCAGTGATGCTCACTTCCATCAGTGATGCTCACTTCCATCAGTGATGCTCACTTCCATCAGTGATGCTCACTTCCATCAGTGATGCTCACTTCCATCAGTGATACTCACTTCCATCAGAGATGCTCACTTGCATCAGTGATGCTCTATTGGGACTGCCAGTGATGCTCATCTAGCTATTTTGCATTATTGGGACAAAATGGCATTTCACTAACTGCCAGTGATGCTCATCTAGCTATTTTGCATTATTGGGACAAAATGGCATTTCACTAACTGCCAGTGATGCTCATCTAGCTATTTTGCATTATTGGGACAAAATGGAATCTCACTAACTGCCAGTGATGCTCATCTAGCTATTTTGCATTATTGGGACAAAATGGAATCTCACTAACTGCCAGTGATGCTCATCTAGCTATTTTGCATTATTGGGACAAAATGGCATCTCACTAACTGCCAGTGATGCTCATCTAGCTATTTTGCATTATTGGGACAAAATGGCATCTCACTAACTGCCAGTGATGCTCATCTAGCTATTTTGCATTATTGGGACAAAATGGCATCTCACTAACTGCCAGTGATGCTCATCTAGCTATTTTGCATTATTGGGACAAAATGGCATCTCACTAACTGCCAGTGATGCTCATCTAGCCATTTTGCATTATTGGGACAAAATGGCATCTCACTAACTGCCAGTGATGCTCATCTAGCTATTTTGCATTATTGGGACAAAATGGCATCTCACTAACTGCCAGTGATGCTCATCTAGCTATTTTGCATTATTGGGACAAAATGGCATCTCACTAACTGCCAGTGATGCTCATCTAGCTATTTTGCATTATTGGGACAAAATGGCATCTCACTAACTGCCAGTGATGCTCATCTAGCTATTTTGCATTAATTAATTTAATTAAATTAATTAAATCATTTTTATTGGGAAAAGCATTTAATTTTACACTTATTTTACACGTAGACGTTAAATGTCTCCCATAGATGGCGTCTTTCATGTTCAGAAACTGCCCGATAGATGATTTAATCAAGGTAATTAAGCCAAAACAATTAAAATAATATTTAAAATTTGTATATTTACAAATTAGAACCCGAAACAATTAAATTAATATATAAGAGCTTATAATTTTGTGTGTTTTCAAAATTTTCCACATTTATAAATCCGCTTAAACTTTAAAGACAACAAGCAGTAAGCCGAGGACGCTATACTGGATGGTGAAAGAGAATAATTTTAAAACTATACAAGTTATTGTCTTTTTGCATTTTATTTGTGCCAAATCATAGGAATTATGTTCCACAAAGAGGGCACCACCGACGTCTTCTGCCTTACTTGATAAATTTGAACTGAAAAACGTCAATAAATTTGTACGCCAATGCCAAATGAATCCCATATGAAAACAAAACACCTCTTAACTTATTTTCAATTCACATATTTTTATTTATAACTGTATCTGTGATTCCTTTGCACAATTCTTGCGTCCTGGCTACACATTTACTACGCGCTTAAAGTTAAACTATGGTAAGATGTAGTTTTTTTAAAAAAAGATTATCGACCACTTCGTGTATGGCTTTTGGTTTCGTACGTAAGTTGTAAATGCCGCCTACAGTGAAGCTCGCTGGCTGGAATAGAACTCAGCAAATGAAGAACAAGCTGTCGCCGCAGCATCGTGATATATATGGTATTACTGTACGCTTTAGTCTTGGATAAACAGTATCTAGTCGATAGTTATATGTACACATTCAGCATGATGCGATATGGAATTTTACAGTACGGTATATACACAGTCGCTGTGATTGTGACCTAGCCTAAACCTACAAAGAGTTCGATGAACGATTTAGGAGAAATAATTATGGTGTATAGTAGTGTGTGTGTCAGAATGCGTCCGTTATAAATAGAAGGCACTATGCACATTTACGCTAAGGACTAACGCTATATGTATCTTCTGTGATATCGATAGTTGGGAAACTGATATTTGTAAGTACTACAAGCTGGCTTAGGATATGTTTTACTTTTCTTTTGAGAATCCAACGGAAAGAAATGCAACGGATCTTCAAAGAAAGGGGAACACAAAGGATACACAAAATCTAAACATCTAAACGTAATTTGGCATAAGATTTCCAACGCTCCAACTCGCTCGTCTAAAAATTAAGCAACACAAAACCTCCCTAGATCGTACTGTAGGAAAATAAATAAAATCAAAATTTTATAGGGAATGCTGGGAGGCGAAACGAACAAAGGCTATCACCAAAATGCTATCCAACTCGGACTTAGCCTACGGCTTACTCACTAAAACATATATTTGGAATGAGGCTTTCGCAAAGCCATTTGATGACATTTGTTTTTCTTATTTCTTTTTTTTTTTTGTATCTTCTTAATGTTTTTTATAAAATTCATAAATATTTCAGAGCCTGGAGAGTAAGTCAAACAAACAAAAACATTCCGTAAATTGTGCTAAACGTTTACAAATTTAAATGCAAAAATTGCGCTACGACTTATCGCCTTCGTTCGCTTGTGTTTGGCCTTGGCTCGGCTCAGCTCCTTAAACCTAATCTAGACTTGGGTCTAGACTTTAGAGAACTAAACATCTTATCTTATAGCTACTGTACAGCAGTCGTTCATTCAGTGTCTGTGTCTGTGTTTGTCTAGTCTGCGGGTGTGTTTGTGATTGGTTGGTGCTTAAGGCTAAGTAACGTCTATTCTGTTGTTTGGAAACTTGTATAAAGTTAAGTTATATTTATATTTATATAGCATGGCAAGTGATGCTGCTGCCACTATCTGTCCCATTCCCCGTCTATTGCACATGCCTCGCGGATCCTTTTACTACTCCAACTCCTGTCTCCACTCCATGACTGGCTTCTTGCTCCTGCTGCTCCCCCGATCCAGCTGCTGCTATGCATGTGGTGGCTGGTGTCGCCGCGAAGTGGGCAACATAAGGTTGCCCCTCGCATAAAAGTAGCCTCACAACTTGGAGCTGTCGTAGTTCTCGAGGGACCACTGCTGGCGGCTAAGCTCACTGTTGCACTCCTCCATCAGCAGACGGTCCTTGTTCTCCGAGATGGCCAGGCACTTGCCAGAGGTGCCGTGATGCAGCTGTTTGGTGTTTTCGCGGTACGACCAGAACTGTAGGGAGAAAAAGGTTTTATTAGATGGAATTTTATTTAAATTAATCATTTTACTTAAATATATTTCTTACAACTTTAAAAATATATTTTCATATTGAAAATCCCCCATTTAAATCAGTAAAAATCTTTCTTCTTTTATCCTTATGTTTCCTTGCCCTTTATTTATTATACTCACCTGATTTCCTTTGCCGCCATGACAGGCATACAACGTCACATCCTTGCCGGCAAAGTCCAGACAGGAGTCGTCGCGTCGTATTTCGCCCGCCTTGCTCAGCATCCAGTACTACAGAAATCGGAAGGAGACACCGGGGATTAATATAAATTGTAATGTCAGCGAATGCGTTTGCCAGTTTGCCAGCAGCGAAAGAAAAGTTTTGCCAGGACTACCTACAGTCGCACAACTTTATTACACACTAATGTATTATTCAATTAAATGCCAAAAAGCAGCTCTCAGTGTGTGTGTGTGTGTTGTATGTGTACATATCCTGTGGGTGTGGATGTGCGAGTCTGGGCTGGCCATGATTATTTATAATTTAAAACACGTTGCCAATGCCAGATGGCCTGAGCTGGCTGCTACAGAATCTGCTGGTGACTGAAATTGCCTTTGTTTGCGGCTGCCACGCCCCCTCTTCACCCATCGAGCCCCCCTTTTGGCAGGCGGGTCGTGACCAGCCGCCATTTTGTGTTACCATTTCCGTTTCCTGTCGTTGTTGCCTCTACCGGATAGACACCCTCCACTCCTGCTAGCCTTCTTTATTTTGTTTATAATGATGCCGGGACTGGAATAATGATGAGATCGGTCGAGGGGATGTTGTGTGCCATGAATAATTACTGTTATTGTTTGACCAGTTCAATTAGGGGGAGTGGCCCAAAAGCTTCATGCGTCAATGGTTTGCTCTGATAGCTAATACTAATGAAATTTTACTTTTTCTACTTCAAAATATCATTTTAAAAGGGGATTTACTGAAGAGAGAAGTATAGAAATAGAAATTTCCGCTTCAGCTTAAATGAATAATCACATTTGAAGAGGCATTGCTGCTTCTTGTTACTATTTATTGCTTGCAATCCTATAAATATCCCGCCTTTCTTATCTGTGACATTACTCCTGCTCTGTATCCTTTTAGACCTCCGCCTTAGAGCATTGTCACGTACTGCTATTGCATCCAGACTAATGCACCGTCACCGCCCGTCCAAGGACGTTTCCCGCCGCAGCAGCGTTTATGCATCGTGTTCATCCTCGCTCATTGTTTAGGCTTACGACCCGCTTACACCCCACACACCCGTCGTCGTTTCATCTGTCGTCCTTGGCGTTCTCAATTTGCATTTTCTTTTTATCCTTCCGCTCCCTTTTTCCCCCGCTAGTATTGCGCGCGAGATGCGTTTTTAATTACGTTTTTTACGTCTCTCGTTTTTTCCACTCCCCGGCTTTTATCTAGTGTATTTTTTATGTGTGTAGCTTTATTTCCTTTTTGTTCTCTCCCACTGAACAAATTTGTTTGCTGGCTGCACAACAAATATTTTTGCTAGCCGAGACGCGTTCGTTTTTTTTTTTCCTTTTTTCGCGCACACGAGAGAAGTACTTTCATTATGTGGACAGTACTACTAACCCCTTTTGGGGGCGCTTGGGTTTTTTTTTTCGGTAGATATATCCTTTGACGCGGCAGTCGTCAGCGGTATTTCCGCGCTCATCCAGTTTTCCGCTTTTCCCCATTTTTCTCGGTTCGCCAGCTAAATTTCGCGATGTGCGAAATTAAAATTTGCGCTCAAAAAAGCGAATCCGCATCCTGCATGTTGTCCCGCTGCAAATGTTGATTATTTTATACGCTGCCGCATTTTGGAGAGCAAGCAAACATTTGGTTAAATCTTTTTTAAAGCGGTATATGTGGTTTTTTTGGGGGTATAATCAATTTCACTAGGCTTGGGTCACTAAAAATATGGTTTGTTTTCAAGTCAATGTCACAGAAATTGGTATGGAATAGAAATAAATTGAGTAAAGTATCTGAAAGTCACTCGTATAATTGGAATTTAATGTTTAAATAAACAACTTTAATTGTATAAAAGAAGTGAGCCCTCAAAATGGTAGTGAAAACTGAATAGCCAGGTATCTTATGGTCGTTTCCCGTATATTTTATTCTATTTTTAACTATTCTCCCTTAAATGCAGCTTCTATTTGTTGCATAGTGTTGGGGAGGGATGGGGATCCTGGGCAGCAGGCGTGGCAGATGTCTGTCTGGGGCGATTTTAGAACAAGCAGAACGAGGTCAACACTTTTGCCTCCATTTTAAATGTTGAATAAACAATATTCCCCTTACACATCCCCAGCGTATCTGTAGCTGTAGGTGTAGGTGTATGAGTATCTGTATCTGTGTGAGCGTAAAAGTATCTCAGACAGAGTGTAGGTAAAGCGTTCCATTGTGGCAGTTCATTTGCTTGCAAATGTGTTTGTTTGTCCCACCATTGTTTCCTACCGACTTGTTTAAAATACTAGTAACTAAAGCTCTGTTTGCCAGTGTCATTGTTTCGAGTGTTTGCAGTTTTGTTTTCATTTTTTGTTTTAATAGCACACACATAAAAAAATACAAAGCCAAACCCAAAAGCCATGTACATGATTTATCATTCGGCCTTTTATTTATGATTGCGTTTTAATTAATTTCTGTGACAAGGCATAAATCGACCGAATTTCCCAAATGTGCAACACTGTGTCGCTTGTGTGTGTATGTGTGTTTTGTGTTATAGTATTGTGTGGTGTGTGGGTTGTGTGCTTGTATGCATCCTGTAAAACTGTTAAAATGTCAATGCTGGCAAAATTCGTTGATAAATACTTCCACTTAAGGCAGGCAAATAAATTAAATATGAATTGTTTGCCAGCAAGCGGCAATAAATCCAAATAATTTATGTACTCTACTAATATTTGTTATTGTAGCCACAAACTCCGTCAAAATTAGTGCTCAAAACCGCAGGACTTTCACAAGGGGATAGAAATAACAACGGCAAAAATAACGTTATTTGTTGCAACGAGGGATCCGAATATTTTGGAACACCTTATTAGAAGAGGGACTTCCCACACAGGCACCAAAAATCAAAAAAACAAAATACGGCTTACAAAAATTTTTTAAAACAAAATAGAAAAAAGTGAGAAAGTTGCAAGAATTTAGTGCATTTAATTAGTTAAGGAAATTAAAAGAAAATAAATTTAAATTAGAAGTTTGCAGTTGAGTTATTTAAGTGAAAGATATAGAGCTGGGAAAAGGATTGGTGAATTTTTTAATTAAATAAAGTTAAAGTCAAGACTTTTATAAGGTTATTATTAAATTTATGTATTGCTTTAATGATTAGTTTTCTTATTTAAAAAAAATCAAATATGTAAAATATTGTCTACAAAAAGTCTCGAAAAAATCCTTTAGCTTACTTTAGCTTCCTGAAAAAATCTATCAATGAATTTAAAAAGTTTTTCAAGATTTATTTAATGGATAAATGTTATACTCTGGTCTTTAGTTGCTGGTAAAATAAAATCTTAATACAAAGTCTATACACCTTTAAGAAGGCATTATTCCTAAACCTGTAAGTTAAGCGATGATAATGTTATGTAAAATGGAAGGAGTACTTTGTCCAGTGTGAGTCTGGGTTTGGTTTTTAGGTATATGTTTAGGTTTAGGCTTAAGTAAGTAAAGCAAGCGAAGGTTTAACAAAAATGTACCAAAAATATTCGTGTAATAAATACAAATAGCGAGAAAGCATCAACTCAGTAACAGGAAAATAAACAACCGAAGCAGAACACCGACAGGGAGACGACGTGTTCCCAAAAAGCTTGAAAGGATCAACGAGATCGAAAAGTTGAGAGGGGAAAACGTATTCGCCTCCCTCCTTGAAGAGTTCTGAGGACGTGGACACGGAGGTGGATACCTGATTTCCTCCTTGGCCATGGCAAGTATAAATGGTAACCGGCACATCCTCTTCGGATTTCTCTTTCGCATCCAGGCACATGGCCGAGGCCAGGTTGGCGATCTGCAAATTAAGGTCACTATATAGAGGAATCGGACAGCTGAATTCAGGGGAAGGGACTCTATATATATAACACCCAATAGCCCGAGAGAATTTAGTGTCAGGTAGTGGATTGGTAGTAACAAAAGAGTGAAAAAATAGTGGAGATATTCCTTGATCTTCTTGCGGATTTCTTGTGCCTCGACGGAGTTTGTGGCGGTCGCAGGACTGCATAGATGGATGGCTTGACAAACCTGGTTACCGCCCTGTCGATGGCAGGGATATGTGCCCACCGCCTTCTTCTGGTGCTTCTTGCCGGCTGGGGCGTCCATGCAGGTGCGACCGCCGTAACCTAAGTTTCTTATCTGTGGAATGGATTCACATTGCAAGGGTACGTATTTTATGTTAGCATTTCAGAATCAGTTTGTTATTAGTTTCGGGGGAGGTAGCTCTTTAGTAACCAGGGTTCCGGGACAGGTTGAAGGGGGAACAGAACACTGAGAACTTACCTCTCCATGGGCCACCGAATCACCGGGAATGAAGAGTTCAGGATAAATGTTGTCCAGATACCACTTGAAGCTTTTGCAATTGAGATCTTGACTGTGGGGGGTACAAGTATGTAGAAGAAGAGTTGGTTAAACTTTAAATTTAAAATAAAATAGAGAATTTAAATCCTTTTTTAAAGGTGTCTAAGAGCAAGCTGTGAAATGTGCAACTTTTTGGACACCCTCTTAAAAGTAATGGCGACAAAACTTTACTAATAATAATAGAGCCAGGCTCTAGCCAAACTGATATGGTTATTATTATGGCCCCTCAAATGCACTCACCGCAGCTGCTTGCGATCGGTGACATCGCCCCAGTCACCCTTGTCGTTGCCAATGCGGTGATAGTAGTACTGCGAGTAATCATCCATCCAAACTTCGGCCAGTCGCACAGAGTTCTTCCTCAGCACATTCACGCCCGAACGCCACTGCAATTGTAGGGTAGAATGGCCATGAGTAGGAGAAGGGTATGAAAATGGAAAATAAAGGGAAAGCGCAATCAGTGGCCCAGTGGCTGCCAGAGTGCCGGAGTCAATGGAAATATTTGGTCAGCAAACAGAGTCCAACGGAGGAACAATACCGGGAAAGCAGGGCGCCGGAGAGAAGAGAGAGTGGAGTGGCCAACAAAGCCTAATTACCTGAATGAGTAGCTTTTGCTTAGTGGCATTAGGTGGCTCTTGCCCGGCTCCTGTCCTCAGCCTTTTGCGGTTGTTCTGGGACAATTGGTAGCCTTCCCAGGCGACCCGCCCACCCATCTATCTTCTGCCTTCTGCCTTTGTCTGCTCCCCTCTGTTGTGTGTCTTGTTTTGTGTTTATGAGTTCACTGTACAGGTGTCTGTGTGCCTTGGCTGCCTAGCTGCATTCCAGCCGGATAGCAGGAAAATTCTTGGTCAGCAAGGAGGGAGGCAACTTGTGTTTGCATCTGACATTTATTGAAATTGCCGGCTCAAGCCGTAAATCGTGACAGGGCTACGGAATCGATAGGTCTGCTGTTGCATTTTCCTTTTAACTTGCATTGTTTAATTTTGTTTCTAACCAACTGAAAGTCTTATGGAATTGTTTTCCATATTTTGCTTTGCATTGTCAGACTTTAATTGAAATATTTTAAGCAATGTTTGTATCTGACTATTCAATGAACGAGCTTAAATGAGGCTGGACAGGATTATTGGGTTTAAGTGGGCGTCTTAATATAATTTGGTGTTTGAATAAAGATTGACTTTGTTGGACATTTATTACAAATTTATATAGTAATATGTGATTTTCATTAGCTTTCTTAGCAGGTGTTTGCTAATTTTCAATTTAAGTAACTCTATGATAACTAAAATCTCTTGAAAAAGTACTTAATAGTATAAAAAGAAGGAATCTATTAGTTTGTACCTAAATTTTTCTATTTATTTAGCTTATTAAGGTTAATAAAGGTATCCTGTCCGCATGTATACTTCATTCTCCAGTGGTCTATCTTGGATTTCTATTTCCTTGCCGCATTCTGTTGATTATCCTGGGGACAAGGAACTCCCCTGGGATTTGGCAGGTGCCCAATTGGTTAGTTCCACTTCAAGAACATTCGGTCTCTTGTGTGTGTTACGCCATTGACATCAAAACAGTTGCCAAACTTTTGTCAAGCGTAAACCGTTGATAATTGAAGCTGGCCCAAAATGCAAAGATCTATGGGATAAAGTGTGTGTGTGTGTGGGTGGGTGGTGTGCGAGGAATCTACAAACACTCACTCACTCACACGCATACACTCCAGCACATGTTGCAAAGACAGCCGCAATGCATGTCCATGTCGGAGTCCGTATCTGTGTCTGTGTCCTTGTCTGTGCCATGTGTGCCATGTTGCTGCCATTTGGCAAAAGGACGAGCTGGGGGCGTGGCCAGGATTGGGCCACTGTTGACCAAACACGAACCTCTGGAGCGGAGTGGTCTGTTTTTGGCCCGGTCTGGTAACTGGTCCTGAGGCTGCCCACACAAAACGATACGGAATGCACACAGCATGCTATGTTGGCTAAGAGTTTTAAATTCCGCCTGCCCAAATTGCAGACCAAATGCCTTTTCTTAATGAGCACTGGAACAGTCGATCAATATTGGTTTTCCCTCTGTCCGCAATGATTTCTCATTTTCCCTGCGGCTTTTCTTTTCCATAATTGATCGATGATGATGTACGGGAAAATTGAAAATTGAGCTTCGTATAGGAGTGCTCTTCCTCATAGATTTTCTTTTCAAAAACGAGGCAGTAACCCAGGGATACTTAAAAAGGATACTTACCTTGTATGGTGACCGCTTCCGGAAGATGTGACCCACATGAGAGCAGGGCACAATCTCCAAAGTGCCACCGCACATCCAGGTCTTGAAGGATAGCTCCAGGTTCTCACCTCCCCAGATATCGAAGCCGGAGTCATAGGTTCCCAAACGATTGAAGAACTCCCTGTCGATGGAGAAGAGTCCACCGGCCATTGTGGGTGAGTAAACGGGCTCGGCCGAGCTCTGAAAAATAAGAGGGAAAAAACGAGAGATACGCAGGTAAGAGAAGGGCAATTTCATTTGGCTAATTGATACTCGGCTGCGCTGAACCAGAGATAAACACCGAAACGGAGAGGAGGAAGTGCCACAAGTGGCCGAGCACACCTGAGGAAACTTTTGGCTGCCGCAGCCCCCCCAATCGCTTTTCATCTCTCTGCTGTTTTCGGGGGTGGCAAAAAGTTTGCTGGCTCGCTTTTTTCTCGTTACTTTCAACAGCTTGCCACAAAATACTTGAGGCTACGTTTTATTTAGTACAACATTTTCATTGCTCTTCGAGAGAGTTTTCTATCTGCTTTTGTGGAGTAGCTGGAAATTTTGTTGTAATTGAATCCTTGGTCCAGAGTCCAGAGTCCTGGTGTCTGGTTTCTGGTTTCTACCCTTGGTAGAACAATTTTTTGCATTTAATTGGAGAAATTCATTTCATTCCTGAATGCAATTTAATTCCTACTATCTTTGTACCAGCCTGTATTTGTATTTGTGTTTGTGTTGTGTTTGCACTTGAATTTATGCCACAAGCGGCAGCAGCAGCAGCTGTTAGTCAGTGAGCTTGTAAAATAATTAAAAATAAATAAAGTTTTCCCATTTGTTTTCTATTGTGAGTTCGGAAAGTGGAAAATAAGTTTACAGCGAAATAAAATTAAAAATGTACAAATACAAAGTGACTTTTGAATGGAAGTCTCTGCTTGAATGCCCTTTTAGTAAATTAAATAAATTGTAAAAATAGAATTATTCTACATAAAAATGATTTCTGACAAGTTTTAACGATCATTTTAGCTTTTGTTTATTATTTACTTAAATTTATCTTCCATTTATCTTGACATTTATTTACCTTAGAAATAATGAAAGGTGTATTAAAAAGTCTTAATACCTCAATTTCATTTTTAATGTCATTATAACCCACCCATAAGGTTATTAAAAGCTCCCCCGTAAGTGGTTATAATTTAAACTGAAATATGTATTCAATTTATTTATTGTGATTGCATTTCATTTAATGAACGGCTCGCTGGGGAGACATCATAATAATTTTCATTATTGCGATATTATGCCAGAAATGCGCGACAGAGGTCACAATCAGTAATTATTGCGTATACGCAACGTGGCCAGGCCCAAAATCCAACACGCGTTGGCTAAACCAACAGAATACACTTGCAGCCAGAGCCCAAGGTAATTGAGTTTCATGAGGAAGAAAACGCTGACAAACGTAAAACGGAAAATGGCAAAATAAATGAAATTGTCACGGCAAAGGGCCCAAGAGGGAAAATGAGGTAGAGAGCGAGCCGGAAAAGGGCGATGCCAGGCTGAGTGGAAGACAACTAAAAACGTGTAACTTAAAGTCAACAAGAAGTACGAGATACAACAAGAAAAAAAATATATATATCCGGCTGCCGGACAACAAAGTGAAATCTCCAAACGCGACAAGTGCCATTGTGCTTTTGGGTGGGCTGGAAAACTCCCAAGAGGGTTGGAAAATTCGCAGTGTGACATTTAATAAACGCCTGCAATGGCAAGGAGGAGAGTGAGTGAAACAGGCACAACAATGTGGACAAATATGCGAAACGCAACGAAAAGGAAGAACGGGAAAAGGAGGCTGTGGCATGCGGGCGGCCATTTTTTGTTGCCACCGGAAGTGACAGAACAAATAGCAAAAGTGAAAAGCGGCAAGGTGCTTTCGGGATGCTGCATGCGAGTGTACGAGGACGAATATAAAAAGATTCCTCTTATTGTTATAACCCAGCAACCCGCTCGACTTCTGTTTTATTTTTTACGCTCTTCCTGTGTGTGTATCCGTTTTTGTTTTCCGCTTTTATCCGCTCAGGAAATGGAAGTAAAAGGCACACACACACACATAGAGTACTTTTATATGTATTTTAAAACTAAAAAAAGGAGCGGGAAAGTCTCGCTCTGGCGAAAATAAACTGAAATGAAATAAAATGCAGAGCTGAATAAATAAATATACACGAAAATATGAGTGAAGCGTGCTGCCGCTGCAATTGCTGTTTGTGCAAACAACGCGGCAGAACTTTTCGCTTTTCCGAACTCCCCACCCCCCCAAGACCAGCAGCAGCTTTACGGAAACTCTCCCTGCCCGGCAGCTTTTCCCATTTTCCCCGCTGGGTCGCAGTTTTATGTTTGCCATTGGCTGCATATAATGCAGCTAAAATGATTTAAAAGCTGGCAAATAAACGCAATTTTTATGGTTGTGTTATGTAGGGCTTGTGGGTAACTTTGTTACTTTAAAAAGAAGCAACAAAATTAAAGTTTAAATTACAGTTTATATAGAAATAATAGGCATAATCTAAATTCATTTATTTTGCTTTAAAACAAATGCTTTTAATAAAAACAGTCACGCTTTGCCACAAAATTTCATGTTATTCAATTAGTTTTAATTATGTAAATTATATTTCCAATCGATTTATCTACACTAAACAAAGTCGAATTCCTCAAAAAACTACACACAAAATGTTATGGAAAAAGTTCGATTAATATTGGCATTTCACATATTTTTTCGTTCTTTAAAACAAAGTTGCCATTGTGCACGCTGTGAAAGGTTTTTCAGAAATTGCAGAACACAATATAAAAATCAATCAAAGGCATTACATTTCAACAAAGCCGTGGAAAGTATTTTTCAATCGACCATTAAAGCCGCAAAAATCCACAATAAAGTTACAAAATACATTCTCAATAAAAGAGGAACGAAAAATGCCAAACGCTTTGTTGTTTCTCTTCTCACCTCACACATAGACTTTCCTTTCGGGCCATTTATTTCACCCTAATCCTGCCGAAGCCAACTCCCAATGCTGCTCAAATAAAGATTCATGGCCGAGAACAATCAATTTTTCCTTGGAAAATTGTATAAACAACACAGGCCAGGCATAATGGCGAATCTAAGGCAGCGAAATAGAGCTTAAAATGACAAGACGTCAAAAGTAACTTGGGCACATTTCTCATTCACTTGGCATATTTGGATATCCAAATAAATCGTTGGGCATTCATAATGGTTAGGAGTGTGTGACACATTTTATGATGAGAAATGAAGGACGCCGGAGCCTAGGGGACGGATCCAGGGGCCTCTGGATCAGCTCAACCGCAAATTAAGCAAGCGAAACCTCAGAGTGCGGTTCGGTTTTAAAGGCCTGGCTTTGTGAATAATGTGCTAACCTGCTGTGGCTTTCAAGGAAACCCAATGCCACACCACATGCCCTCCACTCAGGAGCGGCATCAACATATCCACATTAACATCAAATAAAACAGTCACGTCGAGCGGCAGGAGGCGCCGAAAAAATATGCCCAGGAATATCGTAAATGTCAGAGGAGCCTTAAGGACTCGGGGATGGGCCCGAGGATGGGTGGATTCTCTGCAGACACGCACCAAGTGCCGATGGGTCTCTTAGCTCACAGCAGGCAGCGGTCCGGGGAGGCAGCAGGCGATGATAATGCTTAAAAAATGAAATGGTAAAGGAACTCAACGTGAAAGATACCCTACGAATATTCTAGAAATAAGAGTAAAGAGGAAAATTCTAGGAAAATTAGGTAGGACTTCTTTTATATCTTATTTTCATTTGCAAACTAATATTTTATCTTTAAATTTGATTATAAAGATAGTCACAGAAGACTATCCCAAAGCCTTTCAAGCTTCAAGGCAACCCTGTAAGTGCTTCTACGGGATGCTCTAAAAAATATAAAGAAGACGTTGTCGACGGGAAGCGAGACACGCGCGAAAAAGCCCGGAAAAAAATGAATATAACGCTGCTTGACATAATGTGAAGTTGACTTTGACAAGTGCTTGGGCTGGGCCACGCCCCCCTACGAAACACACAGACACACACACACATGGCGGCCATATCCGTAGGATGGCAAAGTGGCAACTTAGCGAGGCCAACTTGAGAGTTTCATGCGCCCAAGTTGCTATTTGCATTTTGAGTCAAGCACCGAAAAGTCGCAATCTCCGCCAAAAGTTAATAGTTGAGGAATGCTTCAGGTCAATGGGCGAGCCAGAGCAAGTGGAAGTGGCTGAACGGGGTTATCCTGCGGAATCGGAATCAGGATAAGTAGCATTGCATCTGCGTGAAATGTATCTGTGAGCTACAATTTGGCTTATTTCTAAAGAGTGGAAGGAGTGGAGTGGAGTGGAGGGATTCCCATTCCGCTTAACCCACTCGACATCCTTTTGGCCCGGGAATCAGGCTGCTTAAAAGCGTATTTAAATGTTTAATGTAGCGTTCACTCACACACACGCACACCGCCCAGGGGTCGGCTGGAGGTAAAAATTAGCATAAAAAAGTTGTTTCAGTGCTCTGGTGATTTTGCTTTGATTACCGGTTCACTGGACTGTTAGCAAATGCTCAACCGCTTCAATCCAACAACTCCCACGGAGGGCCGAACCCCTTTTTGCCAGGACTCCCTAAAAGGAGAAAACAAAGGGCCAGGGGCGCAGTGGAGGGAATGAATCAGAAGGGGGTTCTTTGGTGGTTTTAATTTGCGAAATAAATTTTTGGCTCAATAGTTTATAGCTTATAAAGTTTTAAACTTAAAGGAAATCCTTTATGCTAATCAAAAATATTGCTTAAACTAAGCTATGATAATGAAATCGATCATTAAAAATAATCCCTCTGCTTTTCCTTCTCTTCTTTAAATATAAATCTAAAAATCTGTGCATCTATTAAAAGTTTATTTTAATTTCTAAAAACCTATCTCTATGTTAGAAGCACAAATCATTTAAGCAGCTTAATGTTTTCCCAATAATGGAAAATTATCATTAAAATGCAACATAAAACTTTTCCATACCCCCCTTAAAACCACGCCCCTGGCCTTTTGGGCGGCGTAATAAAACGCAACAGCGATTGCCAGGCGCGAAAGCGCGTGCACAAAACTTTATACGCAGCGCATCCTGGCGCACGAGGTCCTGGCAGATCCCGAGATCCCCTGGACCAAGTGCAATAAAAACCCAAAGTGCAACTTTGCGTATTAAGCAGTAAAATCTGCCAGCACAAAACGCACAGCGCTGGCAGCCAGAGAGAGAGGGGGGCAAGGACGACGGCTTAACTGTTGGAAAATTAAAAGAAAATGGCAAATGCTCGCTGGCAGGCTTTTCTCAGCGTCGCAGCCCGAGGACATTACTAAATTACGTTGTCAGAATGGCAGCCCGGGCCTGGCCAAGAGCACGTGCTTGACCCAGCCCAAGGACTTGGCGCTTAGGTCCTGCCCAAATTCCATGCTTATTTAATTTGCCTCGATGTTATTCAAGTTTTTAAGCCGGGGCGCTAAGTAAGCGCGAAAGTTTAGAGGATCTTCAAGCTCAGTTGAGCTAAGTTACACCTAAGCAAAAAAATATCTTAAGCATTTGAACTTTTTAAATACTTAACTGGTTGTATTCTTTATAAATTCGGGGAATTAAGGGAATTAGGAAATATGATTTGTTATAAATAAAACTCCAAGTTCTATTAGTTTTTAGTTTAAATAAATACATAAAATATTCTTGGCTTCTCTTCTTAGTTTAAAGTTGAAAAATTCTAAGTAATTTATATACATTTTCCTGTGCCTTCATATTTTCCTTCGAGGATGAACATTTCGCGATTATCCTTGTCCGCCTGCCTGTGCAGATGCCTTCCAGCTTTTACCTCCCGGTGGGAGGTAGGCCACTTCCCCTCAAGGCCACTTCCCCCCGAAACTTGATAAAAGTGTAATTTTTGGTTATGCCAAACGCGTGCTCAATTTGCATGGCACTCTGGCAGATGGATGGCTGATAGATGGTTTTTGGAAGCACGGGCAGGAAGTCGAGGGAGGCGAGGACGGTAACTGCCTTCTAAGTACGTGCTTACATCCAGTTGATGAGCGAATATGGACGCTGGCCTTGCGCCTCAAGGGCCGGACTGCATAAATTATGCATGCAATTTGACGTAACGGCGCGTGGGCGGAAAATATGCAGTTATTAGCAGTTAACAAAATGCAGATGGCTCCTTTACGCTGACCCATTTACATCCATTGTCGAAAATGTGCAGACTTTGCAGAATATTAGTGGGGGGGTCTTGGAAAGTATAAATTGAGTTCAGCTGGCAAATTACTTCCTCTTTGCTATATTTTATTCCCTAAATCTTGGCAACTCTGAGATCGATATCTAACGTGGCTTTTTCACACCCTACCAGGACGAACCATTTTATTTGGTTACGAAAATAGTATAAAAACCTTGCCCCTAATTCTCTCACATTTATCATTCGGCAATGTCATTTAAAAGGCCCCCCCTCACATCCATTAGCTGGTGTAAATGGGGCTTAAGACATATTCCCCCCAAAAATGACGCTATGCAAATGAAGCCTAGTTTGCCCGCTTCGCTTGGGTTGCGTTGGGTTTTTCAGTTTGTGTTGGGTTTTGGCTTGGGTTAACTGGTGTCCACCACTAACCAGAACAAATGTGCCACGGACATGACGGTACAGTGGAGAGATCCTACCCTCCAACGGAAGAGCGGACTGCGAAATGGCAGCTAATTAATAATACGAAATTGCGCTGCCAGGAAGTGGCGATGAAAACCAAACATGGCTGCCGTTTCACAGTTTTCCGATTGCATGACGACCACGACGCGGATGCAGAGTGGAACCCGGAATGGAAATGGGGGAAAAACTGGGTAGTTGACGCCGATGATGAGGGGCTGCTGTGGCTGAGAAAAGCAGCTTGTCCCGGGTTGAAAAAGTTACCCTAAACTAGTATCCAACTTGCACTGCAAGGAAAGTAGATTTTAAATTAAAGGGAATTTTTTGAAGACTAAAAAAAATATATTTTTGAGGGACATGTAAAAAGGAAGTGGTGTAAGAATAATTATTACAAAAAATCTTAAAAGACAGAACTCTTTTGAAATTACAAGCAACTCTACAACAATTTAAAATAAAGCCATTCGTTTATGCAAAACTCATTTAAAAAGTGTAATAAAATTTCGAATATATCTTTAGCTATAAAAAAATCGAATCTAAATGTTATGTTTCTATACTCTTTTTCTTGGTTATAAAAATTCTATCCTGTAAAAGTTTATATCTCTTTTTCTAGTGCATTTTTCATGCGGGGCTGCGTTCTAACTGGAGGGGCCTCCGGAATGAGCCTTTCGCCCCTCGCATCGTTTGCGAAAATTGCTTAAAAATGAACCCAGCTCCGACAGTTGATGGATGGTCTGAAAAATTTGGCTCCCAACCGATCCTGTCCTGCTCCTCACTCTATATATACACCATATGTACCCACAACTATCATCGAGCGCGGCTAAGTGTTTGAAGGGGGCGTGCCCTGGGTTAAGAGTTGCTGGCGAAGCTTTAAAAATTTCATATCTATTTTAGTGCTTCTGCTGCTAGCGCAGTGCCATCCGCTGCCTCCGCTTATTTCCATAGTTATTTTTCATGCATTTTTCCAGCAGCAGCAACAGCAGGATAGTGGGAGCTATCATACTGTTGCTGCTGCTGCTGCCCGCCGCCTTTGATGTGTTGTTTTTCTTTATTTTTTTTTTTGTCGGCACTCCATGTTTTGCTCCCTTTTGCTTGTGGAGTGTGCTGTGCATTTTTACGAGCGTTTTTTAATAAATCATGCGCCACGTAAGCTGACTTTCATGCAGAGGATACATTTCCCTGTGTATATGTATATATACATGTGCATGCATTTTGTGTGCGCCTGAGTGAGTGATTTGCATATGCTCTTGCCGGCTTTTCCCCCCAAGCCAGGGCTGGAAAATTGCAGGCCACAAATGCACTTTGGCCCAATTAGTTTGGCCAAAATGAACTGAGGCGCAAATTGCTTTGCCTTCCATGAAGATAGATGGCTGCACTGTCTTTGTCTCGTCACATCATCGGCCAGCCCTGGTTTCCATCTGTCTTCTACGCCCACAAATCACTTGGGCCACGCCCACCGCCCATCGAAAGGGTCGTTAGTTTCGGGTTTTCCCCGAACAAAAAAAAAGAGGAGAATACCACCATTCTCGTCACTCGCCATTGGGTGCAAATTAATACACTTGCGAGCCACGAGGCGAAATTGCGAAGCGAAGCGATCTTGTTTCCTTCGTTGCTGTTGCTGCGGTTTTCCGGCTATCATGGGCTAAGGGGGTGGGTGCGGTCCGGGGTTAAGGGGTATGCCTGCGAACAGAAACAAACGAGCAGCCAACAAAGTTTTCTGTGTTGTGTTTTCACCCTCTGCACATGGGCTTAATATGCAAAGTTATGGGTAAAAAGCGAAGAGATGTGGATAAATATAGAGTTACAGTCTTAAAAATATAAGTGAAAATGTATTCTGTATAATATATATATTATATGAATTATTCAGTTATATAAATGCAGTTTAACTTCCTTCAAAATTTATTAATAATTTCTATTATTAAATCTTTTACTTTCAGCTAAAATCCTAAGGGCTTACATACGATCTTTCGGTTATAATAATCTTCAAAAGAATGTATAATTTTCTAACTAAATAAGGTACATTATTAAAACATTATCTTAAAACTTCAAAAATCCCTGAAACAAAGCTCAAGTTTTCCCTTTTGAAATTCCTTTTTTGGACATTCCCCTGTAGTTGCATTTCTGAACCTATTCATTTTCCCTCTCGCTTTTCCCACAGCTGGCGCTCGTTAAAGCTGGCTTCAATTGTTGGTTATTTTTATAATAATTTTGGAATATTATTAATGCCAGCCAAAAAGCCGGCCCCTCTCTGCCACCCAACCTCCCTGGTAATCCACTAAAGTGTAGCATACTTCGAGGTCGCTCGTAAATATCAAAAATATATATATGTATGTGTCTGGGGTCTGTGTGTGTGTCTGTGTGTGATACTGGCTGGCTACACGTTTAATTAAAGAACGCCAGCTTTTAGCTCGATATAATAAACTGAAATATAGACAGAGCCCGGCAGGAAGGGAAAGGGAGAGAGAGCGGAAGCAGCAGCAGCAAGGAGTTTTATGAATTGCCATGACAAGCCCGCAGGTCCTAGTTCGCTTCCCTGGCCCCGTTTTCCACAGTTTCCCGCCAGCTTCCCCCGCTCAACCCATCACGTCTAGTTACAACATTTCAATTAAAAGTTAAACGTGCACGTAATTATGCGGACTACAAGGAAAATGTGTAAGTAATATTCCGCTGGCGCATGGCGAAAAATTAATTAACCAAAAAAGCTCAAAGCAAAAATGAGAACATGCCCTGCTGAAAATTAGAAAAAAAAGAGAAAATTCCGAAAATCTCAACAACCGCAAAGGAGAAAAATAAAACCTTTTTCTGGGCTTCCGGCGATTTTAGGTATTTTTTTTTTTGTATTTGGTTGAAAGCGCTCGTGCATGTGATTGGGTTTTTTGAAGCCCAAGCTTAACCCAGATTTTTTTTTTTTGGGGAATTAACACCCACACTCAGGGCAGCGAATAAAAAAGATGAAAGCGAATCTGTTAATTGATAATGTACAAAATTGAAATTGCACAGAAAATAATTGAGTGGCAGGCAAAGACCTTTCATCTAACAGACTTCACTCCATATTCAAATCAACCGAAGGCTGAGCAAAAAAAGGAGCTGGAAACAAGAGCATGCCAATTCCATTTGGCTTCCATGTAGCATTCGATATGCCCATGAATTTCCAAAAACAATTCCTCAACTCAGATATAGACAGATAGAAAGTCGGGAGATGGGTTGGAAGGCCAAGAATGTCTGGGAATAAAGGAAGATGCAGACTAAATAAATGGAATTGATGGAGCACACTCTCGCCTCTACACAGAGACACCACCCCCACTCGCACAACATGAATTATGAAACACGAGTAAGCTGCATGTGCACAGAGAAAAATATTCAAGAGGTTACAGAAAATAATAAATAATATTCTAAAGCAATAAATTATATTCGAATTTTATTTGTAAAGGCTTAAGAATATCTGTAATCTTTCCATTGGATATTGTAATATCTATATAAATAAATCTCTATTCTCACCTCCTAGATACACCTAATTTCCCTTTAATTTCCCAGCTCCTTTTTGCTCCCTCTGCAGGATCAGAAAAAACCCGGCATGTGCTAGTGAGAGGTTCAGAAAACAAAAGGGAGCAAGTGGATTGAAGAGCGATTAGGGCAAGCAAACACAAGAATTATGCAAAGACCCACAAGAAAGGAATGCCAAGGGAGGAAGAGGAGGCTCTGGCTTAGGGTTTAGAAAATCCGGGGGAAAAAAATCCCAAATCGGGGCCGAGAATTGATAACACTTTGCAGTTCAGAGCTGAAAACCAACAAACAAGCAAAGGAAACAAACAGAAGAAGAAAAAGCAGACGAAAAATACAATAACAACAACAAACATTTAAATTTGTCGACAACCAAAAGTCGTAAAAATTTAAATATATTTGTGTAAAGCCCACACACAAACGTAATGGAATTAATACAGTGAAAACAGACCTCTAAAGTTTATTCACACTGAAAAGATTATCTAAAATATATAGTTGAAACCGGTTTTCGGAGTAATAAATAAGATTAAGGGGTTGATTTTAAGTTGTTTAAAGTAAATCAGAGAGAGGACAATAATTTAAGAAGCCTTTTACTTAATTCCTTCAAAAATAAATACCTATAATAACTTGTAGACTTTGTTAGAAATCAATTTAATTTAATAAAAACTCTTTGGAAACCACAACGGTAGAGATTCCCCATAAGAAATATTTATAAAAGTTCCTACAGTTCACCCAAAGCATTGTGTGATAATAAATTTATAAGTAATATAATCAATTAATTATATTTTCAAGGAATTTAATTTGTATTATATTATCAAAAGCTTAAATACAAGAACTTACTATATAATCTACCCCTAACTCATATTTCTTAATCAAATTAATTGATTTAAACCCTCAAATCTTATATTAAATATATTATCTTTACATTAATCATTCCCTCTTAACGACTCTCTACTGTATGTATTTCTAATGATCGCGCCTGAGCTTCGCTTTGTTTATCAGCTCACACTTTGCTCTTGGCCCACAACAACGAAAATAAGAACAACAATTACGACCACGTCTCAACCTTCGACAAGCTGGGCTCCCGCGCTGCGCTGAGCTCAGCTTTCAGTTCCCAGTCGACACTCGAGCGGCGAACAGCTCAACGGAATCAAAAAAAAATATATATATATTAGAAGCGCTACTCAAGATGATCATCAAGTCCCTGGCGATAGTATCGCTATGCCTGGCAGCCAGCATCCAGGCTGCACCCCCGCAGCCGGTAGTGCCCAAGAAGCATCTGGTTTGCTACTACGATTCGGGCAGTTTCGTCAAGGAAGGTAAAGTACACTGTAACACATTTCAGGTGTTACATAACAACCTTGGAAAGTTGCTAATTAGTAAAGCGAAAATATGGAAACGAAATCGAAAACAAGCTAGCTAAAGCTTATCAAGAAATTCTTGGAAATCACTTTAAGTATTTTGCTATAAATTCAAGTCGGATGTGCCAGCGATAAGGTGCACTGAGAATAAATGGGGGGATATGTATGTCAAGAAGATAATTGATATTATTATTTTAATTTTGTCAAGATAACACTATCGCCTGTGCTTTTGAACCTTCTCCCAAGTCAAGTAACCTCCTCTTTAATCTAGGTCTTGGCAAACTGGTGATCGATGAACTGGAGCCGGCCCTGCAATTCTGCGACTATCTGATCTACGGCTATGCCGGCATCGAGCGTGACTCCAACAAGGCCGTGAGTCTGAACCAGCAGCTGGATCTCGATCTGGGCAAGGGTCTGTACAGGACAGTGACACGCTTGAAGCGCAAGTACCCCGCCTTGAAGATCCTGCTTAGTGTGGGTGGCGACAAGGACATTGAGACTGACAAGGATGCCCAGGAGCTGCCCAACAAGTACCTGGCTCTGCTTGAGAGCTCCACGGGTCGCACTCGCTTTGTGAACACTGTCTACTCGCTGGTGAAGACCTACGGTTTCGATGGCCTGGACATTGCCTGGCAGTTCCCCAAGAACAAGCCCAAGAAGGTGCACAGCGGACTGGGCAGCATCTGGAAGGGTTTCAAGAAGGTATTCACCGGGGATACGATTGTGGATGAGAGGTCCGAGGAGCACAAGGAACAGTTCACTGCTCTGCTGCGTGATGTGAAGAACTCCTTCCGTCCGGACAACCTTCTGCTCTCCACCACCGTGCTGCCCAATGTCAACTCTTCGCGTGAGTGGAAAAAGCTTCTAACTTAAAGATTTCTTAAATTAATTTCCATATTCCCTCGTAGTGTTCTATGACATCCCGGCTGTCATCAACTACCTGGACTTTGTGAACCTGGGAACCTTTGATTTCTTCACCCCGCAGCGCAACCCCGAGGTGGCCGACTTCACTGCCCCGACCTACGAGCTCAGCGATCGCAATCCCGAATTCAATGTGGACTACCAGGTCAAGTACTGGCTGCGCAACAGCTGTCCAGCAAGCAAGATCAATGTGGGCGTGGCCACCTATGGCCGTCCCTGGAAGCTGACCGATGACTCCGGAGAGACCGGTCTGCCTCCCGTTTCCCATGTGAAGGATGAGGCTCCTGTGGGTGGCAACACCCAGGTGCATGGTATCTACAGCTGGCCGGAGGTGTGCGCCCTGCTGCCCAACAAGGACAATGCCTACTCCAAGGGTGCCAATGCCCCACTGACTAAGGTTCAGGATCCCGCCAAGCGTTTCGGATCTTATGCCTACAGGGCAGCCGACAAGAAGGGTGACAATGGCATCTGGGTGAGCTTCGAGGATCCCGATACCGCTGCCGACAAGGCGGGTTATGTGCGTCAGAACAACCTCGGAGGAGTGGCTCTCTTCGACCTGTCCTACGACGACTTCCGAGGACTCTGCACCAACGAGAAGTACCCCATCCTGAGGGCTGTCAAGTATCGTCTGACCAACTAAGTGGACACCTATCTGACTTCTGTTTATTGACCATGTGAAACGTTATGCTTTGTCACGGAATTATTTGTCCTTAACATTTTTGTAATGTCATAAAGAAAGGAGCTTAGAACATGTCTCAAAATAATTGCTTGAATTAATGGTGGAAATTGAGCTTGATTGGACGTTAAAGAAAAGTTATTGGGCTAATTGGTCTTAATGGCAGGGTGATTATTGTACAGAAGCTCATGAAAATGGAAGGATATATGGCTAGAGAATCAATACTAAAGTATCCCTAGGGTTTCCTTCTTTTTTTATAAGCCTTAACAGAGTTACTTTTGTACCTTAATAAATCTTAGTTTCCCTCATCTTTGGCTTTGGTTTTTTGTTCAGAATTTCAAGAGCTTCGCACATTATATAAATTCATATAAATATTCGACAAAATTCCCTGGGTTTCCCATTTGTTTTCTCTTATAAATCGATTGCCATACATGTTCGACATTAATTTTCCGACTCCCCTGTCTTCATGAATAACACACAATCGCTGCCTTTCCCGCGGGAATATTTAAGCTTTCGCTGTGACTGCTGAGCCTCGGGCTTCGTGCTCTGATGAATAGGCGAAATCCAATTGACTTTGACAGAAAATACGTTCAGACCAGAGTGGCTGGAAGCCCAAAAAGCCGGCAACGAAAGCAACGAATTGACTGCTCAACATTTGTCATTCGAGCGAAAACGTTGAAAATTTCGCATACGCAGCACACGAGTATCGAGCTCCAGAACGTTCAGTTCTATTCTGGCTATAGGAAAAACCCAGTGTTATGCACGATTTCACAACTACAACAAATGCCAGACAAAGGCATAAAAAGGCCCTCGAAGGGAACAACAACGTGGTGTACGCACAGGCAATCCGAATGGAATAAAGCGGCTGCGAAAGAAGTGAAATGAAACGTGCAATGGCCGGGATGAGAGCGGCTCTATCTGTATGGGTTCTTCGCCTCTATTTGCCCCTTCTCCAAGGATATTAGAAAGCATTTACCTATCCACAGGCCCCATTACACAGGCACACATATATATGTGCATATATATATATATGCCAGGTTGGAATAGGATCCGACGAGCAACGACGACAGCCTAAACAATTTTTAAAGGTAAACTTTGCCCACAATTTTCTGTTTACAGTTGAACTTCCTTGAAGCAAACTTGAACAATGCCGGAAAATATAAAATTTATTTATATTTTGGGTTTCCAGAAACGTTTGAGTAGTAAATAGTTCAGCGCTTCTATAAAGCTCCATAAAAGTCTTATTATATGAATAATAATTCATAATTTAACAAATTAACAAACATAAGCAATATGTAGTATTCCCTCGAAGTAAAGCCTAAACAACAATTAGCCAAGAGAACCCTCAACACCCAGGCTAATCAATTTCTATTAAGCTAAAGAGAATCTCAACTTGAGTCGCTTTTAACAAAGTTTGACTGTATTTCGTTTTCATTTCTCCTCAAACAAGGGTATTCCATTTGAGGATGCTTCGGGGCAGGGAAAGGGAAGCTCGTGCTGCGGGGATTTGGCACTTCAGGCACTCTTCGTTATGTATATTTGGCCTCTCTATGTATAGTTAAACGCTTTGGCCAACATTGCGTATGAGTGCTGCGTGCGTGTGTGCCTTTGGCTGCTGGAGCGTGCATATTGCGCATACGCCCTGTCCGCCGCTATCGAATAATTTCGTGCCTTAGTCGCTGCTACTGCTGCTGCTACTTTTTATACTCAAATAATTGGATTAGTGTTTCAACGCCCAGCACAGCAGGCAAATATTCCCCAACCACCGCAGTCAGCCCGCAGGGATCTGTGCTCTGTATGAATTTGTTTGTGCTCGTAGTTTTATTCGAGATTTTTTTCCTCTTTGCGGGGATTAGTTTTCACTGCTTTGCCACACACACACACACGTTAATATATATATTTATATTTTTGTAGCCTGCGGTATGTGCTGTGCAAACGAAACAAATTCGGTTTTATGTTATTTTGCTGGGGTTTCTTTAATATTTAAATTTTTCATATTACCTTCCCTGGGATAAGTGTAAAGGAAAGCCCAGAAAAAAGGCAACAAAAAGCAAACTTTTCAAAGTAGAATTAAGTTGTTTAAAATGATTCTCTGTCAAAGATTTGCTTAACGGATTTTTCTCTTTTCAAAACTCGATTTGATTGATTCGCCGAGGGTAAAGGCAGAAGCTGCCTGGCAGTTGCAAAGCCATTAGCCCGAATCCCTCAGCTTCTGCATTTTCAGAATTATTTTTTGCAGGAAAATAAAAATAAATGTATCCCGGGCTGAAAGGAGCACACAACTTTTACCTTGGAGCAGTGGCATCCACCAAGGAAATACAAACAAAAGCTGAAGTAGCAACTTTCGAGTGCAGGGGAAATGGCATTGCCCATAACGAATATGTATTTTTGATTCCCCCAGCTAGGAGTATTATTGTTGCTGCTGTTGCTGTTGCTGCTGCTGCTGCTGCCAACTCGTAACAAGTTAAGCAACTTTGGACAGACATCAGAAGTTGCCGGGCGGATTTTCGTTCAGGCAGCTTTGGGACTGTCAACAGCTGTGCCCGGCAGCTGAAAATCCCCGAAAGGGGGATGAGCATATATACTTGAGCTTGTCGCAGACTGTGGAGCTTTGTTTATGCCACCTGGCACATGGCATAACTCAAACAGATATTAGAAATTACTAATCGGTTGCCTAGTTATGAGGGGAGACAACCAATCTTTGTGCACAGCAGGTAGCCAACCTTTAATTAGGAAACCACTTTAATTAGATAACAATAGTTAATACTTTACAAAGTTGATACTCATTTCACAAAATCACAACCGAAGTAACTTCCTCTTAAATCTACAGTTCTGCAACTCCTTAAACATATTTCCTTCGCACAGCCCTTTCAATTTTCAGCAAAAACTTTACACAATTTCGCTAAGGGACTTTGCCGAGAACGAGGGAAAAACGGAAAATTCTCCGCGTCGGCCATTATCTGTTCCCACCACGCATACACCCATGTGTGTGACGGGGAATAGCTACATTTATGGGCTCCAGCAGCAGTTGGCTTCCGCCTTTCGAGTCGGCAAATTGCCAATGTTGTTGCAGGGAGGAAATGCTTTACTTGATTTAGCTGCTAAGTGCAACTTGAGGCGACGCAAGGATGGAGACAGGCTTTGGGAGCCAGGATTTACCACGCCGCGCCGCATGTTGCCAGGAACCGGCAACAATTTGCAGCGGCCGTGCGGCCTTTAGCGGGGATTTTTCGGCAAGAGTGCTGCCATAAATCCCCTTGGCGCTTGTAAAAACAATTATGCCAGATATTTACGCCGCAAAAAGGCGATGCAACAGCAGAGCAACGGCAACTGCAACAGAAACCCAAGCACCCGGCGAAAATGTGCTGTTAACATTTTTGGCTTTTAATTGCAGTGTCAGGGCCCGCTTTTCTGCATTTTCTGTGCTTCCACTTCGCCTCAGCCATTTGCCATTCGTGGCGTATACGTAATATATCGCATGTGTAATAAATGTGCCCGATTTAAGGCAATTCACACCAGAATCGCCCAGAGAACGGTGTAATTATGAACTTTTAATTAAAACGTAAAACAAATAGTGAAATTGAAGAGGACTCGATGGCATTTACAGCCAGCAGAAGGAGTTCTAGGTGAAAATCGGGAAATGGTTCAGCTAAGGAGTAGTTTTCCCAGCAGCTGTCGGCGGATTGGAAAACCCATCGACAGTCTCGAATGTCCATTTGCGGAGCCTGCCTGTCTCTTTGTCTCTGCTTCTCCACACGCTTTTCACGCCGGAAAACTCTTTTCCATCCCCCCTCTTATGGGGCACGTGTGTGTGTGTGTGCGGGAGTATCAAATTGCTTGTCAGTGTATGGGAAAAGTTTTTACGTGTTGAGCACAGGCGGTCATAAAACTACAAAACGTGTTGGCAGGATTAAGTGTATAGTTGAGGAGTGTGGGTAGATAATTTCAACTTTTACTTAACAGGAGGAAAAGCTTTTCAAATCCTGTGTTTAAAACAAATGCTTAACTGAAATTAAGTGTATATATATTGCTTCCTTCCTTTTCTATCGATTATGTTACCAAGCTCATCTAAAAATCCCATTCAATACCATCTTTTCCCAATATAAAACTTAAGTATCTGTGTTTTTTATACCTCTTTAGATATTCTGAATATCCCTGAGGCTCCTGGACTATCTGGCCATATAACTAACCAAGGCCATAACTTTGGCTTTAACTTCCTCCCAACTTGAGCATAAATTTGCAAGCTCATCGCAGCGCGGGAAACGACTCTTAGTTCTAATAGCTCATACTGCGAACGACACTTTTGTGGCCTGTACGTGAGAACGAGTGTTTGGCTCGCTCCCTGATGGTTCCTTCCCCCGGAAAACTCCTCCCAAATGTGTGTGTGTGTGTGTGTTTGTATTGACAGGCGCGCACATTCCCTTTTCACGGCAAACATTCCGTTTCTGTAGTCACGTTCAGGCGCTTTAAGCGGCTTCATGTTCTCGGCGTTCCAATGGGGAAAAACCTCCAAATGGGGTTACAAACCAAAGTCACGGGATGGCATATAGCCATGGTAACCGCGGCGTTAAACAAACATAACTAAAGTTAAGTTAACACACACAAACACAGGCACAAGTGGGGATAAATACCCCGACCGGGCGTGCTTAAGTTAACCGCAGAACACGGAACCTTAACTTTTGGGGTTTGAGTTGAGTTTGCCTTGAAAAATTATTAAAATGGACTTACATTATGGCGCTTCCTTTCACGTTCGGGCACAGGATGCCAGCTGAACTGCAGATTCCAGTCAAAGCCTCCCACATTAACGCCACTGGAGTCCCGATAGTGATACTCCAGGGTCTCATCGCTGATGACATCTATCACGGGACACACAACGGTTGTGGAATTGCGAGCAATTCGATCCAACAGCGGTTCCAGCCAGCCTGTAATTGAATACAACGTTGAATATCCAGGACATACTCGAAATTTGATGCTTGAAAATAGTCTTTTCCTACAAAAAATTTCCTAAAGAACCCAAGTTTGATTTAATAACTTAAAACCTTTACAAATATTCATCTACAGCTTTAGTTGAATTATTAAATTTCTTCTCCAGTAACTCATCAGTCACTAAAGTTTGCTTCCTCCTTGACTTTACTTTTGTATACTTTTTGCCAAGTTTCTCAATAAACTGAATTGATTGCCTTTTTCGTAAGTTTACTTATCGCCAGCTTCGCCGGCTTAATAAAGGGAGAAAAATGAGAAACAGTACCGAGAGGAAACCGAATCAGAAACAGAAACAGACTGGGCCTAATGCCGCAGATTAAGTGATTTTTCTAGGGCTCGCTCCTTGTTTTATTGGCATCGTATTCGGCCCAACGGATTTGCTTTGATGGCCATCAAAATTGAGTATCGCCGAGAACATTACACTCGACCATAAACGAGATACAAGAGTCCCAGTTTTTGGGGAAAATCTCGGTTCTATGGCGGCATTAAAATCTGCCATTTGATTTCGGTTTATCGTTGCTGGCATAAATTAAAATATTCATTTTTGCCTGAATTTTTTATGAAAGCCTCCCCGGAAAGTGACCTAACAAAAGTTGGTAAGTCAATTAAGAGCGAATTTGCAGCTTTATTTGCCAAATTAGCATATGGTCGATATGGCAAATTGAAAGCCGAGTTTCCAGCCGAAAAAAGTTTGGTATACTTTTGGGCATTTTGCATATTTAACTCACCTTCCGTGCACTCGCAATGGGAGTCCAAGTAGGTAAGTACCGCGGACTTGGCATGATTGGCCCCCAAAATTCGGGCTCTGATCAGGCCCTCTCGCTTCTGGCCTCTGAGAATCTGGACCTTGGGATAGGGCTTAAAGTAATCCTCCAATTGCTTCTTCAAGTGAGCTGTAAAGGGTTCAGATTATGTATATTAAAATAGGGTGAAAATCTGGATAAATTCAAAGTAAAACTCACGCATATCGCTGTAGTCGTCCACGAGTATAATCTTGCCAATCAAATGCTCCGGTGATCTGTCCAACACCGAGTGCACGGTTCGCAGGAGCACCGTCCAGGCTTCGTTGTGGAAACAGATAATGACATCGGTCTTGGGCAGATCGGTTCTATATTGCGCCGAGTCCTTGCACCAGGCATCCCTTGGATCTGGCAGCGATCGATGCACCGAGATCAGATCAGAAACATACTGATTGAAGGCGTTCTTGGTCCAGCCATCGTCCACAGCCTTCTTCATATCCTCGGACATTTCCTTGGGCAGCTTCACCGGCTTGCCCATTTCGCCGGGATTGTCCTCCAAGTCGCTCGGTGGATCAATCACTTTTTTATCATCTGGGTGAAAAGCAGAGAGAAAATGGAAAATTGTAAGTAAGCGTCGACATTACTTTATATTTGCCTCGAAATTGTGAGCCAAAGGTGAGTGCAATGAAGATAAAGCTTTGTTGTGCGTGAAATTTACGACAAAATACACACAAATATACCCTTCCCCCCTCAGAGCTCAGTTCTTTGCACATTGCACATGAAAAGTTGCCATCGTCAGAGATGCTGCTCTTCACAGGGTCATGAAAAATCGTTTGCCTTGCAAATTTCCTTCTCCTATGCTCCTATTTTCCCCATTTTCTCACCCCTCACAAGCACACACATGTGCTATGTCCTTGTGTCCTTGCTGTGCTGTGCATTTTATTATTTTGTTATTTGCATTTGCATGGAAATATGAATTCTCCTGTTCTCTCAGCTGCTGTCTCCCCTATATACTCGTCTCTCTCTCTTTCTCTGTGTTTCTGCTCCTGCTTTTTATGCGATTTGTCAGCCACAAGTGACACTTATTGGGCATCGCCTGAGTGCCAGTCTGTCTGTCGGGGAGATCTGTGTTCGTTGTCCTTTCAAAAACGGGACAACATTAATGGAAATTTCTTGAGAAATGACATGCAAACACAACCTGAGTCTGCGCTTAGGGGGATTAGGAATTTAATTAAAAGTGTTTCATCAACTTGAGGTAGAGGTTTCCTAATTTCATTGGGATTAAGAGAGATTAAAAGGAAAATTATTTTAAAATGTTCAAAGGAAATCGAATTTAGTAGCAAATACTGGATAAGCTCCTGTGGATGAAGGGATTTTCTACAGAAAATTAAAAACATTTCTTTAACTTTGAAACAAAAGACCTCAAATGAGTTAATAGTTTATTCTTTCCCATTAAGCTTACTATTAAAAATCAAAGAAAACCTCTTTTCTAAAACCTTTTTAGATTGACAGCTTTGATTCTTTTAAAGTTTTGAAATATAACTTCTCAAACTAAACCGGTTCAATTAAAAGTCCATAAAAAACTTAAGGGCTTCGGCTTTATTAACTGGCTTCTTTCATCTCATCTCTCTCTTTTTTTTTTTTTGCAAATCGCACTAACTAAAACCTTCCGCTCGCCTCATTCCTTTTCCAAATTGGGAAGCATATTTCTGTCCTCATTCCCATTCCATTTGGTCAACTTGCAGCCATGCAAAAACATTTCAATTACCACAATCATTTCAATTTCAATAAGCATAAAAAGCTGGCTGGCAAAATAAAAAGCCATAAAAGGCTAGGAAATAAGCAGGATGAGTGGAATGTCCCACAGGAGGGGAGAGGGGATTCCAACCGCATTATGTTAACCCGGACGGGGAAGAGGAGCCTAACCAAGAGGCCAATCAGCCGACAATAAATTTGTTCGCACAAAAATGGAAAATAAGAGAAAAACCATTAAATTGTCCAGAGGCGGCGCCTTGAAAGAGCAGAGAGGGGGGGCAGCGACTGGGGAACTCATAAATTTTATGATTTGTCGCCGGTTGCCGTAGTTACAACTTCATTGCGGAATATTCAAGCGTGTGCCAAGTCGAGTTTTCGGTTCTCCATCCTCTCTCCTGGCATCCCTAGATGCGCCTAGTCCTGCGTCCTTAAAACCCCAAGCCCACACCCCATTCGTAATGAACTTTTTTGCATGCTGGGCCTGCACACGCATCATCATAATAAAAAACAATAAAAAAAGAATAAATAAAGGGCGGGTAGGACGGGGTCTGTAACTGGATTTTATGTCTTTTATTGATTCACTGTAGCATATTTATGGCCTCTTTCGATATTAATGATTCCGCCCAGCGGCGATGCTCCGCTCTCGCTTCCCTTTTATCGCCATTCCTCCTGCTCCCCATCCCGAGGAGTTCCACTCGAGGTAACCCAATTATGGTCACGCCCTTTTGGACAAAGGTGAGCCCAACAAAGTTGTACATTATGTGGAAACGCTATAAATCCCCGATAATTCCCGCCATGGGAGTAACTTATTTGCAGTCCTCTAAAATCGGAATTTATATTTATTTTAAAGAGTTTAAAATGTAATTAATGATTCAATTAAATCCAGCTTTTGTATACAAAATATACTGTAAATAGATTTATTATCTGATTAAATGATTGAATGATATTTTTATGCGGCTGAAATTGTGTTTATTTTTATCCTCAATGGTTTAATATTTGGATAATATATAGCCTTAGGCTTACTTTTATTAGAGATTAAACTGAACAAGTTGTTAAGCCAGTTTTCCATGGAAAATTATCTTAAAAATATCTTTCAATACCCAAAGATTCCTGTATTTTATTTTATATTCTTCAGTAGTTCCAAAAACATAATCAACTTAAGTGAAAATTGATCATTCAGCTGTCAACTTTTTCCTCTCAACTTTCGTATCGATTCACCTTCCAACTTTTGTGCATTTAGGAAATCGAAATTGACAATATTTGTCAAGTTTCAACGCTGCGTATGCGTTATATTTCCATTTGCTGGCATCTGGCACAAGAGGAAGAGGGGGGAAGCGAGTCCTGGCAGTGGCAGAGAGAGAGGAAGAGAGAGGGAGAGCCTCAATGTGAAGACAAAAGGAGACAATCGCAGCGAACAGAGCTCGAGGGACACGCCTGAGCGTGACAGGAAGCTATAAATGTTTTGTTATAGACAGCAACAGCAGGTGGAAAATGGGGGCGAAGGAGGAGGAGGAGTAGTACGCTGCGCTTGTATCCTGCCAAGCAGAAGGGGGGCGTGGCCACATGACAAATACCTTTGTGTGTGTGAACGGAAGGCAGCTGACATATCTGCCTGTTAGCCTGTTGGGGCTGCGTGCATGTTTCATCATCATGTTTGCCGCATAAAAGTAACATAATATGCCAAAGTGCCGTTATTTCGCAGAATATTGAAAGATTTTCCGCCAGTGGGGGTCTGGGGATTTTCCCCATGTCCTTTACTCATATCCAAATACCATGTATTATCCTGCGTGTGGGCGATAAATAGCAATAGACATGCGAACAACAAAAGAGAATCTAGCCCTGGGATTAGCATTGATTAAAGCCAAAGAGAGAGGAGGGGAGAGAGAACGTCAGACGGACAAAGCAGGCAAATCAATCTGGCCCAAAGGGGGCGTAACCATATTGCCATGTATATATAAAATCATTATCGCTGCTAAATTGTAAAAACAAGAATTATGCATATATGAAGAGGAGGCAAAGAAAAAACAAGCAAAGTCAAGGAGATTGGGAGGCAAAAGGTGGCCAACGATCAAGATAACATGGCCAGAGGGCAGGTTTCAAAGCACTGAGAGAAAAATCAATAAGAAAATAATATAACATTTTACATTATTTGTTATTTGAATTCCTATAACTATATAATTTATTTCAAAACGTAACTTAGGTTGTTTTTTATATAAATTCATAGCCAAGTATGGTTTCGTTCAGTGCACCGCATTATATAGCATGGAGCCCTTACAAAGTGGGGGAATTGGGGCTTAGTTGCCTTAAGAACCCGATGCGAACGCGCGATAAACGTCGTGTTGCAGCCACGCTCTCTCCGGTCTCCGGTCTCCGGCCTCCACTCTCCCCTACTTCAGCTCTTCCGATCTCTTACCATTTTAGCCATTTCGGCGGTGGTAACGCGCCCCAAGGCCAAAGCCAATAAGTACAACAACACTAATTACCAGCTATGAACACAGTCCAGAGGAACTGCCCCAACGGAGGAGTATGATGCCACCGTGGTCACTAACATATAGTAGCCCCCCGTCGAGAGAATGGTAATAAAATCATTGGCAGCCTGGCAAAGGATGATCTATTTGTGGCTCTGCCAAAGCAGTTGTAAATTCTAGCCCAAGTCTTAAATGTATTCTAAATCCATAAACCAAACTTAATGGCTTGCTGTCTAGAAAGTCTGCAGAAGATTAAAATTAAATGAAATGAGTTTCATCACCAGCAATCGGAGTGGAAACATGTTTGGCTTGGGTTTCCATAACCATTTTATGGGATTTGTAATATAACCAGCTTGGCTTGGATATAATTTAAAAGAATCTTAACGATCGAAGACACTTAAGAACCTTCTAAATCTATTTCTACTTGCTGAAAGCTTTTTCTACGTCAGTAAAGAATGAGGTAACCTTAAGCCCCTTAAAAGATAAAAAGATAATGTATTGTGTCATGAATTCTGTTATCATAACAAAGCGAGTCGGCAAGGTTATCATATATTTGTTTAAACCTCTGCAGAAATTCTTGTTTTCAGTGTTAAATACCGAAATCTTGCACAGACATATACATAAATAATTTTTTTATATTTTTAATATATCCCCTGAATATCCCCTTATAAACATATCAGTTTCACTGTGCCTAAAAAATCAATAGGTCGCCCTGTGCGAGCCCTTTTCCTTTAGAGTGTTGGTAAACGTTTGTAGGCTTGCACACAATTTTGACGCCATGGGGCAGCTGCTGATGCCTCCGATGGCTGCAAAAGCCTCCAAAGCCTTCGATTGTTGCAGATTCACAGACTGCCTAGGATCGGGGACCAACTTGTAGCTTTGCCACCTCAACGCTGATGAGCAGATGCTGCCCCACGACAATGGCAAGGATGATGATGATGATGATGGGGACGGGTACAGAGGGTATGATGATGAAGGAGCAGCGAGGAGCGAGAGATGCAAACATGATATGCGAAATTGCAAATACGTGCATTGTCTGCCAGAAAGGCTAGATCTCTCCACCAGCTTCTCCTCCTCCTTGTTTCTCCCTTTTTATTCCCCCAACTGACCGACCGACCACATGCTGATGCAATCTTAAATGCTTGTTCCACATGCGAGGCAATAGATGAAGGAGGGTCTTTCATACAGGAAGCTACAAGGCACAGCACTGAGAGAAAAATCTAGAGAAAATGATCTTCATCTAACCCATTTTCTAATCATAATCTTTCAATAAACTATAAATTAATTTAGAAAATAAATCCCCTTTGATATAAAGTAATTTTAACTTAAGCCTTGTTTTCAGCTTAAGAAAAAGATTAATTATCTTTTGTTCAGTGCACTTTAGGCCCCTTGAAATTGCCATTACTGAGAGCCCCCTGAAATTCATGGCTGGTTGGCTTCGGTCTGGCTTCATTGATTTGCCTGGGCGGCCAGTCAAGTGTCCATTGAGTAAAAATCGCAGGGCCGGCTCCTCTAAGCCTTGACTTGATTAGTAAGTAACATTATTTCTGCCAGCCGCCGCCGAGGCTTAATGCGAATATCTATCTGTGAGCCAAGTCCCAAGTCCCCCCCTTCGACTCTGACTCTCTTTTTTCCCCTCCTGCTGACATTGAAAATGCTGTTTGGCAGCAAAACCCGAGTTGTTAAGTGCTGCAAGTTGTTGTCTGCGTTGTTAGTGGTGCTAGCCGCTGGCATCTTCGATATTGTTGTAAAACTTGTTAGAAATTTTCTTAAAGGCACAAAGGCGGTGGCCAAAAGAAGGAAGTGTGACAGCAGCAGCAAGTTTTCCGCCCCAAAGAAAGGAGGTAGAGGAAAAGAGGCAAACACAGGAAAGCAATATGTGTTATTATCCCCATTTTGGTTCGCAACGTCTTCCACCGGATCGGGCTGGTGACCCAAAATGCAATCTCCCAAACAAGGATTGAGGATGTGTGACCGTAAACAACTGCGAGAAGCACGGCGAGAACCAGACTGCGGCAAAATGGGTGGCAGGAATGCCAGGGAAAATATCAGCACAGGGGGCGAGGAGGGATTTTGCGTGTGCATTGAATTGATGGGAATTAGTTGCAAGCGATTGCGTGGAAATGAAGTGCAAAAAACGCAACTCGTTGATGCCAAAAGAGAGGGGAGTGAAGAGGGGCTTCTGCTTTTGCTCTATAAAGAAAAATAGATTTGCAAGCGTCGATAACAAGAGCGGAAAACGCCAGTTGAATAGCTCGATGGAAAGCGGGGAAAATCGGAGCCATCCGAGGGGCTTTGAATCGGAAATAAATGTGCAACTGATTTCAATATAAATGCTTATTGTTGGACACAGAACAGAGGGATTTCGATATGCAAAGTGCACTGGGCACTAATGGGCCAAGAATGTAACGAATCGAGGGGAATACCAGCATGAATTCTTCGGGAAAATGTTGCCTTTTGTTGGGGTTTCCTTTATAAAATATTTGTTGGGCAAAATCTGCGTGGAAAATCTTAAGTGGCAAGGCCATTAGGTAAATATAAATTACATTTAAACATATTTTACGAGATTAAAATAAGGTAAATCAGAACAAGTATACCCTTTACATTTAATTTCTTTAAAGGATTGTTTTGGATATTAATCGAAGAAACTATTTAAATAATAAGTTCGGTAAACTAAATTCATTTGATCACCTAATTAAAAATGTAAAGAACGATTTTATTTAAACAAAATACCAAATTTTCTGTACAGAAAATGACAGCCAACTAACTAGGCTAAGAAAGAAGTGCGCTAAAGACCTGTTTAGGTTACTTTCTTCTTCATTTTGGCCCACTAACAGGACAAGATAATTGCATTAAAATGCCTGAGCTTAAATACTCTTAGTTCGCGTTTTTCTCGACTTGCCTAACTTTAATTATCACTCATTATGGACCCACCCGCTACACAGAATAAATGCAATTAATATGCAATTAAATCAAGGAAGACTCACCTTCTACGGGCTGGGCCTTCTGGTGTTCCTGGGCCCTCTTGCGCAGTTTTTCCGCCAGGTTCTCCTTGTGTTTGCCCACTGTGGGCGGAATGTCGGCCTCGTCCCGGGCAGGCTTGTGTCTTCCATCAGAGCCGCCGATTACATTCCCATTGATGCCCTGGTCCTCGCCCGCTGGCTCATTTCTCAGAGCCAAGGCAATGGGATCGCCCAATCCTGCTGCTCCTGCTCCTGGTCCTCCGCCAAGGGCACTGCCTGCCGCCGCACTGCCACCCCCCTCCTGGGAGGCTCTCCGCCGAGTGTCGTCCGTATAGACCAGGAAGGCTATGCAGAACCAGATGGCCAGCAGGAAGAAGACCAGCTTCACAATTGTCGTGGAACGTCGCCGCCAGATGAATGCCATCTTTGGTTTGTAGGATTTGTGGTTTCTACTGAATGCCGACGACGACGGCGATGATGATGATGATGTTGTTAGTTCCCAGAAGGTGCTAATGTCTTACTCTCTCTTTGAGCTTTCACTTAGAGGCCCACATTGCGTATACGCAACATCAATCAAAGCCTGGCAATGATTTATGATGCAGGATATGTTTTTCTCGCTTTCCAATCGTTCTCTCTCCTCCTGATATGCCTGTTGTCCTCTTGGAAGATATCGTCAATAGTCTGCAGCCGCCTGTGGCTGTCAGTCAGTCAGTCTGAGCCGCCTGGATATGTGTGAATCGGCTTGAAGAACACGGCTGGATTCTGTGGATGGATATGGGAAATGTAAAGATACTCATGAGTCTCGGAGGCTTGAAGCTTGATGGGTTAAGCGGTAGGACAAGGGCTGGAGAGTGCAATTAATTTGCGGCATTAAGCCCATTAAATTGAAAAGCAAATCAAGTAATTGAGCCATTAAAGATAATATTGATTTTTGATTTCTGCTGATGAAGCAGCGGTTGCCGCCGCATCTTTATCTCCGTCTAGAAGCCACTGAAGATGCAATTAAGCTGCAAGCTTTTTCAATCTTCGGCCTCGGTACAAACATAAAGCGACAGGCAACATGCAACTAATGTCAATATTATATAATTGCAGCAAAACCGCATCAGAACTTTGTACTGATCCCACAGCTCCCTCGGCTCCCCCCACATCGCCCATACGCCCCGTTGCCGCAGCCACTTGAGTGGCTGCCAGGTAAATGACATGGACACGCCACTTGAGCCCCAAGCCAGCGAAACAGAACGGGACAGAGAGTTTGGTGGAGTCCATGTCCAAAGCAGGCCAACATGCCGGAGACTGGGAGAAAAAGTGCCACTGAGTGAGAGATTTTTAGCACAAGAAATATTTTATAAAAGAAGCTCTAGAAAAAATTCTATAAAAAAATATTAACAAATATAAATCTCTAAATTTTATTATAATAATTTCTTAAGCTTGATTTCTCACAGTGCCCTATAGAGTGGCTTATAGTGCGGAGCCCCAGTGGCTGCCCCACAGAGAGCAAAGTTGCGTGTCAGGTTGAAGCAGCGCATCTACCATCCGCAGAAAACAAGAAATTGTGGTTCCTCGCCTGCCTAACCGCAGTTGAATACCCTTCGATGCTAATCCAATTAGCGAGGGAACTGGCCGCGGAGTGGGTTATGTGAATGTACGTTTGAGGTTGAGTTTGATACTGGTTTTCCATTGAATTAGTTCCAGGCCTAATCCCTGACCCTGGCCAAACAAACAACTCCTGTCAAAGTTGGGCGCTGAAATTTGGTTTGCCATAATCCAGTTAACAGATTTCCCCCTACTGAATTTCAATTAGTAAAATGTTATAGCCAAATGTGTTGATATAAAAGTGAAAATACAACTTTTAAGTGGGTTAATTTGTTAAGACTTTAGGTAGGTAAAAATGCTAAAAGGGAGTTTTCCCAATTTAAAAATATGTCACTTTCAAAGTGAGAAAGCTTTATCGGGCGCAAACTAAACATTTTTAGATAAGATTGGGTATACAGCTAAGTCCGTTACTGATTAAGGAAATTTCTAATTTTATTTTTAAAAACCAAAATTAAAGCTTGTTCTGGCGCCTTGTTTTTATGGCAAACTTTTCAAGTGTATCCCCGGTAGCCAAGGCAATTTGCATTATTTTTTTTTTCACTGCCTTGGCCAGCCAAGCGATTGGCCAGTCTATTAGGGAAAATGTGTGTAAAGGAAAATGAAAATTAATAAACATTAGCCGGGGCCGTGATCGCAACTCATTCAAGGCTCCTTGACCACCGCTGCAGTTCTGATGGCCCCAAGTAATCGAGTGCACATGATGGCCACTGGCAAGTGGAAAGCCCCAAGGGAACAACCGGGAAAACCCTGGGATCAAGGGCCAGGCCAACTTGCCAGCTTATCAATTAGGTAGAGTAGGCACTGTGGGGAGGGGAGAGTGAAAGAGAGTAACCACTCGGCCCGGAGCCCTGATTTTCTGCACAGCAAACCAACGATGGCAACTATGTGTGCATACAATAAATACAAGTTAATTACTTCGTGTGCCTTTTGTTATGGCTCGTTGGGTTCAAGTGCCATCCAGGCCACCTAGCCCCCCCCCACCCCCCCAGGCCCCGCCCCCTGTGATTTTCCCTATGCTATGTTGGCAATTTCCGTTGTATGCGCATCTAAATTGAAAACAATAGGAAAGCGGGGAGAGACTGGCCTCCCCCGCTGCTTGTTACCAGCATGTCATGTCCTCAGTCAGCTGTAAAAACAGCAACTCACACACAAAACCGGAGTTTGTCCGGGCAAAATAGAGCGATTAAAGTTGGCAGACAGCTCGGAGGAGGAGCGGGAGGATGTACCCCACCTCCGAAAAAACCCCATGTTGACATTTGCAATTATTATTTCGGAACGAGCCAAAAATACACGATAATTGCCGCCGTTTTCCATCAATTTTCGCAGCAACCAAATTTTCGTATTTATCGGATTCAAGCACACGTCAGTTTCAGTTGCTTATCGCCATATAGAATTTCCGACAACTTATAATTGATGGCTTGTGCGCGGAGAATGTCTGATTATAAATTCGAGGTGGCAATTTCCAATTGCCTCTTAAATTTGTTTATTAATTAAACTACGCGTCTGTCGTTGCGGTATTGGTTTCAGTGCGGTCCACGCGGCGAATGCGCAATGTTTGGCTTTCGGATTCGGATTCAAATTCCATTGGGGTTTGGGTTTGGTCTTTAAATTTGAAATGCGGCTAGTTGGTAGTCATTGGTTATCATAATATTTTATGGCTCTCGTTTTTGGGGGATATGTACAATTCCCAATTCGTATTTAATGCTGGCATTTATTTCCATTTTCCCTCAGCTGCATTGGTTTTCCACCAAAAACTGCACTTATTTTCATTAGCCGGCTTCTCTGATTAAACATTATATCGATTTTAGAAGTGCTGGCTATTTTTGAAACCTGCAGATTATTGCCCCCCTCTCAATTATTTCTGTGTTGGCCGAATCAGAACACTTGTAGGTGGAATTTCAGTCGTAAAAATAAATATTTATGCATGTAACATGCCATCCAGTGTAATTTAAGCGTAGAAAAAACCTAGTTATGTATGCTTATCAGGTTACACACACTATTTCGAAATGTTTCTAGTCCGTAACCTAATGAGTTGCGGTTTAGGTTTAGGCCCAAAGGTATCCCATTTCCGTAAAACTTTTGGTTTTTCTTTCTTTTTTTCTGAACTGAAATTACAGAAATAGAAAAGCGAGGAGAGGAAGTGACGGTGGCTCTGATAAGTGTTTCCATTGTGGCGGTGACAGGCAGTTAGACTTCCCTCTTAATTTTCCCCCTCCCTGGAGGCTACTTGTCTCGACTTCACCCTCGTCACCTGTGCTTCTACCTGGGTTTTTGCTTCGTGTTGCGTCTTATCGCCGGGCTAATTGACTGATAAGCGAGTCGGCCAATTTGTGCGTTCCCTGATGAGTCTAGTTAGTGCCTCAGTCTCGGCCTGCCCAGATAAGATACAATTAAGTCGAATGGCGGAGCACAGGTGAAATAGAGGAAAAAAAACTCAAATAGTTCCTCGAAAATTGCTTTTGGTTCGGCCTAAGTTCAACTTATCTCTGCCCCACATTAATCAGAGCTTTCAGAAAATAATTGCCCAGATAATTCGTCGAACACTTAACTGCAAATTAAAGCCGTACAAGAATAGCACCAACTACTGCTGCTGTTGATGCTGCTTTTCCTGCTGGAAAATCGGTTATAAGAACCTCAAATTACGCATCACAAAGTCCAAGAATTTTTCGCATTTTCTTTGCGCCAAGGAAAAGAGCAGGAAAAAAACGAGGAGAAGAGAAAGAAAAGTTTATTGTCGCGGTTTCAGCTTGCTTGCTACTTTTTGAATACTTTTGCCCGGCGATCATTTGTCATTTTCTTATGCAGAAACTTTTTGCGTGGGTGGCAAAAGGAATTTTCCAGCGGGGGTGGGACAAAATCGCTGTGCATTTTCACGCTGGCTGCGGTTCTCACAGTTTATAATCATTATTATTTATGCAGACTTAATCCACAGTTATTAAAACGCAGCCACAAGGAACTCCCCAGCCACCGGCAACTGCCTCGTTTAATATTCATTTGCATTCGCTGGAAAATGAAAAGTTTTCAGTTTCTAATGAGTTCCCAGTTCTCGAGTGCATCGAAATGAAGTCGTCAGGTTAGACTTTTGCCTGAACTTTGCACTAGAGCTGGATATTGCTTGAAATGATATCGAAAATATTGAGAAAATATATGAAATATGTTTTTGGCATACTCAAAATATCTATAATTGATTTTTTTAATATAAAAAGAAATGGGTATTAATTGACTAACAAAATGTCTTGTTTAATTTTAAAGTTATATTTTTTATGCCATACCAAATTCACTCTAATAATTTAACCGAATTATATCCCTCTATAAGTCAAGTTCAAGGAGTGGAAACTCAACGGCAGAACGAACGTGTTTGAAAATGGAAGAGAGGGAGGTGGAAAAGCTACGAGGGAAAATGGTGGAAATGGCTGAGAACCCCGAGAGCCAGAAAACTGGCAGATGGATGCCACTGCCACTGATGATGATGAGGCTGCTGGTGATGATGCTACGTTGTAGCTGCTGCTGCTGCTATGCAGCTTCAGTTGCAGTTGCAGCTTGGCTTCGGTGGAAAGAAAGTTGCCATGGAGAAAATTTAATCAAAATATTTGCACATCCGCCAGCAGCAGCAGCACCAGCAGCGCCAAGTTGCCAAGGCGACTAGAATTACCAGTCTAAGAAACAGACCAGGGGAACGGAATGGATTGGATGGGTTGTGCAGACAGACAGACAGACAGACGCAGGTCTTCTCTCCGAGCAGGTACAGTGGGAATCGCGGCGGAGCCCCGCAAATCGAAATCTCAACGAATGGTAATTGAATTTGACTTGGTCCGTGCTTCTGATGCGGTGAAACCAACTTGATTCCGTGCCAGGAAATATCAGAATTAAATGCAATAAGGCTTATTAGCCTTGAGTGTTCTTTTCTTATATATTTCTGGGTTTAAATTCCATGGATTGTAGAGTGAAAATTAAGTAAATTCTTTAAACACATGTGGGAGGAATAGGTTTTAAAGCTAGAAAATTATTTGGAAACTTAAACTGGGTAGTAAAAGTGGCCTAAACATTTCACTGGCTTTATATTTGATGATTCAAAACGAATTAAAAATCAATCTAAATTTTAGAAAAAATATTATAAGCTTAAAACGAATTAAAAACAATTTATAAATATTAAATCTGATAGGGTGTTGGCACCAACGCATTGTTTGTGGTTGTCAGCTGACATTCTCGTTATAATTTGTGTTCCTTGTTATATTTATAGACTTCTGAGCTCATTTTTCTATTGATTTTGAGCGTTGAGCTCACTTTCGTTTGTTTATTTATTTACCTTGAAATGCCAGCCGGATCTTGACACCTCCAACAGTACTCTCTGATATATCAAAATCTCTCTAAGCCAGGGCCTACTGTATTTGCCTTTGCTGGGAGTACTCCTTTTGGGCATTTGGTTCATGTCACGGAAACCAGTCAAACCTCATTTGCGATGGCAAATGCAACCGGCGCGACTTCTTCATCTCAATCTTCAACTTCATCTGCGAGCGGTGCATCACGAAGTGCTTTTTATTTTCTTGTATTTTTATTTTTTTTTACTTTCAGCCTCTTTGGACTGGTTGCTGTTGTCTTTGACAATTATTTACCGTTGGCGCTTAACTGTTAATTTGCGAGGCAGGTAACCAGTTCGGTCCAGGACCAGTTCCAGATGCATCCTCCAGCTGGAGCTGGAGTGCAGCTCTTGATCTTGGCGTTACCCGCCGACAATTGGTGGCATGCCACGCATTTTTTATGGCTCTTAATTTGACAAAAGGGGGCAACACGAAATGCAATGCTTTTCGCCGCCGCACATGTGGAAAATGCAATTAAATGCTTTTTCTCTAACATCTGTGCTGTTCGCTCTTTTTGTGTGCACTTTTCATTGTTCGAAAATAAATTACAGGATGAGTGTGCAGGGGCTATTAAAGTGCAATTAAATAATTGCCAGCCAGCCGGCAAGATTCATGGCCGTCTTTCCGTCTTTCTCTCTAGAGGATAACAGCTTTATTGTCAATTTGCATGGAATGTAATTAGGGTTTTTGGGAAAGTTTTTACCAAAACTACCGCTAGAATTGCCTGGGATTTCTGAGGTTGAACGAACCTAGACGTCTGCGATAGCATCATCATCATTATCGGATTGACATAAAACCAGAAATCAAATCAAATTATTTGTTTTCTCATTTCTTCGTCGCCGTTGCCTTTGCCGGACTTGATTTGATAATCTGGCCGCAAATCGTTTCCTTTGTTGCCATCAAAACTTGTCAAAAACTTGGGCTAGATTTTTGCCTAATTCATTCAGCAAACTGTCCAAAAGAAACTTGCCAAACTTGTTGGTAGCTGCTGTTTGGCCCAACCCAGAAAAAAACACACAGACTGCTAATGAAATCCGAGAAGAATTCAGAGGAAACGTAATCAGAATTCCCCAGATTCAGATTCAGATTCAGCTTCAGCTTCAGTTCGCTTGGACCAACCAACCAAGTTCTGGGCTCTGCTCCGCTCTGATTCCATTTTGGCAATCTTTTCATTGGCCATTTCAGCTGACCTTGCACTTGCACAACCAGAAAACAAGGTCAGCATTCCGCTGTCTAATGCCTTGCCAAAAACAACTACACGAAACCACAAACTAATTTGGGGGTCAGGAAAAAAAAAAAATAAAGTAGAAAAAGTGCATAACAAATCAACCGAAAAAGAGCCAAGTTTATGCGGAATTCGATTCGAATAAAACTTGAAATGAGCCGCAAGGAAATCAATTGTTCATTTGCATATGCATGCATTTTCCACCTGCAGTGTTCACCCCCCCTCGCTCTGCCCGCCACGTGGCATTTCCCTCTGTTTTATTGCACGACCCCAATATTTATTTGTTTGCCTTTTCCCGGCAGTTTCAGTCCGAAAGTCAAAGCCATTCCGGAGGCCCTCACCTCCCATTTCCATTTCATGGCATTTTTCAACCTGACCGTTCGGCGGCATCTTCACGATTTTCACGGTTCTTTTCGTTGTTTTTTTCTCTTACTGGGTGGGTTTCTTTTTTTTCGTAGTTTATACCTGCTTTTCGGCCTTTTCGGTTTCGGCTTTTGTTTGAGTTTCAATTTTTGTTGGTCCTCCGTGCACTTCAGAGCGGGAATTGCATTTTGCCGCTTTCAATTCGCTTGGCCCTTGGCCAGTTTGGCCATCAACTTGGCCAAATTGAATAAGAAACTAATTTTCAACAAACTGAAATATATATTTCTCTTTTAAAGTTGGAAGTATACGACTAGGGAGTACCAATTAATAAAGGTGATAAAATAGAACAACCTGATTATAAGCCTCAAATTGATATATGTAAATGCAAGGTCACACTGGACTTAAGTGTGGCCAGCTGAACTATAACTTACATTTTATGGCCACACTTAAACCAAGTGTGACCTTGCCTTTATATGAAAATGTAGAGTACTCCGAAATGAGAATCAAAACTACTTTTTACTATAATAAATAGAAATATTAAACATTTTACCGACTTATGAACACACTTTCTAACATAAAACTACTCCGATAACTCTATTCATTTCAAAGTATAATTTATAATTTAATACTCGTACATTGATTAGTAACTTTTGAACAAAAATTCTCCAAAAGTAAGCTTTTTTAATGTTAATTGTTGTGACCCTGATATAAATTAACACCTTTGTAAGTAGAGCAACAGATTTTACGACTTTTTTTTCATAAGTCTCATTCCCATATACCCTCTAAATTATCAGAAACCCACTAACAAACAAACATTTCACAAAACTGTTTGCCCAACTAGTCAAAAAGAATGAACCACACGCAAAAAGTTATCGGCGTTAATTCTGTTTGTTCAGGTTTAGCCAGAGCAAACAAAAACACTATAAAACAAAACACCAGCGAAGGGAGGGAGGGAAATTAATTTATTACTTGCAACAGACCCTGCTGTAGACTGGAAAAAAAAAGGATGAAAAAGGGCGGAAGAGCGGGGGAAAAGCGGGAAAAGTACGGCTCGTAAACAGATTTAGATTTAATCAAATGATAGCCGAGAGCTAGATTTGAGTTGTGCTGTGGCTGCTGAATTCTGTAATACACTCAATATATTTCAATGTGGCAGCTCGATTAAATATTCGACACCATGGCAGCGGGAATATCCCGGGCAGATTGGCAGCAGGACGGAAGGACACCAGAACGGCAGGCCGGTTGGTGGAAAAATGTTTTGTGAAACATGAGAAATGGCAACAGATTTGGCCCACATATGCACCCAAAGCCTTTTAGCCGTATAAACTATCATCGTGAGATTTTTTATATATGTATAGCATTTTCTTTTGGGGTCACCAACGGCCGACAGGACATATATTTTATTTCTCTCCTTTTTTTATTTTATTGCTCCTTTTTTTTGGGGCAGATAATTCGGTTGCGTTGTGGCGGAAAATGAAAATCGGGAGAGGTCTAGGAAAAATCGAAAATGTTACGCCTGAAAATTGCCTGTCAAATGACAAAAATGGGTTCATTTCCCCCACGTATGTATGTGTGAGTGGGAGAGTCCTTTTTCACCACTGCCTCCCCTTCTAAATGCTGTTTGGTCATTTTTCCCTGTCTAGGCTCCCATTATATATATTTTTTTCCACTTTGTCCTTTTTCCGTCTGCTTATTTCGGTCGGGGCCAGCAGCAGATTAGGCCCCACATTTTGTGGTCAAGAAAGGATAAAAGTTGTGGAACTAGAAGAAATTGAAAATAACATTTGTTGGAATTTTCGCTGAGGTTTTCCGTTGCCTTTTCCATGTCCAACAATTTGCTGGCAGCCAAAGTTTTTTATATATATTTTTTCTTTTCTTTAGCAAAGGTCAAACGAAGGGGAAATGAAGATGAGGCAAATTAGATCATAAATGATATTGCATAAAAAGTTTATGAAAATTGGAAAGGCTTTGAACTTGTCAGGAAGTTGGTTTGTTATTGCAAGAAATTGAGTCTGAACTTTAAAGTTGAACTTGAGAAATAAATATTTTCTAAGAAAAGTATTCAAAAGAAGATCCGGGTTTAAACTATTTATTTTAATAATTATTTTTCACTCTGTTCTTTGCTAGATTATTTATATAATTAGTGCCTAATTCCTGCCGGCTGTCAATTAAAATTGATTGGTAATTATGTTTACCCCCAGTAATGTACTTTTCAGTGCCCAGTTTCTCATTAAATCTATTTGCACTACTCCCGTATTAATTCGGTTCGTTAGGGCGAAATCAATTTGGAATCCCCTGGGAGCTACGGTCTCCACTGTGGCCGGACCAGTAGCAGGACCCTGAACCCTCGAGCATTCTCCCAGCAAACACATCTTGTATTTCACTGGTGGATTACGCTCCTTGCACGTTGGATATATGGCAATTACAAACTGCTTAAAAGCAAATAAATCCCTGCCAGGCAATTGCATCGACGCTGGCCAAAGGATAACGAGTATTTGTGGGGCAGAGGCTGCCGCATCGTAATATATATATATATATAAACATTTGCCGGTCCATTTAATGAGGCGAGACTGCAGGAGAGCAACACATTTCAGCTGCTAGCAGCTCGTTATCGGAGGACAACGCGTATCTGGATCTGGATCTGGATCCAGGCGACATAAAACTGTCAAAAGTCGCCTATATAAATCGCTAAACTAAATGCCTTTCATAGTTTAATGTCACCTCGAGGGATTTGAGAGAGCGAAAGGATGGATCTGTGCAGGACCAGACAACGTGTCTCTATCCACGTCCAGCATCCACGCCTCGTTGTCATTAAAACCGAATGAATTATGCAGTAGCCCAAGTGAACTACTTGCAGTCCGCCCTTGGACAACGCGGTAGAAAAAGGCACTGAGAAAAAGAATAGTATATTTAGTCTAGGTTGAGTTGTTTAACTAAAAACAAAATGGTGAAAGCTTGTTAAAACATCGATAAAAGTACCTTAACATATTTTTTTATCTAGTAGCATGGCCACACAGAACGTTCAGTCTGCCCAGCTTTACATTAAAAGCAACAGGAACTAAGATCAAGCATTTAAAAAAATATATTTGTGAAAATGAAACCAGTTAAAAGTTCAAATGTATCCCAGTGTAGAGCTCACCAGAGACCTAAACAGGACAGAAAAATAAAAATAAAAGCGAAAACCTTTAGAGCAGTTGACCAGTTCTTGTCGCGACTGCAGTTTGTTTGTAGTTTTAATTAACTAATTAAGATTTTTCTATGTCGCGCCTAGGTAGAAGCAGAAGTCGCCCAAGTCTAAGGAATGCCTGCATTATTTGTTGCCGCCAAGTTGCTAAGGACCCAATTAACCTTTTATGGCCATTTGGCACAATAACGAGGCCAAGAGCGAGAGCAGGGCCCGACGACATCGAGGCACACAAAAAAAAAGTCAAGGAAAATAAATATAGAAGGCAGCAGCAGCAACAGCAGCAGCAGCCCAACACAATCGAGACAATGAAACCTGGTTGGTCGTCCCAAGTAGCCCCGGCCATGTTCAGTGAAATTGTTAGCCATATTTGGCGCACAAAACAATGGCTATCATAAATTCCAGCTACAAATTGACATTGAAAATTTGTTTGCCTTTCCCTCCGCCTCTCCTCTGACGTTGACTTACCTGTGCATTGAATTTCCTCCGCCTCCGCCTCCGCTTCCTTGGGCTTCCCTTCAAAGTTCTTACTTGGAGCGTGACGACAAGAGCTGCAATTACAGAGAAAAATATGCACACAAAATATTAGTTAAAGCTGCGAGATAAATTGCCGCACTATCAACAAGATAATGGAGTGCTTATAGATTACTCTACGCATTTAATTATTATTTTCTGTAAGGCAGTGAGTAAATTTATGGCACTGGCCCCATATGTTTTGCGAGGGAAGTTTTCATTTCCGCTTTGGCCACGCATGTGGAAAATTTCCCATAATAATGTTGCAGCAGAGCTTAATATTAGCCAGGGAATTATTTAGTAAAATAATGAAATAAATATTTAGAATTTATTGCTTATGAATTATTATTTGAGAGGCTTTCCCAGAGCTTAGCTAGCACATTTAGTCGGATTATTTACGGCGTGTGGCTAATGTGATTAGTCGTGGGATATAAATTGAATAAAATATTCAAGAGTAGTTTTCATTCATAGTAAAATGCATTGCAAAAAGCTAATTATAAAATTATTTTACTAAATATTTGTTAGAAATACATGAAAATATCTCACAAATAAATAATTAGCTTATACATAAAGACTTAAATATTTTATTTCCTTGTTAAAATACCTAAATTTTCCTGAGCCTTTCTTATTAGTTAAGGAAATTCCTAAAGCCCCCTACAAGATTCTTAAACGTTTTCCAAACATTTTCGTTTTGGGTCACCGGCTAATCAATGTGGTTTAGTGTCCCCCCAACGGGCTTTCCGACTCCGGCATTTTCTCTTCTCCACTTAGCCTGGCTTTCTCCCCGAGTTCAATTCAAACGCCCACATACTATATATTATCGCATATTTTTCCTGCTTTTTCGCCACTTTTACCTCCCTGCCCTCCCAGACGGAACCGGTTAGGTGTTGGCCGTTGTCTGCAGCTATGTTACTACTTCAAGGTACACGAGGACGGGGCGGACTCTCGGACAGACCGCTTTGGCAGAGAACTCCGATCCAATCGGATGACGTAGGGGCAAAGTGTGGGCAGCAGCACAGTCGAGTGGATATGTGTGTGGTGTGTGTGTGTTTGCATGGGGATTCGGTGACCAACTCACCCAGATAGATGGGCAAAGTCCCATCTCGTCGACACATCTGTGGGCTAATTGAAATGGCAACACTAATTAGCGATGCCTTAACCGGAGAACGTATGCATTGCATTTTCCCCCGGCATACCAGTAGCATTATCCAAAAAGGAGATAAATCCAAAGGCAACAGAAAACAGAAGCGAAAACTAAATGTTGTGGCGATCAGATCGGCTTTAAGCTGCTTACAGAAATCGACCACCCAAAACATCCAAGGGCCGTGGCAGTTCATTAAGGTAAATGGTGGTCCATAAACTTTAAGCCGATTACAAGAACGATTCCCTCCTGCCGACGAAAGGTGTTCTGTTCAGTTCTGTTCTGTTCTCTCTAGCTCTGCCAAAATAAATGGCGTAAATTATTTGCTAATGATCGTCGGACAAAGTGGTGGGGTTACGTCATGGAGGCCACAGGCCCCATCATCATCATTTCTGGTTAATTTTGTGCAATTGTCTTGAACCGTTTCGAGTGTGTTCAATGCTATATCCCGCATAATCATCGATGAGCGAAGGTCGTGTGGCCATAACTACACACGCAAGGCTTCTTAACTAAAGTCGGAGCGTTGATTTACATAGCTGGAAAACCAGTTATCACCGCATACTGAGGCCTCGTCATCTCGTCATTGAGTTAACATCTCTCGGTTTGGAAATATTTGAGGCTTAGACAGAGCCAGCCGCCTTCCCTGAGATTCTTTGGGAGTCCAGGTAATTTAATTACAATAAACATTTTGCCAGGCAAACACAAAGCACTAAAAATGCCAGGCAATAATTCCGCCCAAGTTGTTTTCGCGTTGGAAAAATTCGAATTATTTGCGGAACTACCAGGCACAGGCAGGAATGGCCTTTATCCTCCCCTCTGGCTCTGCACAACTCGAGCTCCAGAGGACAGGGATTCGTTGCCAGGGAATGCCAACTGCAGGAGAGATGCGATGCAGTCCCAGGAATTGCAAAATCATGCAATTTGTGGGCACTTCGAATGCAATCAACAAAACTGTTTGATTTATGATCATTTGCAGTTTGCACTAATTTTTCAAATCACAAAAGGCAACGGCAACAACAAAACCCACAAAACCTGACTCGACACAAAAATTAATCATAGCAGAGCGGCACACAACGAGATAGGAAGGCCGAGGATGGATATATTGGGACACAGAGGAAGCAGACATGAAGGATGGGGCCCAAGGAATCATTACAATCAATAACTAAAATCGATTTGGGCCTTCCAAAGGCCTTCAGTAGCTGTTCGGTTGCCAATAGAAGCGGGCTCGTGACACGAGGGAAACTAGAAGCTAGAAAATGTTTAGGAAATCCAGAAAAAAAAATATTATTTAAAATAAAAGCAGCTAACTATATAAATCTAGGGAAATTGTAAAATATTTTCAAGTCCTAAAAGATCCTACGAATCGTGTAACTTGAACCCATCTCCAACGCTCCATAGAAATAGGCAGTAACCGGAGGCCCCAAGTTAAGACTTGTAATTATGCGAAGACTTCCTCTCCAATCCGGGGACCATCCTCCTTTTGAAACCGGCAGGACCCGCCGGCCTTCTTCTGGAAGCCCCCATTTTTGCATTGTGATAAACGAGCAGCACTCCCTTGGCCTAGACTCTGAAGCGATCGCTCTTTGCAACATCTTCATTATGAATTATGCGACTCGCAGTTTCTCAGCTTTCGCGGTTCCCCCAGTTCTCCGTCAGCTTTCAAGTTCTTCAGTTTCCCATTCCCATTCCCAGACCCGTTCCCATGGGACATAACTTTTGTTTTATCACCCCAAACGAGGCAAGGACTTATCTCGGCTCTTGGCGGGGAAGAGCTGCAACTTTTGCCAGCATGTTGCAACTAATTACATAAAGCGACACGTGCACGTTGTAATTTTATTTGTAACAACTCGAAATTGGCATGAATTTGCTAATTAGCTACGATTGTAAAAGTTGCACTAACTTTGGCCTCGTTGAGCTGAGCTACTGCACCATCCTGAATTTGTCAGATGCTGCGTGGGTTGCAGTATCCAGTAGTATCGGTATCTGTATCTCAAAGTTGGCAAAAGATACTTTATAGCTTAACTACTTTACAAAGTAAATTAAGTTAGTCTATTGAAAGTCGGAATGACGAGACTGAGTTGATTAAAGTTCCTATGACTAGAGTTTTTAATGAATAAATATTTATATTATTTCAAGAAAGAGAAGTTTCGTTAATGAAAGACTCAAACATATATATATTATCTCTTTATCTCAAGATATATATATTTAGCTTTGATTTTTTATAAATAAAATACAATCACCTTGAAAGTAAACCTCGTGGCCAATCAATATCTTATCTATAAATAAATTAACAAAAACCTAAGAACTTCTAACGACAAATATCATATCAATCACTAAAGCTAATTTGGAATTCCACGAAATAGCCTGACAGCTTTGACAGACTATCTATCGATAGTGAAATCGCATATTGACTGATCAGGCACGTGCACATTTCTGCGATAAATTCAGCAAATATTGAAAGACAGTGAGAACTTGCTTGTAAATTCATTGCACTCGATACTGCAATTATTTGCTTATACATTCATTAAGGAGACAACAACAAAACCGGATGTTTGCACCTTGCCGCAATTCTTTGTCTGTTTTGAATTTACTTTACATTTAAACAAATATTGAACCATTCGCTGCCAAAAATGTTTACATTTATTTAAATTTATGCAACTGCTGTGCAAAGGTCATTCTTTTCAGTTTTATTCCGGGAAAAACATGTGCCTATAACAACGGTTCCTACCCCATCAAATATCAAATTTGATACAAATGCATTTTTATAAATGAATTTTAGCATTGCCATCAGCAGAAACAGCGCACAAATTGCCAACAGAATAGTAATTGAACTGATGACAAAAACGTTACCCTAAATAAAATATCGCAAACATTTATGGCATTTATATATTGATGATACCAGTATGGCAAAAACTAAAAATATCCAATAAATATATAAACAAAAACAGCCTTGGGGGAAGCCAAGCGACAGTGAAAGTGATCCCACATCGTCATCGGCGGTGGCAGATGATGATGATGGTGGCAAAAACTGAATGAATGAATAAGCCAGAGCCACCAGCAGCATTGATGGAGCGGGCATTAACTTTACATAACTTCAAACAAAACAAAAAATTAGCCAAAGTTCAAAAGAAAATACGAGAGAGGCAAAAAAAAAGTATAATAATAATCATGACTTGTGAAAGATGGAACGGGAAATGTTCCGTGAATGTTGTGATAAAAGTTATGTAAATGAAAGCATTCAAAAGAATTATCCAACATGAATGGAAATTATAATTACCTGATAGATAAGGATAACAACACAGTAATTATATATTATAAACAATCTGGGTTGCAATTTGTAAAAGAGAATAAATATTTATAGGAAAACAAACAGAAATTAGCGGCTCATGGTGCTATTTTTGTGTCCAGTAGTAATTTTTTAGTACACATGCCTAGTTAAACATTTTAATATACCAATTTTCATGGCCTACAAAGTTGCTTAATAAATGAAATTTTAAAAATATAAAATAAACTATAATGACTTGGTATATTCATATAAATATAGGCAAAATATTGCATTAAATACAATACAACAACTCTGCTAAACTAAGTAATTGGCGTTATTTTTAGACTCAAATTATTTAAGTACACACACGCCGGGCGTTTCATGAAAATGAAATGCCAATTTCCACCCAAATAACTTAATTATATCAACAACTTGGTTGAAAAATATGCAGCTATAACAGCTTAATTTGAATTAATTTACAGCTTCAGTTGGTTAAACCGTAATTGCAACAGCATAAAGATATTCCACCCGCCGCGATGTTGTTTTTTTAATTATTTTTTGTTCAAACTTTCTTTGTTTATAAACAAAAAGAAAAGAGGAAAACAACAAATATAATTAGAGTGCTCAACATGTTGGAGCAACAACAACAAATAAAAAAAGAAAAAAACAGGTGCCCTCGGAAAATAAACAAAAGAAACAAAAAGAGTCGACAATGGGGAGAGAGTGAATGAGAGGAGGCGAGACTGGCATAAGCAAATAGCTGTAAAAATCTCCAAAAGGTAATCAGACGGTTGTTCACCTGGTCTTTGGGTTTTTGGTTTGGGTTTCTGGTCTCTGGTCTCGGTCCCTGGTCACCTCAACACCTTGTGGACCGTGCCCAGTTCTCGCTGTTACTGTCCGCTTTATTTGCTTATGTTTTTTATATATTCTTTGCAGTGTTCTTTTTTTTTATATATATTTCGCTTTTGGTTAATTTCCAACGTGCCTGGCATTCCGCGATGCCAGGGAGTAGCGGTCGTCCATGTCAATTTGAATGCCTTTTTGTGGGGAGTTTTCAAATTATACATTTATCTCAGCGTATATCTGTAACACATTTTTGCGGGTGTTGATTACCCGGCGACGGCTCCGGCGACCCACATAACCACTGACAACCGAATGCGACGCGGCTCCATCTAATTAAGTTTGCAACACACACACACACACACACGAGATGAGAGAAAAAAGATTACAAAAATCAGAGAAAACCTGGCAAGATCCAATGAAGCAGCCGCCTAATTACGGCTCAATCAACTGGGCCCGCAACGCCAGCAGTTGGCTCTGGGCACTCGGCAGTCGGCACTCGAATCTGCTGCAGGGCTCGGAAAATTGCCTCATGGCCCACCATCCAACCATCCATCCATCCATCCGATGGGTTACCTAACTTCCAGCTTAATGACTTCACTAAAGCCCCAGTCGAAGGCCCAGACTCCCTACCAACTTTGGTGGCATGCTTTAAATATTTTGCGGCACCTGAATGCATTTTACAAATTTTTCTGTTGCAACTTGCAAACCTGTGATAAATTGCAGTCGCCGTTGAGTACAGCCTGTTTCTTTTTCAGGTTTAACCCACTGTTGCCGCGGCTGTTGCTGCTGCTGCTGCTGCTGCTGCTCTTTCATCAGACTGACATTTTCTGGTTAGGCTGACTCATGAACTGCACCTTCGCTATGGCCTATAGGCCCGGCATTAACCATTAACATTTCAGGCCCAACAGCTGAACGATTGCCTGCGAAAAGGTTTGTCAAATATTTGTTTGAAAAGAAAACAGATTTTGAATCACCAGTCAGCATCAATTTGTTTAACAAAAGGCTGAAAAGTGGCACGGGAAATAATTTAAAGAAAATTGTAGAGTTTAAATTTTTCAATATATATTTTATATTAGATTATTGAAAGATTAATAAATTAAATATAAAAACAAGATTGGTATAATTTTATAATATTTTCTTAGTTATATTTTTGATCCAATTTCATATTTTTTCTCCGTGCAGATGCTGCCTTGGAAAAATGAAGGTGGGGAAGCTGTCATCATCGTCTGCATTTGCATTTGAAAGTGTCGATACGAGATGGAGAGGGTGAAAGATGGGGAAAGATTGTGGCTAGATGAGTGGGTATCTCCAGATAACTACTACCATATAGAAGGGGATCCAAGCGAGACATCATTGCCGATTGTGTGTGGCTGTTGTTGCGGCCGTTTTGTATTAATGATGATGCAACATTTGCCACAAATGTAAAAAGTTACGAGTAAAACCCCAACCAAGCACCCATGGCTAAGTAAAGTTTAATGCCCGAAGGCCAAAAGCGCGTTTGACTCACTGGTGGTTGTTTCTTGTTCCCTTTATTTTATCTTCTTTTTATTTTATTTTATTTTTTTTAACCCAGAGTTGTAAGCTGAAACCTTTTTTGTGTTTGACGCTTGACGAGGATCGGGGTATAATGAGTGGAACATCTACCTAAGCCCCCCAAAAAAGAACCTCAGGCTCTAGCTAATTTAATGACATTTTTAGTTATTTGCTGTTAGAATCTAAAAATATTACTTTAACATTTTTAATTGACTTGTGAAAAACCAATTTGTTTGGTCTATTTTCTGCCTGAGTTGAAGTAGAAAATAGCTGAGAAAAAAGCGGCATTCAAGTACAAAATAAGCTTACGTCAAAGTTGTATAAACAATTTGTTTGCAATAATGATTGGCATTTCAAATTGGGGAAAAAGTTTCGTTGCTATAAACACAAAAGTACTTGGTAAAAGTTTGGTTTTACATATTTTGTAAGTACTTGTTTGTTTATTTAAGGTTTTGTTTAGAAGAAATCAAAAGCTAAAAATAAGGCAATGCTTAAGTTTAAGATAAAGTATGTTGTCACTTCTCTTATATTAAATTTAATGTCACTTTCTGAAAGGGCATTTGGAGTTTGGTATCCAGTTAATCAGCATCATTGGCACCTTCCTGCTTAAATGCCACTGATATGGCTCTTGGCTGTTGGAGCTCCACTCACCTGAGGCATTTGCATTGGCATTTGCGGCAATGTTCAGCTTTTCAGGTGAGCTCCAGAGCTTGACAACTTCTGCTTTTGCCTTGTTGCTGACTCTGCCGCTGCCTCTGCCTCTGCGGTTACGGTTTAATGAACATTCATGCCTCCTAATGCCAAAACAACAGAGGAAAACTGTGAACACGCGGCAGCAGAATAGTCTGCATTGCCGCAAAAACGATCCGCAGTATGCGGAATACTATATATAAAACAAAGCACAGAAAAAATAAACCAAACGAAACCCGTCGTTGGAGGCAAACGCAAAGAATTGCAACAGGTTTCTCTTGATTGGCCTTTCGGTGTTGGTCGGCTGGTGCTGCTTGCTTTATTAAATCTTCTGCTGCTTTGGCCATTGTATTTGTATTTTATATATCTTTTGTATATTTATTTTTCATTTTTGCCGCCGCATCTGACAGCCGTGATTTGTTGCCGAAGGTTAGTTCAAGTCATTAGAGTTGCTTCTGTGTCTATTGCCATAAACTGAAGATGTTTTTTCCTCCACTAGTTCTTCGTGATTTGCTTTGAAAATATCTATCGTCTGGGCAATTAAATGGTTGAACATTGAATATTATCATTAAGGGTGTTGAATAAAATATGATTTGTAGGAAAAACTGATTGGAAAAGGTAACTACAAGGCCAGAGTTTGAGTCATAAACACTTTTTAGCATTTTTCCTTTGTTTATTTTGTATGTTTTTGATTTGCAGTAAATATTTCATTGCCTTTTCATTACAACTGGCAGCAGCTCTTTTATGGAAATTTCTTTATTCAATTGTTTATTATATTCAATGGCTTATGTTTATAGAAATCTATTTTTGATTGCTTTGTTGGTCATTTTTGGTAGCAGTTTAAGTTTACAATTTACCATTTTCAATATTAGATTTTCAATTTCCTTTCAGAAAATGTACTTCATTTAACCAATTAACTTTTAATTGTTTCTCCCAAGCCTTCAGCTTTGGATTTCCCATCATTAGCCACTCTAAATTTAATTATTCTTTCAGGAAAATCGCTGCAGGCCAAGCAATTCGACAAAAACTTCACTTTGGCACAAATGTATTTATCTCGGCCACTCAGCTCATCTGCCACTTCGGGCACTTCAACAAATGACAGCAATTAAAACTTAGATGCCTGACTGTTAGTGTCGCTTAGTGGCCATCAGAGCTTTGGCCACATTTAATTATAACTTGAGGACCTAATTGTGCGTTGTCCACAATTAAAAATATCTTTCGGCGAGCGGGCGGGGCGCACACAGATTTGTCACAGCTGATGGGGCAAGTGGAGCAGCAGCAGAGTCTGCAGCTAATTGCCAGTGGACCTGGGCCCAAAAACTACCAACTAGCAGAATAAAAAATAAATAAAAAAGAGATACCGAGTAGTAAAAACAATGACAAGACAAATGTTGGGACAGGCAGCAACAACAAATCAACACGACTGCAACATGCAGCCTACAAGTTTTGTGGGCCTACAAAGAAACTTTTTTTTTATATGCAGCTAATCCAATTCGAAAGCAATTTCTGAGAGGATTGGGGACCCAGGACAGGGGGAGGAGCCAGAGCTGTTGAGAACCCCCATTTACATGGCCTAAGACCATGTCTGGGATCTGCCCACTTAGTCCCGGCAGACGGTGAAGGAGACGGAGACGGAGGAGCCAAGTTAGAAGACGAGTTCATTGAATTCTTCTCGCTGGGTATTCGCCAAACTCGTAAATTTCCAACATACAAGAATAAAAAAAAAATGTATAAAAAAAAGAGGAGGGAAAAAAAAAGAAGCCAAATCCCAAACCAAACAGGTTCTCCTGCATCCACCAAAAACAAAAAGATACCCCGAGACCAGACTTTGGGTTACACATACGAGAGAGTACGAGTGTCTGTATTTTTTTGGGGCCTGCAGCATCTTTTGAGTGGAATGCGGCAGTCATCTGCCCTGAAAACCGAGACTCATCTTGGGCCTCAACCTGGTCTTGGGTCTCCGGTCTCTGGTGTCTGCTCTCTTCGGTCTTTGGTCAGCTGCAAATGCATAAAAATCAACGCAGCATTTCACTTTAGACTGCGGCTACTTCGATTAAGTAGCTGTCAGTATGTGCATCTCGTATCTTGTATCTTGCCACTCGAGTTGGGTGAAAGCGTTCGCGTTCACGTTCGCATCTTTTCACATTGCATTTTCAGGCAGCGCCGACCCACTTCCACTTCCATTTCCAGTTAGAGCCTTGTCCATGTGTCAAACAGTTGGCCAAACAAACTAATTGACCCGAAACTGAAATGGTAATCTGAGACCAAAGAACACAAGGAAATAGGCTATCTGAAATGGGAGGAATGAGTAGACTAGACGCTACCTAATAATTACAATTTTTACCTTAAAAAAGTGTAAGTATATGTAAGGAACCTGAGGTATTAGTATGATTTATAAAGGTCTTGGACAAACAAACGTTGCTGCTGACCTAAAAATATATATTTATGGCAAAAGGTCGGAAACGCTCTTCCCTCTTCACTGGCTAAAAAAAATCCCAGCGAAAAGATTTGTATCTCGGCGTGATACAAAAAGGCAGAACAACTCAATTCAAGGGATCATCTTCGCCTGCCCGCTTTTGTGCGGAGCAACAAAAGATGAGGGATTGCTGCCAGTCATTCCAGGCCATCCCAGTGACCTTTCAGCCTCTTTATTCCCGACCATCAATCAATCATAAGGCCTCAACAGAATACCAAAAACAAAAAAAAACCTTAAAAAAAATTGTTTAAAACGGAAATGAATCCACGCTTTGAACATTAGCCGTAATTGCGTAGACACCAGCACGCACATAGCGAGGCGTGGGCACATAGAGATACATTTGTATCTTGTGACGCACAAACGGGTTCGAGTTCGAGTTCGGGTTCGGGTCCTGTTGCCACCCTCCCACACATCACCCCGCACTCTTTCCCCCACTTAATGACCTTGTAACTCAACTGTCAACTGTCAGCACACGCAGCAGCTGAATGGCAAACAGCAAATCAATAGCCCGGCCGCAATTTATAGTATCCATGGCCATAAATTGGCCAGCAGCAGCAGCAGCCCGTCGCCACATGACATGGCTTGCAGCAGCAGCAGCAGCAAGGAATTCTGGCCAAAATAGGCAAAAACGCCAGCGAAATAGATTGTCTGCAAAAATCCCTCCCCCTTGTCCAGAAATCAACTGGAACCAAACAGAGGCGCAGACGCTCTCATTATCATATAAACAAAGGGGTTCCGAGCCAGCAATCGCCTATAGACATGCCAAAATGTAAACTGTCGGTGAATTTATGTGTATGAAATTTTATGAATTTATGAAGAAAGCCTTCCCAAGCGGCCCTGACATAATGGTTAAACATTGTATTCATTTGGGCCGGTATATGTTTGGCCAAGGATCCCTCACGGGGAATACTCCGCCAGTTCGCTGGCAACTTATGAATACAAAATGAGAGCAATAAATTTATGCGTTGGGCTTAACAGATATTATTTAACTGAATATTTCGAAAGTTGTTTTATTTATTTATGCGGCTTGAGTTGTTATAAAAATGTAATTGTTTGAAGGGTAGACTTTAGATTTAATAGATAAAACTGTTTAAAAATATTTAAAAACATTTATACTTATTTTATACTTTGTTTTAGATTATCCCGTATAAGCTATAGGCTCTTGGGTATCTCCAAGTCGACTGTAAAATTTTCCAGCCCATTTTTAGATAGTCATGGAGAGAATCTGGGTGTGGGATAAGTATTCCCCGGGCTACACCACTAGCGGCTGCCTATATGTATATTTTTTATCCAAGAAACTGCTTATCGCTTTGAAAAATTTTTGTACTCGCTTTTGTTTACATTATGCCCGGACTTTTGGCGGAATTACAGGGCAGCGGGCGGCGTGAGCAGTCAGATTAGAGGCATGAAGAGCTAGTAAAATATGAGAAGCTGTTGGAAGAAATACAAATAGTTTGTGCGATATCTCGGGAGAAACTTCCGCATCTCTCTCTCTCTCCTGGGAAGATGAGGCTCCAGGGGAAGTGCCCAAGTAAGCACCAGCACAAAAGCCAGAAGAACAAACCCTCAACAAGTAATGAATTACGCGTCAGACTTTACTCACTCCTTTCGAGAGGAGCTGGTGGCAAACAATAAAAGAGCCAAAAAGGCAAAGCAGCTGAAAGCAGTTGCCAAAATGTTCCGCCAACTTCAGAGGTACTCACACTCGCCCCCTCAGAATGAGTAAGTGCGAGTTTGAGTTTGGGTTCGAGCGAGCACCAGGGGAGTGAATAAAAGCCTGCTAAAAAAGTTTTGCTCTCTGCATTGTTATCAGCCAAAGGAAGCAAAATTATAAGGGGCCCAACCAGAAACAAACAAAACGGAAAACATGAAAAATAAACCCTAGCCGAAATCGGGCAAAAGACTAACACACACACACAGCGCAACTTTTGACAAAAGATCTCGTTTTGCTAGCAGGAAAGGAGTTGCGATTCAGCTTTTGTGCCAAGGCAATCTTTCAAGGGGAAACTTTCTTGTGGAGATAAATTAGTAGGTCACAGGAAAATGGGATAACTAAAGGGAGAATAATGGAAGAACAACTAAATAATAGAGTAATTCAACTGTGAAACAAATGCAATTATTAAAACAAGCATGTACACTTTGTTGTCTAAGAAAATAAGAAGGAAAAACTATGATCTCTTCACAAAAAGTTAAATATTGTAGCTTGATTAGAGCCACAGCAAATAATGTCATTATAGTTGGTTACAAACCAAGCTATCAGCTAGTAGATATAACCAACAACCTGTCACCTGTCTGTCCCAATTGGATACTCCTATCTATTTGCACTCAAAGCTATCATCGAGTGTGCTTTAAACTGGGTTAAGGTCGGGTTTATCAGTACCGCCCAACCACTTGGACGTGCGGCAGAGCAGCCCTTCCGTTTGCTGGAATTTGGAATCTATATACTATAGGAGTTTCTCCCCCCTCTGGGAATGCCCATCAATCCCTACGACATTCCGTGCATTAGATACCGGCAGCAAAACGAGTATTTGTGGCAATTCGATCCGCAGTCGAAAACGTGCAGGCAGCCAGAAGACAAAGAATATTGTATAATGTTGTTTCCCATGTACCACATTTTGACAACTGTTTTTCTGTTCGTTTTTTGCAAAGAAAACTTAACTGCCTCTCGAGTTCTCGTTTGCCTTTTTTTTCTCCCATTTCCAATAGAGAACGTGCAGACGTGCGAAATTCTGAGGAGGAAGAGGCCGTACAAGAAGATATGGAAATTCAGCTGGCACCTGTTCGATATTGTGCCATGCCATAAGCTATTATATAGCACACTATAAAGCCATAACGCCACGAATGGCCAGACAAAAGAATGGACCGTGATGTAAGGAGACTAATATGCGGAGTGATTAATTCATCGAAATTAACATAAATGGCAACAGCTTCAACTTTTACCGCCTGACCACAGGTGGCCCACCTTTGCTTCTTTACCTTACCCTTACCTTTACCTTTACCTTTACCCCTTTATTCCTCAGTGGCCGACATAAATAATTAAATTTAATTGCCGTTGCTGCTTCTTAATGATGCAACCAAGCATCAAACGAGCCAAACGAGAGACCTCTGAACTCGGGCCTCTTTCTCACCTGAAACCCGTTTTTATGAAAATGAAAATGGAAATGGAAATGAAATTAAACGAAACCCTCGTCGTCACAGGCGACAAACGACAGGGAGACAGCGATGAAGGTGAATTTTATGAAATTAAGCAAATGCTAAATGGAAATATAAGCCAAGGAGGAAAAAGCAGCAAAGGGAAGCCTCTCGGGCAGTAAAACAAACGACGCTTTTACCTGTCACTGGGAGGTGCTTTAATTGAAATAGCTATATTATGCATATGATATATCACCACGTTTATACGCACACGTCTTATTTGCCAGTAAAAATATTGCAAATGTCACATTTGGCACGATGAACGCTTAATTATTTCTTTATTTTCAAGTAGATAGCCAGTTTTTGCTGGTTTTTTGTTGGCTTAAGCTTATATTTTTTGTATATTTGTAAAGTCTCTGAGAAATTTTTAAGTCAAGGAAGTAATTTGTTAACGGAAAATGCCATTGAAAGTTGCTATCATAAAGCTCCTATGAAACTTGAACACAAAAACTCCAGAAATCTGCAAGAACTATCACAGTAATCAGTACATATCTTTATAGACCCAAACATGATAAGAAAAACTCAATGAAAAATTCCCAAATTAGCTCAAATAGTAAATTAATAAACTCATATAAAAACATAATAAAAGCGTTATATGACAGAGAGCAGCATTAATTATATTTATTTAGGCCTCAAACTATTCCATAACGATGTCTTCCCCGCAGCAACAGATAACCGCTAAAGATATATATATATATTTATATTTATATTGCAATCTAATCTTATCTAATCTCTCTTCACACACACACACACGAGCAACTTGAAAAGACAGTCTGCCCCGAAACCAGTTGAAAATAATACTTGACCAGCTGAACTGGTTCTTATTTATGCCACAGAAAATACAATCTAAAATGTAATACAAATTTCTGATTAATTAGACGTCTTGAGTGAATGAAGCGCCTCTTTTTAGCCATGACACCAATCCATCCTGTCTAATCTGGGCGGCAGCTCTAACTAACGACCGTCTTTGATAATTAATAACAAAAGGGGAAATTCTGTATTATTTTTTTTTTGTTGTTTTTGTGCCGGATTCTAGGCCAGCGAGGTTTTCAGGCAAAAACCAAAACAAAACCGGCAAAACGCACAGAGGCAGACAGACAAAGCGGGCCAAAAGGGGCTGGCCGAGTGGGAGTTGAAGAGGGGTAAGTGCTGCCATGGCAAAGCCAAAGGCAAAAACAAAGCGAGCCCATTCAAGGGTCTCCTCGAAAAGCCCCACACACACATACACACACACAGACAGACATGTACATATATAAAGTAAAAACAAATACAGAGACACATCTGCTAGCAGCGCAGAAGGCGGCTATAAAAATCAAATGAAATTTATTGATTTTTCTTTGCCAAAAAAAAAAAAAAAAACAAAAATGATGTGGAGAGCAACGAACGCCCAAAGCCAGCAAAGTCAAGGAAATGGCCAATAAAAAGTAATTTGCAAACAAAAACACGAATTTCTCTGCAAGAGGGGAAGCACAGATACTCTTAATCAGGTGCGGTGGTCTTGGCTAATTTTAGCCCTGCAACTAAGCTGGTTTAATCTTAGTAATTACAAGAGCTAAAACTGACTTAAATAAGATACTGCAGCTTTTTAAATTACCTAAGTTTTAACTAGGTTCTATATCTTAAGACTTTTCTTAACTGCAGGAGGGAAAACCTGGCTTTTGATACGAGAATTCTTTATGAATTTTTCATTTTTATAGAAATCTTAAGAGTTTCTTTTATAAATCATATTTATAAACACTCTTTTTGTTAAGTTTAATTATTACAATTGTAGGAAGTGCTTATGTAGCATAGTATTTTCAACATATCATGGCAGTGCCTCATAGGCTGACCACCTTTTTCAGGAGAAAAATAGAAATCACAGGAAATTTTAAAGATATCAGATAAGTCGGTTATAATTGATAGGATGTGCTTAAAACGAATGAAGTAGGTTCTCTAAGATAAGAATATATCTATAATTTATTTAATTTATATATTTAAGTTGAAAAGTTCTTGTAACCTTATTTATTATATAATTAACTATGTAGCTTTGAAAATATCTATGTTTTTTGACAGAAATACAGATTTTGGTAGCTTTTCTTATTAAAATTTTAATATATAATAATATTATTGCCTTGTTTTTTAACTAATAAGATTTTCTGCCAGCTTAAGTTCATATAAGGGCTCCAGGAAAGTCTTAAATTAAATTAAAATTTAAGCTTTTTAAGGTATTTAAACAACAGTATCTTTAAAATATATTCTCTTTTTCCCCCGTCTACAACTATGTCTTGTATTTATGTTTCCTTTAACTCCCTAGACTTTTGATTGTTGTTGTTTTTTTTTTGGACCGCAGACAAAGTCAGCGCATGCTAAAAAAAAAAACAACAAAACTTAGTAAGAGGAGAAAGGGGAGGAGACTCTCGGTGGGAAGAACAAGCTCAAGAACATGTAAAAAAGAAGCTGAAGAGGAAGAGGCGGGCATTGTAAAATGTCAGCCGAAGTTAACGGGGCACACGAACAGCAACAACAGCAGACCAAACAAAAACAACGACAGCAACAAACACAACAGGAGGAATGGCAGAATGTTTTGTTTGATCTGCTGTCAGGCGAGAAGGCGAGGGGGCGTGGACAGGGGGAGGCGGAGTGTGGTGTAGACTCTGTGTGTGTGTGTGTGAGAAAGGGAGACAGGGCTGAGGCGCCAGCAGCAGCAGCAGCAGCAGGTGCGAGTTGCGCGAGAAAGACGGCCTATGTCGCGTGTTTACAAGTCCTATGTACCGTTACACTTACCCCTATGCTCTCTCTCTCTCCTCGCTCCTTGCTTCAGCTGTCAAAAATTCCCAATTTCCAATTCCAGGCAAGTGCAAAGTGCGATTGATTATAGTATGTGAAGTTTTAGATTTACTATGTGCTGTGTTGCCTTTGAGCTGCTTCGATTAGCAATGCTTATTTAGGCATGCTTTAATTTTTCGGTTGTGGCAGCGGCCGATTCACACTATTAATTTATGTATAATTTCTGCTTATTACTACTACTAGCATTTGCATTTATTTATTTTTCACACATTGAAAGACTCTTCACAGCTGACTGCGATTTGCTGTTGTTGTTGTTGTTGTTACAATTTTTTCACGCACACACACTGACACGGAGACACAGGCCCGCGCGTTTATTAACACCTATCACAGGTGTGAGTGGAAGAGGAGGAGAAATGCAACGAATTCACTTTAGCAGCACGCGCGCTCTCCCAGTCGCTCACTCACTAGCAGCTCGCACTAAAGTACCAGTACCGACTAACCGACCTCTTCCAGCTAGCTGATTCAACTGAGTACTAAAATAAAGATTTCGATTCGGTTTTAGCCGGCAGCTCGTCCAACATGTTTGATGTTCGACTTCGACTTCAAGTTTGAGTTTCAGTGGGTGTTTGGGTCATTTCTTTGTCTGATAAACACTCGCTGATAAGCCTCACCCACACACACAGGCCGACCCTGGCACAGAAGGACCCTTTGTTGTTGGGCCCTAACATTGTTGTTACTATAGTTATTGCTGTTGTTGTTGTGCGCATGTGAATGACAAATGAGCCCGTATTCTGGAATATAGAAATGTGAGGGTACGGAATCCAACAGAGAGGTCCACGATAATGCCTCACGAGGGGGAGGGAAGACTGAGTGCGTTATGTCCCAGAAATTGGATAAGAGTCTCCACAGAAGGTACCCATACTTACGTACTCTCGAAATGCAGTAAAAAGCATGTAAAGATAGTTAGCAATCAAGTCTGATTGGTGTTTAGGAGACATTAATCATTCCCGGAGGTGACTAGATATGCAACAAGCACTTAAATTAAGGGGTGGTAAGGTTAATTCGGTGCAAAACGAGCCACTTTTCTTTCGGCTAAAGTTAGCTTAATAAATTAAATACCATATAATAACACAACATTTAGACAATTTTTTATAAATTTTGTATTGCATAACATTTAGAAGCAGAGGAGTTATAGGGAATCTCCTGAGTCGCCTCCAAAAAAAGTTGGTTGGCGGTGTACATCCTAACTAACATCCACAGAATCATCAAAAGGAGTTATAAGATATGAAGTTATAAGATACATTTCCTTCTTATTTCTAGCTTTTTTTTACTGCCAACAGCCTGAGATATACTCATCACTGAGGCAACATCGAACCGTTGTCGTTGAACCTGTTCGTTGGCTAAAGCCGGCTTGCTACTCGTACACAACCTCCAACATGTTGGCAGCTGCACTTGTCTTGGCCATTGCTTTGCACGTGGCTAATTTGCATATTGAATGTGTTTGCATTGTTGTTTTTGTAGGCGGTAGGCCGAAAGGTATCAAAAAAAAAAATATGAAAGAAAACTCCTCGGAAATCGTTTGTTTCTGACATGCCGACTTTTTGAATATATTTTACCGCAAATATTAATTAAAATATTGCTAACGCTTAAATAGCAAAATCTATTAACTTTCGGTCAGCAACTTTGTTTGCATTTGACGCTGCGATTGACAAGAGCCAAAAATCGACCACAAAATTGACAATTTGCAACACCAACGGAAACGGTTTTTTCAATTGCTTCGCTTTCGCACCTTCTCCATTTCCCCGCATTTCCCTTTGATACACTATGAAAAAATATGGGAAATTTAAGAATATTGTTTTTACTATAATATATATATTTTTATTTTTTTAAAAGCGTCCTCAAAACTTCCTACTTTCTCTAAAACTATTCATAAAACAAATTTAAATGAAAAACTTACATGCAAATATATTTTGTAAATATTTTAAGTCATTTTCTAAATTCTGTTTTATTATTTTCTGTATTTCATTATCTTTTCTCATACAAATAAGTATTTTTTTGTTACGTGCACAGTTCGTTATGGACTTTTCATTGGTTTTGTTTGGCTCTTTCAATTGAAACATGGCCAAATTTTTTGGTAACGACAGAGAGTGGGCGATAGGGTAGAATAAGAGGGACGACACCAATCAACTTTTTCCCCTTTTGTTGTATTTTTCATTTAGTTTTTCCTTTTATGCGGCGAAGAAGTTTTCTTGGCCCGCAACGCGTCTCAACTTTTCCGCTATTGATAACTCAAGTTTCTGTTTACACAACTGCAGTTTTGCCATGTACGATTGTAATGGCAAATATTGGTGTCAATATATAGTAGGTTCATCAGTCGATGGTAGGTGAATGTGAAGGTTTTGTTTGAAATATTAGATTGTATTTCTTATTTTGTTTATATTTGGCGTAAAATTATTTTATGGAATACAATAAGGAAGAGCTTATGAAATACTGATTATTTTGATTGAGATATCAAGAATAATCGTATGTTTTTTTGTAGTAGATACTACAAAATGAAGTCATTTACCTAATTTAAATTAAAGCTAGCTGCTTTAAAGCCTTTGCCCAAATCACTAATTTCCCTAATGACTGAAAATAAGCAATTTTAATACAGCTGCGCCGCCACCTGTGATTTTCATTTGATGACTGTTTTCGTTGGCGCTGCCAATTTGCCGACCAATTGAAAATTCAATGCACGCCCCAGACAAAAACTCATTTGCAACACTTCACGCAACGCCGGCGATTTCGATTTAGCCAAGATCAAGGGCGATAAAGCCCGCAGCAGCCACTGCAGGAACTGCAGCAACATCGGGGCAAAGTTGCAGCAGCAGCAGCAGCAGCATGAGCAACAGCGTCTTGTATGTACATTGCATTGCGTGCAACAACGTGGTGCAGATATAAATAGCCAAAGGCAACAGCAACTTGGCCCTTATCCATTTTGGCTGATCTTTACGCACAGGAGGCAGCAGCAGCGGCAGCGGCAGCAGCAACAACTGCAGCAACATCTGCAACACAAACACTGACTGCAACAACAACATTCCTTTCGACATTTAATTAACGATCGCGATTGCAATCAAAGCAGTTCTCCCACACTCCCCTGGAACCCGGCCACTGGAGGAGTCACCTGAATGAATCCCAGGCAGTTAGCTCGGTTTACCTGGTGGCCAGTTAGTTAGTTGCTTGGCCCCAGCTAAGCTGACAAATACTGTAATTAATTTTAATTGCAGCGATTGGCGCTCGCTTTCCGTCTCATTAAAGACGGCCAGGCACAGAGCTTGCTCCCTTTTCTTATATTTTTTCTGGTTTTGTTTTTGTTTTTTTAAGCCATCCTGATTTTCACCCTTGATAAACCCAACGATTCCAAAGTATGCCCGGGGATTCCGTCGCGCCATTCCAGGCTACGTGTTTTTACGCCTAATTGCTGAAAAATGTCGCGTGGCAAATATTTTGTCGCCTTCACAAGAGAGCTCAATAAAAGCGGAATAACAAGCGGAAAAAAAGAAACACATTTCAATAGAGATACTTTAACATAAAAATACGTGCACTGAGAAATATAAATAAGAGCTGGAAGTTTAAAAAAAATGTATAGAAAGAGGAAAACTCAAACAAAAACTAGGTAAAAATTACTTATTTAATTTGTCACGCTTTTATTAAATATTTGAAAAACACATAATTCATTGAATAATAAAATTATATCTTAAAAATATTTAACTTATTTAACTTAGGTCTCATTTAAATGTTTCTTCCAAAAAGTATTAATAAATAAATGTCAGAGCTTTTTAGTAAGTTAATTCTCTCAACTAAACTACTAATTCGTTTAAATACAATTTAATAAAATATTATTTTTTCTATATTTCTTTTACTTTTTCTCTGTATATACCGACACTCATATTTTGCATACACTTGCACTTTTGGCTTAATGGACTATGGCAAGTGCAAAATGTGAGAATAAAAATGTTCATTTCTCGGGTCCCTGGAGGCTCCCGATGAAATAATCATATAAAACACTTTTCGTTTGCAGTTCATTGAGTGAGCACAAATCCAATTAGATTTTGACTCGGCTTAGCTGGCAGACGAGACATGCCTTCCCCCCTGGAAAACCCCCCGGAAAACCAACTCAAAAAGCGCCACAAAAACAGCCAAAAACACACACAAATATAAATGAAGTGCCAAATAAAACAGAAAATATATAGAAAAACGGTTGCATACTTCACAGAGCAGAGAATTTCTCCAAGTCAATTTGCCTGCCATAACTTTTGACTCGAGTTCAGTTTGTTTTTGCTGGTGTGAGTGAGCGGAAGTTGGCACGTGTGTGTGTGTGTTTATTTGTTCGCCTGTGTATTTGCGTTAGTTTAGGGAACTTAACTTGGCAATTGGCTTGACACACATAAATAGTTTATGCCGCATTGCTGATTATTGATTTTGCAAGCAATTAAAATTGCAACACAAACAAGACTGCAAGGCAATTTGATCCTTTTTGGGTTGATTAGAGAGCAAAGCTAAAAATGAATCAAAGGCTTGAAGCCACATGTTAATTATTCAATTGGAAAATGATTAAAAGCGTAAAGTCGATCATAATATTAGCTTAATACAGTAGCCTTTTGAGGAGTTCTAAAGAGAAAGTAGTCTTAATTATAAATTCTCTGAATATAATAATTTGATTTATAAGGAAGGTTATTTAATATTTAAGTAAAGATGCAGCAAAATATAAATATATTTAAATCTATTTATTTAAGCCTTAAAATGTGTAAATTAAACTGTAAACATTATCTTCTATATTCAGATAATCATCTATAAAAATTACAATTAAAGTATTAATGAAATAAAAATGTATTTAAGTAATTATATAAATATTTAACAAAGAATTAAGTATATATTTTAAGGCTTAAAATGTTTTACATTATATTTAATCCATCTGTAAACTTAATCTTCTATATTATTCACTCTCATTATCAATTCATAGCACACCAGTGCATTTCCTTGTCCTCTGTTGTTAGCCCAGTTAATCATTCCATCAATAGCTGTGTTCATTGTTCAATTCATGGCCAATTAAGCAGCTTAATTATGCTCACCAATCAGGCAATGAATGTGTAAAAACAATTTAATTATTTTTAAAAACAATATTCGCCAGTGGAATATGTGCAAAAATGACGGGTAATTAATCAATATTTATAGCAACCTGATTATGGCCATTATCCGGCAGCCCTGTGCCGACAGCCGAGATTAACATAAACTGTCAAAGCCGGATAATAAATGCAAAAAAATACCCATGACAACAAAGTTTTTGGCTAGAGGGGAAAAAAGAAACTTTATTTTTCACCGTTGCACACACACAATTCAGAAGCCATAAACACATTTCGGGAGCCAGTCGAGAAAAATCGGTGCTGTTGGATCTCTGGTTCTGGAAAAAAACGCTGCCAGCCAAAAAGTTGCAAAGTGCAATTTGAAAAACAGTAAATACAAGTCGCGAAAAAGGGGAAGGACACGTAGTTGGCACCGAGTCACGAACGTAGTTCTGCATACGAGCCTTCGCCGTGTATCCTGCCGCCCCCCGTCAGGACCTCTGCGTGTATGTAGATGAGCAGGCAATGACATGACTTGGCAGCTATTCCTATTTGGAAAACCCATTCTCCCACACTGCCACCCGACACATCCTAGGGAAACTCTGACAAATGGCTCGAGGAGTAGAGGGGCGTGGCAGTACAGGTGTTTTGCGGTAAAAGGGGTGAGGATGGTGGGAATATCCACCCAAAGGTGCAGCTGAGAATGACGAAAATTTATGATGGTCTCCGGGACACTGGGACCGGGTTCTTTATTGAATTCCAAAAGGCAAAAGGGAAGGGAAGGGTTGAGCTATGGCGGGGTTCACGATTTGTAACCAAACGAAATTGAAATACCCAGAGGTTGACGCTGGAGGGGCGGCTGGGCGGGAGTTTTGAACTGCTGTCAAGATTGCAAGGGTTAAAGCTTAATATTGTTGGGTTAAATAGTGGCAACCTTTCTGATGGTCGATAACAAGGGGTTAAATTCGCTAGAATATTAATGGAATACTAAGGAAGATGCTATTGTTTAGTGATAGATTTAACTGTAAGTTAGTAAGGATGTGATTTTAATCTTTAAATTATTGTTTCTTACCTTAAACCCCCAATTAAATTCCATCTAAAGCTCTTTTCAGCTTGGCAAAACGTCAAAAATAAAGAGAGTCGTACAAAAAAGAAACTGAAAACTTTGTCAAAAAGTTAAGACAGATTACATTTCAATTAGCCAGGGGCAAAGAAGATTAAAAAAGACTCCTGAAAAAGTTTCTTACTGGGAAATAAAGTCGAAATCCCCTCAAAGGACGAATATCCTTTCAACACGGATGCCATTTATTGGAGATGAGCGAATACTGTTAAAGCTTCTCCATTCACAAACACCGGCTTATAGACACACACACACACACTGCTGCATATACTCATCTGGCTGATGAAGGTGCAAGGACGAGCAGACGCTTCAATGTCCTAGCCATGCCACCGCAATCATAATTAGTATCCTGTGGAGACACGTGTGTGTGTGATGCATGTTAGACGACACAACACTAACACACTGACAGCTAAGCAAACACAGAAACAGCGGTGGCTGATGGAATAGTGGTTATAAAAAGGATTCAAAAACATTTCATACATCTTTAACTCTTTATTTTAAACAGAAAATAGTCTTATTAGAAATTTAATATATAAACCTATATTTTTCGAAATTAAAACACATTACTTTCTTGACCACAACTGTACTGAAAGAGTGCCTTGTTGTTAGCCAGTGATATATTGGCATTTAAGCCCGGCCCGAACAGAACAGAGCAACGACTGGCCGGTTGGCTATATCGCCGGCCTGGGCCGGAGCCTTAAAGGACAGTGAATGAATAATGCCAGCCAATTTGCCCAGGTGACAGGTAACGAACAAACCAACCTGCGAAGGAGCGAATGGGGGGAGCATCCTGCTGCCAAGGACTTCATTAAACTGCAAAAATAGAATTAGAGCACATGGCAAAAGGCCGAGCTGCTTAATTACAGCTTAGACCTCAATTAAAAAGCCCCTAGAGGGGCTGGGCAGCGATGGGGATCGGAGCTTCGGAGTGTTGGAAAAGCAAACCAAAGAAAAAGTCAACATTTTTACGTTGCCGGACGGACAACAATCCACTTGCAAGTGCCACTTTGCTCCTTCATCCGATGACTGCCCAGGACGAAAGGGGACGAGTCGATGGTGATGACCATAAAACACCTTGGCTAATTTCCGCAAATGGCTACAGCTGACGAGCGCCCAAAACAAGCTACTGAAATGTACCAAGAGGCGGCAAATAATAAAGAAAAGCAGTCAAGAAGAGAGAGGGAGAATGGAAAAGAGCTGGGCTTACCTAGGAAAATTCGTAAATTGTCTCTAGGAAAGTATAGCAGAGTGTAAGAATAATATTGCTGAACGAATGGCAAGTACTTAATTATGTCATAAGAAGGGTGCCAAAGGACACTCAGCTGATGAAGAAAATACCAAGAAGGAGCTAAAGATAGAACAAAGAAGTTGAAGGAAAAACTTTACGAACTTTCTTAGTCTTTAAAATCATTACTTTATTTTAATAATAGAGACTTGGATAAGCACGTCTATCTATTAGATTATTTAGGCTTCTTTTTATATAATATAACCTGAGGAGTTAAACATGTTTCTGTATCATTAAATTTGGAAGCTAAAACCTTTACAGTTTGGTTTTCATTATGCCGCCTCTAGTGCTTGGATTTGCTGGATAATTTCCGAACCTTAACAACTCTGTAAAGAAGTATAAACACCTTCTTTTTTACCCTGAACCTACTGTAATCCCGTCAAGACCTTGACTCTTACCAACGACATCGATTGGTCAGGGGATTCCGCAACCGTTTCTGCGTAAAACCTTTATCGTCTTCCGGTTCACTTTGCATTTTGGATTCTCCTCGAACGACGACGTAATCGAAGGGATATATAAGACGTAAGTGTGCAAAATGGCCACGCAGGAGTTTAAACTTCGATTTCGCTCCGTTGACGCCATAAATTTGGAGAGCCAAAGTGATAATGAAAGTGTTTCCTTCCGTTTTGGCCAAACAATGTGCCAAGAAAAGCGACACGAGGCGTGTAAAAAGCCCTGGAGAGAATGGAGGGGATAATATTTTGGCTTAAGACAATTTCGTAATGCTCTTTAAAATATATTTTATTTTCTCTACGAGCTAAATACGTTTTAAAGAACACTTTCGGTCCTGTAAATATGAATAAACTTTAAAATAAAGTAATGTATATTGCCAAGAATTTAATTTACTGATTCCCAATTTCTTAGAAGTATTTACAATTTTCCTTCCCTTTCTTCAGGGAAATTTCTAAATTTTCTTCTGAACCTTTGCAAGTTCACTATTCAAATCGAATTAACCCTTTCGAAGAGCTGCATACAAAAAAAAAAAGTCCGCTCGAGGGCAACGTGGCGTATACGCAACTTGGTTACCTTCGCTTTCATTCCGCCGGCAGCTTCCATTCATCTTCCGTTTCGCCTTCTCGCTCGGTCGCCTTTTCACTTGGCTTGTTTATTGTTTTCCGCTCAGCGAGTGAGAACGAGAGAGAGAGAAATTCAATTTCGGCGGCAAACACAAGGCAACAAACAAACAAATAAAAAAGAAAAAAAACAGGCAAATAAACGCGCGCGGGTGAAGCAAATGAAACGCGGCAATTGCTCCAATTGCATTGCTCGCAGTGTAAATCCAACGATTTATGCTTCCACTTTTCTTCTGCTTTTTATTTTCCAGCTCTTAACCCTTTAGCCGCCAAAGACTTTTATATTCTTGAAGGAAAGTCTGAAGGTTTTCCTTTAAAAGCATCCTTAACTTGTTGCTTTCACTTTTTCGTTGCTTTACTATAATATACATTAAAGGTTTAAATATATTTAAAATAATAATTAATTAAGCTTAATCTCGTCTTCATCGCTTTTTAGTTGCATCTTTTAAACACAAAGGGTTAAACATTTAATTGTGCGCTTAAAATGTGGCCCTGGACAGTTGGTAAAAAACAATTAAAAGACTCTCTGTTTTCTTTCAAGGAACCCAAGGTTCTGCGGAAGAAAAAAAAACCCAACTATGGAATTTCCCAGCCGTTTTCCTCTTTTTCCGGGGAAAGCGAACAAAAGTTGCAAGTCCAAAATGACCGAGTATCCTTGGGGGAAACGCGAGGAGGGGGCTTAGTGGATCGGACTGAAACACTTTGCACAAAATGGCTGCCAGCCAGTTTTAAGTTTTGTTTGCTCTCTCCCCCAACGCTTTTAGCCACCTCCAGCTTTTCAACCTCCCAAAAAAAAAGCAAGCAGCCAAAACGTTGCTTTTGTTATTTGCGTGACATTTTTCCGTTCTGGAAAACTTGTGAGGATAACGGGAAAGCGGAACGGTTGGGTCGCCAAATGGAGACGGAGGAAAACTATGACAAAAGATTGTAGTGGCAAAAGTTTGCAGCAACGTTAATTAATTTTGCTTTCGCCGGACCTCCCAGAGAGTGAGGAGAGTTCGCAGTTCAAGCGGTTCGCCAAGCCACGATCCAATTATATGGCACTAATGAAGTGCCTCAAGTTGAAGGTTTTCAGGGGGAAAGTGTAAAGTGATTCAGTATACTTGAGGTCAGGGGGGAATATATAGCCAACAAGATCGGTATTCGATTAAGCTAAGTTATTTTTTACAAGTTTTAAAATTAAATTCAATACTTGAGGACTTCAGGACTTGAACTCACTGCCTTTGGGAACGTTTTATTCAATACCCCTTCCCTCTTGTTTATATTTTCACCCGAAAATTCCCTAAACTGAAACATTATCTTCGGGGTATTTAATCTGTGACTCCTCACCCGGATAGGTCTTAATTTCCGACTCCTGCTCAGCCCGCTGACTGGACCAGATTAGGAATGTGTAATTAAGGGCAACAGTGGCCGGCACATTCCCCCGATCCGCCTCTTATGCTAATGACCAAAGTGAATTGTTGTCTCCCGATGTTGCTGTTGTTTTTGTTGCTGCTGCTTGTGTGGATTCCTGACTGCGATAAAAATGTTTCGCTTTCGAGCAACCGCAACCGCCTCACCCCGCCTCTGATGTCATGTTTAGTCAGCGGCTTATGCGGCGTATGCGCAATGTTAAAGGGATGACCCAAAAGGGGTGGGGAGGGGCATGTAAAGGTGGAAGGCAAATGAATATGTGTCCCAAAGTCAAGGGAAGAGCGGCATCGGGCAAACTAGCAACAAGCTGGGAGCCACAAAATGTGACTGCCAAACAACTTTATTTGCGAGAAGTGGCATTCATGAAATATTCATGCAGGCAAAAAAAAAAAACCCCCAGCTCTGACGCTGTCAGCCTGGAGGAGGAGAGTATCCAGAGATCCGCAGCCTGCGGCTGACATCGAGGGGCATCAGGATTTATCGGGCCTGCCAGCCGGAGTGGATGAAAATTGAAGGATGCAGTCAACAATTGTTGCAAGTCGATGACAGCAGACCGAAAACGTGGCGGGGCTGGGGTTTAATCCATATTTAAGTAAGCAACTGAAGTATTCGGGGATTTACTTGTATTTGTAAACTTGTTAAATATTTATTTATACGTTAGAATCTATCAATAATAATCCATATATATTTTCTAGTGAATCTTCATACTTTTCCGAATTTTTCCTTTTATTTTCTCCCAGCTTTAATCCCATTTCAATCTCATCTGGCCTCTTTACTGCACGACTTGCTCCAGGATTCGGACAAATCGTTTATTTGGTTAGCTTAAAATTTACCCACATTTGACACAGCTTAAGTTTCCCCTGCCCACTGGAAAAAGAGCTCAGACCCACAACGAACTCTGTGTTTGTCCAAGCTGATAGTCCCAGCAGCTACCAGATCTTGGCTCACAGCTCACCTCACGACCTTGTTGGTTGGCACTGGAAAAAGTGGCAACAGATATCACACCAAGAGAAACAATGATTTTAAATGCAATACCATAGTTGAAACTTGAAATATGGTTTAAAAAATACATATTTTTCAACTACAAATCTTGTAACTTTCCACTCCTACTTTGATTTTCGATCCAACATTACTTCAGTAATACGGCCAGTAAACTAAGAGTCTTTTCAACTCAAGTTTATGTGGTTTATGGTTCTAGTTACACAACTTCCAATAGGATTTTTACTGTGTGCCAAGGCAGAGGCAAACTTTTGGAGCGTCCAGACCGATGGCATTGGGAAAACAGCATCGATGTCGCCCCGGCACCACACAAACTATAAATTGGCTTAAGCTCCGGGCCTGGTCTGGTCGAGGAACCGAGCCAGGACCAGTTTTGGAGTGTGTTCCCATTCTCGACTCCCTGCAATATCCCCGAGGCACCGAGGGAGGAGGAGGTGGTGGCTACAGCGTTTGACACTTTTGAACTTTGATGTGCGGCACTCAATCTCTGACATTGGATGTCGGCTGAAAAAAGTTTCTTTGTGGCTCGTCATGTCTTCCATTTGATTTGCAATGATTTTTGCTAATTTTCCATGGCATTCACTTTGACAAGTTTTCAGCTTTTGGCCAGCCAAGATTCCCACGACAACTTTGAGTTGTTCGCCGTCATCAGCATCATCGTCATTGGAAATTTTAGCCAATCTCCCGATGGCGAACCTGTTTCTCTTTTTTTTTTTTGTCGTCTGCATAGATTACATTTGGAAATTTTGTTAGAGTGCCGGGCCAAGCCCCAGTTGAAGTCGCAGTTATTATTGTGATTAGGATGAAATTAGCTTTTTGTCACGGCATCTTTTTCGCTGCATCAGCACCAAGAAAAGTGAAAACTTAAACTTTAATGGTCAGTGAAAATGATTGGCATTACCTAGCCCATTGGAAATTGAAGCTCTTCTTGGTTGAAAAATGGCAAAGCTAAAATAAATAATGGCCTGGCGCTCCCCCATCGATTTCGGTACGATTAAAGCATTAATCAAAAGTCAACTCGAACGGAAAGTCAAACGGAAAGTTCGCGCATTCATCATCGTCCTCGTTGCGTCATTAGGGTCGCAAAAGTCGACTTTCCATGGAATTCTTTTCCTGTTCGCCAATTAAAAATTCATTCAGGGAATTTCCATTTTTTCCCCGGTGCCACTAACCTCCTGCTTCGGTTTGATATTCGTTTTAAATTAATATTAATTGCGATGCCGATTGCGTTTGGGTTTGCTTTGGCGGTCCTTTGTGGCGGTCTTAACCCACGACCATCTTGTTTCCGCTGGCTGGGAAATGGCTCCCACCGCACGATTGGGTTAAGGACTTCATCAACTCGAAGCCACCGCCGCCTTTCATTCAATTAAACGCAGCAGAAACACGGTGAAATGCCAAGACCCCCAAAGAAAGTTCCTTGTTTAAGAAGTAGAGAAAGAAAATCAGGGATATTTATTCTAAGGAAAATGGGTTGAAAATATACTACTTCTTGAAAAATATGTATATACATAAGTTGGTAAGATGAAAATTTTAAATATCAATGCCTCTTTCTTTCCTCTAAACACATTCCACATTCCTCTAAACAAGTCTCTTGTACTCGACCCTAGTTCTCAGTGTAAATAATGCGGCTTTTGCTGTTGTAAACCAACATTCTAGGGTTGCCTGGAAAGGCTACATGAACAAGTACATAGGCAATAACAACATCCACTCCCCCGCTGCCTCGAATAATGGAAATTGAATTATATGCTTCATAAAACGCATCTCCAGAAAGTTGCTCCACATTGCTGGGTGGAAAGTGGAGCCAAATGAGACGAGATTCCCCCGATTTGCATTTCAACCGCCATTGTTTGCCTGCTCATCTGGCCAACATAGCATTCCTGATTCTCCATATAAATGTGTATTTTGCTCAGAGCGGCAATTAGCAATTTGTTGCTACGGGGGAAAGGAAAATTTTCAAAAACGGATGAATGCATTCACTCAAGTTATCAAGCACCGAACAACAACCATAGGCCAAATAATTTCATAAATAAATTATATACAATTAAGAAAAGGGTCATCATTTAAACAATAATTTATGGTATAGGACCTATAAATAATTACACATAAGATTCTTGTGTAATAATAACTAAACACTAATCATTATTTATTGGAATCTAAAGCCATAAAATCCAATTAGGCTGCAGATAAATGCCTGTGGCGTCTCCACCAAATAAGCTACTGTTTTGTATTTACTCATCACACACAGCCCTTGGACATTCCGCACTTGCACTAATTTATTTATTAATATTAATTTCCACTAATTGAAGGCTCAAACAAGTGTTTGTAATTTATTTTTATTATAAAAGTCATTTATTTAAGCGAAAAAGTCTAGAAATTTCAATGTACAAAACAAAGTAAAGTATTTATTGTTGCTTTCTCAGTTGTTCTAGTATTTTATTTTATAAAGAGAAGTATTCACCAAAGGCATAATTATAACTTATTGAAAAGGCTTTATTAAATTTTTCAAATTTAAAGATTATTTCATTGTAGCTTTTATGACATTTTCAGAACATGCAATTAGTTAATGGCGTACATACACCGCCATCTAGCATTATTAAAGCAAATTTGCATCCGCATCCACGTTTGCAATCGCTGATGCACCTGCCACGTTTGTACCTACAGTTCCACTCGCTGATGCAGCTAGGGGTATACCCACAGTTCCATTTACAAAAATCCTCGCAATTGTAGTACATCTTGCCAGGGGCATCGCAGGGGACAATTTCCCTTCTAGAAAGTCCAGGAGTAATGTGACAAAAACAAAGCATCGCCAGCAAGATAACCACCTTCATAATGGGACACTCAATTTGCATTTATACCATTAAGTTTTAATAATGAAAATGTAAAGCAAGTGTTACTAATCGATTGCTTTGAGACCTTAAGAAAATACCATATAATCTTGAATAAGCCCTAAATTTGTTCCACTGAATAGATACACGTTCTTTCTTTGGTAGTTTTCATTTTTAAAATTTATAAAATGTATATGAATGAACTCTTAAGACTCTCATACTAATCTTATGGCAAAGACAAGTATGTATTTATAACCCCTTCTAAGTAGACTTAAATTTTAAAATCATTTGGGTTATATTTATACTCGTATTCTTTATTATACATGAACAGCAAAACAGACAAAGTTCCAAAGAACCCTTTTCTTAATCTCTGTTCAACGTTTTGAATAGCATTTCAACTTTTTGCGGGTATTCATTCGAAGCACTGTTTTGTACTATCCATGAGCAGGATCTAACAGCATTTTCTTGGCCAGATTTGGACAGTGCTCGATGGCAAACACTTTTCCATAACCTTGTGCAAGCATTTCAAGGCACTGCTGCCTGCCTGCCATCTATATTTCTTTGAAATTCCTCAGACACTGCAGCGTATTCAACGCTGCCTGTTTTCCTAGACAGCTTCATCCTACAGATCGTTTTTTAAACGTCCCTTGGTGGAGGTCCACGGGGTCTCAGCACCGACTCCAAAAGATTGGGTCCCGGCTGGTTCTTGGGCCTGGGCGTTGGGGTCAGCGAGCGGGTGTGCGGAGGAGCGTCCTCCTTCTTGTGGACAGCCGAGGTGGCAGCACGTCTGGCCCGAATCTTTTCCTCCATTTTGCTGGGCACCATAAAGCAGTTTGACTCCTTGTAGACAGGCTTGCGGCGATCATTCCACGGGAAGGTCCACTGAATGGGGGTGAAGTCACGACGCCAGGGCTTCCTGGGCTTAAACCAGCAGTCGCAGGTCCAGTCCTCCTCGCCAGGGATATCGTCATCACTAATGAAGATAAATAGCAAGTGAAATTAATATTTTCAGAGATGTATTAGGTATAACTCACCCCCTAACATAGACGCGAACATAGCGCGAGTTCTTCCGGAACATCTGAAGGGCCTCGTTGAAGGTCATCTCCAAGGCTGGCACATCGTTGATCTGTGTGATCTCATCGCCCACCCGCATTCCTCCGCGCTTGGCCAGGCCCGTGGGCGAGACATTGACAATGGTCAGAGGTTCGAACTGATCGCTGCCGCCGGACACTTCCATGCCCCACATGGCATCGTAGAAGCTCATGATCCGGCGATCCGTTTCCAGCGTGTACGAGAACTGTAGCTCGTACTCGACATTGTCGAAAGCATCCGAGGTGTACTTGGGCACCCTAATCTTTGAGTCAAACACCATGGTGATCTCAACAGTAGGGAAGCTAACTAAAGCTGTTAGGATGAAACTGAATTTCAGGCTGTAACTGAGTCCCGATACCAACGGACGGGAGTCACTTTAACGTCTGGCGTTGGTGGCGCATGTAGGTGGCTTTTATAGCTACTAATTGGACAGCTAAGATGGATTCGAGGACAATGTCAATGTCTAAAAGATTTGCCAAGAACAGTGGGGAATGCCTAAAATTGCTAGGAACTTATTTTGCATTTTAAATAATTTTTAATAATTAGGTAAGTAAGCCTGGTTTTACTGACATTTTAGAAAAAGTTTGATCAGGGAATGCTCTCTACAAAGATTATTATACAACTTATAAAGTGATCTTCATGGTATCAAATTTTGAAAATTTGTTTATTAAAAGTCGATTTAAATATAAAAAATCAATCTAAGATTCTCTTTTAATACTCTTAAATGTTTTATTTATATATATTTTCTTCTTTTTAACAACTTTCCTGTATAAGGCACAACCCCCTGTACTTGAAAATTTATCGAAAGAAAATCAATGCAATTGATTTGCATTTAATTGTTGTCTATTTTTAGTGGCTGTGATTTTGGCTGACGGAAACAAAAGCAACCGACAACGAGGAGGTGGAAGAAGAACCCATGGCCGCTTTTGGCTATTGAAAGTGGAGCCGCTGCGAGAGCCAAGGGAGCCGCGCTTCCACTGGCTGTTGCAGTTCCAATTCCAGTTCCTCCACAGGCCGCTGAGCAAGTGCTAAGCACTTGGCCGGTGCGATTTGATTTCACTGACCTCGATTATGGCCGGCAACCGATATGGTCCCGAGTCTGGGAAGCTGGGAAACCTGCGGCTTTGCTGGACTATTGAATTATTCATTCAAGAAGCAAACAAAAAAAAAAAAAGAGGAAAAAAGAACATGGTATTGTCGGGGGAGCCACAGCCAAATGGCAAACCGGCGGCGACAACTCGCCTAATTACAGCGGATCTTCTACGGAATCTCTCGTACTTGTACGGTCCCAAATCCTCTCGTGGAGCACTCAGCAGCACTCGGGCTGCTGGCAAACTGGCAGCTTGTCGGGGCTTATGCAATGGCATTCTGTCTGGGATTTGCATCACTGAGCGTGGCCAGTTTCGGTTGTCATGGAATTTCATAGCCACAATGGAAAGGATTTGGACCATGGAATTGAGGTAATTACTTAGCAGGTGCCACTGGCAACTGTAGGACTTACCTGGCCAGAGAATGCATTTTCTCTGTATTTTTCCCTCAACTCGGTCACGTTCCCCTAGCAAGATTACAGGTACTACCCAATAATAGTGTTTTCTTTCTCAGGGCTTTATCGAAAATTAAATAGTCACGAATTTGTCGCCAGTTTGCTATATAAAGGGTTAAGAAGCAAGGTTTTGGAGCTTCAAAATAAACAAAAATGTCTTGTCTTCGAATTTTGCGTAAGTTTTCTTAATTTTAGATAAACTTTTCTTAATAAATTTCTACGTTTTTTAGTTACCATCACTTTGATACTGATTATAGCCATGGACTCTAAATTAAATCGTATTTTGTATATTAAAAAAAAGATTTTAAGTTGAGGTTTTAATAAAAGCTGTTGAACTATTTCTTAGTCCTTGTATTATTTTGGATGATTTTTCTTATTTCATATTTTCTTTGGTGATTATAAACCTCCATATCCAGCAGTCCTGTAAGTAGAATTTTGTTACTGGCAAACTATTTATATTTTTAAGAATCCCCTTACATTTCATAAATCCACATAAACCATTTTGGCAACCCCCAAAATAAGACATGTATTCATAGATATATTTCCCAACAAGATACATCTAACAAAAGCATTTTTAATATTTTTGTTTTAGACTTCTTAGGCCAAGCATTTCAGCTGATCAAACTTGGCTATATATGGCTTAATAAGGTTCACGGCCGTGTAAAACAAACTGACTACGCAGTTCTGCTTCTCAACGACCGACTTTTGGATGAATTGATATGCCAGCCTAATGATTCTGATAATGCTGCCATTTCGCTTGAGTGTTGGCTTGAAATCAACGCAATCGGCCAGCACACTGATAGACGACACAGAATTCTCGATCAGCTGAGCAGCGCAATCGGTGACCACCTCAGCACAGGTGAGATACTTGTCCAGTTTTTGACCTATGGCTGCCTCAGCCTGGTGCTTATGGCATAGCTATGGAAGAGTTTTGAAATAGAACTGGAATACAGTTTCTTTTTAGGTATACTTACAGCCAAAAAGCTCAGCAAAAAGGCAATCTTAATGAAATGCATCGGGGCTTCTTTTTAGACGGCTTCTAACCCACGTTTAAGGCCATGTGGCCATTTTGCCCTATATATAGGCCTCAGGATAATCGCTTTAGTAATGCCGACAGGCCTTTCTTATTCGCAATTTATCGCTTTAAGATGACCTCTAAGCCATATCTAAGTCTATCCGGGTGTGTCTAATCAAATAACCTTGAAAAGGACTTGAAGATCTTTATTGTAATAATATATAATAATAATATAAGGCAAAACTATGTATTTTTAAATAAATAAATATATGAATCTACATATAAAAATATATGTAGCAAACCTTGAAAAGGAATTGAATGTCTTTTTGGGAGCTAAAGCGATAACTTTACTTAACGAAGACTTAATCTTATAATTTACTTTATATAATCCTTTATTCCCTCTGCTAAAAAGGGTCTTTATATTGGTAACCCTCTACCCAAAGCTTCTACAATAAATGATCATCATATAATTGTGCCAACATGAAAGCCATGCTATTTTCCCATTTTATTGCAATTTGCTTAGCTACAATTTACACACATTTTCTTATTTAAAAGATATAATCATCTTCGTCCAGGCAACCGAGGCTGACAATTTGCTCTGAAAATGGCTTGATGGTGGCCGCCGTGATGTCTAGTAGATTGCGTAGACACTTGGGTTGGTCGATAACCGCCTTTTTGAAGAACGCGTAGATGGACTTCGTAAACCATAATAAGTCCCGTTTTGAGCCTTTCGCAGGAGGCTCTGCCACAAATCCGGTGCAAAGGTTTATTTCGTAGATAGTTGGAACTATTTTTCTGGCCAAAGCTGACGACGCTTCGATTACCACTTGGGCGCACTTGCCATACTTACTCCACTCGCTCTTAACTACGGCTTGGGCCTCGGTCTCCCTGGGACCCAAAAATATCTATTTAAGTAGATTTTGGGATATTTAAAAATATATTTTGATATATAATAGGATTGTAGTACTCACGGCCAAGAAACTCAGCAAGAAAATTGCCTTGATCGCGTTCATACTTCAGGGATTGTGAATGGAATGGGCTTTGGGCCTCTATGGATTCAGCTGTCCTATTTATAGGATTGTTTTCTAAATTGATTTTTCAACCCAATTAGATACGCCAAGTGTGCTGGCTATGGATCAATAATGGATTACGAAATTAAATTCTTTCAAGGTCAAAACTGAGACTAATTGAACTATAGATTGAGGTATGGTGGCTCAAAGCGCCACGTTTTAGTTTATAAATTTAAAAAATAGTTTTTGCATTGAAAATTTCCTAAATAATTAATCTTAGTAAATTTATACAACCAACAATGATGTTCTGTATTCAAATTATATTAAAATAACGAAACAAGTGGATGGATTTTTGATTTTCTATTAATTTATCTTTAATTATTCCATCAATCATACGCAATGTGGATCGTATATATTAGGTTCTGTATCCCTAAATGAATGTAGCCACCATTTTTAAACTTGCTGCCTTTACTGCAAGCTGCTCTAAACTTTATTTCGACATTGACAATAAATTTAACCTTATTTAGGGATACATTTAAATTCCTCAAGCTTGGCGATACTAGGCTTCAAGACATTTATGCCTTTCTGTATAGGAGTTACCAGACACTGAATATTCCCCTCGACGCTGCGCTTCAAAAGCTCGAAAGCTGCTCTAACGTATCCATATAGGGAATTCGTTGGATTTGGTGGCGGAGTGTAGTCAATGCAGTTCAGATATATTCGCAGATCCGGAATGTATGTCCTGACAAGGGTGGCAACCACTTTGGTGCCCACCTTGGCGCACTTTATGACTTCATCCCAGTTTATGGCATCGTCTTGGGCTTGACTCAAGGATACAAACTGTTTTTTCAAATTATAAAAAAGTAAAAAAAAAGAAATGTGGATATGATAACAAATATTTGTATATTTACTATTTCTAAGAGACTCTACTTACAGCCAGCAAGCTCAGCACTAGGGTAAACGTAAACAGTTTCATTGGAACTGGTGTTTAATTTATCAAAAGTCTCAGAAAGCTACTTTTGGAACGCCGCACTCTTTGCTCTATTTATAGGTCTCAGGATAATTGCATTCGTCCTGCCTCTTAGCAGTTCTAAATGCAGATAATACACTTAAATGTGATTAGAGCTCAATTCGTTTCGCTGTGTACATTTATTTATCAATAACTTTACTCTCAAGGTCACAGAGTAAAGGTTTAAAAACCATTTGGATTAGGTTATTTGTCTCATTTTTGTTTAAATATAATTTATTTTAATCCTTTATCAAAAACCCTTTATAACTTATATATCCTAAAATGCAATACCAGAAGCTTTATATATTTGATTAAAAAAGTCTTTACTGTTCTCTCTCTTTTAATAAAAATTTTATTATGGATTTAAAAACACAGAAACCTGACACATTTTATTGGTTTTGCTAGTCTCTGGATTTTTCAGCACAAAGGCTCCTCTACAAACAAGTACATACACTTCAAGGAGCTCAGCTCATCTGTCTTAGGAATCGTGACGGCAGACATTGACATATAGGCGTTCGCCAGACAGTCCAATCGGTTGTTTAAGGCATAAAGGAAGAACTGGTAGACCACCAAGACTAGCTGCATTAAATTCATACGTTCAGTGTTAATTTTGACCTCGTATTTAACGCAGTTAATCATATCCTTGATAACTGGCATAATCTGTCTAGAGACAGCGCTTACAAGATCCAGGCTAACCTTCAAGCATTGGTTGACCTTGATCAGGTTTATCCTTTTTGCTTCAATTGTCACAATTTGTAAGAGCTGTAAAAGGAAAAGGGTTAAGGTACTAAGGAAGGGTTGAGTCTAGATCAACTTACGAGCAAAGAACTCACTAACAGACACAACTTCCCTCTCGACATGCTGACGAATGACTGCCAATATTCTCCAACATTTCAGCGGATGTTAAGTAATTTGCTATGCTCTTATAACCACTTTTTAGACTTCATTCCAGTTTTAAAACTTTATTTAATTTCTTCTACATCATTTTGGTATACAAACCGAGGGCAAGCCCAAGTACATACATTCGTATTGGTGAAGTCGCTGCAAATGCGGAGCCAGGATAACCCTCAACCGATTTTCCATTTCCCAAAGGCAATTGACTTCCAAAGCCAAGCTTTGCAGCCAACTAAAGACCACCATGCCGAACATTAAAAAGCTTAAGTTTTCCAGATCCATGTAGTTCACGAACTTGATGCATTGGGTGAGATCCTGGAATAAGGGCATGGCGTGAACAGCTACAGCGGCTGTGGCTTCGGTAAAAATCTGCAGGCAAACGCCCACTTGTTTCATATTATATGTATAACCCCAGGTGGTTGCTAAAAGCTATGAAAATTGATTATTTTGTGAGTTTATAAAGGATCTTAAGGAATATCTTACCGCCAGACAAGAGAGTTTGAATAATAACTTTGCGCTTGCCATCTCTGAGATATGTCAAGGGACAACTAATGGAAATAGTAAGTTGATTTCTTTACTTCTCCCTGATTAAATAACTTAATCGATTTTGCATGCTTGTAAATATTTATATAATTTATACATAAATTTGTAAAATATATTAAGCTTCTAGATCGAAGTAAATAATTTGATTTGGTATGCCTATTTTCTCCAAAGTTCCAGAATTCTCCTTTCCTAAAGATGTAATGGAGTTTTCGGACTATAGAAATACAACGTTATTATTAATTTTAAAATAATAAACTTCACAATCTTCTCTTATTATTGTTCAATTATTATTTGTATTCTTAATTGGGCCAACATTTTGGAACAATATTTAAATAGGCACAATGCTCTATTTTGAATTGTTTCATATGCGGGTTTATAAGATCTTTCATGTCTTCCGAAAAAGTCTCGAGACAGCTTGGTCCCTTGGCAAGGTGCAATAGGAAGGAGGAGACCAACGCTCTGAAATCATGGGTGTCGAGTTCATACAAGTTCTGATTTGGTACAAAGCTTATACAATCGATTAACTCCTTGAACTTGGGCAGGATCTCTTTAGTGACTTCAGCAAGGCCCCGTGAAAAGACCTCGGCACAGGTGAATATATGTGCCGGATTGTAGCTTTGACATCTCACCAAACTGGTGTGAAAAATCTATATAAATAAAAGATTTATAAAGTTAACTTTTAAATAGGTTTAAAGCAAAATTCATGTTACCATTAAAAAACCAAGTAACCACAATGTTTTAAAGCTGTGCATAATGGAAGGGTTCCTGGTAAACTGACTTCAGATTTTATGGTTTGAATTGAGCCCAGAACTAAGTGCATAAAATTCATTTTATATGCTTCGCTTAATTAGAACATTATATACAAAAGATACCCCAAGTTTGCCAGAGAGTTAAAACACTTTTGGTAATTTACAGATTTTATTTAAAGCCGTTTTATTTTATATTTCTTTAATAGTGATACGCCCTGGCATATATCAATTTGTTTTGGATTATACATACACATAGCATAGGTTTTTCTTTGTCGGGGGTTCTTTCTTTCTCGATACCAACTGGTAGTCCTTGCATTGGTTCTGCTGCTCCTTTCGGTCTATTCTGTCATTTGAAACGTTTGCCAGGCAATCATCTCATTTATATATATGTTTATATATAGCCGATGTATATATTTAGATAGATTTTGAAATGTATTTTGCATGTACTATATACGCATACATATATAAGTGGAGTTTATGCTTGTTAACTCGCCTTGCTAATTGCTAGCTGCTCTCTCTGTGTGTGCAATTCAATTTGTTTTTTTTTTTTTTGGTAAATTCAAACCGGGCCAAAAGGGTTATTACATAGAGATATATCAGATAATATATAATGCTCGTATAATGATTATTGTAATTACAATTCTCTAATATGTTACAATTCGAAATTAATTCAATAGTTTAACAAATGTTTACATTTTGCTACAATTAACTCAAACCCAAAAACGCCGACTCTATATCCGATATTCCAACGATCGCTTAACGTTCCGTTTTCGTAACGAATACGGAGGAAAGCGATCCCCATCAACAACTTGGGGAGCGTCGGGACTTGCGAAGCTCCATTGTTTCCCCCAAATTTGATCCCTTAACCTGACCTAAGCTCGTGCTCCAACCAAAGGCAAAACGCAAATGAAATGTCAAGACCCTTTTCCTTGACTGAGGTAAAGCAAAAGCAAAGATTCAGTTTTAGTTTTTGGGAAATGTACAGGTGGCCATTGCATACTATAATTTAAGACTCTTATCAAAACTACAATTGGTTGTTCCGTAACGTTGTGTTCTTGCTTGAAGCTTTTGCAGGTGGTTCCGAGTGGGAGCATTGTGTGAGAGAAGCGAAACTGTGTGTGGGGGTAGGAAAGCCTTAAAAGCCGTCAACAACAGTTGACCAGGGGGGGGCGGGGGCAACAACTGTTCCTATAGCAGCATTCGTAACTCTGGTGTGTAAAATAGTTTCATTCGCATATAGTTTTCTGGTTGCTTTTGTGTATATATATTTGTGTATATATATAGATCTAACAATAATCGTTATCTTTATAGAGATTTCGCAATTCTGCTGAGCTATAGCCTATATACTGTACGGTCTTTCTTTAACACACACACACATACATATTTGGTATTATGCCTTTTCATCTTTTTCGTCGGTCGGTTAAACAATACAAGATACAAGTATTTGAAAATTTGTGTATAAACAGCAATTATATAGGGTTTTATACATTAATTCTTTATATATATATATATCTGTTTTGCTTTAGTTGCTCCATTAAAATGCATATACGTGTGTGTCTCAAGCATCATTACATAATTGTTGCATATATTTGAGAAAGGGAAAATCCAATACAATCTAAACTGATCAACATAATATCACGCTGGGAACTCGAAACTAAAAACGATCCTCTAACTAAATACCAAATATTTATACAATCGAATCCAACAAAGGCTATTTACAGAATTGTCCAAGAACTTAACCATAAAAGGGTTCTAAAATATAGGCTATCCGTATCTGATTGGAGCTGCAACTAATCACGAAATACATAATACATAATAATGATCTATAAATCCATTAATCCATGGTTGTTGTTGTTGTTGAACTACTTAATAATTACGTACGCTTTGCATTTGGTTTCTCTCCTCCCATAATTATCATATCTGACTTGATCATTCGATTTCATTATATTCTATATCCTACTCCTCCGATGGAATCCAAGCTATATAGGTTCTCAATCAGTTGCCAGCCGCTGCTGCGATCTTCGCCTGACCAGACGTCGGGCGATGCTCAGGCGCTGCAGCCAGCCATAGCCTGCGTCTCAGTAAACCAAAACGGATTCCATCGTGATCGTATCTCATTTGTTCGCACTATTGGCATTCGCCGCACTGCTGGCCTGGATTTGGGAGGCCGTTTGGCTGGCCGGCTCCAAGGTTCGACGCGCCAAGCGGGATCTAGTTGGGGGAGGTGGAGAGGAGTATTAGTATTGAAAGCCTTGTGTTAATGTGGGCGCATCCCATCCCCCGTTATGTAAACCTACTTGATTTGTCCAGCCAGCAAGGGATTAATGGCATACAGCCAGTCGTGCACCTCCTTGTCGCCGAGGGTCTGCAGCAAATAGCCACGATGCTTGGTCACCACACTGAAAATATAAATAGTTTGTTGTTAAACTCAAAAACAAACTTCATAATTTAAGAGGAGAATTAAGACCGAAACCCACCTGAATGTGTTGGGTATCTTGACCATGGCCGCCTGGTCCTCGCTGCACTCCACCTGAGCTGTGGCCAGATTAAGGACAGCCCGTTCAACGGGGTCCTTCTCCGATCGGTAGATAAACACATAAGGGCGACGAACAATCTAAAAGAATAAGTTTAAAATAATTACAAAACTCTATGAAAAATACAACCAACAAAGACTTACCACCCAGCGCTTCTTCCAGCCGGAACCGCCATGCTCCAGGACATTCAACAGACCCTTGCGGGCCACCACAGGACTGACACGGATCTCTTCCAATTCCGGCACATATAGGCGCAGCGGCAGAGCCGGTTGTGTGGCCGGGGCTGGGGCCTCCCAGCCATTCGGTGCATCCGACCGATCCGGTGAACATAATCTGGTAGGAACAAAACAAGAGCTATTAGCCAGAAACTCAAGCGATGAGTTGGTTTATTTAAGGCTTTGGGTTCTTTGGATAGAACAGAAAATTACCTGCGTCGAATTACAAATTTGTTGTTTCTAATTTTTTGTTGTGTAAAAGAAAACCGAAAAAAAGGAAAACATGTACAAATAAAATATTGAAAGTTTTGTTTTTTGAGTATCTCGAGTTATTAGGAGGGAATATGAGCGATAGAAGGTGGTTTTTAGTTAGCTTTTTGCACTGCGATAAGCGAATGGAGGAGAGAGAGAGAGCTGCTGGCAACCAATATAAACCAGAGACTGAAATCGATTAACTCCAGTTGCTTTTGGTTTCTATAATGGCTCGGTTGCTATTCTCCCTTTCTTTGCTTCTGCCAGCAGCTTTGTTCATGAAAATGGTGATGGTTACTAGCTTTGATGAGACTGTTCTACACCATAAGGTGGACCCGGATCCGGATCGTGAGAAGTACATTTGGAATCCCTTTCCGGGCCTTTGTGGCGAGAATGCCACTGTGAAGAGATGTGCTGGCGTTTGTCCCGAAACCTGTGCCTTTAAATCCCAGAAATGTGTGAGCTTCTGTGGCGTAAATTGTGTGTGCAAGCCTGGCTATGTCTTTGAGGAGAACCTTGAGCTGTGCATCTTGCGTACAGAGTGTCCCAAAGGCCTCAGGCAGCAAGTTGTGGAAACCCATCGTGTGTTTCAATAGAAGCTTTAATCTTTGAATTAACCTCAAGGAGAAGATTTATAAACATATAAATATGCATTTTTAAACCTTATTTTAATTGGGAAATCTTTTCTTAGGGGTTTCTTCCTGCTATCCGAGGGATTTTACAGATTTATCGGGTTGCTCTTGTGAGTTCAGTATGGGAGCGTGGATGAGGGGTTAGTGTGGTGAACTGATGTACCATGTTGTGTGCTGTGGTGTCGTGCCAATTTCGTTTGCTCTAATAAACCAAGAAAGCCGAATATGGATGCAAGCTAACTAAGATGGAAGGTGCTGTGGTGTGGATGCAATATTAAGATTGGTTAAGCGACTACTTACTCCATGGAATTGCTGGAGATGCAGCTGACGGTCATGTCGGCACATCCCTCATCGCTGGGCGACACATCCGACTGGGTCTGCGTGTCGCTGGCCTCGCTCTTGGTATAGCGTCCTAAAAACCAAAGACTCAGCAACTTACACCTTGAGAATAACCTGGTCACTACTCACCCTGCACCAGCTTCAAGCACTTGAGCATGAGATCCTGCTCCCGCTGGTTGTACTCGCGCTCTGGAATGATTTGCTGCGGATCCTTGACCGGTGTCTGGGGCGACTGTGGAATGACCATGTGTACGGGCGAGGTGGCTGCCCGGGCGGCCAGATTGCACACATCCTTCTCGGTCTTGGTGGTCGGATTAGGATTGGTGTCCATGCCCAGGCGTTCGCGCAGCAAAAGCAGATGCCTCATGCGGCCCACCTCCTCCAGCCGGGTGAGCTTCTCCAGCTCCCACTGATGATCGAAGATCAGAGAGTCGCCCCTTGGCCGCCAGCCATGCAGATTCTCCTCACCACGCACATAGGTGGAACTGGTGTCCAACACTCGGCGCTGACGCCTCTGCACACCTGCAAAAGGGGGCACAGAGAAACAGCAAGTGAATGGGGGCCAGCTCCAGAGATTCGGCAAGCGGAGTGCAAGCGGACCGAGTTCGAGTACAACTACATTGAGAATTGCTACCTGGACTACCTGCTTCGGATGCTCTGCGCAGTGCCAGCTCGTAGACGCCGGTCAACCGATTGGCCTCCGGATTGCGATACTGTCCGGAGAACAGGTGCTTCAGGGAGCGGGGACCGGTGCGAGCATCGCGGCCATAGATGACCATGCTCAGGTCTTTGGTAATAATGGCCGGCCGGGCGCAGTTCTCCAACTGAAAAAGGGAAATATTTATATGAAAATTTAATAAATGTCTTAGGAGCTCCCTTGACTCACCTCCAAATAAGCGCTCAATGTGATGTAGATGGTCTCACCACCCTGGGAAACCCTGTTAAGCAGCGCCGAGTTGTGCAGACTCGAGTCCCAGGCAGCCTCGAAGCGGTAGAAGGAGCGATCATCGCCGGGCACCTCTAGAACCTCGCCGGGGAACAGACCCAGCGATAGCACGCAGGCATCTTCATCCTGCTCGTCGGATGATTCCGGAGTATTGCGTATACGCCCCACCACCAGCTCATTGATATCCTTCCACTTCACCTCGGCCGTGGGCTCATGAACAATGGTGATACGAATGCGCCGCTGGATGCCCTGATGCAGCAGGAACAGGCCACGGCAGGGAAGATCATCGCTGTGCTCCACCACCTATTGAGAGATTGGATTAGTTTCCCTTTAAGGAGGAGGCTCTGTCCTGGTACAAACCGATGGCACATATTCTCCATTAGGCGCCAGCTCACAAATCTCAAACCAAACGAGAACATCGTGCTTGGCCAGCACCGTGGACGTGGGTGCACAAGGTAGAGGTCCAAACTTGGGACTGCGCACTGGCTGGCTAATGGGTATGCTAGGTGGCAGCATGCGGCGTGGTGGTGGCCGGGAAACAAACTCCTGCTTGGCATCCTTGTGCAAGGGATGCGTCTGGTAATGCCCGAAGATCTTGAACATAATGGGTTGAGTCTTCAAGTACTCAATGAAGGATTTGGTAACGGGAACAGTTATCTGAAAGGTATATTCAAATGTTGAAACTAAGAACCTTGAAGGAGGAAGAGTTATCTCACATTCTGCACATGGTAGAAGCCCAAGGGAGCACCCGAAGCAGAGTTCTTGACGGGCTCAGTGGAGAAGGCCTCCTCGTGACGATGCAAAAAGCTGGAAAGTTTATGTTAAATTGAAAATATATGCACAAGAGAATTTCTAGTTAGTTACTTGAACTGGCAGAATATATCAGCATACTCGGCGCCAATGCCTGTGGCCTGAAGAACGGTGACACGGAAGGTGAACTCTTTGCCCACCTGCAAGTGCTCACCGGGCTCCTCGGCATTCTCATGGCACTCCGAAGCCGAGTTGGAGTCAATGCCGCGACCAGAATCCACATCTTCAAGTTCTTTTGGGGGAATATCGTTGAAATATCGTTTAAAATAAGTCAAAATCCCCTTTAGACTCACCTTCCAGCTTGCTGTCCAGACCACCATTATCGATATACCGCTGCACATCATCCTTCTCATTGAGAGCTCGATACTTGGGCTTGGCATCATCCTCATTGAAGACCAACCTGGCCGATTGCTTTACCCCATTATTAAAGTCAATGGACTCCTCGTCCAGGACAGGCTGCACAGCAATCCTTAGGTAGCCACGAACATCGCCTCGCTCATTGACAATGGCCACTTTGTGGACCAGGGGCACTGGATAGAGCAGGTTGCTCAGGTAAATAAAGGAACGGCCCACCATGCGGAACCATGGAAAGCGATCGTAGAAGGGATCACCGCCAGTGAGGCTCTCTACATTATAGTCCGGCGAAGTTGGGCTCATCTCCGCCTCGTTGTGGTACATCTCGCGCATTAGCTCCAAGCGTTGCCTAAAAAATACATTTATTTCTAAGTTAGTAACAAGAAATTGCTAAGGATTCTGGATAAATATTATTATATATTTGCTTAGGAAAAAGAGGTGTGGCGGAGACAGCGTCACAGCAAGAAATTAGAAGCCGAATATATATGGAAAGCCATGCAACTACAACTAAGGATAGTTTTTCTACACAAACACACGTCTATATACAAATGAAACCTGCGATCAAAGCACACCTAGAAGGTATCAGATTGGCCAGTGTCAGGCGACCACGTTCGCTCTCGACTGGCGGCTGCTGCAGCTGCTGGTTGGAATGCAGATCTTGGCTGGGTGGTCCCATCAGGGCTCCGCTCAAGGCCTCCCCCATGTTGGAGGTATCAAACAGCATGGACGAAGGCGGGCTCTCGACATTGTAAATCTGTCGCATCAGCTCAAGGCGATAGCTTGGTGGTGTACAAAAATGAGTGGGATTGGGGATTTGGGATTCGAGGTTACAGGTCACGGGATTCGTAGTAAGAGAACCGAAAAAGTACAAATCAACATCTGTTCGAATAACCTAACCTAAGCTGTATTTCGGGCTTTGGCGAATGATGGCAATGAGTCTTTAGGCGTAAATGGTGGCGGCGTGATCTTCTTCTTCGCTTCGATTATTGCCAAAAGTTATACAAATGAACCAAGAAATTCTAGAGCATTTGATAGAAACTAGAATCCATGATGAACAACTACAACCACCATGCACGTACCAACGAAAGGATAACGACCAACTCAAAACAAAAGCCAGCTTTTAACTCTCAACCAAAGTGCAGAGAAAAATGAATGTGAGGAAGGAGGAAGTTTAAGAGTTCTCAATGGAGGATTGGACTTTGAAAGAACCTACCGTAGCTTCTCCAGGGACCAGTAGTGGGTGGCTCCATTCTTGGTATCGGTGACCTCCACGGCCACCAAGGTCTTGGAGACTGGTGGAGCTCCAAACTCATCCTCCTGGTGCAGAGGAGCCACACTGGAGGCCAGCTCGGGTGGCAAGGGAGAGTACAAGGTGTCGGTCAAGAGAGTGAATTGGAATTGCACCTGTAACAGGAATTTAAATTAGAAATAAATTAAATAATTAAAATTAAGACAAGAGACCCACCTTCTTCTTGAGCTCCACAGAAATGGCATTGGCTTCCTTGAGGAAGATGGCATTGCCCCAGAGATCGTCACGCAAGGAGGTAAACTGATGGTAACGCCACTTGCGGAAGGCCCAGGCAGCCAGGCCAGCCTCCCGAGCAGTCCAGCAGGACTCGTACATGGGATTGGCTGTTAAATAACCCATTTTTTTTATCACATCATTTAATAAAAACTTAAAATTTACTCACTGTAAACATCCTCCTCCTGATGGAAATCCTCTGGCGAGTAGCTGCTGTACATCGACATGGTCATGGACTGCTCCTCCACTTGCTTTTGCAAGGCATCTATGCGAGCCTCGTAGGTTTTGCGCTGCTCCTCAAACTGCTGATCAGCCTGGAGCTTCTCCCGCTTGTACTGCTCCTCGAGGTTATCCAGCCGCTTCTTCATCTCGGCCTTCAGATCGATGCCCTGCTTCTCGAGCAACTCACACTGGGCAAAGTTCCAGTCCACCTGCTGGGTGTCCGCCTTCTCCACCTCATTCTCCGCCTCGTTCTCCTCTTCAATCTTCTCGCGCAGCTCACGGGCCTGCTCTGGGTTGGTGAAGCGGAACACGTGATTCTTGCCCAGAATCACACGGGAGCCGGTCTTGAGGACCTCTGGTTCCACCAGCTTACGTCCATTGACATAGATAATGGCATCCTTGTGCGGCAGCAGGGTCACCGTGCTGTTTCTGTTCTCAAAGGTGCAGTGCTCCTTGAGGATGTGCGACCCAGAGAGCTGAATATCCTGGGGAAGATTGGCCTCATGGGTGCCCAGACGGGTTAAACCGTCCTTGATGTAGTAAAGCAGACACTCGGAGAGATTGGGATCTTCGTTAAGATTGACCAGATGAGGGGTCTTCTTGGGCGAAAACACGCCCACTGTGATGCCATCCTCCTTGACGGCCACGCCCATCTCGGCAAACACAGCCTCCCGCTGGAGGCGAATCTCCTCGGTACGCTTGAGTTTCTCCTCCCAGGTCTCATTGAGTTCTGATTGGTTTTTGTTGTTGTTTATTTTCTATATATATTTTATTTATTATTAATCTAAACTCACCTGCAATGAGTTTCTCGCTGGCCTGCAGCTGATCCACGGCCATTTCCGTGGTGGATCCATTGCGATTGCGTGACTTGCTCGGTGACTTGATCACCGTGGACTTGGTGAGCTCATCCTCTGCAAAAATGGAAGGAGGTTTACTAAGACAATTCTCTGACTTTCTATGAAAGTCACAAGCGCAGTGATAAGCGTGCTAAGGTTATAAAGGTTATGGAATACATAGAGATATGTAGGAACATGTAGATATATATATAAGGAACGAAGCGAATATGCCGATTCAGGAGGGACTCTTGCATAACTCTGGCCTGTCCACTTTCTCGCTTTGGCAGCAGTGAGGAGGACTGCGAGGAGTTGTCTTACTTTTCTTTTTACTTTTTCTTTTATTTCGGCAACTCAAATAAAACGCCATAAACATTTTCAGCTGAAGATCCTGCTGGAGGCTCTTTTTTTGGTGTTTTTGAAGGCAACATAAAGAGGACTTGTTGGTGATTATCATATGGGATATATATTCGTCCTGAAGCGGTATTTGGTTTTGAAGCTTTGAAGACGGTACAGCACATTACAGATGCACACTTACACAAAGACAATTTCAAGATAATTATGGGCAGTGGTTAACTACAAGATCAGTGCGTTTCAAAAACTATAAGTAAATGAATCAATTAAAGCTCTGAAACGCACTGTACATATTTGTATATATTTTTTATTTGTGATTATAACAATTTTTGTTGCACGTGAAGCCTTTGGTTTTTGTTTAGCGCTGAATTGCTTTTGGCTTTACTTACTATTCGCATCGCGCTTCTCACACACCACCTTGCCATCGGGTCCTAAACGAAATAGGTTTTTGGGTTTTGGTTTTGTTCTTTTGTTTCTCTAGCATAACTTACTAGTTAGTAACTAGAACTAGGACTAACTTAGGCTTGGGTTTCTTTGGTTTTCATTAATTTTTTTTGTAATATTTAGGTGTGGCGAGTAATTTTGGATGTGTGGCTGGGTTTTTAATGTAGTCTAGCTTATTTTGGAAGTAGCCTTAGGTAACTAGTGGGGGGAAACTCACCTTCCTGCACCTCAATACCCTCGGCCTTGAGCAGATCCCGCAGCTTTTGGATCTCCTCCTTGAGTTCGCGTATAAGCTTGGCATTGGCATCCTCGTTGACCACGGCCTTGCACACAATTTGCTTGGCACGATCCGCATAGCTGATATTTATATATATTAAATGATTATATTTCATTTAAAATTAATATTAAGCTCACCGCAAAGTGCTGAGAGTTTCGTCGTAGTTAATATCTGCTGGCGAGATAGCTGCTATCATGGCTGTCTTGGAATTACCACCCAGATTTTCACGCAGCAGCCAAGTCAAAGCTGAATCTCGATAGGGAATAAAGTCAGCCTTCTTAGCATTCTTTTTCTTGGAGGCCTGTTATAAGAAATACATATATTAAAAACTATTTGTGGTCTTTAAAAGACAAATATACTTACAGACTGAGGTTTAACAAGGCAGCAAAAAGAGTCAGTAAATTATTTATAGTTTTAACAAAGTTTTAAATAAGAAATCCTTACCACTTCCGCCAGGGCTGAGATAACTTTGCCCAAAGTGGTCAGGGACTTGTTTATGTTGGCTCCCTCCTTCAAGCGCGTTCCCTTGGCTCCAGTGGAATCCGCTCGCTCTGAACCGGCCAAATCCACCAGACTTATCTTGGAGACCTTCTCTGTGGTCAAATCGGTCATGGTATCATGGCGACGTTGGGTGAAGAAGATGGTGAAAACGGCATGGGAACGGGAGCTGGTTTCGTTCATGTTGGTGGCGGCCACAGTTCTAAAAAACAAAACAACATATTTTGTATAAATAAACTAATAAATTACATAAAATAAGAAAACCTACCGCGCCTTGTTGCCCTCATCAATGAGATCGTGTATATCCTGGTAATCAGTGACGGCCAATTTGGATAGGTCCTCCACATAAGGACCCAGCAAAGGATGCTCCCTCACACGCAGATTGCCCTTGTTTTTGGGATTCAGCAGATCCCTAACCCGTTCGCAGTAGATCTCCATATAAGAGACCTCAACCTGGTATTTTAAATATAACAAGAGTTAGGTTTTAGCCTAATTTAAGAGTTATATGAATGACTTACCGAATACTTGAGTTCATCTGTCTCCGTTTCTTGTATGCGTCCAAATAGATCCTTGCAAATCATGGGTATAATGCCCTCCTGCTGCTCCTCCTGCCTGCCCATCATGGTGTAAGACTTGCCAGCTCCAGTCTGGCCATAGGCAAAGATGCAGACATTATAGCCATCGAAGGAGTGCTGCAGCATCTCCTCGCCAATGTCCTTGTAGACCATCGATTGTGTGGAAAAGTCGGCATCGTGATGCTGATATAACAAGCTTTTATTATTTATATTCTTTTAAGGCTTTGGAATTATATAAGCTTACATCGTGCGACCAGTAGGAGTAGTCAAAGTTGAATCGCTTTACCGAATCACTTGTGTTTGGTGGTACCTTTGGGTTGGTAATGGCTGCAAGGGGTTTTTCGTGTTATAAAAATGTAATTTGTAGACATCTAGGACATCTCTTACCCGTGGTGGCCCCGCTCATCTCGATGATGCATTTCGACTCCCTGCTTATTTCCCGCGAGTTAAAGGGGCGCACTCGCACCGCCACCTTAACCGACGACATCTTGGTCTGGCTCTCAGTGGGTGTCCTGGTTTCCGGTTAACTGGAGTGGAAATAGAGTAGGGAAGGGAATACTCTTTATAAGCAAATTCAAGTCATTCGAGTGGGCTGTAAAATTGGCTCGGGACTTCTTCTAACACTCTGTCATTTTATAATTGCCACCAACTGGAAATGGTCATGTAGTCGTACTCGTACTCCATTGGCTCTTGTGGTGGCTACAAACTATGAGTCATGCCCCGGCAAGTCGCCAGGGAAATTTGTATTGAATTCAGGGGTGGGGTCGGTATTGGTTTCTGGCCCTTTGTGGATATTATTTGAACCATAAAAAGGGTTTCTTGATTTGAATAAGTCTTTGATTAGTTTTATTTAACTGTAAAACTCATCCCATTTAAGTTTTTGTACTTTAAAAATAATAAAAACGTACTGAAAGTACTTAAAGCATAAGTTTCTCAACCCTTAGGGTATTATATTGTTTCCTTTTTTTGTCATTTACATTTCTGGAATAATTTTCTTCTTTCGGAACTTTGATTTTATTCAAATAGTTTTGTGTAACCCCTCCAACACCCTCTTGACTTTCACACATCCCCTCAAACACACACACCCAGAGTCGGGGAGCTAAGGGAAAAAATTCCACAATCCACAATGCTTCCAATAAAACGCAGACGAGTGTCGGCCAGCACTCGAATGAGTCATCGAGCAAATACAAAAGGCAGAATAAAGAAAATCACTCACACCCTAATAAAGGAAAAAATAAAAAGGATTTGCCATATTTTCTTGGCAGATATTTATTTTATAATTACCTCTAAGTAAAGCCAATGAATTACTGGCTTACAGGATAACTATATCCAGGGAATACATCGTAGCACTAGGTTGTTAGATGGTTTTGATAGTTTTTCCTTGTTTAATCGCACTATTACGTTTAACGACTTTTCAGTTAAATTTAGTTTATTATTTGGGAAGCCAAACACTATTTTATTTTGCTTTTTTTGTGTTTTAAATATTATTTCCACGCAACCAACAATGAAATTCTTTTACTAGCAAACACTAGAGTCCTGAAATATTGTAAGACCGAGTTTGAGAAACTTCCAATGTCTTTTGTTTCGAATGCGCAGCTGTGAGAATTTCTCTTTCTCAGCACTTTCTCTCTATCTCTCTCTCTCTTCCTCTCTCACTCTCTTTGTTTACCTGACCAAAATACTTTGTTTATGTTTTTTTTTTTTTTTAATTTGACGAAACTGTCAAAGCAAATATGCAACAGCCTGCAGAAAGTTGGAGGCAAAAGTCTACAAAGGAATTGCGCAGAAGCGCGAGACAGGAGACATGTGGAGAGAAAGCAGAGAGAGCAGGTGAGAAAAAGAGAAAGCAGGAGCGAAAATGAGTAAGAATATGCAAAATATTTGTGTAATGGTTTTATATTTTGTATTTTTTATGATATGCAGACTGACGCAAGTCGAATTAGGATATTAAATGATACGGAAATAAGTTATATTTCAGAAATTCCTCCCCAGTTGGTCCTGTTTGCGATATCCTGACACCTGGCTCGGCTTTTAAGTTTTCGTTTCGTCACCCAGTCAACCCTCATTTGCACTTGAGACTCGAGCCAAGTACTTGAGGTCCTTCGCTTTTATTGTCCTCTGCGTCATATTGTGGGTTTTTTATGGCTTCCTGCAGGGCAACACGGCGGGCACTTAATGCCATATGTAGGACCTCCAGCCACACGCGCACACACAAACATACACACACTCGCGCAGGATATATCCTTCGCTTGGGTCGTCTTGACCTTTATTAATAAATTTCCATGTTGCCTTTGCCATGGACACCGTCGCGAGCCAGGAAATCTCTACACTCGACACTGTTCACACTGTTCGTGGAGGCCACTGTTTCTTGGACATGACTTTTGGTGGGCAAAGGGGAGCGGGCGGGAGGTTAGAGAACAAAATCAAAATTATGTAAAAACGAAATGGGCTATGTTTTTCGAGAATTTTGAAATGTTTGATCGAGCGAATTGATGAAATTTTGCAAATATATTTTGAAGCAATTACCAATTTTTGTTTCGTTTTTTTTTTGTATTTCTTTCTTTCTTTTTTATTATCGAGGTTTTAGATATAAAAATAACTTGAGAAAAAATCAAAATATTTTCTGTTTCAAGAACATTTGTGATTGCTGATGATAGTCCGTTTGATGTTCCTGCTGCATTTCTTGATCCTGCTGCTGTTCTTGTGTGTAATTGAATACTAGTATTAAGCTATCCAGCATGGAGCGCTTTGTGGTGGTGGCGAATATGATGGACAGCACCAGGATTGTTGTCAACAATAGGGCAAAAAACAATAAGTAACCAAAAGCGCACATTCGCGTAGCTTCCTTTGGACTTTAATAATAAATATCCCTATTATATATATATATATATATATATATGTGTTTGTGTGTATATGTTAGGGGGTCTGCCTTTCTGTATAACAGCGAAAATTTTGCACTCCTTTTATTTTAAGTAACAATTTGTTATCTAGTTTCGAATTAAATAGCTTTATTGAATTTCCATTTAATTTTGTTAATGGTTTATTTTCTTTACTTGGCTGCCTTTTTCTAGAGATTTTTCTTGGTTAACTTTTCAGTGGGCAAAACTCTGGGCTTTTCTGCACAAAATCGATGGCCAGCCAGCGGAGGGCCTCGGAAAATAAAATCGCGCACGACTCGAGACCAGAACGAACTGCACCCGTTAAGGGTAGACGACACAGTGAGCTCTGGCTCTGGGAAAGTTCAGAGGATACGACGACGACCAGCCCTCTGCCACAACGCATGCGTCAAAGTCCGGGAGTGGGCAGGAGGTGTTCCAAGCTGTTCCCAGTTGTGGGCCGCAAGAGGTAGTATATATGGGTATGCGAAAAATTTCATAAATTTCATCTAGACAGGAGGGGGGTCTCGCAATAACAAAACGCTAGCCTGTCATCTGGGCTGGCACAAAGAATTTCATTATTAACGCAAGGTGCTCGCTCACTTTCGCAGGAAGCGACTGTCACAACCCCCGTCTGATCTTATTATCAGCCATTTCACTATCGCTGCCGGCACAGTGGCTACGGCTATAGCCACTCTCCGATGACGTAAAATATACTATGTGGAGGGCCCTCCTCTTTTTTTTCGTAGTCTTTTATTGATTTCCCATCGCCTCGAGACCCATGACAGGCTCTGGCTTTTTATGTTAGTCGGTAGTTCATTTGTATACTTACTCCTCCGACGTAATTACATTGACATTGAAATCTGACGCTGACAGGGCAGTGAAAAGCTGGGGGCGTAAAGATATGGCAGCCTTTAAGACAAATATTTATGGTCTACAGTTTTTTGTTTGTCTGAACTTTTGCCACTTTAAAGGCAAATTATAAATATTTATTATAAAAAGTATATTATAAATCTATCTCAGAAAAGGTAAAATATATAAAATAGATCTAGTGAACGTTGCAAATTGTGAAAAATGTCACAGTACATCTTTCTAGTATTTAGTTATTATTATTTATAATTTACTTAAATTTCTTCTACACTTTTACCATGTCCAATGATCCAACATCAAATGCTTTCGACGATGAGTTTACGCATTTTTGGGAAAAGGTCAATTGTTTTGTGGCTCGCGAGTTTCCCTACGAGGAAAAGTGCGACTTTGTGAGTAGAGCCGTGGACTGCAACAGGAGCACCAATGTCATACCGTACATGCTGTTGATGTCCTGCAAACTGAAGTGCATCAATGCCTTCCAGGAGCATTGTGTCTTGGCTCTTTTTGGAATAATGTGCTTTTTTATGCTGACTATTCTGATAAATGTGGTTTACAATTAGTGAGTTACAAATAATATAATGTTTAATAATAAAAATATCATATACAAGAAAATAAAGAAGCCACTCAGATACACTTAGGGTTGGTATATTAGAAATCTATTATTTACTGAATTCGAAAAAGCTTTTAAAGAACCTTTGTGGTCTTTACTTTCAATCCAATTTGCTTAAATTTAACGAATGTATCCTTATTTCGATTTACAGCTACGGTCCCGCTCTGGAGAGTGTATCAAAGTTGATCCACCTGAACGAACATTTGGCTGGCGTCACCATATTGGCATTCGGGAATAGCTCAGCAGATCTGTTTGCAAACCTGGCGAACATAAGGAGCAAAGTCCCTGTGTACAGCGCCAGCATATCTTCGGCCCTGTTTGTGTCCATGGTCTCTGGCGGGATCATCTGTTACATTACCCCATTCAGGATGAATGGCTTTGAAACAGTGCGTGACATTTTATTTCTTATTTTTGGATTGTCTCTGGTTAATTTCTTTTTGATGCGCGAAACCGAAGTGTCGTCATTTGAATTTATTGGTAAGAATTGCGAATTGAAAAAATTACATCCCTTTTAAAATTCCTAATGGGAATGAAGTAATGTTAAACCCGAAGTATCCCTAGTAATTATGTATTTTTCTTTTCAAAAATATAGTAATGTTTTTGGTGTACATCTTCTATATAGTCGTAAATGTGGTAGACTTGTACTTAATGCGAAGAGAGGTCAAAAGTGAGTACAAGATAAAATAGTGGAACTTATAAATACCCATTGCTCATTTTTTCCTAGTTATAAATGCTAAAATTGATGAACTTGAGGATATGGAAGATACTGAAGAAAATGATGCCAAAATGCATGATTTAAAAAAGACACTAAATCGGTTTCAGGACCATAAATTGGAGATCTATGAGAAAAGACGTCAAGGATCGATGTCAAAAATGCAGTTCACCACCCAACGAATGACAATGCATACTAGAATAAGTGTAAACCAGGAGCAAAATAGGAATGCGATGTACGACAGAAGACGTGGAAAGAACTTTCGCCTATTCAAGGACTTCCTTTTGGCGGTGAGGCCCTTCAGATGCCGTGATTGGCGAACATCTAATATGGTCGAGAGGGCCATATTATTGGCAAAGGTTCCTGCCGTTTTACTCTGCGTCTTCTACATTCCCCTAGTGGACTACCAGAAGAAAAAGCACGGTTGGAAAAAGTTGCTAAACATCGTACATGTCGTGGTTAATCCGGCCATAACCGTCATGGTCTTCAAAGGTAAGAAGGTTATCTATGACCTCTATCTTAATGCATACCAAAATATTATTTAATTACTATTAAATACATTATTTTCTACAGCTGTAATGCTCACACCGGGTGACAAGCTCTGGTACATTGAGATCATAGATGATTTAAAATCTGGGGCCTATACCATGGCGATTACCGTGCCGATAGCGGTGTGCGTCTTTTTCACTTCACGGACCGACAAGCCACCCTCTTATCACTGGGTGAGTTTTGAAAAAGATAAATCCGTATCCTTGCTAACAAAATATCTCCGGCTCAAGGTGTTTACAATCATGAATTTAACTGGCTGCATGTTGCTGATCTACGTGTCAGCAACGGAAATCGATAGGGTTATTGAGGTAATTTCCCGTAACTTGGAGTTGGACGAGGAGTTCATGAGCGCCTCTGTGAAGTCCTGGACAAATAACCTGGGACCCTTGGTCGCGAACACGGCCCTGGCCATGCAAGGCTACCCAAAAATGGCTTATGCCTCCAGCATAGGAGGCCCCATTTTCAGTAAGTCTTCCCTGTATGCTAGATAATCCTGTGAAACTAATAATGTCTTATGTCGCAGCCATCGTCTTGTCACCCAGCATTGTATTGTTTGTCCGAAGAATGTTAAACGAAAATGATGAGAACATAACCGTGTTCGGAAACTACGGCCATGATGCCTTCTACTTTCTTTTGTTCGGACTAACGTGCACCCTGCTCTGGACCACTACCCTGGGATTCTTTGCCCGACGCTCAATGGGCGTATTCTCAATAACCCTATATGCTATATACCTTCTATATATCGAACTTATTCATTTTAATATCATACATACATATGGCTATGACCAACGGATTAGGCCAGGGTTTGGTGATCTATAGGGAATAGTTTATCGATCAATTGTGACGATATCTGGAGTAAAAACTATACTTTTTAAATTCTTAGTTTAACAAATATTTACAAAATTTGTATGGCGTGAAATTAAGTAATAAAAATTTGTTTAATGTATCGATAAAATATTGATATATTTGACACGAAAACCGATATTAAATCGACATTTTTACGTTGCTATATAAGTTTTAAAATTTCGATAAATAAAACAACGATTTTTTCGATATATGTACATCACTAAAGCGATATTGCGTCCCACTGGTAATATTTTGCTTTAGGTATATGAATGTTTTAGGAAATTTTAACTGCAGAACAATTTTCATTACTGCGCAGAATTTTCTTTGGGAGTGCGTAATGAAAGGTTAGGTGGAGAAAAACCCACACACACGCGCCAAAACCAACCCAAATAATTTCGAGTGCGTGTGTGTGTGACTGAGGCAAATAGGAGAAGCAGGAGGAAAATCGGGGGAAAATCGGGCGGGTCGTTGACGTTCATTGTTGGCTGCGCAATTCCTTTTCTTCCCCCTCAACTTTAAGAACTTTCCACCGGTGAATGTCAATGACAGTTCAAGAGCCAAAACATTTCAATTTTCCGCTGCATCATGTTTAAAGGATGGTTCACTGACTCTTCCAGGATCAAGCAATTAAAATATAACACTCGAGCAGACAACACGGCGGATGAGTCATCTGCCATTTTATTTAAAATTATTCTTTTTCGCTGCAGGCTGGGCCTGAAATTACATTTAAATTCAATTTTCAAGGCAGCCACATTTAAGAGCTTAAGAGGGGGTACAATGAGAGCTCTTCGAGTATCAGACACGTGTATAAAGCCTGCCCCTACATCTTTCCCCATTTCTCGTTTTCTAAAGACCCCCAGGACATTGAAGTATATGTCTAGAACATAAACGATAAATGCGATTTGGTTATTTAAGTCATTGCAATGAAAGCAGAGGAAAGTGGATAAAATATACGAGAAGAAAGAAAGGGGGAGAAGCGGCAGCAGCAGGCCTGCCCCACGCAAAAAAGCACAAACACAGTCGCACAGGCCAAACGGCGGATGACTCATCCTGGCAGAATGTTCGTGCCAAGCTTTTCTGGGACTGTGTGTGTGTGTGGAACCTGGCCACAGTCGCGTCCCAACGAAACGGGAAAGCCGCTGAGCCAAAAGGGCGGGGAACAGGAAGAAGGGAATATGGAAGGAAGGAAGGAAGAGCGAACCAAATGGTGAATCATCTTTCAAGAGGCAAACATTGCTTCCTTCCACCCCACAAGCCCTGCGTCTTCCACCCACTACCGAATATATATGTTTCTTTTTTCGGTTTTCTCATAATTTCAAGGTTTGTTTACTCCGTGTTTCTGCTACACAATAAGGAAAATAAAGAAAATATTATGAAATGAAGACTTCAGACTTCTTTATTAGGTTTTATAAGAATCTAAGAAAACAAGTCTAAATTTCAAGCAGTTTCTCTTTGAGATTTTTTCCATTTCCAAAATAACATGTTAAGCCAACAAAAGTTGTAGTAAAAACCCTAATTAAATATTATTTTTCACCGTGTATCTTTCTTTTCTGCGCCACAGAAAATCCCTAATGTCGGGCGGGGCATGGAATGTTGTAACTTTCGGTGCCTAGTTGTCGCTCCATATACACATGTATAGGATATAATTTGCTATACACGCGGCTGGCAGGACACGTTGATTAGCAAGTGATTTCCATTTGGAAAACGCTTTTTTCTCCTTACTTTTCCGTGGTGCTGACCGACCCGGCCACACGTGATATAGTAGACCGCAATGGGCGGCAGCCACGCCCCGAAAATAGGGGGCACATTGCATTTTTAAGGCTATTCAAGAGGGGAACCCTTAAAAGTGCACCCCACGGGCAACATAAATCATTTTGGTCAACCGCAGGACCACAGGTCCTTTCTCCTCTGCCCATCCCAAAACAAAATTAATAATAAACAAGGGAAAATTGTAAGGACAGGAAGCCATTTCGCGACCAGGTGAATTTTCCCCAGCCCTCCGTGCGTTGCCGCTTTCCTTTTTAATGCTGCCCAGCGGAAATTTATGTTCATTGCTTGGCGCCCCCCCGCCTTGGCACTCTTTTTTACTCTTTTTTTTTTCATAGTAAGTATTTTCCTTTATTTATTCACGAGTCTCTGGAAGCCACTTTATGGTGTGGTGCTTAAGCCGCGACTTTGAAAGGCGCTCTTTGCTGGATCAGCTATTGTTTATAAAGGAGCAGCTTGGCTTGGACCCTAAACTGGTCCAAATATAAACATATTTTCCCAAAGGGAAAGTAGTCTTGTCTGGGATTTGCTCTATTATTAGAAAAGCAAACAATAATCATTGCAAGCTGCCGAGAATCCCCTTTCAAATCCTGTGTACACTTAATCTCTCAATCAAGCTGGTCACTATAATCATGCCGCACAAGTCCTTTTCCCATGACGCACTTTTCTTTACACTGATAAAAATATAAATGTTGATATTTGGGATATTAGAGACATGTTATTCTTGCAAACAATAAATTCAAATAGGAATTAATGGACACTTTAATACTTGAAATTTAGAGATCTCTTTAAATATAGAAAATAAAATGTAAGTTTAGGCAAGAAATTGAATATTTATGATATCTTATTCGATATTTTTATATTTTATTTCCCAAAAGATTGATGATTTATAATCCCGCTTGGGGACTTACATTTTTCGCCATGCAATTCCGCGACGATGCGCAGTAAGGGGAATGCCAAAGGGACGCCGCCAGACGCCCACGCACGGCAGACAAGCATCAGAGACAGACATCCTACGGATATAGAATTGGGGTGTTTACCAACCCACTCCGATTTGACACTCCACTGGGGATGCAATGACTTTGTGCGTCGCATCGAGGTGAAGGCTGTGTCACCAGACGACTCTCCCCTCATCCACCCTCCCCCACCTCGCAAAGGTCAGAGGTTGGCCAGCAAACAATTGAATGGGCTAACAACAACGCCCTCTGAGGCTAGGAGCTCCCCTGGTAACTCGATATCCACTCCTGACGTCAATTGGCGAGGCGATAAGCAAAGTGCGTGGGCCGGAAAACATAAATTCGTCCCAACCAGGCGGATGCTCGCGAAACCTTTTGGAGTGACAGGTTGCACCATATGCTCGAGAGGGAAATTCGCAAACAGCGATTAAGAGGTTTTTTTATTTTTAGCAAGCAAACAGCTGCTTAACGGCGAGCTGAAGGATCCGCAACAGGATAAAAGTCGGAAGAGTCCCTATGGGAGATGCGTGCGCAGTTCTTGGGCCAACGGGCTGTGGAATATTGATTTTTCACATAATTTTCCGAGTACAGCCAAGTGGAGTTTTTCTCAGGGGCTTAAAAAACACTTTCCTCAAGTGTCATTGAGAAGTTTTAACGATATTTAATTGGTGCGTAGCACTCAGATTACTCACTTTGAACGACCACCGCCTTAATCTGCGGTGATAATCCTGCTCGGTTTTCCCCAAGTTTTCCTTGCACTCACTCAATCACAGTGTGGTTTCCTTTTAATATTGCACTAAAGTTGTTTGTTTTAAATGGATTTTGATAATAATTTCGAGCCCGCACAGGAAAAACTGAAGGGTTTTCCTTTGTTTCGTTTTTTTGGCGTTTCAAAGGACCGAATTTCCGCGAACAGGCAACAAACGACTCTGCCAGCGGCTGGCCATTTGTCCCACCATTCGGATACGCGTGCTGGAAAATGGCTCGCAGCTGCGCGCACGCAAGCTTGGGAAAACTCGGGGGAAAAGTAAAATTTTCCACCCCCAAGTCGTTGGCAGGCTTTGTTTTTGTTTGTGATCAGCTGTTGGGCTAGAGGTGGCAGGTGCACTGCTGATAGTGTTGGAAAACGCCATGCTGGCAGCGATATCTTGTACACTGAAAATAATTTCGATAGAAACATCCAAATCCAAAATAAATTTAAATGTTTTTCATATTTAACTCCCAATTCTTAGTTGCAAACTGGTACCAATTTATTAGCAGCAACACAGACTACAATTTAGGATCTAAGACCCGCCGATGCTTACAATTAAGACATAGATCAAGTCGCCCGGACTTAGCAGCTGAGTTTCTTGGCCTCCTGGAAGCGGCACGAGATGTCGTCCCAGTTGGCAATGTCCCAGATGGCCTCAACGTACGAGGGACGCACGTTTTTGTACTGCAAGTAGTAGGCATGCTCCCACACATCGATGCCGAACAGGGGAATCAGGCCGGTGGAGGCCTCCAGGGGATCCTGATTGGGAAGGGCGGCCAGCTGGAGTTTGCCGGACTTCTTGTTGTAGCCCAGCCAGCCCCAGCCTGAACCCTGGACCGCCACGGTCAGGGTGCTGAGCTCCTTTTTGAACTCATCGAAGCTCTTCCACTGCGACTCGATGGCCTTCTTCAGCTCGTCGCTGGGTGTGCTCTTGTTGGGCGAGAGATTCTGCCAGAAGATGGTGTGGTTGATGTGGCCACCGCCATTGAATCTGAGGGCCGGGGCCAGCTGGATCAGCTTGGTGGTGTCGCTCTTGCTCTTGGCCTCCTCCAGCTGCTCCTCGGCGGCATTCAGATTGTTGACGTAGGTCTGGTGGTGCTTCTGGTGGTGCAGCTCCATGATCTCCCGGCAAATGATGGGCTCCAGGGCGGCGTAGTCGTACGGCAGCTTGGGCAGCGAGTGCTTGCCGCGCACCGCCAGGCTGCAAGGGGGTCAAGAGACTCGTTTACACACATATATCCTCAAGATCAGGGCCGCCATTATAAATACAATGCAGTTGTTGTTATTGCTATTTATGTAATCAGCCGGCGTCGCATCGATTCTTTTTCTGGGGCGACTAAATTTCTACTTACCTCGCTGTCTGGGAAATTCTACGTGCCACAAACATATCGGCGAATTATTCAACTGCAAATAAAGTTAGTTGTAGGCCTTAGCTTTTTCAATCAAATAACACAAAGCTTACGTTCTTTTTTACTTTTTTTTGTTTTTGTTTTTTGAAAAATTTAGTTCTGCTAGAGATGAGCAATGAAGAATTTATCGATTCAGTCAGTGTTGTACAACAACAGCTTAAGCCTAACCATTTAGATTATGAAATTTTAAACAAAAAATAGTTTGTTTATCCTACAGAAGGTTTGAAATGAGCTAAATTATTTCTTATTTAAAGTTTTTGTAAAATTAATCACAAACAAAGTTATAAACTTTATTATTCATCGGCACTAGTGGTAATCGATAGTTCCAAATTTAGTTGGCGCCAATTTCAAATCTGTTTTTAGATAAATATATGTACGATACGTTTTATTAAATTTTTATTTACTTTTAGCAAACATTAAAGCTTTGGTATACATATATATATCTACGATTTTAAAAATTCAACAAAATGTATTAGAAATCATAGAACCATTCGTAAATGTCGTCTAATCTTCTTATGTAGCTCTTGGGCGCACCATCATGTTAACAGTTTTTAGGCTATACACATCACCTCTCCAATAATGCCAACTTACACCACAGCCAAACAGATCACTGTGAAAAGCTCCGCCCAAGTAAAGGGCATTTAAATTACTGTAAGAAATCTTAGATAAGGATCTGGATTTTTAAGGATATTACATGGAGGACTTTACCTGCTTTGGCAATCTTTATACCACCAAGCTCCCAATCGGAAATTGGCGCATCTGTTGTTGTCCTTGTCGAATGTGCTAAATGGTCGGTTGAGATGGTTAGCTAGGCCATCTCCGGCGGTTCCTTGGTAAGTTCCGAGTGATTTTAACGTGTACTGACTGTTGACATCTCCCACTTTAAAGAGACTGTAACGAGCAAATGCCGTTTCTCCATTGAAATCCTCCAGATGTACGTACAGCTCTTGGGGCTCCGACGACGTTATCTTGTACAATTTATCCAGGCCGAGCCAGAAGCTTCCATTCAGGTCACCGAAACCATTTTCATATGAGGAAAACTTGCGGTAAAAGTTTACTTCGTCACTGACCCTTCGCTGGAAGACAGTCCAGCCCCTTCCGGCGATGGTCGAATCGCAAAAGACATCGAAGACGTCGTTGCCCACTTTGATCTTGTACACTCCGCTTACGCTTGGATTGATCTCCGCGCAAGATGAGTAATACTGGTCACAGAACTGGGACTCCTCATTCACGATGTACTCGGTAAAATCGGTAATGTTTCCATTTTCTGCACTGGCAAAATAAACTAGACCCAGCCAAAGCCCGCCTAGTACGAAGTAAACTGTATTCATTTTGTTTTCGGACTGATACTGAAAACCTTCGGGGCAAGCAACCTTTTTATATACATTTTCCTCAAACTTATCAATTTGTCACGCGTAGTTCTAGAATGAAGTTCTAAAGACAGCCCTAAATCAAATGTAAGATCTTATCATGCAGCAATATAAATTTGTAAATTGTAAATTATTGTTTCCCTTAATGTAACTAAGAGCGCAAAAGAGTCAAAGACTTCTTAATCCCCATATTTACATTATAAGTTCAATTCAATCACATTTTCTTAATTTTAAAATAATTTTATTAGTCGTGTGTCGATTATAGTCTTTTCTTTTATTTCTGATTAAAATTTGTATTATTCTAAGTAATAGAAATAGGAAAACATAGAAATAGTTTAAGTGCAGCAGGCCATTATTTAAGTATGTCACTTTGGCTTAGTTCGGACGCACCATCATATGTACAGTTTTATAGCTGTAATAAAAGCCCTTCCAATACTCCCAATTTATTCCAGAGCCAATCATATATTCATCTTCGTAAGCACCACCCAAGTAAAGACCATTCAAATTACTGTGGAATATAATAGTTAAGAAATGAGAATTTGAAAAATAAATTGTACTACGACTTTACCTCCCGTGGCAGGTCTTATACCACCAAGCTCCATGTCTAATTGCAGCACAACTTCCAGCGTTATCCTTGTCAAATGTGCTAAAAGGTTGGTTAAGGCTGTAGGTCATACAATCCCCGGCAGTTCCAGTGTAGGAGCCCAACGAGCTAAGCTCGTAATTACTGTAAACGTCCCCCACTTTAAACAGGCTGTAGCGAGCAAATCGGGTCTCTCCGCTGAAATCCTCCAGATGGATATACAGCTCCTGGGACTCCAGCGACGTTATCTTGTTTAGCTTCTCCAGGCCAATCCAGAAGCTGCCGTTTAGGTCACCAAAGCCCTTCTCATAAGAGGAAAATTTGCGGTAAAAGTTCACTTCGTTACTGACCCTTCGCTGAATGACCGTCCAGCCCTTTCCGGCTATAGTCGAATCGCAATAGACATCAAAGACATCGTTGCCCACTTTGATCTTTTGGATACCACTCTGCTGGGGGTCGATCGCCTGGCAGGAAGAGTAGTGCTTCTTGCACGTCAGATTGTCGATATTTGCGTTCGGTATATACTCGGTGAAATAGGTAATGTTTTTTATTTCGGCATTGGCTAAATAAATTGGACTCAGCCAAAACAAGACTAGTATGAAGCAAACAGCATTCATATTGATTACGGACTGACACTAAGAAACTTAGAGGCAATCGGCCTTTTTATATACATTTCTTTCGGTCTTATCATTTCTTTGCGTAGTTGTTAAAAGCAAAGTACCCAAACCAGCCCTATTTCAAACTTAATACCATATATTTTATATTCTTTAATAATTCTGTTAAAAGTCAAATGAAATATAATAGTAATAGGTATATTTATCTAGCCCTCTCTGGCAAGTGCTAAGATATTCGTATAAACGCAATCATTAGCATTATATTACGCTGACAACTGCTGCATTTTGATTCTAATTAATTGCGAATTTATTAAGCCAAATGAGGCATACAAATGTGTGCGATTGCCACATCGCGGCAAAACGCAGTAACCTTAACTTCCTTCCACATTGCACGTGCAACGCAACGACAACAACAAAAGGTAAGCTCCAAGCTCCACGTTTCGTTTTTGTTTCGTTTTGGAGGAGCGTTCACCTTCATAATCATAATCGCCGGAGCTCGGAGGGAGCTCGAGCTCCATCATTTTCATTTCGCAGTCAGCTGCACTTGAGGCCCCGAGGCGCTTTTGTTTGAGCACTTCACTTGATTTCGATCACGGATCCACCGTAAAATTTGTTTTGGAGACAAACAACACCACAGCGCGTGCTTGAAGAGAAGCAGCTGCAGCTTCACAGGTATCCACATCGGATTTGGCTTTATCTATATATATATGTATATAGCTCTAGCATTCGCATTAGCCCTTCTAAACGCATCCGAGCATCTGCTATCATATGGAGATCGCAGCTGGGAATTAAGGTTGCAGTGGGAAAAATTAGTAATAAATATTTAATTTTATTACAAAATGCTCCCAGAAGAAGCTAAGCTTAGCTTCTTAGAGAAGCTCTTTTAAATTTATTTTAAATAATTTAATTTAATTTTAAGAGCTGACTTTACGATGACTTGCATAGGCGATCATTTGTCAAGACGATAATTTGTCAATAATTTTAATACATTTTTCAGTGTACCTTTTGAAGTGTAAAGTTCAATAAACTAGTACCTGGCCCCATATACAGTGGCAATAATTATTACGCGATCGCCCCAGGTGAGGCTGGGCTTTGAGCCAGAATCGAGTTGACAGCCGCTTGGAAAGGGTTTTCCATGTCAAATGGAAATCTGTGCCAAGTCGCTGGCTCTGCGGTGACTGTTTCATTTTTCACTTATTTTGTTTCTTTCCATTTTCATATGACTGAATGAGGTAGTTCCAAGGTTGCGTAAATGCATCACTTCACTTCGCTCCTGGGGGCAGAGCTACTGCAATTTTGTAAATTGTTTCCATTCGGTTACCTCATGGCTAACGCGGATTTATATATCACTTTGGATGGGCATATAGCTTCTTGTTTTGTTGTATTTATTTTCTTATTAAATGCCCCGAACAACACAGATGAATTCAAATTCGTGAGGCTATAAATTAAAAAGGGACATGCTGCACAGCTGGAAGAGGGGACTGAGTGGGTGGGTGGGGGACTGAGAGGCATCATTGTGTCATGCCGAGAGTTGTGGCTTCATGAGCTTGTTGTCTGATTTTGGCCTGGTTAAGATGTCGCCTGGGACTCGAAGATGATGTCGCCTCAGTTGCTAATTTTATATGCATGCAACAGAGCATGGCCTAATGCGACGTCGGGTGCCTCGGATCCATGTGCATGTGTCTCAGTGGCCAGAGGTGATAGTTCCCAGGGTAAAAAAATAAAAATTCACCATTTCCCTTGCCTAGTTTAAGGTGTTAGTCCCACTTTAATTTGTAGCCTTGGCCATCTCACTCTGTTACTGGTTATTACCTGTTGCTTTGGTCCTCGTGTCGCCTCAAATTAAATAAGAACGGAAATTTATGCGATCCCCGACTAGAAAAACAAGTAGGGTAACTTACAGGAAAGACGAAGCTTAAATACCCTTACGAAATATAAAAGTATCTTCAATGTTTACTTTAAAAAGTATTTAAAATGTGGTAGAATTCTGTTTATTATTTGGTCTGCTATTAAAAAATAATTTTTTATATTCACAAATAAATATATAAAATAATCTTACACACTCAAAAAACTCACCCTACCCACAGGAAAGTATACCAAAAGCATCCCTAGCTTGTGCCTTCTGCGCAGCTGCTGGAAAAATTGTCAAATCAATGGCAAAGTCCTGGCTGCGCTTTCCTCTTGGCTAAAAGTCCTGGCAGCTGTGAAACGGAATCATCCAGTAATGAACTCATTCAGCCAGCAGCAATGGTCCTGGTGGGCAGTGAGTCCTCTCGCCTGCGATGGATTTGCCTTATGGGATTGGTCATCTCCTGGTATTCGCTTTACGTGAAGTTCAGGCTAGATGCAGATGCGGACTACAAGCCCATCTGCGATGTACACGACAACATAAGCTGCTCGATGGTCTTTAAGTCCATGTAAGTGTATCATTTTTGATGAGATGATGATATTAGAATAAAACTATCTATGTTTTAGCTATGGCAATGGCTTTGGTCTCAGCAGCAAAGGGAGTCCACCCAATGGCGCCATAGGATGTGTCTTTTATGTGGCTTACTTTGTGAGCTGTAAGTTAAAGTCTTGATAAAATTAAATTAAATATGTAATTATATTTATTTGCTTTGCAGCTTTCTTTGAGCACAAATGGCTTTGCTTGGCTCAACTGGCTCTGTGTGTTGTGACTTTGTTTCTATGCATTTATCTGGCTTTCCTGCTGGTCTTTGTTTTTCAAGACATTTGCTTGGTGTGTTTGGCCATCTACCTCATACACACCTGGCTCTTCCAGGAGGTCTGGAGGCGCTACCGACGTCTCTATATGTGAAGTTTTTTTTAAATAAAATGTTTACAAGAAATTTACAGAAATTAAATAGTAAAGATAAAGCGCTGAGATGAGCTACTTGGTTTGACCCGGAGCTAAACTGGTGACGTGTTTTAAAGAAGATCTTCATCTTTACATGTTCATCTGGGAACTTTGACCCGCACGTCTGGTTTCTAAGCAGGATGCTGAGCTGCCTCCAACTTCCAACTCCCATGACCAAGCACGTAGTGGAGCAATTAATTCTGCACGTTCCCATTTTGCCGGCGAAGGCTGTGATCTGTGATCTGTGGATCTGTGAATGGCGCTACCGGCAACCCAGAGCTAACAAGGTGGGCGTGCTGCGAAAACTCAGCGCAATTAATTTCCCATAAGGTTCGGGAATCTCTTTGTGTGGGCTTGGTGTTTCGATTTGGTTTGGATGGGCGAAAAATAACTGAATCAATGAATGGAATGGAAGTACAATGGGCATAGCCATACATCATTCAAGGTGATGGGTACACTTCTAGAGAAAAATTCAAAGAAATCTTGGATTTGTAGAGTATACTATATATAGTGAAGACTCTTCACTGGAGAGGGATATGCTGAAAAGTTATAGAATCATAAAAGAAGAAGTTTACTTTATTAACATTTTAATAACAAGAAACTAAATTACGGATCCTTTTCCTAACATTCTAAATTATAAATATATTTTATTACTAGATAAATTCTACAAATTAAATTAATATTAACTAGTTAACCTCCATAAATAACTTTGATTTAGTGATCTCCAACTGTCATTGCCTCAATTTTCCATAAAATTCCCCAAGATTAAGCTCCCCATTTCTAGGGTACAGATCTCATGCGTACCCTTCATCTACATGTTCTCCATTGCCATCGTCACAATCTCTCAACCGATCCGCAATCACCCACAAAGATCGACTCGACCCTTCTACACCCATCAGCGAATCTCTGCGCATCCTCCTCCAATTGGGGTCGCCGCTGGCACGATCTTCTTCAATATGTCGCTGCGCTTTTTATTATTTTTTACTCGCTGCGACAAGACAAGGCAAACAAATGCAAGCTTTGACGCTTGTCACACCGCTGATCCACTGAGCAACTAAACTTCGAGCAACTGAACCACTCGCCGAAAGAGTGAGCAGCGGCAGACGCCGCCGACACATTCACCCGGCGAGGCGACCGAGTAGACTACTTTGGGCCAACGTAACTACAGATCCAGAGTTGGATGCTGCGATGCTGTAAATGGGGCCCAGCACAATCACCACCTCGCCGCCTCGAGAAGATGTGCGCCAGAAGAAGGCAAATCAGCTCGAGACCGAGAGCCAAGACTTGGACCCTTCACGTGCGATCTCGGAGCACGGTGATTGAGATTTTTGTTTTGGGCAGGCGGCGGCTCCATAGAATCAGCCAGCAGCCACTGCATCTCCGAAGACGTTCGTATGTGGCGGCGGCAGCAGCTGTGCCGGTTGCCACACGCTGCACAGCAACAGCAACAGCCACAGCCACCTCCAACTCATAATCGAGTTCGTGTGTGCGCAGTGTGTGTGCATCCTAGACTTTCAGTTTTCGGTTTGCCACATATAAATACGCCTTGTGGCAGCAGTCACAGATCAGTCAGAATTCGGCGCTGCTCCCAAGCGCTAGCCTCATCCCATAGAGATACCAGAGATTCGTTCAGTGGTGGTCCGTTGCCCAGCTCCTGCTCCTGTGGAATATGTTCAAGCTACTCGGTGTGACGCTGCTGCTGGCGGCTGTGGTCCTTGGGCGGCCGGAGCCGCCTGTCAACTCGTATCTGCCGCCGTCGGATAGCTACGGAGCCCCGGGTCAGAGTGGCCCGGGTGGCCAAGGCGGTCCGGGCGGCAGGCCCTCGGATTCCTACGGAGCGCCGGGCGGTGGAAATGGAAACGGAGGACGTCCCTCGGACAGCTATGGTCCTCCGGGTCTGGGTCAAGGCCAGGGACAAGGCGGCTTCGGTGGCAAACCCTCTGACACCTATGGAGCTCCTGGAGGTGGCAACGGCAATGGCGGTCGTCCTTCGAGCAGTTACGGCGCTCCTGGCGGCGGAAATGGCAATGGCGGTCGTCCTTCGGATACTTATGGTGCTCCTGGAGGTGGAAGTGGCAGTGGCGGGCGTCCTTCGGACTCTTATGGTGCTCCTGGAGGCGGAAGTGGCAATGGCGGTCGTCCTTCAAGCAGTTATGGTGCTCCTGGACAGGGTCAAGGCGGCTACTCCAACGGAAACGGCAACGGCGGCCGTCCTTCCAGCAGTTACGGCGCTCCTGGTGGCGGAAGTGGCAATGGCGGACGTCCTTCGGATACCTATGGTGCTCCTGGTGGCGGTAATGGCAATGGCGGACGTCCTTCGGATACCTATGGTGCTCCTGGTGGCGGAAGTGGCAATGGCGGTCGTCCCTCGAGCAGCTATGGAGCTCCTGGCCAGGGTCAAGGTGGCCAGGGCGGATTTGGTGGACGTCCTTCTGACACGTACGGTGCTCCGGGCCAGAACGGCAACGGTGGTCGCCCCTCAAGCAGCTATGGAGCTCCAGGATCCGGACCCGGCGGTCGTCCCTCCGACTCCTACGGACCTCCGGCCTCGGGAGCTGGAGCAGGCGGTGCGGGAGGCAGTGGCCCTGGACAGTCTGGCGGCGGCGGCGGCGGTTCCGATTACGACAATGATGTGAGTAGCTGGTAGTTTTGTAATGGGAATTGGGAAATGGGAATTGGGATCTGGGATCTGGGATAACTGGTGGGAACACCGCCCACCAAAAGGGAAACACTGCTCCACCGCCCACGCTGCACACTTGCCCTTGCAATCTTTTTGGTAGAAACGTCTCGCTCACCTGCACCGCCTCCTGCGTTCAAAGCTTGCATCCCCCGAAATCTGAAAAATCTGAAATTCTAAAAACCTGAACTCTTGATCCTAGCCACTCTATCTCTCTGTGTTTCTCTCTCTTTCTCCACACGCCCCAATCCGCTCTCCATTCTCCATGATCCAATGCTCCTCGCTCTCCATTAGGAGCCCGCCAAGTACGAATTTAATTACCAGGTTGAGGACGCGCCCAGCGGACTCTCGTTCGGGCATTCAGAGATGCGCGACGGTGACTTCACCACCGGCCAGTACAATGTCCTGTTGCCCGACGGAAGGAAGCAAGTAAGCGGCGTCGGCGGCGGCAGCAGCAGCAGCAGCACCAGCAACTGGAGTGGACACCACTGCTCCTCCATCTGCTCCTCCTGTCACTGCTAACATTGTGTCCCGTGTCTATCTCTTCCCCAGATCGTGGAGTACGAGGCCGACCAGCAGGGATACAGGCCGCAGATCCGCTACGAGGGTGACGCCAACGATGGCAGTGGCAGCGGTGCCTCAGGTCCTGGTGGCCAGAACCTGGGTCCGGATGGTTACTCCAATGGCAGGCCAGGAGGCAACGGCGGCAATGGCAATGGCGGCTACTCGGGCGGACGTCCAGGTGGTCAGGATTTGGGAGCTGGAGGCTACTCCGGTGGCCGTCCAGGTGGTCAGGATTTGGGCCCAGGAGGCTACTCAGGTGGTCGTCCCGGTGGCCAAGACTTGGGAGCTGGAGGCTACTCTGGTGGTCGCCCAGGTGGCCAGGACCTGGGAGCTGGAGGCTACTCCAACGGACGTCCAGGTGGTCAGGACTTGGGTCGTGATGGTTACTCCGGCGGACGTCCAGGTGGCCAGGACTTTGGCCCCGGGGGCTACTCCAACGGCAGGCCAGGCGGTAATGGAGGCAACGGCAACGGAAATGGTGGCTCAGACGGTCGCGTGATCATCGGTGGACGTGTCATTGGTGGCGGCCAGGATGGCGGCGATCAGGGTTACTCCAGCGGACGTCCGGGCGGTCAGGATCTGGGACGCGATGGCTACTCCAGCGGACGTCCCGGCGGTCGCCCCAACGGCCAGGATAGCCAGGACGGCCAGGGCTACTCGAGCGGCAAGCCAGGCGGTCAGGGCGGCAGGAACGGATTCGGACCAGGTGGCCAGAATGGCGACAACGATGGCAGCGGCTATCGGTACTAGAAACGCGACTCCCAGACACATTTAGCTAGATCCTTCGAACTTATAGCAATACACCTAGGCGTAAGTCCTTCTAGAACTATGATCTGTCCTCACCGCCTTCTTCGACATCTCTTTGTCCCATTCCCATTTTTCTTCCCCCCTTTCGCTGTCCTCCGCCCATCGAGCTTCCCCCCACTTCCTCGTAGCCATAAGACCCAGTTGTTGTAAATGCAAGTGCGAAAAATAACCCAAAAAAAGAATGAAATGATAATGCTACACATCTGATGTAAGTAAAGGAATTAAATATATATTTTTATACAAATTCGAGGGTAGAGTTTTTATTTGGATTATATATTAATTTTACAATCCAGTGCGAATAATAATGCCTAAGGATTTCAGGAAAATAATTTGATTATTTTTTCCCATCTAATTCAAACTGAGCGCCATAATTTGATAATCGATATATACTATAGTTGCTTTCGATTCTTTTCCAACACTATTTCGCCTGCAAATGGCAGTATTAGGTTTTTATTACAACACTTCGCTTCGTCCACACTAAGAACGGTCACACTTTGTAGCGTCGGCGTCGCGCGCGGAATATATATTTTTGCTTCTGCTGTTTTTCCGCATTTTCTCCGCTCGAAGGAATAAACAAACTGGCGGGCCAGAAGCGGAAGGCCAATAAGTGTGTAATGAATAGCAATTAGCCGAGCGTGGCGTCGCGCGTGTCATCCCACACACTAATTAACCGAATTAAGATGCTTCAATTGCTGCTCGAAGTAAGTTCCGATCGCCGCTGGCTCTGGCTTGTGTTTTTGTGTGCTGTGAGGGGGAGTTGGGGGGATGCAGCCGCCTATAAATAACAACAATATGCAGGGCGCTATTTCTATCTTTGTCAAATTGTCGCCCAGAGTCCAAGCATTAAGTATATCAAGTGCAGTGCGCGTTCTCTTTCGCACCGCCGTCTTGTGTATTTCGGTGTGATGATTACGAAACTATGGCAAAAGTGGGCGGCGGGTGGCCTGTACACACTTTGCATACAATGAGCTTAGAACGGAGAACCTTTACAAAAGCAAATTGCGTGTTCCCCCGGCTGTGTGTGTGGGTGTGTGGGTGTGTATCCGTATCTGTGTTTATGTTCGGCTTCCCTTTTCGTGTTCAATTTGGTTCCCCGTTTTTTTTTCGCTATCGATTTCTTCCCCCCCTAGAGTCAATGTGAATATATGTATATTTCTTGAAGTGTGAATCATCATCGTGGCGGGCGGACAATCAATAAAATCCACTTAGCACTTGGCACTTCCTTTCGGCATTAGATCAGTTGATAAGCGGCTAAGTGATAAGGAGATACACACAGAAAATGCCCGGCCAAAGGCAACGCCTCTTCAAATTTCGTCTGGCAGCTGTTGTTGTAGGCCTGCACTTAAAGAAATATTTGCATAGTTTTTGAGATATGAGCTGAGAGTTTGCTATGTAACATGGGAAAGCTGTGTTTATATCCTTAAAGTGTATTATAATTTAGAATAGAGAAAAAGTACTATATTTTATTAAACATTTTAAAAGAGGCAGCATCGTTGGAATTGTCATAAAATAATAAACAAAAAAATGGGGATTTTAAAACTTAGGAATGCACAGAAACACAGAACATATATTTGATTTAAAATTAATGTTGATTTGGCTTAGTTATTGGTTTATTAAGTTTGACTTTATCATAACAATTACATATAACAATAAATGTGGATATAAGGTATGCGCAGATTTTATTTCTTTCAATTTGCTTAAAAAGAAAAAAGATTTAAAAACTATTTCTATTAAGGTTTTCCTATTAAATAACATTACACATTACACTTTATAATCATTTTTTCAATTATACAAATATACCTAAAATCGTCCATCTAATATCATAGTACTATATATCTTATCATATTACCTCAAACAAATCTTGGCAAAGATTTAATCGTTTTACAAGGAACTCTTGACAGATCCTTTTTCGTTCCGTGTAATGGGATTTTCTCAGACTCGCTCAACAGGATATGGACGACAGATGTTTTTGCCTGCGTTACAGAGATGCTTAAATGCTGCATTTCAAGGTTCACCTCTCGCTCTTTCTCGTTTCCAATTGCCTTTTGTTCCTATTGCTGCGTTTTAAGTACAGCAGCCACTCGAACCAGAAATTGGGTAAGTGGCTCAGTTCTAGGCTCGATTTCCCGACTGGGCTGTGGATGCTCACCAAGTGACCCACTTTGACGGCTTACACACATCTGTATACTAAGTATGTGGTGTGTGGATCGCAAAACACACATACCACACAACGCATAGAACAAAAACAAAGCCCGAGGAATCGGACAAGAAAGAAGAAACCCCAGCTTGGCCTTCCTTCGCTTTGTTTCTTCGTAAATACTCTTTCAGAGCTCAGGGTATTTTGAAATATCTTTGAAGCTGCCTAATATTTTTTCTGAATTTTTATCTAGACATTCTTATCTGCACATGATTTTAATTTATTTACATAAGGAGATGTTTACTCATAGGAATAATCAGGTGTTTGTTTTTTTTGAAAAACAAATCTCTAAATCTAAATGCCATCTGTTTGATTTTGTGCCCCAGAACCGCCTTTCTTCTGTAGTCCGTTTTGTGTATACAAATTTTGGGACTGCCGGAAACGGATCTCTATATCATATGGCTGTCATAACTTTGATCTGAACAAAATCTGACCTTATTTATGGTTAATTATAATTGAAGGAAATCAGGAAAATTACTTTTATAAAAGGAATTTCTATGATTAATCATATTTGATTATTTAAATATATTGATTTCAAGGAAATAATGATTTTAAAAAGAGTTAAAAGAGTTCTCCATATTTTATCAAAATAATTTTCTAAACAAAAATTCAATAATCTTGACTTTAAAGCGTATTCCATTCTTCGATCTTTATAAGACAGGCTTCCTTGGCGCTTTTCATTTGTAGTTTCTCTCTTGTTGTTACCCAGGGTAATTATATGTATTTATATTCGCACGCGTGTGTGTTCAAATACTTAGTTAGACGCTTGCCTGATAACGCCCCTTGGGTTTTCAATGGAAGATTAGCTAAATGTTTTCCCACTCGCCACATTGAGAACGTCAAAACGAAGGCTGATCGAATTAAATGCAAAATATAGCATTTTAATCGTAATCTCTTCTAGGCGGTTATTGAACCAGACAAGGCAGAAAACGGAAAATATATTAAATGCGAAGATCACCGGCGACAGCCACTCACGGCTGACCTTCTCTCTCATATTTTCTTCTGTAAATATTTAGCCACAGATTTCAGATTTCTGAATTTCGAATCGCTAAGAAAGCTACTGGCTGTTCCAGAGATCTTTAACCCCTCTTAAACCAAGAACCGAGGGTCAGTCGGAGTCAGCGCAAAAGGTTGAACATTCACTTGATGGCCAATCATATGTCATCACTGCAAATTCCAGAGCAAAAAGAACACACAGACACACTGCCAGCCCACACAAGCAAGAGAAAAAGTATTTATCAATGGAAAACGCCAACACAGAATAAAAACGAGGAAAAAAAAACCCGAGTTTCCTCGAGATTATGTAGAAATGTGTGCGTGGAATTGTATTATATTTAAATACAATTGCTGGGGGCTGATAAACAAAAGAACCGAGAAACACAATCGTTCAGACAGGCGGCTGTGTGATTTCCTCGAACCCTGCAGCTGTTCTGTTTGTTTTCCTTCAAGAAATTTATGTAAAAACAATAAACACTGGAATCGGGGGCTTCAGTGGGCGGCGGCACACAATATATATCCCTGACCACGAAAACAAACCATTCGCTGGCTCAATTCATTATTCGCCCATCAAATTCGTTTACAAAATCGCATTAAAGGAGCGCTGCGCTGTCTGGCACGAATTATTTACATATGCCGTAGATTAAATTGTGCCCAGTGGGAGGCATTCAGTCGGGCGTCGGCGTCGGGTTAATTGTTTGGCTTTAATTGCATTTGATATGGCCATAAAAGCGTTGCCCAAAAACCGTAAAGAAATCCAGAAGAGAAATGGCACAGATTGGCGGATATACATATATAAATTTGGCGAGAGCAGAACATCAGAGTGATCTGTGTGTGTATATAGAATAGTTCAAATAGTCAATAAAGTCCATTTGCTTGGAACAAAAAAAAGGAAAAACTTGAGGCAGAGTCGTCTGGCATTTTGGAATATAATTTGTGTTTGCCTTTTGTCTTGTCTATATCTTGTTGCTGTTGCTATTATTGTTTTCATTTCATCTGTATATCCCGAATATATCTCACTGAATGTATATTTTTTTGTAATTGAATTTTGGTTTATGAGATAAACGAGAGATACGAGAGAAATTCGCATGATTAGAATGGAATTTATCTCTGGCTAAATACAAAAATTAAAAACAATAGAATTCGCTTTGTTTCCTTCCTCTTCCGTCTTTGGTTTATATCTCGCCCACTCTCGCCTCTGTGCCAGTTCAAAGTCGGATAATTCCATGTGCTCCACCAGTCACGGGGCAATACATATATATATATATATAATTATAATCGAAGGAAAGAAACCACAGTGAGAACCCCAGATCCCATTCCCCAATGACAAAGTGTGGACGTCATTGCATTTGATCAGCTTTTGCTTTCATATGATTATAACTTAATTGAAATTAATTAGACGGGGTCAAAGCAGTCGGTCTTTGAGAAACTTTTATAGAAAAATATGGGGTGATGGAAAGTGTGTAGATAGTTATTTCTTGATACTGAATACTTGGATAATTGATTTCAATACTTTCAGAGATTAATGTTGCTAATAAAGTTGAGAAAGTTCATACAATAATTCTATAATTCAAAGGAATATCTAAAATTATAGAAAACTATTATTAAGAGGCTTACATCTTGGCCTAAAAATAGTTTAAAAATATTATTAGGTATTACGTTCTTTCCGAAATATGTTTTCTACACTTGATTTCGAATATAAAAATCCATACAGAGATGGAAATTACACTGATATAAAAAATATATTAAAAGACTTACAAACTTCTCTGAAGAAGCCTTAGAAATATTTTAATGTATTATTTTCTTCCCTAGATTTAGAGATGGAAATTGTATTCAAAAGTAATTCAAAAACAAATTAAAACAATTTTAATTAGATTTTTTGAACAGAAAAAAACACATTGAAAGGCGGAACCAGGCTTGGTTAACTAGGCTTTCCTATATTGCCGCCTGCCGCTAGTTGACGGGTTCATTGAACTGGGCCGAAAACCAATTTTCGTTTCTTCTGACCGGGTGACTTGTTTTCAAACCCAAACTTTCCGCTGACCACTGCAAGCGGGTCTCTTTATCAGCGCGTTGCACCCCCGAAAAGTCATTTGACCACTCTGAAAGTGCGCTACCATAAAAGAGCATGGGCCAGGTCTTCTCGCTTCCCGCTCCTCGCTC